>NC_085895.1:0-1449326 GCF_035222475.1 Podospora pseudopauciseta
CCAATATTCAGTAGCGGTTAGCCTTTCTTCTCAATATTCAGTATCGGTCAGCCTTTTTTCCTAATGTTTAGTAGCGGTTAGCCTTTTTTCCCAATATTTAGTAGCGGTTAGCCTTTCTTCTTAATATTTAGTAGCGGTTAGCCTTTTTTCTTAATATTTAGTAGCGGTTAGTTTTTATATCTCTTTATATCCCTTTATATTTTGCTATATATATATATAACGGCTTGTATTCCTTTATAATTACTAATAGCGGTTAGTCGTTTTATTATTTTTAATATATTTATAGCGCTTCGGGTAGCTTTTAAATTATATATATTAGTTTTTTATAAATAATATTATTTTATAAAAAATAGTAATAGCGGTTAGTTTTTTTATTTATATATTTATATATATTTATATATATTTATTACTTTATATAATAAATTTTTATATATACTACTATACTACTATATATATATATATAATAATTTTAATTTTTAAGTTTATTATATAGTATAGTTAGTCGTTATATTTCTATATATCTATATAGTAATTAATCTTTATTTATATATATATATATATATATATATTTTTATCCTATTTTTTTTTAATTATATATACTAAAACTAAATCGCTTTTATATATAACCTTTAAATTCTTAAAACCTTTAAAACTTTATTTTCTTATTCTTTTAAATTAAAAACTTTTAAATTTATACTTTTACTTTAATTTATTATATTATAATAAAAACTAATATTAATATAAAATATTTAATATTTAATATTTTTACCTATATATTAAAATAATAAAAAAATATATATACTAACTATAATACTATAAATATACCTTTAATAAGGTTTTTAAATAAATATATTTATATAATAGTAGCTCGTTCGTAGTCCACACTTTACGTAAGATAAAGAAAAGACTTTATAGGCTCGTAAACTATATAATAAGCTTTTAATCGGTCTGATTAGAGGGCTAGAATTACCTATACGCGTAAAAAGTATAAAAATATAAAGATATAAAGTCGATAATTTATCTAAAATAAATATCCGAAGTAAACCGTTTATATATATAACTTCTAAACCCCTAAATCCTCCGAGAGTCTTACTTCCTTATTTAAACTTTTAAGCCTATAGCCGTACCCTAAATTAATACCTAACTAATAAAAAAAAAATATATTTATTTTATTAACTTTAGATATTTTATACGAATTTTCTCCTATACCCTAATCCAAACTAATACTATTATAGAATACTTAATATCCGATACTTTTACTTATACGAGTAACCGATGTATTACCGCTACCTTATTATTTAATATAACTCCGTACTTTTAGTAAAGTACTTCGATATCTTTCTTAAACTAACCTAACCTCCTTTTTTTAGCTATAACTAACCCTAATAGTAATTTTATCCCGTACGAATAATTCCTTTTTAATTTGTAAAATAAACTTTTATTTTCCTTTAGCGGTTCCCACCGCCTATAAAACTTTTAAAGAACCCTATACTTATTATACCTCTAGAAACCCCCGTTTAACTTTCGTACAGTACTTAAACTTAAACCCTTAACCCTTAAAAACTAATCGCTTAACTCTATACTTTTCTTTTAAGCCCGTTTATCCTCGAGTAAACCCTTTAATATATATAGCTTTTCTAACCTAGTAAGAAGTTTAGTTAGTTATAAAGTATTTTATATAATACTATAAAATTTATAGGCCGGCGATTACTGGAATTCGTGCCGTATATATTCTTTCCCGGACTCGATATACTTTAAAAAGTAAACTATATAATATACCTATAATTATAAAAACGCTTTAGTTATAACCTTTATATTTCGTACGATATCCTTCTTCCTTTTCCGCTCCTTTATAATAACCCGCCGTTACTCTTCTTTATTAATAGCTATATCGAAAGCTTCTTTATCTATAGCCTCCGGGGTTACCGTATAATCTAACCCATTACCCTCCTCCTTTTCCCGCATATTTTCCGTACAAGCTATACTAAAAAACCGCTTTTTATATAACCTATATAACTCCTCGCCCTCCTTATACCTAGCCTTATCTATCCGCCCGTCCATTACCCGAAAAAAAATTATTTTATAATATAGGTTACTATCCCGTATAAAATACTTTATTTCTAATAATACTAAATCTATAACTCCAGTAATTAACCTTCCGGCCATACGATTCTTTATAAAAAAAATAACCGATTCGGCCTTTACTCCGTCTTTTCTAGCTCGTCCGCTTTCCTAAATAAAGTCCCTTAATATCCTTAGAAGCCCGGCATAAAAAATATATTATATATTTAAAATATCGATACTAATACCTAAGGCGGACGTAGCTACAATAGCACTACCGCTTTTAATCTACCCTCGTACGATCTTACTCTTCTAAATACTATCTTTTATATTACTATAATATACCGGATACTTAAGTAGGTACGAGAGAGCTTTAGTAAAATCGATCGAGGGAAAATAGATAATAACTCTCGTACGAGGGTTATAGTTACTAATAGACTTAACTTACTAGCCGAGGGCTTAAAGAATAGCCTTTTAATCTCTATACTTAACTATAGAGTATTTAATATTCGACCGGAATATAATAAACCGTATAATAGCTACCTTTTACGAATTAAAATATAAACTCTTATAAAACCCTAGTAAGTCCCGAGGTAGGAAGGTAGCTATTAGGAAAATTAATTACGTCCCGATTAAAGCTATATATTAGCCGATTTGCCGGAGGAGTAATCGAAATTCGTACGACGAGTCTAAAATAGTGTAGCACTCGTTAAAAATAATCCGGTCGAGCTATTATCGTACGTTAAGCCTATTAATAAAGGTCTTAAACGTTTTAGTAATAAAGGCTTTTAGGGTTATAAGAATAACCTAATTAATCGAAACCTTTTTAGAGCTTTAAATTATATAATTAATTCCTATTTCTTTATAACGCCGGGCTATATCCTTTTATAGTACTATAAAAGGAAAAATAATAATGGTAACTCCGTCCTTCGTATAATAGGCTGGGAGTAGGAAAATAATATTTTTTTTACTCCCTATCCCGGTAATATAAAGGATTAGGCTAAACCTTCGTATAACTAATATTAGTACCTCGCGCTAGTTACCCTTAAAACTAATATTAAAGTTATTAAGTATTTAATAGAAATAGCCTTTAATATTAAGGCTAGCTAGGTACCGGAATCGTTTTTATTATACGGTATAACGTTAGTTTTAGAAGAAATTAGTTTTGGTTTATTAGAGGGTTAAAGTATCGTCCGAGCTAAAGATAAATAGCTAATACTATAATTAATTAAGCTTTATAAACCGCTATTATTATATAATATACCCTAACTTTCCTTAATTAATATACTTAGTATATACTATCCCGGCAACCCTTTCCGAATAGCCGGTTTAGGCTATAATAATAAAATTAAAGCCCTTATTTTCGTTATCTTCGTCGTAACTAAAATTAGACCCGTTATAATTATCGAACGACGGTACTATTTTATTTTCTAATAAGCTTTTTAAAATAAAATAAGTTAGAAATTAGCGGGTAATACCTACGGCAATATAACGCTAGGGCCGAATACTGATTTTGGATCCGAGGTAGCGTTCTATATACGATAAGAGGGCCCGGCTAACTTTATCGGACGACTATTAATTTCCTAAATTACCGGAGGATATATTTAAGTTAATTACCTTAGACTCGATATCTTTAGACGGTCGTATAAATTTAGAATCTTAGAAGAATAAGGTAGGGGTAGAGGCTCCGTTAAGCTAGTATTATAAATTAAAGTAAAAGGGGTAAATAAACTAGAAATATCGTATAACGCTTATACCTAGCTCCCTTAAAAAATAGCGATAAATAACTTTAAACTATTTCGTGTAGCTTAACCCTTTATAGTACCGTAGTACGATTGCGACTATACTATACTAAATAAATATATTTTTAAGCCTTTTAACCGGTATATTATAGACCTTTATATTTAAAAGCTTTATTATATAAGGCGGTAACCCTAATAATAAATAAATAGCGATAAAAAGGAGGGATCGGAGCTTATTTACCTAGTCTAGGTATAACTGGGCCTCGGTCGTATAATAAATATAACTATCGCCCTTTTCTTTTAACTAAAGTTAAGTAAAGGATAGATTTTCGGTAATTTATTATATAATTTAATTTTAAAGCCGCTAAAAGTATATATTATTAAGATCGGAAAGAAAGGAATACTTAATCTTATCCTAGCTTATATTATCCTTTCAATTATCCTAAAGAATCTCTAGAATAAAAACGTCCGATATTAATAAGAAGGTTAAATCCTAAATTATACGATTAATTTTATTAACTAAAATATATATTATTTCGGCTAGGGCGTTAATAATAATAGAGATATCTTAGTATATAATAATAATACTATTAAACGTAAGCTTACCTTCGGATACCGTAAAACTATTAATAGTTATACTATACGTACGAGCCTCTAAAACCTAGTCTATCGGTATAGGGTAATTACTTTAGTAAACTTTAATTATAAACCTTAAGACTTTAAAGCGGACGATATTAAAGAAATTTAGCTTTTTACCTACCTCTTTTAGCCGGGTAAACTCGTAAAGTAAGTATCGTACGATAAAGGCTTTACCGAAGGTAACGATAGTAAAGAGGAGTGGTATAAAATCGGACGAGATATATTACCTTCTATTATCCTTTAGGGCTATAATAGCTAGGGTAGAGAGGAAGGCGCTTTCGTACGATAACCGTAGGAAAAAATAATCTAAAAGTCTAATAAAAAAATTAATAAATACCTAATCTAATAACTTTTGTCCGGCCTTATCGCTACCGTAGTAAAACTCCTATACTACCTATATAATAGTCTTTAAACTTTTAGTTTAGTTAGCGTTTAAATCGTACGGTGGCCGATCCTATTAATCTTAGCTTTATATACGGTAAATATACCTAAAAATCGTTTTTTAAATAAAAGAATACTTTTATATCGTACGAGGGGCCAGGCTACTATTATTAAAAGGCTTAAAAGGTTTTTAGTCAATCGTTTTTTTATTAATCTCGAATAAAACCGGGTAACCGACCTTATCGAACGACGACTTTATTATTATATCGGTAATAACCTAATTAATCCTTTCTTAAATTTTTTAGAGTACTATAAAAGTAATTAGGTTCTTACCGTTTAACTATCCTTCGTTTAAATTAAAAAAGGTTATATAATATAAAGCTTACCGGTTTAAAGACCTAAAGTAATATACCTAACCTATCTTATTTAGTTAGGGATTTAAAGCTAATCGTCCTTTATTTACAGTAATAATTATTAATATTTATTAAAGGGTTAAACTAATCGTACGATAGGATATTATAAACTATTCTTTTCGTTTTTAGGTTTATTATACGAGGTCGGGACTCCTAGCTACCGGCTATATTAATCATACTTTAAAATATCCGGTAGTTAACCGGCTTTTAAAGAAACGCTAATAATATATTTTAATTAATTAAGGTCTTTAATATTATTAGGTAGCTTTAATATTTTTTCTTTTTATATTAAAGTTAACTTAATCGTACTTTATACGGTAGTACTTTTGCATTACCTTTTTAGTCTATACGATATAGGTATAGGTATCGCACTTTAATTTATTAAAAGACGGCTTTCTTAATTCTAAAATTAGGTTAATTACCGTAGGAAGAAGTGTGAAGTTTATAAAGTTTTATTATTTTTAAAAGACGGCTAATAAATTATTATACTTTCGTACAATACTCGGTCTATCTATAACTATAATATCTTTATAGGACGTACGAAAATAGGTAGGTACCTTATCTATAAAAATAGCTACCTTATATTTCCTATAAACGAAAATTTAAAAGCGAAGGATATAAATAAAAGGTTTTATTCTAATATAATATTAATAGTAATATAATAGTTATATACGATACGAGGTATTATTAAATTAAAGTTTATTACTAATTTTCTTTTCGTAAGGGATACCCTATTAAAAGTAAAATAAGTTACGTATAAGTAAATAAAGGAAGTACTATATAATTACCGGGGTTTAGGTTACGTACGATAGTTAGAAAAGTAGTGGCGTGCGATTACCGGAGTTTAAATCTTTAACCTTTTCTTTTAAATCCCTCGATAAGCTAGCTATATAATAGAGCCTTATTATTCCGATTTAGGAGTCTAGCTCCCGTATAATATCCAGGAACGCCTAGGCATAAAGGTAGTCGCAAGGGTCTAAATATATAAAAGCAGACCTTTTCTTCTAATTTCCTTGACCGGCTAGCTATATAATAGAGCTTTATTATTCCGATTTAAGAGTTTAGCGCCCGTACGGTAGTCGGGGCACGCCTAAGCACGAAGGCAGTAGCGTGCGGTCGCGAGGGTCTAGCTCCCGTATGGTATTTAGAGACGCCTAGGCACGAAGGTAGTGGCGTGCGGTTACGAGGGTCTGGCTCCCGTACGGTATTTAGAGACGCTTAAGCACGAAGGTAATGGCGTACCGTCGCGAAGGTCTAGCTCCCATATGGTATCTAGAGACGCCTAGGCACGAAGGTAGTAGCGTGCCGTCGCGAGGGTCTGGCTCCCGTACGGTATTTAGGGACGCCTGGGCACGAAGGTAGTAGCGTGCCGTCGCGAGGGTCTAGCTCCCGTACGGTATTTAGGGACGCCTAGGCACGAAGGTAGTGGCGTGCGGTTGTAAGGGTTTAGCTTCCGTACGGTATCTAGGAACGCCTAGGCACGAAGGCAGTCGCGAGGGTTTAGGTATGTAAAAGTAGACCTTTTCTTTTAACTTTCTCGACCGGCCAGCTATATAATAAAGCCTTATTATTCCGATCTAGGAGTCTAGCTCCCGTACGGTATTTAGGGACGCCTAAGTACGAAGGTAGTAGCGTGCGGTCGCGAGGGTCTAGCTCCCGTACGGTATTTAGGGACGCCTAGGCACGAAGGTAGTAGCGTGTAATTACGAGGGTCTGGCTCCCGTACGGTATTTAAAAACGTTTAGGCACGAAGGTAGTCGCGAGGGTCTAAATATATAAAAGTAGACCTTTTCTTCTAATTTCCTCGACCGGCTAGCTATATAATAGAGCCTTGTTATTCCGATTTAGGAGTCTAGCTCCCGTACGGTAGTCGGGGTACGCTTAGGCACGAAGGCAGTGGCGTGTGGTTGAGAGGGTCTGGGTGTTAAAAGCAGACCATTTCTTCTAACTTCCTCGACCGGCCAGCTGTGCAACAGAGCCTTGTGATTTCGATCAAGGCGTCTGGGTTCCGTACGGTAAGGTTCAACCAAAAGATGTAGATATTTGGTTCCTAGACGGTTTCATGGTAGGCCTATCGTACGATGAAATAATGCAAACATTGTACAATAGCATTAAAACATTGTACAATGATTATCCGGGGTTTATAGAGCTATCGGTTGCAGGCATTATCGCCCAAGAGGTAATATGATCTCTAGGCACAATAACTGAGCGGTATGTACTGTCTTAAAGTTTCTGGAGGTACGGGTTCAATTCTCATTGATATCCTGTTCTAGCAAACTTTCAATCGTACAAACCAATCGACTTTCAAAAAAACATCTAAGATGGCGCTTGTCCTTGCCACCCGTGGCTCGTACGAGGTTATCGACACTGGCCAGCCTCATATTAGAAGGCTGATGAACAGCTTCTGTGTTAATGTTAGTATATGTCTTTCCCGTACGATAATGCTTAAACTAATAAACATATAGGAGACACAACAAGCAATTTCGGCTCTGCCATCGGCCGATATCGAATGCATCCCCGGCAGGGTGAAGGGGGCTAAGGTGCTGGCTCGTCCGAGCTACATAAATGCAGTCTTGATCCAAAGCCGTGGTTCTGTGGCTGCCTCTCCCTGTACTGCCTGTGCTGGCAAGCCTAATAGGGGGCCGTTTAAGGATTGTCGTACGACAGATGGGTATTGGGGTGGTGCCTGTGGTAACTGCAAGTGGAGGGATCATGGGAGTAGATGTAGCTTTTATACCGCTAATCAAAGCGGTGTTAGAGCTGTGGAGGAGGGTGAGGGAAGTGAGGGAGCTGCGGAGGGGAGCCAGGAGCTGGTAGTTATTAGTGATTCCGACGACTAAATAAGTCGTACAATAATATATATTTTTTTTTATTAACCGTGGAAAATATATTTACTATCCGTACGGCAGTACACCCGATACTATTTAATGTAGGTTATTCAGATAACTATAATGATACCTCCGTCTTTTATTTTAATAGGAAAAATATTATCGGATCGTACAACTTACTTATGCATTACCCAACCTCACTTTACTATATACACGCATTAGCAACACACTCACACCCAGCTTCACATCTATTATATAGCATTCCACACTGCTCGTACGACAGTGCACCCAACACCATTCTGTGCAGGTCGTTCAGACCATTCTAATGGTACCGCTATCTTTTATTTTGATGGGAAAAATGTCATCGGATCGTACAACTTACTCATGCATTACCCAACCTCACTTTGCTATACACGCGCATTAGCAACACGCTCACACCCAGCTTCACATCTATTATATACAATTCCACACCACTCGTACGACAGTCCACCCGATACCGTTCTGTGCAGGTCGTTCAGACCATTCTCATGGTACCTCTGGCGTGTATTTTAATAGGAAAAATCTCATCGGATCGTACAAGTTGCTAATGCATTACCGAACCTCACTTTGCTATACACGCGCATTAGCAACACGCTCACACCCAGCTTCACATCTATTATATAGCATTGCACACTGCTCGTACGACAGTGCACCCAACACCATTCTGTGTAGGTCGTTCAGACCATTCTAATGATATCTTCTTTTTCCACTTTGATGGGAAAAATGTCATCGGATCGTACAACTTACTCTTGCATTACCCAACCTCACTTTGCTATACATGCGCATTAGCAACACCCTCACACCCAGCTTCACATCTGTTATATACAATTCCACACCACTCGTACGACAGTGCACCCGCTACCGTTCTGTGCAGGTCGTTCAGACCATTCTCATGGTACCTCTGGCGTGTATTTTAATAGGAAAAATCTCATCGGATCGTACAAGTTGCTAATGCATTACCGAACCTCACTTTGCTATACACGCGCATTAGCAACACGCTCACACCCAGCTTCACATCTATTATATAGCATTGCACACTGCTCGTACGACAGTGCACCCAACACCATTCTGTGTAGGTCGTTCAGACCATTCTAATGATATCTTCTTTTTCCACTTTGATAGGAAAAATGTCATCGGATCGTACAACTTACTTTTGCATTACCCAACCTCACTTTGCTATACATGCGCATTAGCAACACCCTCACACCCAGCTTCACATCTGTTATATACAATTCCACACCACTCGTACGACAGTCCACCCGATACCATTCTATGCAGGTCGTTCAGACCATTCTAATGATACCTCTGGCGTGTATTTTAATGGGAAAAATGTTATCGGATCGTACAAGTTGCTAATGCATTACCGAACCTTACTTTGCTATCTACATGCATCACCAACACCCTTACACCCAGCTTCACATCTATTATATAGTATTCCACACTGCTCGTACGATAGTGCACCTAACACCATTCTGTGCAGGTCGTTCAGACCATTCTAATGATGCCTCTGGCGTTTATTTTAATGGGAAAAATGTCATCGGATCGTACAACTTGCTAATGCATTACTGAACCTCACTTTGCTATACACGCGCATTAGCAACACCCTCACACCCAGTTTCACATCTGTTATATAGCATTCCACACCACTCGTACGACAGTGCACCCAATACCATTCTGTGCAGGTCGTTCAGACCATTCTAATGATGCCTCTCTCGTGTATTTTGATGGGAAAAATGTCATCGGATCGTACAACTTACTATTGCATTACCCAACCTTGCTTTGCTATCTACATGCATCACCAACACCCTCACACCCAGCTTCACATCTGTTTTATAGCATTCCACACTGCTCGTACGACAGTGCACCTAATACCATTCTGTGCAGGTCGTTCAGACCATTCTAATGATGCCTCTCTCGTTTATTTTAATGGGAAAAATGTCATCGGATCGTACAACTTACTATTGCATTATCCTACCTCACTTTGCAATGCACGCGCATTACTAACACACTCACACCAATCTTTACACCCAACTTGACATCTATTATATACCATTCCACACCGCTCGTACGACAATGCACTATATACCATTCTGTGCAGCTCATTCAGGCGATTCCAATGATGTTTTTATTTTCTATTTTGATAGGAAAAATCTCATCGGATCGTACAATCGAATTCTTCAACGGATCCTACCCCCTGTTTCCAAAGTGGGGCATTTTTTTTGGTGCGCTTTTCAACGGATTGTACTACAATCCATCGGAGAATAACTGATAGGGTAATAGGCCGAAGATACTTTATTTACTACCCTTAGCCTTATTATTAACGCTCTTTAAAACTTCGATACGAACTTAATATTATAGTTTATAATAAATTCCTTTAGCTATATATATATTAATATAATATACTATAGTATTATATTTGCTAACTATTCTACCGACTAGGTCTCTTTATAAAGTAAAAAGTATATTTATTTAATAAGCCTATCGACTACCGTTAATATATTATTATACTTAACGCCGGTTATTATATTTTTAGACTTTAATAATTTAATAATAAAGTCTATCGTTACTAAACTCTATAATTATTTTATTACCGGTAGTAGCTTTAATAATCTATAAAGCTTATACCTTGTAACCCTCGTTCTTTTATATATATAGTATAATTAAATAGCTTCCTTAACGTCGTTCTTAATCTTTAGTTAATTAAAGTATTACTTAATCTTTTTTATAGTTTTAGTAATACCTATATATCCTTTAAGCTTCGATATGTAAATCTCTATTACTAGTACTATTTTATTACCTAGCTTTACGTACGCTCGATTTTTATACTACAGTCTTCCTTAACTATTTTTCCGGATACCTTATAGCTTTAGCTCTTCCTACTAATATTACTTTATAATATTATTATTTAACTTCCTTTAATATTTACTAAAAGTAACTTTTTTACGATATACTATATAATACTTTATCTATAGCTATAGTAGATACTTAAGAGTATTATTTAGCGCCTTTTTAAGTAGTAGTAGTAACTCCTTAGGTATATCCTTATAGTAGTCGGCTCGCCGGCTAAATACGTCTACCTTAGCGTTCTCCGAACTTTTTTTATAATTAATTTAAAAATTAAATTCCGAAAAAAATTTTAACTATCGTATTTACTATACGTTAAGGACCTTTATAATAGTAAAGTACTATAGATTTTTATAATCTATATAGACTTATACCTTATATTTAATACCGTTAAAGTATAGCCTCCACTTTTCGAACGCTTTAATAATAGTAAATAGTTTTTTATTATAAATCGGGTAGTTCTAACGTATTTCTTTAAACTTTTTCGAAAAAAAGGTTACTAGATATAGCTTACCGTCGTCGTCTCGTTACTTTAATTATTTACCGATCGTATAGTCTAATATATCTACCTCGACTTTAAATAGTCGACTGGAGTTTAGTAATTTAAATACCGGGTCCTTTAAAATAGCTTTTTTTAGCTTTTAAAAAGCCTACTCCTCTTTCTACCCTTACCGGAACTCTACGTCTTTCTTAATTAAATAATTAAATAGCTTCACGATACTTACGTAGCCCCGGATAAATATCTAATAGAAGTTTATAAACCCTAAAAATTCTTTAACGTATATTTATAACTATAGCGTAAATTAGTTTTTAACTACCGCGATTTTCCTAAACTCTATATAAACCTTACTTAACGATATTAAATATTTTAAATATATTATTTTCTATACGTGGAATTCGCTTTTTTCTTTATTAATTAAAAGTCCGGCTCTATATAGCGCGTCGAGTATTTCTCGTACGTACCGCTTATACTTTTCTAAAGTACGTAAATAGATAAAAACGTCGTCGAGGTAATATACTATTATTTTATCGAGGTACTTCCGTATCGTATAATTAACGAGAAATTAAAATATTACGGGCGTATTAGTTAATTTAAATAGTATTACGAGATACTCGAAATAACTATAGGGTATGCGAAACGCTATTTTTTATTCGTTTCTTTCTTTAATCCATATATAAGCGTACCCGATAAATATATTTAAGCGTATAAAGTATCGCGCCTTTATTAATTAACTCTATAATCTAGATATTAATAGTAGTAAGTAACTATTTTTTACCGTTTTATTATTTAGCTAGCGGTAGTCTATATATAGTCGTAAGCTACCGTTTTTCTTTAGTACGAAGAATACGGAGTATTCTATTAGCGATATAGATTCCTTAATATATCCTTTTTTTAGATTTTTATTTAAGTATTTCCGTAGTTTTTTACTTTATTTATCGTTAGTATAGTAGACCTTAAATAACTATAGTTTAGCTCTTTCTTTTAACTTAATTTCGTAGTTCTACGGTCCTTACTCTAGGAGCCCCTCTAAATATTTAACCGTAAAGGTTAGGTATCCTTAATATTTTACCGGTACTACCTTTTTTTCGCCTTTCTTTACGTTATTATAATAAATATACTTATTAACCTCCAATATTTCTACTAATATTATTAACCCTATTTCTTTAATCTTATTATTTATATCGATAAAATATATTATTACTTCCTATACTCCTTACGGTAATATTATAGAGGGTGCTTATCCTATACTTTACTCCGTATATACTTTTAATTTTCTATCGTTAATTAAATACTTTTAAAGCTCTTTTGGTCGTAAGTAGCTACTATCCTTCCAATCGATATTTAGGTTATAGTCTTTATATTATAATTGCTTTAGGATTATATCCTTCGAAGGTCCTATATTTATAATATCGAATATAATTAATATTATTTTTTTTTCGATTATAATGTTTAAGGGTAGTATCTTCTTATAAATCTTTTATATAGGAAATAGTTTTTATATAACGATTTATTCCTTTTTTTTTTTACGGTATACGGGCCTAATATACGAATTATAACGAAATTAGGTTTATCTTTATACTACCGTCTATTAATATTATTATCTAGAGATCTCTTTATTATATAGTAATTTAGAGGCATTTATTTTTCTTACCTCTTCCTTATACGGTAGTAACTTCGCTAACGAGCGCCGGGTCGTTATTTTATACCTTCGCTTTACGCCGATACTTTCGAAAATGCCGTTCGTGATCCGTTAGAGGTTAACGGCCCCCGCGAAAGGCCGCGAGTCGTTTCCTAAGCGGTTATATTATTTAAGAGTATTTTCCTGCTTTAGGTTAATTAGTAATATAAAGTCTTTTAATTATACCCGCCTAGCTTCCTCTTATTTTCCGTCTTTAGTATTTTTTCGTATTTACGCTCGATAGTAATTCTTTTACTTAATCGTTTTAGCTTAATAATATCGCTTAACCTTTTCCTATAAATATATAGCGTAGTCTAGGCTTAAGCACTATTTTAGTATTATTTCTTTCTATAAGCGTATACTATCGTCTATATTTTCACCGTTTACGTATTCGACGTAGTACTTCGTATACCTTAGTACGATTTATATAACCTAAAGGCTATCCTTTAGTTTAACCGGGTCTTAAACCTTCTATAAAATATAGTCGTTTAGATCCTCCTATTAAGCCTTTTCTTACTAAGCTATAGTCCTTCTAATTAACTATAATTTACCTTCTTTATTTACTTTACATACCGGTTAGTAACCGTATAGTAATTTATTTTAATAATACTTTATATATTTATATATAATATATTAAAACCAAAATACATTTTAATACTCTAGATACTTAAAGTAAAGTTATATCATATTTTCCTTATAAGGTTTATATTATATAAATATTAATATATTCCTTAATAACTTCGCGATTTTAATATTAACGACCCTCTTACTTTTCTAATACTTTTTTTAGCTTTAATATAAAAGCTTTATAGGCTATAATATATCCTATAAAATAGTAATTCCGTACTTACTTATCACAGTTAAACTAACAGCGGGCTACGCTATATGTAGGACGCGGGGCGCCCAGCTAATTATTAAGGAAGTTAAGGGACGGCTAATCAGGCATAGACAAAAGTGCTACGGTGCCAAAGCTCACGAGTAGTCTGCAGGATGTAAAGTGCTAGGGGTAATTAGAGGTATAGCACGACAAGTATATTGCAGAATGTAATGTGCTAGGAGTAATCGAAGCCGTAGTAGGGCGAGCACCTCCGAGTTCCAAGGTCTATATATACGGGGGAACTAGCTAGTATAAATAGATAGTCCGCAGTATGCAATTTAAATTATATTTACGGTATCTAGTATTTACATCGAGATATTTTATTGTACACTATTTAGCTATACCGAACTAGGATTATTTAGAAATGCCTTTAACCGATATCCTTTTCAGAGGTTCTAGATAGAAGTTCGTTACATTACTATATTACCTCTTTAGTATCGTTTATTTAATAGGTCTTTACGCGAGACCCTTACCTTTAGCGATTTCCATAATAATTTCCGTAATAATTTATATTATTTAATCCCGTAAGGCCTATATTTAAAAATCTCTTTTTTCGTGCTCCGCCTTTAGCTTTTTTAGTACTTCCTTTATTTCCTAGAACTTTATATTTTTCTATCCGGTATATTAATTAAAGTTTTCCTCGGAGCTTACCGCTTTACTTTATTAATACCCGATAGCTATTACCTTTATAACTCTCAGTCCTTTTAATATAGTAATTAATACAATCTCCTTTTTCTATCCGAACCGTTTAAGTATCTTATAGTCCTTTTTAAAGTATTTTACTTTATATCACAGTCAAACCAATAGCGGGCCACGCCACATATAGGACGCGGGGCGCCTAGCTAATCATTAAGGAAGTTAAGGGACGGCCAATTAGGCATAAACAGAAGTGCTACGGTGCTAAGGCTCACGAGCAGTCTGCAGGATATAAAGTGCTAGGGGTAATTAGAGGTATAGCACGACGAGTACATTGCAGAATGCAATATGCTAGGAGTGATCGAGGCCGTAGCAGGGCAAGTACCTTAAAGTTCTAAGGTCTATATATACGGAGGGACTAGCTAGCGTAGATAGATAGTTCCGCAGTATACAATTTAAGTTATATTTACGGTATTTAGTATTTACATCGAGATATTTTATTATATACTGTTTAGTTATACCGAACCAGGATTATTCAGAAGTGCCTTTAACCAATATCTCTTTTAAAGGTTCTAGATAGGGGTTCGCCACACGTTATATACTTACTTTAACTCTATTACAGATAAATTAAAGGCGTCTTTTTACTACTATAGCCGGACCTAAAAACGTTTAAATAAAAGGCGTCCCGCTTAGCCTAGGCGCCGAGGGACCTTCCGCCAGACCTATACCCTCTACCGCAGAGCAGGTTATTAAGCGTCTTAAAGAGCTTAAGGATAAGGCTTAATAAACCCGGGAGCAGATTTTCGCTATCTCGGCTACGTCCAAGTCGACTATTAAGCTTCCGGTACCGGAGCGCTATAGAAGAGAAAAAGCAGAGCTTAGAGGGTTCTTAATCTAGCTTAAGACCTATTTTCGTTAATACCTAGAATAGTTTACTAACGAGAAATCGAAAGTAATCTTCGCGGCTACTAGGCTTAAGGATAGGGCTCTCGCATAATTTAAGCCTATCCTCGACGACTATTACGAGCAGGAGCCGGAAGATTAAAAGAAAATCACTATAAAATACTTCGAGAACTATCGTGCCTTTAAGGCTAAGCTTAAAGAGGTATTTAAGGAGTATAATAAGGTAAAGCACGCGCAAAGTAAACTCTTAAGTCTACGCCAAACGCACTCGGCAACCAACTACGCAACTTAGTTTAAAATCGATAGCCTACGTAGCGCTATTAACGATAAAAGGTTAATATAGCTTTTTTACTATAGCCTTAAGGATAAAGTAAAAAATAAGTTATATAAAGAGATAAAGCCCGATACTATCGATAAGTATATCGCTATAGCTATACGGATCGACGATCGGCAGTTCGAGCATCGTATAGAGAAGAAAGGAAGTAACGGCAGGGGTAGCTACAGTAATAGCTACAGAAAACACTTTAACGGTAACCGCTCCAACGATAAGCGTAAGCGGAGATACCCCAGCACTAACTACTCCGGCACTATATACTCGGGACCGATAAACGTCGATACTATATAGCAGCAAAGGCCGCAGAGCCGAGGCTAAGGCAAAAATAACCTTAAGTATTTTAACTACGGCAAAGCAGGATACTTTAAGAAAGACTATAGGGTACCTAAACGGCTCGAATAGAAAAAGAAAATCGTATTAATTACTACATCGAAGGGACCGAGGGTTATAAAGGTAGTAGCTATCGGGTATTAATAAGGCGGAGCAGTAAGCTCTAAGGAAAACTCTAACTAGCACGCCGGATAAAAAAATATAGAGTTCCAGGAAATAAAGGAAGTACTAAAAAGGCTAAAGGCAGAGCACGAGGAAGGAGATCTCTAGATATAGGCCTTACGGGATTAGATAGCATAAATTACTACGGAAGTTACTACGGAGGTCGCTAAGGACGAGGGTCTCGCGTAAAGACCTACTAGGTAAACGATACTAAAAAGATAGTATAGTAAGCACGGAATTACTATTTTATAGGGTATATTATAGCCTATAAAGCTCTTATATAAGAGCTAAGAAAAGTACTAAAAAGGCAAAAAGGTTACTAATATCGGGATCGCGAAATTACTAAAAAATATACTAACACCTATATAATATATACTCTATAAGGGGGATACGGTATAGCTTTATCCTAAGTATCCGAAGCATCGGAAAGTACCTTAGTTCCAGTATATTATATATAGATATATAGAGTACTACTAAAGTAAATCGCTATATAGCTACTAGCCGGTACGTAAGGTAAGTAAGGAGGGTAAGCTATAGCTAGTTAAAAGGACTATAGCCCGGTAGGAAAAGGCTTAATAGAAAGACCTAAACGACTATATCTTATAAAAGGTTTAGGACCCGGTTAAACTAAAAAATAGCCTTTAAGTTATATAGATCGCACTAAAGTATACAAGGTACTACGTCGAATACGTAGATAGTTAGAATATAAACAATAGTATGCGCTTATGGGAGGAGGTAGTACTAGGATAGTGCTTAAGCCTAGATTACGCTATATATCTACGGGAGAAGGTTAAGCGATATTATTAAATTAAGACGCCTAAAACTAAATAGAAGAACCGCTATCGGGCATAGATATAAGAAAATACTAAAGACGGAAGATAAGAGAAAGCTAGGCAGGTATAGTTAAAAAACTTTATATTACTAGTTAATCCGGAGTAAAAAGACGCTTTTAAACGATATAACCGCTTAGGAAACGACTCGCGGCCCTTCGCGGGAGCCGTTAACCTTTAACGGACTACGAACGGTATTTTCGAAAGTATTAGCGTAAGGCAAAAGTATAGGATAACGACCCGGCGTTTATTAGCGAGGTCGCTGCCGTATAGGGAGGAGGTAAGAAAAATAAACGCCTCTAAATTACTATACGATAGAGGGATCTCTAAGTAATAGTATTAGTAGACGGTAGTGCAAAAACGAATTTAATTTCGCTACAATTTATATATTAGGCCCGTATACTATAAAAGAAAAAAAAGAAATAGATCGTTATATAAAGATTATTTCCTACGCAAAAGGTCTATAGGGAAACACTACCCCTAAATATTATAGTTAAAGGAAAAATAATATTAATTATATTCGATATTATAAATATAGGACCCTCGAAGGATATAATCCTGGGGCAACTATAGCATAAAGACTATAACCTAAATATCGATTAAAGGGATAGTAGCTACCTACGACTAAAAGAGCTTTAGAAGTATTTAACTAACGATAGAAAATTAGGAGCACGTACGGAGCAAAGTATAGGATAAGCACCCTCCATAGTACTACCGTAAGGAGTATAGGAAGTAATAATATATTCTATCGATATAAACAGTAAAATTAAAAAAATAAAGTTAACGACGTTAGTAAAAATATCGGAGGTTAATAAATACGCTTACTATAATAATATAGAGAAAGGCGAGAAAAAGGCGGTACCGGTAGAATATTAAGGATACCTAGCCTTTACGGCTAAGTACTTAAAGAGGCTTTTAGAGCGAGGACCGTAGGACTATAAAATTAAGTTAAAAGAAGGAGCTAAACTACAGCTATTTAAGGTCTATTACACTAACGATAAGTAAAGTAAAGAGCTACGGAAATACTTAAACGAGAATCTAAAGAGAAAGTATATTAAGGAGTCTACATCGCTAATAGAATATCCCGTATTCTTCGTACCGAAGAAGGACGGTAGCTTACGATTATATATAGATTACTGCTAGCTAAATAATAAGACAGTAAAAAACAGTTACCCGCTACCGTTAATATCTAGGTTACGGAATTAACTAGTAGGGGCGTAATACTTTATACGCTTAAATATATCTATTAGGTACGCCTATATACGGATTAAAAAAAGAGACGAATGGAAAACAGCGTTTCGCATACCCTATAGTTATTTCGAGTATCTCGTAATACTATTTAGGTTAATTAATACGCCCGCGACATTCTAATCTCTCGTTAATTATATAATACGGAAGTACCTCGATAAGATAGTAGTATACTACCTCGATAATATTTTTATCTATTTACGCACTCTAAAGGAGTATAAATAGCACGTATAAGAGATACTCGACGCGCTATACGGAGCCGGACTTTTAATTAATAAGGAAAAAAGCGAGTTCCACATATAAAAAACAATATACCTAGGATATTTAATATCGCTAAGTAAGGTGTATATAGAACCGGGGAAAATTATAGTAGTTAAGGACTGGCTTACGCCGCAGTTATAGATATACATTAGGGAATTCTTAAGGTTTATAAATTTCTATCGGATATTTATCCGGAGCTATATAGGTATTGCGAGGCTACTTAATTACTTAATTAAAAAGGACGTGGAATTCCGGTAGGGGCAGGAAGAGAAGCAGGCCTTCCAGAAGCTAAAAGAGGCTATTTTAAAGGACCCGGTATTTAAATTGCTAAACCTTAATCGACTATTTAAAGTCGAGGCGGATATATTAGACTATGCGATCGGTGGATAACTAGGGCAGCGAGACGACGATAGCAAGCTACACCCGGTAGCCTTCTTTTCGAAGAAGCTTAAAGGAGTACGTTAGAACTACCCGATCTACGATAAGGAACTATTTACTATTATCGAAGCGTTCGAGGAATAAAGGCTATACCTTAGCGGTACTAAGTATAAAGTATAGGTCTATACGGATTATAAAAACCTACGGTACTTTACTACTACGAAGGTCCTTAACGTACGGCAGACACGATAGTCAGAGTTCCTCTCGGAATTTAATTTCCAAATTAACTATAAGAAGGGCTCGGAAAACGCTAGGGTAAACGCACTTAGCCGGCGAGCCGACCACCACAAAGATATACCTAAGGAGTTACCACCACTACTTAAGGAGGCGCCAGATAGCACTTTTAAGTATCCACTGCAGCCGTAGATAGAGTATTACGTAGTATATCGTAAACAAGCCACTTCTAACAGTAAGTACTAAAGAAAGTTAAGCGACGATATCACAGAGCAATACTAGTAAGAAAAGCTAAAGCCGCAAAGTATCTAGAAAGACAGTTAGGGAAAACTATAGTATAGAAATCGAGCGTACGTAAAGCCAGATAATAGGACGGCACTAGTAATAGAGATTCACGCGTCAAAGCTCGGAGGATATATAGGTATTACTAAAACTATAGAAAAGATTAAGCAGCACTTTAACTAGCTAGGGATTAAGGACGACGTTAAGGAAGCTATCCAGTTATACCATACGTACGAGAAAACAAGGGTTGCGAAGTATAAGCCCTATAGATTTCTAAAGCTATTACCGGTAGTAAAACGGCTATAGAATTCAGTTACGATAAACTTTATTACTAAATTACTAAAGTCCAAAAACATAGTAACCGGCGTTAAATACGATAGTATATTAACGGTAGTTAACAGGCTCACCAAATAGATATACTTCCTGCCTTATAAGGAGACCTAGTCGGCAAAACAACTAGCGAATATAGTACTACGGTATATCACAATAATATATATATAGCTAAAGGAATTTATTACGGACCGCGATACTAAATTCGTATCGAAGTTTTAAAGAGCGTTAATAACGAAGCTAAAGGTAGTAAATAAAATGTTTTCGGCCTACTACCCTTAGACGGACGGTTAGACGGAACGGCTTAACTAAATCGTAAAATAATATTTACGGAATTATATTAATTTCGAGTAAGACGATTAGGTTAAACTATTACTTACGGTACAACTAATATATAATATATCGCTAACCGAAACGACTAAAGCCACACCGTTCTTCGCGAATTTCGGCTACGAGGTAGACCTACGGTAAAAACCTACGGTTAAAGTACCTAGGGCTAAGGTTAAGGCAAATAAAATATATATACTCTACGGCAAACTTAAATAAAAACTAAAGTTTATAAAGGAAAAAATACAGAAATACTATAATACTAAAAAGCTCGAGGGACCTCGCCTTAAGGGGGGAAATATAGTATTCCTTTCCACACATAATTTACGCACTAAAAGACTTAGTAAAAAGCTGGACTATAGAAAAGTAGGACCATTTAAGGTTAAAAGAAAGATATCGGAAACGGCATTCGAATTAAAGCTACCCAATACGATACGTCTACGGTCACACACCTTTTACATCTTACTTTTGAAACCCACATTACACGTAAAAAAGACTAATACATAGGCAGTGGCGGAGGATAAAGAAGAGGAGTACGATATAGAAAAAATACTAAATTCACGGTTCAACAGAGGCCAATTAAAGTATTTAATCAGCTAGTTAGGATATTCGGCTATAAATAACTCGTAGGAACCACAGACACACCTTAACTACCTAAATAAACAAAAAAAATTCCACCAACGATATCCGGATCGACTAAAACCTAAGTAAGCAAAAAAGACTCGGCCCCGGCCCATAGCCAAATGCTATAAGACGGAGCTAGAACCTCGACAGGAATCGAACCTACGCCTTCGACGTAATAGTCGACATACTACACACTACACTACGAGGTTAGAAAGTATAAAGGGGACTAAATATAAGTAATACCACGCGCCTTAAGCACCTTAGGAAATAGAAGGCGCACTACTAGCGATATCTAACGCGGTTAAGAAGGAAGGACCGGTAATATTAAGATCTAGGGGAAGGTCCGGAGGCCAGTTAAGGCCCAGGGAGGGATCCAGAAAAAAGAAGTCGGAAAGAAAAGCGGTAGTAAAAGAAGGAGCAGCGGAGGTATCCGCTACCGGCGGGCTATGCGGGGTAGCAGGCCGCGCGGAAGCCTTTCCCTCTTCCTCCTTAAGGAGCCGAGATTCGCGACGAAAAGCAGTAAAGGCTCGAACCTCGAGAGCGCGCGATTACACCTCGAGACGAAGAAGCTTACTTAAGGTAGCCTGCTTTTCGGCATCTAAACGTTCTTTCTCCCTAATTAGAGGGCGGACTACGGAGCCGGTTAGAGAGGGAAAGAGAGGGCCGAGAAGAGGACTCACGATCCACGCCATAAACATCGCAGTAGGAGCGGCTAAAGTTAACACACGGAAAGCACCAATCGTATCGAGGAAAAGCCACACACTAAAGGTTATTCTCCTTATAATAAATATATTCGGGTATTACGAAGCTAAATTTCGTAAGGAACTATACTTAATTACGGCGACGGTCGGTACTCGTATAAATCGATTTCCTTATATAATTAAATATAATAGCTAAGATAGGGGAAGAAGGACGTACTATAGAAATGCAAAAGGGAAGCGGGGGTATAGATACTATTTTAGAGATACGGTCGTCGGGACGTCGACCTAAAAAGAGGGGCATTATATCACAGTCAAACCAACAGTAAACTACGCTACATATAGGACGCGGGGCGCCCAGCTAATCATTAAGGAAGTTAGGGGACGGCTAATTAGGCATAGATAAAAGTACTACGGTGCTAAGGCTCACGAGCAGTCTGCAGGATATAAAGTACTAGGGGTAATTAGAGGTATAGCACGACGAGCATATTACAGGATATAATATACTAAGAGTAATCGAGGCCGTAGTAAGGCGAGCACCTTAAAGTTCTAAGGTCTATATATACGGAAGGACTAGCTAGCGTAAATAGACAGTTCCGCAATATACAATTTAAATTATATTTACGGTATCTAGTATTTATATCGAAATATTTTATTATATATTATTTAGCTGCACCGAACCAGGATTATTCAGAAGTGCCTTTAACCGATATCCCTTTCAGAGGTTCTAGATAGGGGTTCGCCACACTTTACCGTAATTAAAATATTTAAAGTTATTTTTACCTTAGCCTCGGCTTTACGGCTTTTACTATTATATAGTATTAATATTTATCGGTTTTAAGTATATAGTACCGGAGTAATTAATATTAAAGTATTTCCGTTTATACCTATCGTTAAAGCGGTTACCATTAAAGTATTCCTTATAGCTATTACCGTAGTTACCCCTACTATTATTTTTTTTTTTTTTATATAATATTCGAACTGCCGATTGTCGATCCGTATAGCTATAATAATATACTTATCGATAGTATCGGGCTTTATCTCTTTATATAACTTATCCTTTACTTTATTTTTAAGGCTATAGTAAAAAAGCTATATTAACCTTTTATCGTTAATAGCGCTATATAAGCTATCGATTTTAAATTAAATTATATAGTTAATTACCGAGTACGTTTAGCGTAGATTTAAGAGTTTACCCTACGCGCGTTTTACTTTATTATACTTCCTAAATACCTTTTTAAGCTTAGCTTTAAAGGCATTATAACTTTCGAAGTATTTTACAGTAATCTTCTTTTAGTCCTCTAGCTCTTACTTATAGTAATCGTCGAGGATAGGCTTAAACTATGCGAGAGCTTTATTTTTAAGCTTAATAACCGCGAAAATTATTTTTAACTTTTTATTAGTAAATTAGTTTAGGTATTAACGAAAATAGATTTTAAATTAAATTAAAAATCCTTTAAGCTTTACCTTTTTTCCTTTATAGCGCTCTAGTAGTAGGAATTTAATAGTCGACTTAAACGTAATCGAAATAGCGAAAATCTACTCCCGGGTCTATTAAGCTTTATCCTCGAGCTTTTTAAAACGCTTAATAACTTACTTTACGGTAAAAGGTATAGGTTTAGCGGAAAGTCTTTCGGTATTTAGGCTAGGCGGGACACCTCCTATTTAAACGTTTTTAAGTCCGGCTATAGTAGTAAAAAAACGCCTTTAACTTATTTATAATAGAGTTAAAGTAAATATATAACGTATAACGAACTTCTATCTAAAACCTCTAAAAGGAATACTAGTTAAAGGCACTTTTAAATAATCTTAGTTCGGTATAGCTAAGTAATATATAATAATAGCTTATCTTAATTATAATAATTTAATACTAACGATTATAAGTTATATTATATATTACGGAACTATTTATTTACGCTAGCTTATTTCTCCGTATATATAGTCCTCGCGTTAAGCCTAGTACCGTTCTAGATCGATTAACTCGACCCTCGATCCTATCGATACTGTTACCTCTAGAGTTAGCTCTTCTAGATCGATCCTCGATCCTACTAATCTTATCCTAATTGGTCCTTACTTATATATTAACGATTGGTCCGTGGTGCGCCCTGCGCCCTACTAAGTGTCAAGCCGTGACAGTCGTTAAGAAAATTTTAATAATATTTTTTTTTTTACTTTAATAGGAAAAATATTATTAGATTATATAATTTATTTTTATATTACTTAACCTTACTTTACTATATATATATATTAGTAATACTTTTATACTTAGCTTTATATTTATTATATATAATTCTATACTATTTGTACGATAGTATACCCGGTACCGTTCTATATAGGTCGTTTAAATTATTTTTATAATACCTTTAACGTATATTTTAATAAGAAAAATATTATCGGATTATATAAATTACTAATATATTACCGAACCTTACTTTACTATCTATATATATTATTAATACTTTTATACCTAGCTTTATATCTATTATATAATATTCTATACTATTCGTACAATAATGCACCTAACACTATTTTATATAGGTCGTTTAGACTATTCTAGTAATATCTCTAGCGTTTATTTTAATAGGAAAAATATTATCGAATCGTATAACTTACTAATACATTACTTAACCTTACTTTACTATATATATATATTAATAATACCCTTATACCTAGCTTTATATCTATTATATAGTATTCTATATTACTCGTACAATAGTATACTTAATACTATTTTATATAAGTCATTAAAAAGATTTTAATAATACCTTTAGCGTATATTTTAATAGGAAAAAACTTATCGGATCGTATAACTTACTTTTATATTACTTGACTTTACTTTACTATCTATATATATTATAAATATATTTATATTTAGCTTTATATTTATTATATATAATTCTATACTACTTATACGATAGTATACCCGATACTATTCTATATAGGTCGTTCAAACTATTTTAATAATATTTCTCTTATATATTTTAATAAGAAAAATATTATCGGATCGTACAACTTACTATTATATTACCTAACCTTACTTTACTATCTATATATATTACTAATATCCTTATACTTAGCTTCACATTTATTTTATAGTATTCTACACTACTCGTACGATAGTATACCTAATACCATTCTATATAGGTCGTTCAGACTATTTTAATAATACCTCTCTCGTTTATTTTAATAAGAAAAATATTATCGGATCGTATAACTTACTATTACATTATCCTACCTTACTTTACAATATACGCGTATTATTAATACACTTACACTAATCTTTACACCTAACTTAATATCTATTATATACTATTCCACACCGCTCGTACGATAATATACTATATACCATTCTATGTAGCTCATTTAGGCGATTCCAATAATATTTTTATTTTCTATTTTAATAGAAAAAATCCTATCGGATCGTACAATCGAATTCTTTAACGGATTTTACCCCCTATTTCCAAAGTAGAGCATTTTTTTTAGTGCGCTTTTCAACGGATTATACTACAATCCATCGGAGAATAACTGATAGGGCACTAAGCAGACTAAATAGAAGTAATTAATGTAATTAAGGCATTAAGTAAACTAAATAGAGTAATTAGTGTAATTAAGGCACTAAGCAGACTAAGCAAAGGAAATTAATAGCCTTAAGAGACTAATTACGGCTTAGTATAAGGACTATATATACGGAGGAACTAGCTAGTTCTGCAGTATACAATATAAATTATAATCGTTAATACTTAGACTATTATAATAAAGATAAGCTATTATTGTATACTGCTTAGCTATACCGAACCAAAATTATTTAGATATGCCTTTAACCAGTATCCCTTTCAGAGGTTCTGGATAAAGGTTCGTTATATAAACGTTATATATAGCGGACCTAGCTGCTATAGATAAATAATTCCGTAGTATATTATAATTATAAGTTATAATCGTTAGTATTTAAACTACTGTAATTAAAATAACTTATTATTATATACTGTTTAGCTATACCGAACTAGGATTATTGAAAAGTACTTTTAACTAATATCCCTTTTAGAGGTTTTAGATAGAAGTTCGTTACATTATTATTATAATAACTCCGATTATTACTTATTTTTCTATATAAAGATAAAATTATTAATTGTTAATCTGTATAGTTATAGTAGTATTGTTTTAATAATATTTAGCCTTAACTCTTTATATAACTTATTTTTTACTTTTTCGTTAATATCATTATAAAAAGGTTATATTAATCCCTTATTATTAATAATATTATATAAGTTATTAATTTTACATAAAATTATATAGTTAACTATTAAACACGTTTAATGTAGGTTTACGAGCCTCTTCTATATATACTTTACTTCGTTATACTTCTTAAATACTTTCTTAAATTTAACTTCGAAAATACAAAAATTTTTAAAATATTCTATATCAATGTTTTTTAATACTCCGGTTATACTCTATAATTATTATTAAAAATAGCCTTGAACTATATAAGAGCTCTATTTTTAAGTTTAGTACTTACGAAAATTACTTTCGACTTTTCGTTAATAAATTAATTTAAATGCTAATAAAAATAAATTTTAAAATAAATTAAAAACCTTTTAATCTTTACTTTTTCTTCTTTATAATGCTTTAATACTAGGAATTTAATAGTCGACTTAAATATAACAAAAATAATAATAATCTTATCCCGGATTTACTAAATTTCGTCTTTAAATTCTTTAAAAAGCTTAATAACCTATTCTATAGTAGAAAATATAAGTCTAATAATAATAAAGAGTCCTTTAGTATCTAGGCTCAGCAAGACGCCTCTTATTTAAACGTTTTTAAATCCGGCTATAGTAATAGAAAATCGCCTTTGACTTATCTATAATAGAGTTAAAGTAAATATATAACGTATAACGAACCTCTATTTAAAATCTTTAAAAGGGATACTAGTTAAATATATTTCTAAATAATCTTAGTTTAGTATAGCTAAATAGTATTTAATAGTAGATTATTATAACTATAATAGTTTAAATACTAATAATTATAACTTATATTACATACTGCGGAACTATCTATTTACACTATCTAGTTCCTTCGTATATATAAACCTTAGGACCGTAGACCGTTAGCTTATAGACGGTCTTCGATCTACTCTTAACTAGCTAATACTAGACCGTGAACCGTGAGCTCCGCCGCGGTTCCCGGTCCCCACTTTATTAGTTCGTTCCGTCTAACTGGACTATAAGCCTTGCTCGATCGCTCGGTCTAGCCCTAATTGACTCCCGTGGCCCCACTGTCTCCCAAAACCGTGACTACCGGTACTATTTATTAACTAAGATACGTTCGAGCTAGATGTTTTTTGTTGTGTATGATTCGGTTTTAGTAGACTATAAAATTTCCGTTTATTTCAAAAATAACCTAAGCTTCTTATGATAGTTATAATTCGCTGTCTTTACCCAAGTACTGAGTGTTAGGCTAAAGATATAAAGCGCATATCTATTTCAACAAAGTCTTTGGTTCTTTACTCTGCAGACCGCGGTTACATAATGTCTTTGTATAGGTTCTATAGCATATTGAGAACCATATATGCTTGAAACTACCTTATAGTAGCTGTATATTAACACGCCTAAAGGAATAGCCATTCTAATAACAGTGCATTCAATGTATCTTATACATAATACTTCAGTGATATATCCTTATTATTATTATTCTAAACACTAAAAAATGCCTATGTAAAAAGAAGGCGAGAATTAAAAAGAATTATCAATCCAGGTTCTGAGCTTCACACATTTGCTTATAAATCTCCCCCTTAGCCAAAAGCTTTGCATGTGTCCCTACCTCCACAATCTTTCCTGCGTGGAAGACGCAAATGAGATCCGCGTCTTTGATGGTGCTCAGTCGGTGAGCAACAGCCACGGTAATGCGGTCACCCTCCTTTGCTACTTCGGCAAGGGCCTCTTGGACAATCTTCTCGCTTGTGGAATCAAGCGCACTCGTGGCCTCGTCCAAAAGAAGGATCTTGGGGTTACGAATAAGAGCACGGGCAATAGCAATCCGCTGGCGCTGTCCTCCTGATAGCTGTGTTCCGTTGGACCCAGCCAAAGTCGCAACACCGTCCGGAAGAGAGCAGACAAAGTCCCAGGCGTTCGCAGCGCGAAGCGCCGCTTCAACCCGAGTCGACAAAACAGCATCCTTTTCGGTGGGTATGTCACTTTCGTCGAGCCCCAGAGCAATGTTATCTTGGATTGTTCCCTGGAAGAGAGTTGGCTCTTGCTGGACGAGAGAGACAATGGCGCGATAATGTCGAGGGTTGATTGAGGGGAGAGGATCAGATGCAATGCGGACGGTGCCAGTAGAGGCGTCGTAAAACCGTTCCAAAAGACCAATGATGGTCGACTTGCCGCAACCAGACGCACCAACAACGGCAATGAACTGTCCTTTCTCGATCTTCAGGTCGACGCCACGCAGCACGGTAGTGTCCGGGCGGAGCGGATACGAAAAGCGGACATTGTCGAGCTCAATGGGACCTCCAGACGAAGGCTTCCTGTCTTGATTGTCCGGTGTCTCCTGAACTATTGGCTGGAGTGAAGAGAGCCAAAAGATGTAGTTTGCCGAGTTTTGACCCTTGGTCATGCTTGTTGAGAATGCAAAAAACTGCGAGGCCGCTTGCGCCGACAAAAAGACACCCATAAAGGCCACAAAGAAGTCATACATGGAAATTTCGAGGTCCGAGACAAGCTTGCAGCCGTACCAGAAGCCTAAAGCCATGAAGAGATACTCGATACATTGAGTGAAGGCGAAGCACGTCATGATCAGGGTAAGAGGTTTGACTGATCCAGCGACGGCATGGTCCAGTTCGGCAGTGTACTTTTCGAGAACCTTGTCCTCCAAAGCCAACGACGACACTGTCCGGATGGCATTGATGCTTTCCGAGGCGATGGCAGAACTCTTGGAATGGCGCTTGGAAACCATCTGATCCAGCTTCACATCAAGACGAATCTTGAAGAAGCCAGACAGGGCGAGAGGTGGCATCCCGGCAAGGACAACAACAAGACCCAGCTTCCAAGTGTGTGCGATAGCCAAAATGCTGCAAGCTCCGAGGTTGAGGACTGAGATCAGAATGAGCCCAACGTTTATGCCCATCAGCTCAAAGACGCCTTGGGGGTCTGACTCGACATGGCTGACCAAGGACCCAACCGAATTCTCGGGACGGTCGAAAAACTGGATGTCCTGACGCAATAAGTTGTCAAATACTTGTCGACGGAGCTTCCGGGTCAACGTCTGGGCAATCGTGTTGCAAGCCCAACCGAGGACAAAGTAAACCGCGAGACAACCCCCCGCCATGACAATAAACATGCAAGCAAAGAAGTTGCCGCGGTCAACCATGGCCTGCCCGGTCAAAGTAAAGACGTCCATAACCCGGGCCATGAGAATGGCTTGACCTGGGAAGGCCGCGGCAGCTCCTACACAACCCAAGAAGAGCGCCCCATACATCAGGTTGAGCTCAGGGGTGTACTTGACAAGACGGGTTACTACGGTTAAGAGACCAACGTGCTTATGCTTGTGGAAGTCATCGCGATCCCTTTGCTCGTCCAGCCGCATCCAATCTTGTGTTGGGTATCGGGTCATGGTCTTGGTAAGTTCCATCGGATGACGACTCTCATTGTCCTCGTCGCCTTCATCATGACTGTCCATGTTCCGAGACCCGTCCGTGTCTAAAAGCTTCTGGCCTCCGACAGCCAGATCTTGAGCGCGCACAAGTTTGGCATAGGTCCCATCCTGGGCAATGAGCCCTTCGTGAGTGCCTTGCTCAACAATTTTGCCCTTGGACATCACGATGATTTGGTCTGCTTTTTTGATCGTAGCTAGCTTGTGTGCAATGACCAGCGTGGTGCGGCCCTCGGCGGCCCTGTCGAGCGCCTTCTGAACCGTGCCTTCAGCATGGGGATCTAGAGCCGAAGTGGCTTCATCGAGAAGAAGAACTTTAGGGTGGGAAACCACGCTCCGGGCAATGGCGACCCTCTGCTTCTGTCCTCCACTCAGCAAACCTCCTCGCTGGCCAATATCCGTATTGTAACCTTGAGGGAGCTGCAGGATAAAATCATGAGCAAACGCCAATTTTGCTGCCTCTTCCACACGAGCCATCTGCTCCTCGCGAGAACTCTGCTCGTATGGCGTGCCCACCAGCCCATAGGCGATATTTTCAAAGACAGTTCCTTGGAACAGAACAGGCTCTTGCTGCACCAATCGAATGTTTTTGCGAAGCCAGTGGAGGTTGAGCTGGTCAATGGGCCGGCCGTCGAGCTTGATGGAGCCAGAGAATGGATTGTACCACCGTTCCAAGAGACCGACAATGGTGCTCTTGCCCGAACCGCTGGCACCAACGAGAGCAGTCACCTTTCCTGCCGGGATTGTGAGAGTAAAGTCGTCCAAGACCTTGATCTTGGGCCTCGAGGGGTAGGCAAATGACACGTGCTCCAACTCCACAAGGCCCTCCACGCCATCGGGCTGATCCCCGGATTCGTCAAAGGGATCGATCTTGGAAACGGTGTCGATCAACTTGAAGAGCTGTGCGGCAGCTGTTGAAGCTCTCGAAAAGTCAATGCTGTACGGAGCGAGCATGGTGATAGAGATGGTGGCAATTACGACGGCAAACAAGACGGTAAAGATCTCACCGGCAGCGATGTCGCCGCGTGACAGCATGGCAATACCTTGCCAAAAGGCAAGAGCCATCCCCAAAAAGATGATGCTGTACTCGGCCGACATTAAAATGCCGAGCAGCGGCGAAATCTTGCGTCCCCAGACCCCCGCTTCATCGAGATAGTTGTTGAACCTCTCAACCAGCCGCTCCCTCATGCCAAAGGCGTGAACAGTCTTGGCACTTGCAAGCACGCCCTCGGCAAAAGAGTTTGCCTGTGAGTAAATATCCAAGATCTTGGTCTCGTAGCCGGCGTGAACCATTGCGACAATGGACATGACCAAAATTGTTGCGGGGGCAATGCATAAGCATATAAGCGAAAGCTTCCAGTTGGTAACGAATGCAACGATAAAGGAGGCCATGAATGCAGCCAGCCCCTGGAAGGTGAGTCCTAGCTTCTCCGAAATGCCGCTCTGGATCAGCTTGCCGTTGGATGACGCTTTTGCTGCGATGGAGCCGGCAGACCCAAGGTCGAAGAAGGCCACATCCTGGGAAAGCGCAGCGCGGAGATATGCGCGGCGAATGTTGCGGACGGTGCGGTAACCGGCATAAGTGAACAAGGTGTTGTAAGTGTATGACAAGACGAAGCGGGCGATTCCGAGGTAGACGAAATAAAGACTACAAACGTGTCAGATCAAAGCAAGAGTCATAAAGCCGCAAAACATACGCTAGTTTGGAGACTTCGCCCATGAAAACGTCCCTGTCCGAAGTACCAGAGACATAGTCGGTGATGACTGTCACAAACTGGCCAAAGATCAGGTTCTGCAAAGCCATGCCCACCCCAGAGCAGATTGCCGCAACAGCAGCCACTGCCTGAATGATCTTTTCGACTTTGTCGGCATAGCTGAATATTCTCTGTTCTTAATGTCAGTGTTGGTACAGGAGGCACAGTTTTCTGCATCGATTTCTTACCCAGTATGCACCATTTGATTCCTCCTTTTCCTCCGTGGTTGGCGGGGCAACTTCCTCGGTGGGCCCAGGAGTCGTCAAGGCTTCAGACACACAGTGTATTGAAGGAGTGCTCGGCTTTTCCGTCTCTGCCATCGTCGCCATCTTTGCCGTATGTTTGAGGCAACAAAGCGACGGTTCAGTGATGTAGTAGACGGCGTCATTCAGTCAACAGGAGAAGACGGCGACCTTTGAAGAAAAGAATAGCAGATAAAGGAAATTGCAGCTGCTTGGCGCCAAGGGTAATGCAAGGTGCCAAGGGTTGCAAAGCAGTGGAGCAGAGGTCAAGACTTGGACGACCAGATGCAGTAGGCATAGCCGACAAGCATCTCGAGGGATCGGTAGGCACTCGGCCACTGGATTGTCCGTTGTCCGCACCGAGCTGACGCAACCTATGCGCGAACAGGTCGTCCCGAGTCAGGACGGCAGGGCAGTCCAAGAATGGAAGTCATCCTTGGCACAGCGCATGGCGGTGGATGCGAACTGAGGTCCGTGCCTTTGTCGTGGTCCGCGGTTTCCGCGGGCCAAAAGGGTCGACTGTCCGCCCATTTCAACATCGGCCGCCCGCATGCCTCATGCTCCGTCTCCGATGCTCACGGCAAAACACCCGACAGCTTCCAATATCGCTTCACCTCTGTCCTTGTACGCCCATAGGGCCGCCACTCTCATCGCCATGAACCGCGCAATGGCTTCCCCACCCACCGAAGCCACATCGGTCGTCCCCCGAGCTGTTCGTCTCCCTTCCAACTGACCCCACTTCAGCTTGGCTTTGTTCACATCGATACTGACCTGACCACAAATCATCCAGTGCAATGCATGTCGAGCTCGCAAGGTAGGCGCCTGATGCCAGCCTGTATGTTGCCAATCATTTCCCACGTGGCTAAGTGTTTATTTTGTAGATAGGATGCAATCGCGAATCTCCCTGTGCCCATTGCGTCAGAGCAAAGATCGAGTGAGTAGTCTCCGTTTATTTGTTCTCAAGTTTATCCTCACCTGACTCTTGTTGCGTAGATGTATCTACAATGAAATACGACCCAGGGAGAAGAGGGCTCGCATTCTTTTGAGCCACCAGTAGTATGATTGCCTCAATATTCTATAGTCAGGTTCAAGTAATACTTACCAGACCCCGTTGCTGTAACCTGTCTAGTGAGCAAAAGATCGACCACCTTGACAGTCGCCTGGATGAGATCCTAGATCTTCTGCGACAACTCAAAACTCAGCAACCCACAACTGGCTGCCCAATCCCCGAGATCCAGCTCCGTGCACCATCGCCAGCCAATGTAACCGCTCCAAGAACGCAACCCGCAGCTCTCTCAATACCAGCCACACCATCGTCAGCCGCAACAAGCCCAGACTCATCAACCGCCACCACGCATGTCAGGTCCAGTCATGCTCATGCAAACACCACACCGCCCATGGTTGAGGGCAACTCATCGCTTACCGCACAGACAGAGTTCGCCAGTGAATTCCTGAAAACTGCCGTCCATGATCGGGACTCGCAACCAGAAATGCGCGAGCGCCTCGATGCCCTTCGTGTCCTCGTCGAGGCCATGAAGAAACAACCAGCGGCGGATGAGATGCGGTATCCACATGCTGCACCCGTCAAGACGCTATCCTTGAAAGATTGCAAGTTGCCCCCTATTCAGATTGTTGTTGAGGTTCTCCGGATGACACAGTCCTTTAAGGTTATGTGTCTGGCCTGGGTGTACGAGCTAATACCTCTCACGGGGTTCCTTGACGCATATGTGAGAGAGGACAACGATTTGATCACCCTCATCAATGTCAATGTTGGTCTCCACTTCCTATTTTGGGCGTGCGCACAAGTGGACCAAGAAAAGAAAGACGAATATCTTGGTTACGCGCAGACCTGTGGTAGTACCATCGAAACAGCTTTGGCACATCTGCCGCTGCATCTTCCCGCCAACGATGACACTATCTCTGCGCTCCTGTCGGGATCATTTTATGCCGTGGAGATATCCAAGCCCTCCCTAGCCTGGATTCTGACTTCCAAGGCATCAGAACTGTGCCAGACACTGGGCTATCACCGAGCCAACGACGGCTATGTCCTGTTCAAGTCTGGAGGGGCTACAAATGATATTGATCGATACAAGCGGCACTTGTTGTTTTGGTCCGTCTACATTGTCGACAAGAGCCTGTCTCTCCGGCTTGGACGGTCCTCCAGTATCCAAGACTACGACATTTCCCTCCCATATCCTTCCACAGATAATCCCGGCAATTCCGGCATCACAGGATTTTTTTTACTATGGGTTCTCCTAGCAAAGTTACAGGGCCAGGTGTACGAGTTGCTTTATTGCCCAGAGGCCGCCATTGCGCCAGAAAGCGTCAAGAGAGAAAGGGTTAAGACTCTGCTGGGTCGTTTGGAAGAATTCGAGGCCAAGACGGCAGAGGTGATTGTAAGTGTCTTCTCGCCACTGGTCTGATGGCCTGAATATGAAATCTAATCAGGACGCTACCTACTGCAGCACCAATGGAGTTCGTATTGCCGCGAACATGCCGGCGATGACTTGACTGATTTCTTTCTTGTGTCCGATCACGTACTGCGGCTTAGTCTCCTCACAATGGTGCATCGCGCCCTTCCCAATCCACCAGGATCACCCACCACTTTCTCCACAGAGTGTATAAACGTGGCACGCCAAACGCTAGGACGACACCAAGAGTGTATGGAGTTAATCAAGTCTACAAACTGCGGGTTGTTCAGCACTTATATGCACTGGTACGTAGCTCGGTCATGTTTCTCCACCTATCACAGCAAATACTGAAAAAGGGCTGATTGGTGCTGACGGCTGAAACAGGACGATCCTAATGGCCCCCTTCGTTCCATTCATTGTCCTTTTCTGTCAGGTAATCGAAACAAAAGATAAGGATGATCTTGCCAGACTGCAAGCCTTTGCCACGTCGTTACAGTATGAGTCTTCCGTCACTGAGGCCGTGGAAAGACTCCGTCGTTTATTTCAGGTGCTCGTCAGCGTGGCATCCCATCATGTTCGATCTCCTCCTACCAGCCAGATCGGACAACGTACAGATTTAAGACCCGACCTACCGAAAGATACACACCAGGCCAATCAGGCAGCGTTCGAAGTTGACGCTTATCTCGGAACATTAGGGTTTTCCCAACAAATTGTCTCAGATCAGTGGCCCGAGAGCACAACTGGTCAAGGACAAGAGAATGGCCGAGAAGGAGGAGAGTTTCCCGAGGGACATCGAATGGCTAACCCTATGATGTGGATGGGGAATGAGATGCAGCTGGAGGATTGGTTCTACAATAATGACCAGATAGAAGCGTTGGAATCTCTGTATAATTAACAATTGCCATGTATTAGCATCGGTGTTTCCTATTTTCTCTAGTCGCACTTGCAGAATTCACTTGATGGAGTCCCTGACCCAACAAACAAAAGAACGACATAGACTGATGGAGAGTCTAGTAGAGCTGAAACTGAGGATCTAAAATTTCCCAACATGCCACTCGTAGGTAATATTTAAAAAGCCCAAAGTAACTCATTAGGCTACATGGAGGTGATATGTTAGGCACATGGAGGATTTCAGCAATCATGCCAAGATAGGTTGGCGATCAAACTACATGTAGCACTTATTGCTTCCTGGACACATTGCGGGACTCGGACCCTAAGTGGCGGCTTGGAGAATATTACCACTCTCGTCGAGTATGGTACCGGGCTCTCGTCTGGCAACGTCGAGCACAATCCAAAAGTGCAGGATGACGCTGACTGAAACTCGCCTGTAGCACAAAGAGTTTGTCGCCTTACCGTTGTTGATTAGCCTCATACGTAGAGGATGAAGTATGGTGGGGTCAACACTCCAACTAGGTACCTTAGATAAAAATAACGTCCGCGTTCAAGATATGTTTATCAACTCCCTTGCTGAACTTTTAATATCCTTGAAGGCCAAGTAAGAATCATCCCCTACCTATCGGCTTAACATATTGTTCGCGACTATATTTCTTGCTTATTTCCCTGAAGCTGGCTTCCGCAATTTCCGTTCAACTGCAAGCGATCGGGTCGTCTGGAGCCAAGTCACTCTAAGCTGAGCCAACTAGTGCTGACTTGATTGCGAGTTTGCACTAGGTTTTGTGGTGACATCCTGTAATCGAATAGCCAATCCGGACTTTTCAAAGATTAAATGTTGACGGCACTGGCCAATAAACAAAGTTACTGGTGGAAGATTCTCCCTATTGTATAGTAGCCAAGAATGCTTTGCGCCTTGATGCACTTTACTTTTATCACACGTCCAGCTCGGCATTCCCTGCTGCCACTTTGAACTTGACGTCAAACGGCAGTTGAAGCCCTGCCCCGTGCTTTATTGGGACAAGTGTTACGCCGGGAACGACACGGGGTAGTAGAGGACTCGTCCCGCTCCAATCGGGAATTTGAAACACTACCGGGACTGTTTCTCTCATCCTTTTTCAGCATCCACGCTGATCCCTATCCCGTGTCGGCTCCATCGCACGGGATAGGACTTGTGCCACATGACACTTGTGGTATCCAAAAAAGGTCTTGTTTGGTCTAATGAGGCTATTTAGGCGGTTTATGATGGAGAAACTTGATTCGTTCGCAACGCAATGCTTCTTCCCCAGGTTTTCGTGGACCCGGAGAATGCACCCCGCAGTCGGTAGATGTGCTTGATCTGGAGACTAAAGAACCGCGAGATGAAGCCAAGATCTCAGCCTTGAATCACAAAGCGTAGGATATTCAACAGGTTCAGTCGTGACAGGAGACGGTCGATGGACATATATTTAGAGGGCAGACGCGTCCCTAATAAATGACATACCGTTGACATCCCATCACCCCATCAGTCCCCAACTTCCTCTGCCCTCCAAGTCGGAACCGCTTGTCATGAAGCTCTCGTCGTTCACCATCTTGGCTGGCCTCGCGGCCCAAGCCCAGGCCCACTACATTTTCAACATACTGATTGTGAACGGCCAGCGCATCGGTATGACAATTCATGATTAACCCTTCTTGCAGTTGGGGTTATACTAACAAAAGAATGGAAAGGTGGCGAGTACACATACGTTCGACGCAATTCTAACAGCTACAATCCGGCCTTTCCCGACATCCTTACCTCTGATGAATTACGGTGCAACCGCGGTAAGCCTAACAGATGAAAACATGTGGAATATTCAAGAATCTAAGTCTCAATTTAGGCGCCAAGCCTGGCGGCAACGTACAGACATACGAGGTCAAGGCTGGTGATAAGATCGGCTTCAAGGTCTTCAACAACGAGTTTATTGAACACCCCGGACCGGGGTTTATCTACATGTCCAAAGCCCCTGGCAGTGTCGCTACGTACGATGGTTCCGGCGAGTGGTTCAAGGTCTACGAGACCGGTCTTTGCCGCGGCGGAGGAAATGTGGACACGAACTGGTGCTCGTGGCAGAAGGACAGGTGAGTTCCCAGTCAGACCCTGACCCCTTGTTAGCAAATCTCACACTACATGTCAGGCTTGAATTCACTATCCCGCCCAAGACCCCCCCTGGAGAGTATCTCGTCCGCATCGAGCACATTGGTCTACACGAGGGTCACGTACGCCGCGCTCAGTTCTACATTACCTGCGCACAGTTGAAGATCACCGGGCCCGGTGGTGGCAACCCCTCGCCTCTTGTCCGCATCCCCGGTATCTACAATGCCAATGACCCCGGCATTGCTTACAACAAGTGGACCAACAACCCCGCCGCTTATCGCATGCCTGGTCCCGCTGTCTGGAACGGAAACTGAGCAGGTGAAGCACAGGATGACAGACTACCTGAGGTATGAGGAAGGCTTGTAGCCTTCCGATGTCTGTCTGTGTTCAGATTAGTAGATGCCTGCCTTAGTGTGGCATTTTGCCCCCTAAATAAAATGTCACACGTATCTCCAGGACCCGTTGTCATTCTGTGTTGAAGATGTCGGTCACTGTCAAAGAAATCCAAGAAAATCACCTTGCTTTGCAAGTCCCACCCAGTCATATTTCACGACGTTACATAATTTCGGGTTTCCTTTTTCGATCCATTCAGCATTTTACAGGGCCATCGAACAACACATGCATACGGAAGCAACCCCCCACTTGGGACCTCGTAGCCCACAGTTCTTATGGAGAGTGACGAATGAAACATCTATCCACTGCCGCGCGGGGTATTCATGTACAACCCCCCGTTGGCAGAAACTGGAAATCTTCAACAACAATGGAACTGCATGCACACTTGCGCAGGCAATCGCAACATCTCATTGCCTGGGCAAATCTTGACCGCTACTTTGAGGTCACATAATGCATTAACCCCGTTTCAAGCACCCAACTCAATATATGACTTGGGTGATCATGAAATCAACATATCGGCGTTTGGATGGAATATCCGATTGGTGTAAGCCTGCGCAAAACGATACCTCCCCCCTCCCCCTGCCTTCCACTTCCGTATGGTTCTCATCTGTCTTCGCCATGTCACTTGGTCTAGTTTATATTAATGTGAAAGGTTTGACGAAGCACCCTCCCCACGAAATAATTGGCGCAGCAAAAGTACTAAACTTAACCTATACCATATTATTGACCCTGCCTTAAATGCAGATTAATAGACCTTTTAGATATCTTTAAGGGACCATAATTATCTTCGAAGGTCTATAAACTATCTTTCAACGCCTATGAATTATCTTTAAACGCCTATGAACTATCTTTAAACGCCTAACAACCGTTTTACATGGCATGGGTCGCAATTGACCCCGGATCATTAAGACGGAGTTGGTGAGGTCTTTCTGGCCTGAATATCCTACCTTACGGTTCAACCATGGCGAGTCGCCATGACAATTACAGCAGTTGCCGCCGCTACCGACGTCAAGAAGTTATGGTAGGAAACTGCCTGCAAGGTTAAACTTGCGGGCCGTTAACTGCTCGAGCCGCCGCCAATAGGAATACATGCACACGCTCGGCTTCCAGGTTCGGTCCCATTCTCTCGGGTCAAGCCACATTTTGATCGTGACTGAGTGCAATTCATCAATCTATGATCCAGGAGGGGCAACCTGGCCAGCCAATTCAAATACTAGCTGATATTTCAATGCAGCTCTTGCTTGGATAGGCTTCTATGGTGCCTCCTTCCCATAATGCACCCGCTGTGGGCGGCATCTTTGGGTAAACTTGGGATGGTGGGGGTGCAGCCCATGCAGCTGCTGCAACTGTCCGGGTACTTGCTTCCGTGGCCAGCTGAGGTGTCTGAAATTAAAGGAGCACACCGGGTATCCGGTGTCATGTGCATGTTCCAGGACAGAGATTCCATGAAACCGTACGTGCATATAGGTGCGTATTACCTATACGACATTCAGTTAGATCCTGGCCAGCAGGTCACTGCAACACCACTTAAGTCAGGGATTTCAAGGTAGACAGGTAGATATGGTGGAGGAAGGGTGATGAGATTTGCTGTTCGTTCCTTCCCATCTGCCCGATTAGTCTCGCTGCTCACATAGCTGCGTGTTGATACCGACTTTTTCTCAACTCCGCCAGTTGGTGCTGCCAGCTCTGGTGGGCTTGCTTGCCTGTAAACTGCTGTCTATCTGTATATCAAGTCTCTCTGTTCTCGCTTTTGTTGTGGCGGACCTTTATCTTTCCCAAACCGTACTATTGGACACCGATTACCACAAGTTTTCTTACAATGGCCCAGCAACAAATCTTTCTACTCGGTCCTCAAGTGACCAATTGGACACGAGAGGCCCTGGCGGAACTACAACAAAACCTCCTGAAAAATCCCACCCTCGACTTCATCACTCAAGCCCTGTTAACCTTGCCCTCCCTCTCGTCTATACTCGGACAACAGCTCGGGCTAGACTTTCACCCTGGCCGGATTTTCCATCTTCTCGCCGACTTTGCCCAAGGCGGGCAGCTTCTCTTAAACACCAATGATGATTGGCGGCACAACACTTTGCTGGCCCCATTGACAATCGTGTCTCAAGCCGTAGACCTCGCCGTTCAGTTTGGAGGTCTTCCTAGAAACAAACTACCCTTAACACTGCATCAGCAAGTTCAGGGCTTCTGCATTGGCTGGCTGTCGGCATCATCTCTTGCTAGTGCGTCAACTTGGGATGACTTCAAGCATAATATTTCCGCTGCCTTGCGACTTGGGGCCTGTATTGGCGCAGCAGTGGACGCCGATTCCAGTCAGTGCCCTTCTGATCACGCAAGGGCTATTTGTGTGCGCCTGAGGAACCAGAGTGATAGGGTGTTTCTGGAGACACTGCTGGACCAGATACCGGATGCAAGTCATTCAACCTTTTTTGGCTGGCCTCTATAAGCTAACATATTGCTAGGCCTACATTTCTTGTTTTTTGGATGAGGGCGTTCTCACCGTGACGGTGCCAAACAGCAAGCGACTTTGGTTGGAAGGACAGCTGCAGAGAGCTAGCCTGCCGTGGACCGATATTGGGCTTCATGGCCATTACCATCACCTACGGCATGAGGAGAGAGCCCAAACCCTCAAAAGAATCTGTGCCTCTATTGGGGAACTTCAGCTTCCCGCCGCCGCGGCCTTGCAAACACCATTGAGATCAACCGCTGATGCCAACATCGTCCCGCCGAACGCGACATCACTTCACGATATTGCCATCGATCTCACGCTGTGCAAACGAGCCCACTGGTTACAAACTCTGCGCAACTGTGCCGAGAAAGCCGACAACTTCGTCTTCATACCTATTGGTTCCCATACTGGAGGCCTTGTTCCGCGTTCGATTACCCATCCTCGCCCCTCACCCAGCACCTCGATGCCAGAGGACGAGATCGCAATTATCGGCATGTCTGCTCGCTTCCCTGGCTCAGACTCCCTATTAGACTTTTGGAACCTTTTGGTCTCAGGGAAGACTGCGTTTGGACCTCTTCCAGTGTCCCGTTTTGATCCGACATATCCCAGCATTGCCTCACGTCTGGCCGAAGCCAAATACCAGGGGAACTTTCTCAGGGATGAGGTTGTCAAGGGCTTCGACCACCGGTTCTTTGATATTGCTGGGCGAGCAGCTAAACACATAGATCCCCAGCAAAGGCTTGTCCTTGAGGTTGCATATGAGGCTCTAGCTACCGCAGGATATCACCATATCGAGACCCACCAGCAAAAGGAAGTGGGTGTATACATGGGCGTTGGTGAGGTTGAATATCAACATAATCTTGCCGGACACCAAGCAACTCCTTTCACTGCGGTGGGTTTGTTGAGAAGCTTCATCAGTGGGAGAGTTAGCCATTTCTTTGGCTGGAATGGGCCTGTGGTTACAGTTGATACTGCTTGTTCCTCAAGCGCTGTGGCTATACACACAGCTTCGAAGGTAAGGCCCCAGATTTGGCCCATTGTTCATTGGACGTGACTGACATGGACTGCTAGGCTCTTTTGACAGGCGAGTGCGAACTTGCCTTGGCGGGCGGTGTGAACATCATCACCAGCCCCGAGTTGCACCAAGCTCTTGCCGCAGGCTCTTTTCTCAACCCCCACGGAGCAAGCCATGCATTTGATAGCTCTGCCGCAGGGTACTGTCGAGGAGAAGGGGCAGGTATATTGGTGCTGAAGCCCTTGTCCAAAGCTGTTGCGGACGGTGACGCAATTTTAGGAGTCATCGGGGCTTCCGCCATCAACCAAAACTCCAATTGCAGTCCAATCACTGTCCCAGAGTCGTCATCACAATGCTCACTATACAAGAAAATTCTGCAAACAGCAGGAGTGAGCCCGGGAGAAGTTACCTACGTTGAAGCACATGGAACTGGTGAGTGCCCCTCTTGTGCTGACATTGCTGGGACCACATCACTGATGCCATCATAGGCACACAAGTCGGGGACCCTAAGGAGTATGAGAGCATAAGAATGGCTCTCTGTGGTCCCTTTCGCACCGAGCACCTGTTTGTCGGCTCCGCCAAAGACAGTATCGGGCACTGCGAGGCTGCATCAGGCGTGGCCGGCGTCATAAAGACCCTTCTCATGATGCACCACAAGACCATTCCCCCGCAGGCTGGGTTTGACACTCTCAATCCTCGCATTACCACAACCCCAGCAGATAAGATAATCATCCCCAAAGTTGCCCAGCCCTGGAGCCCAGTCCACCGACGAGTCGCACTTGTGAACAATTACGGCGCTGCAGGTTCTAATGCTGCTATTCTTGTCAGGGAATATGAGGAACCAGCTTCCCAGCCTGTGCTGTCGGCTCCGACATCCTACCCAATACTTCTCGCGGCGAAGTCACCCAATCATTTGCAGTTCATGATTGCTGCGCTGAGGTCCTGGACACCACTCCCCGCATCATTTGGGGACATTGCCTACAACATTAACAAGTCCCAGAATCCCCAGTTCCCTCACCGACTGGCCCTTACAGCCAGGAGTCACGATGATATGGTTGCCTGTCTTGAGAAGACGGCAGCGTCCATGCCCACCACTCAGCTACCAGTAGTGCTTGCATTCGGTGGCCAAACAGGGCAGAGTGTTTCGATTTCACAACGTCTCTACAATTCATGCCCTGTGTTGCGCAGACACCTTGTGAGTGGCGCTCTTTGTTTACATACCCCTGAATTCACCCCTATCCTACCCCGAGTCTTGGATTGTTTCCACATGGCGCTAACAAAAGCTCTAGGACCACTGCAATGATGTCTGTGTTGCTCTTGCCCTTCCGGCAATTGTGCCAAACATTTTCACGTCCTCCGAATCGGTTCCGGATTTGCATGACATTGTTCGTCAGCACTGTCAATTGCTGGCTTTGCAAGTTTCTACGGCCCGTTGTTGGCTGGAATCCGGGCTGGAGACATCCGACATCACACTTGTTGGTCACAGTTTTGGCCAAATATCCGCCCTGGTTGTTGGAGGTTCCTTGACAGTCGAAGATGGGTTCCGGTTTGTTGCCGGTCGCGCAAGCCTGATTCGCGATCACTGGTCGGAACCCGGATGCATGCTTTCTCTTGAGTGTCTTGAGCCTCAAGCCAGGGAAGTCAGAGACGCGGTCAACAAGAATCTACAACAAACCGGCAGTAGGGTTGAAATTGCATGCTACAATGGCCCGACAAGCTTTGTCCTCTCTGGCCACCAAGAGGCTATCGCCCAGGCGAAATACGTTTGTCAACAGCAGCAGATCAAGTGCCTGCAGCTGGCAAGTACTCATGCCTATCATTCACACATGACTGAGTCAATTCTCGCGAAGCTCACCGAGATGGCTCGTCGTCTTGTTGTCAAATCACCGAGTCTGAAAATCGAGACTTGCACCCGCAAGACTTCGGATTGGCAGTTCACAGCTGAGAGTTTGGTACAGCACACCAGAGATCCGGTTTTCTTCGCGGATGCCATCGCTCGCATCACTGCATCATACCCCCAGGGAGCCATCTGGCTCGAGGCAGGCACCTCGTCACCAGTCATCCCCATGATCAAACCGGTCAAGCGCAATAACAACAAGACAGGAGGCAAATCGCCAGACATTTACTTACCCGCTGGCCTCCGCAACGATGATGCGATGATCAACATTGGTGTGACCACATCCCAGCTTTGGCAAGCTGGATGCAGTGTGCGGTATTGGCCGTTCCTCCAGCATGGTCCTCAGAATCGACACGCCTTTGTTCCGGTTCCTCCATATCAATTCGACAGGACACAGCATTGGATTGACTACAAACCAAGGGGGTCGGAGGAAGCCGGTAAAACAGCGAAACGAGATGCCGCTTCTGCAGATCTCATCACCCTGGTTGAAGCTGGAAACAAGAAGCACGTCTTCCAGGTCAACACCACTGCCGACTTTTACCAGCTCGCAGCAAATGGACACGCCGTTACTGGACATGGCTTGTGTCCCGCCTCAGTTTACCTGGAGCTCGGCGCCAAATGCGTTGAAATAGCTGCCGACATGCCTCTAGGCGACCTGATGATGCCTCATTTCGAGGCTTTGGCGATGTCATCCCCGCTTGGGATTGCGACGAGCCACACGAAGACAACCGTATCTCTGCATCAGAATGACATCAAGTCATGGTCGTTCAGCATCTCCAGCCTGAATGCTGAAGGCACTTCGACAGAGCATACACGAGGCCGCATAGCATTGCCATCTGGGGGCGCAGATGCTCAGCTCTCATCTATGAGTAAATTGTTTCGACGATCTCGTGTCGATCGTCTAAATAGCCTGGAGACGTCCAGCAAGGTGGCAGGTCCGATGGTCTACCAGTTGTTTTCGAGTGTGGTCGAATATGCCCCCTACTATCAGGGCGTCAAATCCTTGACGGCCCATGGCGACGAGGCTGTGGGGTTAGTCGGTATTCCTACTATTTCGGAATCTCCAGATGGTTTCAGGTTGCCAAAGGGTATTTGTGACCCCGTCACCCTGGACAACTTTCTTCAGGTGGCGGGTATTCACGTTAACTGTCTTCGTCCCAGGGACGCTGGGCAAGTCTTCATGTGCACTGCTATCGAGGAAATAATCATCTCACCAGCTTACAGACAATCATCGATCAGCTGGAAGGTATATACCCGTTATGATACGGAACCAGATTCTCGCTCGATAATAAACGACATTCTGGTCTACGATGGAACCTCCAATGAACTGGTTGTCGCCATCATCGGGGCTACTTTCAGGGCAGTTTCCCTCAAGTCGTTGGAACGCACCCTAGGGCGACTGAATGGCGCTTCACGTTCCTTCCCCTTGACTACACAACCCCATCAATCATCGCCAACCGAGCCGACCCCGCCTATGGAAGCCACCTTTACACCCATCACCAAGACGAATCCCGACCAGACTCCTCAAGTAACAAAAGACTCCAAGGCCCAGTCATCAGTGGATCATGACATCAGGAGGGTGCTCAGCAACATCATTGAGACGCCGGTCGACGAAATTAAATCCACGAGTACTCTTTCTGAACTTGGGGTCGATTCTTTACTGGCTGGTGACGTGTTGGCTGAGATCTCTAATATGTTTGGAGTCAAAGTCTCACAGCCTGAGCTGTTGGCATGTTCCGACGTCGCAGCTCTCGTCGGCCTCGTGGGGAAACAGTCGACGGAACCAACATTTTCCCAATCAGCACCCAAAGTGTTCAGAAATGACAGTTTTGAGACAACGGGATCGGATCCTTTGACTAGTTCAGATCTATTCGACTCGGAGATTGACTCGAATGATTCATCTTGCCCTACTGATTTCACTGACGAAGATATCGCCACGAGCTCCGAGTCTGGCCACTGCAAGAAGAGTGGTTTAGAGGATCTCGGGGGCGTCGCTGGTGTCTCGTTTTGTGAGGCTGCAGCCAATTACACACGACATGCTTCCGCCACTCGCTTCTCGAACTTTTGCATGGACGTCTACCCAGTTCAGTCCCGACTCGTCACACAATACGTCCTGTCCGCCTTTGGTAATATGGGCTGCCATTTAAGCCTCATCAAGCCAGGATCAGAGGTTCCATTCATCGGTTCCTTCGATCCTAAACACAGCAAGCTCGTCAGGCAGCTGTATGAAATCTTGCAAGACTCGAAGCTGATCTCTGTTGATGACCTGGGTAAATTTTGGCGGACAAACACACCTCTCGAGACGACTTCCGCCGTTGACCTCCAAGCCACCATACTCTCTCGGTTTCCGCAGCACACCTCCGAAGCCAAGCTTTTAGATGCTACAGCCTCCCGGCTTTCGGCGTGCTTGACGGGCGCGGCCGATCCAATCGACATCTTGTTCGGTACATCTTCCGCCCGGGGGTTACTTGAAGACGTCTACCTCAACGCCCCCATGTTCAGAACAGGTACCTTGGTTCTGGTTGATTATCTGTCTTCCCTTGTACGAATGAGCACTCGAAAAACTATCCGTATTCTGGAGATCGGGGCGGGAACAGGCGGCACAACACGACCTCTGTTACATGCCCTGAGCCAGATTGAGAGACCCGACATGACAGTCCAATACACCTTCACCGACCTGTCCCCATCCCTTGTTGCAGCAGCAAAGAGAAGGTTTGCATCTCTGATGGCCTCTAGTGCTCGGGGAAATGGGGTGGAAATCGAGATGCAGTTCACCACGCTGGACATTGAATCCCCAGACACAAAGCGGGACAAGCACTACGATATTGTCCTGTCGACAAACTGCATACATGCCACTGAAAACCTCAGCATCTCGGCCAGTCATATTCGAGCGCTGTTGGATCCAGTTAAAGGGGGCTTGCTATGCTTGGTAGAGCTGACGAGGAATCTTTACTGGTTCGATCTCGTTTTTGGGCTATTGGAGGGATGGTGGAGATTCAACGATGGACGGACCCATGCCCTGGCCGATGAGCTGACCTGGGAAAGGAGTCTAAAGCAGGCTGGCTTTGCGTCTGTGGAATGGAGCGATAATGGGACACAAGAGGGAAAGATTTTGAGAGTCATCACTGCCCATGCCTTATCCGAGCGAGAGCCCAATATCGGAGAGCAAACGAGGATGGAGACGATGCGCTTCAAGAGTATCGGCGGTGTCGACTTGATGGCAGACATATATTACCCAGATACACTATCTGATATTTCAGCGGCGCCTCGTCCCATAGGTATGTCCTCAAGCTTGTGCTTAAGAAATGCAGAAGCCCTCTCAAAAAGGGTAATAAAGTTTGAAAAAAGATGGTAGCTAACTGGAGTTGTAGCTTTGATGATTCATGGCGGGGGCCACATCATGCTCTCACGAGCCGACATTCGACCTTGTCAAACTGAACTTCTTCTCTCCAAAGGGTTCCTTCCGGTCAGCATTGACTACCGCCTTTGTCCCGAAACGACTCTCCAAGAAGGCCCAATGTGTGATACCGTCTCCGCCCTCTCATGGGTGAGGAATACCCTTCCCTCTCTTCCTCTGGCGAGATCCGATATTCGGGTCGATGGTGAGAAGGTCGTCGCGATTGGCTGGAGCACCGGTGGCCACTTGGCTATGAGTCTGTCGTGGAAATCGGCCGAGTTTGATGTTAGACCACCAGAGGCCATTCTCGCCGTTTATTCTCCTTCGGACTACAAGGACCCCTTCTGGACTCAACCAAACATTCCGGAAGGGTCAGAGTCGATGTTCCCTATCGCGGCTGACTCCGTCTTTATGACACTTGACCAACCCATCACGGCATACAATCCACCATTTTCAGCCAAGGCGGTGGGTGGCTGGATGTCAGTCGTTGATCCACGCTCCAGGTTGGCATTGTACATGAATCATCATGGCAAAACACTCGAGGTTCTTCTGCGTGGAGTTTCTGCGATCAATGGAAAAAGAGAGGTGTCTGAGGAGGAGGTTACGGCGGTGTCTCCATTGGCCCAGGTGCAACAAAATCGGTACAGAACACCGACCTTTATCGTTCACCCTCGGCTAGATGACTTGATACCATGGCAGCAAGCCCAACGGATGCACCAGGCTCTCAAAGAACGAGGTGTTGATGCTGAGTTGAGAATTGTTGACGAGGGAGCAAAGCACTTGTTTGATGTCGGTAAAGGATGGGAAAGGAGGCATCCGCAGGGCTCTAAGGTGGTGCGAGAGGGATTTGAGTTTCTAGTGAAGTATGTTGATGGGGTTTGAGGGAGGAAGTCTGGGAAATGCGCTGTGTAAAACCATCACAGCATAACTACCTACCTATATCGGGCATCAAAGCACATCTACCACTTGAGCTGCTAAATCAATGTGTTTTCTCCAGCAAATGCACTACGTGTACTAGTGATAACTATGAAGGAGTGTTTTTGCCCTAAAGGGTACCTACCACGCTGTAGACAAAACACCCAGCACTGCATAAGTTGTAAACCATGCATCCAAAGATAGTCCATAGGCCTTAAAAAATAGTTAATAGGTAGAAAAAGAATATTAAGAGGCTATCTGATATTTAAAAAGGTGTTAATTTGTGTATAACTAACTTGCAGTACCAATTATTCTGTCCGCCACATGCCTACAAACCAAGGCTTGTATCTTGTAAAGCCGACTATCTCCACCCACGGCCCAACGAGTTTCCGAGAGTACCCCATAGTTCTCCGATGTGAGCCGCTTACGTACAGTACACGTCTGACAAAGCGTCCTCGTTACTGGCGAAATATGGGAAGCTAAGTTAAAGTTTGAAGCTATTCCCAGACCATGAATGGGTGGACCAGTTGCCATGACGCGAATGCGGGGCAAGCTATTAAAACCCCTGCCAGCAACGGCCTTGGCATCGAAAGGTCCCGCCTCCATCTGTTCTCCCGTCCCGCGAAGAGCTCCCATCGACAACGTAGCGGAATGGCGTGAATGGCTATCCTGATATGCAAAGACGGACAAGAGAGCCAATATGGAAGCTCAACAGCATTTCCGTCCTACATCCGAACCCCGAGCACGAGGCACCCCACCAATCAGCATCATTGCATCTCATCAAGGCCGTTGATGGGCACCTCTCTGGCGACCAAAGCTCCCCGGGCAGCACAGGGCAACGACACCCGTGGCAAGCCCCGATGGAAAGCTGCACCCTCTTTTGGGCTTACATACCGATGTAAGGGACCCCTTCTTCGTAGGTGGGTAGCAGTAGATTGCCACAGCATTCAAAGCGACACCGTGTTCAGTACTCGCGAAGGCGACTGCTGAATATTCATGCCTTCCCTGGTGCACGGAATAGATGGGATGGCCACGTCGAGGGAGGAAGCGGGGCAAAATGTCGCGATCTTGCCCCTCACCATGCGGGGTTTGACGTGACAGGCTGGGCGGTACTTGGTGTTTGCGTGTGCTTGTCCGGAGAAGAGCGGGGTCGGGGACTGTTCTAAGATCCAGATGCTTCGACGGCGATCTGCAGCTTCCGTGCTTCCATCGGACCCCTCCGGCGTGCCTTTCTTTCAAGTCCATATGTAGTGACCCCTCCTCTTCCGCCATAACTTTCCACCTTCCTGAACCTCCTCTTATTTTCTTGCCAATCACCCCCCAACATCCCCAACACCCCCAACACCCCCAATACCCCCAACACCCCCAACACATACATCGGCAACCTAGGTTTGTTTTGTATACTGCAAACATGGGAGAGTGCCCGGTCAATCACACCAAGTCCGCCAACGTCGCCGGCGGCGGGACACGCAACATTGATTGGTGGCCCAACCAGCTGCGTCTCAACATCCTCCGCCAGCACACGGCCGCCTCCGATCCTTTCCACAAGGAGTTCAACTACGCTGCCGCCTTCAAGTCTCTTGACTACGATGCCCTCAAGAAAGACCTTACCGACCTCATGACAAACTCGCAGGACTGGTGGCCTGCCGACTTTGGACACTATGGTGGTCTCTTCATCAGAATGGCCTGGCACAGCGCCGGCACCTACCGGGTCTTTGACGGTCGTGGAGGTGGTGGTCAGGGCCAGCAACGCTTCGCTCCTCTCAACAGCTGGCCCGACAATGTCAGTCTCGACAAGGCCCGTCGCCTGCTGTGGCCCATCAAGCAAAAGTACGGCAACAAGATTTCTTGGGCCGATCTCATGCTCCTGACGGGCAATGTCGCCCTCGAGTCCATGGGCTTCAAGACCTTTGGCTTTGCCGGTGGTCGCCCCGACACGTGGGAGGCCGACGAGTCTGCCTATTGGGGTGGCGAAACAACATGGCTGGGTAACGAAGCTCGCTACGCCCACGGCCAGGAGGGCATTGCCGGCAAGGGAATCGTCTCGGGCGACGAATCCAAAAAGAACCACACCGACATCCACAACCGCGACCTCGAGTCCCCTCTTGCTGCTGCCCACATGGGTTTGATCTATGTCAACCCCGAAGGCCCCGATGGCAACCCCGATCCTGTCGCTGCCGCTCGTGACATTCGCGTCACCTTTGGCCGTATGGCTATGGATGATGAGGAGACGGTGGCCCTGATTGCCGGCGGTCACACTTTTGGCAAGACACACGGCGCTGCCCCGGCCGATAATGTTGGCGCCGAACCTGAGGCAGCCTCTATCGAACAGCAAGGCTTTGGCTGGAGCAACAAGTATGGGTCGGGCAAGGGCCCAGACACTATCACCTCTGGCCTCGAAGTTATCTGGACTAAGAACCCTACCAAGTGGACCAACCAGTTCTTTGAGTACCTCTTTAAGTACGAGTGGGAGCTCACTAAGTCTCCAGCTGGTGCCAACCAGTGGGTGGCCAAGAATGCGGAACCCTTTATCCCCGATGCCTATGACCCTAACAAGAAGCACCTCCCGCGTATGTTGACCACCGATCTATCTCTCCGCTTCGACCCCGGCTTCGAGAAGATCTCTCGTCGCTTTTTGGAGCACCCTGACCAGTTCGCCGACGCCTTTGCCCGCGCCTGGTTCAAACTGCTCCACCGTGACATGGGCCCTCGGTCGCGCTGGCTCGGCCCCGAGATCCCATCCGAGGTTCTTTTGTGGGAGGATCCTCTACCCCCTCTTGACCACCCCGTAATCGATAATAACGATATTGCTGCCATCAAGCGCGAGATTCTTGCCACTGGTCTTGCGCCGCAGAAGCTCATCTCAACCGCTTGGGCGTCCGCCTCTACCTTCCGTGGCAGTGATAAGCGCGGTGGTGCTAATGGCGCACGTATCCGCCTGGCTCCTCAGAAGGACTGGAAGGTCAATAACCCTGCCCAATTGGCCGAGGTCCTTGGAGCCTTGGAGGACGTGCAGAAGAGATTCAACGAGCAGGCTACGGGTGGCAAGAAAGTGTCGCTCGCCGATGTCATTGTCCTGGGTGGTGTTGCTGCCCTGGAGCAAGCTGCCGGTGTGTCGGTGCCCTTCACCCCCGGCCGCACCGACGCTTCTCAGGAGCAGACTGATGTCCATTCGTTTGAGCATCTCGAGCCATATGCCGACGGCTTCCGCAACTATGGTCATGGCAATGACCGCGTCAAGACTGAACAGTACCTCGTTGACCGGGCTCACCTCTTGACTCTGACGGCACCCGAACTCGCCGTGCTTGTTGGCGGTCTTAGAGTCCTCGGTGCCAACTATGATGGCTCCGACCATGGTGTCTTCACTGCCCAACCGGGCAAGCTCACCAATGATTTCTTTGTTAACCTTTTGGATCCCAACACCGAGTGGACCAACGTTGATGGCAAGGATGAGGTCTTTGAGGGCAAGGACCGTGTGACTGGCCAAAAGAAGTGGACCGGAACTCGTGCCGATCTCATCTTTGGTTCCCACTCTGAGCTCCGCGCCATCGCTGAGGTGTATGGCAGTGCTGACGGTCAGGAGAAGTTTGTCAAGGACTTTGTGGCGGCGTGGGATAAGGTCATGAACCTTGATCGGTTTGACCTCGAGCAGGGTGCTGGATCGAGCCCTAAGCTCTAAGTTGAAAACAGCTGTGTATCATGGCAGGACTGTAATGCCGTCAATGAGTCAATGAATTAATTTTCTGAAGGCTTGTCCAGGGTATAATTTTTTTTGCCGTTCTGATCATAGGGGTCAGGGCTGTATGTCAGCGGCGGGAAGCCATGCCAGATCAATAACCGACTGGGCCCCAAAATGTGTTGTGGTGTTTTTCGTTGATTCAAGCGAACATATCTGGAACAAATATCAAAGTTCGCATATGGGTTCGCCCATTTTTCAAATGAATACTCCTTTTGGTACTACAATTAGTGACCTATATCCTCAGAATTACATGCTTTGATAACACACAACAAACAATCAGCAAAATGGTGAACCATCTTGTTCTTGATACAGAAGGACATCCTACCCCCAGGGTAGGCAAGGTGGTATATATCTCTATAATACCTGTCACTGACAGCCAAGCACATCAACTAACTCATCATTCAAGTTCGTCATATAAAAATCATCATGCATTAGAATGTGTGGGAGACGAGAGACATTAAACACTTAGAGTCCCCGGGTCGGGTCCAGCATCCGCTTCGCGTTCCGGGCTAGAAACTTTTGTCTGCATCGGCTGATCGGCTTGATTCTGCCCTCCAACTTGATATCAACAGGGGTCTTGTACCCGATGTAGTCCACCAAAACCTGGTCTTGTGTGTCGAGAACGATGGGGTTGGTAAAAGGGGGGTCAAAGAAATTATCGCCCCCACCTGCGAGGAAATCAAGTGTCACGATCCGATACTCGGCAGTCTTGTCCAAGGGCTTGCCGCCAATCGTGACAGCAACCAGCTTCGTTGTTGCAGTTGCATCAGGGTTGTACTCGATGACAATTCCGCGGCTGACTTGTAACAGAGAGGTCACGGGACGGCCATTGACCTGGTTGACTTTGGACATGATGCCCTCGAGAGTCGACCACAGGCGTTCACCGGACATGGAGATCTCGACGATGGCATTTCCAAAGGGGAAGGACGTGAGGACCTCCCCTCTGGTGATGGGGCCTTCATCGATAGTGGAACGAACACCGCCGGCATTGATGAGCGCAAAGGCCGGGGCAGTCTCGGGGGTGGTGTTGTTGACTCGGTATTGGAGCATGGCGCTGCAGGTTCCCACCGTCAGCCCACGTCACGGACACATTACTGCCAGGGCAACTTACTCGGCCATGAAATTTCCCAACAAACATTCCTCCAACAGGCAACGAGACTGATCTAGCACCACCAAGCTTTCTCCTACGACTTGGGCAGCAAACTCTTCGAACGGCTTCCTCCACTGGTCAATCTGGCTCTGAAGATCCTCATCTTGGGCTGTTGTGTTGGTCAGGTGAACCGGCGCACCATGGTAATCCATGACTCTTCCATCCGTGTCGTAGGTAACATCGATGTAGCCGAGATATTCTCCCCAGCGGTAAGCCTGCACGATGAAGACTTCTTCGCCCTCAGAATTCTCAACAATGGTTGGGTACTTGCCCACGGCACCGGCAAAGTCTCCCAGTGGGGTATGGCTGTGGCCGCCCATGATCAAGTACAGACCCTTAGTCTCTCGCGCGAGCCTCTGGTCCTCCTCATATCCAATGTGAGTCAACGCCGCGATCCTCTTCACTCCCAGTTCGCCTCTCAAGTAGTCAATAGTCTCCTGTACGCTTTTCACAGGATCTTCAAACGTCGTTCCCGGGCCGGGATTGGCGATTCCTGGCGTAGTCTCGGTCGTGACACCGATGACGGCCAGCTCGTACTGTTCAAAATAGTGAAAAGGCTTGATTGTCTTGTTCAGAACCGCATGGTCGGACTTTATATTGGCGCTGACAATAGGAAAGGTCAGGTTGTCAAGGAACTCGCCCAGGTGATCATCGCCGCGGTCAAACTCGTGGTTCCCCAACGTCATGGCATCAAAGCCGATCTGGTTGAGCGTCTCGGCGATTTTCGAACCGCCATAGTATGAGAAGAACATGGTACCTACTCCAAGTCAGCAATCCAAATCACTTGATATTCCACCTTGGACCTCAAACTTACCTTGAAACTCATCACCGGCGTTCAGGAGCAACGAGTCCGGGTGCGAAGGGCGGGATTCGCCGAGGACATGCTTGATGCGGGCGTAACCACCGTAGCAGCCTCTCTCTGGACGAGTGCAGTCGGTGCCTGAGGAGGAAAACTCGTCGAGATGGGCGTGGACGTCATTGAGATGGTAGAATGAAATGTTGTAGTTGCCATTGTCGTCGATGAAGCGCTTGGAGAACTTGCGGCGGCTCACGAGGTGCTCCGGAGACCCCACTTCCTCGAGAGCGATAGTGCCAGCCGTGGCAACTGCTGCCCACAAGAGCAGGCCCTTGAGGGAATTCATCTTGTACGCTGGTTTACAGACGATGGAGCTCACTCAGAGGCAAAAAACGAGTGACATGAACCGGGCCTATGAGGAACAGACAACAGCGCCAAGGATGGGACAGAAGAGACGCATTGCAACAGAACTCGCGCCTTGGGTTATTATACCCGTCCCTGGAATGCGGTGTATGACAATGATCGACACGGCGACATGGAACCTCGATGTCGTCTATCGGTTCCGAGGATGGCAGCCTCAAGCTTGTGAACCATTCTAGACCTGAGAGTTGACCTCTCACTGGCTCGGGGATGCTGACTGGAATGAGCTGATGATGAACCAGCAGAGCACAAACCTGTCCGACCTTCCCGTTTAGGCGTCCGAGTCGTGCCAAGATGGCCTTCCCGAAACAGCAGCCGATGCCCTATCAGTGGCGACACGTGGGGACAACCGCAACGATTTCGACAGCGGAAATTGCCAGATGAGCCTGAGTACCTAGCATAATCATCGAGATCATGCACGTGGAAAGGTGTGTTCTGCTATGTGCAAATCTGTTTGGCTGATAATGAGCATCTGGTAATATTACGATTAGAAGCTATGGCATGGCTGTGGCGTTACCCCTGCTATCATCCGAGTGAACTACAAGGCCAACAATGTGATACCAGGAGTTGGTTTAGATATCATGGCCGCATCCCAGGTGTCTCTCGCCCAGTGCCTCGAGCTCCTCGATACGGACAACATCCGGTCCCACGTCGCGCATGCGGATAGCGGCGACCATGGATGCCTTTTGCTTGGTCTTGGGGATAAGCTTGGTGCCGTCGACGGACAGAACGCTCAGCATGTGTGCAGCAGCCTAGAATATTCGCGTCAGAACTCTGATTTCCTCGAGACATGTGCACAACGGCTAACCTTGGCGTTAATGGTAATGGTCTTGGGGTCAGGATTGTTGATCGTGTCACACGCTTGATGGTAGCACGGGTCTTGCTCCACCCCGGTTCCAGTGTGGAGGAATCCAAAAGGCTTGTTCAGAACTTGCCAAAACGAAGCGTAGTCGCTCCCGTTGGTGACCACAGCTGGGGTGACGGAAATGCCCTGCTTCTGGAAGTGCTCGTTGTAGATGCGCTCGATGACCTCGGAGCCCGGGGGCCCAACGCTGCCGTGCGAACTGCCATCAGCATCGCCGACGCCGATGAAACCCTTAGCAACCATGTCAAAGTTGAGGTAGGCCAGAATCTGGTCGGCCTCCTTGGTGGTGAGGCTCTGCGTGTAGAAGCGAGATCCAAGGAGACCGTTCTCCTCGGCACCCCACCAGGCAAAACGGACCTTGTTCTTGGTGCGATAGTTGCTGGCAGCTTTGAACAGCTCAAGAAGCAGACTGGTGCCGGAGCCTGGGGCTTTGTCAGCTAACTATCCTGAGAACAACCTGAGCGCGGCGCATCGTCTTACCGTCATCATTGATACCGGGACCAGCTTGCACGCTGTCCAAGTGTGCCCCGAGCTGGTTGCACACACGTCGTCAGTTGGCATGCAAATGTCCACACCATCAAGGTCCCAGCAAAAGTGCCACCTACCACGACGACATTGTCCTTGTCACCACCCTCCAGCTCCACAAACACATTTTGTGTAATCCTCGTCTCAATAACCTGGGTCTGCTGGAAGGTAGCCTCCAGAGTCTCGCCGGCAGCAAGACGTGTCTTGATACGTTCGCCGTCAACAAGGTTGATGAAGCCACCAGGAACGTGCTCGGGGTTGGGGGCCGACAGCGAGCCGGCCGTCACATTGGTGGTAATATCATGGTAGATAATGACAGCCACGGCGCCGGCACGGGCAGCAGGTAGCAGCCTTCCGGCAAGGGTACCGCCGGTTGGGCAACGGAACCTCTGGACCAGCACAATCTTGCCCTTCACGTCCAGATCGTCGTAGGAAGCATCATCACACCCAGCGGCACCCTCAGGTCCGGCCACAATCTCGGCCGTGATACCTTCGGCGCTCGTGGATGGGGAGTATGTCAGGCCGTAGACGTAGATGTCCTCGCCGGCAACCTTGAGCGAGATGGACTCGACAAAGTTGAACAGAGCTGGAAAATCTTGCTTCCATGCTTTGGCGCCCTTGACCTTGGAGATCTGAGACCATACGAAATCGACCGAGGCGGCGTATCCCGGAAGGCCGAAGGCGCGGTTTCCACCGTTGGCAAAAGCGATCGTGTTCAGTTGTTCGAGATTGAACATGAGGCTGCGACGGCGCCCAGGCACCCCAACGTTAGCAGTGCCCAGGCCAAGGATTAAAGCAGCACTAGCGGATAGGAATCAGGGGCCCTTACCCCTTTGTGGTGATTTCGGACTGGAGCTTCTTGGAGTTAATCAATGGCTTCTGCTTGCCCGGTCCACCGTTGGCGGCAACAACCGAAGCCAACGATGCAAGGGCCGTGGCAGTCTGGAGGAACTTCATGATGCTAGTAACAATATTCCGCAAAAAGGACCGACAGCCAAACACCAGACACGGCACAGCGTGACACGGGCAGACCTCCAGCTTTTATCTGCTCCCATGGCACCCGACCTTCCCCGCGCTGGCCACGACATGGCGATCATCTGTTTTCTCTGGGTTTGCGGCAGGTGGTAGGTGTGAATGGCGGTTGCGATGCATGCATGTCTTGTGGTATCGGGATGCGGCAGGTGGTAGGACAGCAGTTCGAGGGTCCCAGTTCGGTAGCGCGGGAATATGGGGAATCGGACCGGAGGCAAGCTCTGATCGGGAAGGTCGAGGGAGCTTGGAGTTACCAAGCATCAACACTGCGCTTGGCCCCGCCGTTGTCTCGTCGTTGCAGTGCGGAGAGAGGCCCACCTGTGATAGGTCGCCTGCCCGATTGCGCGTTTGTTGATTTTGCAGTTGGTTGGCTGTCTGAGTCTGCCTCCCGTCGTCGTGTGATTATCGTGGATGGTTGTCTGTTAGGGCAAGAATTGCTGGGGAAGAAAAAAGGAAGTTTCTCGAGAGATGGACCTGGGAGTGAACGACGTCAGTGATCTGTGCGCCACCCGGGGTACCTGCAGCATGACAAATTCCCCGTCGCGTCTTTTTTCCCAGCGACATCAAATTACTCTGTGCTCTGTACTGTTTGGATATAAGTGGATTGCTTGCGCTTTACTGGTGGTATCATTGGGTATCATAACAACAACTCGGCACTGGTAGAAATAAACAGAATGCTCTTTTAATGAAAGACATCAGTTGGACACTCCCTCGATCCCGTCTGCCCGCTCGTCTCCACCACCTCGGTCCCCACGCCCTGGTCCAGATTACCAGCCTTCTTGCCTTGCTGCTTTCGTTTGCGCCACTTGGGAATTTGCTGCAACGGTGTCCTGTGCAGTCAGCTCCGTGGTGCTGTAGTGGAACGACCGCTCCTCGAGGATGATGTACTTGCCGTCGGCATCCAGGTCGTTGATGGTGTCGAGGTTGGAGGCCATGTGCGACCCCGACTTGCCACGCTTGCGGCCCTTGTTCTTTGCATAAGACCCGATGGTAATGACAGTGTTGCTCGGTCCGGTGCTCCCTCCGCGGAGGCCGGCTGACTTAGAGTTGCCCGTCGGCCGGGCGGAGCTTCCGAGAGCAGACTTGCCAAACACCTTCCGGATCAGAGGGTAAAGGCAGGGGATGCAGGCGCCGATGATGACACAGTTGGCTTCAATGCTGTGTACCAAGTTAGCACTCCATCCTCCTCTTTGCGTCCCCAATTGCACTGATCTTTCACTTACTTTGTCCAAAGAACCACATCGTCGACCGTGTATGTAAAGTCTTTGACCTCCAGGAGGCCACTCAGCGTGTAGCACTTGTAACAAGTGATGACACCAGCGCAATATCCGAAACCCAACGAGGAGGAAAGAGCCAGCTTCTTCCTCCAGTTGAGCTGCAGTTGGAACAGAACGACAGTGGGATATATGGCGAGGTAAAAGTCGAAAAGAACGGAATAGATTCCCAGCGCCATGGCATAGTCGACGGTGATTTGCCGGTCCCAGCATTTCCCATCAGCCTCCAGCCACTGGGCGCGGGCCGGGGTGCACTGGGCGAAGTTGATGACGAGCATACCGAAGGCGAGGAGGCCGTAGATGATCGAGACGATCCACATGACAATGCGGTGGGCGCGCCCCGGGTTCAGCAGTTTGCGCAGCAAAACGACGACGGCAAACTTGGAGATCGTGAAGGATGACACGCCAGGAACGAAGGAAATAACGGTGTAATACAGGGCCTTTTTGACGTCCTCCTGGCTCAGCGTGTCCAAATGTCTGCCGCCGCCATGGGAGATGGCGGCGCCAGCAAGGCCGACGTAGATAATGCATAGACACTGTACTCGTGAGTTTCTCTATCCCCTGCTGGATCTTGGGGTCGCCTGGACTTACAATGGAAAACAGAGTGATGTAGTCGTCAAGATAGATCTTGCCCATCGAAATGACTCTGCTGTACACTCTTCCCGCAACAAAGACAGTTCCGAGCAAAGTCATCGTCGAAATGACTCCGCATTTAGATTGCCGCCATGTCCTAATCCTGGACATCACGCTCTCCCCCCTATAATCCCCGCTGAAGTAATCAACCGCCAACAACCAACCATCAACAATTATATCCAACAGTTCGACCCCAGCAATCACCACAGCAAATACGTCTCTACATTGGCTCTCAGTCACGAGACTGGATTTCCAGGCAACACCACGTGGAGGTTGCAGAGTCCAATTTCGATGCCCGTCCCGGCCAAGGGATCTCTCGAAAGAGGAGGACGTGATGGCACCGAGGTACCAGAGCATTGGCCGCCCGCTCAACCAACCCATGAAAGGTGAGAGCTGCTCAACCACCCAAACAGATGATAGAGCTGGATCACCCACACAGATGACCCGAATCACCCTCATAGGTGATCGATGCTCACCGACCCATAAAGGTGAGAGATCAACACCGACTAACGTCCCCAAGAACCCAACCAAACCCAGAGGAGTGGAGGAACAACACCGGTCAAACGTCCCCAAGAATCCAACCAAACCCGGAGGAGTGGAGGCATCCTCTATCGACCCGCAAAGACCGCGAAGATCAACACCAACCAACGTCCCCGGTAAATCCTCAAGCAACCCACGAGGGCAGGAGGGCAGAAAACATGCACCAAAGACAATGACGCACTCAACCCATAAACAGGCGAGGCCAGAACAAACACACACCAGTGGTGCGGGAGAGGCGGGATAGACACACACCAAGGACAATGACGACGACCATCAACCCATAAACGAGAGAGGCGGGAAAGACACGCACCAACAACGACGATGACGATGACCACCCCGTGGCATGAAAAGACAGGAAACAATACACCACAGCGACAACATCAGATCCTCCTCCCGCCTCATCAGCAACCCATTATCGCTTCGCCGCCTTCTTCTCCTTGTACTTTTGGCGCCTTGAACAATTTCGACACTTTGCATATCTCCCAAAGTGCATAAACAACGAACGGTCCTTTTCCCAATTCTCTGGACGAGGCTCTCCACAGTCGACACAGACATCTTTCTTTCCCATCTTGACCCCTGCCTTGAGCCACACACTACCAGCAGTTCGAAATGCGCCCATTGGTGACACCTCCCCCTTGTTCCTAGTTTTGTACGAATGACAAGGATGGCAGAGAGTTTCTTCGCGGAGACCATGAAATTGAACATCATTCTCCGCCAACACCTGCCTGGTTCGTCCGAACCGAATTGACGCATCTCTCACCATCCAAGGGGGGACCGGGAAGCCGCAATTGTCGTTCTGGCACTTGTCCTCGTTGCCCGCATCCAAATAGGCATCTTGCTCGGCCTGCAGCTGGTGTTTCTCGGCCTTAACATTGGGATTGAGGTGGTTTTTGAGTTGTCGTGGTGATGAACCCTCGGGCTTGTCGACTCCATGCTTCTCCAGATACTGTGCACAGGAGGAACATCTTGACTGCTCGCAATAGCCCTTGAATCTGGTGGTCCTGAAATCTCCGCGTGGGACGTCGCAGAAAGGGTTCTGGCAGACATTGGCGTTGCCTGTGGCGAGGAAAATCTCATGGTCCTTTGGACCCCATGCAAAAGCCGAGAGGCCAACCATCGCTCTTTGTTTCTTCGGGTATATATTGTAAAAGTCGTGCCCGACGGTGACCGTTTGTCGTTGCCGATAGCGCCGACACAATGCAGCTTCCATGATGCCACGCCACTCATTTTCTCGGCCGTCAGTCGGACGCGGAACACCACAAAACTTGCCGCCACAGATATCGGGGTTGGTCTTGACCCATTCCTCATGCAGAAGCTTGCCAGACGAAACGCGAGGAACACCGCCGTATTGAACCCAAGCACGGTTCAAGCCGAGGTGTCGGAAGCTGGGCAGCTCTGATCCAATGCTGGCCGATACATGTTGACGGATTGTCGCTAAAAAGTCCATGACCGAGGGACTGTGAAACCGGTTGCTGTGGAGCCCAGCATCGGGGAGCAACACAACATCGAGGAGACACTGGAAGATGCCTTCGAGTGAAAAGACGTCCAACTCGACCCTGTCCCTCATAGCGGAGATTGCGAGAACGCAGAAGTTGGAGGAAACACCTTGTTCTCGCAATAACTGATAGTGAGTGCTCTTGGTAACCCTTCTCGACACCCCAAGTATCTTTTTGGCTTGGACGCGATGTTCTTTCACCCGAGACTGAAGACCTCCACCATTCCGGCCGGTTGTTGCACACGAAGAACCGACATAGAGACCCTTGACGGAGTTACGAGGGGCTGACGTGGGGACGTTGATATACACACCGGGCACCGAAAGATTCATGGGCACCTGGGGTACATCCAGGAGAGTGCGTAGATCAGATGGAGTAGGGTTGGGCTTCCTGAAAAGGCAACCGAGAATGGACTGAGTCACCGACGGGATCATTTTGAAATACCGATCGAAGACTTCATCAGCCTTGACGCCGCGGTGGGCGTAGTGGATGATCCAATTCCGACTCATTGGTAATCTTTGTTCGTTACCGCCTTCAGCACTGAACCCCCTCAAGCGTTGCGCAGCCGCATCCTGGACAAAGTGGTAGGCTGAGCTCAAGATGGCACGGAAGAAAGTCGCATCCTCAACTGGTTGGTCGAAGGCAGCAAAAAGCTCAGGCGGAGGCTGATCCTTGAGGAAGTTTAGCTTACGACCTGGAGACTGGTTGGTGCTGTGGTCGTCGTTGTCGTCATCATCGTCGCGGTCAGTCTCAGGGGGATTCGTCTCGACAATACCCTCGGGGTCGAACAAATCCAACTCATCGGGCTCAAGAAGCGTGTCATCTTCCTTATCGTCGTCGTGGCATTGAGCATGTGTCGTTGAACTAACGATGGCATTTGGTTAGAACTTGGAAGAAAACCCAAAGGATGATGGGACCTACGTGACAACAGCATTGTCCTCGTCGTCACTGTCAGGGACGACTCGTCTCCTCTTCTTGGGCTGGGATCTTGATCCGGATGTGATCCGGCGTCGCTTGGAACCACGTAGAGACTCGTCGTTGTCGTCGTCGTCGTCGTCGTCTAGTTAACCGGTAACCGGAACGGGTACGCTAAGGGAGAGCTTCCGGTCATTGTCGAAAATGGCCCCAAGGGAGAGACCAGGCTGGGCAGGGGGTGAGGAACCGGTATCATCTTCGTCCTCGCTGTCAAGGACGACGTCTCTCGTTTGGCGTTTGGGCTGGGATGCCGGTCCAGAAGTGTCGCGGTGTCGTTTGTAGCCAACAAATGGCTTATCGTCGTCATCCGAATCAATTATTTGGGCCACAGGAAGGGGTCTGGTGCCAATACTACGAACTGCACCCAGATTAAACGCATCATGTCCAGCAAGAGGGAGAGGATCAACAGGGAGCAACAAACCAGAGGTACCAGAGGTACCAGGGGTGCCAGGGGCACCAGGGGCACCAGAGTTGGACGAACCAACCAGAGCATCGGGAACAGGCGTTCCCAGGCCAGTGCTGGGATCGTTCGAACGCGGCGACAACCAGGTTCTCATGAAGCGTTGCTGGGCCGCAACAGCAGTCGAGTGAGCGGCCGAGCGAGCAGCCGAGCGTCGGTGAGCCCGTTGGAAGTACGAGGAGAGGGGGTGGAAACCATTTTGAAAATTATCAAGTAAGTAGAGTGAATCTAGAGACGTTGAGCAAACTGAGGCTTCAAAGTGTGTAACGTACATTATAAGCGAGTGAGCCATATAAGCGAGTGAGCCATATAAGCGAGTGAGCCATATAAGCGAGTGAGCCACTTTTTCGACGCGACGCGACTGTCCACCTACAATATACCACTCACAACAACCAACTATGCCTGCCACCTTATACGAAGCTAGGGTAAACTTAGCCCTTGAAGCTCTTCAAAATGACGAAAATCTAAGTGTACGGGCCGCTGCTAAGATCTATAACATTGATCGTATAACTCTTTCGCGGCGACGCGCTAGTAAGCCTGCACGACGCGACACCACGCCTAATTCGAAGAAGCTTACTTAATTAGAAGAGGATGCTATTATTTAATATATTATTAAGCTAAATACGCGAGCTTTTCTACTAAAATTACGTGGTGTGGAAGATATTGCTAACTAACTACTACGCGTACGCGACGCGCCCCCTATTAGCAAGCTTTAGGTATATAACTTCGTTAAATCCTAGCTATAGCTTCGTACGTGTTTTACGCGTAGATATAACTACTAGAGGGCTAAGTGCGAGGATCTAAAGGTTATTATTAAATAGTTTACGCTTATACGGAATACTAAAGCTAATTACGGTATTATAGATAACGATATTTATAATTTCGACGAGACTAGGTTTATAATAAATATTATCTTCGCAGGTATAGTAATTACGATTTCGGACGGCTTTAGTAATACAAAACTAATTTACTTTAGTAACCGCGAATAAGTGACGGTAATCTAGGAAATTAATACCTTCGGTTAAGCTATCCCTCTCTTTATTATTTTAACCGTATAGTATTACTTTATTAATTAGTATACCGAATATAATTTATTATTTACTTAGTGTATTATAATTACCGAGAATAGCTAGACTATTAATCCGGTAAACTTAAATTAGATTAAGCACTTCGACTATTATATAGCGTCTTATATAAAGGGCAAATACTAATTATTAATCTTCGATAGCTATAGAAGCTATTATTTAACCGAATTTAAGCGCCATTATTAGTAAAATAATATTATTACGTTCTATATACCTCTATATTTCTCTTACCTCCTCCAGCTACTTAATATTAGCTACTTTGGGCTGCTAAAACAGGCGTACGGTCGCTAAATCGAGGACTTAATATATATATATATATTAACTATATAAATAAGCTTAAGTTACTCTATACTTTCTGCGAGGCTTTCTTTGCCTTTATAATAGAAAATAATATATAGGGTAGCTTTACGGGTATTAGCTTTATACCGCATAATCTAAAGAAAGTATTTTCTAAGCTAAATATAAAGTTTTATATACTAATACCTTTAAACTTACGGCCCGGTACTATATAACTTTAAGTTTCCTAGATACAATATAACCCTAGAGAAATTAATTTATAGTTAACGCTTATTAAAACTTATACTATTAACTATTAAAATAGCTCCCCGACTTTAATATTAGCTACGGTAGACTAGTTTATTAAAGGTATAACGGTTATAATATACTAAGTAGCTTTCTTTTATATAACGGTCTCTTCGCTCCGTAAGGCTAATAAGGTACTAAGTAAATGCCGGAAAGCTAAAAAAACACGTGTAAAGCTTAAAGGGTTACTTACTATATAAAAAGTATAGGATTTACTAGATTAAAAGGCCGTGGATAGGGAGGGGGTATAAGAAACGTAGCCGGATAGTAATAATATAAGGGGGGCTCGTACGAAGGTTTAGTGCTATAGTATATGCGGTAAGCCTGGCTATAATGCACGTATTTGCTAGGAGGCTGCAGAATCATTTAATTTAACTATTTCTAATATAATTATAGTTAGTTTCTAATATTAGTATATTATAATTAAAGATAATTATCGTAGGGTAGTAAAAAGTAGCTTGCTCGCTTATATAGCTTACTTGCTTATAATATACGTTAGATTTAAGTAGCTCCCTATATTCTAGCAATATTATAAGAGGAAAAGTTTAACTTTAGTATTATCTATATTAAAGTCTATCTAATAAGCTAAAAGCTTTTACGTTGCTACTTCTTTTTTCTATACCTGTATCCTATGTAATTTAAGTAAGGCTAATTGTTTATAACACCGGAAATTAGGGACGTACGGGGTAGTTTCTAGAACTTTATTTAACCGTTGCTAGAGGTATTATACCGAAGGGCGGGTTTTAAGCGTTTAAAGCTATTTAGGAAGGCGCTAGAATATAACCTAATTAAATTTAAGTCCACCGAGTTATTATTAAGGTTAGTATAAATAGGTCGATTCTTAAAGAACTCTATAAGCTGCTTTTAAATAAAGTCGCTTTATAAATGCTAGCCTTACACCTTATTTAAACTATAACTTACTAATTAGAGTAAATATTATAGGATTTTAAACTCCAGCCCACATCGCTGCTATAATGGTTTGGGGTGCGGCCACAAGCCTAAGGGTTTAAGTAAGAAAGTGGGGCTCTCGGAGGATTCGGGGGTTTAGGGATTATATATATAAGCGGTTTGCTTCGGACATTCTATTTTAAAGAGATTATCGACTTTTATTTCTTTATATTTTTATGCCTTGCACGCGTGCAGGTAATTCTGGCCCTCTAATTAGGCCGATTAGGTGCTTATTGTGTGGCTTGCGAGCGAGCCACTATTATACAAATATATTTATTTAAAGACCCTATTAAAGGTATATTTCAGGTATTATAGTTAGTTTATATGTTTTCTTACTATTTTATCATATAACTTAGATATCTACTATAGTCTTATATATAGCCGCATTTATAAGTCCTAGTAGTTACATTATATACTAACCTAAAACTCGATAGCTTTAATTGTTTTTCGCTAAATACCCGAACCCTATTTTCTTAAACTAAGCCGCTCTATAAGTCCAAACGTTCTATATAATTATTAGGTTTTAATCTCGCTATAAGCCTTCCATTAACCGACTTCTTTCTCCCCGGCTGAGACGACTTTTAAGTTTCGACTCCACTGCAAACCCTCCATTAACCGACTTATTTCTCTCCGGCCGAAATAACTTTTAAGTTTCGATCTCGCTGCAAGCCCTCCGTAGCTGCCAATTAATTAGCTTTAGATACCGTTAAATAACCTACGATTTAATTGCTATTATTTAAACTGAGCCGCTTAATAATAGTAAGCCCTCGATCCCGCCTATTATCCCGCCTTACGAGTATAAGCCCGCTATACCTGCCAATTTAACGACTTTAGATCCCGTTTAGAACCTACACTTTAGCCGCTTTCTCTTAAATCTAGCCTCGCTTATAAGTACGATTTATCCGCTATATAGCTTAATATCTTTCTTCCATTTTAATAAAAATATTATATAATAATTATTAACTTCGCGTTTAAAAATTATAAAATAATTTTAATATAAATATAGATTTAATAAAGGAATTATTTAATATTATATAGTTAATAATCCGGGTAAGAAATTTAATATATATAAACTATATAATTTAAATAATACTCGAGCTAATAATTTATTTTATTAGTATTAGTTTAGTGTGCGGCTATAGGCCTAAATGTTTAAGTAAGGAAGTGGAGCTCTCGGAGGATTTAAGAGTTTAGGGGTTAAATATGTAAGCGGTTTGCTTCGGGCATTCTATTTTAAATAAGATATTAACTTTTATATTTTTATATTTTTATATTTTACACGCGTGTAGGCAGTTTAAGGCCTCTAATTAGGCTAATTAGGTGCTTATTATATAGTCTGCGAGCCTATAAAGTCTTTTCTTTATCCTACTGTTATAACCCTAGTGCAGGACGGTTATAGGGCTACGGGAATAGAGGCTAATTAGGAGAACGTATAGGGGAGCTAATTATAGTAAAAAACAAGAGTAATTAATATAATTAGGGCATTAAGCAGACTAAATAGGAGTAATTAGTGTAGTTAGGGCACTAAGTAAACTAAATAGGAGTAATTAGCGTAATTAGGGTACCGAGCAGACTAAGCAGACTAAATAAAGGGGATTAATGGCCTTAGGAAACTAATTACGGCTTAGTATAAGGATTATATATACGAAGGAACTAACTAATATAGATAAATAGTTCCGTAATATATAATTTAAATTATATTTATAGTATTTAATATTTATATTAAAATATTTTATTATATACTATTTAACTATACCGAACTAAGATTATTTAGAAATACTTTTAACCGATATTCCTTTTAAAGATTTTAAATAGAGGTTCGTTATATATTATATACTTACTTTAACTCTATTATAAATAAATTAAAGGCGTTTTTTTATTATTATAGCCGGACCTAAAAACGTTTAAATAGGAGGTGTCCTGCTTAGCTTAGGTACCGAAGGACCTTCCGCTAAACCTATACCCTCTACCGTAAAGTAGGTTATTAAGCGTTTTAAAAAGCTTAAAAACGAAGCTTAATAAACCCGGAAGTAGATTTTTGTTATCTCGGCTACGTTTAAGTCGATTATTAAGCTTCCGGTATTAAAGCGCTATAAAAGAGAAAAAGCAAAGCTTAAAGGGTTTTTAATTTAATTTAAAATTTATTTTTATTAATATCTAAATTAATTTACTAACGAAAAGTCGAAAGTAATTTTTATAATTATTAAGTTTAAAGATAGGGCTTTTATATAGTTCGAGCCTATCTTTAACGATTATTATAAATAAAAGTCGGAAAACTAAAAGAAAATTACTGTAAAATACTTTAAAAGTTATTATACCTTTAAAGCTAAGCTTAAAAAGGGATTTAGGGAGTATAATAAAGTAAAGCGCGCGTAAGGTAAACTTTTAAATTTACGCTAAACGCGTTCGGTAATTAATTATATAATTTAATTTAAGATCGATAGCCTACGTAACGCTATTAACGATAAAGGGTTAATATAGTTCTTTTACTACGGCTTTAAAGATAAAGTAAAGAATAAGTTATATAAAGAGATTAAGCTTAATATTATTAATAAATATATTACTATAGCTATATAAATCGACGATTGGTAGTTCGAGTATTATATAGAGAAGAAAGAAAGTAATAATAAAGGTAACTACGGTAATAGCTATAGGAGATACTTTAATAGTAATCGCTTTAACGATAGGCGTAAGTAGAGATACCCTAATATTAGTTATTCCGGTACTATATATTTAGGACCGATAAACGTCGATACTATATAGTAATAAAGGCCGTAAGGCCGAGGCTAGAGTAGAAATAACTTTAAGTATTTTAATTACGATAAAGTAAAATACTTTAAAAAGGACTATAGGGCACTTAAACGGCTCGGATAAAAAAAAGAAATTATATTAATTACTATATTAAAGGGACCGAAGGTTATAAAGGTAATAGCTATCGGGTATTAATAAAGCGAAACGGTAAACTCCGAAAAAGACTTTAATTAATACGCTAGATAGAAAGATATAGAATTCTAGAAAGTAAAGGAAGTATTAAAAAGGTTAAAGGCGGAGTACGAAGAAGGAAATCTTTAAATATAAACTTTACGGGATTAAATAATATAGATTATTATAAAAGTTATTACGGAAGTTATTAAAAATAAAGGTTTTATATAAAGACTTACTAAATAAATAATATTAAAAAGGTAATTATAATAAACCTCTATCTAGAACCTCTAAAAAGGATATCGGTTAAAGGCACTTCTAAATAATCCTAATTCGGTACAGCTAAATAATACACAATAAAATATCTCGATATAAATATTAAATACCGTAAATATAACTTAAATTACATACTGCGGAACTATCTATCTACGCTAGCCAGTTCCTTTATATATATAGACCTTGAAACTCTAAGGTACTCGCCCTACTACGGCCTCGATTACTTTTAACACATTATATCCTATAATATACTCGTCGTGCTATACTTCTAATTACCTTTAGTACTTTATATTTTATAGACTATTTATAAGCTTTAGTACCGTAATACTTCTATCTATACCTAATTAACTATCCCTTAACTTCCTTAATAATTAACTAAGCGTCCCGCGTCCTATATATAGCGTAGCCCGCTATTAGTTTAACTATAATATAATACTTCTCCTTCTAGATCGATATCCCGACGACCGTATCCCTAAAATAGTATTTACATCCCCGCTTCCCTTTTTATATTTCTATAGTACGTCCCTTTTCCCCTATTTTAATTATTATATTTAATCGTATAAGGAAATCGACTTATATAAATACCGACCGTCGCCGTAATTAAATATAGTTCCTTACGAAATTTAGCTTCGTAATATCCGAGTATACGTATTATAAAGAGAATAACCTCTAATATATAGTTTCTCCTTAATACGATCGGTGCCTTCTATATATTAACTCTAGCCGCTCCTACTACGATATTTATAGCGTAGATCGTAAGTCCTCTTTTCGGCCCTCTTTTTCCCTCTTTAACCGGCTCCGTAGTCCGCCCTTTAATTAGGGAGAAAGAACGTTTAGATACCGAAAAGTAAGCTACCTTAAATAAGCTTTTTTATCTCGAGGTATAATCGCGTACCCTCGAGGTTCGAGCCTTTACTGCTTTTCGTCGTAAATTTCGGCTCCTTAAGGAGGAAAAAAGAGAGGCTTCCGCGCGGCCTACCACCCCGTATAGCCCGCCGGTAGCAGATACCTCCGCTACTCCTTCTTCTACTACCGCTCTTCCTTCCGACTTTTCTTTCCTAAATCCCTCCCTAGGCCTTAACTAGCCTCCGGACCTTCCCCTAGATCTTAATACTACCGGTCCTTCCTTCCTAACCGCGTTAAATACCGCTAATAGTACGCCTTTTACTTCCTAAAGTACTTAAGGTACGTAATATTATTTATATTTAGTCCCCTTTATACCTTTTAACCTCGTAATATAGTATATAGTACGTTAATTACTACGTTAAAGGTATAGGTTCGATTCTTATCGAAGTTTTAGCTCCGTCTTATAATATTTAGCTATAGGCCGGGGCTAAGTCTTTTTTATTTATTTAGATTTTAGTCGGTCCGAATATTATTAGTAGAATTCTTTTTATTTATTTAAGTAATTAAGGTATATCTATAGTTCCCACGAATTATCTATAGCTAAATATCTTAATTAACTAACTAAATACTTTAATTAGCCTTTATTAAACTATAAATTTAGTATTTCTTTTATATCGTATTCCTTTTCTTCGTCCTCTACTACTACCTATATATTAGCTTTTTTTACGTATAGTACGGGTTCTAAAAATAAAATATAAAAGGTATATAACTATAAACGTATTATACTAAATAGCTTTAATTTAAATATTATTTCCGATATTTTTCTTTTAACTTTAAATAGTCTTACTTTCCTATAGTCCAGTTTCTTATTAGGTTTTTTAATACGTAAATTACGTATAGAAAGGAATACTATATTTTCCCTTTTAAAGCGAGGTCCTTCGAGCTTTTTAATATTATAATATTTTTATATCCTTTTCTTTATAAACTCTAGTTTTTACTTAAACTTACTATAAAATATATATATTTTATTTACTTTAACCCTAGCCTTAAGTACTTTAACCGTAAGTCCTTATTATAGGTTTACTTTATAGCCGAAATTCGTAAAGAACGGTATAGCTTTAATCGTTTCGGTTAGTAATATATTATATACTAGTTATACCGTAAGTAATAGTTTAACTTAATTATTTTATTCGAAATTAATATAATTCCGTAAATATTATTTTACGATTTAATTAAGCCGTTTTATTTAACCGTCCGTTTAAAAGTAGTAGGCCGAAGACGCTTTACTTATTACCCTTAGCCTCGTTATTAACGCTCTTTAAAACTTCGATATAAACTTAATATCGCGGTCCGTAATAAATTTCTTTAACTATATATATATTACTATAATATACTATAATACTATATCCGTTAATTGTTTTACCGACTAAGTTTCTTTATAAAGTAAGAAATATATTTATTTAGTAAGCTTATCGATTACCGTTAATATATTATTATATTTAATACCGGTTACCGTATTTTTAGACTTTAATAATTTAATAATAAAGTCTATCGTAACTAAACTTTATAGCCGTTTTATTACTAATAGTAGCTTTAGAAATCTATAGGGCTTATACTTCGTAACCCTCGTTCTCTCGCACGTATAGTATAATTAAATAGTTTCTTTAACGTTATCTTTAATCCCTAGCCAGTTAAAGTATTACTTAATCTTTTCTATAGTCTTAACGATACCTATATATCCTTCGAGCTTCGATATATAAATCTCTATTACTAATACTATCCTATTACCTAGCCTTACGTACGCTCGATTTTTATACTATAGTCTTCCCTAACTATTTTTTTAAATACCTTATAGCTTTAGCTTTTCTTATTAATATTATTTTATAATATCGTTACTTAATTTCCTTTAATATTTATTAGAAGTAACTTTCTTACGATATATTACGTAATACTTTATTTACGGCTATAGTAAATACTTAAGAGTACTATCCGGCGCCTCTTTAAATAGTAATGGTAACTCCTTAAATATATCTTTATAGTAATCGGCTCGCTAGCTAAATACGTTTACCTTAGTATTCTCCGAGCCCTTTTTATAATTAATTTAGAAATTAAATTCTAAAAAAAACTTTAATTATTATATTTACCGTACGTTAAAAACCTTTATAATAGTAAAGTACCGTAAGTTCTTATAATCTATATAGACCTATACTTTATATTTAATACCGTTAAGGTATAGCCTTTACTCCTCGAACGCTTCGATAATAGCGAGTAGCTTTTTATCGTGGATTAAGTAGTTTTAACGTGCTCCCTCGAGCTTTTTTAAAAAGAAGGTTACCGGGTATAGTTTACCGTTATCGTTTTACTACTTTAGTTATTTACCGATCGTATAGTTTAATATATTTACCTCGACTTTAAATAGTCGATTAGGGTTTAGTAATTTAAATATTAAGTCCTTTAAAATAGCTTCTTTTAGTTTCCGGAAGGCCTATTCCTTTTCCTGCCTTTATTAGAATTCTACGTCCTTCTTAGTTAAGTAGTTAAGTAACTTCGTAATACCTATATAGCTCCGGATAAATATTTAATAAAAATTTATAAACTTTAAGAATTCCTTAATATATATTTATAATTGCGGCGTAAGTTAGTCCTTAATTATTATAATTTTCCTCGGTTCTATACGTACTTTACTTAGTAATATTAAATATTTTAGGTATATTGTTTTCTATATATAGAACTTACTTTTTTTTTTATTAATTAAGAGTCCGGTTTTATATAGCGCGTCGAGTATCTTTCGTATATATTACTTATATTTCTCTAGAGTATGTAAATAAATAAGAACGTCGTTAAGATAGTATATTATTATTTTATCGAGGTACTTTCGTATTATATAATTAATAAGAGATTAGAACGTCGCGGGTATATTAGTTAGCTTAAATAGTATTACGAGATACTCGAAATAACTATAAGGTATATAAAACGCTATTTTTTATTTATTTTTTTTTTTAATCCGTATATAGGCGTACCTAATAGATATATTTAAGTATATAAAGTATCGCGCCCTTATTAATTAACTCCGTAATTTAGATATTAACGGTAGCGGGTAACTGTTTTTTACCGTCTCGTTATTTAGCTAGTAGTAATCTATATATAGTTATAAGCTATTGTCCTTTTTCGGTATAAAGAATACGGAATATCCTATTAGCGATATGGACTTTCTAATATACTTTTTTTTTAGATTTTCGTTTAAATATTTCCGTAGCTTTTTACTTTACTTATCGTTAGTATAATAGACTTTAAATAGCCGTAGTTTAGCTTCTTCTTTTAATTTAATTTTATAGTTCTATAGTCCTTACTTTAAAAGCCCCTTTAAATACTTAGCTATAAAGGTTAAGTATCTTTAATATTTTACCGGTATTACCTTTTTTTTGCCCTTCTCTATATTATTATAGTAGGCGTATTTATTAACCTCCGATATTTCTACTAACGTCGTTAACTTTATTTTTTCGATCTTACCGCTTATATCGATAGAATATACTATTATTTCCTATACTCTTTACGGTAGTACTATAGAGGGTATTTGTCTTATACTTTACTCCGTACGTACTTCTAATCTTTTATCGTTAGTTAGATATTTTTAAAGTTCTTTTAGTCGTAAATAGCTACTATCCTTCTAATCGATATTTAGGTTATAATCTTTATATTATAATTACTTTAGGATTATATTCTTCGAGGGTCCTATATTTATAATATCGAATATAATTAATATTATTTTTCTTTCGACTATAATATTTAGGGGTAATATCTCCCTATAGACCTTTTACGTAAGAAATAGTCCTTATATAACGATCTATTTTTTTTTCTTCTTTTATAGTATATAGGCCTAATGTACGAACTATAGCGAAATTAGGTTCGTTTTTATACTACCGTTTACTAATATTACTACCTAGAGATCTCTCTATCGTATAGTAACCTAAAGGCATTTATTTTTCTTACTTTTTTCTTATATAGTAGCGACCTCGAGCGCCGGGTCGTTATCCTATACTTTCGTTTTACGTTAATACTTTCGAAAATACCGTTCGTAGTCTATTAGAGGTTAACGGCCCCCGCGAAGGGCCGTAAGTCGTTTCTTAAACGGTTATATTGTTTAAGAGCGTCCTTTTACTTTGGGTTAACTAATAATATAAAATCTTTTAACTATACCCGCCTAGCTTCCTCCTATCTTCCGTCTTTAGTATTTTTTCGTATCTACGTTCGATAGCGGTTCTTCTATTTAGTCTTAAGTATTTTAGTTTAATAATATCGCTTAACCTTCTCTCGTAAATATATAGCGTAGTTTAGGCTTAGGCATTATCTTAGTACTATTTCCTCCTATAAGCGTATACTATTATCTATATTTTAACTGTTTACGTATTTAACGTAGTATCTCGTATACTTTAGTACGATCTATATTACTTAAAGGCTATCCTTTAGTTTAACTAAGTTCTAAACTTTTTATAAAATATAGTCGTTTAGGTCCTTTTATTAAGTTTTTTCTTACCGGACTATAGTCCTTTTAATTAGCTGTAGCTTACTTTCCTTACTTACTTTACGTACTAGCTAATAGCTATATAGTAATTTACTTTAGTAGTACTCTATATATCCGTATATAATATATTAGAACTAAGGTACTCTCCGATACTCTAGATATTTAGGATAAAGCTATATTATATTTCCTTTATAGAGTATATACTATATAGGTATTAATATATCTTTTAATAACTTTACGATTTTAATATTAATAACCTTCCTACTTTTTTAATACTTTTTTTAGCTTTTATATAAGAGTTTTATAAATTATAATATATTTTATAAAATAATAATTCTATACTTACTATATTATCTTTTTAGTATCGTTTATTTAGTAAGTCTTTACGTAAGACTTTTATCTTTAACGACTTCCGTAGTAATTTCCGTAATAATCTATACTATTTAATCCCGTAAGGCCTATATTTAGAGATTTTTTTCTTCGTACTCCGCTTTTAGCCTTTTTAGTACTTCCTTTACTTCCTAGAACTCTATATCTTCCTATCCGGTATATTAATTAAAATCTTTTTCGGAGTTTACCGCTCTATCTTATTAATACCCGATAGTTATTACTTTTATAACCCTCGGTCCCTTCGATATAATAGTTAATATAATCTCTTTTTTCTATCCGAGCCGTTTAAGTACTTTATAGTTTTTTTTAAAGTATTTTACTTTACTATAATTAAAATACTTAAGGTTATTTCTACCCTAGCCTCGGCCTTACGGCTTCTACTACTATATAGTATCGACGTTTATTGGTTCCGAGTATATAATACCGGAGTAGCTAATACTAAAGTATCTCCGCTTATACCTATCGTTAAAGCGGTTACCGTTAAAATATCTTTTATAGTTATTACTATAGTTACCTTTATCGTTACTTTCTTTTTTCTTTATATAATACTCGAATTACCGATCGTCGATTTATATAGCTATAGCGATATATTTATCGATAGTGTCGGGCCTTATTTTTTTATATAACTTATTTTTTACTTTATCTTTAAGGCTATAGTAAAAAAGCTATATTAACCCTTTATTATTAATAATATTATATAGGTTATCGATTTTAAATTAAACCGCGTAGTCGGCTATTAAGCGCGTTTAGCGTAAACTTAAGAGTTTACCCTATACGCGCCTTGCCTTATTATATTCCCTAAATACCTTTTTAAGCTTAGCTTTAAAGGTACGATAGCTTTCGAAGTATTTTATAGTAATTTTTTCTTAATCCTCCGGCTCTTATTTGTAATAGTCGTCGAGGATAGGCTCGAATTATACGAGAGCCTTATCTTTAAGCCTAATAACCGCGAAAATTACTTTCGATTCTTCGTTAATAAACTAATTTAGGTACTAACGAAAATAAGTTTTAAATTAAATTAAAAACCCTTTAAACTTTGCCTTTTCTCCTTTATAGCGCTCCGGTACCGGAAGTTTAATAATCGACTTAGACGTAACCGAGATAGCGAAAATCTATTTTTAGGTCTATTAAGCCTCGTCCTTAAGTTTTTTAAGACGCTTAATAACCTATTCCGCGGTAAAAGGTATAGGTCTAGCGGAAGGTCCTTCGGCGCTTAAGCTAGGTAAGACGCTTCCTATTTAAACGTTTTTAGGTCCGGCTATAATAGTAAAAAAACGCCTTTAACTTATCCGTAATAAAGTTAAAGTAAGTATATAACGTATAACGAACCCCTATTTAGAACCTCTGAAAGGGATATCGGTTAAAGGTACTTTTAAATAATCCTAGTTCGGTATAGCTAAATAATATATAATAAAATATTTTAATATAAATATTAAATACTATAAATATAACTTAAATTATATATTACGGAACTATCTATCTACGCTAGCTAGTTCCTCCGTATATATAAACCTTAAAACTCTAAGGTGCTCGCCCTGCTACGGCTTCGATTACTCCTAATACATTATATCTTACAATATACTCGTCGTGCTATACCTCTAATTACCCCTAGCACTTTACATCCTGCAGACTGCTCGTGAGCCTTAGCACCGTAGCACTTCTATCTATACTTAATTAGCCGTCCCTTAACTTCCTTAATAATTAGCTGGGCGCCCCGCGTCCTACATATAGCGTAGCCCGCTATTAGTTTAACTATAACAGTAATATAGTAAATATAAAATTATTATTTTATAAAATATATTATAGCCTATAAAGCTTTTATATAAGAGCTAAGAAAAATATTAAAAAAATAGGAAAGTCGCTAATATCGGAATCGCGAAATTACTAAAAAATATATTAATACCTATGTAGTATATACTCTATAAAGGGGATACGATATAGTTTTATTTTAAGTATCTAGAGTATTAGAGAGTACTTTAGTTTTAGTATATTATATATAAATATATAAAGTACTATTAAAGTAAATTGCTATACGGCTATTAGCCGGTATATAAAGTAAGTAAGGAAGGTAAACTATAGTTAGTTAAAAAGATTATAGTCTAATAGGAAAAAGCCTAATAGAAAGACTTAAACGATTACGTTTTATAAAAGGTTTAGGATTTAATTAAATTAAAGGATAGCCTTTAGGTAATATAAATCGTATTAAAATATACGAAGTACTACGTCGAATTCATAGATAGTTAGAATATAGACGATAATATATATTTATAGAAAGAAGTAGTACTAAGATAGTACTAAAGCCTAAACTACGCTATATATCTACGAAAAAAGGTTAAGCAATATTATTAAACTAAAATACCTAAAATTAAATAAAAAAACCGTTATCGAACGTAAATATAAAAGAATATTAAAGACGGAAAATAGGAGGAAATTAAGTAAATATAGTTAAAAAACTTTATATTATTAATTAACCCGGAATAGGAAAACGCTTTTAAACGATATAACCGTTTAAAAAACGATTTACGGCTTTTCGCGAAAACCGTTAACCTTTAACGGACTACGAACGGTATTTTCGAAAGTATTAGCGTAAAGCGAAAGTATAAAATAATAATCCGGCGCTCGTTAGTAAGGTCGTTACCGTATAAAATAAAGGTAAGAAAAATAAATACTTTTAGATTATTATACGATAAAGGGATCTCTAAATAATAATATTAGTAAATAATAGTATAGAGACAAACCTAATTTCGCTATAGTTCGTATACTAAGCCTATATACCGTAAAAGAAAAAAAAGGAATAGATCGTTATATAAAGACTATTTCCTATATAAAAGGTCTATAAAGAAATACTACCCCTAAATATTATAATTAAAGGAAAAATAATATTAATTATATTCGATATTATAAATATAAAACCCTCGAAGGATATAATCCTAAAGTAACTATAATATAAAAACTATAATTTAAATATTAATTAAAGAGATAGTAATTACTTACGATTAAAAAAGCTTTAGAAATATCTAACTAATAATAAAAGATTAAAAGTACGTATAGAGTAAAATACTAAATAAGTACCCTCCACGGTATTACCGTAAAGAATATAGAAAGTAATAGTATATTCTATCGATATAGGCGGTAAGATCGAAGAAATAGAGGTAACGATATTAATAGAAATATCGGAAGTTAATAAATACATTTATTATAATAACGTAAAGAAAGGTAAAAAAAGGTAATACCGGTAGAATATCGAAGATACCTAGCCTTTATAGCTAAATATTTAAAAGGGCTTTTAAAGCGAAGACCGTAAGACTATAAAATTAAATTAAAAAAAAGAGCTAAGCTACGGCTATTTAAGGTCTATTATATTAATAATAAATAAAGTAAGGAGCTACGGAAGTACTTAAACGAGAATCTAAAAAAAAGATATATTAAGGAATTTATATCGCTAGTAAAATACTTTATATTCTTCGTACCGAAGAAGGACGGTAACTTACGACTATATATAAATTACTATTAGCTAAATAATAAAACGGTAAAAAATAATTACCCGCTATTATTAATATTTAAATTACGGAGTTAACTAATAAAAGTACGATACTTTATACGCTTAAATATATCTATCGGGTATACCTATATATAAATTAAAGAAAGAGATAAATAGAAAATAACGTTTCGTATATCCTATAATTATTTCGAGTATCTCGTAATACTATTCGGGTTAACTAATATACTCGCGACGTTTTAATTTCTCGTTAACTATATAATATAGAAATACCTTAATAAAATAGTAATATATTATTTCGATAATATTTTTATTTACTTACGTATTTTAAAAAAATATAAGTATTATATATAAGAAATACTTAACGTATTATATAGAGCCGGACTTTTAATTAATAAAGAAAAAAGCGAGTTTTACGTATAGAAAATAATATATTTAAAATATTTAATATCGCTAAATAAAGTTTATATAAAGCTTAGGAAAATTATAGTAATTAAAGACTAGCCTACGCCGTAATTATAAATATACGTTAAAAAATTTTTAGGGTTTATAAACTTTTATCGAATATTTATCCGGAGCTATATAAATATTACGAAATTACTTAATTATTTATCTAAAAAGGATATAGAGTTCCGGTAGGGGCAGGAAAAGGAATAAACTTTTCGGAAGCTAAAAAAGGCTATTTTAAAGGACCCGGTACTTAAATTACTAGACCTTAATTAACTATTTAAAGTCGAGGCGAATATATTAGACTATACGATTAGTAAATAGTTAGGGTAATAAAACGATAACGGTAAACTATATTTAGTAACTTTCTTTTCGAAAAAACTTAAAGGAGTATATTAAAATTACCCGATTTATAATAAAGAATTACTTACTATTATCGAAGCGTTTAAAAAGTAAAAGTTATACCTTAACGATATTAAATATAAAATATAGGTCTATATAGATTATAAAAATCTATAGTATTTTACTACTACGAAGGTCCTTAACGTACGGTAAATACGATAGTTAAAGTTTCTTTCGGAATTTAATTTCTAAATTAACTATAAAAAAAGTTCGGAGAACGCTAAGGTAAACGTATTTAACCGGCGAGCCGATTATTATAAAAATATACTTAGGAAGTTATTATTATTATTTAAGGAAGCGTTAGATAGTACTTTTAAATATCTATTATAGCCGTAAATAAAATATTACGTAGTATATTATAAAAAAATTACTTTTAATAAATATTAAAGAAAGTTAAGTAACGATATTATAAAATAATATTAATAAAAAAAACTAGAGCCGTAAGGTATTTAAAAAGATAGTTAGGAAAGACTATAGTATAGGAATCGAACGTACGTAAGGCTAGGTAATAGGACGGTACTAATAATAAAAATTTATATATCGAAGCTCGGAAGATATATAGGTATCGCTAAAACTATAGAAAAAATTAAATAGTACTTTAATTAACTAAAGATTAAAAACGACGTTAAAGAAGTTATTTAAGTATACTATATATACGAAAAAACAAAGGTTACGAGGTATAAATCTTATAGATTTCTAAAGTTATTATTAGTAATAAAACGGCTATAGAGTTTAATTATAATAGACTTTATTATTAAATTACTAAAGTTTAAAGATACGGTAACCGGCGTTAAATATAATAATATATTAATAATAATCGATAGGTTTACTAAATAAATATACTTTTTACCTTATAAAGAAATTTAGTTAATAAAATAGTTAGCGGATATAGTATTACGGTATATTATATTAATATATATATAACTAAAGGAGTTTATTACGGACCGTAATACTAAATTTATATCGAAGTTTTAAAAAGTATTAATAACGAAGCTAAAGGTAATAAATAAAGCGTTTTCGGCCTACTACCCTTAAATAAACGGTTAAACGGAACGGCTTAATTAAATCGTAAAATAATACTTATAGAATTATATTAATTTCGAATAAAATAATTAAATTAAATTATTATTTACGGCATAACTAGTATATAATATATTACTAATTAAAATAATTAAAGCTATATCGTTCTTCGCGAATTTCGGTTACAAAATAAACTTATAATAAGGACCTACGGTTAAAGTACTTAAAACTAAAATTAAAGTAAATAAAATATATATATTTTACGGTATGCTTAAGTAAAAACTAAAGTTTATAAAGGAAAAGATATAGAAATACTATAATATTAAAAGGCTCGAGGGACCTTACTTTAAAGGAGGAAATATAATATTCCTTTCTATATGTAATTTATATATTAAAAAACCTAATAAAAAACTAAACTATAGGAAAGTAAAACTATTTAAAGTTAAAAGGAAAATATCGAAAACGGTATTCGAATTAAAGCTACTTAATATAATATATTTACGGTTATATACTTTTTATATTTTACTTTTAAAACCCATACTATACGCAAATAAAATTAATATATAGGTAATAGCGAAAGATAAAAAAAAGAAATATAATATAAAAAAAATACTAAATTTACGGTTTAATAAAGGTTAATTAAAGTATTTAATTAAATAATTAGGATATTTAGCTATAAATAACTCGTAGGAACTATAAGTATACCTTAATTACCTAAATAAATAAAAAAAATTCTATTAACGATATTTAAACCGACTAAAACTTAAGTAAGTAAAAGACCTGGCCCCGGCTTATAGCTAAATAGCTATTAAATAGAGCTAGAAGAACCTCGGTAGGAATCGAACTTATACCTTCGGCGTAATAGCTAGCGTACTATATACTATACTACGAGGTTAAAAGGCGTAGGAAAGACTAAATATAAGTAGTACTACGTGCCTTAGGTACTTTAGGAAGGGGAAGGCGTACTATTAATAGTATTTTACGTAGCGAGGAAGGAAGGACCGGCTACGCTAAAGGCGGGAGATAGGTCGTTTAGTAAGGACTAGCTAGATTAGTTTAGTATATCGGAGGCCTAGTTAAGAGAAGAGGCTAAGAAAGGATTAGCGGTAGAGGAAGCTTACGCTTCTTTCCGCTTTAGATCCTTAATTACCTACTTTTCGTAAACGGTTAAGCGACGGAATTTAATAACTAAAGCGTGGCGCTAAATATCTACCTATAAAAGTTTCGAGGTAACCTATAATATAGCTGTATAAACTTTTCGCTCGTCGGCGTTTAGTTTCTTCTTTTAATAACGTAAGGAGGCTATTATCGCGGAAGTAAAACCTAAGATATTATAGTCGGAGCGACTTAAGCGTATATAATAATTATATTTAGAAAAGCGCTTAGAAGCGCGGTAATCGAGGATATTAAGAGCCTCGTAGGAGGAATAGGGAAATATTTTATTATTAAAAATAAAAAAAGCGTTTATAAAATTTTAACGGCGAAGGGTATTCGAGGGACCTTTTGGCGTAGACTTTTTAATACGGTTAAATATTATAAAAGATAGTAATAAAGGAGAAAAATTTATTTAAGGTTATCGATAAAAAAAATAAGCGAGTTAAGCTATCGGGGCGTTAACCTAAGAGGGGGAGCATTATATTATAACCCTAGTGTAGGACGGTTATAGGGCTACGAAAATAAAGGTTAATTAGGAAAACGTATAGGGAAGCTAATTATAGTAAAAAATAAAAGTAATTAGTGTAATTAAGGTACTAAGTAAATTAAATAAAAATAATTAATATAGTTAAAGTATTAAGCAGACTAAATAGAAGTAATTAGCGTAATGAAGGTACCGAATAGACTAAGTAGACTAAATAGAGGAGATTAGTAGCCTTAAAAAACTAATTACGGCTTAGTATAAGGATTATATATACGGAAGAACTGGCTAATATAGATAGATAGTTCCGCAGTATATAATTTAAATTATATTTACGGTATTTAGTATTTATATTAAGATATTTTATTATATACTATTTAGCTATACCGAACTAAGATTATTTAGAAGTGCCTTTAACCGATATCCCTTTTAAAGGTTCTAGATAGGGATTCGTTATACATACGTTAAGTGCAGCCTACGAGCGAGCTACTATTACGTAAGTATATTTATTTAGAGACCCTATTAAAAGTATATTTATAGTATTGTAGTTAGTTTATATATTTTCTTACTATTTTAGTATAATATATAATTATATTATTTCCGTTTAAAGAATTTTTTTAAATAATAATATTATAAGTCCGTACTTTTATTATATATATTAAACTTTTATATCTATTGTAAATTAATTTTAGTTAAAGAGCTAAACGATATAAAAATAAATAAAAAGTAAAATATATTTATTTTCCTCGGATACTTTATATATAAAACTAATATAAATTACTTTTTAAAAATAACAAAAGTTTTATAAAGGAAAATATATAGGTTAATATATTTATTATAGTCCTTTCTTTAACTTTTACGGCCCTTTCGTAGCCCTGTACCTCGTCTCCTCTTTAAATTCGCGAGGTGTAACAAACCCTTATCCAAAACTTTTAAAAGGGATATTAATTAAAGGTACTTTTAAATAATCTTAGTTTGGTGCAACTAAATAATGCATAATAAAATGTTAAAATATAGCTTTTATTTATAGATTTTACAGTGTATTTAAGCCCTATATATTATAGGGCCTTAGAGGTAATATAATAGCTTAAATTAGTAGTGTTTAGGAACTACGGTTACCGGAGCGGAGGCTCGGCCTTTGGAAGTAATCCGAGGTCCCGGAAGGCCGAGCGCTAAAGCCGGTGCCCTATAGTAGTTAAATAGTAGCGGTAACGTATCCTGTAACGTAGCCTCTAACTTTATATTTAGTTAGCGTATTTAGCGGGCATTCGGGCCCGGGAAACACGCGTTTAGGCCCGGGAACGAAGCTACTCTCGGGGAGCAAGTAAGAGGCCGATAGCCTATAAAACCTTTGCCTTACACCCTATCTACTGTGGTATTTTTTAGACTATAGTTTAATTAATATACTGGTTTACTATACTTATTAGTGCCTTACAAGCTTATGTTACAGTAATTCTCTTCTATATATTACAGGGCGCCGCCCCTGTAATCGTCCTTCCTTTAGTGCCACGGCAACTGTCGAATGCTGCAGTTAAAGTCTTCTTCGCTCTTAGTGTACTACGCCGATAACTATTTGAGCCTATATTTACAGGCCTCAATAGTACCTATTTTAACATTTAATAATCGACTTAAATATAGTCGAGGTAGCAAAAATCTACTCCTGGGTCTACTAAGCTTTATCCTCGAGTTTTTTAAAACGCTTAATAATTTACTTTACGGTAAAAAGTATAGACCTAATGGAAAGTCCTTCGGCGCCTAGGCTAGGCGGGACACTTCCTATCTAAACGTTCTTAGGTCCGGCAATAGTAGTAAAAAAACGCTTTTAATTTATCCGTAATAGAGTTAAAGTAAGTATATAACGTATAACGAACCTCTTTTTAAAACCTTTAAAAGGGATATTAGTTAAAGGTACTTCTAAATGATCTTAGTTCGGTATAGCTAAATAGTATATAATAAAATATCTTAATATAAAGACTAGATGCCGTAAATATAACTTAAAATTATATATTACGGAATTATCCATTTACATTAGCCAGTTCCTCTATATATATAGTTTTTATATTAAACTGTAGGTAGTTTCTTAAAGCTACTAATTACCTTTGCTTAGTCTACTTAGTACCTTAATTATATTAATTACTTCTGCTTAGTCTACTTAGTGCCTTAATTATATTAATTACTTCTGCTTAGTCTGCTTAGTGCCCTAATCGTACTAATTACTCGTCTTTTATTGTAATTGGCTCCCCTATACATTCTCCTGATTAGCCCTTATTTCCGTAGCCCTACAATCGTCCTGCACTAGAGTTGTAACACCGTAAATTATTTCTTAAATAATTATATTATTTAAAAGCTTTTTTTTTCTTTAAATTATTTAATAATATAAAATCTTTTAATTATACTTACTTAGCTTCCTTTTCTTTTCCGTCTTTAGTATTTTCTTATATTTACGTTCGATAGCGGTTTTTTTATTTAATTTTAAATATTTTAGTTTAATAATATCGCTTAACCTTAGGTACTATCCTAATACTATTCCTTTCTACGAACGTACGTTATCGTTTATATTTTAACTATTTATATATTCGACGTAATATTTCGTATACCTTAATACGATCTATGTAACTTAAAGGTTATCCATTAATTTAACCGGGTCCTAAACCCTTTATAAAATATAATTATTTAGGTCCTCTTATTAGGCTTTTTTTTATCGGGCTATAGTCCTTTTAGTTAACTATAATTTACTTTCTTTACTTACTTTATATACCGGTTAGTAACCGTATAGTAATTTATTTTAATAATACTCTATATATTTATATATAATATATTAAAACCAAAATACATTTTAATACTCTAGATACTTAAAGTCAAGTCATATCGTATTTTCCTTATAAGGTTTATATTATATAAATATTAATATATTTCTTAATAACTTCGCGATCTCGATACTAGCGACTTTCTTACCTTTTTAATACTTTTTTTAGCTTTTATATAAGAACTTTATAGGCTATAATATATCCTAGAAAATAGTAATTCCGTACTTACTATATTACCTCTTTAGTATCGTTTACTTAGTAGGTCTTTACGCGAAACCTTTACCCTTAGCGACTTCCGTAGTAACTTCCGTAATAATCTATATTAATTAATTTTATAATACTTATAATTAAAGATCTCCTTCATCGTGCTTTACCTTTAGCTTTTTTAATATTTTTTTTACCTTTTAAAATTCTATATCTTTTTATTCGGTATATTAGTTAAAGTTTTCTTTAGAGCTTACCGCTCCGCCTTATTAATACTTAATAGTTATTACTTTTATAACTCTCGGTTTTTTTGATATAGTAATTAATGCGATTTTCTTTTTCTATCCGAGCCGTTTAGGTACTCTATAGTCCTTTTTAAAGTATTTTACTTTACCGTAATTAAAATACTTAAAGTTATTTTTACTTTAGTCCCGGCCTTACGGCTTTTACTACTATATAGTATCGACGTTAATTAATCCTAAATATGTAATATCGGAGTAATTAATATTAAAATATTTTTACTTACGTTTATCGTTAAAACGGTTATTACTAAAGTATCTTTTATAATTATTACTATAGATACCCTTACCGTATCTTTTTTGTTATATAACGCTCGAATTACCGATCGTTAATCTATATAGCTATAGTAATATATTTATCGATAGTATCGGGCCTTAACTTTTTATTTAATTCGTCTTTTACCTTTTCTTTAAGTTTATAGTAAAAAAGCTATATTAACTCTTTATCGTTAATAATATTATATAGGCTATCGATTTTAAATTAAGTTATATAGTTAGTTATAAAGCGCGTTTAACGTAAGCTTAAAAGCTTCCCTTACATACGCTTTACTTTATTATATTTCCTAAATACCTCTTTAAACTTAGCTTTAAAAGTAGGGTAGCTTTGGAAGTATTTTATAGTAATTTTCTTTTAGTTTTTCGGCTTTTACTTATAATAGTGAAATGGTGAGAAAACATATAAACCAACCACAACACCACAAATATACCCTCAATAAGGTATATAAATAAACGTACCTCCGTGATAGTGGCTTGCTTGCAGGCCGCACTCTACGTAGGAGAAAGAAAAGACTCTATAGGCTCGTAGACTATATAATAAGCACCTGATCGGCCTAATTAGAGGGCCAGAATTACCTGCACGCGTATAGAGTATAAACATATAAAGAAATAAAAGTCGATATTCTGTCTAAAACAGAATGTCCGAAATAGACCGTTTATATATATAACCCCTAAACGTCCGAATCCTCCGAGAGCCCCACTTCCTTACTTAAACCCTTAGGCCTATAGCCGCACCCTAAACCAAACTTCCTTTCGCATTTAATTACTATAAATTAATAAATAAATATATATATAAGAAAAAAAATATTCTTTTTAAGTAAAAAAAAAATATTATTTAATAAAAAAAAATAATTTAATTTTACTATTCCTTTATCTATTCTCCTTTAATTAAAGAGAGGAGTACCCTTACTTTTCGGATTTTAAAGTATATCTCTATCCTTATCGAGCTATTATAACCGACGACCTAACGATTTTTTTCTTTCGTCTTTAAAGAACTTTAGGAGCCTATTTCTATTTTATAAAATAAAATATATAATTAAGCGAAAAGTATATTATTAACGACCCTATATAGTTATAAGTAGGGGGCTAGGTAATTATTAATTTAAAAAGAAGCGGTAAATCTATCGTTATAAAAGTATAGATCCTAAAAGGAATTACTACCCTACTTAATCGTTAAAAGTCGTTTAATATATTATATAGTCTAAACTTTTTATAATTAAAAAAAAGACTTATAATATATTTATTTTCTTTAATAGTAATAATTAAAGTTAACGGAGAATTAAAAAGTAAAGTAAACCAGGAAAGTAATAGGGATTTAAATAATAATAAAAGGGTATTTAATAAGTAAAATCCTTTTATATTTATTAAATCCTTTAAGCCCCTCCTCCTCTATTTCTTATTACGTACCCTCTAATTAGACTTATACCCTAAAAACCTTTTTATATAAACTATTTATAACTTTATAATTTTTTTTTTATAACGCTTATAGTTTTATAATCTCTATAGTAACGATCCTTTCTTTAAACCTTTATTACCGTTAAATCCTCCTCTTTACTATACGAAGTACTTTCTTAAAAATAAATATAATAATATTTTAAAACCTAAAAACTATATTCTTATACCCTATTCTATTTACCGTAAGCTAGCCTCTTTACCTTTACGTTAAAATTATATTAGAAAGTATAACGAATATAAAATATTAAATAAAAAATAGTGTCCGTTTAATACCCTTTTTAATCCTTCGACGAGTCTATATAAACTAAAATATTAATAGTAACGTCGTAAGTACCTATTACTTAATAACTTTTAATATTAATATAAATAGGAAAGACCTAATATTATTAGTTAAAAGTATTATAATTATCGTTAAGTAAAAAAAAGTATATCGACGACTTTATTATAGTAAGGTTTAAAGGTTTTTTAGAGATTTATATATAACGTTCGAGGATTCCTTAAAGAAAGTACCGAAAAGCGTAAATAAGGACCGAATTAATAAACTATTACTTAACCTTTAATTAACTTTAAAAGTAATATATTATATAAATAAAGGAGGCTATATAGATACTATAGATATAAGTCCGATTAAGGGATATTATTATTTTTAAGTTAAGAAAAAGATATTTAATAGTATAAATCGAAAATTACTTTATAAAAGTAATATTAATTTAATTAAGCTATTTTCTTATAATATAATTTTTTAGGTCGGTAATTAAATTAAAGTTAAAGCAAAGAGGTTAAAGAGTATTATCGTTTTAAAAAAAGAAGATATTACGCGGGAGACTAGAGCTATAAACCTTATCGATACTTTAAAGGTACGCTTTCCGTATAATCTCTTTAACGAGATTATTAAGAGGGCTGAATTCCTTACTAACGGTAAATTCTTTTTATAATATATTATAAATAAACTTCGGAAAAAGCGTTAATAATATTATTCTATAAAAAATTAAAAAAAAGTAATATATAGTACGATCTATAATTAAAAGGTTATTAAGAAGGAAGTAAGAAGGAAGAAAAATTAACGTTTTTTTTCTTACTTTAAGCTATTGAAATAGTAAGAAAACACACAAACCAACCACAACACCACAAATATACCCTCAACAGGGTGTATAAATGAACGCACCTGCGTGACAGTGGCTCGCTCGCAGGCCGCACTCCACGTAGGACAAAGAAAAGACTCTATGGGCTCGCAGACTACATAATAAGCACCTGATCGGCCTGATCAGAGGGCCAGAATTGCCTCCACGCGTGCAAGGCACAAAAATATGAAGAAATAAAAGTCGATGTCCTGTCTAAAACAGAATGTCCGAAGCAGACCGCTTATATACATGACCCCTGAACCTCCGAATCCTCCGAGAGCCCCACTTCCTTACTCAAACCCTCAGGCCTGTGGCCGCACCCCAAACCACTATATAAATAGTAAGTCTTTATTCTTTGCTATTTACCTAGTTTATAAAGTACGATTATTCGATATTTACGTAAGCCGTTTAAAAAGGAAAAAGTATTTTATTAAATCTCCCTTCTATTAAAGCCTATAGGACCGGTTATATAATCCTATCTTTTAATTATAAATACCTATATTAATTTTCCTTACTTTTATTTACTCTTTATTTTTTTTAATATTTATTAATTACTTCTTTATAATAGCCTTTTCTTTCGAAGAACTTACTACTCCGTTTAATTAAATAATCGATAATCTTATTACCTAAATATTTATAACTTTTTTTATTAAGAAATTTCCTAATTAAGTTAAGGGAATCTTCGACCTTATAGCGTACGATTAGTCTAAAATTATTATTAACTTTATTTAAAAGCCTTTACTTACTACTCTTACTTATCGTCCTATTAACCTTACCCGCGCTTCTAATAGTTAAAACGTTACTTATAAAAAGTATATTTAGGTTCGACGTCCTACTTACGTTTATAACTTTATTATATCTAAAGAAATTAATACTTATTATAATATTTTTTTTCCCTATTAAACTATTCTTTAATACTTTAAGATTTCCCTTTTAGATCCTAGCTACGTAGTAGCTCCCTTTTATCTTAAATAGTTCCTCTTTAATTTAACGAAAAAGGTAGGTAAGAAAAAATAATAAATATTTTTTAAAGATATTTATACGGATAAAACTATTACTAATTATATCTTTAAAGTATTATTAAGTAGTTTAATTAAGTAAGTTTTTATTAAACGGTTTAACGGGTAATTTTTTAAACGTTAGCTTTTCGAAATCGTTAAACGGGCTTATTACTTTAAAAGCTTATTTATTTAGGTTACCGGGTTACTATAAGTATTACCTTTTTAATTAAGCTTTAGCTAATATTAATATACGGGATTTAGTTATATTAATTTTTACGATAAATACGATTAAAGCTATCGTTAGTCTTTTATAATATTTCCCGATAGGACTAAAATTAAAGTAATATAATTATACTTTAATTACGTAAGAAAAAAAGATTTCGATTAAAAATATAGAAATTACTAATATAAAGGTATTTATTACTTATAGTTTAATATTAATAAAGATAGTTATTACTTCGAGGATCTCGGTAATAATAGATTATCGAAATTAGATTATAGTACCGTAAGCTTGATTCCTAATAGTAAGAAAGTTAATTAGGACTAAAAGTAAAAGAATAGTAGGCTAAGTATAAAGTACTTAAAAAATAGTAATTAAATAAAAAAAAAAAAAAAAAAAAAAGAAATAATTTTCCTTTACCTTTAATTAGAGGGAAGAGTATAAAGAGAAAAGAAAATAGGAAAAAAAAAATAATAAAAAAAGAAAAAAAAAAAAAATTAAAAAAATATAATATAATAATCTTTACCTTAAATAGTTACTTTCCTTAATGTCTTTTTTCCCTTTAAAAATAGATAGCTCTCATAGCTTTATTCTTATAATATAAGTTTTAATACTAAAATAGTAAGAAAACATATAAACCAACCACAATACCACAAATATACCCTTAATAAGGTATATAAATAAACGCACCTACGTAATAGTGGCTCGCTCGCAGGCCGCACTCTACGTAGGATAAAGAAAAGACTCTATAGGCTCGCAGACTATATAATAAGCACCTAATCGGCCTAATTAAAGGGCTAGAATTGCCTCTACGCGTGTAAGGCATAAAAATATAAAGAAATAAAAGTCGATATCCTATTTAAAACAGAATATCCGAAGCAGACCGCTTATATATATAACCCTTAAATCTCCGAATCCTCCAAAAGCCCTACTTCCTTACTTAAACCTTTAGGCCTATAGCCGTACCCTAAACTAAACCTCCTTTTATATTTAACTACTATAAACTAATAGGTAAATATATATATAAAAAAAAATATCCTTTCTAAGTAAAAAAAAAATATTATTTAATAAAAAAAGGAGAAAATAATTTAATCTTACTACTCCTTTATCTATTTTCCCTTAATTAAAAAAAAGAATATACTTACTTTTTAGATCTTAAAGTATACCTCCGTCCCTATTAAGTTATTATAACCGACGACCTAACGATTTCCTTCCTTCGTCTCTAAGGAACTCCAAAAGCCTACTCCTATCTTATAAAATAAAATATATAATTAAGCGAAAAGTATATTATTAACGACCTTAAATAGTTATAAATAAAGGGCCGGATAATTATTAGCCTAAAGAAAAGCGGCAAGTCTATCGTTATAAAAGTACGGAGCTTAAAAGGAATTACTACTTTACTTAGTCGTTAAAAGTCGCTTAATACGTTATATAATCTAAACTCTTTATAATTAAAGAAAAATCCTATAATATATTTATCTTCTTTAATAATAATAATTAAAGTTAACGGAAAATTAAAAAATAAAGTAAACCGGAAAAGTAATAGGGATTTAAATAGTAATAAAAAAGTATTTAATAAGTAAAATCCTTCCGTATTTATTAAGTCCTTTAAGCCTCTCCTCCTTTATTTTTTATTACGTACCCTTTAATTAAGCTTATACCCTAAAAACCTCTTTATATAAGCTATTTATAATTTTATTATTTTCTTCTTTATAATACCTATAGTCTTATAGTCTTTATAATAATAATCCTCTCTTTAAGTCTTTACTACCGTTAAATCCTTTTCTTTACTATACGAAATACCTTCCTAAAAGTAAGTACGGTAATACTTTAAGATTTAAAGACTATATTTTTATACCCTACCCTATTTACCGTAAGCTAGCCTCTTTATTTTTATATTAAAGTTATATTAAAAAGTATAACGGATATAAAATATTAAATAAGAAATAGCGTCCGCTTAATACCTTTTTTAATCCTTTAACGAATCTATATAAACTAAAATACTAATAATAATATTATAAATACTTACTATTTAATAGTTTTTAGTATTAATATAAATAAGAAGGACCTAATATCGTCGGTTAAAAGTATTATAGTTATTATTAAGTAGGAAAAAGCGTATCGATAACTTTATTATAATAGGGTTTAAAGGTTTTTTAAAGATCTATATATAATACTCGAGGATTCCTTAAAAAAAATATTAAAAAGCGTAAGTAAAGACCGAACTAATAAATTATTATTTAACTTTTAATTAACTTTAAAAGTTATATATTACGTAAGTAAAGGAAGCTATATAAATATTATAAATATAAATTTAATTAAAAAATATCGTTATTCTTAAGTTAGAAAAAAGATATTTAATAATATTAATCGAAAATTACTTTACGAAAATAATATTAATTTAATTAAGTCGTTTTTTTATAATATAATTTTTTAGGTTAGTAACTAGGTTAAAGCCGAAGTAAATAAACTAAAGAATATTATTACTTTAAGGAAGGAAAATACCGTATAGGGAATTAAAGCTATAAACTTTATCGATATTTTAAAAGCACGCTTTCTATATAATCTCTTTAATAAGATTATTAGGAAAGCCGAATTCTTTATTAACGGTAAATTCTTCCTATAATATATTATAAATAGACTTTAGAAAAAACGTTAATAATATTATTCTATAAAAAATTAAGAAAAAGTAATATATAATACGATTTATAATTAAAGGGTTATCGAGAGGGAAAAAAAGCTGGCGTTCCTTTTCCTACTTTAGGCTATATAAATAGTAAATCTTTATTTTTTACTATTTATTTAGCTTATAAAGTATAATTATCCGATATTTATATAAACCGTTTAAAAAGGAAAAAGTATTTTATTAAGTTTCCTTCTTATTAAGGTTTATAGGACCGGTTATATAATTCTATCCTTTAATTATAAATACCTATATTAGTTTTCCTTACTTTTATTTACTCTTTATTTTTTTTAATATTTATTAATTATTTCTTTATAATAGCTTTTTCTTTCGGAAAACTTATTATTCCGTTTAATTAAGTAATCGACGATTTTACTATTTAAATATCTATAATTTTTTTTATTAAGAAGTTTCTTAATTAGGTTAAAGGAATCTTCGACTTTATAATATATAATTAGTCCGAGGTTACTATTAATTTTATTTAAAAGCCTTTATTTACTACTTTTATTTATTATCCTATTAACTTTACCTACGCTTTTAATAATTAAGGTATTACCTATAAAAAATACGTTTAAATCCGATATTTTACTTACGTTTACGATTCTATTATACCTAAAGGAGCTAATACTTATTACGATATCTCTCTTCCCTATTAAACTACTCTTTAGTACTTTAAGATTTCCCCTTTAGATCCTAGCTACGTAGCGGCTTCCCTTTACTTTAAGTAGTTCCTTCTTAATTTAATAAAGAAAGGAGGTAAAAAAAAATAATAAATATTTTTTAAGGATATTAATACGGATAAAACTATTACTAATTATATTTTTAAAGTATTATTAAGTAGTTTGGTTAAACGGGTTTTTATCGAACAGTTTAACGGATAGTTCTTCGGGCATTAGCTTTTCGAAATTATTAAGCGGGCTTATCGCTTTAAAGGCTTATTTATTTAGGCTACCGGGTTACTATAAATATTACTTTTTTAATTAGGCTTTAGCCGATATTAATATACGGGATTTAATTATATTAGTTTTTATAATAAGTATAATTAAAGCTATTATTAGTCTTTTATAATGTTTTCCGATAGGATTAAAACTAAAGTAATATAATTATACTTTAATTACGTAAAAAAAAAAACTTTAATTAAAAATATAAGAATTATTAATATAAAGGTATTTATTATTTATAATTTAGTATTAATAAAGATAACTATTACTTTAAAGATCTTAATAATAATAAATTATCGAAATTAGATTGTAGTATAATAAGCTTAATTCTTAATAGTAAAAAAGTTAATTAGAATTAGAAGTAAGAAGAATAGCGGGCTAAATATAAAACGCTTAGGAAATAATAATTAAATAAAAAGAAAGAAAGAAAAGAAAAAGAATAATCTTTTTCTACCTTTAATTAGAGGGAGGAGTATAAAGAGAAAAGAAAATAGGAAAAAAGAAATAATAAAAAAAAAAAAATAAAAACTAAAAAAATATAATATAATAATCTTTACCTTAAATAATTATTTCTCTTAATATTTTTTTTCTCTTTAAAAATAAATAGCTTTAATAGCTTTATTTTTATAATATAAGCTTTAATACCCTCTTAAAGAATAGTAACTATAACGTCCTTATTATTATCTCTCCTTAATTACTTAAAAAGTCCTTTAATTTACCTTTCTTTAAAACTACTTTTATACTTTTACCCTTCTTAAATCTCCTTTATATCTTAATATTCTTCCGTTTTATTTTAATTTTCCCCCTATGTATTATCCTCTTTAATATTTTTTCTACTATCTTTTTTTCTTTATCTTTATTTTCTATTATATCTATACTTTCCTTTACTTTATTTTTAAATATTTATTTAACTTTCCTTAGTTTTAACTATATATCTATATTCTTTTTATCTATATATATATCTTTTGACTTAAAAAACTTTTTTACTTTATTTAACGTATAAAAGGTTTATAACGGTACCCTATTTAACGTTTTTAGGAAATAATAAGTATTATTTAATTTAACTTTTTTTACTTTAAAAGGGCTATCCTAACGGTATTATAACTTTTTTATTATATTTATATTTAACTTTTTATTTATTTTATATATTAATATTAAGTCCCCCTTTTTAATTAAATTACTTTTAGGCCTAATACTGCGAATTCCTTTTTTATTTTTTTTCACTATAACTTTTTATTTTACTATATTAACCCTTTTAACTACTAAAGTTAAATTTATTTCTTATAATTTTAATAGTTTTACCTTTATCTTTATTAAATCTATAACCGCTTTTTCCTTTTAGTTTTTTCCTAATTTATCGGAGCTAATTTTTTTTTTACTAAACAACTCTTTATAACGGTATATCTTTTTCGATCGACGTAATAAAGTTAAACCTATATATTAAATAAAAAATACTATATTTATAAATATCTTATACTATAGTTTTATTAATAAATAATATATAAAAGAATTATTATTTTTATTTTTTTCCCGTCCTATTTATTATTTTTATTAATATTAATATAATTAAAATATAATTAAACTCTATTACTTTATTTACTTTTACGTTATAAAGTAAAACTATTATTTAGAGAACTCCTAACTTCTTTAAAATTTCTATAGCTTCCTTCCTAAATTCCGATCCGCTATTTATTACTATAATTAAAAGGTAACCCTATTTATAAATAATATTATATAAAATAAAGTTTTTTATCCTAAAAGCTTTATTTAAGTTTAAAACCTTTATTTTTAAATACCTAATTAAATTATTTTTTACTTTTAAAAAATAAATTCTTTTTCCGGAAACCGTTAATAAAAATTAAATATTTAAATACTATTTTATAAATAAAGTAACTAAAAGTTTAATATAGAAATATTAATCCTCTTAATATTTCAGGCTCTATTATTAATATTACTTATATATTTTAATTTAAACCTCGACGTTAATATATATATCCTTTTAATAATAATTTTTTATTATTCGGGCGTAAATAACTTTTTATCCTTTATAACCTATCTTATTATAATATATATTAAAGATTTTTTCTTACTCGATTAAAAGGTTAATAATTTTTTTAAGGGGAAAGCCTTTTTTATTTAGCTTAAGGAATAAAACTTTATTTTTAAAAATTATTTTTAAAGTATTATTTTTAATAGTTTAAACGTTAAACCTCGTCCTAGCTTTTAACTTCGTACTAATTATAAGGAACTCGGCGATAGTATAAAAGTAAAAAGACTATAATCCGTTTAAATAAGGGCCTTACTTTATAAATTTTTTTTTTTTTTTTAATATTTATTAATTAAATATTTATTTTTTAAATATTATTCTTTTAAATCCTTACGTTAAATTTATTATTAATATTTAGTTTTAATTCTTTTTCCTTTAAATTAAAAAGGCTAAATAGCTTTTTCGATAATATATTTATTATAAAGTTTTTACTTTTAAAAATATAAATAATAATAAAGTCGAAAAGTCTAATTTATTTTAACTATTTTATTATTAAAGCGCTAGGAACGTTACTAGCCGCCTTTTAAACTTAATAGACTATTACTTAAATATCCGTTTCTACTATAAAGTATATTTTAAAAAAATATTTTTTAAATCTCTTTAAAGTATATAATAGTCCTTTTAACTTTCTTTTAGTAGTATTATACTTTTATTTAACTAAGCTTTAAATACTACTTTTAAACCGATAAGGGTATTATTTTTTATTAGGTTTTATTTATTTAATTATTACTTTTTACCCCGTTAAGCTTATATTAAAAATAATAAAAATTTTATCGAAATAGTTATTATTAAATATTAAAGAAATTAAATATAATATTTTTATAATTAAAAAAGTAAATTACTTTATTATACTTTATTAAGTTTCCGTTTATTTTTATTTCGTATCTTATTTTATTAAAAAATATAGTAGGATTATAATTAAATTAAAAAGCGGTACCTATAGTCGATAGTAGCCGGTAATCCCTAAAAAAGTACGAATATCCTTTAGATTATAATAAATTCGCTATTCCCTTATCTTCGCTATCTTTATTTAATTAAGGAGGCGTCCGTCCGGTATATAGGAATAGTAAAGGATAATAGTTTTTCGTTTATACTAAAGGGATTTTACGGTTATAATAGTAGTTTCTATAAGCTTATAGTTAAATAAAATTACGTTAATATTCTTTAAATACTTTAAAACCTATTTCCTAACTCCTAACCTTTTTTCTTTACTATTATAATCTTACTTTAGCCCTTTTACTATAATATTATTTAAATATAACCGATATACCTATAGGATAAAATCTTAAAAGACTTTAATTATAGCTCTTTAAAATTAAGCTACCGAGTTAGTAACTTTTTAAAGTAAAATATATATTTTAAATAGGCTAATAAGTATCGCGAAAGTAATAAGGTTTCGGCTCGTTAAAACTAATTTAACTTAATCGTATTTAAAGAAAAAGTTAAATAAAAAGGTAATAAAATACCCTCTAAAGTTTTTATTAAACTCTTTAGTACTTAAAGAAATAAAAGTATTTCGTTATATAATTTTATTATATTTTTAAATATTATTAATTAAACGGAAATTACTATTTTTTTTATTAAAAATTAATTATTATAATAAAGATTATATACTTTCTTAATAATACCTTTTTTAACCCGTTCCTTAAAGAGTTTAATAACTTTTCCTATAAATAGTTTTAGGATTAAAGTAGATTTACTTTATTATATATTATAAGGGATAGTCCTAATATATTAAATAAGGAAAACCTTTTTAAAAATTTATTTATATTTAGTAAAATTCTAAATTAAAATAATTTCTTTTATAAATAAAATTATTATAAATATTTTAACTTTTTAGTTTATTAAAATATTAATAATTTATTTAATTAAATTAATTAACCGTTTTAAAGTAAAGTATAATCTTTTAATTACTTTAGAAAACTTAAGAATTATAATATTATTAAATTCTAAATTATATTATAGGGATTCCTTAATTATTATTTATTTCCTCGCTTTTTAGTTCGGGTTTCTTTTAAAAATACTATTATTTAACCTAATATTATTAACTAACTTTACCTTTTTATTTACCTTTTTATATATTATTATAATAATAATAATTTCTATAAGCGTTAATTAAATTTATTTAAAAATAATAATTAAATTAGTTTTAATATTATTTTTCTTTTTAAAAAAGGGCGGGGGTAAAAACGGGCGATATTTATATAGTTATATAGTAAAAAGGCTACGTTAATTTAATTAAGTAAAGGATTAATTAAATATTTTACAATATATAAATATAATATCGGGCTTAAATAGGGTTAATATATTAATTATTTAATTAGACGGCGATAATATCTTTAATAACGGTAGCGATAGTAGTATTAATAATATTAAATATAAATTTATTATAAAGGTCGGCGGTAATAATCGTTCTTTCCTAAAGATTTTATTTAGAGTTATAGTTTTTATTATAATTTCTACTCTTTTAAATTAAAATAAAGACTTTTCCTTTTAACGTCCTTTCTTTTTTTCCCTTTAATTACTAATTTTTTTTTTTTTTTACTTTTAATATTTCCCTTTTCTTTATTTTTATAAAAAATAATATTAAATATTAAATAATAATTTAATAATAATAAACTTAATTTTTTTAAAATAAAATTAAATAAAGAACGCTTAGCTCTCTTATTTAGTCTTTTAATTATTTTATCCCCTTTTTCTAACTTTTCTGTTATTTACTTAAGGATAGGTACTTTATTATTAATAGGTCCCTTAAATACTTATAAAGGTTAGTTAGCGGGAAAGGTATTACCTCGATCCCTACCATTATATTCTACCTTTATTTTATTAAATACCTTCTTTTTTACTATATAAGCTTTAATTAACTTTCCCCTATATAATATATTTATATTAATTATACGGCCCTTTATAAAATTAAAGGTAAGGTTTATATCTATAAAAAATAAGATCCTTAATAATAGGTTATAGAAACTTAAAGCCTTAATATTATTAATAATAAAAAAATAATATAAAATTAGAACTTTAACTAATATTATTAAAGCCTAGATTTTATTTATAAATATAACCGGATTTCTATAAAGGCCTTTAGAGTATAGGTTAATTAATATTATTAATAAATAAAACCTTTTAGCTATAGCTTTATTAATTAAATTATATTTAAAATTTATATTTAATATTATTAATATTTTTTTAAAGTTAGTAAAACGAAATTATAATATAATAATAGAACGTTATAAATATAAATAACGGCTTTTAAGAGATTTCGCTTATTACCGGAAAGCCGGTTAATAAACGTAAATAGTAAAGTCCGTAATTACTTTTTTAAATTATTATCCGGTTAGACTTTACCCTCGATAACTCTTTTTTAAATACCTCTTTTAACTATATTATATTTACTATCTATTATAATATTATATAAAGAGGGAACTATTTTCCTTTAATTAAATAAAGGAGTTTCGCTATATTTAATTATTTAAAAATTTGTCCGGACCGTTAATAGTAAGGCCTTTTCCTTTTATAAAACTTTTTTTTTTTATCCGGGGTACTTCTAAAAGATTTACGCTACTCGATTACTTTAATATCTTTAATTATATTCTTTATATAGTTTATTAACCTGTAAATAAATATAAGTAAAATTTTATAATACTTTTTTAATATAAATTTAATTTAATTATAAATATATTTTTTAGCTTTCTCGGTAATATAATTTTTAAAGTCCTTTACTTTATTATTAAATAACTTTAAGCTATTTCGGACTCTATTCCTTTAATCGGATAAAACTCCTTCCTTAATTACCTTTAGCTTCTCCTACGTAAAAATAAGTATTACTTTTAGATTTTTAATTAAAGTTAAATTATCTATATTCTTTTCCGGTATATCTTTAATCCTTATTCTCTTCGCTCCTTATACGTTTACTTTTACTTTTACTTTTTAATTATAAACAACTATTAAAACCTTATCGGAACGCTTTAAAATATTTTTAAATAACTACTTTTTTTTTAAATAATATTATAAAATATTTTTAATAATATAGTTATTAATTAAATTTTTATTAAATAATTTATAAAGTTTAAAATACCTATAAATCTTATTTAACCGGATATTTATAGCCTTAACTATTTAAATAGCTATTTATTCCCTCCCTTTAATTAGAGAAATCTTAGGCCTATATCCCTTACCCTTATAAGCTTTTTAATATTTAGCTTATTTTATATAAACTTTATAAGCTTTATTTAGTTTTAATTTTAACGAAATTACTATATAAACTAAATTACTAACCTTCCCTTTACGCTATACCTTTTTTATATTCTTTTAATTAAACTACGCTTTTTTATTATTTAACTATTTTTTTTTACCGATATATATTTTACTTCCTTTAATATAGTATAGTTTTTATACTTTATTATACTTTTTCTTTAAATACTTTATCGATTTAATATAATAAATAAATTTATTATACTAAAAGTATTTTCTTAATAGTAAAAGATTATCGCGGTATTACCCTTTTAATTTTCCGAATTAAGTCCTAATATTAATTATAGAAAAGGTATTAAAAAATAAATTTATTTCTCCGTTAAGGCTAATATTAAAATTCGGAAAGTAAAGTATTTAGTTTTTTAAATATTAAATATAAATTTTTATTATTTTAAATTTATTATTTTCCGGATAAAAAAACCGCTATAAATATTTACTTTTAAATACTATAGTATCATCTTTTTATCTATTATAGCGTTAACCGCTATATATTAATCGAATACCTTTACCGCTTAATTAAAGGTAATAAAAAAAGGTATAATAATTAATTTATTTTTCTTATAGATTTTTCCTTTTATATTATACTTATCTTTAATTATATTATTAATCTAATCGCTTTAAATAATAAAATTTATAGATTTTAAACGACGTTCGGATCCTCTTCAATTAATAAAGGTTATTTTTATAAACTCGAAAAATTTTATTTAAAAGCGGTTAGTAACCTTAACTTTTACTACTTCCTTTTCCCTAATCGATACTTAAAAAAGTAATTTAAAGTAATTAAAAATAACTTTCTTTAACTTACTTACTCCTTTAAAAATAATTTTAATATAAAAGTTATTTAATTCCCTATAAATATCTTCGTTTTATTAAAGGTTATATATTTTAAAAAAGCGTTTAAAATAAGTAATTAAAATAAGTTAAATATTAATAGGTATAAATAAATTTATATATTTATTAATTTATTTTCCTACGTTAAAGTTATATTAGGATTTAAACTTATAAACGTAAAAAGTAAATTCCACGACTTAATACTTTTTATAAATATTTTTAAAACGCTTTAAATATTTTATAAAATACTTACTTTTAAAATTACTTTTAAAACCGACTTTCTTTAGATTAAGGAATTTACGTTAAAGAAAATATATAGGTATTATAGGATAGGAAGTCGGCCGATTAAACGTAAGGGACTTTTGGAAGTAACGATAGTCGGGATAAACTTCTATAAAATAAAGGTATCCGGGTTATTAAAATTAATACGTAAATTTAGAAAAAAAAGCGGAATATTTAATATACTAAATAAAAGCCGTTATATAGTTCTTAATAATAGAATTTAAATTAATACGAGGTTTACTTAATATATTAAAAATATTAAGATTTATAATTAAACTACTTTAATTAGAAAAAGGGTAAAGGGTCTTAATATCTTTATAATAAGTATAGTCTGTAGTTAAAGAGAGGACGAATAGCGATAATTTTAGGAACTTAGTTATTAAATTAACTATTTTTATTATAGAACGAGCCGTTAAAATTTAATATACTTAATTATTATTAAAAAAGTTAATTAAAATAATAAGTAAAATATTATTAAATATATCGATAGTTAATAATTATTATTACGTTTATATTAATAATATAGCTTTTTCTTTATATATATTATTAAAAATAAAAAAACGGTTATCCTTTATAACTTTAATAAATAAAAATAAATTATTTTTATTTAGATTAAAAAGAAAGTATTTCTCTTTTTTTATTTTTAAGTCCCCGTTATTCTAAATTAAATTAACCCGGAAACCCCCTCGATTATTTACTACCGTTAAATAATATATTAAAAGGATTCCTTTTAATTAAAAATAAGAAAAAACTTTAATAATTATTACTAAAATAAAATCCGTTAACGAGCTAATCTCGACTAATACTTTTAGTTTATTATTAAGTCTTACCCGGACTATATATTTAACTCTCTATACGTAAGTAAAAAGCTCGGTATTTAACCTATAATAAAAAATATACGTTTAATTAAACGGATATAAATTATTTTTATCGAACCTCGCGGGGTTTAATAAAGTTATCGGTATTTATTATTATTCGTAGCTTCGCACTTCCTTTAATACTTAGGACTTTTAAATTTAATTTATACCCTAAACTTTATTTAATCTAGGTATAACTTTTATTTAAAATAGTAAGAAAATATATAAATTAACCACAATATTATAAATATACCTTTAATAAGGTATATAAATAAACGCACCTCTATAATAGTAGCTCGCTTATAGGCCGCACTCTACGTAAGAGAAAGAAAAGACTCTATAAGCTCGCAGACTATATAATAAGCACTTAATCGGCCTAATTAGAGGGCTAGAATTACCTACACGCGTGCAGGGCATAAAAATATAAAAAAATAAAAGTCGATATCCTATCTAAAATAGAATGTCCGAAGCAAACCGCTTATATATATAACTCCTAAACCTCCGAATCCTCCGAGAGCCCCACTTCCTTACTTAAACCCTTAGGCCTATAGCCGCACCCCAAACCAATAGTTATTAAGGATAGACTCGAACTATATAAAAGCTTTATTTTTAAGCCTAGTAGCCGCGAAAATTATTTTCGACTTTTCGTTAGTAAATTAGTTTAGATATTAACGAAAATAGATTTTAAGCTAAATTAAAAATCCTTTAAGCTTTACTTTTTTTTTATAGCGCTTTAGTATCGGGAACTTAATAGTTAACTTAAATATAATTAAAATAGTAAAAACTTATTTCCGGATTTACTAATGTCACAGTTAAACCAACAGCAGGCTACGCTAAATATAGGACGTAGGGCGCCCAGCTAATCATTAAGGAAGTTAGAGGACGGCTAATTAGGCATAGGCAAATACTATAGTTCTAAGGCTCGCGAGCAGCCTACAGGATACGAGATACTAAAGGTAATTAAAGGTATAGCACAATAAACACATTGCGGGATATAATATACTAGGAATAATCGAGGCCGTAGTAAGACGAGTATTTTAGGGTTCCAAGGTCTATATATATAAAGGAACTAGCTAATATAGATAAATAGTTCCGCAGTATAGAATATAAATTATAATCGTTAGTATTAAATTATTATAATCGAGATAAGCTATTATTATATACTATTTAAATATACCGAACTAAAATTATTTAAAAGTACCTTTAATTAATATTCTTTTTAAAGGTTCTAGATAGGGGTTCGTTATACGTTACATACTTATTTTAATTCTATTATAGATAAGTTAAAGACGTTTTTTTACTATTATAGCTAGATCTAAAAACGTTTAAATAGGAAGCGTCCCGCTTAATCTAAACGCCGAAGGACCTTCCGCTAGACCTATACGCTTTACCGTAAAGTAAATTATTAAGTATTTTAAGGAACTTAAAGATAAGATTTAGTAAACCCGGGATTAGGTTTCTACTATCTCGATTACGTTTAAATTAATTATTAAGTTCCCGTTACCGGAGCGCTATAAAGGAGAAAAGGCAGAACTTAAAAGGTTTTTAATTTAGCTTAAAACCTATTTTCGTTAATATTTAGATTAGTTTATTAACGAAAAGTCGAAAATAATTTTCGCGGCTACTAAGCTTAAAAATAAGGCTTTCGTATAGTTCGAGCCTATCCTCGATAATTATTATAAATAAAAGCTAAAAAATTAAAAGAAAATTATTATAAAATACTTCGAAAGCTACTATACATTTAAGGTTAAGCTTAAAGAGGTATTTAAGGAATATAATAAAGTAAGGTACGTATAGGGAAGGCTCCTAAGTCTATATTAAACGCGTTTAACAGTTAATTACGTAATTTAGTTTAAAATCGATAGCCTATATAATACTATTAATAATAAAAGATTAATATAACTTTTCTATTACGGCCTTAAAGAAAAAGTAAAAAATAAATTATATAAAGAGATAAGGCTTAATACTATCGATAAATATATTATTATAGCTATACGGATCGATAATCGGTAGTTCGAGCGTCGTATAGAAAAGAAAAGCTACGGTAAGAGTATCTATAGTAATAACTATAAAAGGCACTTTAGTAATAACCGTTTTAATAATAAGCGTAAACGGAAATACCTTAGTATTAACTATTCCGGTATTATATACTTAGGACCGATAAACGTCGATATTATATAGTAGTAAAGGCCGTAAGTCCGGAGCTAAAGTAAAAATAATCTTAAGTATTTTAATTACGGTAAGGTAAGATACTTTAAAAAGGACTATAAAGTACTTAAGCGGCTAAAATAAAAAAAAAGATCGTTTTAATTATTATATCGAAAGGACCGAAGGTTATAAAGGTAGTAATTATCCGGTATTAGTAAAGCGGAGCGGTAAGCTTTAAAGAAGATTCTAATTAATATATTAGATAGGAAAATATAGAGTTTTAAAAAGTAAAAGAAGCCCTGGAAAGGCTAAAGGTAAAGTATAAAGAAAGAGATTTTTAAATATAAATATTATAAAATTAATTAATATAAATCGCTACGAAAATTACTTCGGAAATCGTTAAAGATAAAAGTTTCGCGTAAGAACTTATTAAATAAATAATATTAAAAAAGTAATAGAGTAAGTATAGAATTACTATTTTATAGGATATATTATAGCTTATAAAACTTATATATAAAAGCTAAAAAAAGTATTAGAAAAGTAAAAAAGTTATTAATATTAAAATCGTAAAGCTATTAAAGGACGTACCTATACCTATATAGTATATACCCTATAAAGGAGATACGGTATAGCTTTATCTTAAGTATCTAGAATATCGGAAAGTACTTTAATTTTAATATATTATATATAAATATATAAAGTACTATTAAAGTAAATTACTATACGGCTATTAGCCGATACGTAAGGTAAGTAAAAAAAGTAAGTTATAATTAGTTAAAAGGACTATAATCCGGTAAAAAAAGCTTAATAAAAGGACCTAAACGATTATATTTTATAAAAAGTTTAGAACCTAATAAAACTAAAGGATAGCCTTTAAGTTATATAAATCGTATTAAGGTATATAAGGTACTACGTTAGATATATAAACGGTTAAAATATAAATAATAATATATATTTATAGGAGGAAATAGTATTAAAATAATATTTAAACCTAAACTATATTATATATTTACGGGGGAAGGTTAAGCGATATTATTAAACTAAAACGCTTAAAACTAAATAGAAGAACCGCTATCGAACGTAAATACAAAAGAATATTAAAGACGGAAAATAGGAAGAAGTTAAATAGGTATAGTTAAAAGACTTTATATTATTAAATAACCCGGAGTAAAAAAATATTTTTAAACGATATAACCGTTTAAGAAACGACTTACGGCCCTTCGTAAAGACCGTTAATCTCTAACGGATTATAAACGGTATTTTTAAAGGTATTAACGTAAGGTAAAGGTATAGGATAACGACTCGGCGCTCGTTAACGAGGTTACTACCGTATAAAAAGGAAGTAATAAAGATAAACGCCTTTAGGTTATTATATAGTAAAAGAATCTTTAAGTAATAATATTAATAAACGGTAATATAAAAACGAATTTAATTTCGCTATAGTTCGTATACTAAACCTATATACTATAGAAAAAAAAAGAAATAAATCGTTATATAAAGATTATTTCCTACGTAAAAGGTCTATAAAAAAATACTATCCTTAAATATTATAAATATAGAACTCTCGAAAAATATAATCCTAAAGTAATTATAATATAAAGATTATAATTTAAATATTAATTAAAGGGATAATAAGTATCTATAACTAAAAAAGCTTTAAAAATATTTAATTAACGATAGAAAATTAGAAATACGTATAAAGTAAAGTATAGAATACGTACCCTTTACGGTACTACCGTAAGGAATATAAAAAGTAATAATATATACTATCGATATAAACGGTAAAATCGAAAAAATAAGGTTAACGACGTTAATAGAAATATTGTAGGTTAATAAATATACCTATTATAATAATATAGAGAAAAGTAAGAAAAAGGTAGTACCGGTAAAATATTAAGGATACTTAGCTTTTACGGCTAAGTATTTAAAGAGGCTTTTAAAGTAAAAACCGTAAAACTATAAAATTAAATTAAAAAAAAAAAAAGTTAAACTATAATTATTTAAAGTTTACTATACTAATAATAAATAAAATAAAAAGTTACGAAAATACTTAAATAAAAATCTAAAAAAAAAAATATATTAAGGAATCTATATTACTAATAAAATACCCTATATTCTTCGTACCGGAGAAAAACGGTAGCTTATAACTATATATAAACTATTACTAGGTAAATAACGAAACGGTAAAAAATAATTATCCGCTACTATTAATATTTAGGTTACGGAGTTAATTAATAAAGGCGCGATACTTTATATATTTAAATATATTTATCGGGTATATATATATATAGATTAAAAAAAGGGACGAATAAAAAATAACGTTTCGTATACCCTATAGTTATTTTAAGTATTTCGTAATACTATTTAGGTTAACTAATATACCTATAACGTTTTAATCTTTTATTAATTATATAATATAAAAGTATTTCGATAAAATAATAATATACTATTTCGATAATATTTTTATTTATTTATATACTTTAAAAAAGTATAAACGATATATATAAAAGATATTTAACGCGTTATACGAAATAAAATTTTTAATTAATAAAAAGAAAAGCGAGTTTTACGTATAAAAAATAATATATTTAAGATATTTAATATTATTAATTAAGGTTCGTATAAAACTAAAAAAAATTATAGTAGTTAAAGACTAACTTATATTATAATTATAAATATATATTAAAGAATTCTTAAAGTTTATAAACTTTTATTGGATATTTATTTAGGGTTATATAAGTATTACGAGGCTACTTAATTATTTAATTAAAAAAATATAGAGTTTTAATAGGGGCAAGAAAAGGAATAAGCTTTCCAGAAAACGTTAGGGTAAACGTATTTAGCCGGTAAACTAATTACTATAAAGATATACCTAAGGAGTTACTATTATTATTTAAAAAAACGCTAAATAATACTTTTAAGTATTTACTATAATTATAAATAAAGTATTATATAATATATTATAAAAAGATTACTTTTAATAAATATTAAAGGAAGTTAAGTAACGATATTATAAAATAATATTAATAGGAAAAGCTAAAGCTATAAGGTATTTAAAAAAATAATTAAAAAAGATTATAGTATAAAAATTAAACGTATATAAAGCTAGATAATAAAACGATATTAATAAAAGGAATTTACGTATCGAAGCTTAAAGGATATATAAGTATCGTTAAAATTATAAAAAAAATTAAGTAATCCTTTAATTAATTAAGGATTAAAAATAATATTAAAGAAATTATTTAATTATATTATACGTACGAGAGAACGAAGGTTACGAGATATAAGCTTTATAGATTTTTAAAACTATTACCGGTAATAAAATAATTATAAAGTTTAGTTATAATAAACTTTATTATTAAATTATTAAAGTCTAGAAATACGGTAACCGGTATTAAGTATAATAATATATTAACGGTAATCGATAAGTTTATTAAATAAATATATTTTTTACTTTATAAAGAAACTTAAACGGTAAAATAATTAGCGAATATAATATTATAGTATATTATATTAATATATATATAGCTAACGGAGTTTATTACGGACTATAATATTAAGTTTATATCGAAGTTTTAAAGAGCGTTAATAATAAAGTTAAAAGTAATAAATAAAGTATTTTCGGTTTACTACCCTTAAACGGACGGTTAAATAAAACGGTTTAATTAAATTATAAAATAATATTTGTAAAATTATATTAATTTCGAGTAAAATAATTAGGTTAAACTATTATTTATAGTATAATTAATATATAATATATTACTAATTAAAATAATTAAAGTTATACCGTTTTTTACGAATTTTAATTACGAGGTAAACCTACGGTAAGGACGTATAATTAAAGTACTTAAAGGTAAAGTTAAAGTAAATAAAATATATATATTTTATAATAAATTTAGGAAAAATTAAAGTTTATAAAAAAAAGGATATAAAAATATTATAATATTAAAAGGTTCGAGGGACTTTACTTTAAAAAAAGAAATATAGTATTCCTTTCTATATATAATTTACGTAATAAAAAACCTAATAAAAAACTAAATTATAAAAAAGTAAAACTATTTAAAGTTAAAAGGAAAATATCGGAAACGGTATTCGAATTAAAACTATTAAATATAATACGTCTATATTTATATATATTTTATATCTTACTTTTAAAACCTATACTATACGTAAGTAAAGCTAATATATAGGTAATAACGGAAAACGAAAAAAAGAAATATAATATAAAAGAAATATTAAGTTTATAATTTAATAAAGGTTAATTAAAATATTTAGTTAATTAAATAGGATATCCGATTATAAATAATTTATAGGAATTATAGGTATACTTTAATTATTTAAATAAATAAAAAGAATTTTATTAATAATATCCGGATTTACTAAAATCTAAATAAATAAAAAAAACCTGGCCCTAGTTTATAGCTAAATAGCTATAAAATAGAATTAAAAGAACTTTAATAGAAATCGAACCTATACTTTCGGCGTAATAGCTAACGTATTATATATTATATTATAAAGTTAAAAGATATAAAGAAAGCGAAATAAATATATTATTACGTACCTTAAGTACCTTAGGGAATAAAAAGTATATTACTAGCGATATTTAACGCGGTTAGGAAGGAAGGACTAGTAATATTAAAATTTAAAGGAAAGTCCGGAGGCTAATTAAAACCTAAGGAGGGATCTAAAAAAAAGAAGTCGGAAGGAGAAGCGGTAGTAGAAAAAGGAGTAGCGGAGGTATTTGCTGCCGGCGGGCTATACGGGATAGTAAACCGCGCGGAAAACTCCCTTTTTTCCTCCTCGAGGAACCGAGATTTACGGCGAAAAGTAACGAGAGCTCGAACCTTAAAGGCACGCGATTATACTTCGAGATAAAAAAGCTTACTTAAAGTAATTTACTTTTCGGTATCTAAACGTTCTTTCTCCCTAATTATAAGATAGACTACGGAGCCGGTTAAAAAGGAAAAAAAAGGGTTAAGAGAAAGACTTACGATTTATACTATAAATATCGTAGTAAAAGCGATTAAAATTAATATATAAAAAATATTAATTATATTAAAGAGAAGCTATATATTAAAAGTTATTCTCTTTATAATAAATATATTTAAGTATTAAGAAACTAAATTTCGTAAAGAACTATATTTAATTATAATAACGGTCGGTATTTATACGAGTCGATTTCCTTATACGATTAAATATAATAGCTATGATAGGAGAAAAAGGGATATACTATAAAAAAGTAAAAGAAGGCGGAGGTATAAATACTATTTTAAAGATACGGTCGTCGGAATATTAACCTAGAAAAAGAAGTATTATATTATAATTAAACTAATAGTAGGCTACGCTCTATATAAAACGCGGGACGCCTAATTAATTATTAAGGAAGTTAGGGGACGGCTAATTAAATATAAGTAAATACTATAATATTAAAGCTCGCGAGTAGTTTGCAGGATACGAGATACTAAAGGTAATTAAAGGTATAATACGATAAGTATATTGCGGAATGTAATATACTAGGAGTAATCGAGGCCGTAGTAGGATAAGTATTTTAGGGTTTTAAGGTTTATATATACGGAGGAACTAACTAATATAAATAAATAGTTCCGTAATATATAATATAAATTATAATTGTTAGTATTAAACTATTATAATCGAAATAAACTATTATTATATACGATTTAGCTGTACCGAACCAGGATTATTTAGAAGTGCCTTTAATTAATATCCCTTTTAGAGGTTCTGGATAGAGGTTCGTTATAACTAAACCTTGTCCTCGAGTTCCTTAAGGCGCTTAAAGACCTACTTTACGGTAAAGGGTATAAATTTAGTTAAAGGTCCCTCGGCGCTTAGGCTAGGCAGGACGCCTTTTATCTAAATGTTTTTAAGTTCGGCTATAGTAGTAAAAAGACGCCTTTAATTTATCTATAATAGAGTTAAAGTAAATATATAATATATAACGAACTTTTATTTAAAACCTTTAAAAGGGATACTAGTTAAAGGTACTTTTAAATAATCTTAGTTCGGTATAGCTAAATAGTATATAATAAAATATTTTAATATAATTATTAAATACCGTAAATATAATTTAAATTATATACTGCGGAACTATCTATTTATATTAGCTAGTTCCTCTATATATATAATTCTTATACTAAGCCGTAATTAGTCTCCTAAAGCTACTAATTATTTCTACTTAGTTTATTTAGTACCCTAATCACACTCATTACTTATCTTTTACCATAATTAGCTCCTTTATACGTTCTTCTAATTAGCTCCTATTCCCGTAGCCCCATAACCGTCCTGCACTAGGATTGTGACACGAGGAGATAATCCCGATTATTAATTATAAAGTAAATTCCGTAAAGAAAATAAAGTAGCTCTTCGAAAATAATTTTAAATATTTAAGTAATATATTTAAGTTAAGGAATAATACGAAGAAAGGATTAATTATCATAAAGTAAAAAAATATAAAAAATATTAAAATAGAAAATAGAAAATATATATAAATTATTTTTATTTTTATACTATTTTAATAACGATATTAGTATATAGTACCATTAATAAAGAATTTCTTTTTAATATTTCTGTATTACTAGTTTAAATCTCTCTAACTCTTCCCTAGATACTTCAGTATTTGCTAACAGGCGATGGCGGATTATTAGCGGATAGAATAGTTAATATATTAAATATTATCTAGTATAGTTAGATATCTATTCTCTCTTATTGTAGAGCTTGGAGTTTAAATTAAGGGACGACCGTATTTTTTAAAGGACTTTAGATGTTAATGAGGGTATTGGGCTTAGGTAACAATGTGAAGTTCTATGATGGTAGCGCTCAGAAATGGAGTCGTCACTTTGATATGAAGATCTAGGGTTAGGGTTTCGAATGCCAAGTCTCAGGAGGTGCAGATTGTGGCCTGTGCGCGTCAAGTACGCAATGGTGGGGCCGGACGTGGATATAGTTGTCATCTAATCCAATCATCTGATCTTATCAAGGCATTCCGCGCATCATTGCCTGTGATTGACAGCGCGCATCATCCCGTCAAAAGACAAAGTCCAAACATCGCACACAGCCGAGGTAATGATTTGGCGATTGTTGAGCAAGTGGCCGACCTCCTCCGTTCCAATGGCCGCACGACCGTTTCGTTTCTAATCCATGCAAGGGGATTATTCTCCGAACTGTGGCACTTTTTGTTAAAAGTCAAGTGCATGAATCCAGCCACAGGGACTAGCGAGTTCTATCTCAGAAAGGCATTGATTGCTATGGAATGTGCCAAAATAGTGTATGGCATCACCGTTTTGAGTCTCTTGCATCGGCGTGATATACCTATCCGGCGCTGGAAGTTTCACCAAAGCCCATGATGATCGGGTGTCAATCGGTAACCAGAATGCTACACTGACGGAAGGACGTTCCAGCGGCCCTACCTCCTACCGCACGAACCTACACAGCGGCACAGTTACATTGAGCTTTGTTGGAAAAGTCTTGGAAAGGAGCGTGAATGATACAGGCCAAGGATACCACTAGTCCAGCACTACTGCATTTCCAAACTTCGAATCATCATCTTTGCCACCAATATAAAAACAAACCCTGTTTCAAGAAACATTTGTTCGTCGAGGGAAATGGACACGGGGAATAAAAGGTTGGTGGTCCCGAATACCATGAGTTAAACTATAAGACTGCCACCAGGAGACATAACGGCTCTTCATCAAGTGGATTATTAGATAATGATACCCATTTTAAAACAGTCGAGGAAGTATTGGTTGTGTTTTACATACCCAGAAGAGCTATCATGCGCAATTGGCTCTTGACTTTGGTCTCCCAACTGTTCTCCTTTTCCCATGTCGTATGATTTGGGGCTATGGTCCACGGATTTGAGGTTAGTCTTAAGTCTAAAGTCCTCGACAGGATGACAAGTTGATTGGAGGAAAGCTTCATCGTTCCTTCGTGTCAAATATGCAGCAATGGTAACGACCTTAGAAGATAAGAGGTACGCCTTTCAAGATACTTAATCCACCTTAAAAGATCATTGTTAAGTGTGAAAAGGGGGCTAATAGGTCTTGGAGGATGTCAAGTAAGTATATGTATGAAAAGCCATGGTTTATTTCCCTAATTTCCTGTCTTTAAAGCTGTGTGGTGTTGCCCATTCACTGATCAACGAAACGCTCCCTCATCCTCATCAGACCACTCGAAAGTCTCATCTAATTTCAAATTATTCATGACCAGTTTCTGCAGCCTGTGGATCTCAGGATCATCGTCCACGCTCCTGACCGTGACCACCCACTTGCTCCTTACTTCCCGAATTGGTTCTTTCTCTGCCGATCCTTGATCCTTGTTATCGCCAGCCCGATCGCTAACAGTTTGAGAACCGGTCTGCCCGTCTTTCTTTTTGTTGTTTTCTTCGCTTTTGATACTTTTGTCGTGCTGATTGCCTGGAAGATGATGGCCCGCGTAATCACGGTCGTAAAAGAGTACCTCGCTCTCAAGCAAATTTCTTTCCTGTGGTCGCATCTTGGAGCGGAGTAGTTGAAGGGTGAGGCGATCGAGATAAAATGAAGCCGATTGCTCATAGAGGCCTTTGGCTGCCAGCAGGAGCGTGGATTGGGTTGCTTTCAGCTCGCTATTGTTCTGTTCGTGTATCTCATGATTCTGGGAGACAATGGCATGGACCATGCTCAGGGACCAAAAGCCAAGAGTGTTTAATGGCTGGACAAGAAATTGGTCTCCGTAGCTAAAGCCGTGGCGTAGGTAATGGAAGCGGAGTTAAGTTTCAAAGTTGCAGGAAGCGGCTTGCTTGATGGTGTTTATCATCTCTACATTAGAGGACGTCAGTGTGATAGACTCGTAAAGATTGGCAAGGATATTTTGGTAGTTTGAGCTGGATGAAACCCATTGTCAGATAAAAGCAGACACCGGCTTGCGGCAAGATGTGAAAAGACTCAAATACATACTGCAGGAGAATCTGGCTTGGAAAAACAATCCTCGGGGGGGTTAGAGGGTCAGGCAAGGAATCAAACCACGCCTTAAGTCGAGCGTAGAACTCGTTGGTTTGCTCCAGCTGGGTTGACGGAAGCATGGTGGTACCTCCCTCAGGCGAACTCTGTCGGGACGAGCCAAACCGCTCTATCCACATGTCGTTCATGATGACGCGAACTTGGCACTGAGCCTGGAACTGGTAAGGAAAATGTGTTGTGTGTAGTTTGGTGTCTCCTGGATACTTCAAACAAATCTGGCCATACCATTCCGGATTGGTTGCAGGATCAGGGAGCGGAACATCGGGGGGCTTGTTGATGAGAGGTGGTTCAAACAGAATATAAACATGAAGCGCCTGGAGATTGAACAATGCCCAAGCAGTGAAGTTCCTCGACAATGTCTTTCTTCTCTGCTTTCCGTTCACGGGGCCGTCCAGGGAGGAGTCTCTTGGTGGTGATAACAACCCAATTTGGGTCGCCATCTCTACTGCCCTTTTATAAATTAGTATGCAGTATGCCCCCAGGCTGTATCTTCATACCTCTTTGTATAGTTGAACCCGATTTCGTCCATGGCGTTCATGTTCGTATTCACGTTCATCAACATCGCAGCCTGAATCGTGGTTAATCTTGGAGTGTCGCTCTCTAGTTCCCACAGTCTCTTGGCCTCAGCCATGAACTGGTAGGCAAGGTTGTGAGGACTCCAATACTGATATCGATTATGAAATGAAGGGTAAGCCATCTGGGATATTCATAAGTCCAACCAGAGCTAATTTCGTTGCAAGTATATGACTCGGATTAAAGCACTTACGCTAGCATTTGCCAGGACCGCGTTGACCAGAAAAGAGGAGCAGCAGCCCCGGCGGCTGGGGCCATGCGCCATGTCTTGGAGAAAACAGTCCTTCTGCAAGACAATATCCATTGGTACTCTGCTGACAGCCAGGCCGCGATAAGCCTTCGCATCAATACGTCATCTGTGCAAACCACTGTCCACTTCGAGGGGAAAATGTCGTTAAGCAGTGGCTCAATAATTTCGGCGGCATTGAAAGGCATAAGATATATGCTCTCTGGTCTGGGTTCAGGTGAGGACGAGCTTCTCGGTGAGTCGGTTGTGCGTTTGTTGGTGCATGTGACATCTCAAAGCCACTGTGTTGCAATGCAGACCACTCATAGATACAAGACTCGATGTAGGGATTGTCGGGGCGGTACAAGTGAGCCGGCAACTCGCTAACGTATGGGAAACATATCGGAAGCGCATCTCGGGTTTCAGTGACAGCTGTAGAAGTAAATCCCCTTCTTTGATGCGGCGTAGAATACTTTCCGGGGGACCTCCCATCCGGATGCGCTTGAAAATTTCAGCAGACTCAATGTCGGATCTGTCTTGAAGAAGCTCGTACAGCTCAACATAGACGGCGGCTCGCGCCTCAAGCTCACCAAACTTGCGCTTGAGAGCTTGAGAATGCGTCTCATTTCTTGCCGATGTGTCGTACACACACGGGATATCTGCATTCACGCAATAGGCACAAGACGGACGTTCGGCATTGCACTGTCGCAAAGGCACCTAGTTAGACGGGATGGAGTTCTTGGTGGGTGACATGGGTAGAGGACCAAACAGACCTTTGCTTTTCGCTCTCTGCAGGCTTCACAAGCAGCCGTGGTGTATGTCCTCCTGCGACGCGGTATCTCAATCTCGGACCCTGCGCGCGCTGGCGGGCGGGATGTGGGGAGAAGCCGGCGAAGTGGTGGCTCCGCGTTGGCTCCAGCCCTCGATTTGGAGCCACTCGTAGCAGCCGGAGGATTGCCCGGCGAGTTGGATGGGCTCATCTTTTCTGTTGCAGCAGGCCTATGAACCATGCTGCAGTGATCGTGGATGGTGAGAATGTGCTGTCGACCAGTGCTTCGAAGGTGCCCAAGTCATGCTGCTATGGCTGGTATTTGTTGCAAACCACTCACAAGCGATTTGGATAGGTATGTCGGCGCGTCCCAACATTAATTATTTTGGGAGCACTGCTGAAGCCATAGCCAATGCGATGTCGTGGGTGCTGTCTGAGACGCGTTGTGAAAAAAGAGGGGTTGCGCGGCGGTCACCACACGCGGAATGGGCACCTTTGCCTAATGCAGCAAAGAGAATAGCATTCAAGGTTTCCGACATGCACAAAGGCCAACCCTATGTTCCCGAGCTAACCGATGCGGCCCCATGATGTGCTGTCTTTGTTGTATCCAGCCAATGCCATTTTCGGACCATTTTCGGACTTGTCTCCGGCTCATTGCGCTGCACTCTGGAGCGTCAATCAACCTCGGAACTTACAGGCCATGAAAGATTTATTGGGAATAGGGAACTACATATCATGAAGTGGCGTTTCAGAACGGGGGTTAGGGTTGGATTAGCCCTTGACACCACATCGTGAACAGGAAGCTAGATTGAAGACTGCACCACAAAACTAAGGCCTTGAAAGTTAATCACATATAGCGACCTGAATGGTAAGTTTTGAATTTCTGGATTTAAAGCGGAGGCTACATCTCGCTCGGCTTTTCTATCAGGGGATGTAATACAAAAGGCATAAAAACACTATAGACCTTCACTTCCTGGCTGGTTTAAATTCATGGCAAGCAAGTGAAAAGCCCCCTCAGCTTGTTCAGCACAATATCTTGCTTTTCCTTCGGCGCGGTTGTCTTGTCATTGGCATCCCCCACGCTCACCGACACCAAGCAATCATCAGAAAGAGCCACACTGGCCTCCAAAGGCAACCGATCCGTCCCGCAATGATACACGTCTTTGGCGCTGAACAAGCCAACATTGATCCGGCTGAGCACAAACTTGAAGTTGTGGGGATCAGTGCACTTTCCTTCGACCTTGGGCAAGTTGACATTGAGGAAAACATCCTCGGGCAAATAAGGCTTGCCACTGCTGACCACGGCATCGACGAGCTTGCTGGCCACCTGCGCGTACACCAGACTGCGAGTCGGAACGGGGATCGTGTTCCAGGCAAGCGTGCCACTCGACAGACCAGAAAAAGCAATGGCAGGCAGTCTTCTCTCCTTGGCAGCAAAGACGGCTGCTCCAACGGTGCCGGAGAAATGCACCTGGACATAGACGTTGCTGCCGACATTGGGTCCTGAAACAGCAAGCTCGGGAGCCTGGCCGTGCCAGAAAGGAGGCGCGATGGTGTCGATGCCGTAGCGCATCGAGGTGACAGGAAACGAGTTCACCCAGTTGAGACGGGGCGAGGATTCATTGCGGCCAATGGGCTGGTTGGTGTTTGCCGGGCAGGAGTCGTATTGGCAAGCTATGGTGCGGGGACTGGGTTCCGCGTCGGACGATGCTGTGATGTTAGTCAACATCATCCCATGACAAGGAGCTGACAAACAGACTTACCCGTTCCAGATTTGTTTTCTGCCGGTGCCGCTAGCACCGTGTCATGACCGGCAGCAACAAGAGCGTCGTGGAAGGACCGTGTATAGAGTTCTGCCCAGCCGTCATCGTTGGCATGGATGATGCGAATGGCCTCTGTGCCGAGCGCTGGCAGGAGAGCAAGGAGGATCTGGGAGCGCATCTTGAACGTCTCGACACCGGGTAAGTTGGCTGGGACTGACAGACTATACCATTGGCTTCGAGCCATCCTTTTTATTCTTGTTTTGTGGTCGGCCCCTTTCATGAGGAAACCGTCAACCTGATGAAAATGAAATTGCCCGTCTCAATGCTTCGAGTTGGCTACAGCCAATTACAATTCGCTGACTCCTGCTTGCCACTAGCGCATGAAACCCGAAGAGCACGGTTTGGTGTGTGTTCGTCTTTTGATTCGGCCATCAACGTTGCACGTGTCTCGCCCCCAATTGGACTGCTGGGAAAAACCATGAGAGTTTGGGCAGGTGAGACCACCCACGTTTTTTCATTGTGCCTCCTCAATCGCTGGTCCCTTGAAATGCAGCCTTTGGGGCCGAGCCTGGAAATTGTTACAATCTGGGTTATGACCTCGGTATAATACCACCTCTCTCGCACGTGCAGAGCTCAGTGTCAGCAGGTGATGTCGCTACCGTTTCTCAAGGGGCCACAGCTTGGATCATATCTATCGCAAGGACAGGGCTTTCCATGGTCCATGTTCATTGTGTCACTCGGATTTCAGCCATTTGCTATATGCTCCACCGTTCTGGATGGTCTGTCGTGATCGGCGTCTCGCCCGCTATTGCCCCTCGGGCCGCACCCGTGGCTTGGCAGCCGTTCACCGTCATTTTCAGATGCGCCCAGGAACTGGGAGCGGGTGAGCCGACCTTCAAATCATTCCAGGTTCCTGGGAACAGCACGGCCTGAAGCTTGCAAACGCCATATCACGTCATCCCAAAAGTCTCCGCGACCGAGAAGATCAAAAGCTCACGGGACATGACCGATGCTTGAAGCGGGAATCACAGCTGGAAGAATACTGGAATCAGAACCTTGCGACAGTGAGTCTGAGACATAGCGTGATGGGTTAGGTACCTATTTACCTTTGTGTAACTAAGAAACTATATCTTTCCAGTATCCACCTAGCTTTGCAACAAACTCAACTTCATCAACTCATGAGCCCTGTTCGGCCAGGAGTGCCTCAATGGGGCAAAAAAAAAATCAAAACCATGACAGTGTTGGTAGCATAAACAAGACAATGAGCCAGAAACACCAGGTCCTCCACGTGGCGTAGTCCGCTTCCCTGTTCCTCCTCAACAGCCCGTTCATCCCGATACCGGCTCCAAGAAGGACTGGAACAACAAATGCCCATAACTTGAGCCTCCAGAAATAAGCACAGGCGAATGACCAGGACAAGATGAAGGCACCGATGACAGCCCTGCACAGCCCATCACCGATCAGAATGGGCACGCTCTTCCTCTCCCGCAGTCTATCCCCGACTTGATCCTTGAGGTCCTGGATGTATCCAGTGGTCAAGATGACCGCTGCAATCATGGCTGTCCACAAATGGCCCTCGTCGTTTACCGTCCTTCCTACACCACCAGCAAGTCTTAAACTTCCACCGTTGAAGCCCAAAGAGCCGGCCGCAATCAGTGGGTCTCTGAGCATGTGGTCGCCACCTCTCAAGTCATTGTACATCCAGACCAACACGAGAATCCACAATCCCTCGGAGAACACCCCAAGGTACCAGTTCATTGCCATCGCCAACGGTATGGAGCTGAGCAACAATAATCTTGCGTGTTCCATGGTGGCATATCCACTAGGTATGGGCCGCCAGGGCTTGTTGATCCTGTCTTCCTCGACCGAATCGGCGCCACGCTGGTTGGCGAGGTCAAATATGAAGGTCATATACCAGTTGTAGATTATCACGATAGGTACTCGCCAGAGGACCTCAGAGACGGTGGGCCCTGTTTCGTCCGAGAACAAACGAGGCCCAGCGAGGGCACCAAAGATACCAAACGCAGAGTTGGGAAGAATAAATGTTGGAAAGTCGTTCTCGGTAAACTGCCAGATGAGGAAGGGTACACCTTTTATCCAAGAGAGGGGGGTGCTGTTGAGGACGGGCGAGTTTTGTGGTTGCTGAGATTTGGGAAGGAGAGGTGAGCTGGGAGATACGCCAGTCGCTTGGCTCTCCACATCCTGACTTGACTTGTCTACTGGTTTCATTACGCCGGAGCAAGTGATAAGAAAGACAGCTGAGAGGTAAAATGAGGTGACGTGAAGAGAGAAGATGCTATCTGGTAACGAGCACGCAACAGACGGTCGGATAGGTAGTCAAGGTATCCCTCGAGAGGAGCTATATGGGACGGAGCGGCCATCGTATTTATCTTGATCGTCCTATTTCCCGACTCGCGACCCCCGCGTGTAGCAGGAGCCAGCACACTGACAAGAATAGGTCCTGAGGATCGTCTCACTGAAAAGGAATAGGCACTTCAAATCGGCCCCACTGTCACACTGGCGGCACTGGAAGATAGAGGCAGGATCCAGGGAACGGGACAAGGGTAGGAAAGTAATAATGGCGCAACTGTTCGTCTGTCGGATGAAGTGTTTCCTCCTTGCCGGACCCATCCTGTTCCAAGGACCCCAGGTCAACAGCGGCTGTTCTCCACTTCGGGAAACATGGCAAAGCCCGCAGACAGACATAGTGGGATACGAACTTTTCCAAAGCAGACCCATATCCACAATGCGCTGACGAAATCGTATGTAATCGACACTCAATAGGTTGTTATCACCATGTGAGCACCATCCGGAGCTCGCTGGCCAGATCTGCAAGGCTCATAAATCACACATTCCTCTGCCTGAGGATTTCCAAGCAATTCATACCCAAAGAGTAAGGTAAAGCACCACGAGGTATCATCAAGATGCGGCGTATGGTATGCAGCCTGCAAGCGAACCCCTCGTTTTGGCCACATTCTTCTTGTTGCTTTCTGGACCCGAGAGTTCGGGTACGCGCCGAGGATTCCCCGAATGGGGATAGTTGTCCATTCGTGAAGTGTTCAATTTTCCGGCCTGTTGTCAGGCTCCATCAGATGGCGCCATCTAAGTTTACTTACGGAGTATTAACACTGTGGCACATGCTGATGATGTCGCAGATGGTGTTTTATTTCGTTGACTCGAAGGCAATAGTTTAACACCAACCAGCATGATGATCTCTTCCTTGTACACCGCTCCACGTTTCCTAGCCCCTCTGGGCATCACTTGCATGTCTTAACCGTTGTTGCCCCATATCTGCGGAGACGGGCCCCTGAAGAACCATCCGCGTTTCGAAGCGAAGCAGGGGTCCAATCTCGACAACCACACGTTGCTCGATGCCCTTGTGTAGGTAAAAATTCCTCTTCCCTAGTCAACGGACCCTTTGTTGGAAATGGGTAGAATTCCACCCTAATAAGAGAATGAATATATTCAAATTACTAAGGTACTCTGTAGGTAGGTAGAGTTCGTAGATGCGGCTCGGCCCTACGGAAGGCTTCCGGCTTCCCCTGACCCCCCAAATTCAGGGCAATCTAAATCAAACCCCCACTCTCGAACCTAAGGTTCCCTCCACCAGCGGAGCACCACAGCAAAGTCGAACTGGGGGCGATCGTCAATCTTCCTCCTCTCCATGGTGTCCAGAACGAGAACATCACACCATCGGACGGCCCGCCCCCTGCTGTCGTATCCAGAACCCTCGTTCGTGAAGTGTGAGTCCAGTGCTCATTGCCGCTAACTGCATACATACCTGGGTACCTTGACGTAGGTACATTATCCTCCGTACAGAGTACATGAAGACAACCTAGAACCTCACGCGGATAAAAACGTGGAAAGCCGCGCGGTCCTTGGTTGAATGCTACCCCAGCCACTGGTCCTTTTTTTCTTTTCTTGGCCCAATGTCGAGTTCCTTGCAGCATCATCTTTGCAAAAGGTGCCATGGAACAACGGCTGCTACTGCAGTCCATGACTCTTGATGGCTCCTCGGGTTTCCTCATCAGGAGCGTGAGGACATGATAATGCATAATGCTCCATGAACTAGTCTACATTCTGCACAGTGTGCCCATTTAACCCATTCATACATGCCTGTTGCATATGCATACAAGGAGGAAAACGCAATGGGAAAGGGTTGCAGTACACACAGTGCTAGCTGGCCTGCGAACTCTCTTGTTGATGCAAATCTCCAATGCTGGCACTACACGTATCCCGACACGCTCTAGACAGAATGACTGGTGTTACAATATCTACCGTTCCATGTAAAGAATCAGCGTTCTGTCTACGGGTATGTTTTTCGACTAATCAACTATTCTTTAAGGCCAAGTGACTACCTATATTTTGAGGCCTGGTAGCTATTTTTCAAGGCGTGGTCCAGAATATAATGGGTACCTATGCGTTGGTTTACTTTTACAGTCCCAGCTATTTTGTCTATGGTGTGCCTGGGAGCCAGTTGGTCATGGTCAAGATGGCAAGGAAAAACGGATCTGGATTGCATGATACTAACAGAATTACCTTATTCTCTTCTCAATCCGGTCGCGCTATAGCTGCACAGCAGTCTTGGTAACTACTAGCCCGTAGGAACCTTGCTTGAATTCATTGACCGATGGCAGAGATAAGGCGATTGCGCCTTGGCTTGTGTGATGGCCAGGAATTGTTTACACAGTTTTGGATGTTGATCGCATGCCTTCCAAGCCCTGTATTATTGGTAGCAAGAGCGGTGAGATCTCATGGAACAACATATAGGTTTAAATAGGATTATATGGGTATTGTGAAATGCCCTGGGTCCAGTGAATAGTGCATGTGTGGTCAGCATGATCACTTATGAACCGACAAGTGATCGTTCGAATCATGCATGTACTCTCTGATCGGTTGATAATCCGTGTCTGTCTCCTACTGACAAAATTATCTCTCAACTGGCGAGATAGCAAAATTATCGTAAATAAATACGTGGGATTGACTCAATCTGGGATAACATCTGTCGCCAACAGAATGTTGCTGGGCAACTTTATAGCCCCAATACCCCCCTCAAAAGTTCTTGACCACCTGTAGCTGACATCGCTCAGACTTCAAGGCTCCAAGGTATAATTTAATGTATGCCGGAAATGTCAACGCGGCGTTGGAGCAAACCCACCCTCATAGTAGGTAGTCATTGGAGCATGGTCTTGAGGTATATAATACGTGATATTCCTGTATGGAAGCCTTCAAGGGCGAGTAAAAGATTGCTCGGCACTTTGAATAGCAGTACTGTTATGCTCAATGCATTTATTTATGCCAATTGTCGGGCAAAGTTGATCAGCTGGATTACTTTTTGAGTGCTTACACCGTCCCAAACATGCCGGTCCGTTAAGCTTGTTAAGCTTGAAGTTGGCGGCGGCCAGTAACAGAGAGCCTTATGTCGTACAAGGTGATAAGGGGCAAGGAGCAACATCACAGTTGACCTGGCAATCTTACGTTCTCTACACAGAGTGCAAGAAAAGATTCAAAAATATAACTTCAACAAATAATGAACGAATCCCCACAAATGTTCAGGCTTGTAATCCAGAACAGGGAATGTTCGAGAAGGTTACAAATATTCGCCAAGCAATCGGCAGATGGTCTTGCGACTTCCATTTCCCAACGTTACTGCATCATTCCGCATCGTGTCTTTCCGAGTCCATGTCCCGAGCCCGTTAACAGGACACGTGTTAATTTTTCTGTTAGACAGTATTGATGTAAATTAAAAAGTCCGCTGAAACTTGGGAATTTGGAGGGTTTGGGTGGTGCTGCTAACCCCCGGTAATTAGCCTGTATCAAAATGCCAGAACACCAACAACGAGACCTGCCGAGGATCTCGATGGGGGTCTTGATGAAGCGTTCAGAATTAAAAGGAAGCCTTGTCTCCTCACATACCAATGGCAACTTTGGAGTCCCCAAGTTCTGCTGTGCTCTCCTCGACTCTCACCAAGCGCTTGCCTGCAAACTCGCAGAATGAGGTCTTTGCCACTTTATCTTTCCTTCTTTGTCCCAGCTCTAACCGGCATCAACTGGGACATCTACGAGCATGGCGTAGTTCCTTCATTCAAATGGTCCCGCCCCTTTCCCGACGATGGCACCGATCCAGGAGGGTTCGAGGTACATTGCAAGGCCAAAAAGACTTTCCGCGCCAAGATGTACAAGCTTTCCGATTTACCTGAAGACCCTCCCACAGGGCTATCCCCATGGCGCCACGCAATCGAGGACTTTATGGATCACACAAAAGAGTTCATGGGAAGCTGGGATGGTGTCGATCACAAAGGAGAAAACCGGGAGATTGTGGTGATGGAATACAAAGATGTCCCACTTGAAGTTCGGGAGTGGATCGAGCAGCAGCAGAGGGACGAAGAGACTGAGAAACCCAACAAGAAGAAGTGGTGGTTTGGCGTGTTCGAGAAGCCGCAAGAGCATGGACAGAGGATCATTGGCACAGTAAAACCCACTCCTACACCTGTTCCACAAGGTGGCCATGCCCCTGATGTGAAAGACATCAAATTGGAGGATAAGATTTTGGTCTTTCCAGGGGGTGCAATCTATGAAATTTTACCACTGTGGGTGGCAGGGGGGAGTGGGGCTTGTGAGCGTAAGTTACTCTTCCTTGATGAGTTGGGAGAGTTCAAAAGCTAACAAACCCGCAGGCGAGCTCAACAATCTACCCAAATATAAGCACCAGGCCATAGACCACTGCGTCATTGCTTGGGTAACTGACCACACCAAACCGCAACGTGAGAATGGCAAGCGGGATATGGAGTTTACCATTGAAGCCATGGCGGTGACTGAGAGCGAAGACGGAAAACGCTCGCGTCTAATGTGGGAGAGACTACACCGAACTATCAAGAGGAATGACAGAAAGCAGCAAAGAGAGGAGAGACAAAAGAAGAAGAAAGAGCTTGAAGAAGGGATAGTGAGAGATGAATTGTAAATATTAGAAGGTTATAGTTGAAGTTATTCTATGCGGTGTCTATCCAGTCTAAATTAGTAAGCCATTCTAGCTCGCAATTCTAAGCAACTAGGTGTCATATCGTGTCACCACTAGGCCTTCTCCTCGGTCACTGCGGACCGGCTGGCTTGGTTTTTGACCTGCCTTTCTAACTCCGCCCTTTCTTCTAACGTCAAATCGGACTCAGCCTTGCCGACCTTGATGGTGGCAAACAAGAGCAGAACAACCACAGCACAAGCAGTAGCAAACCAAAAGGCGACTTGATGTCCGGTTGTGCCACCCCTCTTGGTCTCTTCGGAAACAGCAAGATCCGAAATACCGAGGAAGAAGCTGATGCCCAAAAACAAGAGGCTGTTGATGAGAGCCCCTGCCAAACCCTGCCTATGCCTTGCAACATTGGTGGTGATGAAGACGTTGCTGACGATGAAGGTGATGTCTATGCCAATGGTCGAGCCGAGCATGGCAGGAAAGACCCATGCCCAAAAGTTGGCATCTTGTGGCATAAGCGCGAACAGAAGCACGCAGGCCAGGCTTCCAAGCGCAGAAATGATCAAGAGTAGCTTACCAGGCAACAGATGAAGGGTAAACCCACCGATTGTGGCCAATACGATACCACCACCAGCCATTGGGGCGAACCAAATGGCTGTGATGAGTGCTGTTTGTCCCATCCACTCGCTGATTCTGTTGAAAGGATTAGTCCCGCCGTTTTTCATAGTACAAGATGAGGGTTGAGCAACTTACTGGAAACTGGCGTAAAATAGGAAAACCCCGAAGATGCCATAGGCAAAGAACAGCGCGACAGTGAGCCGGACCATGTATTTTGGTTGAAAGAGATCGAACGGGAGCAGCGGCTGTTCTGCTACCCAACCTTCAATATAGACCGCGGCGCCCAGAAGCAATACGCCAAGAATGAAAGTCACGATGATGTACGGACTCTTCCATCCGTTAGGTGCGTGAGCTCCGTCTGTCAGGGCGAATGTAGTCAAGACCAAGCCCGGCGCAATCGTAACAATGCCCCACCAGTCCATTTTGATATGGGCATTTTCCCTTCTCGTTTGCTCCATGTCTTTTGGAATGGTCACAAACGCAACAGCTGAAGAGATGAACAGGATAATGGAGCCGATGTAAAAGTACCACCTCCAACTGAGGTACTCGATCGTCAAGCCGCCCGTGATGATGCCCAAAAAGAAGCCAATGGGCGCAAAGGCGCTGTAAAGCGCAAACACCAAGTTCTTTCTCGGACCCGGACGGTATAGCTTCCCCAGCAACATGATCCCCGTCGGTAAGAAGGCCGCTGGTCCAAACCCACCCAGAGCTCTGGTGACAATAAGCATGATGTAATTCGTGCTGAAGCCAGAGATGAGAGACCAAGCTGAGAACCAGACCATTCCGATGCTGAAAACCCAGTAGGCGCCATAAATGTCGGCTATCCTGCCAAAGGGCAGTAGAAAGGCGCCAGTGACGAGGGAGAAGACGCTGGCGGGCCACACCTGTGAGGTTTTTGGAATTTCGAGCGAGATGGAAACCGAGGGAAGGATGATGTTGAAGCCTGAGATGAAGAACTCCTGCTGACGACATTAGTTGGGTATCTAAGACGAGGAAGAGCTTGAAAAGACAAACCGCCATGAACATGGATATCAGAAGTGAAGTACAAAACATAACCTCGGTAAAAGTGCTGGAGAAGACATCTGGTCTTTGACGGCCGAGCAGTTCAAGATCAGTCTCAGACTCGGCACCCGAGGGCGACTCGATGTCGCCCTTCTTCGTTGACGGTGACATGTATGTCAGACAGGTCGAAGAAGGAATGAGGCGATGAGGTTGGCGAGCAAGCACGATGAGCAAGGAAACCCTTCACGATATAATAAACCTCAGCCTTTCCAGGCTTGTTGACGACAGTAAACGATAGGCATTTTTGACGCTAGCAGACCAAAACAGTAGCTAAAAGTTCAACATCATCGACGTGACTTTAAGTAGACTAGTCACAGGGACTGCAGTGCAAAAGACTGCACAGGTTGTCGAATTGGTCCCTTTCCGGGCTTAGCGCACCCATGCTCTGTCTCCACTATCCACGGGGGCGCTGTGGGGCGGGGGGGCAACCTGGCCGCGGGACGACAACGAATCGGAGGGAAGACGGGTTGAGGTTGTGAATGTGAGATGTGCTTCTGTGGTTCCCATCTTGGAAGTGAGTTTTCTTGGTTTTCTTCGTCTGGCTTCTGTCCATTTCACATTTAAGCTTCTTTGTTCGCGCGCGGTCGAGTGCATGTCACGGAGCCATAACGCCTTAAAAGTGGAGCACCGCTTGCCATTTTGCTACCTCTTTCAGCCTAGCGCCCTTCTTTGCGCTCCCGCGGAAGCTGCCGAACCCCTGACGGCCGATTGGGTGGCGATCCTGTCTTCAACGTCACTTCTCGTCTCTCTTGAAGACTGTTCCAAGTCGACGATACGACCGCACAGGGCAGACCAACAAGGCACGAGGAACATCGCTGACACATCATCCCGACTGGGACAGGACTGGAGGTCCCTCGATGCCTGAACCCAAGAAGACACCCCCTTCGACAGGAGCAGCAGCACCACAAAAGGCCTGCCATAATTGTCGCCGCCGCCGACTTCGGTGTGACAAATCTGTCCCCTCCTGTCACAAGTGCTCAATCAACGGCGAAGAGTGTCTTGGCTATGGAACCTTCTTCCGATGGGCGAATGCTCCAGCTGTCCGGGGCCGCCTCGCGTTGCCAAAGCCAAAGAAAGAGCCCTTGAAGAGTCGAACACCAAGTTTGCCATCACCAACGTTATGCTCGTCCATCTCAACAGTACCGCCTTCAGATTCCCCATTGATATCTTCTTCAGTATCCCCGTTGCTGTCGCCCTTGGTATCGCCCCTGGTATCATCGGTGTCACCGGCGTCATCTACATCGGAGTGTGACTATCAAACCAAACCCCTCAGCCGTGCTGAGCTCATGGCCATCAACCGCGAGGTTCAGGCTATGAAGGATGAGGAGGAAGGAACATATAGGTACACTCTGGTTCACCCCTCCCTACTGGATCCTTTTCACAGCTCCCTGGACCGGAAATCAAAACATTATATCCACCACTGTAGGTATTTATCTTCATGCCCTTTCCCCTCTTGAGCCACTTGCCTTATCACCATGCTTCACCCCCACAATCTCTCTGCAAGCCAAGGCGGTAGCCAACCAATACAACGCCCCCTCATCCCATAGCTATTTCCATCACCGATGCTAACGTACTGTGTCAGTCTCCAATGCCGTCTGCCGTGATCTGGTCTCGATCGACCAGCAATCCCGCAACCCCTTCCGCGCCATGATTCCTCTTGCTGGCCGGTTTGATTACCTGCAGTCCATTATCGTGGCCACGGGGGCTATGCACCTGGCCACACTGCAAAATTACCACAACCGCCGCCCAGGAGGGCCAGAACTGGTTGACGCCCTCGTGGCTAAGGGAAAAGCCGTATCGGCACTCACGAGAGCCGTAGCAAGTGCCGGTAATGAAGTTACACCCACAAGCCAGGCCATGATCTTGGCAGCGATAGTCTTCTTCGTCAACCTGGACTTGATCGACAACGGCAAGGGGAGCTGGCAGGCTCACATCGAGGCAGCTAGCACGCTCATGACGTCGATTCAGAAGCAGGTCGCCACTGGCGGGGCCGAGAACAGGGTGATAATAGACGACAGCCTGATGAGGCTGGTGGACGCCATCGCGGCCGATTGCTTGACATATCGGATTCTTGGGACGACCATAAGCGGCGTTGACACAACGTGGGCTGACTCGATGGAACACTCGGATCTCTTTTCCGTGCTCAGCCGGGCCGAGGCCCATAGCTATCACTGTTGCCCACCAGTCATGCTGGAGACCATCCTGGCCACCAGCAGACTGTTTCATGATCATCTGAGCGCACCAGAGGAAAAGGTGAAGCGAGCGCTGGAGCTCTTGGGCCGCGCCAAAAAGTTCGACGTCGTGGACTGGGTCTATGCGATCCAGGGGCTGTCGTTGGAGCAAGATGATTTATCTGTGCGAGTGAGTTTGGCAAGGGCACATCGCGCGGCGGCATGTCTGTACATTTTACTTTGTGTGCCAGACGCTCTCAAACCACTGGGTTTGGTGTCCCTAGAGCCCCTGGTCCTGGAGCTGCGTGGGTATATAGCCGAGGTGCCACTCGATCACGTACTTCTCAAGGGTATCGTCTGGCCTGTGTTCCTGGCGGGCGCGCAAACCACCGAGGCCTCTCAGCGGGTCTGGTATGTTGAAAGGCTCGAATCGGTTTGGGCAAAGAACCCTTGGATTTGTCCTTGGGGTTACATACGTACCGCCATTGAAATGATGAGGGAAATCTGGGAAGCCAGAGATGCCATGGAGATGGCCGGCCTGGAGGATCTCAGCGGGTGGAATTGGTTGGCTGCCATGAAGAGTAGGCGAGAGCAGTGTTTGATTGTCTGAACACCTGACTTGCAATTCAATTGTTTTCGGCGTCTCATAGGTTCCCAAGCCAGCCAGGTAGGTAGTCACGGGGCTACTGCCGTAGCTGTTTACACAGCTTAGATCAGCAATGTTATACAAATGATCAACCACGTCACGTGGATGTGTGCCGGTACAACAGGATGGGATTGGACCAAATAGCACGCAAATGAGAAGCGCCCCGCCCCTCAAAGTGTCATCACACATTTCTCTTGAACGTGGTTTGATGTATACCTAAAACCTTCATCAAAAGATGAGATTGCTTGAGACACACTCGCTACGTCTCGTTAACAAACAAGGCACAATACCACGCTATGCCATCTTGTCTCATACATGGGGTGCCGAAGGCAACGAAGTGAGCTTCCACGATATCCATGACCTCCACTCCGCCAGTCAGCCGGACAACCATCCTGTAATCAAAAAGCCAGGCTTCGCCAAGATACGTGATGCAGCTAGAATCGCGAAGTCATCCGGTATCGACTACATTTGGATCGATACCTGCTGCATCGACAAGACATCGAGTGCCGAGCTCTCGGAAGCCATCAACTCCATGTATAGATGGTACCAAAATGCAACAATATGCTATGCATTCCTCAACGATGTCGATGACAGCTATGACGAGGATCCTGAAGTGGTCTTGGAAGCTACTGGAGAACAGCGCACGGCTGCCAGAATTAGAAACACGATACGATCAGTTCGACATAGTCGATGGTTCACGAGAGGGTGGACATTGCAGAAGCTGATTGCACCTGCAAACGTCACCTTTTATTCCCGAAACTGGAATGTCCTCGGCACCAAACTCAGGGATGTCCCCTTAAACAAGCCTTCGGCCTATCATGAGCCTCTAGATTTTGCAACAATTGTCAGCCAGATTACGGGGGTTGACCTTGATGTTCTCTCAGGCCATCTGGATTTGGACAGCATCAGCGTTGCCGGCAAGATGAAGTGGGCACAAAACGACGCACGACTCGAACAGAAGACATGGCATATTGTCTGATGGATCTGTTCAATGTCAATATGCCCTTGCTTTATGGTGAGGGTGGCCGTGCTTTCATGCGGTTACAAGAGGAGATCATCAAAGGTACTGCCGCGCTCTCCTCCTCGGGTATTTTGGCATGATGCTAATGCCTCATCCAGTAACCAATGACCAGTCAATTTTCTGTTGGCAATGTGATGAGGCCGATGTCCTTCAAAATCATCTCTCAGGCCTGTTGGCATCTAAGCCGGTTCACTTTGCCAGTTTTGGGGACATTAGGCCTCTGCCCTTTGATGTTTCTCGCCCAAGTTCCCCCTCGACAATGACAAACGCGGGCCTCCACGTGGAGTTCTATCTCGAACGAGCTACAGAATCGACACGCCACAATTCACATCACGAATTCAACGCCATCCTGGATTGTTATCCTCGCAAACACATTGAGCAAGATGGAACAACTTCCTCTCGGAACCCAGCCATACGCCTGATAGCTCTCGGTGGTGACCAATTTGCACGGCTGTTCCCTTCAAAAGTTGTCTGGGTATCTGCAGACTACTGGCAGACGGATGGAGGGGAGAATCAATACATCTACGTAAACCAGTCTCCGGTCATTAGAGTTCCCGACATTGTCGTTTCTGAGGACCCGTCCGACCGCTGCCGACTAATTGATGTCTGGCCCCCATCGCGCTGGATCGCAGTCACCCGGACTCTGGGCCTCGCGACTTCAAGCCGGAACGACACCACGATTCGAGATACTGCCCTGGCCAAGTTCAAGTATCGGGTCAAGACCACCACTGCTGAACAAGACAATGAGCCCTTGGTGATAGAGGTGAGAGTGGGTATTCGCTCAAAACTGCAGCTGGGTTCGTCTATTTCGTGGGACTGTTGGTGTCATTTCCGGAACTTATCCAACAAACTAAACACTCACGAATCCGACCCCCCTATTGAGGCGGTTGACCGGCAGCTGACCCGTGGGTTCGCTCAATACATCCAAGATGGCGTGCAGGCGGTAGTTGAGACTGTCCACACACGAAACCGCTCCTACTTCTCCTTGACTGTCTCCAATGTCTATGAAATGGACAGCGTTACGAGTTTACGTTCTATTCTTGAAGTCCAGGGGACCGAAATCGGCGCCACTGGAACCACAAATTCAGTATCGGCAGCATTATTACTCGATGTAGCCTCAAGAAGCACGGTGCAAGACACGTGGCAATGGAGTCTTGGAATTAATAGCCCTGGGTTCAACACGGGAACATCAACCGCTTTATCACACCCTCCGCCAATTCGAACACGTTCTTGTCCGCAATCCAAAGCCAACCCAGAACCTCTTGAGCAAGGCCCCGTCTACGAAACATTTTCTGAAGTCCTTGCTACAGCAATCAGAACGGGTGTCATGATTGAAGCCTCTACTGTGATCAACCCGTTTGAAAGCTATTTCACCACATTGTTGATCCAGGCTTGCATTAAAAATGAAGACCAAGCGGCGAGGCAGCTGCTTACCAGTCCGCTGAGCAGTGTGCTAGTCGACATCAAGACCTCCATACAAAAACGAGATCAAAGTGAGCTGGAACCATGGCATGAAATCTTCCGGGACTTTAGAGTCATCCACTGGGCCTCAGCACTTGGACATCTCGCTATTGTCAAGTTGCTCACTGCACATGGGGCAGATCCTAGCAGTACTACAGGGCTTGGACTGTCAGCCGTTCATTTAGCAGCACTTACTTCCCATTCCCTAATCGTGGAGCACCTTCTCGACGTTCTCGAAGACAAACGACCCCAGTGGTTCGAGAATGAACAGTTTGGGCAAGCAGAGTCGCCGGCCCATCTGATCGCTGCCTACATCAGAGGATCTGAAACCGCGAGGATCCTGAATCGGCTTTTACCCGATCTAAAGCTGTCGGGAAAGCCCAAAAACGACCGTCTAGGAGACATGGGTCTACCCGAGTTGGAGATACTCAGCCTGTCCCCAATAGCTGCCAGCCTTGAGGAGATGGATGCCGAGGAGCTTCATCGTGTTATGCCAAACCAGCTTACACTGCCAATCAATACGTTTCATGAGACCGCACTCCACCGCGCTGCCGCAATGGACAATATTCACGCAGTGAAGGCCTTCTTGGACAACTCTGAATATTTTCCCCGACCATCGGCTTACCAAGATTGTGTTGGCAGAACTCCGTTGTGGCACGCTGCCGCCGCCGGGGCTTTGAAGGCAGTCGAGGAATTTCTTCAACACAAAGACGGAGTCCCCATCGATGAACCTGATACGCTTGGAAGAACACCATTACACGCAGCCTGTCGCGGCGGCCATGTCGAGGTGGTTGACATACTTCTCAGGGCCGGAGCGAATCCAACAGCTGCGACAACAGAGTCCCACATGACGCCTGCTCACTTTGCTGCATTGAGTGGCAAAGAGGAAATTCTTCGATTGCTTAACAAACACACAGAAAGACTAGACATCTTCTCAGAGTCCGCAAGACTGTCCCCTCTTCATATTGCAACTTCGAATGGATTTCTGGGCTGTGTTAGGTTTCTTTGTGAAACCGGAGCACAGTTGGACGTAATGGCCGGTCATCGTTTGATTGTGAGAAGCCATCCCAATATTGGCTTTTTGGACGTCAGTCTGGCCAAGAAACATGGCTACTGGAGTCTGCACGAGCTGGCTCAACATGGAAACCACACACAGGTCCAGCGGTATCTGGAAATGATTGCCCCTAGTCAGGCAGGCGTGAAGACAGGGTCCAGCACGGGACTGTTCGACGTCGAATTGGGAAGCAGTTTGTGGCCTTCATTCCATTTCGAGAAAACACTGACTCGTAACCTATGATAACGGGGAACATTTTAATCTGTAAAGCACGCAAAATACATCAAGATTTATATGGTGTTTCTGTTGTAGACTGGTTTCTAACTGGGTTCGTTGTTTCTCAACCAACATTTACCTACCTCATCCCTTGCCCCGCTCCCGTCAAGTTGCCTCGCTCACTGCCGGTCCCAGCGATGAGGACCTGCCGCCAGAAGCCATGTGTCAAAGGCGAGCGAGCTGCTGCGACATAATTAGCCGAGAATGCAAGCTGGTTGGCGGCGGATGCACCGTCAAAGTCTGGGGAAAAGCTGGGGAAGTCCCCATATCCCGGCAGTCGTTTTACCCCACCCTTCGGGACAGCAACAAAACAAGCACACGCGTCACGTTGAAGAGTGATCAGACAAACAGAGCATGTGCCAATGCTGCGCCTTCTTTGCTGATCCGTAACTAGAGCGCCGTCTGCCGATCGTCCTAGTCTCAGGATTCAGCCGAGGAACTTCAGGATAAACACAGCATGGGCGAATGGAACCTAAGCAGGGTGAATAATATGCTTGGAAGCTGCGTTCCTGGAGCAAGTCAGATGTTACAAAGCCGATACGGGGGGTTTCTGCATGCCCGAACACTGTATCCTGACCAAGCGGAATGTCCGAAGTAGAGCAATGCTCGTCACGAGGTTAGATTCGAGGGTGTCATGATACTATAATCCCCAATTCTCTGGGTCCCTTCTTCCCCGCCCCGTTAAATTGGTGCGAGGGGACCAGTTAAGCTCTTGGACCAAGTCCGTCCTGAGATCCAGGTGTTAGTCGGTGTACCGGCTAATACAAACTCCTATGAGCTTCATGCTCGACATGGAAATTCTCCGGATTGTAGATCTGGATTTACGGTCAAATGTGGGGAACGGCGTGTCCATTGCAGGACATAGCGGCCTAGTTTCACTGCCAATATAACTGATTTCTCTGATAGGTGGGTGGACCCGGGCCTTACGGATGAGTTAAAAGGTACCTAGGGACCAGAAAGACTTCAGGGGCGCTCAATGGCTGTAAGGCTTCAAGCTATTTAAGGACATGATCCCCATGTGGTTCCCATCAGGTTCTGAAGTATTCGCTCTCTCCCATATCCATTCGTGGCCTATTCGACGGACCCGTCGAATACACCATCATTATGCCTGTCAACTCCAGGTTGGCAGTTGCCGCAACGCTGACCTCACTATGTGAGTAAAAGCCACCAGACGCTGGTATCGGAAGCTTAGTTCAGTATTAACCTGGATCATAGGGCTTCAGTCAGGGTCTGCGCAAACAACATGTTCGACCGTACCGTCGGATACGACCTACGACTACGTGATTGTAGGATCCGGGGCCGGTGGAATTCCCATGGCTGACCGACTTAGCGAAGCGGGACACAAGGTGCTGTTAATCGAGAAAGGGCCACCGTCTTCAGGTCGATGGGGTGGCACAATGAAGCCCGCATGGCTCCAAGGCACAAACCTGACACGGTTCGACGTTCCGGGGCTTTGCAATCAGGTAAGAGACCTCTTCACTCCGCTGAGAAGTCATATTCGGCTTCCGAGGCTGACGTGTATGACTTTGTAGATTTGGGCCGACCCCACGGGCGTCTCCTGTACTGACATAGATCAAATGGCGGGCTGCGTTCTCGGGGGTGGGACGGCGGTAAACGCAGGGTTGTGGTGGAAGCCGCACCCGGAGGACTGGGACACCAACTTCCCTGCTGGATGGCAAACCAAGGATCTCGCGGCCGCCACCGACCGCGTGTTCTCGAGAATACCCGGAACCATCACCCCTTCAGTGGATGGTAAACGATACTTGTCGCAGGGATTTGATGTGTTGGGGGGCAGTCTTCGAGCGGCCGGGTGGGAGTACGTGGTACCCAATGAGACCCCGGAGAAGAAGAACCGCACGATTGGACACAGCACGTTTATGTTTTCCGGTGGTGAAAGGGGCGGGCCTTTGGCCACCTATCTCGTCACCGCGAGCGGGAGGAACACGTTTACCCTGTGGACAAATACGATTGCTAAGCGAATCATCCGCACTGGCGGCCATGCCACTGGAGTCGAGGTGGAGTGCAACCGTGGTGGACATGCTGGTGTTGTGAACCTGACACCAAACACTGGACGTGTCATCTCAGCGGCCGGAGCCTTTGGCTCTGCAAAGTTGTTGTTTAGGAGTAAGCCCCCGTTTGTTGCCGCCGTGTTGAAGATGTCTGTACTAACCTGGCTTTATGAAGGCGGCATTGGCCCAACAGACCAGCTGAACATCGTCAAGAACTCAACAGATGGACCGACGATGATTGATTCAGCGCAGTGGATTAACCTACCGGTGGGCTACAACTTGAATGACCACGTTGGTACAGATATTGAGATCGCCCATCCTGATGTTGTTTTTTACGATTACTACGCTGCTTGGCGATCGCCTATTGCCAGCGATGCCGAGACATATTTGGCCAACCGGACTGGCCCCTTTGCTCAGGCAGCTCCAAATATTGGCCCCATCGTACGTCAAGTGGAATTCTCAAGTTAAATTGATTCCAGTGCTAACAAATGGCGCCACTACGTAGTTTTGGGAAATCATCAAGGGTGGTGACGGGACTGATAGACACCTACACTGGCAGGCTCGAGTAGAGGGGCTTACCAACAGTAAGATGCAACCAATGCCCGTGAGAAGAGGAAAGCTGTGCTAACAAAACAGCCTCCATGACTGTTACCCAGTATCTTGGAACCGGGTCAACGTCTCGAGGAAGAATGACAATCACTAGGCAACTCAATACGGTTGTCTCGACTCCTCCATATCTCAGAACAGAGCATGACAAGCAGGCAGTCGTTGAGGGTCTAATCAGTCTCCAAAAGTCTCTGGCCAACGTCGCTAATTTGACGTGGATTACCCCGAGACCAGGAGTTTCGGCAGAGCAATTTGTGAACTCGGTACGTCTCACCTCCAGATCACGGTCCAGAGCTCTGGCTTGCTGACATGAGGGCAAAGATCCCTGCAATTCCAGGACGCCGAGGTTCCAACCATTGGATAGGGACTGCCAAGATGGGCACTGATGATGGGAGGTCTGGCGGAACGTCCGTGGTGGACTTGAACACCAAGGTATACGGGACTGACAACATCTTTGTCGTTGATGCTTCCATCTTCCCCGGAATGATCACCGCCAACCCGTCCGCTGCCATTGTTATTGTTTCGGAGCACGCTGCCACCAAGATTCTTGCGCTTTCTTCTGCTTAAGTTAGGTATGGGGGACTATTCGTCTCCGTAAGCCCCAAAGTTAGTTGGCAAAAGTATAGGGTTACAGGAAGGCTGATTTGTAGCTATGTAAATTAAAAGAATTGATTTGACAGAGCATTGATTTGGAGCACGTCATGTTTTGTTGAGTTCTTGATCAGCCGCATCCACGGAGCAGTATAGCACACATGCACTGACAGGCTGTGTGCGAGACAAGAAGAAATTGATATGTACGTGACAATAATATCGATATATACAATGAAGTTCCACATATCTCTCTCTTCCAAAGACAAACGACGGGAGCCAGCCCTGTTGAGATCTGTTGCGGTCGGCATGGCAATCGTCACTTGGTCCGTGCGTCAGGGGTAATGAGGGGCCAGAAACCTGAGCAAGAATGCTCATCCTTTAGCACTGGAAGACGGGAGGGCCAGGGTTCCGGTAGGAAGTAGGGATAGGCCAGTTGATGTTGATCTGAATGCCGGGGTCACTGGCGGAGTAGGCACCGGGGAAGGAAACCTTGTTGCTGGGCTCAGTATTACCACCACCGGTGACTCCGATCTGGGCGCAGGAGATGTAGAACTGGGCGCCTCCGGGGCTGGAAGCAGAGTGCAAGGCGATGTGCTCAGCACGGAGCAAGTAGTAACCAGAGCGGATGCAACGCGGGATGGTGACGGGGAATGATCCCTTGTCTGGGAGGCAAGGTTAGCGCTGGGCTTGAGTATTGCAACTCAGCAGAGCAAAAATTCGACTTACTCAAACTGGGCCAGCCGAGCTGTTGGCCAAATGTGGGCTGTTCATGGTAGATCTTGAACCAGACAGCGCCGGATCCATCCCACCTGGTGACGTCCTGTCCATCAGGCACGCGGGCCAAGTAGAATTGCATGGGCCTATCACGCAAGTCAGTCAGCTACTCGTATAGAGTTGCTTGGGGCACGTCAGCCGCAAACTCACCCAGGGTGGTAGGCGTTGGGGTTGACATAGTAAGTCAATTGTGAGCCGGCGCTGACGTTGTAGGTTTGCGAAGCTCCAGCTACCGAGTTCTGGAAGCATCGGATTTGTGGAGAGGTCACACTGCCGACGAAACCGTTATTCTGCCAGTCTGTTGAATAGAAAGTCAGCAAAACCAGATGCGGGCTAGTAGGGATGAAACAACATACTGTCAGCGCGACGGACGTGCTGCCAATCAGCGCCATTGCCAACACGAGGCAGAGTGTAGTGGGCGGTGGCGCTGAGCGCAGTGCTGAGAATGAGGGCGAGAGAAGCCAGCATTGTGAATGATGATGACAACTGAATCGATGTGACGGTCGAAAGGTGTGGCTGTCTCAATCCATCTTCAGACTTCGACTGAGACCTCAGATACCTTTATACGCTGCTGCTATAGGCCAGGGTCGTGTCGATATGCCATGTCTACCCCAGATTGGGTTTGCTTCCGTGGTCCGGGGACAAGACCTAATCGTCTTGGCGGAGGCTTTTTCTTCTGTCCATTCCCGGATTCTCTCCCGTGCTGGACCGTTGAAAGGCTTCAAGCAGCCGCGTACCGTCTTGTCCCGGCCGGCTAAATCAACGTTACACCCTAACCGCACCACTGACAAGGCGGTTTAGTATTGACTCAATCTACTTTAAGACGACGGCACTTACCTGGAGCTCCACGAATTTCCTGCAACTGTAATCACGGGGCTTGAAAGGCGGTTGTGGGGTGCATGCATAGTGCAACCGAAGCGGAAGTCTCGCATCTAGAATCCGAATCCAACCCTGGGCCGCCTGGCAATGGGTTCCCAACATATCGTGCGCATTCCTGCCCAACGGGCCACGGCCTCGATGCGCTCGCTACATCTGCAATGAAGATGACATCACTGCTGATCGGTCTATTCCTGGTGGAAACGGCCCTGGTATCCGGGACCGGCTGGTTACTGACGAGACCAATTAAGCCTTGAAACCAAGCCCATTCGTGCCCTTGGTCTCATCGAAGTCAACTACGCAAGGCCCAGTTGATGGGATTGAGCGTTATAGCTAATCAACTGCAAAAGGTACAAATGGAAGGGATTCGCAAATAATTTCTAGCTGCTGACGCCCTAGACTAGAACTGAGCCGTAACCTCAAACCTAACGCTGCTGTCTTTCTCTCAACCCTCCCGACACCCTCTCTCAGGTTTGGTACATCGACCGGCGCTTTCAACAGTAATCGTGAACATGAAGAATTATCAGGGCCGCATTGGCTGGTCGGGATGATGTGGTGTCTGGAACTTACCAGGTATTTTTCAGAAGACTCCAGCTCTAGATCAGTTTGCAGGTGGCATTCCAGGGCAAGATTGGAGCTATGGCAACCCAGATGCCCCTCAGCTTGGGGAACGAGCCTTAGGGCCATGAAGCCCACTGCGACTTCTTCGACACGCCTGGATACCCCCAAGGCCGTGCCGCGGCCAGTGCTGTTCTTCTAGAGTGCGTGAATCACATCAAGGAGCGGCTCAATCAAGGCATTGCGGCTGCAGGTCTTATACGGGATGACATGGGCTACATCAGACCGGATGCAGCCAAGATCCTCCTTGTGGGTTGCGTCTGCTTTCGCGGCTTCTTTGCAAACGGTGAGCGTATCAGAATCCAGGATGTGAATGAACATCATGACCCTGGAGCACTTGGTGTGGCCTTCAACTATCAGTGAGGGCGAAGGTATTCGGGTCACTCCAGCATATGAGGATAACAAGCCAGACGGTGGCGGTAGCGCGACTTTAAAGGCAACTCAGAGTACTCTCTCTACACAACCCCCTTTTGTACGTGCCCTGACAAGGTGTTTGCCAAACAAGACGAGGCCTTCCCTCACGTATGTCTCAGGAGAGTTCGTATGGAGTGGGTTCGACGATTGTGGCGAGTATCGGTTCCAGGGTTCAACACGATGACGTGATCTACCAGCCAGGAAAACTCCGGGTTTGGACACGGAAAGACGAGAAGGAATCGGCTGACAATACGGTGGTGAGAGTTGGCGAGAAATATGGGTTGAGCTTGGAGGTTGACAGAGCCACGATAATGGAATACGGCGCGGATCTGGCTTTGATAACTGCAAACGTGGTCGATGCCCGCAGTTGGGTACTTCCAACAGGTGAGAGCAGCATGCATTGTGTTCGCCTGGAAAGAACAGGGGCAGAGGTCGTTGCCACGGGGAACCTTATAGCTTTGTCCCCTTTCCCTCCAAAGCGCGCAAAGCATTAGATCGGCACTCGCAATCATTAAGGCCACAGAAACACCAAGACGAGGAACAGTGACTGTGAAGGATGATAGTCCGGGACTGCACGGCGCAAAGGTGGAGGTGACAGTGATGTAAATATGAACTGGTTGGTTATCTAGACCAAGTGCCACGAACCTAACTAATCCCCCAATGGGTACGGGTGAAGCACTTGGCCGTAATACAGCTCCGCATCCTTGCTAGCCAAAAACACAAAGCTGGGTGCAACCTCACTGGGCTGACCGGGTCGTCCCAAGGCATACTTCTCTCCAAAACCCTCCATGTCCTCAGCTGGTCGTGAAGCTGGCTGCAAGGGGGTGTGAACGGGTCCCGGGGCGATGCAGTTGACCCTGATGCCCTTGGGTATGAGCTGTTTGGCGAGTGACCGAGTAAAAGACACGATAGCCCCCTTTGTTGCCGCGTAATCGACCATGGCACCTGTTCCACGGAAGGCAACGGTCGATGTGGTGTTGATGATTCTGTGTGTCGACATTAGTGCCACACTCTTGAACTATTCCAGATAGACACGAAAATGACTTACGAGCCGCCCTTCTCCATATGCTTCACAGCATACTTTGTGATGGCAAACATTTGCAGAATGTTGCTCCGGAATGTGCTCTCCACATTCTCGAGGTCAATGTCGGTGATATCCTGGCACATGATTTGCTTCGAGGCATTGTTGACGAGCACGTGGATCTTGCCGAATTTGTCAACATGGACCTGAACAGCCTTGCGGCACGTCTCAGCGTCCATCAGATCCCCCGGAAATAGCAAGCACTGCTGTCCCTCGGCTTCCACGAGCTTTTTCGTCTTTTCAGCGTCCTCCTGCTCTTCGGGGAGATAGACTATCGTGACATCTGAGCCTTCGCGGGCAAACAGCACCGCTACTGAACGTCCGATTCCAGAGCTGTTTGTGGTCTGTGTTAGTTTCCATCCAGCGAGCATACTTGGAAATAAACCATCAGAACAACTGAACCTACTCTCCCCCCGTAATGAAAGCCTTGTTCCCCTTGAGCTTTCCCGAGCCCTTGTATTCGTGCAGTTGGTCCTTGCCCTCAAGTTTGGTGGATTCGCTTTCTGGCTTCATGTTCTTGTCGAGGCCTGGAAGGTTCTGGGCCTGTGCCTCCTTCACGGGCTGAAATTCACCGCCTTTGGCCGACATGTTTGCGAGAGATTGATGTGTTAGCAGAGATGTAAATATTACCTTTGGATGAACTGTTGGAGAGTTGGAGATTATGGAAATTGGCATGAAAAGGGAATGATGCTTGTCGCTTTTACAGATGATGAGAAGTGGGGAGCAGATTCGCGTAGCTGTGACGTCAATTAGGAGTAACAACGTCATCGACACCGCCTCGCACATCAAAGACTGGTGCAAGTCAGCAACAAAACATCACTAAACATTAAGTCGAGAACTGCGTGATACCACAAACCACAGCCTTCAAATGAGAAACAATATCAGCGTCCACACCAGTAGTCGTTCTTAGGTATTTTGCCCGTTTTAGGTCCCCAGTACCATGAGCAGAGCTACACTTCTCGCCTCATCCTCATCTTCTAGCACCACTCCTTGGTGAGAATGACATTCCACTTATTCTTGTAGAAAATTTGCCAAGCAACCAGCCTGTTGATATCAGCACCGACGGTGCATTCGCCGTAAATATACTCTACGCCATCTGCAATGGAACCCCACGACTCGAGCTCCTTCTCCTTGTCATTCTGCAAATAAGTTAAATCAAGTGGTAACGTACAAGTTGAGCAGCTTGAGAACTTACATCGTTGCACCAGTAAATTGCTGCATTATATCCACATGAGACACGAGCGCAGTTGTTGGGTCCTGGGCCGTTCTTGGGGGCAGCGGTAGTCACCTTTCTCAGGCACGCGATCCCGTCCTTCACCGCTAGCCAATCAGTCTTCACCCACGGCCACCGCAAAGATAGTAGTCCCGATCGTAAAGAGCGGCTGCGGAGACGGTTCCATCGGACACGGTGCTATAGGACGGCTGCTGGGCCTGGAAAGTGGCATTCCAACCGGGGAACTGGGCCTCCATCTGGGCCACAGCTTCTTGAATCGTGCCAAAGACCGAGACGGCGGCGCTGTTGGGGTTGTTGAGGTCGGTAAGGAGGTCCCACTGGACATCGACAACAGTGTACGTGTCAGGAAGGCTGGCGCTGGCGATCTGTTATGGGACCCCAGATCTCCAGATTAGCATGAGACCGATAGTACGCAGGGGATCTGAAAGCCTACTCCGATGAATCCCAGCAAGCTGCAGAGAGCCAAGGTGACGCTTGGCAACATCGTGGTGTCGGGTGTCGTGGCTACGATGGTTCTTGATAGTGAGGTCAGGTTTCTGGTTGCTGTGTGATGAGGAGGCAATCCAACTTTGATGGCGGCCAGGGAAGGGCTACTTATAGCCGGCATCGACGGGCTCCCCGAGGCCCTCAACAAAACAGCTCTTGCGGACGAAAGGAGCCGTCCCCACAGCCTAGTCCAGTGTCGTCAAGATCTACGAGCGCAAGCATGCTCTTTCACTTCAGATGGTGTGAGATAACAGCCTGCTTACGACTGTTGAATGTTGCTCCCCTCACGAGGCCTCTTTCCTCGGGCCCCCATCATCCAGACTCTAGACATGTCCTGTCTTTGTTTTCTCTCACTGCTCATCTCTCTTGCAAGAGTTACCCACCCCCAATCCCCAACAGTCCTCTGTGGTAGCGTCGACCAGCAATTACAAATTCACAACAGGAGCCACCGGTATCAGCCTCGACATTGGGATATCCAATACGCGGCTTCATGGTATTTCTGGGCACACTGATCAAGCAGAAGTGGTAGTAGGTATTCATAATCTTGTCAATTAAAACATCTTTTCTCATATCCTATCTTGATATCGTTTGACTCATAATCCATGCTGATAACGAAGATTTTGGCCAGCGTGACCGATGATGATTCACCAGTCTGGTGTCAAAAATAATGTCGACTGCACCCATTAAAAGTGAAACCAGCACCCCTCTCACTCCTTATCTCTCTCTCTCTCTCTTCCATTACTTCTCAGTGGTTTCTTTGAGTGCAGCACCAGCGACAACCCCCTCCACTTCCACATCCGTGGGCCCATTATTCTTGCTAAGCACATACTCCTCCCTATCGATATGCCTGAACAAAAAGTAAAACACCACGCTCAAAATTCCACCTGTAATGGCTGGACCGCCAAAGTCCCACACCAGATGAGGATCTTGAATGACGCTGCTGCATGCCAAACCGATGGCGTACGCAACCGCGGAGGTGAAGAGGTTGAGGGCAGAGACAAGCCCGCGCATATTGGGAGGCGCACGGGAGTACGCGAGGCCGTAGGCGGGGACGTTGACGAACAGCTCTGAGATGCCTCCAATGGCAAAAGGAATGGCCATCCACCAGATGCTGATGGGGGCCACGCCAGTCCCGATGGTGCAGTCGCTGCTCCCATATTCCCCGCATGGTGACTGCTTGTAGGCGTAGTGGGTGATGATGGTGTATCCAGCTCCACCAACACTCGACATCAAGAGGCCAGTTGTGATGCGGGCGATGGGGCCGTAGTGAATGCCCATCTTACGCAGAAGCGGATACAATCCGTAGTTGAGAATGGGCGCGAAGCAAATGATGCTCAAGGCGTTGAAGTTGGAAATAACATCGTTGGGGACGCCGTTTGTCTCCAGCATAGTTGACAAGAAGCTGGCCGCCGCGCCAATGCCATTGTCATTGATGTACTGAATGGGGAAGAAGCAAAAGATGCCTGTGGCCTGAAAGGTACGGCGCACGTCTTCGACGAAGTCATCGTTCCAGCGGGTTGGGTAGCTCTCGGCGAGGCCTGCAGCTGCAATGTTGGATGGTTTGGCGAGGTCCCAGAACCCATGCCGACCGAATTTGGCAAAGCCACCACGGCGGAAGCAGATGCTGAGGATCCTGAACACGTTGGGAAGGTCGCTTCCACCAGGGGGGTGGAGGATCAAACGCTTGTAAAGGAACCAGAGAAGGAATGGCAGGGGAAGGTAGAGGATGAGCGGGATCAGAAAGGCAAGCCACCACTGGTTTGAAATTGTGAGCTTAGATGTGAGACATTTGGACAGTGACGAGACACTTACACCAACATATTTTTCTGAATACGACGTGGCAACGCCCATAAACCCGCCAATGTTGATCATCAAGTAAAACCAGAGCACTGTTCAGTCATTGGTCAGGTGGGATCAGTAGGCCGGCCAGAGCAGGGGCAGAAACTCACTAACGCGCTCCGTCGTCGACTCGGGATCCTGGATCACCCTCTCCCCACTACTCAGCGTGACAACGGTGGGCACGGTAGTTGTTACTTGATCGAGAAGGAGTGGGGAAACATTGGGCTTGAACATGGCTATCCCGTGCTGTTAGCATGTGGCCCAACAGGGACCATTCCGCAACAACTCACCTGCACCCACGGCAAGTATATAGACAGACAAAAAATAAGGAGCCTTGGATGTCCCCGCCAACAGTAAGTCTTTGCTGCCGGCAGCCACCATGAGGGCATGGGCAACACCAAACACAGCCACGCCCCAGCAGATCAGCTTGAAGCGGCCAAACTTGGCATCGGCCATCCAACCAAACACCACTGGCAGGGCGTAGGCCAACATGCTGAAGCTCTGCGTCACAGCGTTGGCGGCGACGGTGCCCATTCCCAGAGCACCAGCCGTCTGCTGGTCATTCTTGTCGCGGGGAGGGGCGCCCCAACCATTGCCTCCTCGTGGCATAGGTCTGTTGACATAGTTGCTGATGAGGGGTTGGACGCCGTAGTAAGAGGCTCTTTCGCAGAACTCGACAACACAGATCAGATAGGCGATGACTGGGATGTTACCGGGGACACGGCGGAGGGTGGCGAGGTCTTCCTCAGTGGGCCTGCCGAGGTAGTTGTCTTCGGTGATGGTGCGGGGGTCGACCGAAGGCAGCGAAGCCGACTCAACGTCGCTCGTCTCACCCGTCATGGCGACAGCCTTTTCAGGCTTCTCGTTTGTTGCTGGGGAATATGGCTGGTTAGTGGGTCGCATCAAAGAAGGGTCGTCGATGACATCTGTTACACATACCCATACTTTCAGTCGCCTGTCTCTGCCAGCTACCGAAGAGAAGGAGTGCAAAGAGAAAAGAGAGCAGAGCAGAGGCAAGCTTGGGAAGGGGGGAGAGGGGGGGTCCTGTGAGCTTGACAGATGGGAACAGAACCGTCGCTCAAGGCTAATGGCGGGTAGAGCGTGCTTAGGGCGACCCGACTCAGGGAAGCAGCAAAGATTAAGGCCTGCGAGAGTGCCTTGGTTCCCGACGGGACGGGCGTTCGACTAAAGTTCGGACGAAACGTGACTGACTGTCAGTAACGGGGGCAGTCGGTGGGCAGAGAAAACAGCAGCTGGCCCCGGATTTATGCTCGTCTGAATTTGTGCGAAGGCTGGGGCATGCAAGGGCAAGAGCGGCGAAAAGCAATGCTTCCTTGCTCATCCATGGCTTCCTTATCTCTGTGCAAGGAATGTTGTTCCTACCTGCCTGCCATGATGGGAACTCTGACCGAGCAAGCAGGTGGAGTCCATTTTTCTTCTCCCCCATCGGTCCTTCCCCAGATCTGTGCGAGTGGAATGAGCCCGCAGTCACACAGGAGGGAAACATGCATAAGGCACATACATGTAAGGTACGGCCAGGACCTGGGGAACAGCACTTCAGCCGCGCGTGGAGATGTGGTCGGAACTTTGATCATGTTGTACTTCTGTATACCTTACCGTCAACGGCAGCACCCCCCTGTGCTTCCAGTGTTTCCCTCGGCCGATCTGAATGGGAGTGGATGAAGAACATACCTACTCCACTTTCAACCTTTCAACTGCTGCGAAGGGTTTGGAGAACGATCCTTGTCACTCCGAGCCTTCCGAGATTCTCCATCTCATGCTGGACTGGTCCAGATTCTGCTATTTTCCATGCGGCAACTTTTCTGTCTTTCTCGTCGCAAGTCAGCAGCTCGAAGTCTCGCAAAGCTCATGAGATGTCGTTGTAGGTGGCCGCCAAGCGCAATGTTCGTCTGGCTGCCAAGCCCAAAGCTTGTTTGACTGCCAAGTCAGCGAGCTCTTGGGCAGTTGAAGCCAAGTTCTCAAGCGGCTTGGCGATGTTTCCAGCAATTCGGTCACCATCTCAGGGTAGGTAGACAAGCAAGTATATAAATTCAACTCAATCCGATCCCTCGTAGATATTTAACAATGGGATCGGCTTCTTCTTGTAGCCCTCCCAAGTAGGAAGAGACCGTTTATACTGGTTCCCGGCCGTGGTCTTTTGCAAATCCTCAATAGCCGATCCAAACTTGACCAACTCTGATTCAGCCCATGCCGTCTGCAGAATGGCCAGTCCGAACGGCATTCCCGTGGCCGAATGAATCCCGGCAGGCAGAGTGATGATGGGATATCCAGCTTGAGCAGAAATCTGATAGCTCTGGCCAACAGCGGGTGGGACCAACAAACCATTGAGCTTCTTGCCTTTGTAGTTCAGAGCATCGTCTATGCCTTTGCGAGTCTTTGTCTGTGTGAATTCGAGAGCCTGCCAGTATGTCTCATCTTGGATGCCCTTGGTCGCCAATGAAGCCAGGAAACCATCTTGGCCAGAGTAGAAGGCGGGATTTCCCAATGGCCACGGGTTTCCTCCTTCAGTGCCATCGTTGTCGTAATTGTATTGTCTGAGCATCCATGTCAGCCCTTGTGAACCATGGTCACCGCTGGCAATAAAAGGAAATTACTCACACAATATCCTCGAGCGACCTGATGTCAGTGTTATCCAATTCGGAGAGGTATGTATTGATGTTGTTATAAAAGTCAACAGCAACAACTGTGTACTCGCTTTCGTTCGGATAGCCTCTTCTCGTGCCCCAGTCCCAGTCCCACCAATCCGGACTGACAATGGTCTCGTAGTCTGTGATCTCGGTCCCGTTGATGATGGTGGCACCCGCCTCCGTAATCAAATCGAGCAGCGCAGTCAACTGCCTCAGCTGCTCTGGGTCAGCGTGCCGCCAGAAACACTGCCAGGGCAGTCCGAATGCCGCGCCCCTCAAAGCTCTCTTGTTGGTCAGAAACTGCGTGTAACCGCCCCTGGGACTTTGCTGCGCAAGTGTGTAGTTGTCTCGTTGGTCCTTCCCGTAGATGGCGTCAAGCGTGTAAACGGCGTCTCGCACGGAGCGCCCAAATGTGCCCACCGTGTCTTGATGCTCCGTCTCGGGAACAACTCCAGCTCTCGAAGTCAGTCCCACGGTGGGCTTGAAGCCGACAACCGAATTCCTCATGGCAGGATTGATGACAGAGCCATCGGTTTCCGTTCCCAGAGACACTGCCACCGCGTTAGCTGCCACCCCAATCGCGCTCCCACTGCTGCTTCCGCCGGGGTTGACGGTGAAGTTGTAAGGAGACCGGGCCTGTCCACCCCGTGCGCTGTAGCCTTCGCTGTAATTGTTCGATCTCATATCAGCCCACTCGCTGAGCGTCGCCTTGCCCAGCAGCACGCCTCCTGCTTCCCTCAGCTTCTTGACCACAAACGCGTCTCTCGGCACTCGGGAGCCCAGAAGCGCCCAGGATCCGGCCGTGGTCTCCATCTTATCCTTGGTTCCGATGTTCTCCTTGACGGTAAACGGAATGCCGTGCATCGGCCCACGGACCTTTCCCGCCCTCCTCTCCCGGTCAAGATTGGCTGCAATGTCCAGAGCATCCGGGTTGAATTCGAGTAACGAGCTAGATACGGCAGTCGTCAACTTCTCCATCACCCGGAAGAGGCAGGCAGTAATACTCACTTGATGTAGTCGTCAGTCTGCAGTACTCTTTGCGCATAACACTCGACGAGCTGCACGGCTGTCACGGTTCCGTTGCCCATCGCCTTTTGCATGTCATCAATGCTCGCTTCCTCGAGCCTGAAACTGCGGCCGCAGAGAGGCATCTTGAAGAAATCCGCTGCTGCTCCGGCTGGGGCCATCGTCGCAGTGGTCGTTGCTGCTGCTGCCAAGCCTGCGAGGCTTTTGAAGTAGGTGAGACTGCCACCACCCATCTCTACACTGTCGAAACAACCAAAAATGACGGTAATACTTCCGGAACACAAGGAAAAAAAAAGAAAAAGAGGAGGACCCGCATTTTATCAGAAGCCGCCACTCCGTCCATCATCTTGTTCTGTATCAACTCACACACTAATCACCAACAACACATCACCCCCGCAGCACAAGGGCCCATGGCGACATCTTGGCTCCATTGATTCACTGGTCTTCCCCTGTAATTGCCTGCCGCGGCTGGGTTCGTACTACCCAAACGATGCAGCTTCTCGATAGCTTCATCTCCACACCAACCGTTAGTTGATCATATTTCACACACCATCCGAAAACAGATGTGGTTCTCAAGTGACCGGCTCCTTCGCCACGAGTTACAAAAATAGACATTCCGCTGCGTGATAATGCTACCCACGAATACCTAAACCTTATGGGACCATCCATATCAATCCGCTTCCCATACCCAACCCAAGTCAAAACATGAAGCTATGAAAAAAAACACAAAGTTTCAATGTGGTAGGAAATAAGAGACACCGTGCCCGGGTGGATCAGGTCAAGCAGGCCAAGATATGCGCAACATGAGAAACCTCAAACAACGAAAAAACAACGGCAGAAGAGCAAAAGTATCAGTCAACGACCCTTGACTAGGTAACGCTGACACAAAACTGTTGAGAAGATCCTGCACCAAATTGGCCCTCTGCGAGGCACCCGAGACCAGCATTCAGTAAGCAGAGTTATTGTAATGCCCTTGGATGTGGCTCGGCACAGGCCCTGCAACAGCGCCATGCTTCATCAGTTCCACAATTTGGGAGGCAATTTTGACCATAGACGCGAGCGTGTTCAGCTGGGGGCTCTGGGGACTGGCGGCCATGAGCTCTGACTGCAGCGACTGGAACTTGCTCCGCATAAGCGACATGATTCGAGGTGTCACCTCGCGGGTTTGCTCATCCTACAACAACCTGGTTAGCCGTGGCTCTATGCTCAAGAGCAGACGCGATCAAAGACGAAGTACATACCATTGAGCCGAGCTTGGACTCGAAAGCGGCCAGCAAAAACTCGAGCAAGTCAATCTTTTGCGTGAGCTTGGGAGTGTTGCTGTGGAATTCGTTGACAAGGTTGGCGCCGATCGAAAGCAGCAGAAGAGGGGCTAGATTTCGCAGCATGCCCGGAGACTGCCGAGAAATAATGTGCTGGAAGACCACCTCGGCCTTGTCACCGCTGTGGAGCCACTTGAGCATGGCAGCATCGATATTATCGTTCTGCAGCAGATTGTGGATGGTCTCGAGAAGCTTGTTAAGCTCGGCGGCCTCACGCTCCTCGTCACGGCCCGAGGGGGAGTACAACTGTTGGCTGGGACTGTTGAACTGGTGCTGGAGCGCCTGCTGATGAGGCTGCTGTGGACGCTGTGTTACGGGTTGAGGTGCCTGCGGATGGGTGCGGGCATGTGACACAGGCAGCTGGTGTTGATGCTGCGTGTGCTGGAAATGCTGTGACCCGTAATCCGAAGCAGTTTGACTGAAGAAGTCCGAGCTATCACGGTGACCACGGCTGTTTAATTCCTGCTTGATGGGGGTGCTTTGTTGACTTGACTGATGGACCTGTTCTCTCAAAGTCCCGAAATCCTTGGATACCTGAGACTGAACTGCTGCTAGTGATGCAACGGCGGTGGAGAGCTCCTTGGTCTGGGCAATCAGGCGATCAAGCTTGGCATCTTCGTCGCGGCGGCGTTTCTCGAGCCTCTCGAAGGCCTCGTGAATGTGCCTGTGAACATCCTCGACGATGCGCTGATGAAGACTCTGCGCTGTGTTTTTGGCCAGCTGGGGTGCAAGCGTGTTGAAGGCTTTGGTGATTTGGATCTCAACTTGCTGATCGATCCGAGCATTGACGTTGTACGAGACCTTGTCGGAGATGGTGTTAATCAAGTCGGTCTGCTGCAGCGCCTGGTTGACCGAGATGGGCAGAGCTCTCTTCAACTCCTGTTGGACGGCGTTGACCTGGGAGCTGGTCTGGCTGCTCAACTGTTCGGCAACGGAACGGTCGACAGAGCCGCAAATGGAGGGTATGACGTTCTTGTCAATCTGTTCAATGATCAAAGCACGGAGCACAGACTCGGTATTATCGTTGAGAACATCAGACACCATCTGCAACAGATGAGACTGGCTGTTGGCAAACTCGGCGTCACGCCTCTTCTGAATCTCCTGCATCTGCTTGAGAATGTCGCTGAAGACGGTGTCGAAGCGGCTAGAAATGTTGGCGACGATGCGGGATTCCATCTTGTTGACGACGGATTCGAGGTGCTCGGAGGAAATGGCGGCTGCCGTTGAGGATGGCTCGGCAGGAGGGATCGAAGGGTGCAGGGAGGATTGGTCGCCGTTGTTGCCACGGGAAGCTTTTCCCAGTTTTTGCAAGGTAGCTCTGTTGAGCTCGGCAGCGCCGTTGGGAGCAGGGTAGTCGCGATCCGTCGCACCTGTAGCAGACGCAGCAGCAGCAGCAGCAGCCTGCGCTTGAGCCTGCTGAGCTGCCTTCTTCTTTCTTCCCTTCTTTTCGTTCCTTTCAGGCTGCGGCGCTGGCGTGTCGTTCTCCTCCTTTCGCTCAAACTTGGGCGGCGTCGACACGCCGGCCCCCTTCTTCTCCTCACCCTGAGAAGACGGCATCTTCTGCAGTGCTTCCTTGGCATTACGCGAGACGATGCGAATCTGGGAAGCGGTGGCGGCGTCGTTCAAGATGTTGCTGCTTTGAGCAGAGGCTTCCGCGGGCTGGAGAGGAGGAGGCGCAACAAGCTTGGAGATGGTGACCAGGCCTGTCTCGACGGCATCAGCCAAGAGAATAACCTTATTGTCCTTGGTCCAGCCGAGTTCGGCCTGCTTGACAAACAAGCAGGTCACGCCCTTGGAATGCATGGCATAGAGCTCAAACAGTGTGGGCTCATCGCCGTCGGCAGTAGCAGCAGGGTTCTCCAGCATGGTCAGGCTGCGAAGCACGCCCTTGTTGGCAAAAGAATACTCCCGGATACCACTAATGACGGCAGTAGACTCTGGCTGAGGAATCGACGAGTCTTGGGCCACGAGGCGCTGAATGTAGTCTACTTGCGACAGGTTTTTGAGCGTGTACTTAGGCGCCGAAAGATGAAGAAAGTAGATGGAGTTTCGCGTTGGGTGGCCGACCACAATCATGCTGGACGGGGCGTGGTACATGACGCTACAGACGGCGTCTGACTCCTTGTTGTGCGGGAAGTTGAACTCCTGCACCGGCTTGCCGAGAGCGAGGTCCCACAGCTGGAGGGTGTGGTTCTGCTTCATGCCCACAACCATGTAGCGCAGGGCAACACGCTTCTGGTACGGTCGGTACTTATCCAACAGCAACACAGAGGTAGGCCAGGCCTTTTCACCCTCCGGAGTGGTCGTCAGGGTGAGGAGCGGCTCCTTGATCTCGAGCGTGGTTTGTGCCGGAATGGGATTCGAACGCTCTGAGCCTTCCTTAACAGCCGTGAGGTCCCGGACGTCCCAGAACTTGACCCGCCCGCTCTTATCCAGCGAGACAACTACAGTGTCATCCTGGCTGAACGTAAAGTCCTTTCCAGCCTTGCCTGTGTTGATCTTGAGCGAGCACTGCTTCAGAAGCTTTTCAGTGTCGACCACGCGGTCGTGGGCATTCTTGAACAAGTTGTTTTCGAAGATGAACGAGGGCCAGATGATGTTGATGGATTTTCCACGGCCGACGGCAAAAAAGTCCGGATGCATGGACGAGGTGCGGGCGCGGGTCTTGAGGACGCCACCAGGTATATCGCCGCCCTCTTGCGACGAGATGGGGGGCAAAGCAAAGCCGTACTGTTCAGGATGAGCATCTTCCAAATGATCACGCTCTCCATTCTTGAGCTGGACCCAGTAAACGGTCCCACTGACGCCTGTACCAATGATGGCTTCCTTGGGATGCTCAGTCGAGGGCGAGGTGGAGATGGCAACGTTGAAGATGCGATCCTTTGTGTCGGTGAAGAGTTTGGCGTCTTTACCGTCTTCTTGCCGGATCACGCGAAGGCCGCCAGCTTTGGACATGCCGTAGGCCATGTAGGTCTCGGAGGCGGACACGAGGTTGCGATCAATCTGATCAAAGTCCTTCTTAAGCCGCGCAATGTCAAGGATGGCTTCCTCACGGAACACTGGCCGGGGCTCATCAGTCTCTTGAAGATTGATGGTGATCCAGGGTTTCATGGGAAAGTTGTACACCTTGACCGGAGCTGCGGTCTCTTCAATCACAACAATCTCGTCCGCCTCGGCGCTCTCCCAGCTGTCGGCTACAGGCTGTTGGGCAGCATGAGAACCATCCTCCACGTTGTCAGACAGGTCCTTAGCGAGCTCGCTCGTGAGGGTCGACTCGATAGCTCCTCGACCATCATCATGGGCAAACTCTTGGTTCTGAGACCGGGGTCCGCTCTGGGTAGAGTGAGCAAACTCCTCCTCGGTGGTATCATTCAGCAAATGGTCAAAGTCCTGGGCGGTTCCAGCCTGGGCTTGTTCTTGCTGAGCACGAGCGACAGCCTCCCGAGCTTCCCGGTCAACTTGCTCGGCCAGACCGTTGACGGCATCCGACACACTTTCCTTGACCTCCGATGGCCGAGCGGCAGAGGCGCTGTTGGCAACAGACGCGACGTCTACATGGTCTGACTTCTCAGCGGCGCTGGTATGGGAGAGAGGCGACGGAGCATATTCCAGCTGACGCCTGGCGCTCTCGGGGCTGTTGGCCAAGCCGCGGTCGTTGAAGGGTCTTTGCTGATGACGAGGGAGCCCTTGGTCAGGTTTCTTCAGAATCTGAATAGTCCCGGGGATGGGTCCGGCAGCTGAAGCAGGAGCGGGGGCCGAACTAGTAGGCACTGGATGACTAGTCCCGGCGGTGCTCGAAGCTCCCGGAGTGGTGGAAGACTTGGGGGTGCGATGTACCGGAGAGGAGCTGGAAAGGTCATCGAAAGGGTTGGAATAATTCCCAGCGGTACCGGATTGATGACCTGTCTGATGCGACGGATGCGACTGGTGTGACTGGTGGGAATGAAGCGAGTGTGGAGACTCGACGTTTTTATGATCGAACTCGAACTCGGAACGCGATGCCAGTGTGCCAACGAGTGTCGGCTCGGCAGACCGACCCCCATGGGAGCTCTCATCCTCGGCGGGGGGAGGGGTCAAAAGGCTTGGTTCTTGAGTGTCGGCATCATGTTGGCTGGGCTTGGGCCGATTCAGCAGATTGAGAAGATACTGCTGCGTGCCTGCAGCGGGCGGGGCCGACTGATTCCACGACGAAGATGTCGAAGCGGCTTCGGGCTTGGTGGACTCGGCGTCGAGACGACCCTTCATCAGGGCCGCAAGGAGGCCAGTAGGGTCGGCAGCAGCTGGGGCCGGGGCATGGATAACCTGAGGCGCTACATGCGCAGGAGCATAGTTGATGGGTGGCTCCCGAGCCGCAGCCGGTTGCTGCATGCTTTGCGGACCACCTTGACCACCGCTGCTGTTGAACTTCAGGAGGTTCAACAAATGTGCTGTCCGCTCGTCCCCGCCCCCGCCAGCACCACCACCGCCAATATGACGGCCTCCTCCGATGGGATTCATAAGGCCGGGGGGGAACTGAGAGCCGCCAAAGCCGACGGGTGGTGTGGGAGCTTCGGGCAGGAGGGCAGGCGAATCAATGGGAGCATGGCCTCCCGGCAGGTTGGGGGAGTCGGTATTGGAGTGATGGCCGTAAAACGACTGATTAGCTGCGCCCTGACTGTAGGTACCAAACTGGGAGAATTGTTCGGGTCCAGGGCCGGGTGATGGGCCGGGACTAGGAGAGGACTGCCGTCGGAGCTGGGCGAGAAGCGACTCGAAGTTGTTTGATGCATCGGTATCGGGCGCACCGTTGCCGCCGCCAGGCAACCCGTAATTGGACATGGCGAGAAGGCGCGGCGGTGGGGGGCCTTGGTTATCGAAGCCGGGCTCAAGTTACGTCAGGATGCGGAAGAGTGGTGTCGCTCAGATAGCTGGACTACAGATAGTAGTCGTCAACAACTGCTGTTGCTGCGATGACGGCCCCCTGACGACGGCAGATGGTGAACGAACAGAACACAAACGCCAAAGCGAAATCGAAGGACGGACGAAAGCGTCCAAGCGCCCGAGCGAGGTCCGACAGGTCGCGACGGGGCAGCGGTCGCGGAGGGACAAAGGGGATGAGGAGGGGGAGGGGTGGTAGGGTAAAAAGAGGAGACAAGCAGCAGCAGGTGCAGTGCTGCAGAATTGGTGCGAAGGAGATATTCTTGACGGGATTGGGGAGACGTCGTAGGTTGCCCAAAATGTATCGAAAAATATTGCTGGGTCGCAGAGGCTGGGGAGCAGGTGCGTGGCCCGTGCTGTAGCTACACGTGTCGCACGCGGGGCACCTGGACCGTGTAGGAGGTGGTGTCACCGAGCCTGTCCAATGAGCAGCCCCGACTGTGCTGCAAGAGAAAAAAAGCAGGGCGTCCTATGGCCTAATCACCACTGGTGTTTGATATCCAACTTGAAGTTTGAAATACCCAAGATCTGTCATCACAGCAGTGCCCTCAAATGTAGTGTGAGTTCCGGGTAGTCGTCCAACTATGGTAGGCTTTTCTGACATTGGATGCAGTCTTTGCAACAGTACCTTGGGAGTGCCAAGCCGCGCCTCTTGAATCGTGATGGCGGTGATTACTTAAGCAGCCTTGCCAAGCCCGGCATCTCCAAAAATGCGGGAGGCAAAGACGCTGATTGCCTCGACGTTGCGTCGCCCGGGACCGAATGCTCCATCATGTCATTGTTCGCCGCAAATCCTCCTCGCGATAGGTAACGCGGTAGTTCAACTCGGTGACTTGGGATTGACAGTGTCGGCCGAATTCCTCAACGACAACATTTTCCATCATCGTATTCTTCATCGCCAAACTTTGTCGCAACGACGGGAACCTCTGCCTGCTTCTCCCCAGACCCGACGCCAGCAGCAACAGGTGCCCATCGCTTCGGTAATCAATCACCATGTTTTGTCTGCGCAGGTAAGCGATGACTCTTTTCTGCAACCGTGCCTCCAATTCCTGGAGAGCGACAGAACCGCGCGCTGACAATGCCTCGATCAACAGTTGGCTGCCCCTCCTTTTTATACCAACCAGCGCATCGCCCGTCTTCATCTTTCTCTTCTTCCTCTGCACTTACTTTCTCAACCGCCCATGCGTCTATTGCTCGATTCTGCTCTTCATACTCTTCCTGACATCGTGCAACTGGTCTGACCATTGCTTCTTTGACTTTGCGAGCAACTGGTTCCAGCCAAGGCTGGCTGCAAGCTACATTTACCTGCCCACCATCACGGGCTGGAACGCGACGACAGATGCTACCGCGAGCCCAAGCTCGACGACACATGTCGTTACCGACGTGATGAATACGACTGCCGGTGCTCTTGCCACGGCGGCAGCGGACAAGATCGCTCAGACGAAGGTGGAATGGACGGGATTGGGGCTTGAGTGGCTAAGGAGTTTGCTAGGGAGGAGAGAATGGGAGATTGACTGTTTGGATCTCCATATACGACTGTGAGGCCTTCCGAGGGGCCTGTAGTGTTGTGATCTAGAGGGAATCTGTACATTGGTTGGGTTCTGTATTAAGCTGCGGTATTGGCGCGTATACCTCTGTACCATGATGCATGGCATGGCGTTGTGTGGGACAAACATAGAGTTTAATGGCATTTTGTGTTCTTGGTGCGGCTCTGCACCGACAAACATAACAGACGACCCCCTCCCAACGGCATTCATCGTCACATTATTCTGTACAGCTACACATGCAATTCGGTTCAGGTGCCGGCAGACAGATCGGAGACTTGTATGGAAGATCAGATGTCGGATCTGACATTCCGAACCGATGTGGCTTTTCTCCAGGGACCCGGGGAGCCGGGCTCAACCTCCCAACGTGGGAACTGCTGGTGCAACCGGAAATCTTACACAGCAATACCGAAAGAAATGAACTTGACGGGCTTCGGTGTGTATGTATGTACTTACACGAGGCATTCCTGGGAGGTGTGGGACCCTGAAACCGATGAAGAAAGCCTGGTGCGCCTGGTGACAAAACGGCGGGGCTAACCGATGAGCTGGATTTCCTGGCACGCCTGGTGACGGCGGAGTGATGTGCCCGGGACGGACTGGCACAAGGCAGGAATGCAGGCGGCATCAGACGGTCTTCTCGGGTCTAGAACCCGGGCTTGCATGTCAGATCATGGACACAGCATGGCAGATATTGGCAGCCAAAGCTGCCTTTGGTGGGCCTGTCCTGCTGCAGAAGCCGCAAAAAGGGTCCCGTCCAAGAGGAAACATGGCGCCATTTGTGCATTCACTGCTCCTCCGTCACCGTTCACCCTGTCATCAACCCCTCCGCCCTTGCGATAGTCGACTTTTGAAGATGTCTTTGTTGCTTGCCATATCCGTCGGCCGTCGTAAGACAGCAAATCAGGCGGTACAGACACCGCAAGACAGATACAGTTGATACTCATGGTACTGTACAACATACCGAAAAGGGGTGGAAGAAAAACAGAAGGCAAGAGAAAGAAAAAAGCCCCACCGCTCAAGATGAGATACTTAGCCAACTGGTGGGTTTTACCTATGACGTTGGGTCTGGTTGCGATTCATGTACGTAGCGTGCAACGTGGAAGTCCACATATCCGACTTCAGCTTCCCAGTTTCATCCCAAACCGTCACCAAAGCCCGAACCCTATGAACTGAATTTCATTTTGCAAGTTGGGAACTGAGTGCGCTCGCTGTGTGTATGTTCGCTAGGTCTCAGTCGCGTCTGCCTCACCCTCGATTGTTTTCAATCATCTCTCTTTTTTTTCTTTTTTTTCTGCCTTGTCAGGTAAGGTATTCGGCATTGTTCTTGACCCGTCCCCGGGTCTCCTCACCAAACGGAACCCCCAAGTCCCGGGACAACGTTTGGACCCACCACCACCAGGCTATGACGACAGCGCTGAAAGTGACGCAAAGAAGGGCTCCACACCGTTCTTAGCCTGCACGCCGCCGCGCCAGGAACCCCCAGTGCCCACGCTCATGGCCAACAAGTTGAACAGCAACACAAACCGCCACAGTCGTCCACACGCATCAACATCCCCTCAACATCCATCCACAAGACACCACGCCTGCCCCCCCGTCGCGTTCTAGAAGCACCTTCTTGCCCACCACCCAACAACGACCTTCGTCCCGAAGACGCCTTCAGCCACCTCTGGTATCCCATCGTCATCGAACATAACCTGTGGGTAAGTTTAAAGTCTGAATGTTTGGGTTGCCCAGCGCAACTGTACAAAGTGTACATTACATGCTTCAGCTCCACGGTTCAGATCGCTGTTCAAGGCTTCCTCTACGTCAGGAACTGCCAGTTGCCAATTCGGGCCCGCTGATCAGTCCCCATCCCGTCGTTGAAAAAGCCACATCCCTGCCCATCCTGACATCAAGCGTGCATTCGTCTGCATTTCAGACACCGCAGCACATTTCACCGCATTTCTCTCACCCCCTCGTATGCGCCCCTTTAGTCCACACTAGGTTGCCCGCTGGCCGAGGACCCCTTCACCTTGCCCAGCCCGGGACAGAAATCCGTCGAACCAATTCTCGTTTCCTTTCCCTTCTTCTTTCTGTTGCACTGTTCTCAATCGGCCCAGGATTGACGGATTGACAGCCCAGAGGCCATCCCGACTCGGCAGAACCCCACACTTGCAACCACCAAAACAACCACGGCTGCTTCTTAACTATCCTGGATAAGCCACCTCAGTCCGTTTCACGTACCTGGATCCAGGAACAATACAGGCGTTTCATCGCCAACCCCACCTCTCCAGCAGGTGCTTGTCGTCCGTCCTTCGCGAACATCGTGAGCCTAACGTACCCCAGCCCAGCAGCCTCAGTTAGGTTGTGGAGGCTATCGCCTAAGGCCGGGCCAGACCTTCGGGACGTGCTACGGTTTTAAAGTTCGGATCATAAAATAAGTCACTGGACATGATGGCGGCCGTGTTATGAAGCTTCAAGGCTGAGGATTCTTTTTTTGGTACATCTAGCAGGAATGCGTCACTGGCAATTCCCTGGAGGACCAACACATCATCACCATCCACCACTCAACATCCTCGCACGACGTTCTGCCACAGAGAACAAATCATACAATGCCTCCAGAACCAAGAGCCAGCGACCGGGCCGCGTATTACACGATGAAGACGACGACTAGTTTGTCGACGACACAAGCACCAGGTCATTCCCGCACCAACTCCCAGTCTTTCTTTTCCAACAAGGGCACCGGCACCCCATTATCTTCGCCTCGCCCGCCCCATTCTGTTGGTCAACAGTATCCCCCCAAGTCATCACCCGGTACAGGTCGAGGGGGTGCTATGGACGCTCGTACTCCGAGCCCAAATTACTTTGGTCTCGCCGTGGACTCTGGTGCTGACCCACGAGAATCGGCGCTTCTGCCGCACGAGAACTGGAGCACCCCAACGTCCTCGGTCAAGTCCTTTGCCGCTGCCATACCAAAACACTTGCCGCTAGATGCCAACCCAGAGTTTGAGGCCTTCAGGCGACAGATCGACGCAAACAGGGGGCGCTCCGGGTTTAGCCTCCCCGCCACACACTTCAACATCACAAGTGGAGGCCCGTTCGCTCCGACAGTATCAACCCCTTCTGCTCAACAACGGCCTCGCCCACCACGATCACAAACCCATGGAAGTAATTTGCCAGAAAACCCGCTGCCGCGGCCATCACTACCAACAGAGTCCGGCAGCTGGGGGCCGGGGGACAACCCCTGCCAGCCAGCCGCGGAAAAGGACAGTTATCAAGGTGCGCCCCACCTCTCGACAGAGTCGAGGCTTGGGATCAAGGGATTCAAAAATCCTCCTTTTTTTCTGGGTCTTGCAAAGCCGCCGAGCCAGGAGTGGGAGAAACTCAACTCATCCATCTCCGAAGCAAGCGGTCGACCCGGCCGCAAAACTGAGACGCCCTCGCCTACTTTCAGCCAACAGACACATGACGGTCAGCAGGCAACACAAGGATGTGGCGAGCCTGACATGATCCCACCAGCGGCGCTCAAACAACTCCTGGATAAGAGCAAAGGGGAAGACCTTCTGCTGCTAGACATCAGAGTTTCTCCCCAGTATGCTCAAGCGAGGATCCAGGGCGCCCTGAACCTGTGTATTCCAACCACGCTGTTGAAGAGGGCAACCTTCAACCTCGAGAAGCTTCAACAGACTTTCCAGGCAGACCGGGACCAGGACAAGTTCGCCAAGTGGCAGACATCGAGTCATCTGGTTGTGTACGATGCCGCGTCCGCCGACAAGCGTGACGCGACCTCGGCTCTGAACATGATCAAAAAGTTCACCAACGAGGGCTATTCGGGAACCACGAGCATTCTACGCGGTGGCTTTAACGCCTTTGTCCTGGCGTATCCAAACTTGGTCGATCGCTCATCAAACATGATGTCACCCAGCCTGTCACTAGGTGGCGCAGGTTCTGCTACGAATGGTACACGGACAAATGTCCCGCCTGTCATTGGCGGAGTCATGCTGCCGACCACAAACGACAAGATAGATCCATTTTTCAGCAACATCCGCCAAAACCAAGACCTTGTTGATGGCGTTGGCCAGATGGATGTTGGGGTTCCGACAGGGCTTGATAAGAATAGGCTACCGCGCTGGCTCAAGGAGGCCATCGAGATCAGCGACCATGGTAAGCGGGTATCGGACAAGTTTCTGCGGATCGAGCTTACAGAGCAGTCCCGCATGAAGCTTGCCTATGCTGCCTTTGCGAGCTCGAAAAATCACGGTCCCCAGACCGAGACCCAGGTGCGGTTGTCTGGGGTTGAACAGGGTGGAAAGAACCGGTACAAGGATATCTTGCCGTTTGAACACGCACGTGTGAAGCTTCAGGGCCGCCCAGAGGGAGCATGCGATTATGTAAATGCCAGCCACATCCAGGCCAAGCGGAGTTACAAGCGTTATATCGCCAGCCAAGGACCCCTGCCGGCGACATTTGAGGTATGTCCAGTAATCCTTTGATTTACTTTGTCCCACCAGGTCTAACTCTTCCCACAGGACTTTTGGTCGGTGGTCTGGGACAATGATGTACGCGTCATCGTCATGTTGACTGCCGAATCGGAAGGGGGTCAACTCAAGTGCCACCCCTATTGGAAAGGCAGGGACTTCGGTCCTGTCCGGCTTCGTCTGCTGTCCGAAAAAAAGATATCGTTGGATATTGACAAGCATCGGGCCGGATCGACCGCCGCGAACGATGAATCTGCTCCAACCCAGTCGAACGACCACGCCTCCACCATTCCTGAAGGAGGCCGTCGACGTGCCAATACCACAACCACGCTGAACTCCAAGACACCGGAATCCCAATATGGCACCACCCAGGCGGCCGAAACTCCTTTCGTCACGATCCGAAAGTTCGCTCTAAGCCATGCAATGGAACCCTTCGCCCCCATTCGAGAGATTACCCATCTTCACTACACTTCATGGCCTGACTTTGGTGCACCAGCCCAACCAAGCCATTTGCTCGCGCTGGTGGAATTAGCTAATGTCATGCAACGCGCCGCCCTCCCCAACGACCCTACAGTGACGACGTCACAGGCGCAACCTCGTCATGACAGCGGCAGCTACTTTGACCCGTCCCCCCCACTCCGACCAGACAGCCTGAGCACCACTGTTCAGCGTACCTCTTATGACGCGCCTGAGCCTGTCGAGAAAAGTCGTCCCATGCTAGTTCACTGCTCGGCCGGGTGTGGCCGAACAGGAGCCTTTTGTACGGTGGACAGCGTAATTGACATGCTCAAGCGGCAGCGGCAGCAGCAACAACAGCACTCTGTGGCCGCGCAGGCGTCACCCTCGACCGTTCATCGGTGCAGTTCTAACAAACGGACATCCCAAGACGGCTGGGACGATGATGACGACGACGGCAGAGGTAAGCGTCTCGCGCTCCAGCAAGACCGAGACACAAGGGTGGATCCAGACGGAGATGTGACAATGGCCATGGATGAAGGCTTTGTCGTTCTCCCACGCCAAACGGCAGCACCGTCGCCTTTCACATCCCAAGCAAACGGGTTCCCCGGGTTCAGTAGTGGCAAGGAGAGCATAGACACGGCCTGGCTGGAGGATGACAGCGTTGATCTTATTGCCCGGACAGTAGAGGACTTCAGAGGGCAGAGATTGAGCATGGTGCAGAGCTTGAGGCAGTTTGTGCTGTGCTACGAGACAGTGCTGGAGTGGATCTGGAGGGTGGAGGATGGTGGTGGCGCAGGGGGGGGTCTGCTTGGTCGAGCGAGAGGAAGGAGTGGCAGTTTGGCTTTTTGATTCAATGGTGTCGACACCAAGTGGTTAATATATATATACAGCCGTCCAAGGCTCTGCTTGGAAGCGTAGGCTAGAGAAGGCTGATGTTCTTCCCCGGCAGTGGCGTTCTGCAGTTTAGCTTCGGCGGCGTGGAATACCTACATACTGGGCGGAAGACTACGGCTTACTAGGACAATATAAGACGAAAAAGACTTCGACTATGGTTGGATCACAGACTGTGACGAGTAATGAATTCGTGCCCTTGTGGATGTGACACCTGGATACTTGAATTGGTCTAATTGTACATGTAGCAGCATTAAACAACCCAGGATGCAATCTTGCAAAGCCGCGCCTGCTCTTTCCAGTTTCCCCCAACGCCAGACTGAAAATTAACGCCACAGCTTGGCCAAAGACACCTCCTTGTCGTCGTGCTTGTTCAGAATCTTGGCCGTCGCCAGCTCAAAGTCCTCCTGCGTGACATGCACACGCCTCTCGCGAAGGGCATACATGCCCGCCTCGGTACACACGCCCTTCAACTCGGCCCCTGAACAGCCATTCATCTTCTCGGCAATCTTGGTCAGGTTGATCCCGCGTGTCAGGTTCATTTTGCGGCTGTGGATTCGCAGAATATCGGCTCTGGCTTCCACGCTCGGGGGCGGGAACTCGATCTTTCGGTCGATGCGCCCCGGGCGCAGGAGGGCTGGGTCTAGGATATCGAGACGGTTCGTTGCCATAATCACCTTGATGTTCTTGGTTGGCTCGAAACCGTCGAGCTGGTTGAGGAGCTCCAACATGGTGCGCTGGACTTCCGAGTCGCCACCCGAGGACCCTTCGACACGGGAAGAGCCGATGGAGTCGATTTCGTCCATAAAGATGATGGAGGGAGCGTGCTCACGGGCCATGATGAAAAGCTCTCGGACCATGCGCGAACCCTCACCAATGTACTTTTGAACCAGTTCAGAGCCGGAGACACGGATAAACTTGCAGTCTGTGTGATGGGCCACCGCACGAGCCAAAAGAGTCTTTCCCGTTCCAGGGGGGCCGTAGAGGAGGACACCCTTTGGTTGGGCAATGCCGAGAGACTCAAAGAGCTCTGGATGTTTGAGCCCGAGCTCGATGACCTCCTTGATTTCCTTGATTTGTTGGTCGAGACCGCCGATCATGTCGTAGGTGCTATCGGGAACCTTTTCGACCATCATTAGAGATACGAGGGGATCGACCGAGGAAGGAAGCATCTTCTCGAGCTTGTAGGAGTCGGACAGCAAGGTTACGCGCTTGCCAGGTGTGAGTTTGGTGATGTCGACCGAGTCGGCAATGTCAACAACTGCACACGACAAGTGTCAGTTGTAGGTCCCGGCGAAAAGCAGCAAGACCGAGACCTACCGTATTTTCCCTCGGGATGCACCTTGACCAGAACCTTCTTGGTGCCCATCACCTTGACGACCTCGCCCACATACGAGCCCGGTTGTTGTAGCAGACCAAGCTCTTCTCTGAGCAGGCGTACCCGGGAATTGTAGTCATTGCGCTGGGCTTCGAGACGACGGAGAACGGCTTGACCCTTGAGGATCTCGAGTTGCATCGACTCAATCTTGTTGTGGTAGTAGTTGTCGAGCGCCATGGTGACAGCGGTTTATGATACCGTTGGCGGGGAGGCGGGACTCGATGGGTTGTTGTGGCGGGTATGCAAAGGTCGGGTATTGGTAGATTGTTGAAAGAAGAGATGGACCTGTAAGATGGACTGGAACAATTTGGGTAGAGCGTGAGAAATAAGATAGCTCGTCGTGGCTCGTGTGTCGTCGGTTGGAATTCAATGTTGAAGCTGTTGCCCCAGGCCGCCTCTACTGGCGAAATCAGCCATCGAAGGCAGCTCAGGTCAACGCAATGCGCACCTGGGCACCGAGCTGCCACCGCCTGGTGCCAAGCCTTATCACAGCTGCCAGCAGATGAGGCCATGGCACGTGACCTGCGGCTTTCTTTGCTTGTCGGGGATCGGTGCTAGGCTATCCCGCCAGAGCTTCAATTAGGTAAGCCTAACTGTGAGATGGGGCTGTGATGTCACCGCCAAGGGATTGTCCATGATATCGTGTTGTGGGTAGGTCTTATGAAATCAAAATAAGATAATTGATGGCTATTTGGAGCTCACACAATTTACCTTATCTAGCATGGATGGCGAAGTATTGTTAGCAGTGTGAGTTGTTCTCATTAGCAGTGATCCCCAATCTATATTCGTGCCTATTTTGAAGCCGTTTCTCGGATCATTGCCAAACGAGAGGCGGAGAACCAGAGGGGGAAAGTCAGTGAGTTCGACAGACAGCTATGTAAATATAGACTTTGGCAACGGTTTACGGCGGCATGGGCACGGTGATGGTCCCAGGGCTGAGCCTGCGGCACATCCCGGGTTTGACGGGCAGTTGTCTGCCATTTGGAGGTGCTTGCTGCCAATCGCTAAACGGCGCCAAACTCGGCATCGCCGCACGCTGTGTCGCTGGCCAGCGCTGGAGGTTACATCGCCCACATCGCCCACATCGCGCGCTGCAGTGGATTGCAGCTTCGGTCAAGTTCCACCCGTCGTGCTGCTGCGTTTGGCGGGCACTCCCGTGATGTTTCACTGTTTCACTACACTCTGGTGGGTAGTGTATAATGATAGACAGGAAGCAGGTGACGGAATAAAACCGCGCGTTGGGCGACAGGGCACTCTCCCACGCTGCCTTGTGTTTTGGTCGCTTCCCTCAGGTTCCTTATCTCCCGTCTGCTGTCTGCTATCGCAGCCGGTGTTTCGTCTCGTGCCGACCTGCGCCTCTCTGCCGCCATCCTTCCTTCAATTTTGTCGCGCCTGCTCCTTTTCACCAGATACTGTCCCAGGTCCTTGCCGCGACGGCTCTGTGCAACTGCCATGCAAACCAAAGCCTGAAATCGCTTGTCGTTGGTCGACTCATCCTTTTCCCAACCTCTTCAAGTCCGCCGTCTCTCAAGCGGCCACCTCGAGCCGAGATTGATCAGCACCACAGCATCAGCAAGGACCGCGGCGTCCTCCAACAATTTGCTTTCTCGCTTGTCACCACTCGGATACGCAGTCCCTAGACATAACCATGGATTCTAGCCCACAGAAAGATGACGCCTCGGCGACCGACCAATCCCCAACAGACACCCGCCGCCCATCACGGTACGAGTCCATCACCGGTCAAGACGATCGCATGGATGAGAGCTTCCAGTCGACGGATACTGTGCGGAGAAAGCCAGAAGGTGGGTAGAATCAGATGTCAAGAAACCCTTGAGAACTCCACCAGCCTGGCCACGTTCTTGGCATTCCCGGGTGACCGACCACCTTTGTTGACATCTTGGGATCCCCTCACGCCATTGCTGGCTTTGGGGATTTGAACATGTTGCTGACTCTTTTTGTATTTTCTTCTCTCGATACACAGACTCAACCATGCAAAGCCCGAACCTGGCCAGCGGCGCATTTACAGACCCGGGCCAGTCCAGTCGAACCACATCAGTCACCGTACGCTCGCCATTGCTAGGCCCGCGAACACGCCCACGAAAACCCGCCATGCCGCGTCGTACATCGACGACAGCCCAGGCACCGCACCGAGGAGGTGTGTACTCGGTTGACGACGGTATCGCCGAGGTCGAGGCGGATGCTGTCGAGCGCCAGCACAGCTATGCCGCCTCTGTTCGGAGACGCACCCATGCTCCACCGTCGCTCTCGCGAGTCCATTCCAGGGACGAGGATGGCCCCAGCGACTGGCCCGAAGAACAGCACGAACAAGGCAGCACGGTGCCGGGGGTCGACAACGGTGAGCAGCGTTTGGACGAGCAGGTTTCGGACGAGACTCCGGCCGAGGATGACGGCGAAATCAGCGACGCCGAAAGCTTCACCCTCAAGGACCGCCAACAAGCGATTAACCAAACCCATCCGTTTGGCATCAGGCTATGGAAACCAGCTCTGTACAAGAAGGATCGTTCGGTGCAAAAGAACGCCGAGGCAGACGTGCATTCGTCGCCGGGTGGGCACGTTAGCAGCTGGCTACTGTTCTTCAACATCATATGGACCCTCGCCTTTGGTTGGTGGATGGCTCTGTTCGCCTTTGTCGGCGCCGTCATCTGCTTCTGCTTTGCTGCTGCCCCCAGCGGCCGGGAGTACGGCCGTGTCTTGTGGGGTCTGGCAGGGTATTTGTTTTACCCCTTTGGCAAGTTTGTGCGTCTGGAGCAGCAGGAGGCTTACCTGGAGGAAGACTTGGGCGAAGGCAGGAGCATCAGCGAGTATGAGCAATGGCAAAGCGGCGACCTCGAGTATGGCCGGCTCTTCTTTGGCCCAGACAGTAACCGCTCCATCATTGGCCGATCCCGCAGGAGTCTTGATTCGGAACCGGACGAGACAGAGAGCCTTTTGTCGAGGGGCCGTGGGCGAGGTTCGGATTCTGATCTGCCACGGATGAAGCGACGCTTGTTTGGCCGTGGTCAGTGGAACATCGGTCGTGTCGTCTTCTTCCTTTTCTTTTACTTCCTGATCACGCCCTCTCTGTTCATCGTGTCGGCCATCTGCTGGTTTTTGGTGTTTTGGATTCCCATGGGCAAGGTCACAATGCTCTTGTTTTCGCATCTCCGCCGCCATCCACTAGCACTGTCCTTCGAGTCCGATATGGCCTCTGCCAGAGCACCGGCTGGTCTCCAGTCTTCGATTCTGGTCTGCACCTATCGAGCTGTCGGCCTCAAATATTGGAAATACACGATTGACGGAACGAACATCTTTCTGATCAACCTCTTGGCCGTGGTCGGTTTTGTCGTTGTGGACTGGCTTGTGTTGCATCAGGCCCTGGGCGTCCACAACTTCTTCACCTCGTCGGCCTTCTTGTTCATTGCCGGCCTGCTGTCCATCATTCCCCTTGCCTACTTTATTGGCCAGGCTGTCGCATCCATCTCGGCCCAGTCCTCCATGGGTCTTGGTGCTGCCATCAACGCCTTCTTCTCCACCATTGTCGAGGTCTTTCTCTACTGCGTGGCTCTGCGCCAGGGCAAGGCTCAGCTCGTAGAAGGCAGCATTGTTGGCAGCATCTTTGCCGGCATCCTATTCCTCCCCGGTCTTTCCATGTGTTGCGGAGCCATCAAGCGCAAAACCCAGCGCTTCAACTCGAGATCGGCCGGCGTGACATCGACCATGCTCCTCTTTGCCGTCATCGCCGCGTTTGGCCCGACTCTGTTTTACCAAATCTACGGAACCCACGAACTGACCTGCCAGGACTGCACCAACTTTGACCACCCTAACCGGGGCGGCGGTGCTCTTCGGGACTGCCGCCGTTGTTACTTTTCGCAGACGCCTGCTATTAATGATCGTTTCTATCTCCAGGCGGTGCGTCCCTACTGCTACCTTGCCGCGGGCATGTTATTCTTGTCATACGCTATTGGCCTCTGGTTTACGCTCCGCACGCACGCCGCCGTCATCTGGAACACTGACGTGGACGAGAAGAAGCACGAGGATCAGCCCACTGGCCATAGCACAACCCGGCCATCACACACCATGTCTGTCGGCGACGCCAGCGGTGCCGACATTCGCGACTCCCATTTGTACAAGCGCATTCTCGGTCAATCCCTGCGTCAGGTCGGGCATATCCCCAAGCTGGATGAGCAGTCTCGCAACAGCTCAACCTTGTCGGCAGGTAAGGTCAATGGAACTCCGCATGTCGTCCCTCCCAAATCCACCAGCTACGGAACGGAAACGCTGGGTACCAACATGAATATCCCGGGATTCAGTGATGCCGAGAATAACAACCTCGTCCATCAGGTGGCAGAGATTGCCGCCACCGCGGCAACAGTGGCGGCGAGAAATGTGCAGAGGCCCCGACAGATGTCTCATCATGCCTCTACCGTTTCGGCCGCTGGTCATGGATCTGCTTCTGGAAGCCGTTCGGGCGCCTCTCGTCCCACTACAGTCTCGATCGGCGAGGATCTCGGGGAGTCTGGCGCGGGATCGGGTGGCCACGGCGGTCATGACGCGCCCAACTGGAGCCGTCTGAAGAGTTCCGTCATTTTGATGGTTGCCACGGTTCTCTACGCCATTGTTGCCGAGATCTTGGTCGACACAGTGGATGTTGTTCTGGAAAATTTTGAGATTGACGAAAAGTTCCTCGGGATCACGCTCTTTGCGCTTGTGCCCAACACCACTGAGTTCCTGAACGCCATTTCGTTTGCCATGAACGGCAACATTGCCCTGTCCATGGAGATTGGTTCCGCCTACGCCCTCCAGGTCTGCCTCCTGCAGATTCCGGCACTCGTCTTGTTTTCAGCCCTCTATCCTCCCGTCGGCGTTCCCATGGAGGATGTCGCCAAGTTCACCTTCAGTCTGCTTTTCCCGCAGTGGGACATGGTGACGGTGATCCTGTGCGTCTTCTTGCTCAGTTACATGTACGGCGAAGGAAAGAGCAATTACTTCAAGGGCAGCATCCTGTTGCTCAGCTATCTGGTGGTGATCATCGGCTTCTACTTTAGCGGCTACGGAACTAGTTTTGAGAGCCCGCAGAGCACTGTCAGCCGATTCGACACAATGGGTAGTGACGGTCAGTGGATGAGCTACAAGTACAAGACGGTCGGAAGGAGTACGTCTGGTGTGGCTTTTTGATGTTCTGTATCCCTCCGCTCTCGACGCGCAGCATCGGATTTCATCTTTGACACTGCATATGCTAGCATGGCCTCACAACAGAGGGCATCACAGCACAACAGCCTTGATTATTCACAATACCCTCCCTCTGAAATACAGTTCCGCGTCTACCTTTTGTTTCTTTTTTATTTCCTTTTTCTTGATGCTCATTATCACTGGTATGAGGACGTCCGGGCGGGGAGTTGGGGCGTTGTGTATTGTTCGGCAAGATTGTACTTAGAATGACGGGCGGGCATGAAAATTACAAGACATGTCCAACAACAAAATGGTGTATGCAGGAAGGGGAGGAGGCAGGCTGGTTTATCAGTGAGGAGGTACGGCAGTTAACCTAGTGAGGAGAGAATAATGTGACTACCTACGAATATAACATTCACGAGAGACTCGTGTCCGGTGCATGATAACCATCGCGGAGATGGATGGCTTTTCATTGGTGGGAACGTTGCGATGCAGTGTTCTCCTAGTCATTGCCGTCGGCCGGCAGTTGGGGACTGGGAAGCTCAGCCACATCCGTTGTAGCATTCGATCGTTTTTGCCAAGCTACGGCTTTTGATCAAGTGCCATGGTTTCATTCAATCTGGGGTCAAAATCGAGAGCTACGATTGGCTGCAATGCTGCTTGGTATAGGTATCACATTAATGGCCATATCACTCCGCATACCGTTTGGCTATGCCCTCATAATTGATGGGGAGGGTGAGTGTCCAGTCGAAGCGAAATGGCAACTTTGACAACCAAGTGCCACAGGGGCGCTCAATCAGAGGCACAAAAATGTTAACGACAGGGTGAGATATAATTTAATCGATTTTATTCTTGGTTTTCCTTTATAGCTGCTCTATCACCGCTTCTCATCACTAGAACTATCATCTGGTCCCGTCAGTCACTCCGCGGGCCATTAGCGGACAAATCTATGGCTTCCTCCCGTTCAATACCTTGTAGGTAAATGAAGGGCTCAGGGCACACTCTATCAGTGGTGGCCGTCGATAGCAAGGACGAGATCTGCAATTCCTTGCAAAAGCCGGCGATATGACTGCAAGGCCAGTGCTGCATTCCGATAGGCTGAGGAAAGAACGGATCAAAATTTGGCTAAACCACAAATGCCGATGATCTATTGCGGGACTTGATATCCTGGAGATATCACCTCTGGTGACGTCTTATTCGTCGAGGTGTTATCATATGAGGGTATTCGGTACTTAGATTCCCATCCCAAAGGCAGCGAAGTTGATGCGGAAGTTGGTCCTCAATGCCAGTCGACCAAAAGAGAAGGACATAGACCAAGATCGGCACAAACCTCGTCGCAGGTAAACTGTTTTGCCTCTCAAACCGCTGGCACTTGGTGGAGAGTTTGTTGATCATTGGGAAACCGTCAGACAATCATCACGGTGGTCCTTTCCAGGCAGGCCTTGGTAGATACATAGAACAAGATAATACAGATGAAGCCAGTAGCCAACTCCGATCATGTCTTCCTTGGTGATACAGCTTGGTAGAGAATAATCCCGGCTACCCGTACACGGAAGCTGCAACTGCATACTCCATACTCCCATAAATGCAACTTCCGTGCTACCTACAGGAGAGGGGTGTTGGTATTCATCAGACCAAGAGCGGGGAAGAGTTGAGCTGAGGGATAAGAACAGCCCTCTGTCCCTCCCCCGAAACCAACCTTCCTGTTGTTCATCAACTGTTTTCCTCAGCTCGCCTTCAAAATGGTGTCTCTTACTGATCTCTTTCTCGCTTCCCTTTTGGTGCCAACCAGCCTTGGCTCTGCCCTGCCACCTCGGATCATCGATACGATTGACCAAAGGGGTGGACGGGTCACCTTGAAGCAAGTGCGCAATCCGCGTGGCCACAAAGCTTTCAACCCGGCCAGGGCAACATACAGAACCTTTCTCAAATACGGTGTCCCAGCTCCTGATTACATCAAGAAGGCAGTCGCCCATATCGACGAGGAACAAGAGGAGGCTTTTGCAAGGATAAAACGCGACACGGGCTCGGCGGCTGCCATACCCATCAACGAGGTAGACATTGCGTATGTCACTCCCGTCACCATTGGAACGCCCCCACAGACGCTCATGCTCGACTTGGACACTGGATCCTCGGATCTGTGGGTTTTCAGTAGCTTGACACCAAGCAACCAGGTCAGGGGCCAAGAGATTTACAGTCCCACCAAGTCGAGCACATCCAAGCTCCTCAGCGGCCACACATGGAGTATTAGATATGGAGATGGGTCCGGTTCTCGTGGCACTGTATACACGGACAACTTCACCATTGGCGGGCTTGAAGTGAAGAGCCAAGCTGTCCAAGCAGCCCTGGAGGTCTCCTCCAGTTTCACCCAGGAGCAAAGTCTCGACGGGCTTGTCGGTCTGGGCTTTTCGGCCCTCAACACTGTACGGCCAAGTAGCCAGTTGACCTTTTTCGACAACGCGCGACCAAATCTTGATGAGGAGGTTTTCACAGCCGATCTCAAGTATCACGCCAGTAAGGTTTTTCTTCTTCCACTCTTCTTGCCAATATCTCCAGAGCCCCTGGTAACAAATGACGTGTCACAGCCGGCAGTTACGACTTTGGTTTCATTGACAGCAAGAAATACGCCGGAAACATCACCTACACGGCTGTTCAACAGTCGCCCGGGTACTGGACTCACTCGCTGTCTGGGTATTCTGTTGGATCCGGGGCGTTTCAGGCATCGCAAATCAGCGGAATCAGTGACACCGGTACTACATTGCTGTACCTCCCTACAGCTATCGTTACGGCATACTACCGCCAAGTCCAAGGAGCACAAAACTCCCAATACTACGGCGGCTACGTCTTCCCTTGTTCCAGCACGCTCCCCACATTCACTTTTGGCATTGAAGGTGCCAGGTTCACCATTCCTGCTTCATACATCAACTACACACGCATTTCCCCGACTTCCACGACGTGCTATGGCGGCTTACAGAGCAGCTCGGGTTTGGGGATCAATATCTTTGGCGATGTCGCGCTGAAAGCTGCGTTTGTGGTGTTCAGTGGGACGAACCCGCCCCGAATTGGATTTGCTATCAAGCCATTGGCATCTTGACCGCCGTATTATAGAACCTGATAAGAATGAGATCAGAATGGACAGGGGGGGTAAGTCTGTAATGAGCTAGAGATATTTTTTACGTGGGTGTTTCAGCGCTGGACAGCTCGGTCTCTTCTGTTGACATTTCTCATCGAACTACTCATAGCTTCACAACTCTGAATTTTAATCTCGATATGACGGGTGGTTACTAAAGCATCACCTTTGTCGATTTTCATGACCCATTACTTGTGTATCTTGATCTGTATGGGGAAGCATACAGTTACGTCCACATATGCTAAGGGAAAGGCTGCGGTTTTCTGGCCAAGGTATTTTCAAAGTGAGGTCTTTTGGTTTCAGTACCCAGAGGCGCCCCAGGATAAGACCACAACCGCGTACACTCAAGTCACGAACTAAAGTCTACAGTTTTCATGTTGTCACTGAAAAGGGACAGGTAAACTTTCCATTTGTCATATTTAGCATAGATATAAACTTGACCCGTGAATGTTCTATCTGAATGAAAAGGCTCGCCCGCCATGCTAGTCCCTGCTCAATCCTCGTTTAACCCTACGACCTGGTAAGGCCACAGTGATGCATCTACAGGCTCGCAGTTGACTTCGGTGTTGGTGAAGTCCTCATTCTCGCTGACAGCCTCCGAGCAGGAGAGGGTTACTTGAGTCGTTCCCCGGGTGATAAACGTCCCACTAGGCATCATCAGTTCACATGTGGCTAAAATTACCGGGGGGGGTGGAATACGTACGAAATATCTCCTTCGCTGCAAGGGATAACCTCCTGGATCGCCAGCGAACCGGCTTCTTTATTGAACCTGAAGGCAACTTGAGATCCTTCTGGGGCGCCTTCACCCACAGAACACAGATACTCTTGCTCGCCGTCAAAGAAACCGATATCAGAATTAGTATTGCTGGCCGCGGTGCAGTCGGCGGTGTATGTGGTGGCGGTGTTGCTCAAGGTGAAGGAGAGATAAGCCCATGCATCGGGTTCTTTGCCGGAAACTGTGACGACAGACGATTCGTATTCAAGCTGCGAGATGGACCATTCAAGGTCAAGGATGGAATTCCAACACACTCCATCTCTAGAGAGAATCGGCTTTGGGGTGGGAGTTGGAGCTGGTTCTGCGGTGCTGTCCTCCACCGCAGGGTCCTCCTCTCCAGCAAGTACTTCACGGGCCGAGATGATCTCGAGGGCACGGCGATGAACAACATGGACCGGTCCAGCAGCAGCCGTGGCTGCCAAGATAAGGACAGGAAGCAGAGCTTTGGTCAACATCTTGTCGTATACGTAGATGCTGGGAAGATGCCGAGGATGTCGAGTTACACGGTCAAAGAAGGTGAGCAGGTGTAAGCAAGAACATCGGAAAGAGGGCGCAATTCTGGCAATAAATAAACATTTTGGCTAACACCTGAAATGTTCAGGTTTTGGGAGCCGATGTTTGTTTGGCTCTGGCTATTTTCGGCATCATGTCTCCCGCGTCTTGCTCGGCCTCATTCGCCCACGGGCCCTGTCACTTGCTGCCGCCATACAGACAAACTAAACCCCGTTTGAAGTGAAGAGGTCTCCCCAGCCATCGTCCAAAACATGGTTCCCAGTGGTTCTTAAGTGTAAGGAGAGGAGGCGGCAGAGCCGATCACCGTTGCGATATTGTCACTGTTGTGCACTGGTCTGGCCAAGAGGCTGCGCAGATACAACTGCTGGGCAAGGTCACACTGGTACCGAGGACCAGGGACCGCACCATCAACAGAATTGTCCGATTCAGTGTTAATAGGCTCGTCTGTGCTGGGGTGTTACCGTGGCGGCATCATGCTTCCGGAGCACCTTGTTCCGGTTGCTGCAACCTTGGATGCAGGACCTAACACTCGCAACCAGGTAAGAAGAGCTTTATTCATCAGTGAAGGAAACATCATGGCCACAAATAGCAAAGGGTCCCCGCATTCAGGTGAGAATATATTAAAACTAAGCCTCCACCCGACATATTGTCACCATTGAGGGCTTAGTCTCTCGTTATAACCATGGACTGGATAAATTGAATCCAGGTCCACGTGCATGATAAAAATAGTATTTCTTGCACTTATCTCTTGATGGATGTGGATACCTGGTGTAGTCCACACCTCACTGAGAACATGGAAAGTTCAAGTTAAAAGGAGTGAGCACCTGCGATAGGCAACCCTTGAAAGAGGGCAGCTTCGAGGGCGGGATGGCTAGTGCACAGCCCTCAGTTGAAACCATATCTGTAGTATGTATCCATTGATCTTTCCAAATACCCTCCCTCATATATTGTTGCACAGCTTGCCAGATAGCTTTCCATCCATGGTTAACATCTTGCTGAGTAAGGTAGCATCCCAGTGTGTGTGTGAACCGGGCATGAGATCGTGGTGAGCCCAGGTGCACCTAACTAATAGTTGGAGAAATACAAATAACGTACATTATAAGCGAGCGACCAATATAAGCGAGCGACCACTTTTTCACAACCTTTATACCATTATCCTCAATTACTACACAACAATACTAGGAAGCAACCATAATTACATCAGAAACAGCTGAATCAGATGCTTCTGCAGCCTCCTGGCAAGTGCGCGCATTATGCCCAGGCTTACCGCATACACCACAGTACTGAACCTTCGTACGAGCCCCCCCTGCATTACTACTATCCGGCTGCGTTTCTTACACTCCCTCCCTATCCACGGCCTTCTGATCCAGTAAATCCTGTGCCTCTTGTACAGTAAGTGACCCTCTAAGCCTCACACGTGTTTTTTTGGCTCTCCGGCGCTTACTTAGTGCCTCATTAGCCTTACGGAGCGAAGAGACTTTTGTACGAAGGAGAGCTACCTAGTATATTATAGCCGTTATACCCTTAGTAAGCTGGTTTACCGCAGTTAGTATTAAAGTTGGGGAGCTATTTTGATGGTTAGTAATGCGAGTTTTAATGAGCGTTGACTGTGAGTTGGCTTCTCGAGGGTTGTGTAATGTTTAGGAGACCTAAGGGAGTGCCGTGCCCGGCCGTAAGTTTGGAGGTGTTGGCGTACGAAGCTTTATATCTAGCTTAGAAAGTACTTTCTCTAGATCGTACGGTATAAGGCTAGTACCCGTAAAGCCACCCTGTATATTCCTCTCTGTTATAGAGGCAAAGAAGGCCTCGCGGAAGGCACAGAGGAACTCGAGCTTACTTATATAGTTAATATATATACGTATTAAGTCCTCGATCTAGCTACCGTACGCCTGTTTTAGCGGCCCAAAGCAGCTAACATCGAGTAGCTGGAGGAGGTAAGAGGAGTGTGGAAGTATATAGAGCGTAATAATATTGTTCTGCTGGTAGTAGCGCTCGAATTCGGTCGAGTGGTGGCTCTCGTGGCCGTCGAGGATTAATAACCGGTATTTACCTTTTATCCGGGGCGCCGTATAGTAGTCGAAGTACTTAATCTAATCTAGGCTTATCGGATTAGTAGTCCAGCTATTATCGGTAGTTGCGATGCGCCAGATAGACGGTAGGTTGCACTCGGTATACTAGTTAGTAAAGTGGTACTACGCGGCTAAAATAATAAAAGGAGGGATAGCCTAATCGAGGGTATTAACTTCCTAGATTACCGTTACCTATTCGCGGTTACTAGGCTGGGCCAGTTTCGCCTTACTAAGGCCGTCCGAGGTCGTAACTACTATATCCGCGAAAATAATATTTATTATAAACCCAGTCTCGTCGAAGTTGTAGATATCGTTATTTATAATACCGTACTTAGCCTTAGTGTTCCGTATAAGCGTAAACCACTTACTAATAACCTTTAGATCTTCGCATTTAGCCCTCTAGTAGTCGTATCTACGCGTAAAACGTATACGGAGCTATAGCTGGCGTTTAACGAAGTTGTGTGCCTAGAGCTTGCTAATAAGGGGCGCGTCGCGTACGTATAGTAGTTAGTTGGCCATATCTTCCACACTACGCAATCTTAGTAGAAAAGCTTACGCATATAGCTCAATAATATATTAAACAATAGCATCCTCTTCGGATTAAGTAAGCTTCTTCGATTTAGGCGTAGTATCGCGTCGTGCAGGCCGGCCGGCGCGTCGGTATCTAAGCGTACTGCGATCGACGTTATATATCTTAGCTGCCGCTAATACACTTAGATTTTTATTATTTTAAAGAGCCTCAAGGGCTAAGATTATATGGGCTTCCTTTGAAGTAGATGGCATTTTGGATTGTTGAGAAAATAAGGTTTTGAGGGGGAGGTTAGGCGTTGCGTGAAAAAAAGTGGTCGCTCGCTTATATTGGTCGCTCGCTTATAATGTACGTTATCACTTCTAAGACAACCTGAAGCCCATAGATATCAGGGATGTTCTGGTTCCTAGATCTTAGGGTAAGGTAAGGAGGGTGCGAGGAGGCATCAGCCACTTATATGTGCCCAGTACTGTTCAGTAAATAGTCTATTGGCTCCCATGATTACGTATTGAAAGCGATGCGCTTAAATGGAAATTCAGAGTTGGAGTTTCCCCACCCTGTTAGTATGGACTCGTTATCATCCTGGGGCAATATAAGCAGGCTACCCGCCAGATGTAAACTACCTTCTACGACTTACAGAAGAAGGCTTTGTTTAGTATGAAGTATAATTTAGTGTCAAGTATAAATCATCATGTACCATTATGAAACATAATGACTAGTACAACCTTCCTGTGCTATTGGAAACGACCTATCTTATTAGCCAGAGGTGGCAGTAGAAGGAATCACTGCTCCTCGTCCTTATGCGCTGTATTCCTCTAGAGTTCACATTCCTGTCGTCAGTCATCGCCATCCCGTAGAGCAGTGTCAAGCGTCAGTCTCCTTGAATGATCGAATAGTTAGGTCAATACATATACAAGGAAAGGTGGTTCAGTCTATTTTTATAGAGCGAAAAAGCAGCACCAAGCGAACCAACTCAACCGTTCGGATAAAGAGTACAAGCTTTCATCTACGTGATTTTTGGTTGCGGCGAGTGCCCTCTCATCGAAAATAGCAGCGCGAGTGACAAACCTGCAGCTTCAAAGTTGTTTTATGCCAGGGTGAACGGATTACACGACACCTGAAACAGACGAATGGAATGCCGAACTCCAAAGCCGGATGTAATATATTCGTGGTCTTTCTCAATTTATACAACTACCGGGTTCACCTACAACCCAGTTAAATCTGGCTAAACCTGGCCAACTTGGAAGCCCAAGAAGCTTGGTGATCCGTAACAGGCAGTTCCACGGAGGTAAGCTGCCGATTTGTGGATTTCTAGCACACATGACAGAGAATGAGACATTCAGGTATTTATCACCCGTGATTCCCAGTAAACTGGCAAGATTTCCATTTTTTCAAAGAAGACCACCTTCATCAATCTGGAATTATTCTACTCTCTTACGGAAGGCAACATGAAGATTCTCAGCGTATTCTTACTCGCAGTTGTCGCTGTTGAGGGTCATTGTACGTTTGTGTTCACTGATATACAGCCTACTAGCCTGCAAGACTGACACAGCTCCCTACAAAGACACATTTCCTAGACTCGTCGTCAACGGCAAGACCGTGGAAGACAGAGACTGGCTCTTTACCCGTCAAACTAAGAACGCGCAGTCCAAGTCAGGCATTGAAAATCCCACCAGCGGAGATATCAGGTGTTACTCTTCCACAACAGCCCCCCAAATCGCCACAGTCCCCGCAGGCGCTTCGGTGAACTACATTTCTACTCAACAAATCAACCACCCGGGCCCCACCCAATACTATCTCGCTCGCGTCCCTGCAGGCTCATCAGCAAAGACCTGGGACGGTTCCGGAAGCGTTTGGTGGAAGTTTGCATCAACCATGCCCTACTATGACGCCAACAAACAGCTTGTCTGGCCTGCTCAGAGTACATACCTATGTCGCTATCCTGCCATATTTTGGACTTGAGTTGACAGCAACCAGACACCTATGCTACTCACCCCGCGGCCATTCCGGCCAACACCCCGAGCGGCGAATATCTCCTACGAGTAGAGCAGATTGCCTTGCACATGGCTAGCCAAGCAAACAAGGCACAGTTTTATATCTCCTGCTCACAAATCAACATTACCAACGGAGGAAACGGAACTCCAGGACCAACCGTCTCCCTCCCTGGGGCCTATAGGTGGGATACCCACCCTGCATAACTCTAGCTCATGAGCCCATGTACCTAGTGACTAACTTGTAACATTCCACCCAGGTCCAACGACCCTGGAATTCAGGTGAATATCTACAACCTCCAGCCAGATGCCTATCGCGCTCCAGGTCCTGCGCCCTGGCAGGGTTAGGTCGAGTCGACAGCTCTGGGGCACATCTGTGTTGGCGATGGAGGCTATGAATGGGAGGGACAAGTCCACATCCGATACCAAGTCGCTCGCTAGGCTGGTTGGATTTTCAAGATGAAAGATCATTCCCTTTTACCTGTATCCATTCATGCAGGACATACAGGCATGGGATGAAGTGAAGCTTACCTGGCAGGCTAGACAAGAGATGGGACAAGAGACTTGTGGTTGCACTTTCTCAACTTCTTCAAGTGACTCATTTGGCTACCTACCATACGGCTAAGCGTCGGACACTGCTTGTTATGTTGTTGCTGCTATCGTATGAGCCCATCCATTAGCCTGCCCGTTGAAAACTGCACCTTGGGTATCAATAAAGGCCCAGTAAAGGCCCATGGCAAAACGTGAAAGAACTCATGCATCATGCATGCGGTCGAGCGGGGAGAAAACCATTCATTGTTGTCAATCCTCATTCAAAAGGCAGAGAGGTTGTTGTTTATGCTTGCCTGAGTTGATCTGTTGCTGCTTGAGCTGTTTGACGGCTTGAAAAGTAGAGAGAAAATTACGGAAAAGCGTGAAGGCTATAAGTCAGCAGTATTGCTTTGTATGCCAGGTAGTAGAAATGGTTTTTAAATGAAAGAAGTCAATGCTGAAGTTGAGAAAGTGGACAAAATCCATGGACTTTTTCGTGGTTGCCCCTCGTTAAACCATAGATAGGTAGGAGGACAGGGCCTGTATTTCAGTTTATATTAGGTACCTATCTTATGTAGCTCAGGATGGAAGGAACGAAGGTGGTGATTGAGCGGCTCAAAGCAAATCAGCTGAGCTAAACGAACAAAATCATTGCAAATTCAAAGAAAATTTGAAGTGTAGACTGGGAGTTTGACAAAGGCCCCTTGGTAGTGTGAAAGTTCTGGAGTTGGGGAGCAGTGGACCACTTTCAACGCTGGAGTTTGATATATGGGTTGGAGCAAAGGCGCGATATCCTGATATCCTGATTTCCATCATTGTCAACCGTGTCAGATGATGTGGACACTCCATCTTTCGAAGGGCCTAGTAATTAAGCAGCCAGTGTGAAAGCCCCAAGGCACTTTCCTATATATTCCACCGCCCTCTTCTTCAGATGTTGACATGTTGTTGCACGTCCACCGCGGCTTTTTCTGTCAATGAACCTACGCAACTCACCAAAAACTCGTCAACTGCTACAATCCCCTTCAGGAGCGTCCTTTTGCTAATCCTGGCTCATGGGTCAACAATCGCCGCAGCCATTGCTGTTTCCTCGCCGGAGAACTCAGCATCGGCCTTGTCCGTCCTTCCGTCAACCGCCACTCGCACTCCCAGCATGGAGACGCAGCCTTGTCTTACGTTGATTCAAGCCGCCAATCAAGACGTGGTAGGTTGGATGACCAGGAAATGGACCACATGTGGATCTGGTCCACCACCACCACACCAGCCACACAACCTTGTTGAGATTACCCCTGAATGCTCACACTGGCCACAACAAGACTAATATTGGGTCAATTTCTATGGGAGTTATACCAAAATGTAGCTTAATCACTGTCAGAGTCAGACATTGCATCTGCTTCTCTCTTGCGCCTGGTTTGAACCCGATGACGTGCGCTGCGCCGCACAGGCTGGGCTGGCTCTGACTGCTCCACATCCTCCTTAGCTACCACTTCTTCCTCCACCACCCTCCCTTCAATACGGGCCTCTTCCAGATCACAGAGCCTCACAAACTTGGAATTCGAGTCTTCTCTATTCAATTTGCGCCTTTTTCTTGCTTCCTGGGCCTTTTGGGCGTTCTGTTAGTACCCTACCGCATTAGCTTTATGGATAAATGCTTTAGATCTCAATGTTAGTATAGTACTGGTGAGAGTCCTTGCCGCAAGCCGTTTTCCGGCCGATATATAGTTCTTAAGTAGGTCCCTAACCTTTTTAGGCACTAGGGAATCCCCCACGTGTGACGAACCCCTATCCAGAACCTCTGAAAGGGATATTGGTTGAAGCTACTTCTGAACAATCCTGGTTCGGTACAGCTAAACAGTGTACAACAATGGCTTATCTCAATCACAACGGTTTAAATACCAACGATTGTGACTTGTATTGCATACTGCGGAACTGTCTATCTACACCAGCCAGTTCCTCCGTATATATAGACCAGTGGACCGTGGACCGTCGACTTACAGGCGGTCCTCGGTCCGCTTCTGATTGGCCGATGCTGGACCGTGGACCGTGAACCCCACCGCGGTCCCCGGTCCCCATCTTATTGGTCCGTTGCCCACCTGGACCGTGAGCCCCGCTCGATCGCGCGTTTCAGTCTTGATTGGTCCCTCGTGGCCCCACTGTCTTCCAGAACCGTGACACTACAGTATAGAAAGTAAGTATTTTTGAAAAGAGATCTAAGGGCACTATAGGGACTACTACCTAGCTTAAAAAGAGCGGTTTACGCCTACGTATAAGCTATAATTCTATCCCACGCTAGCCGCCGGTAATATTTTATTTTCTAAAGCCCTACTTATAAGTAAAGTTATATAGCTAGATTAAATCGATTTACCGTTAAACGTATAGTTAGTAAAGGCGTCGTTTATAGCTATAAGCTTTTTATATTTTTTCTTTATATTAAAAAAGTAATTAATATTAAGGAGTTAAAGGATATAAAAGTAATAGAGGGGTAAGAAAAAAAAGGAAATATTATTTTTATAGTACTAAATTATAAAGTTATTAATAATATATAAGCTATAGTTATTATAGTTATTATAAATAAAAAGATAGGGTTCTAATAGATTTTTAGGTTTATATTACAGTTAACCCAACGGCAGGTCGCGTAGTATATAGAGCGCAGGACGTCCCTAGCTAATTATTAGGAAAGTTAAGAGACAGCTAATTGGGGCTGGCCAGAGAGTGCTATAGCGCTAAGATCCACGAGCAATCTGCAGGATGCAAGATACTTAGGGTAATCGAAGGCATAGCACGACGAGCACTCTGCAGGATATAATGTGCTAGAGGTGATCGGGGCTATAGTACGATAAGCACTTTAGGGTCTTAAAGTCTATATATACGGAGGAACTAGCTAGTGTAGATAGACAGTTCCGCAATATGCAATATAAGTCACAATCGTTAGCATTTAAACTATTGTAATTAAAACAAGCTATTGTTGTACACTGTTTAGCTATACCGAATCAAAATTGTTTAAAGTGCCTTTAACTAGTATCTCTTTTAGAGGTTCTAAATAGAGGTTCGTCACAGTTTAATTTTAAATATAAAAACATTTTTAAATCAATTAACGGTAAAATTATTATTAATTTAACTATTTTTTAATATAATTATATATTAATATTTATTTAATTAGTTTTTAAACTATTATTTTTAAAGGTCTTTACTTTTAAAAATAACTTTAGAGAAGGACTCTTTTATTTTATAAAATACATTGTTAAAATAGATGCTATTAAAGCCTGTAAATATAGGCTTAAATAGCTATCGGCGCAGTACACTAAGAGCGAAGAAGACTTTGACTGCAGTATTCGATAGTTGCCGTAGCACTAAAGGAAGGAGGATTATAGTAAAATGGTAAGAAAACACATAAACCAACCACAACACTATAAATATACCCCCAACAGGGTATATAAATGAATATACCTGCGTGATAGTAGCTCGCTCGCAGGCCGCACTCCACGTAGGATAAAAAAAAGACTCTATAGGCTCGCAGACCACATACTAAGCACCTAATCGGCCTAATTAAAGGGCTAGAATTGCCTGCACGCGTGTAAGGCATAAAAATATAAAGAAATAAAAGTCGATAATCTATCTAAAATAGAATGTCCGAAGTAAACCGCTTATATATATAATCCCTAAACCCCCAAATCCTCCGAGAGCCTTACTTCCTTACTTAAACCCTTAGGCCTATAGCCGTACTTTAAACTAAACTTCCTTTCGTATTTAACTATTATAAACTAATAAGTATATACGTATTTAAAAATAAAACATTTTTTTAAACGAAAAAAAAATATTGTTTAGTAAAAAAAAAAGAAAATAATATAATCCTATTACTTCTTTATCTATTTTCCCTTAATTAAAGAGAGGAATACCTTTACTTTTTGGATTTTAAAATATATTTTTATCTTTATCGAGCTATTATAATTAGCGACTTAATAATCTTTTTCTTTTATCTTTAAAGAACTTTAAGAGCTTACTTCTATTTTATAAAACGAAATATATAATTAAGCGAAAAGTATATTATTAACGACTTTAAATAATTATAATTAAAAAGTTAGGTAATTACTAATTTAAAAAGAAACGGTAAGTTTATCGTTATAAAAGTACGGAGCTTGAAAGGAATTACTATTTTATTTAATTATTAAAAATCGCTTTATATATTATATAATCTAAACCTTTTATAATTAAAGCTAATAAAGAACTAAGGAATAAAGTAAACCGGAAAAATAATAAAGATTTAAATAGTATTAAAAAAGTATTTAATAAGTTAAATCCTTCCGTATTTATTAAATCCTTTAAACCTTTCCTCTTTTATTTTTTATTATATACCTTTTAATTCAGCTTATACCTTAAAAACCTTTTTATATAAGCTATTTATAATTTTATTATTTTTTTTCTTATAACGCCTATAATCTTATAATCTTTATAATAACGATATTCTCGTTAAGCCTTTACTACTATTAAATCCTTCTCTTTATTATATAAAGTACCTCCCTAAAAATAAGTACGGTAATACTTTAAAACCTAAAAATTATATTTTTATATTTTACCCTCTTTACCGTAAGCTAACCTCTTTACTTTTATATTAAGGTTATATTAAAAAGTATAACGGATATAAAATATTAAATAAAAAATAACGTTTATTTAATACCTTTTTTAATCTTGTAACGAATCTATATAAACTAAAATACTAATAGTAACATCGTAAATACTTATTATTTAATAGCTTTTAATATTAATATAAATAAAGAGGACCTAATATCGTCGGTTAAAGGTATTATAATTATTATTAAATAAGAAAAAATATATTAATAATTATATTATAATAGAATTTAAAAGTTCTTTAAGGATCTATATATAACGCTTAAAGATTCTTTAACGAAAGTACCGAAAAATATAAGTAAAGATTAAACTAATAAACTATTATTTAACTTTTAATTAACTTTAAAAACTATATATTACGTAAATAAAGGAGGCTATATAAATATTATAAATATAAATCCGATTATAAAATATTATTATTTATAAATTAAAAAAAAATATTTAATAATATTAATCAAAAATTATTTTACGAAAATAATATTAATTTAATTAGGCCGTCTTTCTAAAATATAATTTTCTAGGTCGGTAATAAAATTAAGGTTAAAGCGAATAAGTTAAAAAGTATTATTATTTCAAGGAAGGAAAATACTATATAAAAAACTAAAACCGTAAACCTTATTAATACTTTAGAAATATATTTTCCGTATAATCTCTTTAACAAGATTATTAAAAAGGCCGAATTTTTTATTAATAATAAATTTTTCTATAATATATTATAAATAAACTTTAGAAAAAACATTAATAATATTATTCTATAAGAAATTAAAAAAGAATAATATGTAGTACGATCTATAATTAAAGGGTTATCGAGAGGAAAGTAAGAAGGAAGAAAAACTAATATTCCCGTTTTTACTTTAAACTATATAAATAATAAATTTTTATTTTTTACTATTTATTTAATTTATAAAATACGATTATTAAATATTTATATAAGTAGTTTAAAAAGAAAAAAAAATACTTTATTAAATTTCCTTTCTATTAAGGCTTATAGGACTGGTTATATAGTTTTATCCTTTCATTATAAATACTTATATTAATTTTTTTTACTTTTATTTACTTTTTATTTTTTTTAATACTTATTAATTACTTCCTTATAATAACCTTTTCTTTCGTAAAACCTATTATTTTATTTAATTAAATAATTAACGATTTTACTATTTAAATATCTATAATTTTTTTTATTAAGAAATTTCTTAATTAAGTTAAAAAAAGTCCTTAATCTTATAGCGTATAATTCGTTCCAAGTTATTATTAACTTTACTTAAAAGCCTTTACTTATTACCTTTACTTATTATTTTACTAACTTTACCTACGCTTTTAATAATTAAAGCGTTACCTATAAAAAATATATTTAAATTTAATATTCTATTTATATTTATAACTTTATTATATTTAAAGAAACTAATACTTATTATAATATCTTTTTCCTTTATTAAAATAGTTTTTAATATTTTAAGATTTTCCTTTTAAATCCTAATTACGTAGCGGCTCTCCTTTACCTTAAGTAGTTCCTTCTTAATTTAACGAATAAAGAAAATAAAAAAGAATAATAAATATTTTTATAAAAATATTAATATAAATAAAATTATTATTAATTATATTTTTAAAGTATTATCGAGTAATTTACTTAAGTAGGTTTTTATTAAATAATTTAATAGGTAATTCTTTAAGCATTAGCTTTCTAAAATCGTTAAATAAGTTTATTACTTTAAAAGTTTATTTATTTAAACTATTTAATTACTATAAATATTACTTTTCTAATTAAGCTTTAACTAATATTAATATCCGGTATTTAATAATATTAATCTATACTATAAATATAATTAAAATTATTATCGGTTTTTTATAACGTTCATTAATTAAATTAAAATTAAAGTAATATAACTATATTTTAATTACATAAAAGAAATTTTGATTAAAAATATAGAAATTATTAATATATAAGTATTTATTATTTATAATTTAATATTAATAAAAATAATTATAATTTCGAGAATCTCGGTAATAATAAATTATTAAAATTAAATTATAGTACCGTAAACTTAATTCCTAATAATAAAAAGGTTAATTAGGATTAAGAGTAGAAAAAATAGTAAGCTAAGTATAAAACACTTAAAAATAATAATTAAATAAAAAAAAAAAAAAGGAATAATCTTTCTTTACTTTTAATTAAAAAAAAATATAAAGAAAAAAGGAAATAGAAAAAAGAAATAAAAAAAGAAAAAAATAAAAATTAAAAAAATATAATATAATAATTTTTACTTTAAATAATTATTTTCCTTAATATCTTTTCTTTCTTTTCAAAATAAATAGTTCTAATAGCTTTATTTTTATAATATAAACTTTAATACTTTTTTAAAAAATAGTAACTATAACGTTTTTATTATTATTTTCTTTTAATTACTTAAAAAGTCCTTTAATTTACCTTTCTTTAAAATTACCTTTATACTTTTACCCTTCTCAAATTTCCTTTATATTTTAATATTCTTTTATTTTATTTTAGTCTCCCCTTTAATTATTAATTTTTTTTAATATTTTTTTACTATTTTTTTTCTTTATCCTTATTTTTTATTATATTTATACTTTCTTTCCTTTTATTATTAAGTACCTACTTAATTTTTTTTAATCTTAACTATATATTTATATTCTCTTTATTTATATATATATCTTTTAATTTAAAAAACTTTTATATCTTATTTAATATATAAAAAGTTTATAACGGTATTTTATTTAACGTTTTTAAAAATTAATAAATATTATTTAATTTAACCTTTTTTATTTTAAAAAGGCTATCCTAACGGTACTATAGCTTCTTTATTATATTTATATTTAACTTTTTATTTATTATATATATTAATATTAAGTCTTTCTTTTTAATTATATTATTTTTAGGTTTAATATTACGAATTTCTTTCTTATTTTTTTTCGCCGTAGGTTTTTATTTTACTATATTAACCCTTTTAATTACTAAAATTAAATTTATTTTTTATAGTTTTAATAATCTTACCTTTACTTTTATTAAATTTATAACCGTTCTTTCCTTTTAATATTTTCCTAATTTATCGGAATTAATTGTTTTTATTAATTAACTTTTTATAATAATAAATCCTTTTTAATTAGCGTAATAGGGTTAAATCTATATATTAAATAAAAAGTATTATATTTATAAATATTTCGTATTATAACCCTATTAATATATAATATATAAAGGAATTATTATTTTTAATTTTTCTCTATCTCGTCCGTTATTTTTATTAATATTAATATAATTAAAATATAATTAAACTTTATTACTTTATTTATTTTTATATTATAAAGTAAAATTATTATCCGGAAAACTTTTAACTTTTTTAAAATCTTTATAACTTCCTTTTTAAATTCTAATTCGCCGTTTACTATTATAATTAAAGGGTAACCTTATTTAAAAATAATATTATATAAATAAAGTTTTTAACTTTAAAACCTTTACTTTTATATACTTAATTAAGTTATCCCTTACTTTTAAAAAATAGGTTTTTTCTCCGGAAATTATTAATAAACATTAAACGTTTAAATATTATTTTATAAATAAAGTAATTAAAGGTTTAATATATAAATATTAGTTTTTCTAACGTTTCGGGCTTTATTATTAATACTATTTATATATTTTAATTTAAACTTCGACGTTAATATATATATATTTTTAATAATAATTTTTTATTACTTAAGCGTAAATAGCTTTTTATCCTTTATAGGTTATCTCGTTATAATATATATTAAAAAAAATTTTTCGCTCGATTAAAGGGTTAAAAATTTATTTAAAGGGAAAGCCTTCTTTATTTAGCTTAAAGAATAAAACTTTTTTTTTAAAAATTATTTTTAAAATATTGTTTTTAATAGTTTAAAAGTTATATTTTATTTTAACTTTTAGCTTAATACTAATTGTAAGAAACTTAACGATAATATAAAAGTAAAGAGACTATAGTCCGTTTAAGTAAGGGCCTTATTTAATAATTTCCTTTTTTTTTCTTAATATTTATTTATTAAATACTTACTTTTTAAATATTATTTTTTTAAATTCTTACATTAACTTTATTATTAATATTTAATTCTAATGTCTTTTCCCTTAAATTCAAGGGGCTAAATAGTTTTCTTAATAATATATTTATTATAAAGTTTTTACTTTTAAAAATATAAATAATAATAAAGTTAAAGAGTTTAATTTATTTTAACTATTTTATTATTAAAGCGCTAAAAACGTTATTAACCGCCCTCTAAACTTAATAAATTACTATTTAAATATTTATTTTTATCGTAAAGTATATCCTAAAAAAATACTTTTTAAATTTCTTTAAAGTATATAATAATCCTTTTAACTCTCTTCTAATAATATTATACCTCTATTTAGCCGGGCTCTAAATACTACTTTTAAACTAATAAGGATACCTTTTTTTATTAAATTTTACTTATTTAATTACTACTTTTTACTTTATTAAACTTATATTAAAAATAATAAAAATTTTACCGAAATAGTTATTATTAAACGTTAAAAAAGTTAAATATAATACTTTTTGTTAGCTGCGAAGTCCTGATAGGCCTATAATATAGAGCCTATACAGGGTTGCTGTAAAAATATAGTAGTACGCAAACGGAAGCGGGAGGATACGACGGCAGTGCCGAAGGAAGGTAAAGCACTATAATACAGTAAAGTATAAGGAATAAAATAGCCTTTATTGCCTTTGGCCTTGGCCTATTAGCCTTAGGCCGTAACCTTAAACTTTATCCCTTAAGGAGAGAAAGAAGAGAACTATTCTATAGGAGAGAGGAGAGGTCTATATATAGGCCTTCGTAGGCCTACTGTGGGTCCTGTAGGCCCCGGAAGCCCCTATACTATTTAGGGTATTTAGTGGGCTTAGGTGGGTCTAGTGTAGTTCTACGGAAATCCATAGAACCTTCGGTAGCAAAGGTGCCCTGTAAATCACACCATTGTAGCAACTTACTACGTAAGCTTGTAGCCACTTTAAAAGGTTCTGGCATCTATTAACTGGGCCTTGGGCCATAGTGGCCAAGAGGTTCCCTTACTGCTTATAGCAGTACTGCCCACTGTAATATCAATCTGTAGGGTAGTAAGTAGGGCACTTAGTAGTACCCACACGTTAACAAAAGTAATTAAAAATAACTTTTTTTAACTCGCTTACCCCCTTAAAAATAACTTTAATATAAAAGTTATTTAGCTCCCTATAAATATCTTTATTTTACCGGAGGTTATATATTTTTAAAAAGCGTTTAAAATAAATAATTAAAATAGGCTAAATATAAATAAATATAGATAGATCTATATATTTATTAATTTATTTTTTTACGTCGAAATTATATTAAAATTTAAACTTATAAACGTAAAAGGTAAATTCTACGACTTAATACTTTTTATAAATATTTTTAAAACGCTTTAGATATTCCGTAAAATATTTACCTTTAAAAATATTTTTAAACCCGATTTTCTTTAAATTAAAGAATTTACGTTAAAGAAAATATATAGGTACTATAAAATAAAAAGTCGGCTAATTAAACGTAAAGGACCTTTAGAAGTAACGATAATCGAGGTAAGCTCTTATAAAATAAAGGTATTCGGGCTATTAAAATTAATATACGAATTTAGAAAAGAAATAAAATATTTAATATATTAAGTAAAAGCCGTTATATAGTTTTTAATAGTAAAATTTAGATTAATATAAGGTTTATTTAATATATTAAAAGTATTAGGATTTATAATTAAATTATTTTAATTAAAAAGAAAGCGAAAGGTCTTAATATTTTTATAATAAATATAGTTTATAATTAAGGAAAAGATAAATAATAATAATTCCGGGAATTTAATTATAAGGTTAACCGTTTTTATTACGGAATAAGCCGTAGGAACTTAATATACTTAATTATTACCAGGAAAGCTAACTATAGTAATAAATAAATTATTATTAAATATATCGATAATTAATAATTATTATTATATTTATATTAATAATATAGTTTCTTCTTTATATATATTATTAAAGATAAAAAAACGGTTATCCTTTATAACTTTAATAGTAAAAATAAATTATTTTTATTTAAATTAAAAAAAAGTATTCCTCTTTTTTTACTTTTAAGTTTTTATTATCCTAAATTAAGTTAATCTGGAAACTCTTTCGATTACTTACTACCGCTAAATAATACGCTAAAAAGATTCCTTTTAATTAAAAATAAAAAAGAACTTTAATAGTTACCGCCGAAATAAAATTCGCTAACGAGCTAATCTCGATTAGTACTTTTAATTTACTATTAGGTCCTACTCGGATTATATATTTAATTCTCTATACGTAAATAGAAAGCTCGATATTTAATTTATAATGAAAAATATATATTTAATTAAATAAATAAAAAATATTTCTATTAAACCTCGCGAAGTTTAATAAAGTTATCGGTATTTATTATTATTCTTGATTTCGTACTTCTTTTAGTATTTAGGACTTTTAAGTTTAGTTTAGACCCTAAACTTTATTTAATCTAGGTACGACCTTCATTTAAAATAATAAAAAAACATATAAACTAATTATAATATTATAAATATACCTTTAATAAAGTATATAAATAAATATACTTATGTAATAGTAGCTCGCTCATAGGCCGCACTCTACGTAGGACAAAGAAAAGACTTTATAGGCTCGCAGACTATATAATAAATACCTGGTCGGCCTGATTAGAGGGCCAGAATTGCTTATACGCGTATAAAGCATAAAAATATAAAGAAATAAAAGTTAATAATCTGTTTAAAATAGAATGTCCGAAGCAGACCGCTTATATATATAACCTTTAAACCCCCGAATCCTCTAAGAGCCCTACTTCTTTACTTAAACTCTTAAGCCTATAGCCGTACCCCTAACTAATAGGAGCGGCGCCCTATAATATATAAAAAAAAATAACTATAATATAGGCTTATAAGGCACTAATAAGTATAGTAAACCAGTATATTAATTAAACTTTATAGACTAAAAATTACTATAGTAGATAGAGTGTGAAGTAGAGGTCTTATAGGCTATTAGCCTTTTACTTACTCCTTAAAGGTAACTCCGTTTCCGGGGCCCGAACTCCCGCTAAATGCGCTATCCAAATATAAGATTAGGTGCTACGTTACAAGCTACGTTGCCGCTACCGTTTAACCACTGCAGGGCACTAGCCTTAGCGTTCGGCTTTCCGGGACCTCGGATTACTTCCGGAGGCCGAGCCTCCACTCCGGTAACTACAGTCCCTAAACACTGTTAATTTAAGCTATTATATTAACTCTAAGGCCCTATAATAGATAGGGCTTAGATACACTGTAAAATCTATAAACAAAAGCTATATTTTAATAATATATATACTAATTATATAAATAAGCTCGAATTCCTCTATATCTTCCGCAAAGCCTTCTTTACCTTTATAATAAAAAAGAATATATAAAGTAGCTTTATAGGTACTAGCCTTATACCGTACGATTTAAAGAAAGTACTTTTTAAGCTAAATATAAAGTTTTATACGCTAATACCTTTAAACTTACGGCCCGGTACTATATAAATTTGGGTCTTCTAAATACTATATAACCCTTGAGAAGCTAACTTATAATTAACGTTTATTAAGACTCGTATTATTAACTATTAAAATAGCTCCCGGACTTCGATATTAGCTATAGTGGACCAGCTTACTAAAGGTATAACAGCTATAATATACTAGGTAGCTCTTCTTCGTACAGAGGTCTCTTCGCTCCGTAAAGCCAATAAGGCACTAAGCAAGCGCCGGAGAGCCAAAAGAACACGTGTGAGGCTTGGAGGGTCACTTACTGTACAAGAGGCACAGGATCTACTGGATCAGAAGGCCGTGGGCGAGCAGATAATCCAGGAAAATCGACAAAGTGGTGGTGGTACAGGGAGGTCTCGTACGAAGACTTAGTGCTGTAGTGTATGCGGCAAGCCTGGCCATAACGCGCGCACTTGCCAGGAGGCTGCAGATGCCTCAGACTCAGCTGTTTCTGATGTTATTATAGTTGGTTGATAGTTTCGTTGTATTATAATGGAGGATGGTATTCGAAGGGTGATTAAAAGTGACCGGCCCACTTATATGACCGACTCGCTTATAAAGTACGTTATGTGAGATGAGTATCTTGATCTTAGGTAGGTGAATGACTGTCACATACTAGGACTACTGCTAGCCTGTATGGAGAAGATTATCAGTGTGCACCTATGCAGGCCCATCCATCGGCCTGACGACGACTCCCCAAGCATGGCCACCATCACCACGACAGGCGCTATCTCGGGCCAGCCCACGTACATGACACTCGCTTATGCCCTCGAAACAATTGTAGATTACACTTTTCTGTGAAAACAGAAAATAACAAGGCTCTACAATCCCTTTGCGGTTACGACAACAACCACCACAACCGGCATGGCGACAACGACTGGCAACTACACGGACAGACAACTTCGAAGAAGCTGAACGCCTGAGCAAGTTTGTGGGAACTTTTACGATGTCAATTACTAAGTATCCTCGTTTTGAGTGGCCAAGCAAGGAATATCTGTTCTATAATGTGGAGGAGTGCCCTGGGTCCAACGGGTAGTGTGCGGCGAGTTCAACTATGCGATTGAGCCGCCCTACATCCTTGATGTTTCCTGTACCCTCAACGAAACTGACTATCTAAACATGCCGGAGTACCTCTAGCCGTCCGAGTCCACAATGACAGAGGTGACACAACTCATTCGAGATTTTTGCTCCTCTAAAAACCGATGATCCTACCTGTCTTCAGATGACCAAACGAGTGGGCGGCGAGAAGCGCCCCTAGGTATGTTCGTCTGGAGCAGATAAATCGGCAGTCGCCGTCACAAACAATCTGGGAGGCCTTTTCCGGGTGTAATACTCATTCATTCACCTTCTACATGACAATGATGGTGAAGCTAAGGGAGTCGGGGCATGGGGGGGAACTAGATACATTCTTGGGCTATGTCGGTGGTGAAAAAAAGTAACTATGTGCGTTGAAAGTGAAAGGAATTCCGGCACATCCAGCAGAAGCACCAGCCAAACAAAAAGAGTATTTTTGACAACTGCCTTGACCACCACTGCCGCCGCCATCCTTTTATTGGGGGCTTTATTTTCCTGGCGACAAAAGTCTGTTTTCTTACACATTGACGGTGGAGCCGATGGGGCCGAAGCGAATGTTGGACCAGACAACCTTGCTGTAGTGTTTGTTAGCATCTGAACTGCACAGAGAAGCACAAGAGGCAGGCGAGGGACGTACGCGTTGGGGTAGTTGGCCTTGACCTCGGAGGGAACACCGGAGTCTTGGGCGCAAGGGCCACGGGCAGCACCGGGCTCGCCCTCCTTCTCAGGGGGGTAGACGGAGTCGAGCCAGAGCATGTTGGCGTAGTGATCAGCCCAGATGGACATGACGAGGACCATGGGGATGCGGAGGGCAGCGTTGAGCTGGGGGAAGTCACCGACCTCACGGAAGCGGTTGCGGTCCGTGAAGACATCAAACTGAGTCGAGCAGAACTCAGGGGTGAGGTTGGGGCTGGCAGGGATGCCGTCAAAGGTGGGAGCGGGAGCGAGGATCTTTTGGCCGTTCTGGACGAAGAATTGCTCAAGGTTGTCATCCTGGAAGCGGGTGACGACGGTGAACTTCTTGGTGGTGTCGACGGTCTTGCCCTTGCCGTAGAAGTCGGGGTTGCCCATGCGGTAGGGGTTGTAGTCGCAGCCGTTGGCGTCGCAGCCACCAGCGAAGCGGTCCTCGGAGTAGGTACCACCGCAGGTGTCACGCTCGCAAACGTGGTAGTTGTTGTTCTCGCAGGCGTGGGGGGTGAAGGCGTAGGCGTGGGCATTGGACTCCCTATTCTGCGTGTTAGCTTTTGTCGACTTGAAAACAAGATGGACCGGGTCGGTTAGACATACCAGACATCGATCTCGGCGCAGCAACCGCCATAGGGACCGACACCAGCGTTCTCATCGTTGGACGACTCGCGCCAGCCCTCAATGTTGGCCTTGCCACCGACGAACTTGAGATCACGAGCGCACTGGGCGTCGCAGTACTGTTTCCCCCCCCCCCCATCATGTCAGTGGCTGGGAGGCAGGGCAGCGGGTGGGAGAACTTACACCAGTACCGTACTTGGCACCAGCCTTGTTGGTGGGATAGCTGCGCATGCCACCATCCTCCTCCATGGCGACGAAGTACAGGGCCGAGTTGAGACCGCACTCGACCGTGGAGAGGTCGACGTCAAAGGCGAACTCGTTGTTCATGAGGGTGAACATCTGGTACTTGGAGGCACCGTTCATGAGGTAGAAACGAGAGCCGACGTTGGTGCCATACTCGTGCTTGGTGACGAACTTGAGAGTGAGGGAGTCACCGCTGGTGGAAGCACCGTAGGTCTGCTGGTAGTTGCCGGCACCCTCCATCAAGCACTTTGACGCGCAATCGGTGGCGGTGCTGCAGGCAGCTGTGTTCCAGGAGTTGCCATCGTAGCAGTTGGTGCCGCCTGAGGTGTGGATCCAGCGCCAGTTGGAGTCGATGACGACCTCAGCCTGGACGGTCGTGCAGTTGGCCTTGCCCGTGCACCTCTTCCAGGTGATTCGGGGGTGAGTCTCGGTCTGCTGGGTGCCGACGCCCTGACCGGCGACGAGGCCGGCCATGAGGGAACCTGCGGCCAGGTACTGAAGATACTGCTTCATCATCATGGTGGGCAACTCTTGGTGAAAAGATGGAAGAAGGGCTGGTGTTGCGTGATCGAGAAGAAAGAAGGACGTCGGTAGCACAGCGCGAAGGTCGTTTATATGTTTTCCTGGGTCCAGTCAAGAGAGACTGAATTCGGACTGAGAGGGTTCTCAGGCTGTGACGATCCCGACCTCGACTCCCGTGCTGGAGCCTCCCGATTCGGAAACTTGGTTCCAGGCACCACGTGAACCATCCAAAGAGCCGCTGCGTGGAAGAGTGAGCCGAATTCCCATATCCAAACCTCTGCGGTGCCATGCCATCTAATTGATCAGCCAACGGTTAATCGTCCATTGCGAGAGGAAGAATCCGCGAGGTGCCTTGGCGGTGGTAGCGAGATAGATTAACTGCCGTGGAGATCTGGGGTAGGCAGATGGAGAAGGCACACGATGTGGTGTGGTGTGGCGAGCGTAATGTATTGTTGTTTACTTGCCGCCAGGGTTCTTGCTAACCCCCTGCCCCCCTGCCCCCCTGCCCCTCTGCCCCCCGAATATTATTGCACCTCCACTACAGGCAAAAGTAAGAAAGAAAAGAAAAGGGGGCGATCCTCCTTGGTGCAGCACGTAGTAGTAGTAGGCGTCAGGCGTCAGGCGTCACGCCCACTGATGATCTCTAGTCTTTTTCCCGGGTCGGTTTGGGCCAGCATTTGGAGGCATCGCAACTGAACACGGAGACTTGGCCCCGCAGTGCAACGTCGTCTCCAACCAGAGGTCCCTTCCCACAGCCATGTTCCGAGCCGGCCATCTTTTGCTCTAAAGCCAATATAAACGGCAATTAAAATCGGCCCCTCACTGAAGTGCCGAGCCAACTTCGATCGGACACCCTATTGGTGTTTTTGACGTCGTTGGCAGCCCTCGCCCACTCCATGACACCGTCTCAACCGGCGCCGAGACCGTTGCGGGGGCGGCAGTTGATGCAAGCCTGGCCGCCCACTGCAACAACACCAGACCTTGGCTTTATATACGGCTGGTATGATCTTAATTATCAGCTTTCGGATGCCTGTACCGGAGTGCCTTATTTGCCCACGAACCCCTGCACACTTCTTGTACACTCTCGCCTCATTTGTTGCCAATCACCGGGCGTCTGCTGCCAGGTGAGAAGAAAAGATAGGCGATAGAGGTTGGCGGCCGTGTTTGCCCCGTGAATTTAGCCCGGAGAATGAGCAAAGCGGAGCCCCCCGCTCCGATTCGTGGGTCGGCCGTGTTCGGCCAGACTACAGTCTCCCATATTATTTTATCTTGTTCCTGCAGTAGGTAGGCAATGAACTGTGCGAGGGCGGTTATTTCGTGCCGGTATCAGTTCCTGTTTCTCCTCAACAAGATATGCTCTGGGTTAACCTGCTAGTGGGGTCCTCGTTCCTACCTAAGTCTTGACTCCTGAAGGCGAACTGAGCTCTTCAAAGCGGGTTCCTAATGAAGCCGTAAATGAATAGAAAACAAGCTCTGCTCCGAAAGAACTCTATATTGCGCTATTGTGTTCCACGTAGGGCAGTCATGTGGTGTCGCTTAGCCACCAGTGACCACATCCCGATCTCTCCAAATGAAAGCTTCTTCTGAGAAATGGGTAGCGACAGTGGAAGGGAAGTCAATTTCCCGGTAGTACACACAAGACTTGAGAGAGTTCGGAATGACGGACTGTTATCCGGAATGCAGATGGGCTTGGTTGATTGGAAAAGGAATGGGTTTGTGGTGATCCAAAGGCTCAAGTGACGCTTGGAGTGTTGTCTGACGAATGACCAAAATCACCCGGAGATATTGTAATGAAGAACAGGGTGCAGTGTTGCCACTCCCTTGAACAATTACAACATTTTCAGATGCAGATGGGCCAACATGAAGGTACAATCTTTCAACCCGGACAAGGTCAGCACTGGCCTGGCCAAGTGCACCAGAATACATTGCAATGATATATCAAACAACATGTATGAGTTATTATTCCCAATAGCTATCATCACCAAGTATGAGCATCAGCCAACACACTCTCAGAAGCCTTCTCGCTGAGCATGAATGTGGGCAGCACCGGGAACGGGCCTGGTACTCTGGGGAAAGCACTGGCATCGACCACCCTCAAGCCGCGAACGCCCCTCACTCTGAACTTGCTATCCAACACTGCGTTGGGGTCAGAGTCAGCTCCGATAGCACATGTGCTTGTCGGGTGGTGTCCGAAAATCTGGTTCTTGAGCCACTCAATGTCGGCGGCGTCATCGCATGTGCCGTCGGCCGACATTCCGCCGTAGCATGGCGGCTCAACAGGAGAAATTGGCCCGAGAGGAGCTGGCACAGAGGCAAATAATCTCCTCACAAACTTGACAGTGTCCAACTCAGCGGCCAGATCCATGGCCGTGCCAGCGTCACCTTCTTCGAACAAGTGAAAGTTGATGCTCGGCACATCTCTGGGGTCGGCGCTGGTGAGGAGGACTTTACCGCCGCGCGACTGGGGTCCGATCTTGACGGTCGAGAAGCCAAACATGTTTGGCGGGTCGGGCACAATGCTATCAGTGGGTGGCCAAAAGCCTCTGAGTGCGAAGAGCCCGCCGACGAGAAACATGTCACGCTCGTTGTAAGCCGGCGAAATGCTTTTCCTAAAGACCGCGTTGAGAGTGGCCCCCTTCATGTACGGTCCCTGCTGGCTTTGCCAGAGCGTGACACAAGGGTCCCCGGGTGCTCCAAACCAGCAAGCAGGGTCGGCCGGGTCGGGGGGCGGAGTGGTGAGATTGCTGGCCGCGTGGCCGACGATGGGAACCTCGTAGTTGTCTTGCAGGTTGGTGCCCACACCTGGGAGGTTCTTCACCAGAGGAATACCAAAGGAAGCTAACTCTTCTGCTGGACCAATGCCCGAGAGCTTCAAGAGCTGGGGTGAGTTGAAGGTGCCACCGGACACAATGACTTCCTTGCGGGCAAAAGCGCGGCCCCATGTCCCATTGTTGGAAGCTGTGTTCCTGGGATCTGCTCGATAGACGGACTGCCCTTGGAGGTACTCAATACCTGTTGCCTTGGGCTTGCGGTGGGGGTGATTGATATCTTTGAAGGTCACCTTGGTCGCCAGAGTGTTGAGCTGAATCCAGAGCGGATACTTCTTCTTGCCGGCAGCGGTGAGGGCACTGGCGGTCTCCAGAACAAGATCTCGGGAGGAGAAGCGACGAGCATTCTCGTCCCAGTGAACGGCAGAACCAAATACACCCACACTCTGGTCGCGGGCCGGGTCAAGGGCGTTGACGTCGGCTGTCAGGTGGTCGACAATATTCAGAGGATCTTGACCGAGGTCGTCGGCAGCCTCAGCCATCACCGTGGTCATGTCGTCTTGCCCCACCCAAACAGATTCATCGCTCATGTTTGTGTCAAAATAACCGTTGAAGCCATGGCCCGGAGTGCCAGATGGTAGATAGTGGTTGTTCTCTATACGAGCAAAGATGGATCGCATGGCGGTAGGGCTGAGAAGAGACGGGTTGTGACATTAGTTCTCTGCCGATTGCCGCGGGAAGAAAAATAAGGGGGTGAGAACTCACTTCCAACTTGTATCACCTGTCAGATCGGCTATAATTTGCCAATCGCTGTCACTGGGCAAGACGGATGACATGGCGTTGACAGCAGAACTTCCCCCAAGAGTTCCACCGCGGGGGTAATGAATACCCAAAAGAGTCGCTCCCGCAGGGGGGCTCGTGCCGACATAAAAGGTGCCATCGGTTTTGCGGTACACGCGATGGTTGTGCTGCAGTAGGCGACTCTCATTTGCGTAGTTGCGTACAAAGAAGTCCCATCGCATAGAGGCATCCTGGTAGGGCAAAAAGAATAGCGCCCCAATCTCGGACGTGGGGTTGTTGCTTTGGTCATCGCCGGCTTCGACCAAGAGCACAGAGTGGCCGGCCTTGGCGAGGTTGGTTGCCAGAGGACCACCTCCAGGTCCAGAACCAACGATCACATAATCGTAGACGTTGTCTTCTGGTTTGGTGTAGCCACCATGCCCACCCCCGCCGCCACCAAAGGCCGGGATGGCGAAGATGGTCAAGCCGGTGAGGATGGTTGTTGTGAGGCGTAACATGGTTGGAGGTCAAGATAGGTCTAGTCAGACCTGGCCAAACTTTGGTGGCTCTTTGGACTTGATGATTCGGTGAAAAGAAACAACAGAGGAGGTTCTCTCATGCTTTATAGATTCTGTAGCCACCAGGTACTAGTCGGGGCTTCTTCGCAAGATGATCCCAAGGTAAGGGGCTCGCCTTCCTGTCTCTGGTCGATTTCCAGCCTCCTGGATCACCTTTAGCTGTTGCGTCCCACTAACAAAGCCGCGATGTTGCGCTGGACCAGGGGTTTCTGTGGTTGAGCGGGGACGCCTTTCCTTCCCCGGACATTCCAGGCACACCACTGCATGTCAGCACTTCCCCGCTCCGGCCAACTTGTCGGAACAGACCCGCGATTGGGTGTTCTGGCTACCGAAGGGGGGTGTCGTTGGTGTAGAGAAGATCTCAAGAGAACCCAACATGCCTCCTCGACGTCAGAGCAGAGTCGGCTTGTGGCATGGCGCGTTAGGTATGAGGATGTAAAAAATAAAAAATAAAATTAAAAAAACAAGAGATGGAAAGACTAATCTTACCATGATGAGTCTTGGCATCTGCAGGAAAACGGCTGCCAGCCCCTGTCCATTCCGAGTTGGGTTGCTTTTTGCCCTTGCCAAGGCCTCTACCATGTGCTGTTGTCTGCAGTGGTCCCTTGATGTTGGTTTCAACGGTCCATCTAACACCTAGAAGGGGAGCCATCAAGGCAATAGTGTGACTGTTTCCCCGCTCGTGGCAGTGGGATCCGGCGACTCGGAAAGGATCCAGGAAGCTGGTAGCTAAAAAGCCGCCTCACAGACGGATTATTGATTCCTTGCCACGCACATAACAGTGTCTAGTGATGTACCTAGATACCTCATTACTAATCCCAAGACATGAACTTGAGCGTCTGCCCTGCCCATCGACTAGCTACATCTTTGACCTTGGCTGTTTCGTAGATGAACCAGTCATACGGATATGTCACATTTTCCTCGCTCAGGTCGGCTTCGGGAGGGAAGCTCCCATAGGCGCCAACAACCACGACGTCTTTAATGGTAGCATAGCCTCTCCCGTCAGAGGAAAACACTGCATTTCCAGTCCCAATTCCGTCAAACACACTCTTCTCTACCAGCACCTTCCCACCACTTCCAATGTCAAGACCTCTCTGTGGCTTCTCGTAGAACGAATTGAAGATATGCCCAGTGCCGGATCGGAACGACAGGGCATTGGTGACGTTCACAAAGTGGTTTCTCGCAAATGTTATGTGGAATTTGTCGTTGTCCTCAAGAGCGCTGCTGTCTGGGTGCCCGATTGCCACGGCTGAATCGAAGGCGTGTGAGAAGCCGTGGAATTTGTTGTGGCTCACCGAGATGTAGTCACTGCCGCTAGTGATTCCTAGAAGCTTTCCACCCGAAGCCGAGATGTCTAGATGGTCGAGCCAGATGGAGCGGCCGTTCTGGATAGTGATAGCATCGGTCTTGGTGTTGGAGATGACTAGGTTACGGATGATAACGTTGCGGCTGTCTTTTAGCAGCAGGCTGATACCGCTCAGAGCTGTTAACAGCAAGTGTGGTGTGTCAGTGCTGAGCGACAAAAAAACTTGGTGTGTGAAACAACATACAGCTTCCAGGAGCACCGATAATGGTCTTACTGGACCCTACTGCAACTTGGATGCCTTCTGCCTCAATAGCCGCACCGACAATAACTACGCCGACTTCTGTTCCTGCCATGGCAGCGGTAAACTCATCCACTGTCTTCACAAAGTTGTGCTCAGCCCCCCAGCCGCCAATAGTTCTGTCCATGTGCCATTCTTGTCAGACTCGTCTTTGGCCGTGGGTAGGTCCAGATGATGATTGATGGTGGGGGTTAATACTCACGCTCCGAACACAGAACAATAACCAATATTGCAGGCATCGTCGTATGTTGCCTCTTCCTGCTCTTCCCAATTCATCTGTCTTTTCGACAGAAGACGGGGCTTGTTGATCCTGACGGCGGTGGCAACTGTGGCAGCTGTGGCCAACCATACAAGGGAGTGTGCAGTACGCATCTCTGTGTGACGCTTTCTTATGACTTCAGACGTCACGGATCCTTGTAATCTTGTTTGATCAATGTGGGAAAAGTCACCCCTTCTTAAAGGGAGTTGGTGGGTGCGGGGGCAAGCGCTCAAAGTTCATGGGGTATCTGCATCTCATCAACACGTCTGATAGTCTGTTTCCCCCGCTTCATTTACCATGTGTGACGTTTGTCTTGGAGAATGTTGCTTTCAGTGGAATATATTAACGACTGGAACATTCTTCGAGGCTTAAACGGGTAATTTGACTTCATGCGACACCAAGCCCGGTAAATGGTCCGGCTTGAAGGGCTGCGCCAAGAGATCTACATTTTGATTTTGACGTTCCGCAGCGGTGTTTCTTTAAAGCCCGTTTCCAAGTGAAAGTAAGCCAGGAGTTTGCGTACCTATCTAGGTGTTAGAGTTGAAATCAGGCCTATATCCGGGGACAGGCTCGACGGAAGGGCTGAGAGTGGACAAACTACCCCCAAACATCGTCTCCCGTTGTTGCAGCCCAGCATGTGCCTTCCACGTAGTCTGATATTATAGTATATTTCAAAGATTATTTGCTATGTTAAAAACAAAGCACCAGGTAGCAACAAGACCATATCAATCCAGCAATTTCTATCCTTCTTGCCATGTTCGTCATGGCCAGTACTTCACATAGTAAGGTGTCTTTATAGGTAGACGCTCGCATCAACACCAACCCCGCCATGTTCCCGAACCTGTTCACCTACACGGGAAGGACCCAGGCCAAGAATAAACATGTATGCTTTCAGATCCTCAATCTTTCTTTTCAGCCAATCTAGGCTATTCTCAATATCGCCGTCCTGGTAGGCGAGGGGAAATCCAGCCTCAACAATCACAACCTTTCTCTCCTGCTCTCCTTCCTCTTTGTCTTCGAGGAGGGGCTCCATCTCCATGGTCTTATCTTTGATTTGGTACTCAATCTCCTTCTTATCCTCGGCTAGCTGAGCCAAGGTGAGCTTCATAGGTCCCATTACCTGAGCGGCCAGGGCGGGGTGGTTTTCCTGCCAGACCTTGAACTCGGCAGCTTCCAGGCCTGCCTGCGTCATTTGCCTCTTTGATTCAATGTTGACCAACATCTCGCGGCGCTCGGCAAGGAACTTGGTGGCATCTTCAAGCTGACTTGTAACTTTCCCCAGAGCCTGATCAATCTTGGCAAGGCGCTGCTGGTGACCAGCCATTGCAACCATCAGATCCTGGTACTGATGGAGCTTCTGCACAAAGCTGGATTTGGTGGCATCAACAAGGAACGAGATGGCTTCGTCTTCTTTGTAGGCAACGGGAGCGGCAGTGTAGATGGGCTGGTAGGCGTCACTGCTGGCGTTGGGTGTTTCCTGGTCAGTACGGCGGCGCTTTCGACTGGCTGCTTGGTCGCTATCAGTCTCGGCAGCAAGGTCTGAGTCTTCGGCCCCGTTCTGGAATGCCAACAGCTGTTGGGCAGCGGACATGTCGGTGAAGACAGCAGGCTTTTGGCCATTGGTATGTCCGTTAGTTTGACCATCGACTGTTGCCGCCGGGGTGGCCGGTGTATCATCATTGACTGGAGAAATCTCGTCATTGGCTGCCGGCACATGGCTAGGGGCCGAGGGTGGGGGTGAATCATGATGGCGCCTTTTCCTGACAGAGGTGCGGGTTGAGCGACGACTCGGCATCATGGGCACGCCGTCATCAGTCTCAGGGGTTAGCTGAAAGGTTGAAGTGACGTGCTGCAAGCCGGGGTCAATGTCCAGGTTGGGCGGTTGCGGGACGGCAGCGGCAATGATGGTATCGCCCTGATCTTGCTGTTGGTCGGGATGCTGCCCCTGCCATGGGTCTTCTTCCTGTTGGATGTTTTGAAACTGCTGGAGCTGCCGATGCTCTTGGGCGCTCTCTTGGACTTGAGCGGGTTCAGGCCCAGGAATGACGGGACTTGTGCTAAGGCTCTTGCGGCGGTTGCGCGCGCTTCGAACTCGACCCAAGCCAGGAAGTAAGCGTGGCCTGACCCCTTCAGGTATTCATCTATTAGAAACTGCGTCGATTCAAAAGCGATTCAGAAGGAAAAAAACAAAAAACAAAACGCCAAGGGGTCGTGTTACCTTCTCGGCTGAAGACCTCTCGGCAGTAAATCTCATCAGCCTCCTCAATGTCGGTGGGGATCCAGCGGTTTGGGTCGGAAGGAACACGAGGCAGGCCACGCGAAGGGTTCTGGGCGTGGCCGAGATAGAGAAGTCGCTTAGCTTCATCATAATCCAGAATCTGGCGTTCCCGGGACCAATAGTTGATTTGTCCCCAAACGGCCTGCGACGACGTGTTGTTGAAGTCGGCGAGAAGCGCGGCGCGCGAGAGCCTATAGCGTTGGCACAGAGTCTCCAGAGCCTGAATGGCCCTAGGGTTCATGGCCTCCTCGCCGCCCTGGGGTGCCATGGCTGACTAACAATGCTGCTGTACAGTGGCAGAATCGGCGTCACGCTTGGAGTCACGATGAAATGATGAAATTACGAGGCAAGTTGAGTTTGCTACTATGCGTCTGCAGCGTTTCCCGCTGTTTTCCCGACACGCCAAGTTACTCGGTGCACCGTGCACGGCCCTGCCACACCAATCTTGGCAGCCCAGCTCTGTCCGGCCGTCGAAAACCTATCCATTGCCAATCTTGGCAGACTTGGCTGCTTGCCAGAAGTGTCTCGCACTGGCAAACGCCAAGCCCCAGGTGGCTTTTGTCTGGCGACCGTTTGGAACAAACCAGACATCAGGTAGATAGGTAGTCAAGGCCCAGAGGTCATAATTAATAAGAGAAGCAAGGCTTTTTGATCTAGTCATGATCATCGCCCGGGCCCTGCCGCCATAACAGCCACTGTTCGGGTGTTTACGGCAGACCTTCCTTCTTCCATTCTTGAGGCCTTCAGCTGGATTCCTCCCATGTGCAACAAAAAGTGGGTCGTCGCACCACCATCGTGCCATCTGGTCTTGTGCCACACCATACAGGCTGGAATCATCAGCACACTTTGGACTTGTCTGGTGCCAACATGGACTTATGCCTGGAACGAGATGCTGTTCTCAGTCCATCTTGGCGATGTAGCTGACAACATTTCGTGGGAGTGGGAGCCAAACAGAAAATAAATTAAGAGCCTCTGTCTCCCGCTCTCAATTCAGTACCTAGGTCTCACAGCATCACAGCATCACAGCATCACCAAAGCTCAAAGACAATAAAAGACGAGTTACCTACATCAAGCAACTAAAACATGCCCGCCTTTCGTCCAACTCCCCGCCTGTCGGCCGCTGCCCTCCCCAATCCTTCTTCCCTCCCCAGAGCAGTTCCCAAGGGAGTAGCAGCCAATGTTGTTGTTCCAGGCATCGTGGTGGCAGCATCAGGTAGCTCCCATCTCGCATCATTTCCCTTCCGAACGCTCGCTGACCCGGTTGGTTTTATAGTATACGGCGTAATCAGCTACATCAAAAACCAACTGCAACATGAGTCATCCACCATCGACAAGATGTTTGCCCAAAAGAACACCCCCGCTGTGGAAGAATCGAGACGGAGAAGTCTCTTGGTGGATACGGAAGGCGACCCGAGGAGAACGCCCTACAACATTCTGAACTGGAAATAGAGGATGCGAGATTGTTTTGCTTTTAGGGACTGGAAGTGGCGCTGGTTGAATTTAGTCGGCATAGGTAGCCTGTGGCATTTTGGGTTTTGTGCAAAGGGAAGGTGGCTCAAATAATATGAATTTTCTACCTATGACTAGGTACTGTACAACACCAACACATGTATATCCGTACACTCCCTTTCAGTGACTCTAATCTCTGCCGCACCAGGCCCAGCCAAGATACCTCGCCCCGTCTCTCCAGATTCCTGCCAATCTCACCAAACCTCAATGCCACCCAGATCACCCAGATTTCTGGTTCTCGGCCGATACTCCAAGCGCAGGCTCGGATCAACCCCAAGACCAAAGCCCAGTGTTCTTGGCTTTGGGGCTGCAGCTCCCTCAGGTAGTCGCCAGTCATATCTCAGCAACAAGTGAACAAGCGCAATCTTGACTTCATTTCCCGCGAAAAAGCGCCCAGGACAGGCATGCTGCCCGTGTCCAAAGCCCATGTGCTCAGGGCTGGTGCTAACCAACTGCGCAACATGCTCGCTGCCTGGAACAGATCGCATCCTCAGAAACCGGTTGCCATCCCACGAGTCAGCTCCAGGATAAGCAGCTGGATTCCACATGCGCTCTGCTGACACGGCAATCGTGGCACCCTTGGGAATGTAGGTGCCGTCTGACAAGGTGAGGGGCGCTGTAGCCACACGACGCATCGAGACAAGGCCGATTGGCTTGATCCGTTGGCTCTCTTTGATCACGCTGTCCAAAAGCTTCATGTTGTAAAGCGAGTTCTTGGTCCAGCCACCCTCCCGAAGAGCCGACTCGATCTCTTCGCGCAGAGGGTCAATCATGTCAGGATGCTGGACCAAATCGGCCAAAACCTGCATTGTCAGATCGGTCGTGGTATGGATGGCTGCCATGCTCATGACAAGCTGCGCAATGACAGGATCATACGGTTTGCCTTGTGCCTCGTGCTCGAACCTATTGTTGTACACACCAGTTAACTCTAATAAGCATAAGACTTCTCACAGAGCAAAGACAATCGCAGAACGTACCATTCAATAGCATCGTCGTCAAAATTGCCGTTGCCGGCCATTTTTTGTGCTCTTCTCTTTTCCAGAACAGGCCCAATGATCCGTCTTGCCTCCTGGACATGCACTCTTGCTTTTTGGCAAGACGGCATAAACCAGTGTGCCAGAAATCGCACAGGCTTGGGGACGAAACGTAACTCAATAGCCGCGCGCATAGCATCGGTTGTGTAGTCGCGTGTGACCTTGAGCCAGTCTTCATTTCGGCAGAGCTCGCTGCCTAGAAACACGCGAGAGGAGATGCGTGCAATGAGGTGTAGGATTGTATCGCGAATCTCGACGGGCTGCCATGTTGCACTCGCCATCTTATGGGGTAGTAGCTCATCAAGCGCGAGTCTCGTTTCTTCTGCCAGAGGCTCGGTCACCTTGTCTGAAGGTAACCACAAGTCAGTCCTTGCCACCCCAATACCAAAAAAAAATCCGATACACTTACTCAGGTGCTTTGTCAGATCGCGCGCTATGACTGCCTGCACAATCCTCGAATCCCTGGCACCCTCTCTGAAGCCTTCAAACCCCGGTAGGCTCGCGTGGAACGAGTTGTAAATAAACCCTCCAAAGCTCAACCGGGGGTCGTTTTTGATTTCATTGGCCAGTCGGACGGGCAAGATGATGACATCGCCCACATCTGCCGTGACCCGGACTGCCTTGTCGGGGTTGGTGTGGAACCACTGACGAATGATGGTGTAGGATGTGGTGAAGAACTCCTTGCGGATGCGAGTTTTGGTCAGCTCCGTCACAGGCTTGGGGTTGAGGTGAGGAAATCGGGATAGATGGCGATTTCGAAGTGTGTCTCGAAGGAGGAAAGCACCAGTGAAGAGGACAAACAAGTAAAGGTAGTAATGAGCGTCGAGAAAGTCAGTTGGTGAAACCATCATGGCCATAATTCAAGCTGCCAGAACAGCAGCCGATGGTGTTTTGGCAGATGGAAAGGATAAAGACCTAGAACTCGGGGAAAAGCAGCCGAGCTCTGTATGAAATATATATAGTCTTGTTGAGAAAAAGCACAAATACTTATGATTCTGGTGGAGACATGGCAAGTCTTTGCACAACTCACATCGTGATCCGGCACCCGAATGGAACAAGGCAGCTTCCTACTTATTTTGGAACGAGCATATTGCATGCGAACAATCATTGCTACATTGATCTGTTCGCCTGCATCCCTTCCTCGACAAATCTCATGGTATCGTCGTAATCTGTGGGTTACTCCGGGATTCCCGTCCAAAAGAACGGCAATCATTGGCCTAAGAGGGTTACTGGATCGCCAAAGTCGCATCTGCCGCACAAGCCAGGATTCTAGCCTCCACCACGGGATGAACATCTGCCGTAAACAGCGGGAGCTTGGATAACCCGTGCACAACTTGCATAACTTGCTCTGCATAAATCGAGGTGGCGACATGCTAAAAGCATGGAGTTCTCTCGGCTACGGATTTTTTTCAGAATCTAGATTCGTAATGAAGCCACAAAATGACCGTAAAGTGCACTTCATGGTCATTGAATCTCTTTCTGAGAACATTGAATGCCAGCATCACTGTCACGGTTGAAGCAATGATGAGTGTCCTTAGTACCGTGGTATAGGTAACGTACATTATCAGTGAGTGAGGCATATCAGTAAGTGAGGCACCTTCTACTACTCTATTACAACTATCCTCAATTGCCAGACCACAACACTAGGAACCGACTATAATTACATCAGAAACAGCTGAATCTGAGGCTTCTTAAGCCTCCTGGCAAGTGCGCGCATTATGGCCAGGCTTGCCGCATATACCACAGCACTGAGTCTTCGTACGAGACCCCCCTGTACCACCACCACTTTGTCGATTTTCCTGGATTACCTGCTCGCCCACAGCCTTCTGATCCAGTAGATCCTGTGCCTCTTGTACAGTAAGTGACCCTCCAAGCCTCACACGTGTTTTTTTGGCTCTCCGTCTCTTACTAAGTGCCTCATTGGCCTTTCGGAGTGCCGAGAGCTCCATACGTAGAAGAGCCACCTCGTGCATTACAGTCATCGTGTACCTTTAGCTAATCGATCCACAGCAGCCAACATAGATGTTGGAGAGCTACCCTGGTGGTTTGATATCCGAGTTTTAATAAGCTCTGACTGTGAGGTAGCTTCTCGAGGGTTGTGTGGTGTTTGGGAGAGCCAAGGGAGTGCCGTGCCCGGCCTTGAGGATAGGGGTGTTGGCGTACGAAGCTTTATATCTAGCTTAGAAAGTACCCTCTTTGGATCGTATGGTACAAGGCCAGCACCCGCAAAGCTACCCGGTATATTCTTCTCCGTTATAGAGGCGAAGAAGGCCTCGCGGAAGGCACAGAGGAACTCGAGCTTGCTTACGTGGTTGATATGCATACGCATCAAGTCCTCGATCTGGCGGCCGTACGCCTGCTTTAATGGCCCAAAGCAGCCGACATTGAGTGGTTGGAGGTAGTGTGAAGAATGTGGAGGCATGTAGAGCGTAATGATGTTGTTCTGCTAGCAGTAGCGCTCGAATTCGGTCGAGTGGTGGCTCTCGTGGCCGTCGAGGATTAACAACCGGTATTTGCCCTTTATCCGGGGCGCCGTATAATAGTCGAAGTGCTTGATCCAATCTAGGCCTACTGGATTGGTAGTCCAGCCATTATCGGTGGTTGCGATGCGCCAGGTGGACGGTAGGTTGCACTCGGTATACCAGTTGGCAAGGTAGTACTGCGCGGCTAAGATAATAAAAGGAGGGATGGCCCAACCGAGGGCATTGACTCCCTGGATTACCGTTGCCCATTCGCGGTTACCAGGCTAGGCCAGTTTCGCCTTACTAAGGCCGTCCGAGGTCGTAACTACCATGCCCGCGAAGATAATACCCATCATAAACCCAGTCTCGTCGAAGTTATAGATATCGTCATCTATAATACCGTACTTGGCCTTAGTGTTCCGCACAAGCGCGAACCACTCGCTAATAACCTTTGGATCCTCGCACTTGGCCCTCTGGTAGTCGTATCTACGCGTAAAACGCGTACGGAGCTCTGGCTGGCGTTTAACAAATCGATGTACCCAGAGCTTGCCGACAGGGGGCGCATCGCGTACGCGTAGCAGTTGGTTGGCCATATCTTCCACACCACGCAATCTGGGTGGAAAATCTCGCGCACATAGCTCAATAATGTATTAGACAATAGCCTCCTCTTCTAATTGAGTGAGCTTTTTCGACTTGGGTGTAGTGTCGCATCGTGCAGGCTTGCCAGCGCGTCGGCGCCCTAGCGTTGCCTGGGAGACTCTATAGGCCTTAGCCGCAGCCCGTATACTTAGCTTTTCGTCATTTTGAAGAGCCTGGAGAGCCAAGATTATTTGGCTTTCTTTTGAAGTAGAGGGCATCTTTGATGGTAGAGAAAAGTGGTTGTTGAGTACAAAGATGTCGCGTCGCGTCGAAAGTGCCCCACTCACTGATATGCCTCACTCACTGATAACGTACGTTAATGAATCACAAAGTACCTAGATAAATACATACGGAACAAATACACGCGTCAACTGTGTAAATAGGCAGTTCCTCTTCATTGTAGGGTATTGGTATAGAGACTAGATAGACAGGTAGATAGGCAGGTAGGTAGGTATTCCCAAGAACAGCAATGCAATAATAAAGTGTATGTGCCCAGTCCTGTATCCTGCTCTGCCCAGTGAGCCCGTCGCCGGGCAAAGAAAGTGATAAGAGAGAATCTAACAAAAAGGATGTATAAAAAACTAAACAGAAAAAAACAAAGACGCTTCATGTCATTATTCCTTGGTCTTTGAGAGCTATCAAGGACATTTGCAGGGAAACAAGAAAACGCCAAAGAAGATAAGTCAATTTTGTTTCGCCAGATGCCCTCGTCCATCCTCAATATTGCCCCGGCCGCTAACAATTCTTTCCAGCGAAACTCCACCACGGTATTGCCATCCGTCGCCCAACCGCTACTCTTGCTGACGAATTACATTGCTCTCCTGAATCTCATCGCCTTTCTCTGTGGTCTTGTGTACACCGTGGGCGTGGTGTGTGCTGGCTCATGCTCCATGACTGGGGTCATGGTGTGTGCCGGTGCCGCTGCCGAGGTAGTTGCTGGTGGCGGGTGGACAACAACAGGTGGGTGCACCACCGGGATCGGTGAGTGCACCGGAGGCATGATGACCACGGGGACTACACCGGGGTGCGCGGGTGCCGGTGCTGGCATGGGATGAGCCTCCTGGGCCGGAGGAGGGTGAGGAGCCGGTGGGGCGATGGGCGCCACGGTTTCCTGACCTGCGCACTCCGAAGGCGTCACTGTCACGTGGACGGTCTGAGTTGTGGTGACTGGATGAGCCGCCACGGGTTGGTTCACCGTGACATGAACCGTCCTGGTGGTGGTGACGGGATGAGCCGCCACAGGTTGAACGACGGTGACATGCTGAACTTGAGTACTGGTGACGGTGTGCATGACGGTCTGGTGGTGGACAGACGTCTGAGTAACCACTCTATCCCTGACTTCTGTTCTGACTTGGGTCTCGACCCGGGTGACAGGGACCGTGACATGAACTGGCACAGTCTGGGTGACATGAACCGGAACGGTCTGGGTGACATGAACCGGGACAGTTTGGGTGACAACATGGCTCTGGACAGCGGTGCTGGTCACGACTCTCTCGCTGACCTGCACTGAAGTGACCAGTCTCTCGCTGACCTGGGTGACAGGCACGCTGACAACCTTCTCCTTGACCTCTGTCCGGGTTACCAGCTGGGTGACAGGCACACTGACGGTGTGGGTGGCCACCTGGGTGATAACAGATGTGACCAGCCTCTGGCTCACCTGCACTGTCGTCACCAGCCTCTCGCTGACCTTGGTGTGCGTAACTGGCACGCTAAGAACCTGGGTAACGGCCCGAGTCTCGGTCCTTGTTACCGGAACAGTCACGCTCACTGTGTGGGTGCTTGTCACCGCTCTCGTCTCGGTTCTGGTGACCGGCACACTGACAACATGGGTGACGGGAACGCTGACAAGCTTCTCCTTGGTGACAGGAACACTGACAACCGAGGTATGGGTGACCAGCCTCTCGCTGACATGAACGCTGGTGACGGTAACCAACCTCTCGCTGACCTCGGTGCGTGTGACCGGAACCGTGACTGGCCTATCCTGCGTCGCCGTGACAACCTTCTCCTTCGTTTCGGTGCGGGTGTGAACCAGAGTGCTCGTGGCGGTGTGGGTGACGGCAACTGTCTGGGTGACATGGACGGGGACGGTCTGAGTTACGTGGACTGAAACCGACTGGGTGACATGAACGGTCGACGTCTCTCTTATCGTGGTGGGAACAGTGACGTGCGATACGAGTGTTGAGGTGTAAGTCGTCGTGTGGGTGACGGGTACCGTGACGTGAACTGTTGTCGGGATTGTGACATGTACTGGCACCGATACATGTACTGTCGTCGGGACGGTGACGTGGGTTACAGAGACGACGGTGCTTGTGTGAACGACTGGTACCGTGACATGAACAGTCTCTTTTACTGTTTGTGTGTGAACGACGGTTTCGGTGACCACTTCGGGGACTGCTGCGGGAGCCCCGGCGGCAGCGAGGGGGACCAGAAGGGCCAGAGCCACTCGCAGAGGGTTGAAGAAGCCCATCTTTGTCCTCCTTCCAATATCTGATGTCAAAAAAAACTTAAAAATATACACAAATGGTTGGTGTTATGCTCCCGATGATCCGGATCGTGATGATGCGATGAAAATGATGACGGTCGTTAGAAATAAAGTGAACGGCTTGCGCTCTGACAAAATGAAGCAGTTGAGTATGTAAAAGAATATCAAGTAATAGTAAAATGGTCGATGAGTATCCTGCTCCGTTGGTGAATCGAAAAATAGTAAAAAAGAATGACAACAACACCGCTTCACCACATGCAACAACGCTTGCACTGTGGATGAGGGGGACGGGCTTGGCGATGGTTGAAGAGGAAAGGAATAAAGAAAGGGAAAGGTCGAGGTGAGGGAGAGGAGGGTGGGAAGAGGGAAGAGGACGGACGGGAAGGAAAGGAAACACCTGGTCGATCCGTGCAGCAGTGAGCCAGGAGATCCAAGTAGTTTTAATCCGGTGTGGTGATGTTTCCTCGCCCCGACTTGGCATCAGACCCCCGGTGCCCGGGGGCTTGGGAGGCAGCGATGCCACGACCAAGCCAGGAAGAAGCCAGGAGGTGTCTGCAAGGGCTGTGAAGCACCCAGCATCGAGATACGACCCCTGAGGCTCCTCAAGATCCATGCCAAGATGTTGTAGTTTGTACACTAAGGTAGACTAGTCCAACACAAACTTTTGCTTTTGTAGCCCAGAGTCAGCTGTTGATAACTGCTGGCTTGTATTTACAATGAAAAGGAAGGGGGCTGCTTCTTGAGTCCTGATGGCGACGGGACACCAGCATTGATCATGATATTGGGGATCGAGAGATGTAAAACTCGAACCATAGTTTGCCGGAGCGACATCATCGAGGCCTCTGGGTCGGCCCATGCTTGCACTCCCGTCTTTGGTGGGTGCGGGACTTGCCGTGATGTCAACGGCTGTCAAGAATTCGGATTTTTTAGACGGAGGTTCAAAGAAGAGCGGCCGTGGTCCCTCGCTTGGCCAAGCGGGGGGGGCTGTTGACTCCCCCGCACTAAACCCCTTTTTGCCTTGTCTGTGCCCACAAGAGGTCTGACGTCGCAGCGGACGCAGGGGACGCGACATTGGAGGAGCCTGGAACCTCGACACTCCGGCTTCTTGTTTCAAGAATTTGTTTCCTTCTCTTTTACGACTCCGCTGCCCATTGCAGCCAAGTACTCGCTTTGCGCACTTTTGTTGCAAAAAAAGGCTTGGACGGCTTGGGACGACAAGACGGACCTGGAACTGGGAGAGCAGCTTCTTTTCTCTTCCGGGCTCAGCCCTCACTGTCCCCGGCGTTGTTGTGGTGATCACGCACCCGTAGGGATCTTTCTGCGATCCTCAGATCATGAACAGACCTTGATAAGATGACGGTGGTAGTATTCGTTTATGTGCATCTTGCTTTTTGGCCTGTCAGCTAAGGTACGCACCACTTGCAAAATATCTATGAGGTACCCTTCCCTAAGTTCCGCTCTCTCCAGTCCGCTCCATGTCCTGTCTCCAAATGAGAGGTCACAAACCCCTGGGACGAAGCACGCATTCAGACACACACCCGATCGATGAGGTAATCTGTCATCCCAAAGTCCTATCGTGTACACAGATGCGATGAGAGTCTTTTTGAGGTCAGTGTGTAAGAGCCGGGGTTGACTGTTCTGATGGAGCTGTTTGAGACTCGGAGCTGTTGTGAACCGGGAGGCTGACCCCACCTTGAACCTCAACTTGCGTGCCAAACCCGAAGCGAACTCAACTCGATTAACTAAGTACCAAGCTTGTTAGGTACCTACCTATGAATACACATCTTAACAGAGTGAAGTTATGTGATACTATTCCGCGCACCTAGGTGCCTTTGATGCTTAGGTCGACGAACTCACTGTGAGCTCCAGCATGTGAATATTCAACAGAACACCGTGGCTTCGTATCTTCAGAAAGCCAAGTCGAAGACACCCCGTTGGGGAGGCTCGCATGAACAGGGGTGCCAGTCTTGGCAGGAGTGGGACGTTGCATGCCGAGTTCTTCCAGAGCCCCTGAGAATCCAGCGTCAGTGCGAGTTTGGTTGTCTCAGCTCCCTGTCCCCCAAGAGCAAGCATAAAACACCCATGACTTAGCATGAAACTGTCGTCTGTTTTTCTGGGCAGGTGCAAGGCAGGGCAACGTTCAGCTTTAAACGTACTTATGCAGCTGCACGCTCCTACCATCTTCACGGTTTCTTGCTTCGTCATCTGTACTTCAGATGGTTGTCACGTACATACTATCCGTTCCAATTACATCAGTCCGTGGCTGCTTTAATGGGGACTTCCTGGCACAATCTCAAAGTGCCACCAGTTATCCTCAAGAATCGAAGGTCTCTGGCTAGGCATCTTAGGCGCAATCATCATTACAGGAATCAGATTGGCCTCTGGTGTATATGCATGTCCAAGTCACTTTTAAAGTTCATGTAGAGTTGGCATCGAAGAGCAATCAACGTAAAAAACATTGAGAAAAGTCTATTTCTCTGATGGCCAAATACAGATTCAGTAGTTCCTCCAAGCCTCTTAACCCAGCATATCTGTCCTCAGATCGTAACTGCACTCCATTGTATCCTGATGGCACTCTCAGAGTTGATATCCACCCTTCTCACTTTCTTCAACTTCACGGCCACCTCCAGCCCGCCAAAGCCAACCTTCTTGACCACCCTATCTTTGGGCCGCCTGCTGCTCAGGTTGAGATGATCGTCCTCCAGCCCTTGTCCATTGGCACCGGTGGCATGGTTAGAGTGCGGAATGGCTGTTGCATTGGCACCTTGCCCGGGATGATGGCAAGCCCCGCAAGCAAACTGTATGTATCTGAGGGCATTAACCTCGTTCCACTTCCCATTTCTGACCAGAACACCCCACTTTGCCTGAAATTCCACATCATTCAGTGAAATCACATCGCACCAGCCGTTGCCTATCACGATGCCAAAGGCGTTGTCGGTCTGATCTGACGTTTGGGAGGCGGGTAGCTCAAAAGCAAACAACCTGACGCTGTAGGGAGGGAGCTCAAAGGGTTGAAACAGGCTGGCAGAAGTAAATTTGCGGGGGACTTCGTAGTGTCCATGACCAGGGCCAGACCCGACGGCGTGGGAGTGACAAGATGTGATCTTCCAGGTTGCTTTCGTGCTGTCACCAGGTCGCAAGGCAGGTGGCTTGTCCAGTATATACAGATTCTTGGACAAGGAGGAAATGCGGTGGTTGAGGCTGCCGAGGGCGTCGTCCAGAGAAGCGGTAGAAAGATAGATGGTTTGTCGGGAAAACTGCGCCAGATCGGCCGGATTGTCCAAGAGAACAAAAGCGCTGTCTGGGTCATCGGAGCCTGTGTAGACGTTGGAGGAAGAGGAGCAGGAGTGCTTGAGCTCTGGGCGGATCACGAGACAAACAGGAAGCAAAGGGTCGTTGATACTGGAGGTGCGCGAGGTTTTGCAGTTGATGTAAGCGTGGTACTCGCCAGCGTTGGCGGGTGTGGTGCTATTGCGACCGCCCTGAGGCTGGTGAGAGGCTTTTCTTGCAGGTCGAAGGAGAAGTGTGACACGAAGGCCACGACTCGTAATTAGCGGCGGGGTGTCGTCCATCAAGGCAGCCGAGCTTGGGTTTGACGTTCCGTAGTTGACATTACTGTCAGGAATCAACCGGACATAGGTCCACAGGTTCCGATTGTGTTCCTCGAAATCAATCGGCCCATCGGCGAGGGGGCGACGGGGATCCCCTTTGACCCCCTTCCAGTGGTGTTTGTTGCTCAGATACTTGGACAGCCCCCAGGCAAGCATCGTATAGTCTTCGGTCGTCTTCATGATTTCTTTTTGGAGCCGATAGAAGGCACGGTGGCCCTCTCCGTAGATCAGCGGCATATGAACCTTAAAGATACCTAGCAAGCAATATGCTGCATCTTCAATCCGCGTAGTCTGTCTGTTGGCAGCCCACGACATGCGCTCTGCAACATGACACGTTGAGGGATCAGCACCCTCGAGGACCAAGATGGGAATGCCCGTGACTTTGGCGATAATGTTACGCAACGAGAATTTTGTGCCAATCTCGTGCCAATCATGATCGTAGAATTCGACCAATGGCGGAGCGATAAGTTCTTGAAGCGTCCAGCCCCGGGTGAACCATCTCGAGTGCTCAAAAGTCCTAGGCAGCTTGTCGTACTCTCTCAGAATGGATGGTATGGTGCGGAAGGCGGCTTTGGGCGGCGGAGACCCAACATCCCTCCTCAAGCTCGACGCTGACGATGTGTCTGAGAAGAGCTGGTGGGAGGTCTCATCGGCCGCAACGTCAGCCATGTAGGCGTAACAGATGTCGCTCTCTGCATACCACCTGTACATGGAGTTGATGGCTTCAGACAGCTCGGCACTGCTCGTCTTGTCGATGCTGGTTGCTCATCAGACAGTGGGTTTGAGGCATGAATGGAGAGTGACATACCAGCAGGTGTCTACCCATACATATTCATACTGGTCCTGAATGGCGCGGGCACAGCATCCTGCAATCTTGGCATATCCGGCCTTCTTGCGGAGTGCTGTCTTGGACAGCTTTGAGAGGTCTTGGAAAGTCACCTCATCCGGACCCCAGCTAGGACAATTGAGTTGTATCAGCTCACGGCCATCTCATTACGGTATTAAAGAAAAAAGGCTCATTCCTACGTGTGCGACAAGATAACATAAGGCGGGACGCGGCCCACAAACTCGACAAGCTCCAAGGTATCTGTCCTCAGAAGCCTCATTGTTCATCCGGACGATGAAAACCGCCGTGGCGGGACCGGTGGAGCTATCGGGCAACGGAGTCGGGCGGGATGGACGAACAAACGGTGGGGGGAAGTGAAGGCAAGGTACAGGTAAGCACTGCACCCACTTCTGTTCACCGCCGACTCACATGGTTGGAAACCGCCGAGGGCCGATTGGTTGCATGGTCTAGTTCATGCTGATAATGTTACTTACCTACACAGCTAGGCAGCATATTGAACACCTGGTCTACTGTCCAAAGAATAGCTTGGTTGCTTGGTTGCTTGGTTGAAGCATTTTGCTAACAGCAGCTGCGAAAAGCTGTGGCAAGAGGTGGGCTGAAAGAAAAAAAAAAAGCAAAATTGATTGCATCAGCCGTGAATCGAACACGGGGCCCATCGATGGCAACGATGGATTTTACCACTAAACCACTGATGCTCTTATGTAAGACGCTCAGAGTTTCAAAATACAACCCTCATTCTACTATTATCCCACCGTCATGGATGTGGATTTCGTGTCTGGTTCCTCTGTACGTGCTTGTTGCTCATCCATCCTCTACAACGAGGGTTTCCACTCTTTGTTTAGGTATAACCGAGTACCCATAGATTGGGCATCACTATTTACCTATGCACCACTGCCTTACCGAGCACAGCCCGGATCGGTACGAAACATGGCTTTCAGGGCACACGTCAACTTGTGACGTCATGGTCAAACATGCCAGCCCTGAGCCGCCCATGGGTTTCCATGTTTTTGTCCCTTCCCAAATGGGACGAACTGGAACTGCAGGACATATGAGGGTGACACCGACAGGATTCAGGAACATGCAACTCTAATAATAAACAACACCATCTCTACCCTCCCCCCAAGGTAGGATTGTTTTCGCCTTGCAAACCTCGAACGAACCCTCGAGATGCAACCTGACAGGCCCTCCCCCTCCACCACCAACGTCGCCCATGTCAACAGTTACTTCAACGGCGCCAGCCCGGCTCCAGAAGTCCAACAGTCGACACAGGACTCTGGTGCTACCCCTCTGACCCCAATTACAGAGCAACCCCCTCAACATGTCGCCCCGGCCAGGCCCCCATCGGCACCGGCACGAAGCGTTGCCTTCCGACCTCTCGACCGTCAGCAATCAGCCATCCAACTCCGTCGTCTGCGACCGGCCGCCCTGGGATCCAGACTTACACCGACCATGACCCACGAGCCCCAGACGCAAGCACACGATTGGGAAGAGGACCATGCAACGGATGTGGGCAGGAGTGGTGGTCGACGACGGTCAAGCTCCGAACCGCAGAGACCATCCATGCCGAGGGCCATCGAAACAGTTCCCCCGTTATCATCGGTACCCGAGAGCCCCTCCCAGAGCAATGCGCAGCAGGATGGGCCACCACATACAGGGCGGTTCCACCGGGCCCTCGGTAGACGAAGACAGACTGTGCTGAATCCGCACCAAGTATCTGGCGGCTCAGGCGACGATGTGTATGAGTCGAGGGTTGTCGACTTTCTCGATGTCATTGGTGAGCTTTTCCTCCTCTCTGGCTGACCTCTCTAAGAAACATAATCTGATAGTTCAAACACAAAGACCCCGAGGTGGCGACTCTATCATCCATAACCAACATTCAAAACTCGCTCTTCTTGCCTTCACTGGGAAAGTGGGTGAACCGACGGCCGACATATGACCTCTCCCAACTACCACCAATGCCTGGTGCCTTCCCGCCTTCCAAGGAAAGTATAGCCTCTGCTGCTGCCGCTGTCCAGGGAGAACAACAAGGAGAACACGCAGGGCCGCGCTCACCAAGCCTCTCATCTGTCCTGACCTCGGAACCCCAATACGCAATTCTGCCCAACGATGCTTCGCTTCAGGGATGGAGGGAGGAGGACGTCAAGTTGCTGAACGACTATGTCAGGCACATGCTGCATTCTCGACGATCAAAGATCAAACAGAGGTTCAAGGCGTTTGGAAAGTATGTTAGACGACCGCTGGGGTTCCTGATCACACTCTACGCCACTCTCATCACACTGTTTGGGCTTGCCTGGGTTCTCTTTTTGATCGGATGGGTGTACGTCGGGGACTCGGAAAAGCAGTTGTATGCGATTGATGTGAGTTGCGATGCCGCCTTGCACATCTGGCTGATTGGAGCGATTCTCTAACAGACACCTTAGATTATCGACTATGTCCTCGTGGCCCTTTTCGCAATCGTTGGAGATGGTATGGCACCCTTCCGAGCCAAGGACACGTACCACATGTTTTTCGTTGCCAGATATCACCGAAAAACATGGAGGCGCCGCGAAAGATTAGCGTTGCCCGAGCTCAAGGATCACAACGATTTGCCCATTGCGGAAGAACACCGCATTGCAGACGATGATCTCGAAGCACAACAAACGCAACAGCGATCAAGCTCGACAGAAAAGATTACAAAAGACAAGGACGAGTTCGTCCAAGTCTTGTCAGAAAAGCAGCAAGCACGCCTGATTCATCACCAGTCAAAGCTCGCCAAGTCACACACGTTTTTCAAACCTCACGAGACGGAAACCCACCACGCATTTCCTTTGCGACTGCTTATTGCCATCGTCCTGTTGCTGGATTTGCATTCTTTGTTACAGATTTCTCTAGGCGCCGTAACTTTTGGCATTCCTTCCCACCGGAGACCTGTGGCGGCCACGACGACCATTCTATGCTGTTCCATCGTCACAAATATCACGGCCGGGCTCTTGATTACCATTGGTGACCGCAGGACGAGGAAGAAGGATGTCTTGGAGAGGTTAATGAGGCAGGAGATGACGGGCGAGGTGATCAAGAAGATCGAGAAGAAAAAGGAAAAGGAGAGAAAACAGGAAGAGGAGCTGAAGCATGAACAAGAGACAGGAGAAAAACCCAGGAAAAGTCTGAGTTTAGCATTGCCATGGAAAGACACTTCCGGGGACGAGGGAACGCAGACGGGCCACGAGAAAGAAAAACGAGCTAGGTCTCTGTCGGTTCCTCGAACCAAGAGGAAGAAAGAAAAAGAAGAAGTGGGGAGATTTAGCTCCGAAGTCGAAAGCACCCAGGGTGGAGGGAGCAAAGGCGCACAGGATACTGAAAGACTCAAGATGCCAGGGGCATTTGAAGAAGACTAAAGTCGGCTATCTTGGTTTCTCATCGGGGCGTTGGATAGTTACTTGGAACATGGCAAGGATGAGGTTGCACATGCAGAATTCGTACATGATACCCAGACAGGATAATGATAATGAGAGGTACAGCGTTCAATTTGAACTTTGGACCCCAGCGTGCCTAGGAGTGCATCATCTATCGGGGGAAGCTGCGTTGTCGCATTGCTAAATTTGGCCTTTTTGATGTCGATCATGCCAAGAGACTGGCCTAACACCTTGGCATATTCTCTCACCCGTCAACAAAGCTTCTCATTACACTACAGTGCCACAAAGATAGGCACAGAACGGCATCCTTCCCAACGATAAGCAAGTGAGAAAAGGTGATGGCCTAGTGTCGCATCAGTATGCGGCTGTTGCAAAGCAGCCCTCCCACCAGACCTGGAATCTTTGCTCAGAATCGGGGCTGAGGCCAAGACGCCGATCGGACGGCTGTAAAAGACAGGCCGGGAAGGTGGCGATTATATCCTACCTACAAACGGCAGGACCAGATAGACTTGGGAGCATGGTCGGCTATTGCCCCGTCTTACTGGCCTTGAGGTGTGGACGGGTTACACGAGCAGGGCGATGATCAATCTCTAAATGACCTGCCTGTATTGTATCTAGGGTAGGCAGTTCAACGGCCGGAACCGCGGGGCCGCTGATTGTCGCCCCGATAGTAGGAGATAGATCGAGGACGATAAAATGTAGCAGATATCCCATCATCGCTCAACACAACTCTCCTGCTGGCACGCCGGCAGCACCCAGCACCAAGCACTTCCCGTCTTCCCTCTTCACCAAAGCAAAACCCTCGTTTTGGTTTCCAGCATCAACTCGTCGGGTCAAAATGAAAGGCTCAACCATCCCCTTGCTTTTTGCCGGAGTGACGTTGACAGCAGCGTATCCCATCACCGGCGACGTTGTCAACTGTCGTTCCGGGCCGGGCACCAGCTACTCGGTCGTGAAACAATACACGCAGGGCCAAGATGTCACGATTACCTGCCAGACCGAAGGTACCAACGTCAACGGCGTCACCATCTGGGACAAAACAGCAGATGGCAACTGCTATGTGTCAGATTACTATGTGCAAACGGGGGTCAATGGTTATGTGACAGGGAGATGCAGCGGGGCTTGCACAGCTCCAAAGTCTAACCAGGCAACGGTGGATCTTATTGCCGAATTTGAAGGCTTTGAGCCCAATGTTTGTATGTCTTCTTGGTTTGCCTGGCTGTTATCTTCAAGCATTCTGACATGAGAGGACAGACATCGATCCTACTGGAAATCCAACCGTCGGCTATGGCCACCTCTGTCAGCAAGCTGGCTGCGCTGAGGTGCCGTATCCAATCCCGCTCTCCCAGGCTGATGGTAAGAGGCTCTTGGCGAGCGACATGGCGGTATGTTTTTGTCCTTGATATCCCGGCCATCGCTTGTCACAGAGCCCCTAACTCAAACAATTGCAGCGTTTCGAGCAATGCATCACAGCCATGATTACAGGAGCCACACTCAACCTGAACCAGTACGGCGCCCTCATTAGCTGGTCCTTCAACATGGGCTGTGGCGCTGCCCAAACATCGACTCTGGTGGCAAGGCTCAACAGGGGCGAAAATGTCAACACTGTCCTGGCACAAGAGTTGCCAAGATGGGTGTATGGGGGCGGAGTGGTGCTTCCTGGGCTCGTGAGAAGGCGAAATGCAGAAGTCGCGCTTGCACAGACGGCAGGGAGTGGACCAGCGTTGCCAGTGCAGTGTTAGATATCTGTTTTGAGTACACGTAATGGGAAGAAATAAACGAACTGGTGGTAGATTTGTCAAGTGTCTATTTATCTACCCATGTACTACATTACATCTGCCATACATCTTAACCTTGACCATGGAAGCTGTCACATACCCTCTTAAAAGTGAGGGGCATTCAAGAACAAGCCCATCAGGACACCACCGATAGTGCCGGCGATAGGAATTGTCGCAATCCAGGAGAGCATCAGCAAGCCGACCCGCTGAAAGTTCACGGCCTTGAGGGTACCATTGCAGAGCCCGACTCCGACGGTGGCACCAGTGATGCACATTGACGTTGATACAGGAAGCGAGTACTGGCTGAACACGAGTACTGTGATGGCGGCTCCCATCTCCATAGAGCAGCCCCTGCTTGGGGAGTGATATGTGATCTTGTTGCCCATGACTATGACAGCACATGTCAGCAACCAGAAACCTCACCCCTGACCGGGAGAAGAAGAAAAGAAAAAGACTGAGCACTTACCCTTCATGATATTGTAACCATATGTCAACAAGCCCACAGAGATGGTTGCTGACAAGACAGCCAGCTGCCAAATTGGCACCTCGGCTTTGCTGGCAGCGGCACTCCCAGTCGACCAGGCAGAGTAGATAACAGCCCAAGGGCCAACCGAGTTTCCAATGTCGTTGGCGCCATGAGCAAATGAAGCCGTGCAAGCCGTCAGAATCTGGACAAAGCTATATGTGTGCTCAACCTCGTTTGGATACTTCTTGGCCTCGGCGTACACCCTGGCCATCCGTTCACCCTCGGGCGTGCCTGCGATGCCCGACTGAGCGGCATGGATGTCGTAGTGAAGACCATACAATAGACCACAGACAACCATGGCCGGCAAGCGTTTCAGGAACATGCGGATGTTGTGAATCTCGTATATCCGGCCTGGTCCCATCGGGTTGTCGCGGAGGGTGCGCATGGCCCAGCCCATGGGACCCCTCTTCTTGAGCAACTTGGCGTGTAGCTTCCGCTCCCCTTGGGCTTGGATCTCTTTGTACGTCAACTGAACTGGGGCTTCCCCCAGCTCCGGGTCCTGATCCAGCTTCTTCTCCGGGTTGCTTCCGCTCTCCGTTGGGGTAGGTGAGGACTTGGAGGGAAGGGCCTGGGGTTGTTCCTCATCGCCCGAGTCCTCCTGGACAACGGCGTAATTTGGAACGTTGGCTCTGTCCATGACGGCAACTTCTGGTCTCTTGAACAGCAAAGGCCCGTAGATGAACATCCACCACTTGACTCCATGATCCTTCTTGATCACCTTGGCATCAACAAACGGCACAAAGAAAATGGCCGCCAGTATCCCAACGCCGGCACCTGTACCCATGGTAACGGCCGCGACGTACCAGCCGGGTTTCTTGTTCAAGCCCAGATTCGGGGATCCCTTGTAGACAATGGACAGCGTGCAAACGGTGCCGGCAATCAGGAAGAAAAAGGGAGACGAGTACACAGCCCATGGAACGGGGTTCTTTCTCAGGTGCACTACCAGCTTGATGAGCATGAAAATGGTGGCCCCAAAGGCGGCTGAGATGGCGGGTGCCATGACGAGCCCAGAGAAGATGGCACCCAGGCCCTTGCCGTCGTTCCAGCCCCATTGCACCTGTTTTGCGCCGACTGTCGCAACGCCCACACCTGTTGACAAGCCTGTCAGCATGACCGGTTCGTGCTCACTCTGTGGGAAAAGTCTGCAAACTAACCGGCAACCGCGGAGACCAAAGAGTATGTCGAGGAGACATGAGCCGAGTGTCGGGTGCACCACATGACCCAGGTCGACGCACCAGCCAGGGCGCAGGTAAAGGCGAGCATCTGCACGCCGGCATTGTCTTGGAAGGCAGCGTGGGGGATAATGCCGTTCTTGATGGTCTCGGCCGTGCGGGCGCCGACGGTGATGGCGCCCAACATCTCGAAAATGGTGCCAAAGATCATGGCCTGTCGATAGGAAATCGAACGGGAACTAACGGACGTGGCCCAGGCATTTGCCACGTCGTTGGCGCCGTTGTTGAAGGCATCTAACAGGGCAAAGAAGGTGCCAATGACAAAAACATAGGTAAACTGGTCGAGTGCCATGTTGGCTGTTGGTTGTTGAGAGTGCTTGAACTACCTGGCGAAGGTCTGTCGGAGTTCATGGTCGGCAACTCTGCCTTTTGTCTCTTCCATTTTAAGGTGATCAGTGTCCATTCGGCTGGCTTGTCCTCATCTGTTTACCGAAACTGAACGCCATGAGGTGGTGACAGAACGAGGGCATTCTCAGTTCTGTCGTTCTTCTATGCATCTTGCTCGTCCAGTCAGCGTATTCCATATGCCCACGTGAAGACGGGAAATGCTAGGAGTGGCCCGCAAAATGCTGGCTAAACCCACTTCAGAGGTTGTGTTACATGCGAGGTAGCAGAAGAAAGATGCAGGGTCTCTGGTATGTGGCCAATGAAACGAGGGGAGCCAGCTAGGGGCTGAAGATCGGCGCCGGTCTCCGATGGATGACCAGAAGAAACTGAGGGTTGAGGAAAGAAATAACGCAGGTCATGACGCTTCTCAAGAGGCGTGCCACTCGAATGGTGGTGGAAAAGGAAGACGCATGCCCAGCCGGAACCCTTCCATTCGCTCGGGTCCTTGGCTAAGGCTTGTTTAGGTCAAGCATTCTTAGCGCCAAGGCAGGGCAGGGGCCGAGGGGCTAGACCACGTTCCATGCAAAGTTCCTAAAGACTTCTACTCTGCCTCTGTCTCCTTGACTAAAATCCCAAACTGACTCGTGTTCGGGGGCTGGCTCGCACTTTCCGCACCTGCGCCGCTTTCACACCTGTGTTGCTGCACTCTTCCCGCCGTTGAACCGTTGTTGGTGATGCTGTCGGTCAGACTAAGTCATCGCCGAAGGACTTGTGCCTCTGGATCAATCTCGACAGCCTCTGAGGAAGTCTGTCTGTGTTTTGATATCATGGAATCAATGTCCAACCGCAAGTCCAAAGTCCCTGGCCATGAATTTTTTTAGTACCTAGGTGGTCTCAATTTCCGTCATTCACAATGAAGCTACGCCATCTCGGTCTTGTTTGCGCTTGCGTCCGCCTTATCTCTGGCCACCGCCTCGAGAAACCAGCACCTCTACCACTCGCCACGCGGATTGTTACCCAGTTTCCCAATCCGACATGGATAGAAAACATCGCTGTCCGGTCGAATGGTGACCTCCTCATTACCGAGCTCCTTCCGAAACCCATTCTCTACACCATCGTAAATCCTGCCAGCTCAGCTCCACAGGTCCGCCTACTCCGTGACTTTTCTGCCAAAGAACCCCCTGTAGAAGGCTTGACAGGCATCGCCGAAACATTGCATGACGTGTTCGTCTTTGTCGGTGGCAGCACGACAAATCTTTCATTCCATGCTTGGAGCGTCAACTTCACTTCCGCAGCCCACAATCCCTCAACAACTACCGGTCCTATTATCAAGAAGATTGCCGAGCTCAAAGATGTCAAGCTTCCTAACGGCGTTGCCACCCTTCCCGGCTCCCCGTCTTCCGTGTTGATTGCAGACTCTTTGGCCGGTCTGGCCTGGCGCCTGGACATTCTGACAGGAAAGTCCATCGTCGCTGCACAGACTGTTGAGATGGGGGCTCCCTCAAACGAGACGGACCCCCGCAAGAGAGTTGGCATCAACGGCATCAAAGTGCATGGTGGATTTCTGTATTTCAGCAACAGCAACTCAAGATCCGTCTACAGGGTCAAGATCAGGAAAGACGGCACACGAGACCCCAGCGCCCATGCGCAGTTAGTTGGCCGCTTACCGGAGAACGTGTCGTTCCTGGATGATTTTGCAGTTACCAGTCATGGTGGAAAAGGGGCAACTGTATTTGGGACAACCTCTTCTGACAATCGGCTGTGGGCATTTGTGCAGGGGAAGAGTCCGGTGGTTGTTGCCGGCGAACTGGACAAGTTGACATTGGCGGGCTCGACAGCAGCCTCGTTCGGGAGAGGGAAACGTGATAGAGACATCCTGTATGTAGTCACATCGGGAGGGGTGGGGAAGCCATTGAATGGAAGTCTGACAGAAGGGGGAAAGGTCGCGGCGGTAGACTTGAGGACCTTTTGTCCATCCATTATGATCGGGTAGAGTAACCAGCACCACCACTGCTCAGCGGCTTTGTGGGTTGATGCATCTGCCATTGTTGGAGACGTCAAAGAGGCCACTGCCTGAATAGGTAGACTGCCTACCAGCTTGCAAGAACTTATCACCAAGCATAAAATGAACCAGATTAGGACTCAACAGCAGTATGACTGCTCTTCATTAGGTACTCCAAAACGCTAGGGGTATAAAATTTTAAAACTAATCACAATCAAAACCAGAAAACCCAAACCAGTCATTACTCAAACCCGTTTCTTCCGCCGGCTTCCCCTCTCATCATTGCGTTTTGTCTATGGGTCTCTTGACAAACACGCTGCGCTCCCACCCGTCGATTTCATCATACAGCGTCACTCTGTCGAGCTCATAGCCGCCAATTTTGGGCAAAATCTTGGCCCAGATGACCCAGTACACCCCACCAGCAATAATGATGCCAAAGCCGACAACACAGTGAAGCCAGTATGGCAACTCGTCGTAGATGTTCTGACCATCCTCGGGGGGTACAAATGGCGCAATGACAAGGTAAATGTTGCTGAGGAAAAAGAAGATGACAACGGGCAGAGTGGCCGAGATAGGAGGGTTCCAGTTCCACGCCTTCCGGTTGAGGTAGAGGTAGATCAGGCCAAGAGCGACAAAAGTGTTGATGATGGCCAAGGGGTACGAGATGAGGTTGAGAATGAAGTTGTAGGCATCGCCGGGAGGAGGGGCAAGCATGATGATGACCGAGACGGCCCAGTGCTCAAACAGACCCGCGGTGGGGGCGTTGAAAGGTCTGTTGCTGGCCCAGAAGCGGGAGTAGGGAAGGATACCCTCACGGCCGAGCTCCTGAACCAGACGCCCCTGAGAAAAGATGACAGACAGAACATTGCCAAAGGCAGACAAGGCAACAAAGACGGAAAGGGCGCGCTCGGCAGTACCGCCAAAAACATTTCTGAAGAGCGAAGCAGCCACCAGGCGCTGGGCAGCGAGAATCTCGTCCTTGGGGACGGCGGCGAAGTAGGCAATGTTGACAAACATGTAGAGGACTGAGATGACGCCGATGGCCAGAGGAGCGGCGATCTTGAGGGTGCGGACTGGGTTCTTGGTCTCGGAGAGGGCGTAGTTGGCGTTGCTGTAGCCGATGTAACTCCAGATGACGTTGTAGAGGGCCGTCACAACACCATAGGCAGATCCAGTGGTGCCCTCAAACGCATCCCTGAAGTTGTGGGGCTTCTCGTCTTCAGGAAGCTTGACATGGCCGGCGAGAGCGACCCAGCCGGCAACGACGATGATGAGGATGATGATGACCTTGATGGTGCCGAGGAGGTTTTGCAGGCGGATCCCCCACTTGACGCTGGTGGCGTGGATCAGGAAGGCGGTGGTGATGCAAGCCAACCCGATGCCGCGCTGGTTCCACCGATCGACTTCGACGCCGGCAGCATGGAGAATGTACTCGCTGAGAAGGAGAAGGTTAGTCAGTTTCAAGTGCTCACATCCCATCTTGCCAGGCGGGAGAGGTGGACATACCCAAAGACGACCGAGTTACCGCTGGCCCAACCAAGGAGAACAACGTAGCCAGTGTAGAGGCCAGTGGTGAGGAACTTTGGCTTGCGGAAAACGTATTCGAGGTAGTTCTTCTCGCCTCCGTTCTTGGGGATGGCAGTGCCGAACTCGAGATAGACAGCCGTGCCGGCAAGGGCAATCAGCATGCCGGCAACCCAGATGAACAACGACAGACCGACACTGCCGGAAAGCTTCAAGATGGAGCCGGGCGTGGCAAAGATGCCAGTGCCGATAACCCGGTTGACGATCAGAAAGACTGCAGAGACGATGCCAATCTGGCGTTTGGCTTCGCTGGCGCGCTGCAGTTGACCTGGACCACATATGTATGTTAGCTGCGTCGAACAGGATCAAAGAGAAGAGACAAATATCATGTACATACCCACTTCGCTGCCCCCTTCGGAGTTGGCGAGGGTGCCCGGCTCCTTGAAGTCATGGCTATCACCCTCGGGGGCGGATCCCGTGAACTTGGACATGCTGCTGGCCCTGTGTGATTGGCGGGTGGGCTTGGAGGCTGGACGGAGCGGGTGGTTGTTCCAGAAAACAGCAGTTCGTCTGGTTGAAGCTATCGGTTTTATCTATTTCTGCTGGCCATGTCCCAGAACTTCAGATGGCAGCGGCTGATCCGTGTCTCGGCAAGGCTTCACAGGGATGGACCTGTCGCCACCGATGCTGGGCCTCGCTCGTCACCACAGACCTAGAGCCAAAGAGGCAGGAGATCAAGTCAGTTCTGCATCCCACGTCGACGGATCCCTGACTATATGGAACGCACAGAGTGGGCACATTTTGCTATGCAATGCCGCTCTCACTGGCTCCAACCCTGCTTGTACGTCATAGTATCCGCGGCGGCGATGTCGTGATTTGGCGTCATGGCACCAACCACGAAAATTTTTTATCCTCCTTCCCAACGGCCGCCCCCGGGACACAAGCACGGTCAGCCCAAGAGCTCAAACCCATGTTTTCGATGGCCGGTTTCTGCAAGTCTGGCCGGGCCGAGGGTGCTACCGTGCCACCGGCCACGGGAAGTTTAATTTGTCTCTGCACCGTCTCTTTGGCCATGCCGCGCATCACGTCAATCCAAGCTCCACTTTGTGCCATCTGCTCGGTGAGGCTGTCTGTTGGACCATTGAACAATGGCGATGGCGACATTTTAGCCCCCCTCCAAACAGGCAGGTCGACAGCTTGCCCTCTGCTGACCACACGTCCTCGCTTTGCCGCGGCCCATCGTCCCTGCTCCTTGTCGTGCCATCAGTCTTTCGATGTCGATAAATGTCAGATGCCACTCATGCAGGCCATGGCCTGTCAGGTTCGCTGGTCTCGGTGGAGATAATTCACACCTCCTCATCGACAAACATGAAACCTGACATCCCCTATCTCCAGTTAGGCGACGGCATCCTCTGCTAGTCTTCATCTCTAATCGCCGCCCACTCTGGGGAAGACCCTCCCCTCCGTATACGGCCCGGAGGCGTCGCCGTGGACAACTCCAGACTCGGCTGACAAGGGAGTACCATGATCAATCCCCATTGTTGTTTTGTCCCCGATCTCGGATGCCAGTGCCGCGCTTCAGACTCCACTTCATCCTCAGGTGTTGTAAGGAGCCTGCGATTGCGGATCGAGTAGGCTGATGTGATATGTCTAACAGACGGCAGTTGTCAAACCGCAGCCATAGCCTTTGGACGACGTGCTATCGTTTAGCTGACAATAAAAGGGCGCTCGGCATCGTGGGAACTGGACTGGTCGGCAGGTTGAATGTGGTAGACTGTCGAGGTCGGTCATGGAATGTTCAATTGAAAACGGATATCTTAGCATGCTGGTAGTGGAAAAGTCAGCAGGCATCTATAAGTCTGAGGGTGCAACACAGCTTACCATAGCTGGGCTGGATCAAGGGCTGACCAGGCAGTCTGATACCACCTGATCGGCCAGGTGTCGAAAGGCCGCCATGAGGGTTTCACAGTGGCGTGCAGTTTTCAACCTCAGGTTCGTGCGAGGTTACTGCTGCCGGGCCTCAGAGGGGATGGCTTCCATTAATAGACAGACATGAAAGAAGCTCAATGTCCGACATTCGCAGTGACGGCATGCTAGCGGATGACGCAATTGCGGAATGGGCCAGTTTGTGACAGTACAAAATCCCCAGAGCCGCCAATTGACTCCATCAGGTTGGCGAACGACATCCTGAGATTGGGTCAGTTTAGGAACACATCGATGACAGCCGGAGAGTGATCACGCAATCTCTCCACTACGCGCCCATCTCCAAGGCCTCGTGTGGATAACTTGCTGCTCTTTGGGGATTAGACACTCAAACTAAGGTAACTTAGTTGCCGTTGCGGGGGCAGATCATGGCGCTTTCCCGTTGATGCAACCAGGTACCGTATCATTGCAGCACGGCGTCTACTGCACCAAGTAGGCCCAGTTATCATGTGCACCTTCCATACTCTCGATAAGGGTCCTGGCACATCCTGGGTGCTTGAACCATGGATGGTTTATGCAGCTCTGGTGATATTAGGCTGTGGGTCCGTTAACCCTGAATCCCTGAGAGTTTGAATGTTTACAACATCAAGCCTTGTCAAGTGGATGTGACATGAAATTGTTCTATAGGTATATTATTTAGTGGAACAAAACAAACTCTGAAAACCACGCAAGCTATTACTTCATGCGCAGCAGATAGGACTTCGTCGAACTTCTGCAAGACTGAGGGCAGGATACCTCGGCTCCTTCTATTAGAGTCTTTTCCCTGATAAAATCAGCCAGAGCCTGTATATTGTATCATGTGGGAGCTTTCAACAGTGTGTTGGTCTAGAACAATACCTACCTGCTCTGTATGGCCCAAGGGTAGATTTACTACCTGAGTTAGATGTGACATATGACAGACCTCCAGTACATTTTGAACATGTAGATCCCTGGTCCAGGGGTGCTCTATGTACACATAACAATTTCATGTTTGATTCAAACCCTATCTGCAATAACTGTGGGTAAGGTAAGGTACCTCTGTATGGTGTTGAACAGCCATGTTCTTGGCCCAATGGGAACCTGAAACCAGGCTCAGGACACAAGTACCACTAGTATCAAAATTGAGGATCAACCCCGTAGAAAGCGAGCAATGATCCGTGGACCAACGGGAACAAACAAACACCAGAGGATACTGTCTAACCTCGGACTCCGAACGGCCGAAAATATTACCACCCCAAAACATATTCATTGCTCGCAGAGTGACTCATGAGAATGTTACAACAGATACTCCTCAAATGGCTTTAGCCAGCTTGCTGCTATTTCCTGGGAAGTATCATAATGTCTAGACAAAATTTAATCCTGCTTAAGTCCACTAGGACTTATCCCTCCGGCAAATGCGAGCCGGCCATGCACGCCGAGTCAAGCAGACCGAGTTCAATGTAACATGCCTTGAACTAATCACAATAGCATTTGCTTAAACAGGACTAATTGTATGACCGAGCCGCAAAACTGCATGTATGGTCTAACCTGATGCATCCCAAACCGCGTCATCGTGTTCTCGATGTGATCCTTCAAATCAACCCCTTGGTCTTGGCGACAGGACGCACAAAGTATCAGGTCGTCTTCCAGGAATTCTCTCAAAAATTTGCACAAAGGCTCTGGCTGCCTGTCTATGGTGCTCTGCAGATACGGATCATGCAGACGCTTTCACTGAAGCGTGCTACGGCGGTGGCTGCACACCCTTCCAGCCTCAAGCTCAACAAACGCCTTGCCCGCATTTCTATCCTTATTCTTAGCTTCACCCTATCTGTGGCTCTGTTTGCTTGGACCAAACAGCATGACCGGCACGCCCAGCGATCCTGGCTCTCAGGGCTGTTGCACAGAGCAAAGTATGGTGGAGAACGGGAGACCCCCTTTTACCCTCACGACACAACAACCAGCTTTTCACCCGTGTCTTTCCCTGCGGATCAAATCGAGAACTTGTCCACCAAAGACATGTGTGCTTCCTTCCCCCACTACCTCATCCGAGAACACATCCAACCAGTCTTGAAGATGGGCCATGGCGAAAACCGCGACATGATCAATGCCCAGCTCAACAGCGTATCCGCCTGCTTCCACCCGGATGAGCTCCTCATTTTCTCAGACCTCCCAGAGACACTGCCAAATGGGCACCAGGCAGTCGACATCCTCCACAACCTTCCGCAGAGGTACAGGATGATCAACGACACCCCCGAAGCCCAGCCAGAGCCCGACTTTGCTGCCTACGAAGCCATGCACGACCTCTTCCGAGCCGGGAACCTGACTGCCGAAAACAATCCGACGATGAAGAATAAAAGGACCGGGTGGAGGTTGGACAAGTACAAGTTCCTGGCGCAGGTAGAGCGTGCCTGGACCGAGAGAAAGAACAAGGACTGGTATTTCTTTTACGAGAGCGACACGTTTGTCTCGTGGGACAATGTGTTCCGGTTCCTGTCAACGCTCGATCCCAACAAGGCGCTGTACATGGGGAGCCCTTCTCCAGGCCGTCGCGATCCCAAGACAGATGAGGAGACTTGGTTTGCCAACGGAGGTCCGGGTTATGTGCTTTCGCGGGGCGCGATGAGGGTCCTGTTTGAGAAGAGACCTTCGTCGCGGGAAACGGGGGTGTGGACGGAAGAGCCGTTTCTCCTGAAATACATAAACGTTGTGAGGACAGACCCGTGTGGTGATGCCATTCTGGGTTGGGTGCTTTGGCTCGTAGGGATACGGCTCAGCGGCTTCTTTCCGTCGTTTAACACGTATGCACTACACTCACTACCATACACACAGAGGTTGTGGTGTCAAAGCTTTTTGACTATGCACAAGCTAAGCCCAAAAGAGATGGTCCTGCTTTGGAGATGGGAGTACGGAAACAGGAAGCTGGGTCGGCCGTTGATGTACGCCGACTTGTTCGAGAGCTTCTTCCTGCCGGAGATTGAAGAGGCTGATTCGAGAAACAACTGGGACAATACAAACTGGGATCGGCTGGCGCGTGGCAGTGATGTATACGTTGACAGTGTGGAGGAGTGCCGCGAGGCCTGCGAAAAGAAGACCAGCTGTCTTCAGTATCATTGGAATGGCAAACAAGCCAGAAAGTGTGTATTAATGCCCTTTCTCACACTGGGGCGAGCAAAGGATCCCGAGACAGTGGTGAAGAAAGAGGGCGGAGAAGAGCGATTCATTTACACCAGTGGCTGGATAAAACCTCGCATCAAGAGCTGGGCCAAGGAGCATCCTTGCGCGATACCTGACTGGTTGAGTCCCAGTACTGAAAGGCATTATTGATAAGCGTCACGGTATTTGTCTCCAACCGGAAGATTCATGGATCTTGAAAACAGTACAAAAGAAGAAACAAAAGGCAAAACAAAATACACAGCAAAGAGCTATAGAGACAGCGTTGTCAAAATTCATTGGATATCGTTTTATCCGATCTTCCACCGTCGCTAGGTACCTAAGTCATGACAACCCCGAACGAAGTAAGCAGGCAAGAGTATTTCATGCTAGACAATCCTTCAAGATTCTTACCCTCCCCCGTCGATATCCATAACTCCATGTCTTCTGGCCGCCTCGACAATAGCACACCGGCTGAGCCTGGACAGTTCAGTGATGAACTCTTCAACTAGTTTGAGCTGCAGCATCTCATTTTTGGCAACCTGCTTGATCCTCATATTCCTGATCATTTCAGGCGCCGAGTCTAACAATGCGACATCAGCTTCCGCTTGTGGCTCCAGGGGGTTTAATAAGACGCTGCAGAAGATGTTGAGAACTGCTGACATGGGGTAGAACAGCATCATACAGAATACCTCTGGCGCCATCAGCACGGGAAGCGCACTCCTCAGGTAGAGCAACGTAGAACGGCTAGCTTCTACACTCAGAGCCAGACTAGAGCTGACACCCTTCATCTCCTCACCAGGCACCACCTCGCCATGAGCGCCCCAAGCCCGACATCTTCCCGTGGCGCGGTGGATGGTGGCTACCAGGTAATGATACTCAAAATTGATGACAATGGTTCGAACACTGTCGTGGGCTTCACTCAGGGCTTTGTTGACTCCCACATGGCGGGAAATCGAAAGGGCGGGCCTGTGTTTGAGCGGGACAGAGAGCCGCCACTTTTCCAGCTCATCGTCGAGTTCTCGTATATTCCGCAACAGCTCGGCGTCTGTCTTGCGGAGGGCTTCGGCCGAGTAGAGCAGCTGACATGTTTTTGACTTGATGAGCGTCAACCTCAAGTCGCCAGGCAAGCTTGGGATCATGGTCTCATCATCGTGGTCGACTTGCATATACCGGTCGAGGTATTGAGTCAGGGCATAGTTGGGCGGCAGCGACAGGTCGCAATGTTCGTCTGGGATGCAAGGCGGCTGGCCAGTACGCAGAGAGAGCTCCTTGTCAAAGTTGTAGGTCAACCAAAAGAGCTTGCGGAGAAGCTTTGGTGCCCGCGACGCCGGCGAAGAGGATGACCAAGGGTTGGCGATGGTGTGTGCGCCCAGCATAAACATGATGCGACAGGCGAGGGAGAGACATATGAGAGAGGACTGAACCCGGCCGGCAAAGAGCTGGTACATGGTCTAGTAAGCGGTCAGCAGGTGAGAAATCACGTAGCAGAATTGGAGCTTGAACACACTGACCAACATGATCATGGTCTGCAAACTAGTCAGAGTAAAATCGCGACGCAGCGCGGCTGGGAGCAAATGCTGAGCCTTTGCAGCCATCACGTCTCCTTCTATTGGCGGCACTACCGGCGATTCGGAGCCCACAAATAAGGTCACCATGCATAGAAAGGCAAAGACACAGGTTTTGGCAACAAGAAGCTCATGGGGACCGGGGCTTCCCAGGCCGTAGGCGGTGTCTATGGTCTCCTCAAACAGAACAGTGTCCAACACAGGGAACACCAACCTGAAGTGAGAGGTGCCAAAGAAGGCGAGGTATCGTTCGGTCACGGCCCTGTCCGGCAGGGACGGCGGCTCCTCGATGGGCGGCAGCACATCCTCCTTTCCCAGCTGCGGCGCACCGCGGTCAACTTCATCGTCATCCCACACGGCAGGAAATACGGGGGCCTGGCCGGCACGGGAGCGAATCCACTCCCGGCCCGTGGTCGAGAAATGCGGAACTCCGTTGTACGAGCTGATCTCGCCAAGGTGGTACCCGGCAAAGTGCAGCTTGCCGAAACAGGGCCGGGAGCCAGATACGGGGGACGGTGGAGGCAGACCCTCGGGATCTCGGCACGGGGAGAAGGTGTTTGTGGAAGAGGACAGCGGCGCTGGAGCGGTCAGAGGGTCCATCAACAGAGCCTCGAGCGGCTGCAGCTTGTGGGTCAGGGTTTCTTCAGGTGCGTGAGGAGTCGGCCTGTTATTTAATCTTGTGCTCGATGGCTTCTTGGACACGCCCCTCTTCCTCGGGCGTATCTCACGATCAAAGGTGCATTCGAGGTCATGGTGTTTACACCAGTCACAGGAGGGATGGGCGGGTTCACACTGAATCTACAGCAACAGGAAAAGAGACCAGCGGGACACAGTCAGCAACTGGACGATAACGTGGATGTAATCCGATTCTGGGTTGCACACCTTTCTCTTGTGACACGCATCGCAAGCCCGCTTGCGCCCCATAGTCGGCAGCGGGAGCGGGAGAGTGGCCTTGACAGAGAGCGATGACGCGGGGATTTGAGGCCGCTGACAAAGCGCCCGGTCGGGTTTGATGCGGGTGTGGCAACTGGAGGAAATGGCAGCGGGCAGCGGGCAGCGGGCAGCGGGAAGGATGACGCAGGGTGTCAATCAATCAGTGGAAGCGACGCGCGACATGGCAGCTGTCAAAAAGTTGCCATCGAAACCGAGTTTCAGACTCGTCAGTCCTCAGCTGGGCCCAACATTCTGGTTTCCTGATGACTTTTTGCACCGAGCTCAGCGAGCTGGGTTCAACGATGTCACTACTCACCGCTCACCGCTGTCTCTTGCTTTCGAACTCGAACTCGTCCCAAGAAAAAGAAGCACCGTCCGTGCCCGCGGAAGCGGCATGTGCCGTGCCAAGCAGCCAAGGGCAAACCCCGCCCTGCTGGAACATTGGTGGAAGCTTTCTTCACTTTCTGCCGAACCACCCGAGATTTCAAAGCACCGGGGCCGGGATTCGACCTCTGCGCGGCCTGCGCCTTGATCATTGCCTTATCTCCGTCTTATAACCCCCCGAGACCATCGGCAGGCAATGCACTCACCGTCCGAACCCCGTTCGATGTGGGCGCCTTGGCCCCCGATGGCACCGTTGCCCCCGTCTCGCGATGCCGAGCATTTGTTACTGCCCATTGGCAATCCACATCCCGTTCGTTGAGATCGATCTTCATGTTTCCAGAACAGTCACCATGTATGTAACATCGACACTCTTCTCGATGACTCTAACGTTTGTTGACCAAGGAAGACGATGACCTTTTCGTATACCCGCTCAGGTACCCCATTTTTGAGATTGGCACAGCTCCAGCGCACACTTCCCAGACAACTCTACGCATTGTGACTAAGTGGTTCCATCCTTGGAGAGCTTGCGTTGCAGTGTCCACTCGTGTCAAGGCATCAAAACCAACACCGGGATCAGGCCGTCACCAACTTCGTGATTCAGGAACAGAGTGGAGATGTGAGCATCCACACTCCTCCACCATCGCGGTGATGGGTTGGCCGCCCTGCCGATGCCGATGGCCGAAGCTGACTGAGAGGAAATGGGTGAAAAGAAAAAGTCAATTAAATAGCCATGGGGGCCTCGTTTCTTGGCTCCGATTCTCTCTTGGTCCTCCATCCCATCGTACCGGTCCCTCTCAACCCCTTCGCCGGCAAGCCATCATGGAGACGGCACCAGCTTCCAACCCCGACCCCACGGGAGTCGTCCACGAATGGAAACTCAAGCACAAGGTCGAGGCCATCCGTGAACGCGACAGCCGCTCTGGCCTTCCCCTGAGAGAGCTTGGTGTCACTTGGAAAGATCTCACCGTCAGCGCCATTTCCTCCGACGCCGCCATCCACGAGAACGTTATCTCCCAGTTCAACATCCCCAAGAAGATCCAGGAATCCCGCCACAAGCCGCCCCTCAAGACCATCCTAGACAAGACTCATGGCTGCGTCAAGCCAGGAGAGATGCTCCTGGTTTTGGGCCGTCCGGGCTCGGGGTGTACGACCTTGCTCAAAATGATTGCCAACCACAGGAAGGGCTATCAGAACGTGGAGGGAGATGTCAAGTATGGCAGTATGGACGCATCGGAAGCGGAAAAGTACCGTGGCCAGATCGTCATGAACACCGAGGAGGAGCTCTTCTTCCCCTCCCTCACCGTGGGGCAGACCATGGACTTTGCTACTCGTCTCAAGATCCCCTTCCAGCTGCCCGATGGCGTGCAGTCCAAGGAGGAGTACCGCCAGGAAATGATGGAGTTTCTCCTGGAGAGCATGAGCATCACCCACACCAGAGGCACCAAGGTCGGCAATGAGTTCGTCAGAGGTGTTTCCGGAGGGGAGCGAAAGAGAGTGTCCATCATTGAAACGTTGGCTACAAGAGGCAGTGTCTTTTGCTGGGACAACAGCACAAGGGGTCTCGACGCGAGCACGTGAGTTTTCTCTGATGCATTTTATATGCCCTGGGGTCATCAGCTGACACAAGGTTCAACCAACAGAGCTCTGGACTACACCAAGGCCATCCGTGCCCTGACTGACGTTCTCGGGTTGGCCTCGATTGTCACATTGTACCAAGCAGGCAACGGCATCTACGACCTCTTCGACAAAGTCCTGGTCCTCGACGCCGGAAAAGAGATCTACTACGGCCCCATGAAGGATGCTCGCCCGTTCATGGAGCAGCTTGGTTTCGTGTGCCGCGACGGAGCCAATGTTGCTGACTACCTCACCGGTGTCACGGTCCCTACTGAACGCTTGATTGCCCCCGGCTACGAAAAGACCTTCCCCCGCAACCCCGACCAGCTGAGAAGCGAGTACGAAAAGTCCAACATCTACCAGAAGATGATCGCCGAGTACAGCTACCCAGAGACAGAGGAGGCCAAGGAGAAGACCAAGCTGTTTCAGGGCGGCGTCGCAGCTGAAAGGGACAGCCACCTCCCCAACAACAGCCCCTTGACCGTTTCCTTCCCTCAGCAAGTCCTTGCCTGCATCATCCGGCAATACCAGATCCTCTGGGGCGACAAGGCCACCATTGCCATCAAGCAGGGCTCGACACTGGCACAAGCCCTGATCTCCGGTTCTCTCTTCTACAACGCCCCCAACAACTCGTCCGGTATCTTCCTCAAGGGAGGTGCCTTGTTCTTCGCCCTTCTCCACAACTGTTTGCTCTCCATGTCTGAGGTTACCGATTCCTTCCACGGCCGCCCCGTGCTCGCGAAGCACAAGGCCTTTGCCTACTTCCACCCCGCCGCCTTCTGTATCGCTCAAGTCACTGCCGACATTCCCGTTCTGCTGTTCCAGGTTTTCATTTTTGCCATCGTTCAGTACTTCATGGTCGGGCTCACCATGACAGCCGGCGGTTGGTTCACATACTGGATTGTTGTCTTTGCTACCACCATGGTGAGTTTATTCCCGCTTCTGTCTCTCCTTTTGCCTCGCTAACGGGGTATTTCTTCTAGTGCATGACCGCCTGCTTCCGCATGATTGGTGCTGCGTTTTCCAACTTTGATGCCGCCTCCAAGATCTCGGGCTTGGCCGTCAAGCTGCTCATCATGTACACGGGCTACATGATTATCCGGCCCAAGATGCACCCCTGGTTCGGCTGGATCTTCTGGATCAACCCCCTGGCTTACGCCTTTGACGCTCTCCTCTCCAACGAGTTCAAGGGCCAAATCATTCCTTGCGTCGGACCAAACCTCGTTCCCACTGGACCTGGATACATGGGCCTCGAGGTTGGCCAGCAGGCATGTGCTGGCGTGGGCGGCGCCGTGCCAGGTCGCAGCTACGTTCTCGGCGATGACTACTTGAGCTCCTTGGAGTACGGAAGCGGCCACATCTGGAGGAACTTTGGAATTGTCTGGGCTTTCTGGGCCTTGTTCGTCACCATCACGATTCTGGCCACCACCAACTGGAAGTCTGCGTCTGAGGGTGGGCCCTCCTTGTTGATTCCCAGGGAAAAGTCAAAGGTTGGGCTTCATGGCGCTCGCAGGAACAAGGCTGGCGACGAAGAAGCGGCCGTTGACGAAAAGGGCGGCTTCTCCTCGGGCAGCGGCAGCGAGACGGACGAGACACTTGCCGTCAAGGGCGCAGATGCGCAGATGCAAAAGCAGGAGGTAGATCTTGTTCGCAACACTTCGGTCTTCACATGGAAGGATCTCTGTTACACTGTTTCTACCCCTGACGGCGATCGCCAGCTCTTGGACAACGTGCAAGGATGGGTCAAGCCTGGCATGCTGGGTGCCTTGATGGGCTCTTCTGGTGCTGGCAAGACCACTCTCTTGGATGTCCTTGCGCAGAGAAAGACTGAAGGTGTTATCAAGGGAAGCATCATGGTCGATGGTCGTGAGCTGCCTGTCTCTTTCCAGAGAAATGCGGGCTACTGTGAGCAGCTTGACGTGCATGAGCCGTATGCTACCGTCCGGGAGGCGCTCGAGTTCAGCGCCCTTCTGCGGCAGCCTCGCGAGGTCCCCCGTGAGGAAAAGTTGCGCTATGTCGACACCATCATTGACCTCCTCGAGCTGCACGACCTGGCTGACACCCTGATTGGCCGCGTCGGCATGGGTCTGTCTGTGGAACAGCGCAAGCGTGTCACTATCGGAGTCGAACTTGTCGCCAAGCCCTCGATCTTGATCTTCTTGGATGAGCCCACCTCGGGCCTCGATGGCCAGTCTGCCTACAACACGGTCCGCTTCCTCCGCAAACTCGCCGACGTTGGTCAAGCCGTCTTGGTCACGATTCACCAGCCCTCGGCCCAGCTCTTTGCCCAGTTCGACACATTGCTTCTGTTGCAACGCGGCGGAAAGACGGTCTATTTTGGTGACATTGGCGACAACGCTGCTACTGTCAAGAACTATTTCGCCCGCTACGGTGCCCCCTGCCCCAAGGACGCTAACCCTGCCGAGCACATGATCGATGTGGTGTCTGGCCATCTCTCCCAGGGCCGTGACTGGAATGAGGTTTGGCTCTCGTCTCCCGAACACAGCGCAGTCGTCAAGGAGCTTGATGAGATCATATCCGAGGCCGCTTCCAAGCCTGCTGGCTATGTGGACGACGGCCGCGAGTTTGCCACGCCCCTTTTGGAGCAAACCAAGGTTGTCACGAAGCGCATGAACATTTCCCTGTACCGCAACCGAGACTATGTCAACAACAAGATCATGCTGCACGTCTCGGCCGCGCTTATCAATGGCTTCAGTTTCTGGATGATTGGCGACGACATTTCGGATTTGCAGATGATTCTCTTCACCATCTTCCAGTTCATCTTCGTCGCTCCCGGTGTCATTGCCCAGCTGCAGCCGCTCTTCATCGACCGCCGCAACATCTTTGAGGCCCGCGAGAAGAAGAGCAAGATGTACTCTTGGATTGCCTTCGTCACGGGTCTGATCACGTCTGAGATTCCTTACCTCATGATTTGCGGCGTCTTGTATTACTGCTGCTGGTACTACACAGTCGGCTTCCCTACCTCGTCCAAGCGTGCCGGCGCGACGCTGTTTGTCATGCTCATGTACGAATTTGTCTACACGGGCATGGGCCAGTTCATCGCAGCCTACGCCCCCAATGCCGTCTTTGCCTCGCTCGCCAACCCCTTCGTCATTGGAATCTTAGTCGCCTTCTGCGGTGTCTTGGTCCCCTACGCACAGATCCAGGTCTTTTGGAGGTATTGGATCTACTACCTCAACCCCTTCAACTACCTCATGGGGTCCATGCTGGTCTTTGCTGCCTGGGACTGGCCCATCAACTGCAACCCTCACGAGCTGGCCAGGTTCGATCCTCCCAACGGCACCACTTGTGGCGACTACCTGAGCACCTATCTTGAGAAGGGGTACGGCATGGCTGCGAACTTGTTAAACCCCGATGCTCTTTCCGAGTGCCAGGTCTGCCAGTTCAAGTCTGGAAGCGACTACCTTCGCACCATCAACCTGATGGAGTACAGCTACGGCTGGAGAGATGCCGGCATTGTCGTCATCTTTGTTATCAGCTCGTATGCTATGGTCTATGGCTTGATGAAGCTGAGAACAAAGACCAGCAAGAAGGCTGAGTGAAGAGCACTACTGGTTTTCTTTTATCCTATTTTGGCCTTGTTCACGGGCTTTTGGTAAAACGTGTACATTTTTTGCATACTCTTCTTTTCTTTTCTTTTCTTTTCTTTACCCACTTTGATACCTTGATAGACATTTTGCATAGACAGACATTCACATAATTAATTTCAATACTGTTCCTGTTGATCACTATGCCTTCATAGGTGCAAGCTCCCTCCCCACAAGCCTCTCTGGGCTATCCTCACCCGAGCTGTAGACATCATCTGGCATGGGGGGCGCAATGGAAGCGTCGCCCCTCTTGATTTCAATAATCGAAATGACGGGCAGCAGCAACATCAACATGCCCAACAGCTGGCCGAAGCTCCACGTCTTTTCCCCCTCATCAGACAACAGGACATCTGGTGTGCCAAACGCTTGGGAGAGGAGGTAGGCCCGCGTGGTGGCCCCGAAAGCAATGCCTGCCATGGCAACAATGCCCATGGCTTGTACCACGCGAAAAGCGCGTGACTTTTGCCTCCTGCTCTGAAGATACCAGGTGGCAAGCCCAAAGATCAGGCAGTTCAAGGCTACCACGACCACGGTAGCCACCACGTCCAGGCCGCCCAGTCTAGTCGTATCAGAAGGGCGAGTCCAAGCACATGCGATGGGCAGGGTATCCGGCAGATCTTTGATCTTGGCCTGCAGCAAAAAGACGCCGTACACGATGGAGAGGAGCAGGTTGAGGAACATCAAAAGCTGTCTCATCCATCTGAGCACCCAGTCTCTCTTGAAGTCGTTTACCAGAGACAACAGCGCGGCGTTGTGGGTGGCCATGGACAAAAGAGAGAGCATACAGATGATGAAGAAGTGATACGGGGAAAGCTGCCACGACTTGACCAACCCGACAGACTGCAGGCCGATGCCCACGAGAATCTGCTGATCAGAGTAGCCCGAGAGCAGCTTTCTTCGGACGATGGAGGGGTTCCGGATACACTTTCTTGGCCACCGAACATCGTGGAGAATGAGACTTGCAGCCATGCCTATGACAAGGAAGGCGGTAACTGTGGATGATAGCAAGACCTGGGGCCCACGTTTTGTTAGCTAATTTGATTCAGCCAGGTAGTTGGACTCGACTTACACCAGCTCCCGCTACACCGGCATCGCTTGCAATGCTTTCTGGAATGACATTGCAACTTCTGCCTGCAAAAGCCGCCATTTTGCTTTTCGGCGGTTTTTTTCGGTTTGTTTTTTTTATCTTTTTCGTTCTGTGGGTTGGTGAGGAGAAAAGGAAAAGGAAAAAGAAAAAGAGGATGGATACACAAGAGTTGCGAAGAGTGGCAATTTGCGAAAAAGAGCGGAGGTGAAAACAAGAATAAGGTTATTATATGCGTGCTGGGTGAAACAGATCGGCGGCCGACTGGTGTACATGTAGATGCCAATCAAGTAGTGCGCCCCTTTGCGCATTGTTGCAGAAAAGGCCTGCTTGACAAAGGAGGCGGTTATAGCTGGCAGCCAATAGGAAGGCTCCAATCTATATATAGGATGACGCAGATAAAAGAATTGATAACAATCAGTCCCATTGTGAGCATTGCGAGCATTGTGAGCATTGTGAGCCGCCGACGACAAATCTATTTTATATCGCTACTTCTTTTTGTAGACACGGACGGTTTCAAAGAAATTCGTTGATGGCCTCCCAGAAGTCGCTCGCCGCCTCGGACATGGGCAAATGCCCGGCGTTGGGAACAATCTTGAGCTCCGCCCCCATCTCGCCGAGATTGGCCTTGAAACCCTCCATAGCCTTAACCAGAGCGCCCTTGCCATCGCCATCGCCCACAACGAAGAGAGTGTTGACCTTGCATCCCTTCATTTCCTCTCTCATGTTGTAGCCCCAGAGTGCCTGGCAGCTGTACTTGAAGCCCTCGACGTTGTTTCCCGCCACCATGTCAGTCATCCACTTGGCAATCTCGGGCTTCTCAGTCATGGTGTGAGGATGGAACCATCTCTCCACCGTCACACCGGCTAGGTCCCGGATGTTCTTCTCAGCCACCACAATGCGGTCCTTCCAGGCAGCTGTGTTGGCATCAGAGCTGGCAACGTTGAAGTCGCAGGCCACGATCCTGTCCACCAGCTCGGGGTACTTGAGCGCAAACTTGAGCGTGGTGGCACCGCCCATAGAGACGCCGACCAAAGCATGCAGCTTTTCAATCCTGAGGCCCTTGAGAAGAGTCTGAAGGTCGTCGGCAAGCATGTCCAACGTCGCAGGAACAGGAGGCAAGGGAATCTCATGTCTGCCGCGGGTGTCATATCTCAGGATGCGCAAGTCGGGACGCGCAGCCTTCAGAATGGCCACCAACTCATCCCACATGTGGTAGTCCGTCAACAGAGAGTTGCTGAATGCCACGGTGGGGGCCTTGGGCGAGACGTTGCCCTCCAACCGGTAGCGGATCGTGAGCCCATCCTTGGCATACACATAGGCATTCACAGCCGCCGTATCCTTCCCAGGAACCGTCTCAATCTTGCCGTCTTCCCACTTGAAACCCTTGCTCTCGGGGAGCTTGCTCAGTGTCTCCAGTTCTCTTGGGCCCGGTCCAAACACGTAGAACAGCTCATACGTCCGCCTGTGCTTGGCCGTGATCCACTTGTCAAACACCTCAGTCCGCCACTTGGTGTCCATGGACGCCTTGTGCTCCTCCCCTCCCAGCCCATTCACCTTTTCATATTCATGCAGCGTCACAATTCTGACCTTGTCACCTCCCTCGATCAAGGAGGGAGTCCGGCAAACCCTGCTCCTCAGCCAGCCCGGAATCTTGCTCAACATGGGAATGTGCTCCTCCAGGTACCACTTGGTGATCTCCTTCTCCCCTTGCTCCCCGCCCTTGACTTCAACCTCGACGGCGATCAAGACCTGTCCCTCGGCCTCCCGATCGCTCAAGTCCTCAATCTTGGTGAAGCCCTCCTTGGCCTGTTCTCCCAGCAGGTCGAAAAATCTCCTGTCGACGTCCACTTGGCCAATGGTCTCGCCTTCCCGCTTGGTTCTGTTCCCCCTCAGCTGCGTGTAGACGGGTGTTTCCAAATGGCGCATTTCGGTGACGTCGTAAATGGCCAGGAACTCGGGCTTCAGAGAGTCGGTGGCCCGGTAGCGGAAACCATTCGGGAAAATATGCGGCAGCCGGAGCCGGGTCGGGCCGTGCTCGTTTTGGTACCACTCATGGAACTGGTTGAGGAACTCCTCGTCGTGGCGACGAGGCTCCATGGTGACGTACAAGAGGCCGGGATTGGACATTTTGTCTGTTGAAAATGCAGAACAACAAGTGAGGTGATGCTGACGGTGCAAAGTTGAATTGAAAAGGACGATCGATATATGTCAGTCACCAAATGCTTAAAGTATGTGCCAAGCGTGACGTTGACCCGACTCAATCACATCCTCGCTCACTCACAGTTTCGGCAGTCAAAACGGAACGCGAACAGAGAAAGTGGAGTTTGCTGCTCTCGGCTCTTGTTCCCGGGGTTCCAAAAAATACTGAGGCAAAGCGTTTTTCCGCTGCAGCTGTTTTTGCACTTGGGTGGGTGGGGCTGCAGCTTCCAGGATGACTGACGGCCAAGTGCCTTGAGGAAAAAAGAAAAGGGTTTGAAAAGGGGGTTGATGATAAGAAATGGCCATTTTGTTTTACGCTTACTTCTGTATGACCTCAGAATACACTAGACTACAATCATATGACCCAATGGATGTTGATATCCACGACTGACCAACCGACCGGGGCTTTTGTCTGCCCCATTGTGTTTTGTTTGCCAAACCCGATGCTCGCAGCCCTATGCTTCCATTCCCAGCTGCCCTAATGTTGAAGATGCAAAGCCCTCGAACCAACTCAGGCACCTAGTTGGCTCAACCGTGAGTTCAAAAACCAAAAATGGCCCCGTCAGTACGCCTGCTCGATCCCACCTTCCCTTGCATTGTGTACACTGTTAAAAAAAAAAAAAGCACACGCCGTGCACCATCTTACGCTTCTCCCCAAATCTCATCAGCAATCTGGCGAACAAGTGCCAACTTCTTCTTCTCGTCCTCCTCGCTGAGGGGGTAGCCTGTCTCATGGGTACTGAAGCCGCACTGAGGGCTCAGGGCAATGCGCTTAAGAGCCTCCTCACGTGTCTGTCCACTGCCTGCAGCCACGAAGTCGGCGGCCTTGTAGATGCGCTTTTTGATTTCCTCCTTATCTTCCAGATCACGCAGCTTGGTGCTGATGGCACCAATGACCACATGTCGATCCTTGGGGAGGTACTTCAGAGGCTCAAACCCGCCAGCACGTTCGGTGTCGTACTCGAGGTAAAAAGTGTTGACCTTGAGATCGGTGAACAACTTCTGGGCAATGATATCATAGGCGCCCTCGGCAAAGTGGCGGCCGCCAATAAAGTTGCCTCGGCAGAGATGCACACCGGTGTGAAAGTCAGCGGGGAGCTTGCTGATGGAGTCGTTGTAGAGCTTGATGTAGGCGTCCAAAAGATCATCCACCGTGCCAATGTTGTCCTTGTCCTCCTCCCATCCTTGACGGAACTTGTCGGAGCAAAAGTCTACATACATCCCAGCATTGTTAGTCTTTGGGCATGTGTCGAAGACTGGAGGGAAACTCACAAGCAAGGCCAGGGTCGTCAAACTGGACATTTCTGAGGCCAGCCTTGTACAGAACACCAAGCTCGGCCTGGTACACCTTTGCAACGTCATCAAAGTACTCGGCATCGTTAGCGTACGCCTCTTTGGTGTAGGCTCGGCCTTGCTTATATCTCATGTGGAACCTGAACACGTCTGTCAGTCGTCCATTTCCTAGTAACACCAACGCACCCCAAAAGAAACTTACCAGGCAGGAGTGATCATTGTGAGCTTGATGTTGCCCCACTCGCTCTCGGGCACAAACTTTTGGACCAGGCGGAGCTCATGGAGGTTAGAGACCGACTTTGCTGGGTTGTAAGACAGCTTTGAGCCGGCAATGACCGAGTCTCCCGGCATGACCTTGCGGTCTCGCTCGATCAAGCTGACGACGTCTGGGTGATAGAGACGGAACATGGATGCCTCGGCGTCCTGCAGACGGATAGTGCCCTCAAACTCGTCCCACATGAGACCCCAAAACCTAGTGCGGTTGTATTCACCACTCGTGACAGCCTTGAAGCCAAGGTCTTGCTGAAGCTTGACCACATGCCCGACCGCCTTCTCCTCGACGGCAGGAAGGCCAGCCTGCTCCTCACTGAGCCCCTTCTCGCGGATGGCCTCTCGCACGTCGAGGAGCTCCTGAGGCCGCAGGAGCGAGCCCATATGTTCTGCACGGAAAGGCGCCATGTTACTGTGTCTGTGAGGGCTGGCTGAGAAGTAGTTCCTGGGACGCTTCGGGGTTCACTAAAAAACACAAAAGGAGAGGGAAGGAGAAGAGGGAGGGGAAACCAGGAGGCTGTGAAGGAGGGGCGGGAAAGGTAGATGAGTGTGGATGGGAGCGGGGTTCATATGGTCAGACTGTGACCTCCACTGGGGTTGATGGGTAGGGGAGGCGGATGATACAACGCGTGCATGGCTTCCGGCATATCCAATTCAGCCAGGCCGTGGCGCTTGTTTAACTGGCTGGCCTTTCCACAGCCCCCATCTTTCCCATGCGAGAAGGGCAGCCCGGCTGGGTGGAAGAAACCGAGGGCGGGGTTTGGAGTAGGTGGAAAGGCGGGGTGGAGATCAGGGGTGGGCTCTTTGCCCCAACTATTGCGGGCCATGATTGCAACCATTACGACTTCATGCTGAATCGGGATTGAATGGAAGAGCCGAGGGAGAGGGAAAGCAGAAGGGTGTGGTAATCGAGAGGTCGAGTTGCTGGTTCGTTGATCAGTTTTATAGTGTGTTTTGTGCCATGCTGGGATGTGCCAATGCTTTGGCAGCAGTCGTCAGTGGGAATGGGAATAACCTCAGTCAGAAGCATGCCATCACCAGTCAACATCTGATGAACGACCAGGTCACTATCAACACCAACAGAAAATTCCACTGCGGATGTCAAAAAAAGCGCCGACTTGCATGAGCCAATGAGAGCAGCACAATACCACTTTTGGCCCACTGCTTCAAACAGACAACCGAACTCCACGATCTCTTGTCTACGTGGAAGCACAGCCCCAAATACTTGCTGTAAAGAAGATGCCTCTCGACTATTTTCAAATTTCTCTCGCCTTGAAACTTTTCTGGATTAGATATCTTTAGATCCCTCTCAATTAAGTATCTTTGGATTTCTCTTATCCAACTTTAAAAGGCATGATGTTGTGTGTATTTGGCCCCATTAACTATCTTTCAGGGCCGTTATCCATCATATTGGTCTTCATTCTTTTGTTTGTGGCGTGGCGAAGGGATAGCAAAAACATCTGCTGTCGGCCTCAGTGCATATGCAGTTGCCTGGGAGGAGGAGCTGCACACTTGGACATCCAGTGAAAGCAAACAACTCGAGGTCATTGGGCCATGGGCAGCAGCTATCCGTGTAAAAGTTCGAGGTCGCAAGCCATTGCTGCTCAATGCATTTCTCATTTTCTCCCTTTCTTCTCATCTTTCATCTGCTCAGTGAACCAGCAATTGCAATGGAGATCCATATACCAAACATTCCCGCGGATTTGACTTTCAAGTCATTTCAGCGCCTCATTGAACCAATCCTCAACAGCCTTGGTATTGTCGATTACCTCTGTGAAAAGACACGTAACAAAAGGTACGCCAACATCACATTTCTCGAGCCGAGTGATGGGAACCGCTTCCTATCAATCTATGGCCCTCACGGAAAGCCCTTGTCGATGCTGGGCCATGCTGTTCGCTGTCGGTTGAGCAACAAGGGACCGGATCAAACGACATTGAAGGTGATCAGGCATGCGATAGACGAACGTCAGAGACGCAAGTCAAAGCCCCATGTCCAGCCCCGGACAAAGTCAGAACCGCTCCAGGCTTCATGTCTAAGCTGTGGCTTGCACACATTCGTCGATGGAAGGTTCTCGTTTGTTTCGGAGTGGGATGCTCAGGAGGGCTGCTTGGTTCGCTTTACCAAGCGGCATCTCATCTTCAAACTGACAGATAGAGGCATCGATGTCCGCATCCCACGCAATGCCATCGTTCAACTGGTCTGGTCGGAGAGTAGCAGAGCGTCTGTTACCCTGTCACGACCACCTATTATCCTAGCCAAACGGTCCCCTGAGAAGTCAGACGTAATAGAGCTCGATGGCCTTGGTTCTATTCATCTTGATTTTAGCATATTCGCAGATATATTTTCTCGTCAACAGGCAAAGCCCGAGTCACGACAGCGACTTACTGCTATTGACGATGGCCACAGCAATATTTCCGCATTTTGTCTCGTCTATCACTTCCAAATCACCGCAGCATCCATTGGCACACATGGCGCCGGCGAACACTTTCACAAAGAGATGTGGAACATTACAGAGAAGGAGCCCTATCAGGTCACGCGAGCTGGTATCAAATTCTATCATGCATCTGACCTCCCGAGGCTGGGCCGCTTTAGTGAAGCTCTGACTCGTCTCAACAACCAGCTTGACTCGTACACGACAAGTAATGACTTGCCATTCGGTATTTTATTTTTGCTCCAAGCTCTTGTCTATAACTGGTGTGTGGAACTGGCGCCGGCTATACGGTTGTGCACATAGGCAGTGACTGACATCTTGTAGTTATCTTCATCCAACAACGGTGCAGGCCCTGGCTAGAGAACTTCTCGGCCGTTCCAACATCTCGATTGACGCCTTCAGGAAGCTTTTCGACTGGATCGACTACCCGGCACCTGAGAGCAATCCAAGACAGTTCGAAGTAGATGGGATCATGGAAAGCCTCGATGTCGCAGAAAGACAAGTCCACGAAGCCCAGCTCATGAGGGCGGAGCTGTTCAACGACAATGAAAATTCGACACGCATCTGTCGGGTTTCAATCTCTCCCATGCGTATAACCCTCCACGGGCCAGAGCTGGAGACTAAAAATAGGATCCTCAGAAAATTTGACGGCAAGGCCGACTTCTTTTTCCGAGTCCAACTCTGCGATGAGAACGGCGAGGATTTGCTCTTCAACCCCACCATCTCACTTGACACTGTTTACAGTCGGTTCAAGTCAATACTATGCAAAGGAATTACAGTCGCCGGCAGGCAATACAAGTTTCTGGGCTTTTCCCACTCTTCGTTGAGAGCCCATTCACTGTGGTTCTCAGCCCCGTTCTACCACGAGGGTAAATTGCAAATCCCCGAACACATCATCGAGCAGCTGGGCGACTTTGCGCCCATTAGATCACCGGCTCGCTGTGCTGCTAGGATTGGTCAAGCGTTTACTGAAACGCCATACTCCGTGTCCCTTGTAGACAATGGGGTCCAAACAAGCGAAATCCCGGATGTGGAAAGAAATGGCAGGGTGCTTTCCGACGGGGTGGGGGTGCTTTCACCCCAGGCAGCAGAGGCAATCCATGATGCTATCCCTGAATCCAAGGGCAAGCCGACCTGTTTCCAGATCCGATGGGCCGGGGCCAAAGGAATGCTTTCTCTGGACACGGAGCTCGAGGGCAGTCAGATCTGTATCCGGCCGTCCATGAAAAAGTTCGAGTCACCCGACGAAGCAAACCTGGACATCTGCGACATGGCTTCCAAGCCAATACCAATGATGCTGAACCGCCAAATGATCAAGATACTGGAAGATATGGACGCACCACCCTGGTGGTTTTTGGAGCTGCAGAGAAAGGAAGTCAACCATCTACGTGCCATCACGAGGACCGTTTCCAGTACGGCCAGCTTCCTGACCATGAAGGACATCGGGGAGAGCATTCGTCTCCCACACCTCCTCCGGCAGACCGAGGCCATGGGGGTTGACTACCGCCAAGATCCGTTTCTTCGCAGTGTGGTGGAGATGGCCCTGCTGAAGGAGATCAAGTTGATCAAACACAAGGCACGCATCCCTGTCCCCAAAGGTATCACTCTGTTTGGTGTCATGGATGAGACGGGTTTTTTGCAGGAAGGCCAGGTGTATGTGAGCTTTGACACCATGCAAGGTCGGTACCACGAGCCTCCAGAGTGTCAAAAGGTTGTAATAACCAGATCCCCGGCACTGCACCCCGGCGACATCCAGCTCGCCCACCACGTCATCCCTCCCGATGGCCATCCTCTCCTGGAGCTACGCAACTGTGTCGTGTTCAGCCAGCGGGGGGACAGAGATCTGCCCAGCATGCTCTCGGGGGGAGACCTCGACGGGGATATCTACAACATAATCTGGGATGAGGCAATTGTGAGCCAAGTCAGGTCATTTTCACCAGCCGACTACCCACGCCTACCGATCGTGGAGCTTAGCAGAAAGGTGGAAGCAGCTGATATGATTGATTTCTTTGTCGACTTTATCAGCCAGGATTGCTTGGGGGTGATCGCAACACGGCACATGATACTTGCAGACCTCGCACCGCAAGGCACGCGTGAGAGCGACTGCGTTAAACTGGCCGAACTCCATTCCCAGGCCGTGGACTTTTCCAAGACGGGGAGGGCGGTCAATCTTCGCGAGCTTCCCAAAACCCCCAAACAAGGACGACCTCATTTGTGCGTGCATCACCAAAACTGTCTCGATGTCTGCCTACATGAACAGGTTGTGCTGACGTGTATCTCAGTCTTGCCGTAGGGTCCCAAGTGCTCGTCCAAGAAAAAGTAGATGTTGAGTTGCTTGATGAACAGGGAGGTGATGAGGATGATGACGACGACGAGGCCGATCAGAATGGGCCGCGTCATAGCTATTACCGCAGTGACAAGATCCTAGGGCAACTATACGATGCCGTCGACGAGGAAAAGATATGGCACCAAGACATACAACTGCCACGTTTGAGCCCCAATGACAATGCATTCTGGCGCCAGATGCTGGTGGTCCTGGAACAGCGCGTGGCAGCGGCTTCAAAGGTCAACTGCATGTGGCGGAACCGCTTGGACGAGGCGCATGGAGTTCGCCATACGTCAGTATTTTTCTTCCCTGCGTACATGATATGCTAACTGATTTCTACAGGTATGAGGATGCCATGTACGACATCATGGTGAATTATTCCGACTATCCATTCAAGCCCCTTCGTGAGACGGAAGTGTTTTCGGGATTTATTGTCAGCAAGACCGGGCCTGCAAGCCGCCGCCAACGCGACAGGTCCATCAAGATGAAGGACGAGTTTGAGCGTGTGTCCAAGTTGGTTATGACGACCATGCACAAAGGGCCTGGTGCCCTGGAGCTGTGTCTGGCGTGTGTGCACGCTGGACTGATGGTAAAGGAACCTCGAGGTAGGCAAGCCTGGCACCGAGGCTCATCTGATGATATCGTGAGCTTTCGGATTGTGGCGGTGTCGGCGTTGCTACAAGAGCTCAACGCCCTTGAGAGCAATGATTGTTTAGTTTGATATATTCCGCGAGTTAAAGTAGGTAGTCTGTTCTTTTCAAATACAAGTTTGGAAAACAACTCAGCAGCACCGTGATATTATCATCTAAAGTCGGACAGAATTCATGGGGTGATAGGTTCAAAGGCCGGAAGCATAATTATATTCTTATAGAAATAGCTGTCCCATCCATGGGGGTTTCATATTCATGCTCGTCATGAAAACATTTCGATCCGTTGGCTTCATATCACTCAGATGAAAGCCTATGCTCCACACTTGGAGGGTATGTCCACGCAACCGACCACAGCATGAGCTTATAAATGGCTCTTTTGAACAATCCAGCGTTTGGCTTTTTTCTTGGTGTCAGATCTGGGGTCGAAAACACAATCACGACATTGCCCATGACGTTGAATAATCGAAACACTCTGGAGTGTCACTCACCATTAGCAAACCAAGCTGTTTTCAGGGTTGGTGGGATCAAAACTTACAAGTTCAACCCAAACAAGGCCAGCGCCGCCTGCATTGCTGCATCAACGTCCCTCTCTGGGTGGTTCACGATCTGCATGCTGATGTAGTAAACGGGCGGGATCCAGCACCCCAAGATGGCAAGCTCCAACAAGAGGGTGTATCGGTATGCCCGCTTCCTGCTGCCTCGGAAAAACAGGAAGCCCATGACGATCCACAGCAGCATAAACGACGTGACGGACGGTGCAAAAACCATGACTGCCCCTCTCCAGTACCGCCAGCTCAGCCCGGCTCCCGTGATGCCGAGGGTTAGTTGAACCCAGCCCAGTATGAAGAAAAACAAGAGGCTGTTGTTGTAGCTACGATAACAGTTGCCCTTGTGAAAAGGACGGCCATCTCTCCTGGTTCCTGGACTGTTTGGATCGGGAGGCCCGGCCACGCCTTCGTGATTCCGTATCGGTCTTCCACACCAACGGCATATCTGAACCACGTCCTCGGTGCCCAATTTCACCCTCTTCCCAATCTTTAATCTCTCATCGTTGGCCACCAAGGCGCAGTCGACGCACTGGGATGCCAAAGGCCACCCCTCATCCTCGTGACTACAAGAGAGCAGGTTAGAGCGGAAGGGGTCATGCACCAGGCACGTCTTGCAATGCTGAAGGAGGAGGGTCGTCAGTTGCTCGCGGCCAAAGAGGATGCGCAGCTGGGGAGGTGAAGCGAGGGTGTGGAAAAAGCGACATGTCTTTCGGAGCTCCAGGATAGACACAAAGTTCAGATGGCGCAGAATGTTGTTCAGCAGCTCAGTGGGCAGGGCCAGCAGGTGGAGCGGAGGTTTCTCATGACTGTCTTTGCCGGCCGATGCTTGACTATCTGGAGGGTGAGGGGGAGAGTTTGGTTTGGGTTGGATGGCGATGAGACGAGTGATTTGAGCATGTCCATCCTCGGGCTTTCTGGTGTGCTGTTTTCCCTTGTTGGCGAGAGACGTCAGCGAGCGTCGGACCGTCGTGATGATGGATGAGAAGGGAGCTCCAGCTCCAGGCCCCACATCAGACGTAGCTGTTGTGGCCATCCCGTCTCGGGCAAGTGTGAGAGTGCTTCGACGTTCCCAGATGCCCCCAAAAACAAAAGAATCCAAAATGAATCAAGATTCATGGGTGGCCCCAAAGGGCGCTACAAATGGAATGTTTTGTTTATGAGTGAGGGGTGTTAAATCAGGCAAGCAGGCAGGCGGGCGGCACTGAGGCAGGACATCAATGAAAGCCAGAAAAGTGGGACCACGGGGCAGGTGGGGCTTTGGGCTGAACACTTGGCATATCCGCCCACTGAGACAGCCTGCCAGCCCAGGTTGACACCAAAACACCAAACACCCCGACACCCGTACGTTACACAGAAGCAAGTGGCAAAAGTACAGAGATCTTCTTGGATTGGCCTTTCTACTCCGCATTTCCTACATTTTCTACATGACATCCAAATACCTTATTCCCAAACTCCTATCACTGTTAATGCGGATACTGTTGTCCCAGGTTTGTCTGACCTGGCCCCAGCTCATAACTTCCAAAGAACCCTCCTGGCGATGAAGCTGTCACCGTCATGGCCGAGTGCGGGCTGATGGGTGACTTCCCCTGTCCCGGCATCTGCAGCTGCTGGGGCTGTAGCTGTAGCTGTTGCGCATGCGCATGCTGCATGTGATGCTGGTATGGCCCCTGCTGCTGCTGATACACCTGGTTCATATCAAGGCTAAGTGTGTTTGCGCTGCCTCCCTGGAAACCACCTGCGCGTCTAATGCCATGTTGGAATTGCTGCCGCACTGGAAGATTCGTGCTGCCAAAAAAGTGGTTCGGGACAAGATTGACACCCGGCTGCTGCCGCAAGAGATAGCCGGCTGCCGCAGCCGTGTCGAAGCTGATCCCCGAGTCCCCCGAAGGCACCCGCATATGGTGGGAGGCACTCCCATCTGTTCCTCCGGAGGTCCCCAGAAGCGGCGCGCCAAATGTTGGCCGCTGTACCTGCCGCGCTGTCGGAGCCGGCACAGTGATACCAAGCTGACGCCTTGATACTTGTGCCGGGAGAAGGGATGCCACATTGGTGTCACTCAATCCTCCCGGACTAACGGCCTGTCCATAGCCTCCCGGTGACGGCGCATACGACATCAACGGCAGCTGGCTGGGACTCGGCCAAGACGAATCGTTGTTGATGGGCGTGCCATGCGTCGAGGACGCCCCGCCGCTTTGGCCGTTACTCCCCAGTGTGTCTCTGCTCTGAATCGAATGGAGAGGTGCTGTGTGGCTAGCTCTTCTCGCCCGCTGAGGGCTTGCTGTTGGCTGTCGAGGGCCCTGGTTGCGGGTCCGTCTTGGCCGCCCAGAGAGTTGGCTTGTCCGTAAGCGGCAGGTGTCCACAACAGAGTCGATGTGTTCGTTGAAGAGGCTGAGCAGGAGGTCTGGGTCGTGGAGAGGAAACTCTGTCGCAAGCCGCTGCCTGAGTTCATCGCGGGAGGACGGCTTCCTGAATTCGGCATGCACCTCATCCAATTCTGTAGGGGGCACGAAATCTTACCAGGTGTTAGTAACTATATCACACCAAAATTGAGTAGTTGTGGGTGCTTACTATGGTCAGGGATCCCTTCCTCCGTGCCAAACAACACGTCCCAGAGCGTATCCCAACAGTCCACCTTTGAGTTTGCTTTTCTCCCATTGAGAACCTCCTCCACCTGTGGCGTGATGCCGTCTTCGGGCTCCAGACTTGATGGCACATCCCGTACTTCACACATGAGATGTATCTCTACGGCCGAATGGGCGACCAAGTCCAGGTGGCTTCCTAGGTCCTCCTTGCATCGCGGACACATAAACGGCGGTATCGAGTTTTGTCGGTGGAAGTTCTTGATGTGCCGTTTGAGCTGAGGGATGTCGGGGAAGGACTGTACCGCGCAGCTCTGAAAGTCTCGAACGTTGAATCTGATGGGGTTTCTCTTGCGGAACGGACAGCTAAAGTTTTGGCCGTGACCATGGTCCGTTAGTCTTTGTCGCTTACCGCCACCGCCCTGGCGATCATCTCCCTCGTCGCCATCCCCGTCTTTTTCTTCCTCTCCGCCTTCGAGGCCCCCACTGAGTCTTTTTTTCGTCCTGTTGTGGTTTTTACGACTGCTCTGGCCACTTGATGTGCCGCCATAGCCAGTTGTGTCGGCCGTGCCTTGGATAGGAGTGCTGTTGAAACCTGCATGACTGCGAGCTGCCTCGTTCACTGGCGGGACGGCAGAGTCGGCGAAATGCCGGCTACCGGACCGGACTATATATGATAGTTCGTCGAGACAGTAACTTACCGATTGGTAGGCCGCTGACGCGGTGCCTTGGCTCAGTTCACAGAGCTCGACACCAAACACATGCTTGAGGGCTCTGTCGAGGAAATTCTGCACCGAGTTGTCGTCCACTTCTACGTCGCTCAGAGAATTTGGCGTATTTTCATCTGCCGAGGAATGGAATCCGTCCAATGTGGACGGACTGCCTCCATCTGCTTCAGAAGATAACTCATCCCGTTGCTGTGCCGGCTTGTTGTTATCGCCGTCCTCCTTGCCAACTATGTCGCAAGCGGCCCTGAGGTCTGGATTCGTCGCGTCATCCGTAATCGATCCAGCTAGTTTCTCGATAGGTGGAGGATGTGTGATATAGTCTGAACTCCTCCGGTGTGGCCGATCCGAATGCACTTTCCGAGGTGATGGCGGAATGTCACTGACTGGCTGGCGTTGGCGAAATGAAGAGGATCTGTCAGTATCGATAGGAGCCAGAGGCTTTGTCGGTAACGAAGAGCAAGCGATAGAGTGAGATGGAGAGCCGTGAGGGTAGGGAGGTGATGATGCCAGCACCGATTCAACATCAAACGTTTCTTCGTCAATGGCATCAGGACTTTCGGGCTCGGTGATGTCGGTGACAGTTGAAGCGGCAGTTAATCCAGAGGCCACAGACCAGCCGGTGTTTGACCTTCGTTGTTGGAAGTTCAACTGAAACCTCTCACATGAGTCTCGCCTCTCCGGCTGACGGCGCTCGGCGATGGTGTCCTTGATGGTACGAATGGGAATAGGTTGATTCTCTTGAAAGCCTACCCGAAGCGGCCGGTCTGGAAGGGTTTCCTTGACTGAAGAATCTGTACCGGATCTGATATTCTTTGCTGGTGCTGGTATTGCTGCTGCTGTGACGGAAGATGCGTCGTGGGTGGCGGTTGCAGCTCGTGTTGCTGGTGAGGTGAAAGATTCCATTATACGCAAAGGTGAAGGGCCGGGGCCCTATAGAGTGTAGAGTCTGGTTAACGATAGGTCAGGTGTAGAATGTGGGCTTCCTCGTCGGAATGAACGTCGTCGTGCTATATCAGATTGTGTTGTTTGTGTGTGAACTGGGAACTGGTAGGACACGGCTGCAGCTAATATGCATCTGGCAACACAACCACACAGTCTGCCCGGGCATCGACGGGAGGAACCCGTAACGACAACCCAGACATTATTCCTATTTTAACTTGTCTATCCAGCAAGCGCAAGGCGGTGGTGGGATGCCGCTCGCACCCAGCGTGGTGAGGTCAGGGGCGGGCCTCCATGGGCTGCCGCTGATGCGCCACAGATGGGAATAACTGAAGAGGCACTGGCTGGCGGGTATGGGAAGCCGCTTGGAAGGGACCGGGGGTTTCTGCGGCCCAGCCTCGACCCAAACTACAGGGGGGAGTGCAACCCATCAAGGCAGAATGTATGGCAGCGTGGCAGTGCCTTTTAACTCCGCCGGGCGGGTGCATCATTGGCTCTGGTGCATTGGGTCTGCCGAACTTCAACCTCAGACTTGAAGTTTCCAGCCATGTTGTCGTCTGCTCCCAGTCGATTGGTTGTGATTGCCCTTTCTCAGGGTGCTGCTCAAGTGCTGTTGATTTTCCGATAAGAACACTAGTCCTGATCTTTACAAACCTCCTTGGCCGCATTCGTTGTTGCTGTGTAAAAGTAGGCGCAACGTGAGCCTTCTCGGGTCGGGTAATCCAGCATCATGTTGCGCTGACTTGGGGAACATCAAACTCGATGGTCAGGTACCAGGTGGCCCATCCCGTAATGTCGCATAACCAGGCTGTCCAGAAGTAGGAAGCGATCATGAAACCAAACAGAAGGGACCTGTGAGGGGGCAAGAAGGAAGAGGCAACCACAGAGATCAGCCACGGCCTGGCGGGGACTGTGCACAGCTTTCTTGGCGTGGAGGTGGCTGGAGCGCAAGTAGGATGGTGGGTCCATCAACAACGACATCACATCACAACGTCTTCAATGCCCGTCCCAAATCGACAGTCAGACCAAGTTTGAGCCGCCATTCCGACCACCGCCGCAACCCTCGCAGAGGTTGCAGACACCTCGAGATGGTGCTCCTGACATGTTTCTTGGAGACTCTTTGTCTTTTTAACCCCTCCTGACTGACCAGCATGGTTGGTTCAACGGTCAACCTTGCGAGTGTCTGCCCAGTGCTAGCAAACAGCCAGGCACACATACTCCAGCTTCTCTGAGCGACACACAACCCAGCCCGACCCAACGCTTCTCTGCAGACTCGACCTGTAGGACACCGCGGGAGATTTCATGCCGTGGTGTCTCTGGAATGTCTTGAGCAGTCCCTGCTGTTCTCTCGCCAGTCCAGCACAGGCAGACAGGCTTCCCCTTTTCCCCTCCCAAGAGGTAGATGCCCGGAACTTGCCGTTCAATGATCGGTCAGCTGCCGGACAGCTGGCAGCTGGTGGTAGTCACTGGAACAAACTTTGCACAAAGAGCTGGTGTGCACAAAACAGAAGGCTGGAGGGGCGGGTCAGGTGCACAAGGCTCGCTTATTACCTTAAGTACCTTGGTAGCTGTAGTTTGCGGGAGCTTCTGCTGAACACTGCCAGCTACAGCACCTGGGGTAGCAAACAAACCAGCAACACATCAGAAGCATCATCAGCGACGGCCGGGGGAGCTTTTGATTTTTCGACTCGTCAACAACACCCGTCGCGAGAAAAACACCCGACAACAAATCCATCCACCAACTCCACGATCTTGTTGTTCCCATTCCTGTCCTGTTCTTCGATTACACAGCTCCCATCAATCAAAGCGCTACCGCCTATTTTTTTGCCCACCCATCTGCACCGCACACCACACACCCCGCGCCTCGCAGCACATCACAACACTTCATCATCACCATGGCTGGCGGAAAAGGAAAGTCCTCGGGCGGCAAGAGCTCTGGTGGCAAGACATCCGGTATTGAGGGTTCCAAGAAGCAGCAGAGCCATTCTCAACGCGCCGGTCTGCAGGTATGTCGCGTCCCGCTGAAGCTGGCCTCTTTTTCTTCCATTTCGTCGTCGACCCCCTCCCGCTGCCCGCATTGGGACCTGCTCCGTGAGCTATCATGAGCACGCGTCTGCCGCGCATTCCGGACCTAGCTGTTGTTTTTGCCCTCGCCCATCGCCCAATGTCGCGCCCACCTTGTCCACCTCGGTGGTGCTCTGCGCATGCATTGCGCCTACCTGCCCGCTGCTGTCAGGTCAGGCACAAGGTCTACCATCAAAACCGGTGCCAGACATTGTCGCATTGCATTGATGCTTATGGCAATTTCTTTGTTGTTCTTGGGGGTTCCCCCGCCTCGCAGTTGACGCCAGCATGCTAACTCCATATTCTTTAGTTTCCCTGCGGCCGTGTGAAGCGCTTCTTGAAGCAAAACACCCAAAATAAGATGCGCGTCGGCGCCAAGGCTGCTGTCTACGTTACTGCCGTACTGGAATACTTGACTGCCGAAGTTCTCGAGCTTGCTGGAGTACGTTGTCCCATCTCAACCCACCTCCTCGTCTGTCCGCCTCGAGCCTGGGCTAACTGTTATCTCTTTGAATTTAGAACGCTGCCAAGGATCTCAAGGTCAAGCGTATCACTCCCCGCCATCTCCAGCTCGCGATCCGTGGTGACGAAGAGCTCGATACCCTGATTCGTGCCACCATCGCCTTCGGTGGTGTTCTCCCACACATCAACCGCGCCCTTCTGCTCAAGGTGGAGCAGAAGAAGAAGGCCAAGGCCGCCGAGGCATAAAAACAAGTCCCTCTCGGACCCGGCAAATTTTCTTTTGGGCACTCTATTTGCAAAACAAGTGCAACATACGTTTAACTGATGAACCGGCCGTTGTAGCAGCACGTGCGATGATAGGGTGGTGTCAATTTTGAGGGATGCGGGTTTAATTTGTTTGCTGCACCGGGATACTGATATCTGGTGGATTTTTATTTTCCTTTAATGTCGGAAGCCTGCGGACACTAGCGACCGAGGTAGAGGGCTGGCTGCCAGCAGACTGTGCAATACAGGCAGGTCTCCCAGTGGTCTTTCCACGACACACAAGCCAACCTCGTTTGTCATCATTATCTGGGAACAGTGATGAGCCCTGACCCATGACAGGACGGGTGGGAAGGGAGAGGGAAATGCCAGTGGGAAACGGTGCTGATCCTTTGGTCCTGCATACACACATGCGCGCGCGCGCTTGGGCAACACCTCGATATGCTACAACAATACAGAGCAGGATAATGGTGAGGAGAGGTTATCTTAGGTAGCGAAGCCAGGACCCTGGGGTCCACGTGGTGCCAGATGGATGCTTTTACTACGCCCCTGTCAGTATTTCATTTGTCACTGCTATGTGAATGTCTGTTATTGGTCAAAATTTCTTTGCTCATGTGTCTTTATGCTAGGGTTGACGACGTCTGGAGGGTAATATATAGGTAATTTGTACCATTTAGGTGATTCCATCCTCTTTTAGTTGCTGTGCTATGCTGACTCCGACAGCAGCATCATGGCATTGTACCCTGCTCCCGTTAGCCGTCTCGGCTGGTCTAGATCGCCACTTACTTCGCCTGTCTTGAGCTGGATGCTTTCAGAACAATGTCATTACCGTATCGGTGTCTTTCTTCTCGGGCTCGGGACCCGGATCAACAGCTTCCCACCTGTAACCATTTTCGTTGTCTCGTCAACGTTACCCTTCCCTGTTCATAAGCCTCAAAGATCATATGCCGGCACTCGGAAGGGTAGTCGCAGTGCAAGAAGCAGTCGTGCTTCTTGTTGACGTACAGGCGTTCTTTGGCCAGGACGACCCTTTGCCTGTGACTAGATGTCTTGATGGGGAACCACTGTACCTTTTCCATTTCAGCGCCGTCTTCATCATCGTCATCCGAGGCAGGGGAGAAAAAAGACAGCGGGGTGGGCTGAAAGGTAACATAAGATTCCGCCGCCAGCTTTGCCGGTGTGCAGGAAGTTGAAGACGAGGGAGAAGACAAGGCCAGGCGACGCCAGGAGCTGTAACGCGCCCAGCCAGAATAGTCAAACGTGGAGGCACAGGTTCGGTTGCCCCGTCGCTTTTGAAACTGCTTCGGGCGCTTAGAATTGGGGTTGGGCTTGACGACGGGAGAGGTGAGAGTGGTGCAGAAGTAATGCGAGCAAGCCAGGCAGCGTCGAGTGGTGGCAATACAGTACTTGGCGCCGCAGTTGTGACAGTGCCATTTCCATCTTTGGGGGCTTGGAGGGGGAGGAAGGGAAGTGATGAAGTTGGTGACTGGTGGTGAGGGTATTCGAGGAGAGGTGGGCGGGAGGATTGCTGGGAGCATTTCAATCATCGTCTTTGATTTGAGACAAGCACTAGTTCGTGAAAGCGGTGGGCGTGGGCTTGACAGGAGAGATGCTAGGCCTATTAGTTTTTCAGTGTCAAGACAAAATAGATGTAGCAAGTGAGGTTCTGGCTTAGGTTGGTTTCCAGCTCTGGTTTGAAAACGGGAGCCGCACCCGCTACTTGACACGCCGTGGATCAAAGAAATGGCCATGACTTTGAACAACAGAGACAACAACATTCTAGTTTTGGCTGATTCCAAAAATACTGCATGGCCTCTTTGTGTCGACACTTGGCCCAGCTGTATCAGAGCATCGACACCACTACCTACACCACGTTAGAATCTGGATGCCCGGCGCTGAAAGAACAAAGAGTCAAAGACTTCCTTCAAGAAAACACTTAGGACTTGTCTTTGACAGCGGCGGCAGGCACTAATACAATGCTATTTTCGGATGGCCCAGTCGCAGACACAAGGTTACTTGCAACCATGTGTGTGACGATGGCCTCTCGGCCGCCATCTGGCTCAGTCCCTGACAGGGTGGCAGCTTGCAAAGTGAACCCACGTCACGGTGAGATGAGATGAGGTCACAACGGCCAGAGGTGTCAGTCGGCGGTGGTCGGCATCAGGGTCGTGTTGGCGAGATTAGGAGAGCTGGCGTCGGCTTGCACAGTAGATCCAAGCGTCGGGATACACTGTAGACGATACCCACAAGCAAACACTGCGGGACCCTTCCGAGATGACGACTCCAGCGGCCCCGCAAGTAACGGCCAGCGCTAGAATCAGGAGAAAAGGGGTTCTTTTATTCTGCCGGGTTCAGCTCCGAGATCAGCCCCCTTGTTGAGTGTTGACAGGCACACAGGGGAGAAAGAGGACGGGAGGGAGTCGGTCGGCGTGGGAGGCATCATGTGACGGCCATGGATGCCCCGGGCATAAAACATCGAGGATAGGAGGCACGCCCATACAGGCTCTCGACCAGTGGAAGGGCTTTGTTGCCTTGCATCCAATGACGAGCACTGGGGAGCCAATGGCAGGGCCACAAGACGCTCTGACAGAAGCATCCATCCATTCAGGAGCCGGGCGGCAGAACCTGGAACTTGACGGCGGGGAGGGCGGCAACGCACATCTTATACGAGAGAAAGAAGCAACAAAAAATGGCGACGGGAGTGGATAGAGATGGGCATCTGGCATGGGGGGGAAAGAGAAGACAATCTGAATGAATCCAACCTGGAAGGGGGGAAAATGAAGAAGGTGCAAGCCATGGGGACGAGCTTGCGCTTGGCACGCTGGATGTGGTGGGGCCATAAAAAGGCGGGACGATTGTATCCATTCTCGCTCCCTCCCGCTGGCCTGGTCTCTTCACCCTTTTTAGCCTCTTGGGACTATTTTGTGGCCGACTGCCTCCCCACCCTCTGGATCGCCTATTTTCTGCATTAACCGCCACAGAAAAAGAGGTCCCCAGCAACAGCGTCCGAGTTGACTTTTCTGACAAGCGCAGCTGCCACCATCTCGGGTCGCCTCTCCATCTCCTCCTCCAACCCAATCCGCCGTTCTCCAATCTTTTTTCGGTTTGGTCAACCCAGCGAAACCTACGACTACCACCGCCAGCAGACGACGTGATGACATAGACCTTTCCCGTTCCCTTTTTTCTTCGAGTTACGCTTCCACTGCTGTCGCCGTCTTCTTGCCCTGTCTATTGTCGTCTGTCTCTGTTCCACTTTTGCCTCTCTAGGTGCCTCTGTCTCTGAACTAGCCCTGCTCGCTGCTGTCTGGCTGTCTGTCCGCTATTCCGCTGCTGCCCGCCGCACTGTGGGGATTTTTGAGAGAGGGAGGGAGACCAGACGAAAGTGGGTGAGAGAGAGCGATTTGCTTTTCACGAGTTTTTCCCCCCGCCCCTCCCATCGTCCCGACGGACGATCGAGTCTTTACCATCACCTCGCCCGTGTCATTGCGAACCACAAAATCACCGCCCAAAACCACACCAAAAACTCCACCTGCAAAACTCTGCAGCCTTTTTAGCTTTTCGGTCTTCGGCTATCCCCTTCTTCACCCTTCGCACCGTCCGTCGAGCGAACCGATCCGATCGACCGCCCCGAGCCACGCTGGGTCTCTCGACTCGCAGTGTCAGAGCCCGACGCCGTCCCATTCCCATCGTGTGCCGCATGAGGCCGAGCCTCGATCCCGCTGTCTCGCAAACGTCACCTTTTCCCAAGCTTGGCTTCTGTCTTGCTGGATCTTCGCGCTAACTGTCGCGATTGCTAGTCTTCGGGCAAAAATGAGCGAACAGTCGGGCTACTACAGCGGCTATGCGCAGCAGCCAACACGGTCCTCCCCCATCTCGTCCAGGACGGGCTTCAACACCGTCTCCGGACTCCCAAGCGCCATGCGACCTCAGCAGCGCCACCAGATAGACTCCTTCACCCAGGGGTCTGCCTCTCTATTTCCTGCCGAGGACCGCTTCAACCCCTACGAAAGCAACTCTTTCAGACAACAGCAACAACAACACAGAGCACCACCAACACCAGGCTTCCCGACCGACAACTATATTGGCAATGCCCAGGCATGGGCGTACAACGGTGCCAACACGGTGAACGGAGCAATGGGCGACAGCAGGCTTCGGCCGAGTGCCTCTCGCAGAGCAGCTCTGCCCACGGTTCGTCCAACTCATCAGCCACATCCCGCACGCGCAGCTAGATATTGTGATCTTTTTTACTGACTTTGCTTTTTTGTTTCCACAGGAATGGACCATGAGCGGCGAGCAAGGTCTGGGGAGTCAAGCCCTCAACACCCCTTCAACACAGTATTCGGCCATGGCCAACTTTAACAACCAGAGCATGGGGATGATTAGTGGTGATGGCTATGGCTCCGAGCGGCATGGCTTCGCGAATGGCATGTACGACCCTCGTCACGATGCCAAGTCCATGTCTAGCGACCTGATTCCGACCGCCATTGTCATCAAGAACATCCCGTTCAATGTTCGCAAGGAAATGCTCACATCCATCATGTCGGACCTGGGACTACCCCAGCCATATGCCTTCAACTACCACTTTGACAACGGCATTTTCCGGGGACTGGCCTTTGCCAACTTCCAGAGCCCTCTCGACACACAGACTGTCATTGAGCAGCTGAACGGATACGAGGTTCAGGGCCGCAAGCTGAGAGTGGAGTACAAGAAGATGCTGCCAGAGCACGAAAGGGAGAGGATCGAACGCGAGAAGCGGGAGAAGAGAGGCCAGTTAGAGGAGCAGCACCAGCCCCTAACACTGCAACACCAGTCCTCGATGCACTCTCTAAATGCCGCCCACAGCACCCGATCCCGCACTTCGCCGCTGCGTAAGTCCACGACAAAATCAACAATGAAGCTCTCGGCATCAGCTAACCCAGCATCCATTGCAGGGGATGTGGACCTCAACAATCCAGACACTCTGCAGTTCTACACGGAGCTTACCCTGTTCCGCAACGATCCCAACCGTGAAATCCTGGTTTTCCCCTCTACCATTACACCGCATCAGCGCCGAACCGTCCACATTCTCGCGCACAATATGGGGTTGGAGCATCGCTCGGTTGGCGAGGGGCCGCAGAGACAGCTGCACGTTCTCAAAGAGTCTGCGCCACCTGCGTCCCTCGTGCACAACCTGCCGGGTGTGTCGGCCGATGCCCACCGCCGTGGTCTAAGCCGTGCTGCTACCATCGACTTTGCTGAGACTCGGAACAGTGGACCAGGCCACTATGCCACCATGGGCCGCTCTAGCCGTCATGGCCCGACATTGGAGCTTCCGGACAGCCCAGATGGTGGACTAAATGCGCTCCGCGGTGTCAAGTCGTTTGCCGACCTGCGTTCGTACACGCCCAGCCCTTCCCTGTCCTCGACAGGGTTTCCTCAAGCTGGCAGTGTAGCTCAGTACGGAGAGTACAGCGCCAATCTTGCCGGTCAGAACAGCTCATTGACCACACCCACGACTCCGGGTACCAACTCCAACAATGATCCCTCCATGTTGATCCCGGACCTCAGTGGCATGACATTGAGCGAGAACTTTGGCAGCAACAGACTGCGCCCTCGGGACGCACCTGGCGCCATCGGGAGCCAGCGGCCCGTGATGAACGGGTCCAGCACCCGCAGCATTCCCGAACGTCAGCCACTGGGCCCAAATGGAGATTGGGGTGAAGGCATGGCCGGTTTTGCTGCCCGCGGCCGGGCCAATGGCCACATGCAACGGGGAAGCGGTACGTGATCTTTGCTGACCAGCTCTTTAAACACCACATTGACTAACTTTTTATTGCAGAGTCTTCAGATACCGCGGTGCGTTCGGCAACCACTTCCGCGGCCAGGTTCCAATAGGAGCGGAATCGTGCACCTGCCAGTTGTGTGTATGTTCGGCGTGCTGATCTGGAACGAGCCAACCGGGCGTCGTATCCCTCCGGCTTGCCCGCACAGCAGAGCCGACCGCAGGCCCAACAATTACCTCACATTCGCTATCCTTCCCATTTTCTTCCTGGGCCGCCGCTTCAGGCTGGTCAGAGAGTTCTCGTGTTTCCACCCTCGCCTCCCCTTTACTGATGGCATTGGAAAAAATCGATTGAGCAAAGTTCGTGTGGGTTGAATAGCTGCCACGGCTGTTGGATTAAAATAATTTGTTGGAATACGGACGGATGGGCGCCATCATTGCGACCTGCAACACACCAAAGCAAAACAGCAAAACAGCAAAACCAAAAAAAAAAAAAGACAACTATCCGCATCTACACATACACTCGCAACAACCGCACAGAGTCACTTCTTCGCCCTTGCTGCCTCCGCCGAGCATACGCCTTGTAATATTGTTTCAGAAGCACGTCTTCCGCCCTTCCAAGACTCTGGTTTTCCTCTTTTTTTTTCCCTCGACCTCCCTTAACTGTCCATGGTTCGTACCCAAGCTCCATGATGATTGGCGACGTTGCCGCTCCTTCGAGCCTTTGTGCTATGCTCTCCCGATAATGAACGACGATGGAAATACGAAAAGAGACGGGAAAATGAACGAATTGGGTATACAGAGAAGACTTTATACACCTCATCTGGGCGACCAATTTTGTGCCAATCTTTTGATTAGCATTAGGCAAACCTCCACAAGGCAGCATTCCAGGATCACTTTTTCTTTGAGCTGCCTTGGTTCCTTGGACGCCCACCAAGGCTTTTCCCCTGACGCAAAGCGTCCTGGGTTTGCCCCACCAACCACTTGTTTTATGAATGTTATGGTTGTTACGACGTCACGTCCTAGATGGCTACGGCAAAGCTACACCACCCCTTTGCTTGGTGGGCAGGGCACTTGACTACTTGTTTCGACTCAATGTGCGGCCCGCCAAGAAGAGCACAAAACCGGTGCTATGGCATACGAAAAAGCAAAAGGAACTCATCTAATAGACGGCACACTCAGGTGTGACTATCCACGCCCCTTTTTCTACCCTTTCTTGATGCATATAGGTGTGTCCCTGACAATGGACACCACATTGCATATGTCAGCATGATGTGGTGACCAGATGGTGATGAGCGCCGGTGGGGGGATGGTGGCGCACAAATCTTCTACAGGTTGTCGTTGAAAATAACAAAAGTTTGACTTGGTCCATGTTATTTCAGCAAAGCTGCATTTGGGTTCCTGTTACTGTTGGTTTGACTTATTCGGTCTACTTTAATATATGTCTTTTGCCTCGATGTTTCTTTTCTTGTGGTTTGTGTTTGTCTTTGGTTTGGGTGGGCTGCTGCGAGAAAGACGATTCAAGAACGCACTTCAAGGGCTGTATGATCACACTATCCTTCCACCAGCGACAAACTTTTCTGGGCATGATATGATGGGTGGTGATAACGGTTGATGATGGGACCGGGGCACGAATGAATTTGGCTGTCGCAGTTCAAGCCAAGAGACATGAAAATGGGGGCAAAAAAAAAATAGGATCGGGATCACAAGCAAGAATGCTGTTCATGGTTATGAAGTATGAGTACTTCTATTTGCTGGGAGCGAGATATTGGCGGCTTGGCTTATTTCCATCATTCTCATCAAATATGCGGATACCTTGACTCTTGGTGTTGGAGTCCTTGTGTAGATAGACCGTTGTGAGTTCTCCAATTGTTCAGGCGTCGGGCAATTACCGGGCTAGTCACCTAATATGAGGTTGGCTGTTCCTTTTTCTCTCTACATTGGTATCACGTGAAGGGTTTTTCAACAAAATGTAGGGACTGCCAGCTACTCAGCAAGGGGATGTTCAAAGAAGGTTGGGCCACTCATGTCAAGCCTTGAAATTCGGTAGCCTTGAAAGCTTGGCAATGAGCTTTTAATCATTAGTAGGAGGAGGCCTTGGAGGCAGAATACTCGTTGATTGACTTCAAATATATACCATAAGGTAAAGACCAATATGTCTCGACATGGTCAAGGCCTTTCTTATTTTTTGATGCAGTTCCTCGTGTTATGTCTGGGAAAGTGGGTCGGTCCCACATATAAGGGGGTGTCTTGCAAACATTCCCCTCTTTCGAGTCACGACATATCCTCACTCACACACATGCTCGCTCAAAAAATGGATTCGCCACTCCGCCACGAACTCAATCTCGCACTTGGGCTAGCTCGCCAAGCTGCCTTGATCAGCCGGACCGTCTTATCTGGGTTCCTTCTCACTCACCAGAAAAGCGAGGTTGATTCGGTAACAAAAAGCGACTTCAGCCCCGTTACTGTGGCCGACTTTGCCATTCAGGCCCTTCTGGCTGGCACCCTCAGTAAGGCATTCCCCGACGATGGGCTAGTGGGTGAGGAATCGGCAGACGAGCTAAGGAAAGACCCTCGACTGCTGCAAAAGGTTGCGGCCGTGTTAAAAGTCGCAAAAGGCTGGGAGGCAAGAGACGAGAATCATGTGTGTGATGTCATTGACCTCTGCAAAGGCGAGGGGAAGGGAAGGACGTGGGTATTTGATCCCATTGATGGCACCAAGACATTCCTCAAGGGGCAGCAATATGCCATCAATGTTGCCTTGTTGGCAGAAGGGGAAGGTTGGCGGGGCAGGGAGGAAGTCATGAGTGTGGTTGCTTGTCCGCTCTTGGACTGGACGCTGGGAGCCATGGGGGAAGCAACGGTGATAAATGACGCGTCTGTGGACAAAACAGGGAAAGGGGCAGTGATATACTGTGTCAAAGGCCATGGGGTTTTCGTCGAACCATTGTTCAACAAGACAGACGACGAAAAGCCGAGACGGGTCCCTCAACATGCAGGCCAAGTCACGGCAATCGAGGAACTGAAGAGTGTGACCTGCTGGCAGAGTCTAGACTCGGGAGTTGACACGATGCATGAAAGGGTAGCTGAAAGACTGGGCATGGACTTTCCGGGGAACGACCTTCTCGGGTGGGTAAATCGATGGGTGTGCCTTGCGCTTGGCCTAGCAAACACCACGATATGGGTATACAAAAAGAGAGAGAGAAAGGCAAAAATATGGGATCATGCGGGTGCCATGCTTCTTTTTAAGGAGGTTGGTGGCAAAATTACGGATGTTGATGGGAAAGATATCGATTTGACCCAGGGGAGGCTGTTGGGCCAAAATTTCGGCTTCCTGGCGGCACCACAAAGGGTTCATGAATTGGTGTTGGAAGCAGTGAAAGAGGCCATGAGGGAAAGAGAAAATCTTAACACGGTGAGCGGATCTACCTGATGCTGGCTTCTGCTGGTTTCCAGGCAAACGTTTCTTCATGATTCTATCTGCATACATTTCGTCATCTGATCGGCAGTCATCATAACTCAGTAGTTTATGAGCAAGAGTAAATGGAACTAGAACTGGTCCCCGAATCTTCCAGTAGCAACTTTGCCACGTGGGAGAAAGTGTTGACTGCTCGCTTACACGGGCAGTCTTCCGGCGAGACTAGGACGTGAGTCTGACAAACTGTGAGACATTAAATCAAAAGCCACGTGGGGAATTCAAAGACTTGGGCACCGAGCTCATTGTGCAAAGAGCGACTCGGGACCCAGAACCCAGCGGCCAGACGTTGGGTCCGCAGTAACAGTGGCGGTCTATCCATTTCTTCGAGGATGAATGTCATGCCCAGCTTGGGCTCATTTGCATATATCACTGGGGTTCCATAGAAGTCTAGATGGCTGTGGAGTTTGCCCTCGAGAATTGACAACTTGGTACCGTGGCAGTGCCTGGGTAACTAATATCCCCCCATTGGCAACAGACAAAACACAGAGAACAAAGCGGCAGTTTCTTTTCTTTCCTGTTGAACCAGCTAAATGCCCAGAATCTCGATGCGCGGATGGCCTGCCATCCTCCTGCACCTCGGTTTTCCCGGATGGCCTGGTCGGAAGAAACCGAAGATTGAGTAGCACCGGCATCCAGACAAACCCCCCAAAGGATAAAACTAAGGGAAGGAAGAGAACGTGGCTTGTGGGGCAGAACATGGAAGGGTGTGACTGCTCGGTTGTCGGTTGACAGCGACTTGCCGCCTCGCCCGCCGCAGCACATGGCATATATACATACCATGTGTTTGATTACTTGACGCCAGGAAGGCCCGAAGCGGCCCAGAACAGACGAGAAAATGAACGAATGGGACAAGTTTCCCCGCACCCCAGAAAATGGTGCCCACCCACTTTTCCCTATCATCTCCATGTTTACCCCAGATGTATTTCACGTTATATTCCCAAACCCCATTTAGAAATGTTTGGTTCTGCCCTCCCATACGTCACTTGTCTGCTTCTTAATGTACCCAACACCAAGCGAGGGCGGCTGCGTGTGAGCAGCGTGACCTTGGATAATCAACGTGGGAGAAGGGGGCGGCTGCACCTGATTTTACCCGGCTGTATACAGAGCCTTCACAAACAACAAGACATCAATTCCGGAGCTCCGGCAATTGTGGACGAATACGGCAAGGGGTCCAATAACAGCTCGAATCTTTCTCCACCAATCACTCATATTATACCCAAATGATCAGAGAACATAGAACAAGTTCTGTAGTATCGGCAGTTAGTACTTGCCGGGAGCCTGAAAGAGTTCGAAGAGACTCTACCCGGTCGAGACGGGGCCATCGACGCCATCGTGCCCAAAGCAAGCAAACAGACATGGCTGGAAATCAGAAATAAAAGAGTCCCAGCCGGCCCTGCTTTGGCTGGAGAGCCTCTCCTCTCCTTTTCTCGTCACCGACGAATACTACTTTCCATTTTTTCTCCTCCAGGAGCGTAAGACCTTCCTCTGGTGAAGCCTCGCAAGAGATCAAGCCGCCACCTGCACCCAACGACAAGACACCAGCACACAAGGGGGACAGATCAAAGGATCAACAAAGGGACAATATGCATTCGTGGTCTACCCTCACCGCGGCCTTTGCGCTGCTGGCCAACGGAGTTGCCGCTCAGAACATGTTGCGGTTCGCCTGCTCCCAGCTCGTTGTCGACCGTGTCGATCCTCTCGTCAACCCCGGCGTCCGCTACACTCCCCATCTTCACCAGATCGTTGGTGGTAACTCCTTCAACCTGACCATGGAGCCAGTCGAGTATGACTTGGTCAAGAGATCGACCTGCACATCCTGCTCGTTCCCCCAGGATCTGTCCAACTACTGGACGGCCGTCATGTTTTTCAAGCACAAGAACGGATCGTATCACCGCGTTCCCCAAGTCGGCAACGGCGGTCCCCAGGGTCAGCTCATCAACAAGGGTGGTCTCGACATCTACTATATTCCCAGCGGCAAGACCACCGCCTTCAGACCTGTACGTTCTGTGCTCGTGGGCCCAGGGATTTGTATCACTGACAAGACTGGCATCTAGGGCTTCCGCATGCTTGCCGGTAACGCGGCCAACACCGAGGACAGCAAGGTTTCCAAGGCCAACATCTGCCATCGCTGCTGGACATCGACCAACGAGGGCAACTTCATCGGCGGTGCTCCCTGCACTGGCTCTGATACCGTCGGCATCCCTCAGGAGCCGCGCTGCAAGATGATCCGCCAGACCATCATCTTCCCCCACTGCTGGGACGGCAAGAACCTTGACACCCCCGACCACAAATCCCACGTCGCCTACGGCCAGGGCTCTGGTGCCACTGGCGGCGGCGCCTGCCCATCCAGCCACCCCGTCAAGCTTCCTCAGCTCATGTACGAGCTGATGTGGAACGTGACCAACTTCAGTGATAAGAACATGTGGCCCACCTCGGGCCCTGCCTTTGTCTACAGCATGAACCTCGGCGGATCTGCCGCTCACGGTGACTACGTCTTCGGCTGGGAAGGCGACACTCTTCAGCGTGCCATGGACAAGGGCTGCAACCTCAACCGTGCTTGCCCTGCTGCTGGTCTTACTTACCAGCCTCCCGAGGTTTACAACGCTTGCAACATCAAGCAGCAGGCTCCCGAGCCCGTCGACGGCTGTAAGTTTTCATCCCCAACCCCTTTACAAACGTCTGAGAAAGATGAATACTAATGATATCATCAACTAGGGCTCAAGGCCATGCCGATGGGCGATGTCGCCATCAAGGCTTAATCTCACGCAATGACAGCGATTTCCTAGTGTTCAAGAGAACAGGACCAAGACCATGGACTTGTTTGAAAACTCTACATGTTCATCATTGTTTTGAAAAGAGTGGTCTGGTTGGGTGGTTAAGCACGCCAGCAGAGCGGAGTCGGCATCAGTTTACACAAACATAGTATTACTTTTATTCCCCCTCCTCACTCGTCTTGTAATTTGTGGTGAATCATTCCTTGCCCTGGTGTGCCCCATTGTGTGTAGTTTGATTACATGTACCGCCGGAATTTGAGCCTGGCTCATTCCAGAATATCTGTGTGTTCATCGATTTAAATTTTTCAAGTCAGTAGCTGGTCGTGGCTTGACCCACCAGTAATGTCGACAGGACCAGGGGACAGCCCAAATCTTCGCTTTGCCCACATTGTGTTCATGCGGCGAGCATGATGCCGTGGTCGAAAAGCGCCAAGCAACCAGTTTAATCTATATAAACACGGTGCTGATGTCTTCCTTCCTAAGCTGGAAAGGCTGAACTGGGAGGTTCGGTACCTATTTCTGCGAGCGATGGACATTGAGCTCCCTTATATTTCCTTTGACTTTGTCAGGTCTTCACATGCTTCAGTCAGGAGATGCTCCTTGTCTCCTTTCTTCAGACACTGGCCCAAGACGCCAGGCATCAAGGTCTTTTGCCTAAATTTGCTCGATTAGTTTTGCCCGCAAGCCAGAACGGTAAAAGTCCCCAACCATGAACGAGGATCGCCCCAGTTCATGTCGACCCGACTTGACTCTGCTCTCCGAAATGGAAACATTGGTAGATACCGGGGTTTGCAATGGAATGTGAAGTTTTGATCCTACCTCAATCAACGTTGCACGCGTGCAGGTGTGATGCCATCCACCGTCATGAAACGTGGCAACCACGTGCTGCTCAAGCATGTATGTATAAGAAAGAAACAGGTTTCCCTTCTATAGCAGCACAGTAGCCCAGCTGGATGTTCACTTGGTATATCTTTGACCCACACATTGTCAACGCTTGCCGCCAAACCTCCCAGCAACGTCCATGGTGTCTTCAAATCTACAGCAGGGGTAAACAATAGGTTAGGGGGAAATGGGGAATGCATTTCTCTCCTTCTGTACTAACCCCATTGTTTCATGACCAGAGACAAACCAGCCGATGCACCTTTTCTGTCGCTTATCGTACAATCGCATCTCCATGAGGAACAGAGTACAATGATCGTGGTAAATGTTTACAACGCGCCTCCGCTGCCGCTAACTGTTAGGGGGTGACCCTCGCTGTTCTTCTTTCTTCTCTACCAACTTAAGAGATATTCCAAGCCAATTATTCTCAATGCTTGGTTGAGTAATTATTCATGCTTTGCAAAAGAAAAGGAAAACAAGAAAAAAAGAGAGAACACCCGCCACATTGTCGAGACAACAACGCCCTTTTTCGCCGTGAACTAAACCAAACTCCTGGTATCTTCTGTGAACCCCAACAAAAACACTCAATGGTAACAGCAAAAGAGCGACTGATCCCTCACATCAAGGGCCTGATCCATCCAAGAAGCGGCGAAATGACGAGGTGGCTGGCGTGCCAAAGAGGTTTGAGCTTGGTGGTCTGGGGGATGGCGGAGGCAGATCACGGGAGTGGCGAGGCACCGTCACTCCCAGCGCATTATATTGGGCGTGGACGGTGGCATTGTGTCGACCCTCTGACCTCGAAAGTCTCTGGTCGTGGCCGCGACGGTACATCTGCTGGTTCTACCGCGCAAACACCTTGACCACACCGTCGCCGCCGCCACTCACAACCCAGCGGCCGTCCTGACTCCACACAACAGAACAAACACCCTCACCGCGCATTACCCTATGGCTCGTAATTTCTTGTGTGCAGGAACGTGTTTCCAAGGACCAGAACCGCAGGGAGCCGTCATGACCGGTGCTCACTAACTCCCGACCGTCGGGGCTGAGGGAGAGACCGGAGATGGAACCGGGATGGGCAACCATATTGTAGGTGCATTGACCTGGGTGACTGGGTTAGCAAGGGAAAATGGCCAAGGCGCTGGTGGCCGTTGTGAAACTTACCGCTATTGGCGTCGAAGAATCTCACATAGCAATCTTCGTGTCCTGAAATAATGACACCTTCCACACCCGATCCGGCCATAGCGCGCCCACCTCCTGTTGGTCCGCCGCCGCCGCCGCTTTCCTCCTCGCCCAGGCCTTGGGGCTGATCAAGCCCAACGACCGTGGCCACCACCGCGTTGACACTGGTAGCGATGGTTCCATCATAGGTTTCTAGACTGGCCATGGTCCCAGTGGGCTCTCCAGTCCGGGTGTCGTAAACGATGATGGCAGCATCCGAGTAACTCACCACAAATGTCTCTCCGTTGGAGCTCAGGGGTGTGATCTTGGTTGGACTGGCCTTGCCATCGGGACGGGGGATGGAGTGTATCAGCGAGTAGTGGAAGGGGGAGTTGGAGGCGGTTGTCGGCTGGGGCGAGTTCGGGAAGCTGGAGCCGGAACTCATCGAGTTGCCTCGTGTGCGACCGCCAGGACCCCTCCGTCCCGTGCTGGGCTGCGGTGAGGTGAGCTGAGGTGGTGCACTGACTGCCCACAGCTTGACCGTACCATCAGCTGAGCCTGAGACGAGGAGGATGCGGTCCGGTGAGCCATGGGTAGTGTTTTGGCCAAAGACGGAGCCAAGGTTGGCGGGAAGTACGCAGAGGGCCCAGACAGCATCCGCGTGCGCATCCATAGTGGCTTTGGGGTCGACACGTCCTCTTTCCCACACTCGGATGGTGGCATCCTGACCTCCCGAAAAGATCCATCCATCGCCTTGCGCACGCCCGCCCGTAGAGAAGTTGGGCGATGGTGACCACGATGTCAGAGAGAGAACAGCATTACTGTGACCGCGGTGTGTGAAATCGGCAGTCACGTCGAGGTCGCCGACACCAGCGCCGGGATGCCCCGGATGACGATCCGGGATGTGGAATCGCTTGATCGTCCCGTCGTCTCCGGCGGTGCAGATCTCGGGCTCGCCAGGACTCCCGCCTCCAGAAAAGATCACAGTACGAACGGTGTCCAGGTGGCCTCTCAGTCCAAACTTGAGCTTGAAGTTGGTGTTTTCTGTTTTCTGGCTCATAGAGTTCAGCGAAAGCTCGTGGTCCGCACTTCTCCTCCGGCCCATGGAGCTCGAACTCTTTCTTCTATGAGACAGAGCACCGCGGTTGGGGGATTTCGGGATGTTTTCAGCGGCGGGAAACACATCGGTATCCGGTCGATTGGGAGACGCCTGATGAGGCTGCTGCTGCTGCTGCTGCTGTTGTTGTTGTTGTTGTAGTGGTGGTGGTGGCGCGTTGGGGGCAGTGGGATCGGGAAAGTTGCTATCATTAAAATCCCAACTGTCTGACTTGAGCCCGCCGCGCTTCTCGGAAGGCTCTCCTCTGTCCTCCGCTCGATTGGGGTGCTTGGGCTGCAAGGCCGGCTCCTGGCCCGATTCCGCCGGAGGCTTTGCGTGGATAGGTATCTGGCCAATCCATTCGCCAGCATTCCCATACATGGCCGATGACTGCTCGGCATTTGATGTACGCATCATGGGGGCAGACTGTAAATCAAATTGCTTGACGGGATAGTTGCTTGGACCAGGTGCGCCCTGACCACGGTGGGCTAGAGGCGCCGCGTTTCTAGCTTGGTGGGTCAGAAGCTCACGAACGTGAGCCTGTTGCTGCTGTTGTGAAAGTCCCTGCTGTTGGTAAACCGGGTCCATAACTTGCTGACCAAACGCATCGGTTTCCCGCAAGTCTTCCATCACAGGAAGGGGGGGCGAGTCTCTCGGCGGCATGGGATTAGCAGGTGTAACCATGAGGTAGGTAAATTCAGCCTGACACTGGTCAAGGAAGGTCCTCAGCTCGTTGCGCTGGTTCTCTTCATCGGCGAGGTCGGCTGCGAGCGTGCTGGGCACCGTGGGGTCACCTGAAGCTGCATCGCCAGCCTGTGTCAGCCATTCCGCAAGAATAAGATGCCAGCAGACGTGCCATAGACTTACGAGCAAGCTTCTCCTTCAGTAAAGCAGCCCGATCTAGAGGTTTGGGCTGTGAGGGGTCGACACCCTCCTTTGACTGTGCCAACTGCTGCTTGACCTTCTTTTCCAAAATGGAAACATATTTCTTCAAGGTGTTCTGGGTCGCGTCGGCTCTCCTGGCCTGGCCCTCGAGACCAGCTATCCTGCTCTTCATCTCCTGCCTCTCGATTTCCCAGGCATTGCGATCGCGTTCGTGTCGGTGCCATTCGGTCTGCAGAAAGCGCATAACACCTGCGGCAGCGGTTAGCAAGAAACCACCACATCAGGAGGGAGTTGGTGAGAAAGACATGCGGACCTTGCAGTGTGTACTCAGTGGCAGGGGGGTGGTTAGAGCCCATCATGCCTCCGACTTCGTGCGCGCCCATGCCACTCCCTCCATTGGTGCCCATGGTGGCAGCAGAGCGAGCGAACCACGAGATGCCGTGACTGCGGGCGAAGAAGCGGTGGAGGTGAGAGTTGAAGAGATATGGAGGTATTAATTAGCTAGCTGTCCATATAACAAAAGCACTAGTCGGTACAAAGAATCGGTTCTGTCTTGCTGATACTGTTTGTCGCCTGTGCCTGGCTGGCTTCAAGTCGGTGCGATGGTCGCTGGCTGGTTGGTTGGCCAGAAGTCAACGACACACGGGCCACTTGCCTCTCCCGCTAAGGGAGCTCGAATGGCTCCACGAGGGTGCCGTGGGATTGGGCCAATCAGAGGCTGCTATTTTGTGCTATGCAACTGCTGTATGTGTATAACTTCCATTTGTGGGACTATTGATTTCGACAATGTCTCCCATGTTCTTTATGTCTTATCATACATAGAGAGAGAGAGTACAGGCATCAAAACTCCATTACCTCCACCTGTGAGCCGCAAGTCAAACATGTCTTGACCGTCATCCCCTCCGCATTCTCCACGGTCCTCCCCCACTCATGGGCATGTTTCCCTCGATCCCCAATCGCATCTCCAAACCTGGCTGCTTTTCCAGGGCCCGAGCCCGAGCCGTTGCTGTCCCCTTTGGCATTGTTCCTCCTGAAAGCCTCGGTCCTGGTCTTGCGCTTCAGGTCCAACAGCTTTTCTTTAAACTTGGCCTCCTTCCTCCTTTTTTTATCTTGCTCTCGCTTCTCGAATTCGGCGTCGAGTGCCTCTGCTGAGCCCCATTTCTGGTTGATGGCATACTCCTCGACCTGGTATCGTAGAAACAGCATCATGTCATGCCAGTGTGACTTGTGGGGATTTGGCTTGGACAGGTGCGGTAGCAGCTCGGGATCTCTCAGCTCGGCTTCGCAGGAACATCATGTTAGCAGCACAACACCATGATCAGGACACCCCTGTGATGGACTCACGATCCGTCAACAAGTAATCCTCTTTGCACTCCGTCTTGGTTAACAAGCTGTACTTTTCGGGAAACTTTTGCTTGCACCCGTTGCAGACAGCACACCCGAACACTTCTTCCCAGACAAAGTCGATCTCAACAGTCTTACATTCCCTGCATCGTTTTCTCGTATTTTCATCTGCCAGCACACTCAGCCCGGGCTCGAAAGGCCCCGACTTGTTTCTCTGCAGTTTCTTGATCAGCTGCAGCCTTTCCCACTCGGCAGCAGTCATATTCGCCGGCTTCTGCTCCGCCTCGGGCTTGCCTGGTACGCCGGCAGACATGCTCTTGTTCCAAGGGTCATCTTCGATGCTCAGGAAGCCGCCCTTTGTATCTGTCATGGCGCTAAAGTTGTAGTCGACATATTTCGTAAATTTGCGCGAGACTGGCTGCAGGCCCTCTCCTTCCTTGGCCGGACTCGTACGCGCATCCCGGTTTGTGGCCGGCACTTCGGCTCGCGATATCGACCCGTATGGCCGTTTCTTCCCAGCCGGGGCGGCGGTTGTCGTTGATCCATCTGTCTGTTGTACATCGGAGGCACGGAGCTCGGCGTCGCGCTGCTCACGAATGGCTTTGGCGCGCAAGCGGTTTTCTTCCTGCAATCAGCGCGCGAGGTGAGCATCCATGGCGGTACCTTAATATCACTCGGAATTGCGGAGATGGAAGTAACCTACGATGCGACGGGTGATTTCAGGTGTTGGTGGAGATTGTGGCCGTCTGGGGATGGTTGTGGTTGTCGCAGCCTCTCTTGGTGGGGTTGCTGGCTTATCCATGGCGAACAAAAATGTGGTTTGGTGTTCTTCGGGAGCCGTTGCTGTTTCGATTGATCATGTCGTTATCTGATAGCAGGTAGAGAAATGGTGTCTGCTCTTGATCATGGAAGCATCGTGTTGAGGTGAGAGCAACCTGCCTGAGCTGGAAGCTGGGGGATGCTCAAAGCGACGCAAGGACCGCCACCGACCACTCCCATCGGCGGGATGGCTATGACGCGTAGGTTGCTGCGCGGGACGGGGACTGGCCACCACCCCCAAATACTTTCAGGTCCGTTAATTACTCGACAATTTTTACACACAGGAAGACGGGACACTCCATGCACTGAACAAAGAATATCCATAGAAAGCCGTAGAAACAACCATGAGCAAAGTCGATTGACGAACGCACTTGATTATTGAAAAGCAAAACCAAGAACACCACGCCCCCCTCCGCTAATAATTGCTGATCCAGCCGACCCGCCATCCATTTCCCCCCCCAAAAAATCTATCACAACGAGGCGCCCCCCGCAAGGGGACTTTCTTATCAAGAAAACCCCGCCAAAGCGCGCGCAGCCAACGGGACCCATCCATCCAGGACCATACATTTTGTAAAGTACTCTACTCCTCCTTGGCGCCACCACGGCCGGCACGTTCGGCCGACTCGACAGCCTTCTTGTCGCTCTGGGCAGAGCCGTTCTGAAGACCGCTCATGAAGCCGGCAGCCTGCTTGAATGGGCGCTTGAGATCACCAGATGCGGGCTGGCCCCAGACGTGGATCTTGGTGAGGTTGGCCTCGAGGGCGCCCTTGAGAGGGATGATGCTCTGGATGAGGAGGGGATTGGTGTATTTGAAGTACAGGTGCATCACACCCATCATCAGGACACCCATCATCTGGGAGCGCATCAAGTTCTTGAGCTGGGCGAGGTCGTAGGCCTGGACCGTAGTGGTGACGAGCTTGCCCTCCTCGCTGGAGCCCATTGGCGCGGGTTCGACATACTTGAGCGTGGTAAGATCTGTAGAAAACAAGGACGCATGTTAGTCTGGGTCTCGCGGAGGCGCAACACGGAGAGAACGGGGAGGACGGGGAGGAACGGGAAAGACGGGGCGACGCACCCTTCTTCTTATTGATGGTGTTCTGGATGTAGAGGTAGATGCTCAGAATGATCAGGTTGCTGGCAATGTAGCCGGCGCGGCAGAGGTTGAGAACAGACTCGTCTTCGAAGGGAATCTTCTTGGCGACCTGCATCATCCCGAGGATGATGATCAGATTGGTGCTGGAAAGCAACAGGTTAGCTGGCAGAACGAAACAATGGGCGCAGGGCCGGCGCCGGTGCGACGGTGCCTACATTTGTGGACTGAGACCCATTGTGACAGATGTGACTGCGTATGGAGATGCGCGGTGCAAGTTTGTCGGTTCCAGCGAGCGGTTATGGATGCTTGGAAGTGAGCGTGGACAGGCGATCCGGCCAGATTTTATTTCTCTGATGTCTCCAATCCAGAAACCCGTCTCAGCTCCGTGGCCACTCGCACGGATCCACTGCCAAAGCCCATAGCTTGGCATCCAACAAGACCAGGAGCGTGTTTGCAATGATAACCAACTAGATACCTAATTATTCATTTCATCGACCAAGAGTCTTCGGGGAAATCTCTCTTGTATTTCAGATCATTTATGGCTACCTCTCTTTGCCCTCTCGAGCTCGAACTACGGAATCATGACAGGGGAAGGCCCCCGAATCATCTCGGAATAGAAAATTCAGTATATAGATAGCTTGAGAATACACCCTCCGTAGTTCGCCAAGTTTCAAGTAGAACCTCCCGCCTTTCACACTGTGGTGACCTCCAGACCCACTCCAGTGTCTCTCAGACCCTGGGGACATGTCGCTTGCAACGCTTTGGGTTTCGGCAGAGCAACCGTTGTCTCGCTCCATTCTTCCGCCACGAGCCAACCTCAACAACACTTAAGCTTTTCTGCATACCGGCGTACACCCACGTCGTCGTTCACAACCATGTTATGGTTAATCCTCTTTTCTGCGCAGTCTCGATGTCACCTTGCCAATGGGGGTAGCTGTTTGATGACAGCTGCATGTGGCGACCTGCAACTCTTCAACACGTCTTTGGATATGCTATGGGACACAGAGATGGTTCTGAAAGGCCTCTCTCGCCTTCTCAGACGGGCAGATACCTCAACTAGCTTTACTGATGGATAGCATGGGCGTTTGAGAGTATTTGTTTACTTACAAGAATGTCGACCATATCACTTACCTCTACCACAGCACTCCTTCACAGTGATCCCACCTCTTCGTTTGCCTCCCATTTTCACTTAACAGCACCTCCAGCACGTTCGACATAGCCTACCTGCCAGATCTTTCCCGTGATAGCCAGAGGTAGTGTGCAAGTCAGTTTTGCCATTCCTAAGATTCCAACTGGGCCGTGAGAATACATAACTCAGCCGGTGGAATTCCTTCCGAATACACCATGCCAATCATCCTCAGACATACAATTCTTCCGTTCAACCAGCAGCAACGTTCAATGCTCAATCTCCGTATCACGCGGATTATTTGGCAGCATCAATCGACATATTTAAAGTCCTTTGCCTATCCACCCAATCGCGACGACATGACGACCTACCATACCTACAACTTTAACCTCTCCTGGTATGAACTATCTTTCCCGAAAGATTACGCAGCTCCAATACCTTTCAGTGATCCACAAAAGTTAGGGGGTTGGCATGTGTGGTAAACACTGTAGACAATAATTCTCGCTCACCAAGCATGATGTCTCGTCAACATTCAATCAACACATGCATATAAATAGCACGACTTTCTTCCTCGCGTCCTGAGCAAGCCCAGGGGCACAATGAAAAAAGAGAAAGATGGCCGGTCAGACTTCCATCGACACCCACCCCGTCCAAGCGCCCGAAGGCAAGACCTCGAGAAATCGGGGTACAGATCATCGCCACTCTCTATACAGCCGCAGCACAAAGGCCAGCGACCGCCACCTTTGCAGGCAGGTCGAGAGTATAAAAAAAGGCTCCTCACTGTTGGGCGCCGAGGATATCGTTCATCAACCCGGGTGGGATCTGTGGCTCCTTTAGGGAACACAAAAGAGGACGACTACTATAGAAATGATTCTCTGAAGTATTGTCGACATAAAGAAAAAAAGAAAAAGCTAAATCGAAATGGAGGGAGGAGAGCACTCAATTTATACCCATTACCGGTGGCCAGTGCACGGATGCAAATTTGCACTCGCTCGCACAGACCATTCTCTCCACCCTGCAAAAATTCGGGCATCAAGTGGGACAGAATGGACCGCAAATCGTTTTGCCGACTCAGACCGCCAAAATTTCTCGCGCTGGAGAAGAGTTTTCCAATTTTTGTACGTGACAACGCTCAATATGGCACCATTGAATTTTGTTGGACTAGGCATCTCAGCAATCTATTCCCGATACAAGCCCTCCTCTTCAATCCACCACTTTACTCCGTCACTAACCATCTTATCCAACCTCTCCCTGTTGCCCTCCCTGGCAGCATCCCGTGCATAGGTACTACTGACCACCTCAGTCCCCGCCTCTCTTCCCTCGACCATCTCGATCCTCTCCGCCCATTCCTTGCTCCCGCCTATCCTTCCCAGTCCATGACCTCCCCCCTCTTCCCCGTCATCATCCTGTACCAGGTCTTGCAGATACTTCAGCTGCTCGTCCTTCCCACCCCACTCATCATCTGTCCGCATCGTCACCCTCAGCCTCGCCCTTTGAAACAATGGCCCAAGAGCCTTTTGCATAGGCGTCCTGGGCTTCTCTTGCTTGTTCTCCGCTGCTGTCGGCACACTCGTGTCCAGCGGCGTACCAGGCGGAGGGGCCGCCACCGGGCCGTAATACTTTGGAGTGAACACCCGTATCAACGTGTCATAGCCCACCAACATGACCTGCCCCATCTTGACCTCTGGTGCACCCCGTTGGTAAAACCCGACCTGGTCAATCGCCTCGCTCTTCTCGTGGAAGAATGGCAAGGTTGATAGCCCAATGTCGACATCGATTGCTGTGTTGGCTTGCTGCTGTAGCCAAGCCTGGACATCTTGTGCAAAGGCCCACATCAATCCAAGGCGTTGATGAAAAGGGGCAGGTTTGGGCGCTTTGTCAGCGTTGTTGATTGAGAGCAACAATAGCAGCCTAGTTGTCTCGGCTCTGCCGCCTACATCCACGGCATTTTCCACGTTGTGGTTCGTGGTTGTTGGTGGCCGGCCCTCGGAGAGAATAGCGGATGTGGCCATCCGCAGGTGAGCCCGTGTTGGAGGGTTGAAGGACGAATCGAGGATAATCAGGGTGCGTGGTCTAGCCCGAGGGGGGAGAGGGCTTGGGATTGCAGGTTGGTCATCCTTCTGGCTTGTACCGACAGGTTGCCGTGATGCTGTGCAGATAACTTCGAGCTTCGAGGAGGTGGCTTTGAACGAGGTGAGTGCTTGGGAGAAGAAAGCTGTCAGGACGCGGGCCGAAGCCGATACTCGCGGACGCATGGGTTGGTAACCAGCCTCTGGGGGCTCGCCAGGTGAAGAGGACATAGCCTGGCACGCTCTACCTTGAGTAACGGCTCTCTGATGCTCACAGAGCTCCCATGCGGTTGCTATCGAGGTACGGATGATGACACAGCCAATGCAAGTGTACTTCCTGCTTGTGCAGCGGGGGTGGGGTAGTGGGGGGGGACAGGGTTTATGGGCCGCTTGCTTTTCTTATGTGCGAGAAACCCGGATCGTGAGAACCTCAACCCCAGATATCTGTTGTCGTTTCCTCCAAGTCCGCCTCTTCTTGTGCTTGTGATGTTTTCGGCGTTTGCTTGCTGATTACTAGGCCACGATGAGCAGGGTCACAACGCAAGGCTGGGCAGCGTGTCAAGCACAATTAGGGAAAGACTGTTCAGTCTGTCCCTAATTACCATCAACATGACCCCCCAGGTTTGGCTTGTTACAGGCAGCACTGCTGATATCAGTTGAGCTCTTGTGCAAGAGATCGCCGCGAGAGAAGACAAAGTCATCGCCACGGGCCATAACACCATCTCACGCATTGGGCATCGCCAGTCTGAGAATGTCGCGCTGTTGGACCTCGACGCGACCGCCTCCTTGTCCGAGACCCAATTCGACGCCTCCCAGGCTGTGTCCATTTATGGCCACATTGATGTTCTTATCAGCGCGGTGGCTCAGGGACGCAGAAGTACAACCCCATGGCTGCTAAGAAACTGTTCCATTCTTAGGGACCGGATGTAGAATAGGCCTCGAAAGATGGATCAGAAGTCATTCAGGCTTTGCAGGCTGTCGTTGATGCATGGTCGTCCAAAAGTCGAGTGAAATGTGTGGCGGTCCTCCTGCTGTTTATTTCACATCGGTGCAAACGGAAGCGGAGACAGGTAAATGCAGAGTCCTTTCTATACTTATCAAGAGTGACTTCAAGAATATATACCATTTCCAGTTATTGGCTATTAGTACCACCGACAGGGCCATTGCGTTCATCCATCACAAGAAAAACCTGACATGCCACACGCCAGCCGGGTACCTTATCTAGCATCCATGCTTGCACAACCCAATGACCCTAAATTTTGTCGACCACCAAACGCCATATACATGCAAAACTCCTCCAGCCGCCAATACTCATACAACGTACCTCCTTAAATGCAATAGAGGCAGCAGGTGGTGTTGGTAACAAACAAATCCTTCAGCGAATCTCGGGCTCCCGCATAAAGTCGGGGAAGTTTGAGAAGCTCCCATCCCCAGAAGGCGGATTTTGGTCAAAAGAATCAAGAAGCTCCTGGAGAGTCTTTTCCTCGTCCACGGTCAAGCTTTGCAGTGTGGCTCGGTTGGAAGGGCGTGAGGCAAGATTGATGGTGGGTTCCCGGGGCAGGTCTTCTAGCGCCGCTCCCCCCACCAAGTTCTCATCCAGGCCGTAAATCTTGATGCCACGGATGTGGGTGTCTTTGCCATTTTGGTGGTTTTCTTTGACGTGCATCTGCACCACCCAGCAACACAACGAGTGTCCATCATAGCCGCCGCCAGCATCGCTGATGGGAACGTCTTGCCAACCCACGGGGTTCACCAGAGGCATCTCGGCAAACTGAATCAGATCATGAGGGCTTGTCCCGGCATAGAAGACAATATTGGTAGGCGTATAAGACTCGTCTTGGCTATAATCCACGTAGAACCGGATGGCACGGATCTCAACACGGCGCACAAAATGCATCGTGAGAAGGTGAGGCTGTTGGCCGTCCGATCTACAAGACCAGTCAGCAACCGCCGGCGACACAGAGTCTTCGATGAAGGGCGTTTCACTTACTGCCAGTACTTGTCTGTATCGTCGCTCAAGAGCTCGGTAACTCCATTTCCGGGCTTGTGGCTGCTGACTCCAAAATGCGCAAGGTTGTTGATCTCCTTCAATCCGAGAGCAGTGGGGTCAAATGGGGGTTCCTGAGGCTGGTCGGAACCGTCCTGCTCCTGCCCGTCGTCAAAGTCGTCTTCATCCATGTATTCCTCGCTGTAGTAGGTGTCGTCATCGCGAGGCTCTCTATAGCCATAGGCGTCAGGGTCGTCGTCCTCCGGCGCCGGCTCATCTTGGTCCAAATCTCCCTCTGGCCCATCCTCTAGCTCCTCTTCAAACTGGCCCCGAGCCTCTTGAACTGCCACCTCGTGGTCTTGAGTTCGGTAGTGCTCCATACCGACTTCCTCAGCTTCCGCAAGTGGCTCCTGGCGAGACGGGGTGACAGGAGACAGAAACTGGGGCTGTTGGTGAGTGTAACCTGGGGCCTGGGTAACTTCGGCCGAGGCTGCGGGTAAGCTGCCCTGATAGTTAGTCAATACCACCACCTCATTCATGCCGTGAATTCCACGTTGCACTCCGGTCAAAACAGCAAGCTTGTTCTCTTGCTCTAGGACGATGGGGCGGCGCTTCATGGGACCGTGACGAGAGAGACAGAGGTCATGGTTTGAGTCAGCTCTCCCAGCACACGTCGCTTCTGCTGAACTACAACCCGACGAGGTCGATTTTGAATCATGGCGACGGCCTGATGGGGGTTGTATTACTCTCGTCGCCAGGAAGCTGGAGGGAAAGGAGGTTTGAGGAGGCGTGGATTGGATGAAAGGCGGTGGATGATGAACGAGAGAAATAAAAAGATGGCAGAAGAGAAGAGGCCCTTCGCTGCGGATTAGGGCACCAAGAAAAAACAGCGGTGGAGGATGAAAAGAAGAAAAGAAGGGAAGGAGGGGCAAGAAGTGAGGGGCGGGGGGCGAGGGGACGCAGTGAGCAAAAGATCCAGGAAAGGAAGTGGGAAGGTGATGGCGAGGGGCATGTTGGAGGAGAGCAGTGGATGAAAGCTGCGAGCGCCGAGACGGGGCCAAATTCTGAGTATAAAAAATGAGGGTAATCGTTGGGAAAGTCGGCGGTTGTGGTGCTTTTTCATAGGATGAGTTTACTTACACTGGGAAATAGGGGGGGCCCTTTGATGTTATTCCGATGCGAAGACAGTTCTCGCGGCTCTACCAACGATGGGAACAGCTGTCAGAGAAGGTTGTTCGACCACGCGCTGGAATAGACGGGTATGACGGGTGCTAGAGTTCTGAGTTGGCGCATCTGCCATCATCCCTTTGAGAAACTCGGCTTCAACCAAGAGCATACTATCATGACTTGGAGAGAGTTGGTCTGCATCCCTGTCGACAATACAAACACACAGTTTGGAAAGATGGAGAGGTGCATTGTACCTTTCAAGCCCCACCTCATCAATAGTGGGGCAGCAGAGCTCGTGACTGCGCGTGCGGTGGTCGTGTTTCCCGCTTTCCTTTGCGCGACTCTAACCTCAAGCTCCATTGGACTTTGACACTGAACCCCAAAATCTTTATCGCGTCGACAACGGCAGCAACGATAATAACAGGACCGCACTACTTTTCCAGTATCCTCTCCAAATCTCCCCGGTGTTTTCTATCCTGCAATCTCTAAAGCCCCCTTGTCTGGCTGGCAGTACCTGTTTCTCGAAATGCCACAAGCTCCAGGTGGGTCGCCATGGTCTCTTTCTGCTCCTGTCCCAAGGCCCAGTCGGTGCTAATAGTAGTCCACCGCACCTCCAACAGAAGAGGACATTATCCGCATACTGGTGTCGACCGACAATCATGTGGGCTATGCAGAGCGGGATCCAATCCGGAAAGATGATAGCTGGCGGACCTTCGATGAGATCATGCAGATAGCGAAAGCCCAGGACGTTGACATGGTTCTTCTTGGCGGCGACCTCTTCCATGACAACAAGCCATCTCGAAAATCCATGTATCAAGTCATACAATCTCTGCGGAGAAACTGTCTGGGCATGAAGCCCTGTGAGCTGGAGTTTCTGAGTGATCCGCAAGAGGTTTTCGGTGCATCAACCGACTGCGTCAACTACCAGGACCCCGACATCAACATCTCCATTCCAGTCTTCTCTATCCATGGAAACCATGACGACCCCAGTGGCGATGGTCACTACTGTTCGCTCGATCTTCTACAGGCTGCCGGGCTCGTCAACTACTTTGGCCGTGTGCCTGAGGCGGACAACATCCACGTCAAGCCGGTTCTCCTGCGAAAGGGAGAGACTAAACTGGCCCTCTATGGGCTAAGCAATGTTCGTGATGAGCGGATGCACAGGACATTCCGAGACAACAAGGTTCACTTTTATCGGCCAGGCCAGCAGAGGAACGACTTCTTCAACCTACTGACCCTTCATCAAAATCACTACGCCCACACACCAACCAGCTACGTATCAGAGAACATGCTGCCCGAGTTTCTGGACCTTGTCATCTGGGGCCACGAACACGAATGCTTGGTGGATCCCATAAAGAACGATATCACCAATTTCCATGTCATCCAACCCGGTTCCTCCATAGCCACCTCTCTTGTGGAGGGCGAGGCGGTAACAAAGCAGGTTGCAATTCTCAACATAACCGACAGGCGTTTCACGGTAGACAAAATTCCCCTGAAAACGGTCCGGCCATTCGTCACCAGGGAGGTTGTGCTGGCGGAAGACAAACGATTCAAGGGACTCGAGAAGAAACAGGACAACCGCCAAGAAGTCACCAAACGCCTGATGACAATTGTTGAAGAGATGATTGAGCAAGCTAATGCCCTGTGGGAGTCCACCCACGGCGGTGATGCTGCCGAGGATGAGGAGACGCCTCTTCCCCTGATACGACTCAAAGTGGAATATACCGCTCCGGAAGGCTCCAAGTTTGACGTGGAAAACCCCCAGCGCTTCTCCAACAGGTTTGCCAGCAGGGTGGCCAATCAGAACGACGTCGTGTATTTTTACCGAAAAAAGACAGCAGTCACAAGTGAGTGGAGGATACAAGAAGAGCGGCCGTGCAAGAAGCTAACCAAGCGCAGGGAAAATTCCCAACGACTCAAAGGAGCTGCGAGAAGGCGTTGCAGAAGCCCTGGAATCGGTCGATACCATCAAGGTCGACACTCTTGTGCAGGAATACTTTGCCCAGCAGTCTTTGAAGATTCTGCCACAGGCTCCTTTTGGAGATGCTGTCAACCAGTTCGTCAACAAAGATGACAAGCATGCTGTGGAGATGTTTCTGCTCGAGTCACTCTCCACGCAGGTCAAGGGGCTGCTGCAGCTCGATGACGAAAAGGTGACGGACGACTTGGAGGCACAAATCGAGGAATACAGGAAAGTCATGGAGAAAAATTTTGTCATCGGCCAGCACAAGCAAGCACAACGCAAGAGGAGGTTCAAGCCCAAGCCCAATGGCTGGGATTCCGATGTGGATGGCCACTGGCATGCCCAGCCGGAAGCGCTTGAAGAGTTGGTGGCATCTCCACCACAGGCAACTTCCAAGAGCCGAGGCGGTGCTCGCCCAACCTCTGGCGTTGTCTTCAGTGATGAGAACGAGGACATGTTGGAGGAGGAACCGGTCGCGGCGGAGCCAAAGCGAGCAGCGAGAGGAGCCCGAAAGACTGCTGCCACACCAGCCAAGAAAGCAGCAGTGGCCAAGAAGGCGGCAGCGCCTGCGAAGAAAGCCACGACGAGGACTGCCAAAGCAACTGCACGAGGTCGAAAAAGGGGCAACCCCTTCGAGGACAGCGACGAAGAAGAAGAAGACGTGATCATGGAGGACGATGATTTTGAGCCACCTCCACCCTCGACACGTGCTATACGGGGTGCTACCAAAAGCACTCGGCAAACCACACTCAACTTTGCCTCGCAGTCCCAAAACCCGGCCAGGGCGACGCAAAAGGCGATCGAGATCAGTGACGATGAGATTTCAGAGGATGATGATGCCTTTGAGACCATGCCCGCCACGAGCAAGAGGGGCAAGCGTCGCTGATGGCTGGTGCAATTAGGGCAGGATATGCCATTTTGTATGAATAAATGACCAAGTGTAAAGAAAAGACAGAAAAAGGGCAAATGCATTCAATAGTCTGGGCAGCTATCTGAGTAGCCAACATATCCATATCATCTCTCCTGTCTCCTAGCGGGTGTAGTGTGCTGCTGGAGGGGAGCAAAGAGGCTGGCACGGTGCGGGTGCACTGTGAGAGGTTGCCGCTGAACACTGTACTTTGCAACCATGCACCTTCTCAAGTCCCAAGCTCTTTCTCTCTCTCTCCCATCCCAACGACGATCGGGCTGTCCAGCATTTTCTTTCTTCCCATACGTAACGTACGGTACAACCGACATACACGGTACCCAAATCACTCCATCGCGCCTTTGCCCGGCGCACGCGCTTTCACTGCGGGCTTCGAATCGGGAGATCCATTTAGACTTTCGACAATTCATTGCTGTCGCGGCGTCTGAACAACCCGCAATCATAACCTAGAGCAATTGAAGATGGCGACCGGCACTCAACCAACCGAGAATCCCGACCAGAGTGCGTCCGCATCCACACAGCCCAACGGCACGCAACCACCACCTACGAATGCGACAGCGACTGGCGAGGCTGCCGTGGGAGCCGTGGAGGGAGGGCCCGTCGTCCCGCCCCTCCTCGAGGCGAAGACTCCATTGAGGAAAGATGCTTCGCTCAAGGAATTCTTGAACAAAATGGAAGACTACGCTCCCATTGTACGTATACCACTCCCTTCGGAGTCCAATTCATTCCCTGTTTCTGACCTTGCTTCACCACAGATTCCCGATGCAGTGACCAACTACTACATGACCCGAGCCGGCCTCCCGCCTCCACCGCAGACCGACCAAAGGCTCGCCCGCCTCTTAGCGCTTGCCACGCAGAAATTCATCGCCGACATTGCTGCCGATGCTTATCAATACAGCCGCATTCGCGCAAGCAACACCAGTGCCAACAACCCCATGGGCAACCTGGGCGCCGCAGCTGGTTTCCCCATCCCAGGACAGCCGGCAAATCAGCCTGGGGCCAAGGATCAGGGTAGGGGCGGGCCTTTGGGCATCCAGAGGCCAGGCTACGGTGGTGGTGGACAGGGTAGTCAGCAGAACAGGACGGTGCTCACCATGGAGGACTTGGGCATGGCCGTTGGCGAGTTCGGGGTGAATGTCAAGAGAAGTGAGTTTTACCGCTAGACTCTGGGGTGTGTAGTCATGAAATGGGCAAGCGACACATCGGTTGGCATGGGCACACGGAGTAATTTTTACCGAGTCAATAAGCGGGTCACACAACACAGGCGTTTGGGAACAAGAATGGAGGGCCAGGCGTTTTTTTTTTTTTCGGTAGGGAGTCCTGTATCTACCATGGGAAAGGACCACGGGATCGGCCATCTTATTTCTTGGTAGTTGATTGCTTACAAGCGAAAGGTTTATTATTTGGTTCTGCGGTTCTCTTGACCCTTCTTCTTCCTCATATACTTGGCCAGGCCGAAGTTAATCCTTGGCGATGATGCCAGCAGGATGTTGGCTCGCCAGTTCTTCTGCTTGGCCTGCGACATAAACGGTGCCGCTCCGTGCTATTGATACAGCAGTTGTACAGGGTATCATCACGTCCCAAACGGGAGCGCAATCTTCTATTTCTTCTTGCCCCAGATGAATGGTTTTCGGGTCCTATGGCCCAATACATAGTCAGCTCCCACATTCCCGTGCCCATGCTTTCTTGACGGAATGTTGTGTACGTTGAAAACTCGCCGAGCTTATGTCCCACCATCTCCTCGGTAATGGTCACGTCATGGTAGACCTTGCCGTTGTGCACCTGGAACTTGAGCCCCACGAAGTTGGGGAGAATGGTGGCCGACCGGGCCTGGGTCCGGATCGGGGCAATCTTTTGTCCTGGCTCGGGCCGTACAATAGGGAGTCTTGAGCTTGTCAGTTGTCGGTCGGGAGAAGCAGCCCTCTCGTGAGCGACTAGGCCGGGGGAGGACGGCCGCGGGAGGACGGGGACTTGATGGCCTTACGGGACAATGTGCGGGCCTAGACCAGTCAGTAAGCCAAGTCAGTCCATCGTCAAGAACAAGTGCTGCAACTGACCTTTCCAGACCGAGCGCTTGAGCAGGCACCTCGTGGGCTGCATGTTGGGCAGGCAGTGGGAGTGTGTGGTGGGACAACAAGAAGCAAGCACTCCTGCGTGTTGGCTGTTTGGCTGTCCACCAAGGTGCTCGCCGTTGACAGAAATCCTGGCCGCGAAAAGTTAATGTGGGGCCTCAGTCTGTCAGGTCACGTGCCCTCCCTGAGCAACCACCTTTCGTCTCCTCTGCTCACGCTGACGTTCCTCGTCCCTGGCCATTCGATGCGATGGAATAATTCGCACAGCCGGTGCACTGACAGCATGGTTCTTCTCCTCATCCCCACAAACTACGATCCATCATCTGTGCACTCTCTGGTGAGCGTCGGCAACAGTCACCACACCATCATAAAGGTACCCACAGACCTTGGGTAGGTAGGTAGTACTATCGTACTCATCCGTCCTTGGCAAACCAGGCTCATCTGTGGCTGCTATAATAAGGCTCTTTCGGCCACGTGATGATTTCACATCCAGCTATCAGTCAACTCAGCTCTCGAGTTTGCTGATCTCCCGAGAAGGAGTCGAGGTCTTCATTGCATGAACCTGCCAGGAAGACTCGGCCAACAAACCAATGGTACGACATGGATATACGCCCAAGTTGCAGCAATATGTGGTACACAGTACGGCTGTCTGTCGTCATCAGTCATCATGGTTCCCACCTCTTCGCTCTGGCTTCTGACAACTCAAGGGCATCTCGCCAATTGAGGTAATAAACTCCATGTCACCTATCCCAGGAGGTAGCGAGCCCCTCACCTCCCAAGCAGAGCTGCAGTAGGGAACTCCTGGTCAAACATCTCAACCGTAACTGAGACGAAGCACGCCAGTCATCAGCTCCATGTCCGTGACCAAACTATCATGTCCACCGGCAGGGTTTCCGCGGGGCAGTTGGGAGACTGTTTCGACATGTCTCTTGGAGGCTCACCTCCGTACGCGACAACAAAGCAGGTCACTGGGCTTGCAGTACCCGCATGTCGTCCATGCCCGGGCTCGATAACCCCAGTTGGTCCCATATTGATAACATCTCCTGCCGAACAGTCTTCGAGAGTCCGCTGGCGATTTCCTTTGACAACAGTTCCCAGCTCGACTCCTCCTAATTCCAACCCCGGCCTTATCACTTTCGGCGCAGCAGGGCTGCGATGGGCCTGTGGTCCGACTCAGCGGGTTGTCCTTCAATGAGTACAGTTGATCGTAACTTGAACGATATATTTGATCTTGTGCTCCCCTCGCCCGATTGCCAGCGCCGAGGCGATCATTGCGCATCTCTGTGCCAACAAAGCATGGGGCACCACAACGAGCAATCATCTACGGCTTTCTGTGTTCCCATGTCACAAGATGCCTAGGCAACATCTCACCCCAAACGCTTGTTTGGTATGCCGCAAAAAGAGAACCAAAGTAACAGAGCATCCCCTTCCCCATTTTCGAGGTCCCAATCACACCTCTCTCTGCCGACAATATCACTGACAAACTTCCATCAGTGTGATGGACAGATACCATGTCGCCGATGCAGGTCAAGGGGCGAGGAGTGCTCCTACGAGGATAAGAAATGGAGGACCAAAGACCACCTGCGATCCGAAATTGAAAGGCTGAGGGCAGAGCAGCGGCAAGGCGAGGCTGTTATCCAAGCACTTGTTGACAACAAGCCGGACCAGTGGGAAGTAATTCAGGACCGCATGCGCGCCGATGAATCCCCCGATGCCATTGCAGAATGGATTCGCTCACTGAGAGGTTTGCCGGATTCTTCACAGACTCACCGGGGTCTATTTGGGAGTACGCCTGCTAGTGGGCTAAACAACTTTATACCCACACCCTTCCAGTCACAATTCAACCCAACGATGCCTGGAATAGGGAGTGTGCCTACCGGCGGCTTCCCAGAAGCAGGATCGGATGTCCTTGATGCATTCACTACGAATAATGGGCCAGGCAACGTCGGAAACGGCGGTACCAACATATGTCACGTCACCAGCACCATGGAGGGAGCTTCTCGTCCAAGTTTTTCCGCTGACTTGGTCGCTCCTGGAGATCGTATATCATTGCAAAAACACGGGACCTTTGTTTGCCCGTCCCTGTCGCCCACAGACAACTCCTCCCATACCATGAACCACCCACTGGACATGGCTGGACCCGCGGCTTGTCGTCTTGTTCCGAATCTAACCCCCTATGGGCCTCCTGTTCGGACCTGGACTACTGTTACATCCGACAAGCATCTTGTCCAGCGACTCCTTTCGAGATTCTTCTCGGGACTCTTTCCGTGCTTGTCATTGATATCTTACGCGCACTTCATTCATGATTTTGAAGAGGGCACTGCGCGGTACTGCTCAGAAGCGCTTGTGAATGCCATCCTCGGCACAGCATGTAGGCTCTTCAACGCAACATCTCAGCTCATTTCGAGGATCAGCTTCGGCGACGCCTTTGTGGGTGAGGCAAAGAGGCTGCTAACGGCTGAGGATAACCACGTGAATCTCCCAAGCATACAGGCTCTCGCCATCCTTGCTCTGGGGGAGATGAGCCAAGGGAACGATGAAGAGGCCGAAACCCTCCTCCGGGAGTCGGTAAGGGCCTCAGTTCATCTTGTCTTGGAAGCTCGTGATCTGGACGGGAAGGAAAACGAGGATTTCAGAGTAGTGCGAGCACTGGCATACTGTGGTGTATTTTCTCTCATGAGGTCTGTTACCCTTTGGGTCGGCTGTCATTTGGATCCCCTCTAACCTGAAGAAACTTAATATGCCAGGTTCCTTCGCCTCTTGACGGGAGATCTCGAGCCAAAAGTTGGGCCGTTGTTCATCCGACTTCAGCCTAATTCCCCGAGTCTTGACGAGGATACGCCCCAAACACGAGTGGAGCGAGGTTTGTTGTGCCCAATCCATTCTTCGCGGCTTCCAGGTTTTGCTGGCTAATGTGTTGCTGCTGTAGGCATCGCGCTCCAGACGCAGTTCTTTGCCGAGTTGCGGTTTTGTCCGCCATCATCGAGGTTTATCTTTGAGGTCATGGAGACAGCACACACCTTTCTGTCTTATAATTACTCTCGAGCCATGACCGCCAGTGATCTCGAGAGTGCATACGACAGATGTGTGTGCTCATATCGCCAGTTTCTAGAATCGTTAGCGCCAGCCTCCAGTCCCTCACAGGACACACTGCTCGCACAGTATGCCCTTACTCTCCACCCCCGGGCTTTCGTTGCCGTCGTCGGCTTGAAGTATATACTAATCTCTGCTGGTCATGGCTTCTAGGATTTGGTACCATTTCTGCATGCTGAATTTGATGCGGCCCTTTGTCTCGAACTCGAATAACCTCGTGGATGGCACCACCCCGAAATTGTCTGGTGGTGCCAGGCCCAGTGTCCTATGTCACCGAGCTTCAGAAGCCATCATTTCACTCACTGGCACTTACCAAGCCCGGAACTTCATTGCATATCTGCCACCCTTGTTACCGTATATGGTCTTCACTGCCGTCCTGTTTGAACTCACGTTGACGGCCAGCCCGGTTTTGTGTCAGCAAGGCCTCACCGATTCTCCGTCAAGTTTGTCTCCGCTTACTGGATATCAGTCACCCAAACAGGCCGCCTCCAAGCCAGGGACCCGTTGGTCTCAACTGCCTCAGGCATCAGCTCCGCGTCCAGGATTTTGTTCGTCCGACTCTGAGCCCGTATCCCCAGCGTCTACCAGACAGGCCAACCAAACTACCCACCGCCGGGCGTCCGGTGTCTCGACTATCTCCACCGGATTTTCAAGTAGCGAACAGAGCAGGCGACCGAGTGGCTGTAGTTTTCTTTCTGGCACGCCACCTGACCAGGACGAGATATCGACATCGGATACAGAGTCAGACCTATTCCCCGTGTTTTCGTCGCAGCCTTCGGATCTTGTTACCGTCGGCTCACTGCAGTTAGCATCCATGAGCGCCCGCCATCTGGGTGCCGCTGAGGTTTCCCGCCTACTCCGGGGGTTGGGGAACATTCGAGATGTCGCCGAAGTCAGGCTCAACCTAGCTGCACTCACCGCTTCACTGCCATTTCCAGCTGTTGAATTCGGAACTTCTATCCTACTTACCGGCCTTGGACTTCAGAAGGTCCCGGTTGCCAGCGTGGTCCCGGGCGCTTCGACATTTTGTGGAGGGTTGAGTCCTATGTCGGTCCCAAAAGTCGAGTCTACTAAATCACCCACCGGTGACCTGTCTTCAGCCCAACTACCTACATCTCTGCAACAGGCACCTGGGCCATGATCTGGGGATATGCCATGCGCAGTGGTGACCGGTAACAAGTATGGATGGCGTCAACATAGCATGTAGAGGGCTGGCCCCTATTTTCAATCAAGTCTTTCATTTTGGCGGAGTCTTTTCGTTGTTTCCCCTGCTTGCTACATGTTCCTATATTTGACCAGCATGACACCACCACGTTACCAGAATCTTTATAATAGATATCAAGAGCTGCGCTGATTATGCGTGTCTCTTTTCCCGCCGCTCGCGGTGATTGCTGGAAATGAACAAATTTGCTGATGTGTGTGTATCAAAGCTCGTCATGTCCTGATTCATGTTGCTCCTTGCCAGGGCTTCTGTTTTCGGGTTGCAATTTGCCGCTGCTGATGTCGATCAGATGTCTCTCGACATCATCTGCCATGAGTTTGACACTCCCTGGAAGAGGATACAAAGCACCATCTGCGGAATTTTCGAGTACCAATGCCGTTGTCGAGTCTGTTGCTCCTCCGCTCCCACCCAATAAATCAGAATATTCATTCAAGTCCCTGATAATAAACTTCAATTTGCCAGAGTATTTCTTCGCCAAGGGCCGTATTTCCGCCCTGTACGCCTCCTTTTCTGCCTCTGTGCTGGCAAAATAGTGGAGAACGCTTTGCCCTGTCTGTGGGCATGTGGCCTTCTGGTGAGTCTAGTCGTTCTGTGACTTGAATTCTGGCAAGGATGCTTACCGAGATGTATTCGGCCTTGTTGATTATGGTCAGTTCGGGGATGAGGGGCTCCGCACACAAAACGACAAAGTCCTCCAGGGCCTGAGTGGTCTGGGTATCGGTAGCCACATGCTTCACATCGTCGAGATTGTTGTAGCAGATGACGGCGGTGGAACGACTCTCTGTAACAGATGGACCTACCAGAAAGGTGAACCGATCCCTATACCTGGCTGCCAGGGCAGTGAAGCGGTCATAAATATTCCAGGTGTCAGACTGGGCAAGAGGGTGCATGACTATGACAACGTCATCCAACAGGATAAAATGCTCTAGCAGTTGAGCGTCGGCCTCGAGGAAGAAAGGGCGGATGACACGATTCCGAAACATGGCTAGTCTGGTGGATGAACAGAATTAGAAATGAACATGAACGGGGAAGGGTCTAAACCGTACTCTCTAGCTTTGTGTTCACCTCTGTACTGATCTATTCTGCCATCCCGGTGATATATTCTGATGGTTGGGTACGAAAGTATGTTGAGTTGCTGACAGAATTCTCTGTGTATGGCACAATCGAAGCTAACAATGTTATCGTCATCCTTTTCAGTTTCCTGGAGGGCAAGCCATTGTTCTTCGAGATCTTGACTAGCCTTCCTATCGTAGTCCACTGGACATCAGCACAGCAATTTGAACAGATCCAGAGTACTAGTTAGCTAACTTACTGCGAAGGCTACATGGGGACGAAGTGTCAGTGGGCTTGCATAGGTGGACTTGCATTCAGGTGTTTTGGCGGGGGAAAGAGAAAGGCGATGCACTTACGAGAATAACTGAGAGAGAAAATCAGCACATCGAACATACACACTGGGGCTGCAATAGTGACTCACATGCGGCCAGTGTATATGCACTGGAGTCCAATACTTCCCTCAATCGCCTCTCTTCAATATGTCTCCATGCTGCAGAAGACCTTCCGAGGATCAATGATATTGCGAATGAACAATATAGGCTCTTCATCTTGTCTGAGGCATGCGCCGGTGTTCACCAGGATACAATTCCACAGATAATCTACCGAATACATCATCCCTATATAAAGGTCGAAGAGAGCATCGAAACAAAAAGGACAGGTTACCGCGAAGGCACTGCAGTAGCTAGGATTTAGCCGGTTTAACACAGGGAGCAGAATAACCGGACAAATTAAACGATTGAAGTAATGACATTTAATTAATATAGAGGACATTCGAGCTATATATTATATTTTGAATACAGATATATAGCGCGATATATAGCCCAATGTTATATATGTCCTCTTATATGTAACTTAGTAACTTTATATTAATTTTATAAAGTACATAAAGTCAATATTTAATACATGAAGTAATAATGAAAGCCAAAAAAAATAATAAAATAAAAAGGCTTTTTATTTTCTGTTGAAATAGGTGCTATTGAGGCCTGCAAATATAGGCTCAAATAGCTATCGGCGCAGTACACTGAGAGCGAAGAAGATTTTGACTGCAGCATTCGACAGTTGCCGTGGCACTGAAGGAAGGAGGATTACAGGGGCGGCGCCCTGTAATATATAGAAGAGAATCACTGTAACATAGGCTTGTGAGGCACTGATGAGTGTGGTGAATCAGTATATTGATTGAACCTTGTAGACTAAAAAATACCACAGTGGATAGAGTGTGAGGCAGAGGTCTTATAGGCCATCGGCCCTTTACTTGCTCCCCGAGGGTGACTCCGTTCCCGGGCCTGAACGCGCGTTTCCCGGGCCCGAACGCCCGCTAAATGCGCTAACCAAATATAAGGTTAGGGGCCACGTTACAGGCCACGTTGCCGCTACCGTTTGACCACTGCAGGGCAGCGGCCTTAGCGCTCGGCTTTCCGGGACCTCGGATTGCTTCCGGGGGCCGAGCTTCCGTTCTGGTAACCGTAGTCCCTAAACACTGCTAATCCAAGCCATTGTATTGCCTCTGAGGCCCTGTAATATACAGGGTTCAGATACACTGTAAAATCCACAAACAAAAGCTGTATTTTAACATTTTCTTGTATATTTTTCATTCTTTTTTATTAATAACAATTTATAAAAATAATTATGATAATATAAAATGAACATCTTTTATCAAATTAAACCAGTTTAAACTTCTAAATTTATACTTTTAATTATCAATAACATAATAAGTGGATCCTTTTTTAGAAATGTGAGTTTAACTACATTTAGTTATTATTATATATACTTTGTAATTTTAATATTTTTACATGAAGTTTAAAATAAATTTAAAATTTCTATTCTATTTGTATCTACTAATATAAATACTTTTGTTTTCGTTAATTAAATGTTTAAGTATCATATTAAACTTATATTTATGAAGCACTTTTTTTGGAATTTTATATTGAAATCTGCTTTTTCTGCTTTTACATTTACTAAATTAAGCTTTTCTCATTAAATCAAATTATGGAGACATTTATTGAATTGAGATTTTTCTTTTAAATGTAGGAAAATAAATAAATGATTAGAGTGACTAGATAGGTTTTTCTATCAAAGAATGAATCTAATTTTTAGGTTAATTGACTAATTTCGTTAATAAAATTAAAATTTAATTATTACTATTTGTAGTTGTAATAAATGCGTTCTAATGAGTAATATTTATAATAAAATTTATGATCTACTTTATGATTGATTTCAAACTTAACAAAGTAAAAATACGCATTCTTTTATAAAAACAATTAATACATTGAATAGTGTGGATTATGAACTGCATTATATAATAAGATATTAGTAGAGTAAGAAGAAAATCATTAGGCTTTTATTATAATTTATTATCAAAATTTCTATAAGATTCTTTCAAATGTTTTAAAAGAGAAGATATTACTATTCACTCTTTATGTTTTATTTTAGTATTCCTTTATAAATAATATATTACTGATATTATGATTTTAATGTTTAAAATATCCTATATTTTTTACTATGGTATAGATACAAATTTTTCATTTAATCTGAAATAAGATTTGGTAGTATCGACTAAGTACCTTCTAATAAATATTTTATGAAAATTCGGCCTCTCTATTTATAAAGACCTAATTAATTAGGTTTTTATGGGTAAGGGGTTTTTATATAAGGCAAGGTTTTCTAGATTTATAGATATATCCATATATTAGCCTTGTAAGTATTTTTTTAGTAACTTTTAGTGGTAAATTAACAATATCTCTACTTACTATTTTTATATCACCTTAGTATTTTTCTTTCTTTTATATGCAATTAAACTACTTCATAAACTTTTTATATTTTAGTTAATACGTAATTTTTTCTATTATCTGTAATAAATAATGATTTAGGAAAAGAAATAGGAAGGTACCAGGGTATAATATTAAAGAAGGAAATAGTAACTTACTAACTATTAAAGCAATAAATAGACACTAATACGAATGAGCTTAAATAACTTTAAAAGCAGTATTGTAGGCCTTTAATAAATTTATATATAAAACAAGTTTTTCCTATGCAAAACTACACTAAATAATAGAATAAACTATTCAATTACGTCGATATAGTATTACTCTCTATTAAATACTAAAAAAAAGTTCATTCATGACTTTAAAACTACGTTTAAAACTAATTTTGTTTCTATCATACTATAAAACTGAAAAGCTGTATTCCCCTAATCTTATATAAGGTTACTTATTAATAGTTACTAAGTAAGTATTTATAGTTCAAATAGACTTTGGTCTTTTGTCTTTAAAAAAATTTAAATTTAATAATAAAAGAGAAGGTATACCTTTAAAAAGCTTATAAGGACTTTAAAATTAGTAAAAGGTTTGTTGATACTGTGATATAACTCAAAATTTGTAAGAAAATGGACCGTAAATGCAAGCTATGATTACATACTGCGGAACTGTCTATCCACACTAGCTAGTTCCTCCGTATATATAGACCTGGTAGTCTCCTAGTTCATTGATTCTCGTCAATAATCCCGCGCTAGATCATTGCCCCTTAGCAATAATCCTACAAGCGAGGCTACTCCCGTCCTGATTAGTTCTACTAGCGATTGGCTGTGCGTGTTGCGCCCCGCACACGGTCTGACCTATTCTTTTTCCCACCCCTATTAGAACTTAATTTTTTTTTTAAATTAAATAATCAAATAGCTACGCGATATTTATATACCTTTGAGTAAATATTTGATAGAAATTTATTAACCTTGAAATCTTTTAATATATATTTATAATTATTGCGTAAGCTAATCCTGAATTCCCGTAATTTTCCTAAGTTTTATGCGAACTTCGCTTCGCAGTATCCAATCTCTTCAATATACTATCTTTTATGAATAGAACTCGCTTTTCTCTTTATTAATTCAAAGTTTAGTTCCGTATAGCGCGTTGAGTATTTTCTTCATATATTACTTATATTTCTTTAAAATATATAAGTAAGTAAAAGTATTATTAAAATAATATATTAACATTTTATGGAGGGACTTTCGGATTATATAGTTAAGAAAAGATTAAAACGTTGCGGGTATATTACTTAATTTAAATAGTATTATGAAATATCTGATATAATGATAAAATATAAAACGCTATATTTTTTATTTATTCCTCTCCTCAATCCGTATATAGGTATATTCGATAAATATATTTAAGTACGTAAAGTATCGCGCTTTAGCTAATGAATTCCGCAATTTAGATATTAATGGTAACGGGTAATTACTTTTTACCGTTTTGTTATTTAATTAATAGAAATCTATATATACTCGTAAACTACCGCCCTTTTTCGGTATAAAAAATATAGAGTATTTTATTCGCAATGTAAACTTTTTAATATATCTTGTCTTTAAATTTTTATTTAAATATTTCCGTAACTCTTTATTTTATTTTCTATTAGTATAGAAAACCTTAAATAGTAAGAGTTTAGCTCCTTCTTTTAACTTGATTTTATAGTCCTATGGTCCTTATTTTAAAAGTCATTCTAAGTATTTAACCGTAAGAATTAAGTATCCTCGATATTCTACTGGTACCGCCTTTTTTTCGCTTTTCTCTATATTATTATAATAAATATATTTGTTTAACCTTACTTTTTCGATTTTACTACTTATATTAATAAAATGTATTATTACTTCTTAAGCTCCTTACGGTAATACCGTAAAAGATACTTATTCTACACTTTACTCTATGTATACTTCAGATCTCCTATCGTTAATTAAATACTTTTAAAACTCTTTTAATTATAAGTAGCTACTATCCCTGTAATTAATACTCAAATTATAACCTTTGTACTATAGTTACCTGAAAATTTCCTCTTCTAAGGGTTCTATATTTCTAAAATTAAATATAATTAAGATTATTTTTGTTTTAACTATACTATAGTATTTAAAAATAATATTTTTTTCTATAAATTCTTTATCTCGGGAGTAGTCTTTATATAGTAGTATATTCCTTCTTTTTTTCTATAGTATTTTAGTTTAATATATAAACTATAGCAAAATTAAATATATATTCTTACTTCCGTCTTCTAATAATACCCCTTAAAATCTTTTTAATATATTATAAATTAAAAATATTTTTTTGATCTCTTCCCTATATAACAGTAATTTCGTTAACGAATATCGGGTCGTTCTTCTATACCTTTATTTTACGTTAATACTCTTAAAATACCGTTCGTAATTTATTAAACGTTACCGGCCCCCGCGAAAACCCGTAAGTTATTTTTTAAGCGGTTATATTATTTAAAAGCGTTCTCCTATTCCAGATTATTTCGTAATATAAAGTCTTTTAACTATCTCCGCCTAGTTTCCTCCTATCTTTCGTCTCTTACTTTCGTCTCTTACTTTTCTAAGATTTTATTAAATACATTTTTAATACAACTTTAGTTATTTAGCCGACGCTTTAAAATTAATAGTTTAATAGTATTACCTAATTTTCTATTATAAATATAATATATAGTCTAGGCCTAAGTGCTACTATAGTACTATTCTTTACCCCAAAACCTCGCTATCAGCTATATACCTTTCGTTTATATACCCGAAGTAATATCTTACTTCTTTCGGCGTAAACTAAATTACTTAAAATTGATTCCCTAAATAAACTATATGTCTTACTTTCTATAATAAATTATCGTTTAACTCTTATTTACTTTTTCTACTCTACTATTATGTTCCTAATTAATTATAACTTACTTTCCTTACTTACCTTACGTACCGGCTAATAGCTATATAGCAATTTACTTTAATAGTATTTTATGGATTTATATATAATATATTAGAACTAAAGTACTTTTTAATATATTGAATACTTAGAATAAAATTATACCGTATTTCTTTTATAGAGTATATATTATATAAGTATAGATATATCTTTTAGTAATTCTACGATTCTAATATTGATAACCATTTTATCCTTCTAAAATTCTTTCTATCTTTTATACCTAGGTCTCTTAAACTATATATAATAACGATTCTATACCGATTATAATATTTTTTTTAATATTATTTATTAAGTAGGTCCTTCCTATTATATAAAATTATTATTTTTAGCGACCTCCGTAGTAGTTTCTGTAGTAACTTATACTATTTAATTCTATAATATATATATTTAAAGATCTTTTTTTCGTACTTCGCCTTTAGCCTTTCAACTACTTCCAGTAATTCTTAGAATTCTACTTCCTTTTATTTAGCGTATTAATAAAGAATCTCCTCCAAATTTAGCACTTTATTTTATTAATACCTAATAACTTTAACCTTTATAACCCTCGGTCCCTTTAATATAATAACTATTATCATTTTTTCCTTTACCTAAATTATTCAAGTACTTTATAATTGTTTTAAAAATATTTCCTCTAGCCCTAACTTCACGGTCTTTATCGCTGAATAATATCGATTTTTATAGGTCCTATATAAATAACCCCTAAAACGTAAGTCCTATAAAGCCGTCTCTTCCTCTTATCGTTAAAATAATAAAGTCCTTATACGCGTATACCTTTACGTTCCTTACTGTATTAATATTATTAATTATCGATACAGACCATATATTATAATATATTTATTAATAATTTCCGGTCGCTCCTATTAATATTACTTCTATTTAGTTTCCCTTTTAAACCCGTTATAGAACAATTATATTAATTCTTTATTATTAATCTCGGTACGGAATATATCTGTCCTAAATACCGTAGTGTAGTTAATAATAGATCTAATTTACCTAAAGTTAGCTAGTCGCTCTTAGGCACGCTTACCTTCGTCGTACTCTCTAAATAACCTCTTTAATCTTCTCTTTAAAACCTTTATATAATATAAATACTTTTAATAATATCCTCCTTCTCGTCGTACTTATTATCGAAATAATCTCCTAAAATCGGCTCGAACTAAATAAATACCTTATCGTTAAGCCTAAGCATAACGTATAGCATATAACTTTAAATTCCTTATCCGGGAAAAAAAAATAGTACCAAAAGTATAACAAACCCCTATATAGAACCTCTAAAATGAATATTAATTAAAGGCTTCTCCTAATAATAGTTCGGTATAGCTAAACAGTACATAATAAAATATCTTGAAAATACAAAATACTATAAATACAATTATAAATTATATCCTGCGAAACTATCTATCCACACCAGCCAGTTCCTCTGTATATATAGACCTAGTAGTCTCCTGGATCATTGATTTTTGTCAATGATTCCACAGGTAAAGCTACTCTCGTCCTGATTGGTTCTACTAGCGATTAGCCGTGCGCATTGCGCCCCGCACACGGTCTGACCTGCCTGTTGGCTTAACCGTGATAATTTCCTTCCTGATAAGACCTTAATTTCAAAATACAACTAATGTAATTTAAATGATTAGAACATGAACACTGAATATGCCTTTCTTTATGTAAAATATTGTAAACTTTAATTTACATCTAGTAAGATCAATTGAATATTATATAAGATTTATTAAATTATCATAAATAGCCTTTCATATAAAAATCGTTACGAAGCTGAGGTGGCAATAGGTTAAGGCCAATACTGTATTCCAGTAGCTAATGTAATCGTGAGATAAAGAAGAATAAAAGAAAGGAACGTTTGTGGGTGGCACGTCTTGTTCTCTAATATATCCTTGCCCTGCCCTGCTTAGCCTGTACCTTCCTCCTGCTCTCCCCTTGACCGCAGCCTCCCTGCTCTCTCGCCTCCCTGCACCTCAAACCCGTCCTGTGCTATCTGTCCTATGCCGTGACAAAAGCAAATAAAATTTATTAATAGAGATATTTAGTGACGTATATAATATTAGATAGATTAAAGTGTATAATTTTAAGACTTTCATCATAACTTTTCAAAAGAAAGATTATGTTCTAGTTAGTAAAACCGTTATTTTTCAATATCGGATCAGCTAATAAACTTCAACAAAATGGTTTTTTGAAATTAACATTAGAACTGATAAATTCATGATTTTATAATGTATCATATTAGAAATCTAAATCACCATGAGCTATAATTAACTGAAAGACTTCAACGAAAAACAAAATATAATATTTTAAATCATATTAAGACTTATAACTATGAATGTTGAAATTATTAAATAATATTATAAATATTAGAAAAAAGATACTATTGTTATTATAGCATTTAAATACTCTATAAATACTCCAAAGAAAGGTTTGTTTAAAGATTTCTTTCTATACATATAAATGTTAAAGCTTTTAAAATTAATTCTTGTGTTACAAAGAAAACCTAAATTTACTTTGAGTTCTTTCTATGTATTAAATTTAAACTTTCTTATAAGTGGTAAACCTTTATATAAAGGTTGAGGCATAGATATGCGAAGTTACCAAATACTGTTGAATAAATTCTCTCCAATATTCTAATTTCCTTGATTAATTAACAAACTATATTTCATCGTACTGACTTTATATATTTCTAATATTATTTAGTTTCTTTTCACTTTGATTAAAAGTACAAACTTTATATCTAAGTTATTCATTCATTGTATTCGAAAATTTTAAATGATATAATAGTATTTGTAAGTTCTTTAATAGTTTTGCATTTGCATAAATTTCTTTAAAAACCCTTTTTTATTAATAATATAAAATGAAAAATATATGGAAACTATTCATTTAGATTTACTAAAAATAAAAGGTTAAAATATATTTTCAATTTTAATACTTATTCTTTAATTATGAGTACATAATGTGAGAAAGATTAGGATCTGGAGACTTGGAAATTTTACATTTGATCCTATAGTAGGTATTAAACTTTTTCCAATATTCAATGGAACATGATGGTGTATCAAAATTATTTGTTTTAATAATAATTTAGCAATTTATTGCATTGATTCTTTCTTTGTACTACAACTAATTTTTTAGAATCGTTCTCTTAAAGGCTTATAATATTCTTCTCGGCGGCTATTTTAGCTTTTCATTATAAATAGTAGTCTCATTATTCTAGTAGTGAGCAAGGCTACTATTCCTTTCTCTTATGTTCTACCCCGGTTTTTTTTTTGGGGAAAACAAGAAAACATTATCTATTTTTAAATAGAACTTCTTATTTGCCATAAAGTTAGGTTTTAAATCTTAACTACCATACTGTGTTGAAGTCTATCCTTCTTTCTGTTATACTTACAAACTGAATAACCTTTGCAATTAAAACAATTCTACAATTTATACTTCTGTTCAAAGAAAACGGGAAAGTATAATACCGAAATAATAAAAATTTAATACAAAAAATAGAATTGATCGAAAGTAAGAAAATAGTGAAAATTAAAGTAGGAAAATTGTTCCCTTTAAATTTCTCTACTTTAAACTTTAATATTTATCATGCAACCTTATGCCTGAAAAAAAATCAAAATTCCTTCAAGTAAAAATTCATAATAATCCTAACGATACTCAAAAGTATATCTAAAGTATATGATGCCTTATAGTTTTGTTTTATTTCACAAAACTAAATGTAATTCACATTTTCAAAGTTTTTATCTATTTATGACTTCCGGTTTTTTTTTTAAAAAACAATATACCCTAATCAAATTAACCTTTTTGTTTTTTAGAAAAAAAAACACAACCGATTTAACTATTAAGCGTTTCTACAAACTTGTAAAACTTTATATCTTTAAATATATTTTTAGTAAGGCCTCTTATAGTTTTATTAAAAATTTGGAAGGATGTAAAATGTTACGTTTTGAAAGCCTAATTTATAGTTAAGATTAGAATCACGATTAACTCTTTGAGATTTATTAGTAAATATTATAAAGTCAAAATTAACCTTTCTATTTTTGAAAGATCTTATAAATCTGTATATTCCAAAAAGAATTAATATTACAAATAGAAAATAACTGTCAGTATTTTATAAGACTTGTATAACAAACTATTCTTCAAAAATCGCGGGAGTCCAGCATAACAAAACCGAATTGTAGTTTCACTCACTATTAAAATAAAAAACTGAATCAATTCAAAAAGTGCCTGCTTTATAGAGGGCCTCCTATTTAAAGGGACCCAGTTGGCTGGATACCGATGAATAGGGAGATATATTCTAATACTATTGATATAGTAACATATAAAAGTATGGTGAATCTACTTATACTATCATATTCTTATCCAAATAATTATCTAATTATATTTTAATATATAATTTTTGAAATGTTGAAATAAGTGATAATAGGTGTTAGTATCGTAAAATATGATGACTATCAGATTTCTTTAGCATTTCTATTTAAAATGCTTGAAGACTAAGTTTATATATGTACTAACAAAGCAACCTTCAAACCAAAAATCATACACATTAGTTAAATGTTTTGAAAAATAAAACTAGTTAATAATAATATTTAGATTCAAACAATTCCTAATGAAGTTTATTCCGCCTTCATTTAGTTCATAGCGATGTATTATTAGTAATTTTAATAATTTTAATCGTTTAATAATTTGATGAATTTAACATGTTGATTATTTTAAATAATTAAATTATATTTTCTTTGTTTATTTACTAGATATAATCAAAGAAAGTACTGGTTTATTTTGATTTAATTATAAAGATTTAAATAATGTAGAGATAATACTCAAGAGGAAAATTCTTTTGCAATAATATATTTGCTTTTGTAAACCATATTCATCATTTAAAAAAATTGAAAAGCATATTAGTCTCTTATATAGTAAAATATTATACTGTTGTAACTACTTTTTACGAATGTCATTTTACTATAGTGAAGTTCTTAATAAAGCTGTTAGAAAAATATATAGCAACATATGCTTATTGTAGAAGATCTAGAACTATATTGACAGCTCCAAAGTTTTACTTCATGATTTAATTTTAATCTATTTTTTAAAAAAGTTATCGTTAATATCTTTACCATAAAAACCATTATGTTTAGTAAATACTTCTCTTAAAGATTAATGAAATATAATGTAAGAGATGAAATTAAAAGCCTTACCTCTTATTAAACTAGCAACACCAACCGTAAAAACGAAAGGCTAAATAATGTTGAATAGTATTATAAGTCCTAAAAAGATATATACAAACCCATTTCTTCTTATATACAAGGACCAACTAATATAATGAACTTTAAATTAATATTGAAAGAGTATAATACTCATTAATTATTTTTTATTTAATCTTACACAATAAAATTCCAGCATACCAATTACTACATTATGTTGAAATTATTCTTCATTTTTTGTTATATAAAACCACAAATCCTAGGGAATCTAACAATTTTATCATTTAAAATTTTAACAGATTCCTCATTAATAAGTAGTATATAAGTATTTCTGATGACAAAATGTTTTACTATTCCACTTTCAATATAGAAACTTCCTTAACAATTACTAATAATTCAGCTTTCAAAAGCCGAAGTAATATAACTTTTACACTCTCTAAGCTATTAAGTTTTTATAATATAATAGAAAGAAATCTACTTTTAATATAGTGTAGTATTAACACACTTAATTTACTTTTTGAATATGTACTGGGTTTTTCAATATTTGGTGAGCAATAGTATTATGCTAATGTCGTACTTATTCAATGTTAATTTAATAATATTTCTTTTGGTAGTTTTTTATGTGGTTTTTGCGAAGCTTTATAATATGATAATTTAAGCTCGTTTGAGTCCTTCCTTATTAGTCATAATTTTATTACTTTAATCATACGTAAGGTTATTATTCCCTTTTTTTTTCATATGCCTGGGTATTTTTCCTTTTCAAAAAACAAAAGCCTATTCATTATTGATTATTTATTAGTTTTTACTTTGATTTTGTTTTGTGTAAATAGTAATCCAGCTTATAGAATAAAATCAAATATTATAGGAATAGTTGATTTTTATTTATATATTATTAATTACATCTTTATGATATCATTTAAAAATCATGCATTAAGTATTAAACTATAAGCTTCAATGAATAACATCATATTTAATCTTCTTAAATAAAGGAAAATAGAGCTTTTTATTTAAAACTTTTTAATTTCACTTTGGTAGCTTACTTTATGTTCGTAAAATTGATTACCTAATTCTTATTACATATTTTCTTTTTAATAAATTAAGAATAGATATTTTAAATTTCTTTTAAAAAAACTTAAGAAATGCCATAGGCTCTTTCTCTCCACGTTTAGCCTTTTTTTTTAGTATAGTAGATAGAGCTAATATTAAAATATATCTGATTATATTTTTTTTATATCGTATGTATATTATAACTTAACTTTCTAAAAAGTCTTACATAAATCATGAATATTAAAATCAAAGTAGTACTTTATGAAATTTGTACTCCTCCCATTCAAAATATATAATTTAGTCTTCCAAATAACTTTCTATAAGTCAGCAAAATACTTTATATTACTTTTCTAAACATTTACAACATCATCATCTAGGGTTATTTCAGTTTTGTATGATAAATAATGAATTCTATTCTTTTACTATGATATAACGGTATTCATTCCGTTTTCTGTTTTCTTCTTTCTCCTTGTTTAAATAAAACTACAGTTCATGATGAATTTTTTTTTTTGATATTATAATAACTAAAGTTCCTATTATGGATGGTTCTTGTCACATTTTTTAAAATTGATATCGTGATGATCATAAAAGTTAAATCAAGTATATTACTAAAAACGCGTTTGCTTTTATTTGATTAAAAAGTTATTGTTTGTCTAATTATAATTGAATAAGTAAATTCATATTTATGAAAGTTTAGTTTGTAATTAGTAGGAATACAGAACTTCAATCCGGACCCTTTGAAAGAAATATTAGTCAAAGGCACTTTAACATAATCTTGATTTGTTAAGGCTAAAAATATATAATAATAGCTTATCTTAATTAAAGAAGTCCTAATACTAATAAAAATACCTTGTAATTATATACTACGGAGCAATTGACGAGTTTAATTAATTGCTGCATATGTATAAACCTCGGGACCCTAAAGTACTTAACCCGCTACAGCCCCGATTGCCGCTAGTATATTATAGCCTACGAAGTGCTCGTCGTGCTATACCTTCGATCACTCCGAATATCTTATATCGTATAGCGTATTAAAAAGATATTTAAACGGTACTATTAATAAACGGAAGTGTAAAAAAAACCTAATTTCGCTATAGTTTGTATACCAAACTAAAATACTATAGAAAAAAACAATCGCTATATAAAGACTATTTCTAACGTAGAAGGTTGATGGAGAAATACTATTTTTCAGTATCATAATGAAAAGAAAAATAATTTCAATTATATTAAATATTATAAATATAGGTATAAATATAGGTCCTTCGAAAAATTTGATTCTAAAATAACTATAGTATAAAATTTATAATTTAAAGATCGATTAAAGGGATAGTAACTGCCTACCTACAACTAGAAGCACTTTAAAAGTATTTGACTAACGATAGGAGATTAGAAGTACGTATGGAGTAGGGTATAGGATAAATACCCTCCACGGTATTACCGTAAAGACCTTAAAAAATTTAGTATTTGAATTATTAAACGTTAATCGATGATTTGAGATTGAAGTTAATATATTAAATTATACAATCTGTAAATAATTAAGTTAGTAAAATAATAATAAAAAGTTATACATAATAACTTTCCTTTCGAAAAAACGAAAAGGGATACGTTAAGATTACTTAATTTATAATAACAAGTTATTGTTTATTATCGAAGCGGTCGAGGAATAAAAGTTTTACTTTAGTAGTATTAACTATAAAATATAGGTTTATACGGATCATTGAAATCTATAATACTTTATTATTACGAAGGTCTTTAATATATAATAGACGTAATAGTTAAAGTTTCTTTCGGAATTTAATTCTAAATTAACTATAAAAAGGGTTCGGAAAACGCTAACGTAAACGTATTTAACTAGGGAGCCGATTAATATAAGGATACACCTAACGAGTCATTATTACTATTTAAGGAGATACTAAATAGTACTTTTAAATAATTATTTGAGCCGTAAATAAAGTATTGAGAAATATATTATAACTAATTTACTTTTGAAAAAAGTATTAAAAAAGGTTAAATAATAATATTAGTAAGCAATACTATTATAAAAAGTTAAAGATATAAAATATCTAAACAAGTAGTTAGGGAAACTATAATGTAAAATTACACGTATGTAAAGCTAGGTAATAGAACAGCACTTGGATTAACTAAAGATTAAGGATAACGTGGAAGAAACTATTTAGTTATATTATACGTACGAAATGATAAAATTATGAAGTATAAGTCTTACGGACTTCTACAGTTATTACTAGTAGCGAAACGACTATAAAATTCAATTAAATACACTTTATAAATAAACTACTTAAACTAAAAAATATAATAACAGGCGTTAAGTATTTTTACCTTACTATCCTAAAATTAATAGTTAAACGGAACGGCTTAACTAAATTATAGGATAGCATTTACGGAATTATATTAAGGTCGAATAAAATAAATAAATTGAATCATTATTTACAGTATATCTCATATATAATATATTATTAACAAAACCGATTAAAGCTATAACGTTTTTTTATAAATTTTAAATACAAATTAAACCTACGTAGGGACCAAACGTAGAGGTACTAAAGGCTAGGGTTAAGGTAGATAAATTATATATATATTGTAGCAAGTTTAAGAAAAAACTAAAATCAATAAGCGAGAGAATATTAAGATATTATAATATTAAAAGGCCCGATGAATTACACTTTAAAAGGAAGGATATAATCTTCCTTTTGTAATATAATTTACGTCTTTAATGACCTAGTAAGAAGCTAGACTATAGAAGAGTAGGCCTATTTAAAGTTAAAAGGAAGATACCGGAAATGGTATTTAAATTAAAGTTACTTAGTATAATATATGTAGGGTTATGTATTCTCAATATTTTATTTTAAAACGCGTACTATTAGTAAGTAAAGTTAATATATAGGAAGTGGCAAAAGATAAAGAAGAGCAGTACGATAGAAAACAATACTAAATTTACGGATTAATAAAAGTTGATTAAAACATTTAATTAATTAATTAAAGTTTTCGGCTATAAATAATTTGTAGAAATTTAAGGTAAATCTTAATTATTTAAATTAGTAAAAAGAGTTCCACCGGTAATACCGAACCTAACTAAAATATAACTAAAAGCAGTACCTAGATTTAAAGCTATATTATAAACCTAAATACTAAAGAACTTTAGTACGAGTCGAACCTATACCTCCGACATGATAATCGACGTACTATATACTACACTACATAGTTAGTAAGTACGAAGGAATTTAGGCCTAACTAATATTATACGTTTTTCCTACTGTAAAAAAAGGGTCGAAAATATATTAGTAGCGGCGAGCTGAAAATATATTTAAATTTAAAAAGACCTATCAGGTCTTCTTAAATATAGAAGAACCTCGACGGAAATGGAACCCATACCTTCGATATAGTAACCGACGTACCATATACTATACTATAAGGTTAGAAAGGTTAGAAAGTATAAAGGGATCTAAGTATTACTAGTGATATGCGTTTTAATTACCTTAAGAAATAGAAGACGCGCTACCGGCGATACCTTGCAGGGTTAGGAAGGAAGGACCGGCCATATTAAGGTCTAAAGGAAGGCCGGAAAGCTAGTCGAAACCTAAGGAGGGGTCTAGGAAAGAGAAGTCGGAAGGAATAACAACGAGCGATTCCGCTACGGGAAGATCCCGAGAAGAAGTGGAATAGGTAAACTACTCTTTACGCTTAACCCGCTTTAGTTTTTCCACGCTATCAAAACTATAAAATACGGCCCGCGATATCTTCTCTAGCTAAACCTTTTTTTAGTAACGATAACGTACTTTAGCGTTAATAGCCTCCGCTAGTTCCTCGGTTCGTTCCAGTTCGGCCTTTACGGTATTATATTATAAAATAATGTAGAATAACTAACGGGGAGTAATGCCTAGGGCGTTATAGTAAGGAAAAGCGCGTTAAATGTATTTACAGTAGCGTAAGAAATTAAAGGGGGAGAGGACGTAAGAAAGGTTACGGGAAATATACGCGGTATAAAATAAAGGTATTGTATTTAAATTACGGAAAATTATGTTTATAAGGCTTTATCGGCTAAATGCTTTTAAATATCTTTACTTATTTATACGGTGAAACATTGTGAAATAAAAGAGGAAAGAAGGGGGAATATTTACGGATAGAAAAGATAGAAAATAACCGGTTATTTAAGAATTTAGGTCGACGGGACTTTAATCTAAGAGGAGAGGTATTATATTACGGTTAAGTTAATAAGTAGGCCGGACCGTATACAAAGTCTGGTACGTATAGTTAATCGTTAATAGAATTAATTAGAATAAGAGTAGCCTCGCTTGCTGGGATTATTATTAAGGGACAATAATTTTAGTATAGGATTATTAATTAGGACTAATAATCCAGAATAAAATTATGATTAAAGGTTAATAATCTAGGAAACCACTAGGGTTATATATACGAAGGAACTAGATAGTTAGTAGATAGTTCCATAGTATGTAATTAGTTATTAGTTACAATCGTTAGTATCTAAGCTATTGTGATTAGGACAAGCCATTATTTTATACTGTTTAGCTGTACTGAACCAGGATTGTTCAGAAGTGCCTTTAACCAGTATCCCTTCCAGAGGTCTTGCATAAGGGTTCGTTACATACATAAATTACGATAATATACTATAGTACTATATTCCCTCATTACTTTACTAACCAGGTCTCTTTTTGAAATAAAATAATTATTTATTTGGTAAACCTGTTAATTTTTATTAATATCTTATCGTACTTAACGCGAGTTATTAATTTTTTTTAGTTTTCATAATTTAACCATAAAATGATTGTAATTCAACTTTATAATTGTTTAAATCGATAAGTATATACTTTGTAAATCTTAATTTCTTATATATATAATATTATTCAATAGCCTTTTGAATATTGTTTTTTGATTTTCGGTTTGTTAAAGTACTATTTTATCTTTTTTATAATCTTTATAATACCTATATATCTTCCGTACTTCGACTTAAAGATTTCTATTATTAATACCATCCTATTTCCTAGCTTTATATATATTTAAATCTTATATTATAGTTTTTTCTCATTACCTTTTTAAATACCTTATAACTTTAATTGTTCTTGTTCATGCTATTTTGTAATATACTTACCTAGATTTTTTTAATATACATTAAAAGTAAGCTAATTGAAATATATTATGTAATACTTTATTTATCAAGAAAATGAATATTTAAAAATCCTTTTTAAACTTTCTTTCATCAATAATAATACTTCTATAAACATATTTTTATAGTAGTTAACTCGTTAAATAAATACGTTTACCCTAACTTTCTCCAAACCTTTTTGCAATTAATTTAGAAATTAAACTTTGAAAGAAATCTGATTATTATATTTACTATATATTAAGGACCTTCGGATTATAAAGTATTATATGCTTTTATAATTTATATTATTAAAGTATAGCCTTTATTTTTTTAAATATTTGAATAATAGCCAATATCTTTTTATTATAAATTAAGTAATCTTTACGTACCTGCTCTAGGTTTTTCGAAAAGAAACTTACAGGGTATAATTTTCTATTGTTATTTTGCTAATTTAATTATTCACCGATCATATAATTTAATATATTAACCTTGACCTTTAATGGTTAATTATGGTCTAGTAGTTTAAATACCGGGTTTTTTCAAATAACTTCCTCTAATATCTAAAAGGCCTACTTTGTTTCGTACCTTTATTTAAACTCTATATCTTTCTGATTGAATAATTAAATAACTATATAACTCCTATATACCTTCGGATATATATACCATAAAAGTTTATGATCCTTAAAAATTCTCTAATGTGTATTCATAATTATAGCGTGGGCCAGTCTTTAACTACTGTAGTTTTTTTAGGTTCTATCCGAACTTTACTTAATAATATTAAAACCCCTAGATATATTATTTTTGGTATTTAAATCTCGCTTTTTTCTTTATTAATTAAAAGTCCGGTTTCGTACAACGCGTCGACTATCTTATATCTATATCGATTATATTCCTTTGAAATATATAAGTGAAGAAAAATATTGTTATGTTATTAGGATACTTGCGTATCATATAATCAAGAAAAGATCAGAATATTATAAATGTACTGATTAATCTGAATGATATAACAAAATAGTCGAAATAGCCATAGGGTATATAAAACGCTATTTTGTATTTATCTTCTTCCGTAGTCGTTAAATAAGTACATTTAATTGGTGTATTTCAATATATAAAGCATTTCGCTTTAATTAACTACCTCTATAACCTAGAAATTAATAGTAACGGGTAATTAACTTTCATCGTTTCGTTATTCAATTAATAATAAGCTATACATAATCGTAAACTACCGTCTTTCCTTCGGTATAAAGAATACGGGGTATTTTACTAGCGATATAAAGTCTTTAATATATCATTGTCTTAAATTTTGATATAAATACTTCAGTAATTTCGTACTTTATTTCTCGTTAGTATAATAAATTTTAGATAGCTATAGTGTAACTTTTATAATTTTACGGTTTCCGCTTTAAAAGGCTCTTTACATACTTAACTTAGAAGATAAATATCCTCTATATTTCACCGGTACTAATTTTTAAACCTTTTTCTATATTATTATAAAAAATATACTTATTAAGTTCTAATATTATTATTAGCCTTATTAACTTTTTTTCTTCGATTTCACCCCCTATACTTCACTTTGTATATACTTTCAATCTTCTATTGTTAAATAAATACTTTTAAGGGTTTTAAATCATCAGTAACTACTATCTTTCTATTTAATAATAAAATTATAATCCGTATTCTACAACTACCTTAGGGTTATATCTTTGAGGGTCCTATATTTATACCGAATATCAGTAGAGTTATTTTCTTTTGGACTATAATATCTAAAGACAGTATTTCTCTATAGACTGTTTATATCGGAAATAGCCCTTGTATTATAATCTATTCTGTTTTTTATTCTATAATATGATAGCTTAATATATACACTAATTTCAAAATCTGGTTCGTTTCCATACCTTTATTTACTAATATTACTACCTAAATACCTTTTTCGTACGCTATAATCTAAAAGTATTAATCTTTTCTACTTTATCTCTACGTAATTATACCTCTTTTTTCACTATAACGCTAAATTTCCGATCATCGATCCTTATAGTTACACTGATGTACTTATTGATAGTATTAAGCATCGACGCTTTATAAAATTCTCATTTTTTTTTTACACTTTGCATAAAAGCCTATTTTAATCCTTAATATTAATAACACTATATAAGTTATTAATTTTAAATAAAACTACGTAGATTACTATTAAATATGTTTAATATTGATCCAGGAGCCTCTCTTACGTATACTTTACTTAATTATACTTCTTTTTACATATTTCTATAAGTTTAGTTTCGAAAATATAAAAGCTTTTAAAGTATTAAATCGTATTCTTGTCTTAGTCCTCCTCCTCTTCCTTATAGTAATCGTTAAGTATGGGTTCGAACTACAAAAAGCCCTATCATTAAGTCTACTTACTGTAAAGATTACCTTCGATTTTTTGTTGATAAATTGATTTAAATGGTGACGAAAATAAGTTTCAAGCCTTATCTTTCCTCTTTTATAATACCCCGGTACTGGGAACCTAAATACCGACATAATTATAGTCGCTATAACGATAATTTAGTTCCGGATCTATTAAACCTCGCTCCCAAATTCCTTAATACGTTAAACAAACTATTTTACGGTTATAATAAAAGGCCCTCTGATATTTGGGCTAGGTAGGACGCTTCCTATCTAAATGTTTTTAGGTCCGACTATAATCGTAAAAAAACGCTTTAACTTATTTATATTAGAGTTAAAGTAAATATATAATATGTAACGAACTCCTATCCAGAACTTTTAAAGGGATGATAATTAAAGGTACTTTTAAACAATCCTGGTGCGGTATGGCTAAATAGTATATAATAAATAGCTCGTCTTAATTATAAAAGTCTAAATACTAACGATTATATCTTATATTATTTAGTACGGAACTATCTATCTATACTAGCTAGTTCCTTGGTATATATAGACCTCCATCCTCCAGGTACCTCCGTACTTGGCTTACCGCGGCTCACTGGTGAGTGGTGGTGATCTGGCTTACCTTCGCCAAAAGTGAAGCGCCCCATCACCCTGCAGCCCCGCCGTTACATTTTCCTTGATTGGCTACTACGGCCTGCTGCAGTTCCCACTCAGTCTTGCTATATAGTTAGTCTGTGACACCTTGCAGTATTAAAGTAGTAGTCTACTGTAAAAGAGGGCTTACACAGACTCATTTATAACCATAATATATAAAACGAAACCAATATTTTCATCTATTGTTAAAATAATAGGGTTTAATTCTCGTAATGGAGTAAAATAATTTTAAATCTTAACAATTTGAAGATAAAAGAAAAAAAAAATATCAAAAACTTCGGATATAAAAAAAGTACTTTGATTACAACTTTATTTACTATATTAGAATTCAAACCTAAATTTCGGGATAAATGGTTAATAAAGCTTTCAGTAAGAATAGCATTTCTAACACTTTTACAAAGGTACGGAAAGTATATTTTTCCTTGATAAAAATTATTGGAACATAATACACTTTTAAATCGATATTAAAAGACACACTAAGTATTAAGCGCGTTTCTTGAAAATAAAACTAACTTTGTTTTTAAAAATAATAAATTTGATATTTACATCTTAACTCCCTACTCTATACTCTTTTAAATTTTGTAGTAAAATATAAATAACTATCACTCAATTGAGTATAATTATCTCTGTAAAATTTAGCTTTACTATCTCAGCTAAAATAAATGAAAACTTAAATCTAAAAACAAATTTTCAAAAAAAATAAAGACTTGATAGTTATATCTTAAATTAATATCCATAACAATCACGTTAAGTTTTGAGTTATTACATTAAGTTATGAGATATTTATAGGGCACTTAAATTAATTGTAGAAGTGTTACGAATAAGAGGTCATAGTAAAGATAAGTACTAACATAATATAAAAAAAATTAATAAAAAGTGTTATTACCTAGTCATTGAAATTATTACAAAAAGCAAAAAAATTAATATAAAAATACTTATAACTCCAAAACCCTACCTTATAGAAAGGCGCTTTTTATGGGAACCTAGCTTACTAAATCTCTACAAGCTAACTAGCCTCCTAAAAGTTTCAATATATTTAGGTTTTCATTTAGCAAGATAAAAAGAAAATTATAGAGATTTCACAGCTACTGAAAAACTTACTAATTATATTATATAATTTCATAACTTTAAGTAAAAAATACAATCATATTAAATGTAAAATTTGTAGTTTTACTTATAGTTAAAAAGAAAGGTGGAATATTATAAAAATATGTAAATTATAAAGAAAAGCATACCTAGTCCATTCTAAAAGATAATAAAGATAATAAAAAAGAATTGATATAAAATAATTTTACAATTTTGAATTTTTTACGGTAACTACTATAATGAGCCTTTCATTTATAGAGACTTCATTAACTAGATCTCTATAGGTAGACATGTTTTTAATACTATCTAGATAATTCATTATATTAATTATTATTTTATAAAATAAGACAATATATATTTTTCATAATCTTCGTAGAGGCTTATAATATCACTATTCCCGGCTATTTTAGACCCCCGTCATCACTATATATATAGATAATTAAACATAATTCAATTGTTAGCTTTTACATTAAACTCTGGCATATTCAGTTATTGTAAAGTATCATATTGAAATTGTTAAAGGCTACTATCAAAGGTTACTTATCATCATTTTAGTATTTAATGTCTTTAAGTGGTAGAGCCTATATACTTCACTAGTAAGTAATAGGTATTGTATAAACTATTTTTGCTGTATTACAAGTACTATAAATAAGTATAATTATAGAGCCTTTAGGCTTATAGATAAGATATTACCCTTAATATTATTAAAGGTATATACAGTTTAGAAAAGTCTTTTAATTAAAGAAATATCTAATATTTAAAAACCATTAACTAATTAAATAATGCTTTTAAATTAAGTAGTATTTTAAATTTTTGTTTTAAATACGTACATTAACTATGTTGTACCGCTAGCTTTTACCTTTATTATTTTAATATATAATACAGCCATATTTCTCTAAGTATGGTATTTATTTATTAAAACTTGTTACGGGTCGGGCCTGAAGCTGACGGACTGATGGATATTGGGTACGTGCGGGCCTCGTGGGGCATGTGGAACTCTGGGAGCGACAACAAGTAGTTAAAGCTTTGCTCCTGTTTAAAAGCCTTGCTTTGCAAGCACTGTTGGAATTTCCTCTTTTTTCTTCTTTAGCTTACAATTAAATCAATTAGTATGGTATAACTGCTGTTTTGCCCCAGAACTTACTTAAGCCGTAAAAAAAGTCCGTTAATTCTCTTATCCTTTTTTTTATATAAACTTTAAGCATTAATTATAATATTATTTTTATTTGATCTATCAAAAACCATTAAATCCACACTTGTCACAGTTGAGCTAGCGGGCAAGTCAAACAGTACGAGCAGCCTTAGACGTGCTCAGCTAATCAATAGGTTAGACAAGGGATAACTAATTAGAAGGTGATTAGGTTGTTAGATATAACTACTATAGTTACAGACAGAACTAATTAGGGCGCAGTCACAGTAATTGAGGTATAATTACATAATTGCTAGTAGAGCCTGTTAGGATATATTTAGGGCAGTTTAAATACAATTAATCTTTAGGCGTAGAGTCTACATATACGGAGGAATTAAATAAAGATTAAATAATTATATAATATATCAGACAAATTATATTTGTTAATATTTAATCTATTATTGTCACGAATATAATGTGAACACCCGCAAAGAACAACCAATAGGAAAGAGGAGGTACGGCGGCTAATTAAGAGAACGGAGGATGGACTAATAAAAGGTGGATTATCCGGGACACGAAAGAATCATAAGCGATTCGTAGGAATTACTTATGATCCTTAAAAATCGGTTATAATCCGAGGGGAAACAGAATGATCCAGACTTAGCATTAGGTCTATATATACGGAGGAACTAAATAGCTTATAGATAATTCCGCAGTATGTAATTTAAGTTATATTTATAGTATTTAATATTTATATTAAGATATTGTATTATGTACTGTTTAGCTGCACTGAACTAAGATTATTCAGAAGTGCCTTTAACCGATATCCCTTTTAGAGGTTCTGGATAGAGGTTCGTTACACGTTACATATTTACTTTAACTCTATTACGGATAGTTAAAGGCGTCTTTTTACTACTATAGCCGGACCTAAAAACGTTTAAATGGGAGGCGTCCCGCCTAGCCTAGGCGCCGAGGGACCTTCCGCCAGACCTATACCCTCTACCGCAGAGCAGGTTATTAAGCGTCTTAAGGAACTCGAGGATAAAGCTTAGTAGACCCGGGAGTAGATTTTCGCTATCTCGATTACGTCTAAGTCGACTATTAAGTTCCCGGTACCGGAGCGTTATAGAGGAGAAAAGGTAAAGCTTAAAGGGTTCTTAATCTAGCTTAAAACCTATTTTCGTTAATACCTAAACTAGTTTATTAACGAAAAGTCGAAAGTAATTTTCGCGGCTACTAGGCTTAAAGATAGGGCTTTTATATAGTTTAAGCTTATCCTCGACGACTATTATAAGTAGAAGTTAAAGGACTAAAAAAAGATTATCGTAGAGTGCTTTAAGAACTATCGTGCTTTTAAGGCTAAGCTTAAAGAGGTATTTAAGGAGTACGATAAAGTAAAGCGCGCGCAGGGTAGACTCTTAAGTCTATACTAAACGCGCTCGGCAGCCGACTATACAGCTTAGTTTAAGATCGATAGCCTACGTAACGCTATTAACGATAAAAGGTTAATATAACTCTTTTACTATAGCTTTAAAGATAAAGTAAAAAATAAATTATATAAGGAATTAAAGCCCGATACTATCGATAAGTATATCGCTATAGCTATACGGATCGACGATCGGTAGTTCGAGTATCGTATAGAGAAGAAAGGAAGTAACGGTAAGGGTAACTACGGCAATAGCTATAAAGGATACTTTAATAATAACCGCTTTAACGATAAATATAAGTAAAAATACCTTAATATTAATTACTCCGGCATTATATACTTAAAACCGATAAACGTCGATACTATATAATAGTAAAGGCCGTAAGGCCGGGGCTAGAGTAAAGATAATCTTAAGTATTTTAACTACGGTAAAGCAAAATACTTTAAAAAAGACTATAAGGTACCTAAACGGCTCGGATAAAAAAAAGAGATCGCATTAACTATTATATCGAAAGGACTAAAGGTTATAGAGGTAGCAGCTATCGGGTATTAATAAGGTAAAGCAGTAAACTCCGAGGAAGGCTCTAATTAGCACGTTAAATAGGAAAATACAGAGTTCTAGGAAGTAAAAGAAGCCCTAAAAAGGCTAAAGGCAGAATACGAGGAAAGAAATCTTTAGATATAGGTATTACGGGATTAAATAGTATAGATCGTTACGGAAGTTACTATAGAGGTCGCTAAGGACAAAAGTTTTACGTAAGGACTTACTAAATAAATAATATTAAAAAGGTAATATAGTAAGTATAGAATTACTATCTTATAGGATATATTATAGCCTATAAAGCTCTTATATAAGAGCTAAGAAAAGTATTAGAACGGCAGGAAGGTCGCTAATATCGGGATCGTAAAGTCGTTAAAAGATACGCTAGTACCTATATAGTATATACCCTATAAGGGCGATACGGTATAGCTTTATCCTAGGTATCCGGAGTATCGGAAAGTACCTCAGTTTTAATATATTATATACGGATATATAGAGTATTACTAAAGTAAGTCGCTATATAGCTACTAGCCGGTACGTAAAGTAAATAAAGAAAGCAAGCTATAACTAATTAAAAGGATTATAGCCCGATAGGAAAAGGCCTAATAAAAGGACTTAAACGATTACGTTTTATAAAAGGTTTAGGACCTAGTTAAACTAAAGGATAGCCTTTAAGTTATATAGATCGTACCGAAGTATATAAAGTACTATATTAAATATATAAACGGTTAAAATATAAATAATAATATATATTTATAAGAAGAGGTAATATTAAGATAATACTTAAACTTAAATTACGCTATATATCTATAGGAAAAGGTTAAATAATATTATTAAGCTAAAACGCCTAAAACTAAGTAAAAGAACCGTAATCGAGCGTAAATATAAAAGAATATTAAAGACGGAAGATAGAAGGAAGCTAGGCGGGTATAGTTAAAAGACTTTATATTATTAAATAACCCGGAGTAAGAGGACGCTTTTAAACGATATAACTATTTAAGAAACGATTCGCGGCCCTTCGCGGGGGCCGTTAACCTCTAACGGACCACGAATAGTATTTTCGAAGGTATTAGTATAAGGTAAAGGTATAGGATAACGACCCGGCGCTCGTTAGCGAGGTCGCTACTATATAAAAAAGAAATAAGAAAAATAAATGCCTTTAAGTTATTACACGATAAAAGGATCTCTAAGTAATAATATTAATAGATAATAATATAAAGACGAACTTAATTTCGCTATAATTCGTATATTAGGCCCGTATACTATAGAAAAAAAAGAAGGAATAGATCGTTATATAAAAACTATTTCCTACGTAAAAGGTCTATAGGAAGATATTACCTCTAGATATTATAGTTAAAGGGAAAATAATATTAATTATATTTAATATTATAGATATAGGACCCTTAAAGGATATAATTCTAAAGTAATTATAGTATAAAAATTATAACCTAGATATCGATTAAAGGGATAGTAATTATTTACGATTAAAAGAGCTTTAAAAGTATTTAACTAACGATAGGAAATTAGAAATACGTACGGAGTAAAGTGCAGGATAAATACCCTTTACGGCATTACCGTAAAGAACCTAAAAAGTAATAATATACTTTATCGATATAAGCGGTAAAATCGAAGAAATAAAGTTAATAACGTTAGTAGAGATATCGGAGGTTAATAAATATATTTATTATAATAACGTAGAGAAAGGTAAGAAAAAGGTAATACTAATAGAATATCGAGGATATTTAGCTTTTACGGCTAAGTATTTAAAGAGGCTTCTAAAGCGAGGACCGTAAGACTATAAAATTAAGTTAAAAAAAGGAACTAAGCTACGGCTATTTAAGGTTTACTATACTAACGATAAATAAAGTAAGAAGCTATAGAAATACTTAAACGAAAATCTTAAAAAAGGATATATTAAGGAGTCTATATCGCTAATAAAATACTTTATATTCTTCGTACCGAAAAAGGATAATAGCTTACGATTATATATAAACTACTATTAATTAAATAACGAGACGGTAAAAAACAATTACCTGCTACCGTTAATATTTAGATTACGGAATTAATTAGTAAGGGCGCGATACTTTATACGCTTAAATATACCTATCGGGTACGCCTTTATACAGATTAAAGAAAGAAATAAATAGAAAATAGCGTTTCGTATACCCTATAGTTATTTCGAGTATTTCGTAATATTATTTAAATTAACTAATATACCTACGATATTCTAATCTCTTATTAATTATATAATACAAAAGTATTTCGATAAAATAGTAATATACTATCTCGACGACGTTTTTATTTACTTACGTACTTTAAAGGAATATAAATAATATATACGAAAGATATTTAACGCGCTATACGGAGCCGGACTTTTAATTAATAAAGAAAAAAGCGAGTTCTACGTATAAAAGATAGTATATCTAGGATATCTAATATTATTAAATAAGGTTTATATAGAATTTAGGAAAATTACAGTAGTTAAAGACTAACTTATACTGTAATTATAGATATACGTTAGAGAATTTTTAAAGTTTATAAACTTTTATTAAATATTTATCCGGGGTTACGTAAGTATTATAAGGCTATTTAACTATTTAATTAAGAAGGACGTAGGGTTCCGGTGGAGGTAGGAAGAAAAGTAGGCTTTCTAGGAGCTAAAAGAAGTTATTTTAAAGGACTTAGTATTTAAATTATTAGACCCTAGTCGACTATTCGAGGTTAAGGCGGATATATTAAACTATATAATCGATAGATAACTAGGATAATAAAACGATAATAGTAAGCTATATCCGGTAGCTTTTTTTTCGAAGAAACTTAAGGAAATACGTTAAAATTACTTAATCTATAATAAAAAGCTATTTACTATTATCGAAGCGTTCGAGGAGTAAAGGCTATACCTTAGCGGTACTAAGTACGAAGTATAGGTCTATACGGATTATAAAAATCTACGGTACTTTATTATTACGAAGGTCCTTAACGCACGGTAAATATAATAGTTAGAGTTTCTCTCGGAGTTTAATTTCTAAATTAACTATAAAAAGGGTTCGGAAACGCTAAAACAAACGTATTTAACCGGCGAGCCGACTACTATAAGGATATACCCAGGGAGTTACTACTATTACTTAAAAAGGCGCTAGATAGTACTTTTAAGTATCTACTATAGCTATAGATAAAGTATTACGTAATATATTATAAGAAAGCTACTTTTAGTAAATACTAAAGGAAATTAAATAATAATATTATAAAGTAATACTAATAAGAAAAGCTAAAGTTATAAAGTATTTAGAAAAATAGTTAAGGAAGATTATAGTATAAAAATCGAGCGTACGTAAAGCTAGGTAATAGGACGGTATTAATAATAAAGATTTACGTATCGAAGCTCGGAGGATATATAGGTATCGCTAAGACTATAGAAAAGATTAAGTAGTACTTTAACTAGCTAGGGATTAAGGACGACGTTAAAGAAGCTATTTAGTTATACTATACGTGCGAGAGAACGAAAGTTACGAAGTATAAGCCCTATAGATTTCTAGAGCTACTGCCGGTAGCAGAACGGCTATAAAGTTTAGTTACGATAAACTTTATTATTAAATTACTAAAGTCTAAGGATATAGTAACCGGCGTTAAGTATAATAGTATATTAACGGTAGTCGATAGGCTTACTAAGTAGATATATTTCCTACCTTATAAGGAGACCAAATCGGCAAAATAATTAGCGGATATAGTACTACGGTATATTATATTAATATATATATAGCTAAAGGAGTTTATTACGGACTACGATATTAAATTCGTATCGAAGTTTTAGAAAGCGTTAATAATAAGGTTAGGGGTAGTAAGTAAAGTATCTTCGGCCTACTACTATTAAATAGACGGTTAAACAAAATAGCTTAATTAAATTGTAAAATAGTACTTACGGAATTATATTAATTTCGAGTAGGACGATTAAATTAAACTATTACCTACGGTATAGTTAGCGTATAATATATCGCTAATAGAGACGACTAAAGCTATACTATTCTTCGCAAACTTTAGATATAAGGCAGACTTACGGTAGGGACTAAACGTCGAGGTACCTAAAGCTAGGGTTAAGGCAAATAAACTATATATATTCTATAGTAAGCTTAAGTAAAAACTGGAGTTTATAAGGGAAAGGATACGGAAATACTATAATACTAAAAGGCTCGAGGGACCTCGCTTTAAAAGGAGGAATATAGTATTCCTTTCCACACGCAATTTACGTATTAAAAGACCTAATAAGAAGCTAGACCACAGGAGAGTAGGCCCATTTAGGGTCAAAAGACGGATCTCGGAAACGGTATTCAAACTAAAGCTACCTATTACTATATATCTAAGGTCGTATACCTTCTATATCTTGCTATTAAAACCGGTATTACAGGCGGCCAACCTAGATATATAAGTAAAAGCCGAGGATAAGGAAGAAAAGTATAACGTAAAAGAAGTACTAAACTTTTACGTTAATAACGGATAGCTAAAGTATTTAATTAGCTAATTAGACTACCCGGTAACGGATAACTTATAGGAGCCTATTATAAACCTTAACTATATTAAGAAGTTAGAGGAGTTCTATCGGAGGAACCCTAGACGACTAAAGGTAAGGAACACCGCGAAAAACTAACTAGCGGGGCTAGAGGAAAACCGGAAAAGACGTAGGAGTCTAGGTCGCCCACAGGACTAGCACCCACTCTAGCGGAGTCCTGAGTTAGCTAATCCGGTAGGATAGAGGACTAGTTAAAGGAGGGGTCGAGGGCAGGGGAAGCGGCCGTATTAGCGGCCTCCTAGCGCTCCAGCTCTTCCAGCTCCTCCATAGTATTAAGACCCCGGGATATAGCTTTCGATATCTTCTCGAGCCACATCTTTTTCTATTTTCGCAAGCGCCGGACTTTTTCGTTCGCGGCTTCGGCCTTAGCCTTAAGTCATTCTCGCAATAGATTAGTATTCTCAACGGTAGCTTTAGCTTACGCTTCCGCTAACTTAAGTTCCGCTTCTATAGCGTTATATTAAGAAATAATATAGAATAACTAGCGAGGGGTAATCCCAAAGACGTCGCAGTGTAGGAGACCGCGACGGACGTACTCTAGGTAACGCGAGGATTCGTTAGACAATACGATATAAAAAAGGTTACGGGTAGCGCAAGCAGAATAAGGAGTAGGCATTTTAAAAGGACGACGTAGGATTCTAGTCGTAAAGTCGAGACGGGTTAACGTCGGTAAGCATTTAGGTTTACTTACGCGGTTAGATATCGTAATAGTAAAGAAAAAAATAAAGAGAGGGAGATTTACGGTAGGTAAGGTTACTTATTAGCAAAAGGTTTTAAACAGGGTCGTCGGGACGTCGACCTAAGAGGGGGGGCATCGTATTATAAATATAATATAGATACCCGTAAAGAATAATTAATAGGAAAGAGGAGGCACGGCGGCCAATTAAAAGAACGGAGGATAGACTAATAAGAGGTGGATTATCCGGGATACGAAGGAATTATAAGCGATTCTTAAGAATCACTTATAATCCTTAAGAATCGGTTATAATCTAAGGGGAAATAAAATGATCTAGACTTAACATTAGGTCTATATATACGGAGGAACTAGATAGCTTGTAGATAGTTCCGCAGTATGTAATTTAAGTTATATTTACGGTATTTAGTATTTACATTGAGATATCTTATTATATACTATTTAGCTGCACCGAACTAAGATTATTTAGAAATGCCTTTAACCGATATCCCTTTCAGAGGTCCTAGATAGAGGTTCGTCACAATTATAAATAGAATAAAGTGTTATTATATACTATTTAGCTATACCAAATTTAGATTATTTTAAAGTACTTTCGATAAGTATTTCTTTTAAAGTTTTAAATAAAGGTTTCTGATTCGTTATATATTTACTTTCACTTTATTATAAAGAAGTTAGAAGTAATTTTATTATCATTATCATTAAGAATACTAAAATAAAAGGCGTTTCAGCCTTACAGTTTCTTACGGAAGACTCTGTTACGCTAGGTTTTACCTTCGAATACTTTATCGTATATATTAAAAAGCTGGAGGGCCATACCTAACAAATCGAGCAATATATTATTACGATTTACCCGGGCTTTAAGCAGGTAATTGATTTCCTAATACCGGAACATTATAGCAACAATAAAGGAACGTTTCAATGATTGTTAATTCAATTTAAACCTTATTTATATTATTACTTAAAGATATTTAGTATCAAAGAGGTTAAAGTATTATTTGCAATTCTTTAACTTAGCAGAAGAAGTGTTTATATCGTTCGAACTTATCCTAAATAGTTACTCCTAGTTTTTAGTTATAAATCCTAAAATTATTATTACTAGATATTTCCGGAGTTACGGCAAGTTAAAAATTAAGTTTAAACAAAGATTCAAAAATTATGATAGAATAAAATATACGTAAAAGAAATTCGTAGGTTTACGTTAAATACGCTTAGTAGTCGAAGACGCGGCTATAATTAAAGCCCACAATTTACGTAACGAAATTATTAATAAAAAGTTATAATACTTTTTTTATAACGTCCTTGAAAAGAAAAGTAATGAATCATTATATAAATAAATATAACCTCATATTTTGGAGAAACATATCGCTATAGTTATATATATCGACGATAAATAATTTTAACGTTATATAAAAAAAATAGTACTGATTAGAATTATACGGTATGACCGTTTAACAATAAATGCAAAAGGTAATATCTAAATATTCATGATTTCAGTATTATTCCGTAGAACTTATAGGTCGATACTATATGATATTAAAAACAATAGAGCCGAAATTCAGATAAAGATAACTCGAAATATTTTGAATATAGGAAAATAAAATACTTGAAAAGGACTATGAAGTCTTTGACTAATTGAAATAAGAAGGTTACTATAATAATTATAATAAAAGTCATAAGGATTATAAAAATCGTACTTATTAATTACGGGGAAAGAAAAGTAACAGGTTTTGAAAAAAAAGTTTATTAGTCCGTATATAAGAAGAGTAATGGTTTTAAGAATTAAAGGAAGGTTTAAAACGGTTGAAGGCGAGACATTAAAAAGCAAATATATAATTCCGGAAATTATAAGAATAATTACTTTTCAACGGTTATACAAATTGCAAACTGTATTAATCTTTATTACACGAAAAATCTATAAAGTCAATTACATTCAAGGCGAGGTTATATAAATATAAAAATATAGTATTATAACGGACTTATAAAATGAAGAAGTTTATATTTAAAAATTGAAAAGAGATTTTCTTAAAAAAATTATTATTATACAGCTTGTATATAAGCTTAATCAAATGCCTTTATATATATAGTATATACCTTTTTGAAAAAGATACGGTATAGTTTTGCCTTAAATATCTACAATATTAAAAGCATTCTTTAGTTTAAATATGCTATATGTACGTATATAGAGTATTATTAATGTAAAATCTTTTATGGTTTTTAATTGGTACAATACACGGGTAGGAATGAAAACTTTGAACTATTTACTAAAACGATAATCAAATAGTATTAATAACAGCAGGAGTTTAACGATTATTTCTAATAGAAAATATAGGACCTAGTTGAGTTAATGGTAATTCTTAAACTATATGAATTGTGTTTAAATATATAGACTATATTAAAATATCTGAATGATTATTTAAAATGTATAATGTTTTAAAAACACCGTGTAAACGAAAAAATTAAATATATACCAATGTATTCTAAGAATCTTAACTATATATTGTACTTACGGATAAAATCATATAGAATTATAATATATATATTAAACCGAGGCTAGAATAACAGTTAAAAAAAACCCAAAAAATAATCGGAAAAAATCACTATACTATATACAAAGGAAAGTAGAGAAACGTTTAACGGTAATACTTAGACGAATTTATATTATTAGCTAGTTTAAGCTTTAATAATACTTAAAATATAAGGTACGGTATTTCGGGGAAGCCGTTAACCTTTGCAATATTGTAGATAATACCAAAGTAAAAGTATAAAATAATAATTTTATATTGATTAGTAAAGTGTTTATTATATAAGGAAAAATATGAAAGATAAATACGTTTAAATTCTAACCTGTTAAAACATTTCTTAGGCAGTAATACTAGTAAGCAATAATATAAAACCAACTTGATTTTGCTAGAATTCGTATATCAAAATAGAATATTATAAAGAAAAGAGAAAAATAAGTTATTATAAAAAGAATATTTTAATGTAAATCTTCTCTGAGAAAATGTTACCTTAAAATAATACGCTCGAAGTGAACATGATTTTCACTATATTCCATATTATAAATATAGAATTTTTAAAAAAGAAGTTAATTTTGAAATAATTATAATAAAAGAATTATAATTGAGATATTGATTGAATGGATAGTAATTACCTACGATGAAAAGAACCTTAAAATTCATAATTAATAATAAAGGATTAAACATATATAAAATAAAGTATAGGATGAATACCCTTCATAAAACTACAATAAAAAGTTGAAAGAAAGGTAGAAAACAGAAGCGGTACTGATAAAATACCGGAGATACTGAGCCTTTATAATTAAGCATCTAGAAGAACTACTAAAATGAGGACTAGCGAATCATAAATTAAGTTAAAAGAAGGACTTAGAGTATAGGTATTTGAAGGTTATTGCTTTAACGATAAATAAAATAATGAATTCTAGAAATATTTAATAAATGCTTTTTTGAAAAAATATTCAAATAATTTATATTATTAGCAAAGTATCCCGTTTTTTTGCACTGAAAAAAGATCAGTGATTTACGATGATATATAATTTACCATTACTTAAATAACGAAATAATAAAAAGTACTTATTTACTACTTTTTACATTTAAACTACGGAATTAACTAACAAAATTATACTACTCTATATCTTTAAATATAGTATTCAGATATATCTATATATAGATTCAAGAAAAAAGTAAAGAAGAAATAGTGTTCGTATACTTTCCAGTTATTATAAATAGTTCGGAATAGTATTCATTCTTATTAATATACTTACGATATTCAAATTTTTCGTCAACTATACTATTTGAAAGTGCTTCAACAAAATAGTAATATATTATTTCGACGATGTTTTCATGTACTTGTATACCTCAGAAAAGTACAAGCGTTAAGTACGAAAAATACATAATATGTTGTATATGACCAGACTTTTGGTACCTAAAGATAAAAACGGGTTTTGTATCCAAAAATTTATATAGTTAGCATATTTGATATGATTAAATAAGGTTTATACAAAGTTGAAAAAGATTACAGCTATTAATAGTTTAATTTTAATAATGATTATGAATATATATATATATATTAGAGAGCTTTTATAGTTTCTTAATTTCCTGTATCGGAGATACGTAGTACTATATACTTATATAGTTGTTTAATTTTAAAAAGTTATCAAGTTTCAGTAGAGGTAAGAAAAAAATTAGGTATTCCAGGACCTAAAAGAAGCTATTGTAGAAGAATGTAAAATTTGGATCATTAAACCCTAATCGACCGTTCAATGTCGAAATAAATATATTAAACAATATAATTAAAAAAATAGCTCAGTTAGAAAACGAGGACTTGAAGTTATATCCAGGAATTTCTTTTGTGGATGAAATTTAAAGGAGCTTGTTAATAAGTATACTAACTATAATAATATAGAGAAAAATAAAAAAAAGCAGTACCGGTAAAATATCGAGGATACCTAGCTTTTACGGATAAATATTTAAAGGGATTTTTAGAGTAAGGACTGTAAGACTATAAAATTAAATTAAAAAAGAAGCTAAACTATAGCAATTTAAGGTTTACTATATCAATAATAAATAAAATAAAAAACTATAGAAATACTTAAAGAAGAATTTTTTAAACAAATGTATTAAAAAGTTTATATTACTAGTAAGGTACCCTATATTCTTTATACCGAAAATAATAGTAATTTATAATGATATATAAATTACTGCTAATTAAATAACGAAATGATAGAAAGTACTTACCCGCTACTATTAATATTTAAATTATAACGTTAATTAATTTGAACGTAAAATTTTATACCTTTAAATATCTTTATTCAATATACTTTTATATTAATTAAAGAAAAGAATAAATAAAAAAATAGTATATTGTATACCATAATAGTTATTTTAAATATTTCGTAATACTATTTAGGTTAAATATTATACCTACAATATCTTAATTCTTCGTTAACTATAAGATCCGGAAGTATTTTAATAAAATAGTAATATACCATCTCGATAATATTTTTATTTACTTATATATTTTCAAGGAATATAAACGATACGTACGAAAGATATTTAACGCGCTATATAGAGCTACACTTTTAATTAATAAAGAGAAGAGCGAATTTTACGTATAGAAAAAACTATATTTAGGATATTTAATATTATTAAGAGTGGTTTATATGGAATTTAAAAAAAATATAGTAATGAAAGACTGGCCTCTACTATAATAATAATATATTATAGGGAATTTTTAAGATTTACAAATTTCTATTAAATGTTTTTCTAAGGTTACGTAAGTATCACGTAATCACTTATTTATGGAAATAGAAAAAATAGAAAGTCACGATAGAGATAGGAAAAAGAGGAGGCCTTTTAGGAGCTAAAAAGGTATTTTAAAGGACCCGGTATTTAAATTGTTAAACCTTAATCGATTATTCGAGGTCGAAGTTACTATATTAAGTTATACGATCGGTACATAATTGAAATAGCGAAATTACGACCGAAAACTATATTTCATAGGCTTTTTTTGGAATTAAGAAAGATATATTAAAGTTATTTAATTTATAATTAAATGCTATTTACTATTATGAGGTATTTAAAAGAAAAAGGTTATATTTTTATAATGATAATAATAAAGTATAAATTTATACGGAATATATTGACCGATAAAACTTAATTATTATAAAAGTCATTAATATACGATAAATATAATAATTCAAGTTTCTTTCGAAATCTAATTTCAAATCAACTATAAAAAAATTTCGGAAAACGTTAGGGTAAACGTATTTAATTAGCGATCGGACTACTATACGGATATACTTACAGAGTAATAATTATTATTTAAAGAGACGTTATATAGTACATTTAAGTACTTACTATAACTATAGATAAAGTATTATATAGTATATCATAAATAAACTACTTTTAATAAATACTTAAGCAAATTGAATAACGATAGTATCAATTAATATTAATAAAAAAAGTTGAAGTTATTAAGTATGGAAAAAAATAATTAGGAAAGACTATAATATAAAAATCGAACGTACGTAAAACCAAGTAATAGGATAGTACTAGTAATAAAAACTTATAGATCGAAGTTCAAAAGGTATATAGGTATTATGAAAACTATGGAAAGATTAAGTAATATCTTAATCAATTAATGATCAAGGAAGACGTGAAGAAGACTATTCAATTTTATTATCCGTACGAAAAAATAAAGCTTACAAAATATAAGTTTTACGGACTTTTAAAGTCATTACTAATAGCGGAATGATTATCGAATTTAATTATAATAAACTTTATGATTAAATTAGTAAAGTGTAAAATGTAATAACCGGCGTTAAGTACAGTAATATACTAACGGTAAAGGATAGATATACGAAGTAAGTATACTTTTATTCTATAAAGAAGTTTGATCGGTAAAGTAATTAGCGAATATAGTATTACGGTATGTTATAATAATATATATATAGTTAAAGGAATTTACTACGGACCGCGATTTTAAACTTATATTAAAATTTAAAAGAGCGTTAATAACGAAGCTAAAGGTAATAAATGAAGTATTTTCGGCCTATTGCCCATAAACGGATAGTTAAACGGAATAGTTTAATTAAATTATAAAATAGTATTTACGAAATTATATTAATTTAGAGTAACATAATCAAATGAAACTATTATTTACGGTATAACTAATATATAATATATCGCTAATAAAGATAATGAAAATTATATCGTTCTATATTAATTTTCAATATAAAGTAGACCTACGGTAAGGATTAAACGTAAAGGTACTTAAGGCTAAAGTTAAGGAAAAAAAATACATATACTTCATAATAAACTTAAGGAAATATTAAAATTTATAAGGGAAAGGATATACAAATATTATAATATTAAAAAGCTTAAGGGGCCTTGCTTTAAAAAGAGGAATATGATATTCTTTTCTATATATAATTTACGTACTAAAAAATCTAGTAAAAAGATAGATTATAAGAGAGTAAGCCTATTTAATGTTAAAAGGAAAAAATCGAAAACGGTATTCGAATTAAAGTTACTTACTATAATATCTTTATAATTATATAACTTGTGTATTTTACTTTTGGAACCTATAGTATATAATACATAAGTAAAACTAATATAAAGGAAGTAGCCGAAAACAAAAAAAAAAAATACAATATATACACAATATTAGATTTACAGTATAATAAAAGTTAATTAAAATATTTAATCAATTTAATTAAGGTAATTAAATACAAATGATTTATAGGAGCTAAAAGTAGATCCTAATTCCTTAAATAAGTAAAAGAATTTTAATAATAATGCCTAGACCGGGTAAAACTTAGGTAAGTAAAAAAGTTGAAATCTAAAAAACCTATCGGGTTTTTCTAAATTTAAATAAGCTTAGCAAAAATCGAACCTATACCTTCGATATAGTAATTGATATACTATATATTATACTATAAAATAAATAGGTACGGATGAATTTGGACCTAACCAATATTATACGCCTCTACTACCGTGAAAAAATTCAACAATATATTACTTACAAGGGAAAAAAAAACTATTTAAATTTACAAACGGTATTTATAAATTTAAATATAAAACCTCGACGGGCATCGAACTTAGACTCTCGATATAGTAACCGACGTACCATATACTATACTATAAGGTTAAAAATATGAAGGGACTTAAGTATAATTAGTATTATACGTTTTAATTACTTTAAAAAGTAAAAAGTATATTACTAACGGTATTTAACGCGGTTAAGAAGGAAGGAACGGCGGTATTAAAGTCTAAAAGAAAGTCCGAAGGCTAATTAATGCCCAAGGGAGGATTTAGGAAAGAGAAGTCGGATAGGACCATAGCGAAAGACTTTACTATAGGACGGTCCTGCAGGAAAATCAAACGAGTAAATTATTTTTAATATTTAATTTTGTTTAATTCTTCTATACTATTAAGACTACAAAAAACGGTATAAGCTATTTTATCAAGTTAAAACTTTTTTTACTTACGAAGGTAAACGACCTTCGCTAGTAAAGTAACTTAACCTATTTTTTCTTTTATATTAAAGTTAAAACGGTTATACTAAATTATAGTCTTATAAAGGATAATTAAAACAATATAAAAAAATGATAAAAAAAATTAGGAAACAATGTTTATAAAGTAATCAATGGCGTTCGTAATAAATATAAAAATTAATTATAGTAGTAAAGTTACGTAAAATAGCATTAGGTAAAGTATTATAATAAATAGTTTTAGGATAAGTGACGCTTAAGCGTTTAGAAACCTAGTTAAAAAATATAATAATTAATAAAGAGGAAGAGAAATACTTACTATAATTAATAACGGAAAAATAAATTAAGTCGTAGGGGTTTCGGCCTTGAAAAGCAGTATTATATCATAGTTTAGAAAAGCGGGGGGTCTCCCCGGCTAATAATATAAAAGCGATAGATAAGTAGGGCATATAGAGTAGGAGATAATACAGATAAAAGGATCTAGGGTTTAAAAGATAGATTTATAGATCTAGGGATTTAGAGCTAGAGTTAGGGATTTAGAGTCTGGAAGTTAGATCTAGGGGGATCTAGAGATTAGAAGATAGATCTAAGTACGGAGGTACATAAAGGTTAAGGCTTGTATATACAGAGGAACTAGCTAGTCTAGATAGATGGTTTTATAGTATATAAGTATAGCTTATCTTTTTAGTATTAGTATTTATATCAAGATATCTTTCTATATACTATTTAGCTATACCCAATTAATTATTAGAAATTACCTTTAACTCGTATCCCTTTTAAAGGTTTTATATAAAGGTTTGTTATACCCGTATACAGTCTAACTTACCCGTTAGCTTAACCGTAATAATAACTTATTAAAACCTATTATAAATTTTAATTACTTTTAAAAGTAAAAAAAAAAGCTTTACCGGCTATACTTTAATTAGCTAAGAAAGAAAAATTAATTACGTTAAAACCTAAAAAAAGGTTAAAAGGTTATTTATAGCCTAAGGTAAGGTCCGTAAAGGAGAAGTTGAAAGGAACTATACTGGAGGATTTCGCTACGAGAGGGGCTTATAGGGGCGTTAGCCGAACGGTAAATTCTCGCTCCATTTTTTTAAAGAGTTAACGTTAATATATAGTAAGTAATAATAATAGAAAAAAACGCAATATATTAAAGGTTATTGGTTTTAATTCCAAAGTATTAATAAACTAAACTTTTCGAGAAAACAGGTTTAATCGTAGTGGTGTTTGACGCTTATATAAATATATTTTTAAATATAGTTAGGTATAGAAGCAAAAATTAAAAAAAGAGAAGTTATAGTAGAATATTAATTAGAATAAAGTACATTTATTATTTTTAGAACTTAATTGGCGAGGCGTTAACTTAGAGAAGGGTACTATATTTTGTTTAAACTAACGGGTAGGTTAATTAGTATAAGCTGCGCGGGGTATATTTTTTTAATTGTTAAGTTAAATAAAAATAAATGAAATAGAAAAATAAAACTAATTATAATAAAAATAAAACTATTATAACTATAGGGAGAGTAGTTAGGGAATAATTGAAGTAGCTAGGGTATAATTATAATAATTATTAGTAGGGTTAGTTAACAAGTAATTATTATAGTTAAGCTAATAGGTAAGTTGAACGAATACGGGGAATAAGAGGTACTGGCCAATCGCTACGGGAACTAATAGGAGGTGGAGCGCCGGAGAGTGCTAGGAGCGCGGTGATGCAAGTAATCTTAAAGTAATAGGAGTAATCCTGGATCACTTTTAGTATCGTGATCCACGGTGATCTACTAATCTATATATACGGAGGAACTGGCTAGTATAGATAAATAGTTCTATAACATATAATTTAAGTTATAATCGTTAATATCTAAACTATTATAATTAAAATATATTATTTATTATATGTTATTTTACTATACCGATTTAAGGTTATTTAAAAGGATCTTTAACTAGTATCCTTCTTAGAAATTCTGAATATAGGCCCGATATGCGTTATAGACTTACTTTAACTCTATTATAAAAAAGTTAAAGGCGTTTTTTATTACTATAGTTAGATTTAAAAAAGGTTTAAATAAAAGGAATCCCGCTTAGCTTAAGTGACGGAGGACTTTTTACTAAGGCTTTTATATAGTTTAAATCTATCGTTAACCGCTTCTATAAAGGGAAAAAGGAAAATTAGGAGAAAGATTACGGTTTAATATTTTAAAAACTATTATATTTTCGACAGTAAAATTAAAAAATATTTAAAAAGTTTAATAAAGTAAAATACGTATAAAGGAGATTTATAAACTTACATTAAACGTATTTCATAACGGATTAAGCGGTTCTATTTAAAATTAATAGTCTATAAAATATTAATAATAATAAGGGGTTAATATAGGTTTTATAATAACGGCTCCAAAAAAAAACCGAGTTATATAAAGAAATAAAGTTTAATATTATTAATAAGTATACCGCTATAGTTATATATATCGATAATCGGTACTTTTAATATTAATTATACCTAAATCTAATAAAAGTCGATACTATATAGTAATAGAGGCCGTGAAGCCGGAGCTAAAGTAAAGGTAATTTTAAGTATTTTAATTATAGTAAAGATACTTTGAAAAGGATTCTTAAAAATATAAATAATTTAACTAAAAGAAAGAGATTTCAGGAATTGTTATATTAAAGAAACCCAAGGTTATAGAGATTGTAATTACCAAGTATTGAGAAAGCGAGTTTTAGGCTTTAAGAAAACTATAATTAATATACCGAGATAAAAAAAAGTAAAGTTTTAAAAACCACTAAAAATAATATAAAATTTATAAGTAAAATATAAAAAGAAAGATCTTTAAATATAGAGCTATAGAATAAATTAATATATATTACTATAGGAATAATTATACAAATTTTAAAAAAACAAGAACGCTATATAGTAAAAAAGACTAATTTAAGAAATAGTATTAAAACAGTAATATAAATAATATAAAAAGATTGAAGTAAAATAAATATTATTATAGCTTTAAAAGTTTAATTATAAAAATTAAAAAGAATATTAACAAAATAAAAAGATCGTTACTATTAGTATGACGAAGTAGTGGAAATACATAATTTTATTTATATAATATATATTTTAGTAAAGAAATATAATATAATTCTTTTAAAATGTCTGGAATATTAAATGGCACTTTTGTTTAAATTTATTATATATTAATATATTATATGTTATGAAAGTAGATTACTATGTAGTTTTTAGCCTATTTATAGAGTAAGTAATCAAGGAAGTTATATTAAATTAAGAAAATAATAATGAAATAAAAAAGTTTTATAAGAATATAAACGATTATTTCCGGTAAAGAACTTAGGCCATAATTAAACTAAAGAATAGTTTTAATATAATATGATTTATAGTTAAATAAATGAGGTATTACTTCAACTAATAATGGAAATAGGTAATAAAGATAGTATAATTTTATAAAGAAAAGTGATATTTAAGAAATATTTAAGCCCGGACTACGTACTATATATATAAAGGCAAGTTAAATTATATTATTAAATAAAAAAAGTGAGGAAAACGGTTAAGTAGCGGAACCGCTATTAGGAATAGGTCTAATAAACCTTTAGAAAAGTTGGAGACGGGAAATAGAGAGAAGTTAAACAGAAGTAATTAAAAAAAATCTATATTATTAAGTAATATAGATTAAAAAGAGACTTTTAAAGGATATAATCGCAATAAAAGTATTTTACGGCCCTTCGCGGAGGCCAGTAGCCTCTAACGGATTATAAAAAGTATCGTTAAAAGTATTGACGTACGGCAAAGGTAAAAAATAATAATCCGATACTCTTTAGCGAGGTTACTATTATATAAAGAGAAGGTCAAAGAAAACTATTTGCTTTTAAAGTATACTATATTAAAAATATATTTAAATAGTATTATTAATAAACAAAAGTCCCAAAAATGACTCAATTTCGTCATAATTTATATATTAAGTTAGAATATTATAAAAGAGATAAAACAAATAGATTATAATGTAAATACTATTTCCGACGTAAAAAGTCTATAAAAATATTACTTTTAAATATTTCATTTCAAGGAAAAATAAGTTTAATTATATTTAATATTATAGATATAGAACCTGTAAAGAATATAATTCTGAAGTAATTATAGTATAGAAAATTTTGTTCAATTTTCGATTAGAAAGGTAGTAATTACCTACGATGAAAGAAACCCTGAAAGTATTTAATTAACGATAGAAGATTAGAAATACATATAAATTAAAGTGTAGAATAAGTACCCTCTACAATATTACCGTAAAATTCTAAAAAGTAATAGTATACTTTATTAATATAGGCGGTAAAAATAAAGAAATGAGAATAACGACATTAGTAAGAATATGGAAGATTAATAAGTATAGTTATTATAATAATATTAAAAAAGGCGAGAGAAAAGCGATACCGGTAGAATATTAAAGATATTTAACCTTTACGGTTAATTGATTAGAGGGACTTTTGAATCGGGGGCTATTAGACTAAAACTTTAAGGTAAAAGAAAGAGTCAATTAAGGTTATTTAAAGTTTATTATACTAACAATAAGTAAGGTAAGGAACTACGGAAGTATGTAAACGAGAATTGAAAAAGAAAATAATTTATGGAGTTTATATCGCTTATAAAATACCCTATCTTTTTACACCGAACAAGGACAGTAATTTATAACTATATATAAATTAGCGTTAATGTCACGGTTCAGAAAAGCGGGGGGTCGCCCGGGCCAATAGAACAGGAGCGACAGATAAATGGGGCCTGTGGGACAGGAGATAACGGATAAGAGGATCTAGGGATTAGAAGATAGATCTAGGTACAGAGGTACCTAGAAGTTGAGGTCTACCAATTGTCAGAAGTTAGCTTCAACCCGTATCCCTTTCAGGGGTTCGGTACACGGGTTCGTCACAGTTAGTAAAATAACAAAATGGTAGAATATAATTACCCATTATAATTGATGTTTAAATTATAGAGATAATTAATTGTGGCCTAATATTTCGTATATGTAAGCATATATGTTAAGTACGCTTATCTATAGATTAAAGCACGGGATAAATAGAAAATAGTATTTCGTATACCCTAAAATTCATTCGACTATTTCGTAATACTATTCGGGTTAATTAATATACCCGCGATGTTTTATTATTTCGCTAACTAGACAATCCGGAAGTATCTTAATTAATAGTAATATACTATTTCAATAACGTTTCTGTTTATTTATGTATTCCGGAAAAATATAAGCGATATATATAAAAATGAATATAATTAAGATATTTAATACTATTAAGTAAGGGTCGGATAGAATTCAAGAAAATTACGGTTATTAGAAACTAATCGATACCATAATTATAAAAGCATATCAAGGAATTTGTAATGTTCATAAATCTTTATCGGAGATTTTATTTGGGGGTAATGAGAATTCTAATTACCTCAGTATTTAATTAAAAAAAATATAGAGTTCCAGTGGGAGTAAAAAGAAAAGTAAGGCTTTTAGGAGTTAAAGGACACTATTTCAAAGGACTCGGTATTTAAACTATTGAACTTTAATTAACCCTTCGAAGTCGAAGCTAATATCTTAAATTACACGATCGGTAAATAGTTATATTAACGAAATAACGATAGAAAGCTATATTCGGTAACTTTCTTTTCGAGGAAAGTAAAGGGAGTACGTTTGAATTACTTAATTTGCGATCAAAAACTCTTTATTATTATTACAACATTTAAAAATAAAAAAACCATACTTCAATAATAGTAATTGTGAAATATAAGTCTATATAAATTGTCAAAACTCACGATACTTTATTAATATCAAAATCCTTCACGTACGATTAATATGATACTTAACATTTCTTTCGGAGTTTAATTTTTAGATTAACTTTGAAAGAGGTTCGGAAAACGTTAGGTAAATATCTCCAACTGGCCAACCGATTATTAGAAAAATATATTTAAGGAATTACTATTATTATTTAAAGAAACGCTAAAGGTATTTTTAAATATTTATTTTAACCAGAAATAGAATATTATATTGTATATTATAAATAAGTTACTCCAAAAGTTTTTTAAAGAAGTGAAATAATAATATTATAAAGTATTATTATTAAAAGAAATTAAAACCGTAAGGCATTTAAAAGGATAGTTAGGGAAGACAATAGTATAAAAATCTAATATATATGAAGTTAGAAAATTAAAATACTCTAAAAATAGAAGTTTATAGGTTAAAGGTCGGAGGATATATAAGTATCATATAAACTATAGAAAAGATTAAGTAGTATTATGATTAGTTAACGTATACTAATATGTTAAAGGTAATCGATAAGTTTACTAAATGAATCTACTTTTTACCCTATATAGAAAGTTAGTCGGTAAAGTAACTAGCGGATAAACTACTATAGTATTTTATAGTAACGTATATATATTTAGCTTAAGCGGTTTTTTACGGACCATAATAGTAAATTTATATTAAAGTTTTAAAACCCGTTAATCATATAGTTAAGGGTAATAAGTAAAGTATTTTTGGCCTACTACCTTTGAATATATTGTTAAACGGAACGGTCCAATTAGATCGTAAAACAATGCTTATAAATTATATTAATATCAAGTAAAATGACTACGTGAAACTATTATTTATTGTATAATATATCATTAATATAGACGATTAAAGCTATACTCTTTTTCATAAAATTTCGACATCAACTAGACCTATCCAGGAATTGAATGAAGAGGTATTTAGGACTAGAAGTAAAGTATACTTTATAATAAGTTCGAAAAAATTAAAACTTCATAGAGAAAAGAATATAGAAATAATATAAGCTTAAAAATCTCGAATGAGCTCGCTTTAAAGGGAGGGGTATGAATTTTTTTAATATATAATTTACGAATTAGGAAATTTGGTAAGAAACTGGGCTATAAAAGAGTGGGCATATTTATGGTTAAAAAGAAAATGCTAAAGATAGCATTTGAATTAAAACAAATTAATGTAATATATTTACCTTAATATACTTTTGATATTTTATTTTTAAAACACATATTGAAACTGAATAAAGTTTAATATATATGAAGTAGCTAGTGATAAGGGAAAGAGTACGGTATAGAAAATATATTAAATTCATGGTTTAATAAAGATAAAATAAAGTATTTATTTAGTTAATTAGAATACTTAGTCATTGGTAATTAATAGTAAACTTTAATTACTTGAATAATAGAATTTCATTTGTAATATTTAAACCGGCTAAAGTTAATATAAGTAAAATAAAATTCCGTTAGGATTCTTAAGAAGTTACAAATCGTAATGTATTAAAATTTTAACGGAAATCAAACCCGTGTCTTTGATATAGTAGCCGGTATAGTATATACTATACCATAAGGTTAATAAATACCTCGGGAAAGGTATATAATTAATTATTTTGGGAGAGGCGAGGATTTAAAAGAGTTAAAGTGAGAGGCGAAAAGAGAGGACTAGTTAAAGGAATACTGTGACGAACCTATATCCAAAACCTCTAAAAGAGATACTAGTTAACGGCACTTCTGAACAATCCTAGTTCGGTACAGCTAAATAGTGTATACCAATAGCTTATCTCAATCACAATAGTCTAGACACCAACGATTATGACTTATATTATATACTACGGAACTATCTATCTACACTAGCCAGTTTCTCCGTATATATAGACCTTAATCCTTTAGGTACTTCCGTACCTAGATTTATCTTTCAATCCCTTGATCCCCTGAATCTATTTTCTAGTCTCTAGATCCTTGGATTGAGCTCTAAACCTCTAAATCCACAGATCTATCTCCTAAAAATCCCCCGGCCCGTAATATTCCTTATTCTATAAGCCTACTTATCGTTTTAATTCCACTAGTTTTAGTAGTCCCGCTCTTTAGAATTATAATATAATATTCCGTTTCTAAGCCAAAATCCCTACGGCCCAATTTCTTTTTCCGTTATTCATTACGGTAAAGTGTTAATTTCCTTTTTATTTTTTGATATATTTTTAGACCGGGTTTTTAAACGCTTAAATATTACTTGTTTTAAAGCTATTTATCGCGATACTTTACTCCATATTACTTTATATAAATTTATTACTATTATTATTTTTATAGGTATTATTGATACCGTTTATTTCCTTATAAACTTTTTTCTTTAATTTTTTTACTATTTTCCCTATATCTCCTCTAATTAGCCCTTTTACGATGTCGGTAATTTATCCGCCTTTAGCCTTTATAAAATAGTAACAATAAATTACTATTTTAAATTTCGATATAAAGACAATAAAGATTAAATTATTTACTTTAATGACGAAGGTTACTTATTTATATAAATAAAAGAAATTTTAATTTAATACACTAGTTAACATTTTTTTTGGTAGTTTTAATAGCGTAGAAGAGCTACAAAGAATTGAGTGCGAAGAGTAATTTATTCGTTCCGTTTTTCCGCGGGACCGTTCCGTAGCGGAATCCTTTATTACCGTCCCGTTTAATTTTTCCTTCCTAGATCCCTCCTTAGGCTTTAATTATCTTTCCGCCCTTCCTTTTAACTTTAATATAGCCGGTCCTTCCTTTTTTGATTACGTAGTGTTTTGCCGGTAATACACCTTCTATTCCCTAAAGTAACTAAAACGTATAATATTATTTATATTTAGGTCCCTTAATATTTTTTAATTTTCTAGTATAGTATAAAATACACTAGTTATGACGTCGAAAATATAGATTCCATTCCCGTCGAGGTTTTTTAAGCTTAACTATATTTTCAGTTTCCCGTAAGTAATATATTTTCGAACTTTTTTTATAGTAATAAAGCGTATAATATTAATTAGGCCTAAATGCCCTTGTACTTACTAATCTTATAGTATAATACGTAATACGTCGAATACTATACTGGAGATATAGGTTTGATTCTTATCGAAGTTTTTCGGTATTGAGATTTATATATATATCTAGAAATTTAGGTATTATTTTTACCGATGTAGGTTTTAGTTAGTTTAAGTATTACTAATGAAACTCTATTTATTTTATTTAAGTAGTTAAGATTTACTTTTAGTTCTTACGAATTATTTACAGTCGGATATTTTAATTCATTAATTAAATGTTTTAATTAACTTTTATTAAACTATAAATTTAGTGATTTTAACGTACTTTTCTCTTTATTTTCCGCTATTTCCTATGTATTAATCTTACTTACCAGTAGTACGAATCTTAAAAGTTAAATGTAAAAAGTATATAACTATAAACGTAGTATATTTGGCAATTTTAATTCGAATACCATGTCCGATATTTTTTTACCTTAAATAAGCCTACTATTTTTTAGTTTAGCTTTTTACTAAGTCTTTTAATACATACACTACGTATAAAAAATACTCTATTCCTTTTTGTAATGTAAAGTCCTTTGAGCTTGTTAGTATTATAGTATTTCTATATCTTCTCCTTTATGAATTTTAGTTTTTCTTTAAGTTTACTATGAAATATATATAATTAATTTACTTTAACTTTAGCCCTAAATACCTTTACGCTTAATCCTTACCATAAGTTTACTTTATATTTAAATTTTACGAAGAACAATATAGCTTTAATCGTCTCTATTAATAATATATCATATACTAACTATATTATAAGTAATAGTTTAACCTCATTATTTTATTCAAAATTAATCGAATTCCGTAGATACTATGCCATAATTTAATCAAACCGTTTGTTTAATTATTTATTTAGGGGTGGTAAACTAAAATCACTTTAATTACTACCCCTAGCCTCGTTATTAATCGTCTTTAAAACTTTAATACGAATTAATTATTACGGTCCGTAATATACTTTTTAATATATATATATATATATAACTATAATATATTATAATCGTATATCCGTTAATTATTTTACTTATTAGGTCCTCTTAAAAAGTAGGAAATATATTTACTTCGTAAGCTTATCGATTACCTTTAATATAATATTATACTTAACACCGGTTACTATATCTTTTAATCTTAATACCTTAATAATAAAGTGTATCGTAACTAAATTCTATAGTCGTTCCATTATTAATAATAATTTTAAAACTCTATTAAGTTTATATTTCGTAACCTTTATTTTTTTATAAGTATAGCATAAATAAATAATTTTGTTAGTATCGCTTTTAATTTTTAATTAATTAAAGTATTACTTAGTTTTTTTATAGTATTTATAATACCTTTATATCCTTCGAACTTCGATCCGTAAATCTCTATTACTAATACCGTGTTATTATCTAGCTTTACGCACGTTCAATTCTTGTATTATAGTCTTCCCTAATGATCTTTTTAAATACTTTATAGTTTTAATTCTCTTTATTAATATTACTTTATTATATGATTACCTAACTTCCTTTAATACTTACTGAAGAAGTAGCTTACTTATAATATTTTACGTAATACTTTATTTACGGCTAGAGTAGATACTTAAAAGTACCGTTTAGTATCTCCTTAAATAGTAGTAGTGACTCGTTAGGTGTATCTTTATATTAGTCGGCTCGCTAGTTAAATACGTTTACTTTAGCGTTTTCCGAACCCTTTTTATAGTTAATTTAGAGTTAAATTCCGAAAGAAACTTTAACTATTATGTTTATTATATATTAAAGAACTTCGTCATAATAAAGTATTATAGATTTTTATAATCCGTATAAACCTATACTTTATAATCAATATTAATAAAGTATACCTTTTATTCCTTAAATAGCTCGATAATAACGAATAGTTTTTTTTATAAATTAAGTAATTTTAACGTACCCCTTTAATTTTTTTTAAAAAAACAAGAGTACCGGATTGCTTTCCGTTATCTTTTCGCTGGCCTAATTATTTACTAATTGCGTAATTTAATATATTAATCTCGACTTTAATTAACCCATTAAAGTTTAATAATTTAAGGATTAAGTCTTTTAATATAATTTTTTTTTCAATTATTAGAAGGCTTACTTTTCTCTCTAAGTTACCGGAATTGTATAGCTTTTTTCATTAAATATTTATTAACCTTACAATACTTATATTACACTGGATAAATATCCGACAGAAATTTATAAATCTTAAAAATTCTTTGATATATATCTATATTTATAATATAAGTTAATCCTTAATTACAATAATATTTTTAAATTCTATACTAACTTTATTAAATAATATTAAATATCTTAAATATATTATTTTTTATATCTAAAACTTCCTTCTTTCCTTATTAAATAAAAATCCGGTTCCATATAGTGTATTCATATCTTTCGTATATACCGTTTATACTTCTTTAAAGTATACAAGTAAATAAAATATTTTTAAAATAATATAATACTATTTTATTAGAGCACTTTCGGATTTTATAATTTATAAAAAATTAAAATATTATAAATATATTAATTAACCCGACTAGTATTATAAAGTACTCGAAATAACTATAAGGCATACTAAACGTGATTTTCTGTTTATTATTTTCATTAATCTATATATAAATGTACCCGATAAATATATTTAAATATATTACTTATTGCGCTTTAATTAGTTAACTCCGTAACCTAAATATTAATTGTAATAAGTATTTTCTTTTTAATTTATTAACTAACTAACGGTATTTTATATATAATTGTAAATCATTATTTTTTTAAGTATAAAATAAATGGGTACCTTATTGGCAATATAGACTCTTTAATATATCATTTCTTTAAATACTTCCGTAGTTCCTTATTTTATTTATCGTTAAAATAATAAACTCTAATAACTATAATTTGGTTGCTTCTTTTTATTTAGTTTTCTAATACTACGGTTTTTGTTTTAAAAAACCTTTTAAATACTTAGCCATAAAGGCTAAATATTCTACATATTTCATTAATATTTTTTCTCGTCTTTCTTTACGCTATTATAATAAATATATTCATCAACCTCCGATATTTTTACTAATATCGTTAACTTTATTTCTTTGATTTTACTGTTTATATCGATAAAATATATTATTATTTCGTAGGCTTCTTACGGTAATACCGTGCAGGGTACTTATCCTATACTTCATATATATTTTTTAATTTCTTATCGTAAATTAAATACTTTTAAAGTTTTCCTGATCGTAAATAGTTACTATCCCCCTAATCGATATTTAATTTATAAATTTTATACTATAATTACTTTAAGATTATATCCGTTAAAGGTTCTATATTAACAACATTAAATATAATTGAAGTTATCTTTCTTTCTACTATAATATTTAAAATAATATTTCTCCATAAACCTTTCACGTAGGATATAATTCTTATATTACGATTTATTCTTTTTTCTTCAAGTATTTAAGCTCAATATACACTATAGCGACATTAACTTTATTTCCGTACCTCCGTTTATTGATATTATCGCTTAAATATCTTTTTAGTACGCTATAACTTAAAGGTATTTTTTTTATTTTCTTTCTATATAGTAATAATTTGGTTAAAGAACATCAAATCGTTATTTTATATTTTTATTTTACACCGATACTTTCGAAAATATTATTCGTAATCCGTTAAAGGTTATCGGCCTTAACGAAGGGCCACGAGTTGTTTCCTAAATCATTAGATTATTTAAAAGCATCCTCTTACTCCGGGTTATTTAATAATATAAAGTCTTTTAATTTTCTCTACTTACTTTTCTCTTATTTTCCGTTTCTTAGTTTCCTAATATTCTTTTATATTTATATTTAATAGTAAATCTTTCATTTAGTCGTTTATTTAAATACCTTTAATTAATAGTATTATTTAACTTTCTTTCGTAAATATAAGATATAATTTACGCTTAAATATTATCCCAATACCGTTCCTTCTTAAAATATTATACTATCGTTTATATTTTTACCGTTCGTATATTCGAGGTAATATTTTATCTATTCTAAAGCGAGGTTTATTATTTAAAAGTTATTTTGTAGTTTAATTAGGTCCTAAACTTTCTATAAGATATAATCGTTCAATTCCTATTAAATTTTTTTTATTTTACTATTATCCTTTTAACTAACTATAGCTTACCCTTATTACTTACCTTATATACCGGCTAATAACCGTATAGCAATTTAGTTTAATAATACTTTATATATCTATATATAATATACTAGAACTAAGGTACTTTCCGGTACTCTATACATATAAAATAAAATTATATTTTTTTTATAAGTTAGATATTATAAAAGCGTAAATATATTTTGTAGTAATTTCGCGATCTTAATATTAATTTCGTTTTACTTTTCCTTTTATTTTTTAAACTTTTATATTTAAGTTTCATAATTAATTCTATAGTATTTATATTTAAATAATGTTTTTTTATTTATATCCTTTTCATTACATTTTATAATGCTTAAAACTCTATTTGTTTCATTTAACATATTAATTTAAGTTTTTTTTAAAAGTTCATTACTTTATTCTCTTAATACTTTATATTTATAACTTTCATAACCATCGGTCCCTTAATATAGTAAGTGTTATAATCTCTTTTTTCTACTCGAGTTACTTAAGTACCTTATAATCCTTTTTAAAATATTTTTTCTTCTATAATTAAAATACGTATAATTATTCGTACTATAGTTCCGCCTTTATACCTTTAAGCTCTACGTTAATAAATATTAAAACGTGAATACCGTAAAAAAAAATTTTATTAAAGTAGTAAGGTTTTTATACGTATATACTTTCACGCTTTTACAGTATTAGTATTATCGATCGTTAATATAGATTACTATTATAATATATTCGTTAATAGTTTCCGGCTGCTTTTATTAATATAGTTTATCTTTAATTCTTCCTTAAATCCGGTATAAAATAATTATACTAATCTTTTATTACTAATTTCGTTACGGAATATATTCGTCCTAAATACTATAATATAATTGGTAATGAAATTTAATTTACTTAAAACTAATGAATTATTTCTAAGCGTAGTTAGTTTTGTTATATTTTCCAAATACCTCTTTAATTTTTGGTTCGAAACCTTTATAAAGTAAGTGCTTTATCTCTATATTTAAACGTAATATATATAACTTTAGATTCTTCGTCGGGGAAACCAAAAAGTAATACTGAAAGTAAACCTTAAACTAAATTAAAGACTATTTTAACTATCCTTTTATACTTCTATAGCGGTTAGGTGCCTCGAACTTAATATACTCTTTTTCTTTACATAAGGTACTAATCTTTTAATAAAGTATAGCGTTTTTCTACGTAAAGGTATCGTAAGAAAGGCATAACTTATTTTGCGGGAAGTTAATCGATAATAAGTTAGGTCGAAGTTCCTCTTTAAGTATTAACATTTCCGGCTATAGCATTAACTTAATGTCTTTAATTTATCCGTAATAAAATTAAGTAATATATAACGTATGATAAACTTTTATCCAGAACTTCTAAAAGGGAAAGTAGTTAAAGGCACTTTTAAATAATCCTAATTCGGTATAACTAAATCATATAAAATACTAGCTTATTTTAATTATAATAATCTAAATACTAACGATTATAATTTATATTATATATTACGGAACTATTTATTTACACTACCTAATTCCTCCGTATATATAGACCTCAATCCTTTAGGTACCTCCGTACCTAAATATATCTTTTAATTCCTAAATCTTCTAGATCTAGCTTCTAGTCTCTAGATCTTTGGATCTACCTCCTAAATCCTAGATTCCCTAGCCCGTGTTATTCCCTGTCCTACAGGCCCGACTTATCCGTCGCTCCAGTCTCACTGGTTCTAGCGACCCCGCTCTTCAGAACCGTGACAAATACTATTTAATATAGTATCTTAGTCAATCGAGTCCAAAGTACCCGAGGCTTACGCGGCCGTAATTTCCGACTCCCAACGATTAATTACTTCGAACTTATTTAGTAAAGTAAAGTTACGCTATATTATTTCGGTACTATATAACGAAAGGTAATTGTATTAGCGACGAAAACGTATAAATGCTATTAAAGTTTTTTAAGCCGCGCGTTAAGTCTCTTAGAATTTATATTAAATACATTAGAAATGCGTTTCGGTGAACTCCTCCTCGTAAGTTAATCGTTTAGTTTGGCTATTATATAATTAATTATATATACGTTAAAAAGATAAGAAAAAAGAATATAGGGTAAAAAATATATATACTAAAACAGGAATATTTATATTACTATACCTATTAAGCTTTTCGAAAAGTAATAGGAATATAGTATATTGTTACACCTAAGTAAAAAAAAATTGTTATAAGGGATATATATCAGGAAGATTATAAGTTTGAAGTTTTAGATATACAGTTAAATATAGTTAGGGTTTCAGAAAAAAAAGTAAAGAAGGGAAATTTATTAACGAAGATTAAGCGGAAAAGAAAATAGTAATGATTTTAAGGACGTAATCGCCGGAGCGTCAATTTAGAAGAAGGAGCATTATATTATAATTAAACTAGTAGGTAAGTCAAACGAATACGGAGTATAGGAAGTGCCGGTTAATTACTACGGGAATTAATAGGAAGTAGAGCGCCGGGGAGCGCTAGAAGCGCAGTAATCTAAGTAATATTAGGGTAATAAGAGTAATTTAAGATCACTCTTAATATCGTAATCCACGGTAATCCACTAATCTATACATATAGAGGAACTAACTAGTATAGATAGATAGTTCCGCAATATATAATTTAAGTTATAAACGTGAGTATCTAAACTACCATGGTTAAAAAAAGCTATTTATTGTATACTATTTAGCTATACCGAACCAGGATTGTTTATAAGCGCTTTCGACTAGTATCTCTCTATAAGGTTCTAAGTACCGCTTTTACGTTTTTATTTTGCGTTAAGGTTTTAGGTTTTTTGGTGTAATTTTTCTTGGTTTTTTTTTCGGCTTTTTTTTTCTTTTGGGGTATTTTCTGGGTATTTTTTTTTGGGGGGGAGGTTTTTCCCCCTCCCTTTTATAATCCATTAATCTATCTACTTTATTAGTATAAACCATATATTCCTAGTGTATTCTTTTCCCTATCAATGCTTTCCACCAATCATCTAACCTATACGCACGACTGGATCTACAGATCAATGCTACACAACAATGTAGACATGCTAAGCCGAGACCTTCCCGATATAGCTATGACAGCGAGCTGCAGGACATACGCAAGTCACATTATCAAAGCCCTGTTACAATGTGTAGTTCTTGAGAGGTAGTTGTTTGGAATAGATATCGATGGGGATGTGTTTAGAAGGTTTTAGAGAGAGCATTGCGAAGATTTGAAGATGAGGTTCAACACCGATGGGAGGAGTCGTTTTAGCACGAGTTTTGGGGTTGGAGTATTGAGCAGACCGAATCTCCTCTTGTTGTCAACTGTCTTAAAAGTATGCAGGCTTTTGCTAAGCTACCTAGTCCAGAACACCTCCCGCCGGTTGATAAGCTTGACTCGCGGTAGCTTTCATGTACTCTCAGCAAGGTGCACAGGTCCTTACTCATGCCAGCCTTCCTTGCAGATGGCTCCACTGTTGAACGAACGCTATCTGCGCGATGACAGCAACATGTCGTGATACACAGGCACAGGAGGCAATGGCAACTACCTTGCATTGGTTACCCCGGTAGTGCCTCAGTTTGGCCATTCAAAACCTCTTGCCTCACACCCTCACAGCTATTGCACTGCCATTTCCAAACATCTCTGCTAAGAGTAGTAACAGACTTTTGGAAAGACGCACTAACATCCCGAAGGCCGAGATGACGATTCCGAATCCCACCTCTTCCCACAATGGTGAAATGAAAGAGACTCCTGTTCTTGCTTGTGTGCAGAGGTAACTTCTAGAAGATACGTACGGCATTGTACGAAAGGGCTAGTGGTCAAAGAACGAACTCTCCGTTCATCTGCACTGCCTTGGTGGGGGCAAGAGCACCCCAGATATATCTGTCAAACCCCTACCTCCTGAGATGCCCCCCCCAGTTCTTACACACTTCCCACGAAGCATTGACATTCTTCTCCAACTTACTCAAAAGCTTGTTCATTTCTCAGCCATTATGGAGTACATTGACTCTGCAAAGAATGCCTTGCGGACCGACTTTACTTGGAACCGGGTCGGCCACCTTGCAGCAAGAGGAGCTCGTGCCTTTCCCCAGGCCAGTGTTGAATATGTCCTGGACAAATTTCCCATCATCGGATGGTTACCTCGGTACAACTACCGATGGATCATCAACGACATCATTGCTGGCTTAACCATCGGGCTCATGTTGATTCCTCAAGGACTTTCCTACGCTAAGATCGCCACCATTCCTGTTCAGTATGGCCTCATGTCTAGCTGGGCTCCATCGGCCATCTATGCCTTTATGGGAACCACAAAGGGTAAGTGAAACGACTTGCCATGTGGGGGTGATTTGGTTTCTGACCTCCGGCACTGTAGATCTCTCGACCGGTCCTACCTCCCTTATCAGTCTCCTCACGGCGGAAATCATCGAGGCTCTTCACGGTGAGGAGTGGTCGCCGGTGGAGATTGCGTCGGCAGTTGCTATGATGATGGGCATATATGGTATGGCAATTGGATTTCTCAAGCTTGGCTTCCTCTTGGAGTTCATCTCCCTTCCCGTCTTGAGCGGGTTTATATCAGCGGTCGCGATCACGATCATTCTTAACCAGATGGACTCTCTTCTGGGCGAACCCAACGTCGGCGACGGCACTGCCACGCAAATTCGAGACATCTTCCAGCAGTTGCCCCAGGCCAACGGCTATGCATGTGCCATTGGATTCACAGGTATACTCCTCCTCACAGTGCTTGACCAGGCCGGCAAGAGATGGGGGGAAAAGAACAGAATCATCTGGTTCCTATCCATCACCCGGGCTTTCATTGCACTGGTCATTTTCACTGGCGTCGGATATGCTGTCAATCATTCTCGTGGAGCTTCCGAGAACTACCTGTTTGATGTTGCCAAGGTTCAAGCAGATGGACAAGAACCACCTAAGGTGCCCAGTGCCGCCCTATTGTCCAAAGTTGCGTCCCGCAGCATCGCCGTCTTCGTCGGCTCCGCAGTGGAGCATACGGCGATTGCCCGCGCCTTCGCGGTTAGGAACAGCTACGTCACAGACCAGAGCCAGGAGCTGACATACTTCGGCGTCACCAACGTCTTCAACTCTTTTTTCCACGCAATGGGTGTCGGTGGCGCCATGTCCCGAACGGCCGTCAACTCTGCCTGCAACGTCAAATCTCCCTTGTCAGGGTTCGTGACCACGGCTGTTGTGCTTGTGTCCATCTTCAAACTCGTTGGAACCCTCTATTGGATCCCCAAAGCAACCTTGGCCGCTATCATCATCACCGCAGTTTGGCCGCTGATGTCATCACCCAGAGTCTTCTACGGGTACTGGAAGACATCACTCGCCGACTTCATCTCTTCCATGATTGCATTTTGGGTGTCTCTGTTTGTTTCAACTGAGCTGGGCATTGCATCAGCTGTGGGGTTCAACATTGTATATGTCCTGCTCCGACAAGTCTTCGCAACTGTCCGGTCCCTGCCAGATCCCCAAAGCTCGACCAGCTCTGAACTTCCGCTTCCCCTTTCGGTTCCTCATGGCGATATCCCCTCGCATGTCAACCTGCCTCCGGATGTCCACGTTTTCGCCTTCACTGACAGCCTCTTCTTCCCAAATGCGTACCACGCCAAACATGCCATCATCGACACTGTGAAGACATTGCATGTCCCAATCTTCAATGGCAGTTGTGGCCTGGAGCAGGAACGACAGTGGTCAGTGACCGGGGAGAAGAGAATTGCCAAGCTGAGGAGACAAGCGGGCATTACTGGTGACACACATTTGCCTCCGATCGGCTTGCTAGTCCTCGATTTTGGGCGAACCAACCATGTTGATGTCACTGCCTGTACGCACATGAAGGCCATGGTTAAAGAGGTTAGAATGTACGGCGGTGCTTCTGTGGAGGTGAGATTTGCCAACATGTCAGAATATGTCCGCCAACGCTTCGAAAGAGCTGGGTGGACGTTGGTGGACGGCTGGCCGGCCGGATCTGATGGAGGATCGCAAGATGGGAACAAGGTTACTCGAGTGTTTGACAGTCTTGTTGACGCAGTTGTGGCCCCTAGGCAGCTGAGCACCAGACTTGGCACGTCGGGGAGTGAGAAGAGTAGTGGCAAGAGCGTCAAAGAAGGAAGAGAGAAAGTGAGCATGAGAGAACAAGTATGAACTGCACATAGGCGAGAGATTTGGTTGTTGTTTTCTGACTGGTCAAACACTGGAATATGAGATGTTCAGTGTGATTAACCTGGTCTAGAGAACCAGTTACAGAAGCTTTCAGAAGTTGCGGTTACCACTGGGCGTTGCTGTTAGTAATTAAATTAGGAACAACTCTTGATCACAAAGCTACATAGTATTCGGTATGAAAGGCTTCCGTCCAGGCTAAACCATGCTGTTTGCAATATTGTGATGCTGATAAGCTGACCCGTAGATATACTCCATTTCCAGGGCAATGGTTAGTTAGCAGTCGGCAACCGCTAAGTCAATTTGTTCAGTTACAGATGCCACTACGTCGGTACGCCTGGGGTGAAAGTTGACTTTCACCAAAGTGCCTAGCCGAAATTGTGGGCTCTTTTGCGCGGCCAGAGAGGGCACTTTGTAGTGACCGACCCTGGTTATGTGGTTTTATGGGCAAGCTCGTTTCCGGTTTGCTGTGGTTTGGAATTGCAAGGCGTGTACTAATACAGCGCCATTTTGAAGCATGTTCGTGACCCTCGACCAAATGGTAGCCGTGTGAACCTGCCCCAGCAGCTACACGAGAGCTTGAGAAAGAGGAGCATGTCTCTCCCCTACCAGACGTTTCTCTCTCCGCCGGTAGTAAGTTTGCTTGTAGAAAGACCTTTATTGATAATTGATCTTTCAACTCGGAGGGGGGCTTTCCGTGGATGCCATGCTCTCCGGGGTCGGGGGTGCTTCCACCGGTCTGAGGGGAAGTCCTGGCCCAGCAAATGGATTCGGGCTGACTGGCAGCCCATCACGGCCAATAAGCATAGAGGGGAAGCGAAGCTCGACCTAAATGTGGCGCTTGTGGTCAGACCAGTACACTGCAAGACCTAAGACGGCAGCGTACTTACGTCGTTGACAATTTGAGCATATTTTAGCCCAATATTTTCTGTGATCACCTTTAATCTCCCCTTGGCCCACAACCGCTGTTTCTCGGTTGTGATGTCGTGGTTTTTGACACAGGTTAATGGCCACAGGACGAGAAAGGCAGGGAGCGCTTTAAGGGGACCTTCGTCACCACAAGCGAAGCCGGAAATACCTGAGCTTGTGTTGAAACCGTCTTTATGCTTCGTGTGCCAGCCGAAATGATAAGGCACCGAGGCTAGAATCTCTGAAATAGTCTCCTCGCATATACTTTTAGAGGTACGGTATCCCGGGGTCGTGCGATAGTCAATGGGAGAACAACAGTACGCCGTCAAGCGGATACTGAGCGCTGCCAACAGCAACCGAGAGACCCTTGAAATGTTCCAGGCACTAGCCGTGACAAAGTCGGGGTATATGTCAACGCGGCCTGGGAACACATCCACTTTGGCGTAGTCTCCACCCTTGGACAGGCCGATGTTGTCCTCATAGACCCAGCACAAGGTCTGAAAGCAGAACTGTCTTGGAACTGAGGCTTGCCAGCTAATGATTTCGCGATCTAGGGCCTCTACTTTCTGGATGAGCCGGTAAATTTGCTCCAGGGACTGAGGGGACCTGGGTTGCCCTACTAGCAAGTGGTTCGATTCTGTTCGGAGGTCTGTATATTTGAGTGCGAGATGCTGAGATGTGGCAAGCAGCGTGTTGTTTTCAACACCACTTGACATCCACCAGTTTGTACCAAAGGGAATCGGCATGCCCGAGGATAGTGTCCGTGAGACCTAGTCCTCTGTTAGTACCACGCTTTGGTGACTTGTCGATTCAATTGGGCTTTACCAGCTGGTGCCGAACTGCTGAGAACAGCAGGGCCCCTGTTTTTGTTCGGCAGATGTCATCGCGGCCTCGCGACTTAATGATGTTGACGGCGCCATCGATATGCGAGCGCCACGCTAGCATGCGACTTTCTCTGTTGGCAGTGATACTCTGCTCATGTTAGCATAGACCTATGTCTTCCCGATAGTCTTGAGCCGTCCGGAGTCTGCTAATGGCGTACCTCATATAAAGACAACAGGAGCACCGTAGCTAACGTGGCGTGGGCGGTGGCTTTGGTGGGGTGGCCGAGGGCTTTATAAGTCCCCCCGAGCGCAAGTGTATGCTCTTTGAGAGATAGCTGAGCAAGGTCAAAACTGTCGGATCGGTTGTGGTGGCTGAGAAGTGCGAATGCGCAGGCGTTGAAGGCGTAGCGCAGGCAACTCTCGGCTGGTTCTGATTCAATGAGTGGAATAAGATACTCCATGAACCCGTGCGGGGTACTCTCAGTCAGGGGCACGAGGATAAAGTTGGAGGCAAAGTAGCACGATGCTCGCTGTGCAAGAGGTACTGTTAACACCGGGGATGGGCTCGCGCTATCCGAGCCCCATGACTGAGGTTCTTCCTGCACAAAGACAAGAGCGCGAGCGCTGTATTCGGCAGCGTCGGCGAGCGGTGGAGGCGGTGATGTGCTTTGCGCGTTGCGCAAACGATGAACGGTGGATTTGGTCTGGTCTCGGTGGACGATCTCGAACTCGGGCCGGTAACCACCACACTCTCTTCGGGACTTCTCACAGCGTTTGCAGGTAGGCTTCTCCTCGTCACACTGGAGATTGGGGGGTTGCATCGGCAGTTGGTCAGCACTGGACTTGTGGCAGACAAGTAGGTATATTCACGGTACCAAGGTCCATTATTTACCTTTATACGACGCTGTCGACATGTGCGGCACCCTCTCGAGGGCTTCCCGCCATAGACCATTTCGAATCCTATGCAAAGCCGACATGTAATGGGGAATCGAAAGTAACTGTGTCAAAATACCGATGGCTAAGTCCAAAAATATCATCCGAGACCAGACGCGATGCTGGGATTCCACGCCGGATTGGTAATGGTGGAACTTCTGCGGGGTTCTTCAGCGGCGAGCAAGACGAGGGGACGCTGCCAAGGGAATAGTTTCCCCTACCTCTTCGGTTGAAGTCCCACCAATCTCAGGCATGATCCCGACTGGCATAGGCCGTCGGCAAGCCCAACCGAAATGTTTGACTGTCTGGTCTGAGGTTGCCAGGGGTTCTTATTTTTTTTGGCCACATGCAAGAGGGGCCAGCCCCTTTCAAGTCAGCGTGTCAATAGGATCACCACTGACAGTTACAAATCTCAGTCGACTGCATGCGCTGTTCAAAATATCAATTCCTCAATTTTGTTAGAATCGTGTCAACTAACCAGTTTGCCGCTGAGAATAAGGCCCTTACTTTCCAATTCTTCCTCGACACCATCCCCTTGTTCCCCTCCAGCTCCGCATTCCCAGGGTTTTCACACCTCTTAGACCAAGCACTTGCGATCCACGTTGATACTGCTGTACCTACACAGTAACCACTGGAAGGATTCTCGTGTCCATAGCTCTGCGGTCAAATATTTTGAAGTCCAGCACATCTTTGAACTGGTCCCGAACTTTCTCCAGCTGTGTCTGGGCCTGTTGCATCCTCTCGGGTGACGATTCCACCAGAGTCCGCACATTGAGCATCCAGTACGGGGCGTAGGGCTCTCGAGCCGAGAGATTCATGACTTTGTCAGAAGGCAAGGAGTCCTCAGCGATCCAGGTCCGGATCAGGGCAAACTCAGTAAAGTAATCTCTCTGCCACCAGTGGTATGATTCTTCAAAAATGTTGGACACTCGCCTGCAGATATGAACAGTTAGTTGAAAGAAAACCGACAGGGTTGAAGGCTTGGACATGCGTAAACTTGTTGTCGGCCAGTATTTTTTCCAGTCCAAGATCAATGATTTCAACTGTTCTTCGCTGCGTCATGTAAGGAGGTAATCGTTGGCTGGGAGGATCGGGAAGCTCCGTCCACCGGAGAAGACGAGGTCTGTCAGCAGGAATGCTCACTGCTTCTCTGCTTGTGAAAGGTCATCGAGTTAGCAGTGCTTTGAGAGCATGTGCGTTCTTGAAAAAATACCCACCCCTTCTTGGCACCCTCGACTTCACTGTCAGTGAGGCGTGTGCGCACTTGGATGGTGCAGGGTTGCTTGGTTAGGATCTGATGCAGTTCGTTCCAGTGTGAAGCATTTGTGTGTCGCTCTTTCTGGAGTTCTTTGATAGTCGAGATGCCTTTCACTGCTGGGCTGGGCTCAAAGTGTTGAACACGCGTGAATTGATGTCGCTCATGCATCTCGGTAAAGCCGCCAAGTAGAGCCAGTATCTTTGGAACTTCATGCTCTTTGATGACAGACGAGAGGAGTAGCTCGTGCATGATGATTTAGAGGTGAGGTCGTGGGCCACAGCTCGAACCGAGTAAGAGGGTTTGAGAATAAGTTTGTCAGCCAACTCGATCAAAGGTTCCGTGAGAATTTAGAAAATATTGCCGTCGGAGTTGGAATAAGGGTTTGTTTATAAATAGGGCCTGCAGGTGAATATGAAGCAGGAAGGAAATCAGTGGACGCTACCGTAGCCAAGTAGCAAATTGTGGCTGGAGTGAGGAAGCTACCCCACCTAACCAGGCATCTTGTGATAACCCTAACCCTGGTTATTATTCTGGGTCTCTGCACCATTCCGACACCTCTCTGATCAGAGGAATGGGTCTTGGTCGATTCTCTAGACTAAAGAAAGCAAGCCTTGAAAGGAATGTACGCATGTAATTTGGGAGCTTAACTGCTTACCCAAGCAAATTGGTGCTGTCAATACCAACCCCCAGATTCAGGTGACCGATGGACGCCTTTGTTGCCTGGAGGCTCTTGTATTCTCCCCACTTAAAATTCATCCAGTACTCTCCTATTCACCACCAACCAACCCATTTCGGTCTGTGACGACTTTCCGAACACAACAATCTCAGAGATCCCTTTGACAACTAGAAGACGCGCCAGTACCTGATCTTGCCTCCTGTCCACAGACATGAAACCACTGCAATGCCACCTTCGCAGCTCGCAACCCTACCCATCGCAGCCAATGCTTTTGTTACCCTCTTTGTTGGCTTTGGAATCAATGCGATACTGCGTCCCGAACATGCACTCACTTTCTTCGAGTGGACCCTTCCCGCCAACATCGCCGACGCCGAGACAGTCAGCAGCTTGACAGCCATCTACGGAGTCCGTGACATCTTCATGGGCCTTGCTCTCTACTCAGCTGCCATCTGGGGCACTAAGAAATCTTTGGGCTGGACTTTGATTGCGGCGAGCGCCGTCGCCTTTGCTGATGGCTGTATTTGCTACACCCACGGGCAGGGACATGGAGATCATTGGGGATATGCACCGTTACTCACGATAGTTGGCACGCTGCTGACTGGTCTATTTGACTGAGAGGGTTGCTCATAGTGCCTGGTTGGATGATGGAGTGGCTGATCTGATATGTACCAAGTTCATCAGCTGGCTGAAACACAGGCTCTTTGTCCCTTGACATAAACTTCAACGATATTCCTGTCATCCCCAGTCATGATGAACTTTTCAAACACCGTCTCCAGTGTGTCATCCTCTTCCACCATTGTCATGATTCCTTGGTCGGCTCCTTTGGTGCCAATGATCAGTCCATCAAAATCCTTTCCGGCCTCGAAACTTCCAATCTTGTCTTCGAGGCAGCAGACTGCAGCTCCTCCGAGGGTTGCCAGGTAAAAGACCTCGGCAATGCTTAGTCCCTTGTCCTTACCTCCAGACATCACCTCTCTTGCGTTACTGGCGATCATAGCCTGCCGCATGGCATCCAACATGCTACTGGAAAACCCGCCACCACTATCCGTGCCAAGCCCAACCTTGATCTTTTTATCCAAGAGCTCCCTTACTGGGGCTGCCATAAACCCCCCTCCCACTGTCATGTTTGCTATCGGGCAGTGCGCCACTCCACAGCCCAACTTCTCAATTATTTCCAGTTCGTGCTCATCCATATAGCAGCAGTGCGCCAGTATCGTTCTCTTCCCTAGCAGCCCAAACTCCTGGTATAGATCTGCCTCGCTCCCACCAAACTGCGGGAACAGCCGCTGAGTCTCCTCCATCTCCTGCTTAGCCTCATTGAAGTGCGTTTGCACTGCCAGATCCTCGTTCTCGCTCCGAATGTCCCCCAGCCCTTGGAGTGTTTCTTCGTCACAAGAGATGGCAAATCGAGGTGTGATGACATACTTTACCAACCTCCCTGCTGGATCTATGGCTCTGACATGTGATATGCACTCTCTGGTCTCCCTCAGCGAGTCCCCCGCACTTTTTTCCACGTAAAAGTCGGGCGAGTTGCGCGTCATGTTGCACTTTCCTACGTAGGCCCTCTGCCTCTTTTGCAAGCAGATGTCAGCCAGTATCTTCGTCGCCTCAGCGTGTACAGAACCGAAGTAGCTCGCAGTGGTGATGCCTTGTCTCAAGAACCCCTCCACGCAGGCAGTGTAGATCTTGCGGGCATAGGCCGGATCGGAAAACTTGGCCTCGTTGGGAAAAGTGATCTTGGAGAGCCAGTCGAGGATGTGCATTCCTTGGCCTAGTCCTCGCTGAGCATACTGAGGGGCGTGGTTGTGGGTGTCGACAAAACCAGGTATGAGGAATTCGCCCAGGTTGAGGTGCGTGGTGTTGGTTCGGTCGAGGCAAAAAGGAAGGTGGTCGAGGGCTTGGTTTAGTTGTTCTGCCAAACCATCCGGCTCGAGCTTGACTAGTTTGTTTATCTTGCCTTGAGGATCAATAATCAGCAGGGCCAAGGGAGTAATCTCGAGCTTCGAGACCGAGAGAGAATGGATGACGGGCCCGACAAAAGCTCTTGCATGTCCCAGCGCGGCGGCCATGTCGTCTGCAGCAACTTGATTCTCTCACCAACTGAAAAGTGGAGAGCATGAAGTGGTCAGGAGAGAATGGGCGGATGTAAGATGCTTGATGAGACTGAGTCGTGTGGTGAAGCGGGGTAAGACACTCAAAATTGCAGGTTGCCTGACGTGGCAAGAGCAAGTGCCCACACGTGGTTGGGCACAAATCTGTTATTCTCAAGAGACATCACGGGCACCAAGCAGCGATCAGTAAAAGTAGGTACGAAGTGATCTGCCCGTTAACCCATGGACTACCTGGGTATCTACATACAGTTTCTATCCAATCTATATTCGCCATTACACATAAATGTAGCACAAGGGCCCACCTCCAATTCCAATCGTACTCATCACATCGCGAATTTCCAACACCCCCGCTGCAGGCCCAGCTACACCCAAGTCGAGCAAATCATCCAGTGTACCGTTCCTCGAGGGCGGAAAGTTGTTAAGCGTGATGGTGCCCCCAATAGCATTCGTCCTGGTCTCGGGGTGGAGATTCTGCCAGATCCACCACACACGATCGATCTGAGCATGATGCAGATAAAACGCCGGTTCACCAGGGCTGGCAAAGAGATCACCGCCCGGATCGCCGCCGATGGTGAAATGGCCTCCGGTGTGAACCCCGTAGAAACCGGTGGCAAAGTCACCTTGCATGCGGTTCTGGAAAGACAAAATGTCAGTGTAGTTGCTGATGAGGTCGTAGCTCTCAAAGTCAGTCGTCCAGTTGGAGCTGACCCATGATGAGATATCACGGCGGAGGCAGCGCGGGTTGTAGGCAAACAGGGACGATGCGGGAACGACGCCAGGTGCCGCGAGGGTTGGTGCAATTGGACCGAGGTTCACTGACATGTTGGCAAAGGGACCAGTGGTAACGCAACCGCCGCCAGAGCCAGGTGGAATACAATTGAGTCCCGTGGGCAAGCCGTCGGTGCAATTGTGAGGGACGTACTCGCCGTTCCCGCTCATTGAGGTGGAGGACCCGTCAAAAACAGGCGAGTTGAGAGGGTTGTGGGCATACTTGCCCCAGTTCCAGTAGGGGTGGTAGCCGTTGTAATTGCATTCGCTTCGCAAAGCCTGCTCGAATGCATAGGTAAAATACCGGTGCCATGATAGGAAGTTCGCAGTGCCATGGATGGAAAAGGTTTGGTTGATGTGAACGGCCACGAAGTCATCAAAGCGTGTCTTGGCCCCCGGAACCTCAAGGGGATCAAGGAGGGACGGGTGTTCCATGAGACATCTGACTGCGTTGGTGTACGCTTGCCTGTTTGCCGCAGAAAGTGATCCCCTGGCTCTTGATATCAGTGACTGATCGCACTGCGGATCGTAATGGGGTACTCACCATTCACGTCTAATAGCGACATTCTCTAAGGTACAGGTTGTGGTATCACGATTCTGGGCAGCGTGGAGGGTGAGCTTGCCGAGAGCTGCCGCAGCGAGGATATCTGTTTGAAGGGTCGGGCCGACCACGTAGCCTCCCGACGCCGCCGAAGTGCCGGCTACGGAGAGAATACTGACCAGTCCAAAAGACTTCAATGTCGCGTGCATGGTGAAGGCGGGCCAGTGAAGGACAGTGATGTGAGAGAGTTGGCACACGAAAAACTGACATCTCGGGAATGTTTTATACCGGCAACCAAGACCCCGGGACTCCCAGGAACCATGGTTGACCATCAGTTGGAAGCCAATGAGGGTCCATGAGGGCAGAGCCTTGGTATCTAAGGAGACTTCAGTGGCACCGACAAGACTTAGCTGGCCAACCAGAGACTAGTTGACCATGTTTGACGATGGAGTCACGTATCCAAGCACGATAGACTGGCGAGTGTACATTAGCCCCATGCTGTTGGTTGTTTGTGGTGTAACTCGAGAAAAGTCTTCCATGACATGTCCGAGTAAGTGGAGGAAGGCCATGAACTCACGAAGCTGCTTGAGGGTTAGCGTCTCCTTCGGGGTTGAGGGTGGATGCAAGTGCGACTGCACTGCAACCTAACGGCAGGCAGCGTATTGAGCCTTGGGGCCTTTTGAAAGGCGGTGGTTTTGATAGTATTAGGAATATTTGTATGTGTTTCGGCCAAGAGCGGAAGAATAACCATGGTGCACTAGGGTGTAGTGGCTCGATTTTTGTTTTATTTGGATATGTGTCAACATGGTAATGGTATAAGGTGTGTCTCGGCAGTTGAGGACATTTTCGTTCTCACCCACCCAACCTTGGCATTGGCTGGGACAGGGTACCCGTAAATAGATGCATGATGCATGATGCTTGATGCTTGATTCCAGTAGCCACCTACCCGAGTCCAGGTATTTTTGTGTCTGTCGGTGTGTCGGTGTGTCGGTGTGGTTGCGGGGCAGCTGTCACCCAAAGTGTACACAAAGCAACATGGAATTCTCTTGCTGTTTATTATCCAGCCAACTATACTGTTGAAGTGCTTATGGCAAGTGCCGCCACCTTTTCTTTGACAACGAAAGCCCGGGCAAGAATGGAGATCTGTGTAGCTAAAAAGACCTGACGTAGTCGCAATTGCAGACGATAGTCTACCAAGTAAGCCATAACGCCGGTAGTTTTCGAATTCCAGGCCTTCACATACCACAGTTACCTGCTAGAGATAGCGTAGGGCGGTCACGGCAGCCTGGTTGCCGTGATGGCACAACTTTCGCCGTCTTGCTCCTTCTTCCTGTAAACTTCTTTGACAAGTTTCATCTCGCACCCCGACAAATGTCTTGTCCAGCGACTTTGTTAATTCATTCACCCTCTTCCATTAGTTTCCAATTAGCAAACGTCGACTCTCGTACCTAAACAAAACCCTACACTTTCCTCTTTGTTATGCTCCCTCACCTTGCGCAGAAAGACACATGTCGGCTAGATCGGATAATCGGGACCGAGGCTTGCGTGTGAAAAAGCGTGTCGCTGCACTAACGATTGAGCAGTGCCGAGCTATTATCATCAACCTGGCCCATAGACTTGATGTTTTGGAGATTGTTATAGTCAAGATGCTCAGGGAAGCTGGTATAAGCTGGCGCCAGCTTCGTCTAGGCTGTGAGCTCCTGATGCGCTTCACAGCCGCCAAAGATTTCAAGCCGCAAGGGGTGCCCGTACCCGATCTAGGCATTTTTCGTCTTGACATTACTCCTGTTAACTGTGACATCTACTGACCTCCTTGATAGATAAACACCTTGTTGCTCCCAGAGATGTGATAGATTTAAGCGTCGAGAGCATGGAGAAGCGGCTACCCAAACCTATGGCAGATCTGACCGGCGATCTCAAGATTGACCTCACAGAAGATGATGGCTCCCACCCGACCCAGAGCCAAGTTCATGATATCAACGGACTAGCTGCGTGTCTCAGCGATAAGCAGTTTCGTGCCCTTGTCCTTGAACTTGCTCATAACCCTGCCACAGCGGTCCTCACTCAGTACAGGCTTTGGGCTGCCAATCTAGGGTGGATGGCTCCGGGCTCACGAGGACTCGCCGTGGCGCCCCAAATGATAACCAGAATGGGGGCGTCCCAATCAATCCCGGGTGGGTTACGACTCCAGAATGGCCGACCGCCCCAGCCAATCCGCGCTGGCTCAGAGAAGAAACCCAGCCACCTGCGCAAGGCTGTGAAGCCTGGCCGAGGTAAAGAATGTTTTTCCATGCAAATGCAAGATGAGACTATGATTGCTAATACTGATCAGTGATGGTATACCGTCCAGTCAACAAGGTTTCACAGGGTCCCTCCACAGACACCAAGTCGCGAAACCAAAAGAGTTCGGCTGAGACCAACAAGGTTGATATTATGGAGCAGATCTGGCAACATGCAACATCAGGGCCTTTTAAACAGTAGGCGTCACCAGTATTTATGATTCTCCAAGTTGTGGTGCAAGTTGTAGAACTAGGGTTAAAGACCTCGCATCACCTGGTTTTGTTCTTGAGATTAGATGGGCTATGGTCTGGACGTCCAGCCGGAGATGGAGGGTTGGATGATGAAGATTGGGATGCTGCAACCACGCATATTGGCGGCGTAGATAGGGTTGCCCATCGATGTGCGTGGAAGATGACAGTGTGGGGTGGTTGATTACCCAAGTACCTACTTATAACCTACGTAGGTAGTCAAATTTCAAGTGTAGGTACCATCCCTATTACACTACCCAAATATTGGGCTTCTGGCAAGACCAGCACAAAGGGTAATAATCCCTTGTCACCTGCCAAAAGTAAAAAAAGTTTGCCACGCACCCTGTCATATAAAACAAGAGACTTGCTCCCAGCACTTTTTAAGTTGCGTTTAGAACATTTGACTCTTTGGATTATAGTTACTCTATTTTGTCCATTCCTTTATACTCCAAAATAATATGTAGCTCCAAGACCAGCTTCGAAAAGAGCGTGTGTACTCTGGGAACACACAGGGGGCAAAATGATGCCGTGCAATACAAAGCCCCACAGTTGTCTCAACACCCCGCTTTAATGCAAAATCAACACAGCATTGCTGCTCCCTGTCTTGATATCTTTGACCACCCACGCCATCAACTCCATGAAAACACCGAAAAGAAAAACCCAAAGCCACCTTGGCAGCCTGTCTAAGCGAGCCGGACCGTTCTTGTTTCACATCCGTAAAAGAATCCTTTACGGTTCTGGTATCCAATAGCCACACCAATGCGCCGGTAGATCTCTTGTTGACCACAGGCGGGGTTTTTGACCAACAAGAGCATGGCCGACTCTCCCAGCTCTAGGCACATGATGTCCTTTTCACCGCCGCAAGGTACGTATGGGGCAAAGGGAGACCTTGGGACTTCATCGGGCACGCAGTAGTCCAACTGGCCAACGATCTCTCCGCTATGTGCGTCTTTTGTTACGATCCGGCCATCGGAGTCCTGACGAGCAAAGAGGTCCTGGCCGGGAAATGCTGCAAAGTTGAAGCCTATGCGTTTGGCCCGCCTCCACTCAATGGCATCCCAGGATACTTGCTTCGCATTCGCTGACACGAAGCGGCGGAATCGGCCTTCCACATCCACAACTTTGACTCCCCTGCCGCGCTCTTCCATTGCCCGTCCACGGGACAAGCTGTCGGGGTTTGCCATCGGCATCCCATTGGCCGGATGAATCTTTTCTTCCACGACTGAGATGAACTTGAAGTGATCCGAGGGTTTAAAGGCATGCTTCGTATTAGTTTCTATCCGGAGGGGGAGCGAAGCCCATGACCATGAGGGTGCAATGTGTTGCAGATTTTGTTGCGAATTCGCCCCCTTGGTGACAGACCAGGCAAGATGCCGGGCAAAGTTGTCCTTCCATAAACCTGCCAAATATTCATCACTGATGAACGAACCGCCGGCCTCGGCTTTGGCACTGTAAAAGCGAACCGCGAGCCCGGCAATGGCCAGAAACCGATCTCTAGGCTCCACCAAATCTCGCGGCGTATATGCCTCGACGATGTCAAGCCATTCCTCGTGAAGCTTTTCAATATCTCCTGTACGGCAAAGTTCAAGAAACAGCTGAGGAGACCTCCGCACCATGTTATTATTGATGGGAGTAACATGTCCCAGCTCTTCAAGCTCTGCCACTTGATTTTCCGGACAGGACCAATACCACCGCTGTTCGGTCCAGTACAAAACCCGTGGTGATAATCGTTCTTCCTGCAACGTCCATGATCTCCTTGCCACTGGCGACTCAAGCCTGATCTTGTCCAGCGGCATTTGTGTATTGTGGAGCCACTTGCCGCGCAGTTTGACCGCTTTGCTGCGATGTGACCAAGCCAGCCGGTCTTTGATCATACGGTCGGTCGCCTTGGAGCTGGATGAGGCGACGAGGGTGAAGGCCGCATTTCCATACACTTCGTGCATCAGGGATGCCTCCGTGTCCCAGTTCGTCCCTTTGGGGATACATACATTGTCGATCCAAAGGTAGCTATACCCGAGGTTCTTGGTAATGCAAATCGCGTCCTGCATGGTTTCTGGCAGATGCCATGATGGAAAGGTGTTCAATCTCTCCGGGACAGGGACGCCATCCTTGGTCTTGGTACCAGCTCCTTTAATTCTGGCCCACTCAGCCGCGGGCATCTCGGTCGGATCCCCCCACGAGTAGCTAAGTACCACATAATCCACCAGATTCTCGGGGCCTCTGACTAGGCGAACGTGATCGCTGTCTTTGATCTCAAGAAGCCACGTCGGATTCCGGCGTGACCAACGGTATCTTGATGAGCATTCGTGGTTGCAGTGGCAGTCCTGTATGACCCGTCGAAGCTCTTGAAAGTTGGTGTTGAGACTAGCACCCCTTTTGGTTGGATCGTTGGCTAGATGGCGGGGCTCGTGATTAAGAGAAACCGTAGCAGAGAAGGATGGCTTTTGAGGGGGCGTGGACGTGAGCAGTAGTCTGTCACCCGAAGACTCGATGCTTAAAACAGCATACACGGGCGATTGGAGGTCAGGATTGGTTAAAGTCTCGACGTCTCGACCCGTGATCTGCTCCAAGAGAAACGCCCGGCGGAAAGTGCGGCAAGTGTCGCAACCGGATACTCTGGCGCAATAGTCGAGGTCTAGGAAACTGTGGTGAAGCAGGCGTGGCGACGAACAACCTTCGAAAGAGCTGTCTTGCCTCCGTTGCACCTCGCCCCACCGGATCAGGTCGCAGACCTCACCACAGCCATTGCACTGTCGTTGGCAGTATTCATTTGTCTTGATCTGGCCCAGGTCGTTGTGACTTGCTGTTGGCTGGCCAAACGTCTCCAGCACTAAACGGCTCAAGAGATGGACACGGCTCTCGAAGGCTGATATTGGTGACAACATTGTCAGTAAAGATGGACGATGGCAGTAGATAGTTAACACGGAGATGGGACGAACAGTAGCAACAATGTCTAGAGGTTGATATAAGTAAATAATATCAAGCCTTCTAACTCGAAGACACTACGAAGTTACAGGGGTGATTGACATGCCCTGAGGATTTGAGGCTTGTCCTTGTTCGATGCCAAGGCTGGTTTGCGGCCAAAAGGTTCGTGCCGCTGGGCGCTGTTGGTAGACCCTTTCAGGGGTGGCGGGGGTAGGCGATGACGCACAAACCGAGCCAAGCAGATACGGATGGCATGGTTGGAGATGATGGGATTTGTGGAAGCCCAGGCCCTTCTTGTTGCCTGGGAAGGGACTGGGGAGGGACTGCATAGGGCTGATGCGGATTTCCAACGTGTGACAAGCCAACCGCCTATCAGCGTGCGCGCGACCGCAAATGAGCTCTTGTGGAGGGTGTTGAAGGTTGTGGGAAGCGGTTGCTAGACCGAAGCGAAGCGAAGCGGCTCCGTGGCCGTGGTGGTGGTGGTGGTGGTGGCTCAACGGCTCCCCGGGACGTTGCGAAGCACCCTCGTCAGGGCTCGCGGCACTGGAGAGTCATCCGGAGACCGGATCTTGGCATCAAGTATGCCTTGCGGCACGGTCGAAGCGTTGGTAGAATAGTGAGGTGGTAGTACCGAGCCGAGTACGTATTGGCAAAGACCACGGATTTAGAGCCACTGCCACGGCCGAAATGAAAGAGACATTCTCTCGCGTCAGTCCAAGTGGGGATTTCGCCTGCCGTTCGGGGCAATGAAAACAAACGACTCAGAGGTGCAGGAATTGATGATGATTGCGATGGGGTCCATTTGGGGTTTTGTCGCACATTGTCCAATGCCGAAAAGCGTTGTGCAAGCAACTACCGAATGATGTAAGATCGTTATGCTGTCGATACCTTATGGGGACGTCGGCAACCCCGCGGTTGGGTTCTGGCGTAGCGCTCTGGAGGTTGGAAGAGGGTTATATATATCTGTAGAGTTATTAAAAAAAGACAAATAATCATCACCAGTCCCGCTGCAGACCACATGATATTCGTAGGTAGTTGATATGCAACGGTTCCAGGTTGTTTGTTTGTAGCAAGATGATGTGCTCATCAGAGGTCATTCGGCCCGAGGAGATCAGTGTAACAGAAGCGGCAAGGGAAGACAGGAACATGGGACGAAATTAGATGGAAGGGCAGCGGGAGATGGAAGGCGCAGTTGATGGAAGCCGAAACACTCACTCGTGGTAAATGAGCGATACCCCACACCGGCCAGTTTTGAAGCCTACTCTGTAATGCTGCTTGGGAATCTCGAGTGTGCTCGAGGCCCTAAAGAGAGCCTTGGGGGTTGGCGGGGCAGGCAAACGGTGCTGTCTCGCCCGCTAGAGGCCCCGCTGTTCCTCAGGCAGGGTGGAGATGAGGGGCAGGCAGGCAGGCAGGCAGTGTCATGTTACTGCAACCTAAAAAAATAGAGGCTTTCGATGACGTTGATCTCGTGAAAAAGAAAAGAAGCGCATTTGTGTACGGGGTCCGCGTCTGGTTGGTCAAGTGCCGCCATCCAAATGTGCCTCGTCTTCCAGGCTGCGCACCCGGCCAACCTAACGGGTTTTTTGTGGACCATCGTACAGTTTCGACTTGGACTACCAAAGGTAACTCGAGTTCGGAATTGAGGCTCTGATTCGTACATCAGGGACGCGAACATCCGGACCAGATTGTTTGGATTCCAGGTTGCTTCCATTCCATTGCTTGCATTGCTTGCTAACAGCGTAGCTAATCTCAGGCAGACGGGCTCGGAGTATCTTGCGGCACCTTGGGGCAGAATGCGCAGTCGAGAGCAATCAGATTCACCGCACCCTCGACCTGTTCAAGCAGTCAGAACTGTGGACGTAGAAGCTATCACCAGTATGGATAATGGATGGCCGAGTGCGAAGTGCCCTTGCTCACCAGTATGGAGCTTGCCTTGATCTAGGAAAGCTTGAAGGGAGCTTGGCAGCCAATGGCAGCGCGCTCTCTTCCCAAGAGGGCAGCCGATGACACCTGCGAGGTCCAACAAGCGAGAATCACTCGGGCACTGCCATCCGGCCAACCCCAAATTCGACATCTCATGCGTATTCCGTCGCGACTAACAAGACTCGGTGTGGGGTCCAAAAGTCAGTGAGTAATACACCCCTGAGTTGGAACTATATTCGATCATTTTTGTGGCCGACAGCAGTCAAAACACGTATGGTGGGTTCGTTCATGATGCGCATCCGGCCCCGGGATCCGATCATGGGGGGATGGATGGATGGAGGGATGGATAGATGCACTCACTCATCATGACGCCGCTCCAGTCGATCCGATAGGGCGATTTCCACGCTTCATCCCGTCAGCAATCATTGCACGCCCACCGTCTCTCTCTCCTTTTGTCTGGTCATGAAACCCCAGGTCCCAGCAGCAGCAACAGCCGACGACCCCTGGCCACGTGGCGCAAACTGCTTCAGAGACGGCACAAGTACCGAATGTGGCTCGTCGTGCAACCGTAGACTGGACTGGCAGGAAATAGGACAGAGTAGGGTGTGGCGCCCAGCCAACAGGAGGTGGCTGTTTATGTGAGGGATGTTTTTATCTGAGATGAGGGCATGGAAGCCTGGATCTCACACACACATAATGTATGTGCATGCCGGCCTTGGACTAGCTCTATGACTGACCTCAGGTTTACGTAGTCACAGGGGTACCCAAGACACCGCTATGGAACTCTGTTATGTCTGTTTCTGGCCTCCACAAGGCATACACTCAGCCCAGGAAGTGGATCTCAAGATATCACGGCTCTAGTTATATTGCTCGCCCAGTTCCCCCTTGTCTACATCACAGGTCATATGCTCGCAACACCTTCCTCACGACACACACACACCCACACCCGTACACACTCGCATACTCACACTCGCACACTCATACACTCGCACACTCATACACTCGCACACTCATACACTCGCACACTCATACACTCGCACACTCACATACGTTCTCATTACCGCATTTGGCTGAAAGCCTGAAACCTGCAACCCCGTCATCTTCTTTCCTGTCACAGTCTGTCATCCTTGTATTCACATCACGACGATAGGCTGGCATCCCAATCCACCTACCTACCACAATGCAACACACCAGTAACTTCCGGTGGAAGCTCATACACCTGCTTAGCATTCTAGTCCACCTCGGGCTTGTTTGTGCGGGATCAGTTGCCTACGTCTACAATCTGGGACAAAATACCCGTCCATTAGAGCGGACTAGCCTGACGATTTCAAGTGCCGACTCAAACCCCTGCCCGCTCACTATGGTGGATGGCATCGGGGGCTGGGGGGCATTTGACGTGGCAGGTCGCACTTTACTGATGAGCTGCATATTCCTGGTCAGTTTGACTCCACCTGCATGTCTAAAGAGTCGAGGGTTGCTTACAAGATTTACAGGGTGCCCTTGGGTTGACTATCAACATTGCCGCCTTTGGGCTGCTACTCTCCATGGAGATACACAGAGTGACATTGACCGAGGGCCAACAACATTGGCGCAAGCAAATCGTCACGATCTTTGCTTGCGTGCTTAATATATTCCTGTCGAGCGCCGGAGTTGGCATGGCCAGCATCTTGAGCACAAGGGTTGCCGAATCAAACTCAATGATAGTACCACTGGTTTGGTTATCATTTCAAGTGTAAGCGCATCCGCCCTCACGTCTGCATCTATACGATCTGCAGCTGCCGTGTCTGGCATGACAGACCCATCAAGCTAACGCCGGCAATGCCTTTTAGACCAATAGCTTTGTCCACCGCCATCATGGATGCCATCAAGAACCATCGTGAGGGCCAGGACCTACTGGACTAGTGAGTCCTTTTCTGCAGAATGGCCGCAGCATGGGTCACCGTAACTGCGTCGAGGTTCGAGCACATTTACATGATGGGTGGGCCGTTCAAGTTTTCGGGCGGCATTGGCGGCAGGGTTGGTTGACATTTTCTTTCTTTATTATTCCTGTTGGGTTTCGACCTTGTTTGTTGGGTTACACTTCTTAGATGGATGCTCTCACGAGCACACACGGCGTTTGGGTAGGCATTGCGCATTTTCAGGGACGGTTTGGGGTGGTTGATTGGCATTTGCACTTGGAGGTACGGTATACCCACGGAGCCGACTTCGAAATATCGAGAAGCAGGTGTGGGCATGATAAGACGGTGAGATGCTTTCCACAACATTTACCCGATACGATGGTTTGCAGGGTGGTCCGCGTGTTGAATGGCAAGGGCGGGTGATAATCATGGGACATATATACGCATATATTGATTTTATGTCACGAATATGTATGTGTGTAATGCGTGAGGTGTGTATCACCACCAGTGATTTGGTTCCTGTCCCCCGGGAGATGCACCCTTCAACTGGACCCGGAAGGAGGATAAGTCCCCAGTCTATATCGGATCCAGTTCTGCAAGACCCTTGCTTCTCTTCCTCAGGCTCTTACCGAGACATGGAGACGGCTCGCTGACTATCTTGATAACTTGACATCGGTCGTGGGTTGTTGGGCCCCCAAATGATCCTTGCCAGGTCGTTGGAGGCCAGTGGGATCAGCCTCAGCGGACAGCATAGCGGTGACGAGTGATTGGTGGCACCAGTCACAAGAAATGCAAGGTTCTTTCTGTCGCCATTGGTGCTGTGCCGCAATGCGCCGCCCCAGCTTTATCAGCGGGCTGCCAAGGATTAGGTTGGGGGGTTCGTAGCTTTAGTCATATTCTCCCTTGCATTCCCACACTCCACTTGCAGTCGCTCCTCGCAGTTTTCCCTTCCGGAGACCAACGGCTTCACCATGACCATGCTCCCCTCCGAGAACCGTGCAGAAGCGCCCGTCTGGTCGGGCCTGCCGGGCTCTTTCTCCTCGGCTCCCACTCCGTCGACAGCTCCCGCAAGCCCAGAAAGGAAATCCCGCACGCTGCAGGGCCCGTCGGCCAAGGAATGGGCCAAACATCGTGAAACTATCGTCGGTCTCTACAAGCAGTATCCACTGAAGCGAGTAAGCGAGCTGATGAAGAGGCACTATGGCTTCGTTGCAAGGTGTGTTTCTCGTGTTTTCTTGCTCCGTCATCGTCAAGGTTAATTACCAGGACGCTCCTCCATCTCCACCCGTGTGACCGTGCTATGTCTTGTGTCTCATCGAACCAGGACCGCGCATGGCAAGCTCTGTCTCTTGGCCTCGCTCCCGCGATGCTGGCTCCCGCCGCCGACCAGAGACTATCTTGATCCAGCTGCCCGGGCCCCGTCAGGATGCACCGTCTGCTTTCCCCTTCGAGTTGGCTAGTCAAGTGACTCGGCCCTCCGCACCGTGCAGCATATCGGCCTCTTCTCTCCCCGGCCTTCTTAACTATCAATGCTCCCACGCTACCTAGGCTCTCTTCTCTCATGATCGTGTCTCCCGGTCCATGTCGTCGTCGAGTTTGACTGTCTTGCTACCACACGCCCTGGCTCTTTTCTCTCCCCCTACCTAGCCATGACGCTCATAAGGCTTACTGACACTGGCGACAGCAAGCGCATGTATGACAAGCGGTTCCGGGAATGGAATGTGTTCAAGAACGGCAACAGCGAGGATGGGCCGAGAGCTCAGCGCCGTGGCTCTCCTGCTTCCACGTCGGTATCAGACGGCACCCGGATTGGTGAGAATGATCTCATGAGTCAAATTGACGTCCGCCGAACAATACGATGCGCCAAATCTGTCCAGCAAGGAGTCAGAACAGCCGCAGGGCAACCCCCTCCGTCCCCTCTCAGCCCCCTCTCACCGCATGCTGCTCCCAGCCCATCGCCCGCGCCCTCTGCCAGAGGGAGCATTCACATCTCTGACCTCTTGACGGACCGGAGCATGGTTCATCACTTGAGCATACCCAGTCTTGTCAACCCCATCGACGAAGGATCCTCTCCACAGGCCACATCTTCGCCGGAAACCGCGTATGGGACTCCCAGGTCGACTTTGACCGCGTCAGACGATCACACCCCGGCCAACCCTGACGCCCGGTCCAACACTGGCTCTCCCGGCCCGAGTCTGGCTACCTACAAGGCTCAGATTCAGACGCTTGCGAGATCACCACCTCCATCTCTGGCACTGGACGCAAGGACGCGGTCCCTGAAAATCATTACCCTCAGCCTAAGAGACTACTATGACTGGCAGCTTCAGAACATTCCCGAGGGCGTCCTACCTGATGATTACCTGGGAGCCCGTTCGACTCTCGAGTCCACCAAGTACTGGGCGACCATCAAGAACGCCATTTATTTGATCAAGCTGTCGGCAGCATCCTTGGATGGCGCTGACTCTTTGCCTGCGAACCGTGCGTGGCCTGCCTTGTCCGAAGCTGGCGTTTTCGCAGCAGATGCCATGACATCTCAACCCTTTGATTTTCTCAAGAATCTGTTTGCGACCCTCTCACCTGCCAACCTGAGCGCCCGCCCTGAGCTTCGGACCATCCTCCTACAGTTTCTTTCCATACAGGCCGAAGAAAGCCTCTCAGCAAATCACCCCATCACGTTGATCTGCCAGGAGCTGCAACGTGATGAAAACTGCCAAGAAGTGTCCCGCAGGGGTCTTCAGTGCATGCTCGATATTTTCAACACACGTCTTGGGCGGTCTAGGGCTGTCACGATCAAACTTACGGATTCCCTGGCCACGCTCTTGCGTCGGAATGGAGAGTTTGACGCCGCTCGGGATATCATTGTGGAACTGCTCAAGTCATGCCGTCAAGTATACGGACCGGAGTCGGACCAGGCTCGCGCCACGGAAAACGAGCTCGCCCATCTTTACATGGCGACGGAAGAGTGGGACTTGGCAATTCAGCACTGCATGTCTGTCGTCACACGCCCTTCAGGTCTCGGGGAGCAGACAGAACCATCGCTGTACCAAGACGGCATCGCAGCACACACCATGGAAGATATTGCTGAGATTTACCAGCGGCAGGGGGACTTGAAACAGTGCATTTTCTGGCTCGAGCGGGCTGCTTCGATCGCCTTGATAATATGGGGGCCGAAGTCTCTTGCGACAAGCCATATTGTCGACAAAATGACGAATATTCAGCGGCAATTCGGCAAGGACTTGCTGAGAAGTGCCAACATGTGGGAGGCTGCTTTAGTGCAGCAGGACTAAGGTGTAGCGGCCCAACCGTTGTTGTTGTTGTTTTGGGTGGGGGGGGGACCATCTTTGTTGGCTGGTTTACGGTTAATCTTCTGGTCGGATCACCACATTTGGATTGGAGCAGGTTAATATTGTTGGTTGATAACGGAACGCAGCTATAGCTTTGCATATCATGCGGCCACCTGCAACCTCCTGGCTCTCCATCCAGACTGGAGCATCCAGGAGAGACGGCGAGTCTGAATTTGAATTGAGGAGCTTTCCTGAGCTGATCAGAACTTGGGAGATCGCACCCGTAACCGGAATGCCATTGGCGCGGTGATCATTGCCAATACATTGAGCACACTGCCGGGGAGCACAGATGTGGGGACGACAAGTGTCACGAAGTGGGCTGGCGAGCCAACCGCATACCACTTAATATCAGACTGTCGGTGACTCTAACAATTTTCTTTGGGGGCTTAAAGTCTAGCTTTGTTTGCTGAGTCAGAAAGTCCACTGAGAAGGCTGGTGTGACCGAACATCAACCCAAGGACCCTGGCGGCTTGCGAAGAGGAAGGTGACTTGGAGGGATCAGCAAGTTCAACAGACGCAGTTGCTGCAAGACAGGCAACACCCTATAAACCGCCCGTCATGTCTGGCGGAGACGCTAGTTCTGATGTCCCATGAGACATTTCGAAATTTGGCCCCCAAATCCAAGGTAGTCAGCGCGTCTTAGGGATGCCAATCTCCGTGTCTGTGTCCGAGTGGGACTTTGAGTCCGAGCTGGGTGTTACCCCAGGTTCTGAGGCTTGCCGTATGCCGTGACCGCAGCAAAATCAAACACTTTGATCACCACGCCGGCCGGCATTCTAAGAGTGGGCAATCAGGCACTCAATGATGAGTAATCCTAAGAATAAAGAGTATACATCTCCTTCGCGGCCAAAGATCATGGCTTCCATCCCATCTTCAGGCATCCATTCGGCCTGCCTGATGGAGATACACAGATGAAACGACGATTGGCAGTCCTCCCCATCTTCATCTCTAACTGGCGGGTCATTCCTTGTGTTTTTTGAGCAGCACATGGTTATCGCAGCTGCGTTCAGGTATAAGGCATGGATGTAGCGGAGTTGTGCAGTTGGGTTTCTCGGCCTCAAGCTGGTAAAGTTGGTTTGACATTGGGGGCGGTCCCTCGCGCCAAATTTGACGAATGAGAAGCATAGACAAGCCACCACCTACATGTTTTTTTCCAGAAGGTTTTTTTCCCGGGGTTGTCGTAGCTGTGAAGGGGGCGTTGGTGGCGAGCCAGGATAAAACTATCCCGGGGAACTGGTACTTGGTATAATTCATGGTAAGCGACCACCCCGGGGGCCGGCCAGGGAGGCCCAAATTGTCATTATCTGGTATATGTTCCAGCACCACATCTAATTTCCACTCAGTAGTATACACAAAATAAACACCCAATCTGGGCACATTTCTCATGGCACACGGGCTGTGAATGTTTCAGGAGCTTTGCAATGGAGTTGTGGCTGCATTTACGACTTTAATCCGACCTCAGGCGCTAAACACTGCCCACTCGCAGACAAAGGTAAAACTGGACTATACTTTGACGGTCAAGTTTGTGAGACACAATGTAAAAACGGGCCATCCTTCAGCTTCCTATCCGGCATAATTGCCAGACATAGCTGTAGAATCGGGTGGCTGGGCAAATGAATATTTGGGACAATGCCGTATACATGTTGATGAGAAGTTGGGTAATTTTGCCTGGGTCGGGCTACTCCGTCATCTCCCGGCAGTCCATAGGGCTGCATATCGGCTTACATACTTCGCCGTACCTTGGCCTCCATGGCACGGGCGTTTTAAGGTAGCACCTTACATCATGTCTCGAGGATGGGGATGTGGGTCAGATTGTTCCAGAACATTCCGGGGTTAACCGCGGCTTCTGCCTTGGTAGGTATCCATTGGCGTGGGCAGCAATCCTGGGAAGGCAGGAACTGTCAAAGGCCATGGGGCCTCATGACTGATTCGTCATGGGGTATTCGTGGCGGTGAAATTCCTGGATCTTTCGGGGCTCATCTATGTATGTCCATATCTGCCTTGGGGGCCGAAGGCATCTCACCTTCGGTCTCAGTAACGCATTATTTGATTGCCTCGTGTGGGATGACTACACTATGCAGTATAAAATCTGGTTGTTACCAGGCATCGTGCATTCGTCACGGCGGTGGGGTAGCGAGATTGACTGGGTGCAATACAGCCAACAACTGGTGCGCCATTGGCTTCGCCCGGATGCATTGTGTCTGGACGCGACTGTTGTTGTCGCAAAATAGCGAGGTATGTTGAGCCGAATAAATTACGAATAAGTTACGAATACCGCTCTTTCCCAACATTGCTTTTCAAGCTTGGAGGCCTATCATTGCTAAGAAGCCTTTGGGGCGACGCGACCATGGTACGCAGCTGATTGTAGAAAGATAGGTACCAATACTTACTCTGTGCTGATGACGTGATATATCTAGACACACTACATGATAGGTTTTGAGATGCATTGTCAAGATGGCGTACCAAACTGAGGCCCTCGCCATTGCTGCCTTGGTTCAATTAATGGTAAGCAAGGTATGCACCCAGAAGATAACATGCCTACCCCTCAAAACTCGCCGACGGTATTTTCAGAAACATTCGACTCGCCCTGTGCGGGTAACTTTGAGAGTACTCCTTTTCATTCCGGAATGGGGCCAGCTGCGCAGCAAGTCGTCGTCACGGAATAGAATCGCACCAGATGGGTTCCACTGAAAAGCGTGATTACCTGTGATACATGACTTCCGAAAAGATACTGTACCACCATCAAAATGGTCAAGTGAGACATTGATCAATGGTATCACGCTTCTTCGTCTCTCGTTTGGTCGCACTGCCTGTGTTGTTTGTTTTTGTTTTTAACAAGACGCTCTCGTCATACCCGTTGTTTGTTTACATTCAAGCCGTTCAAGTTGAAACTGCCAACCAGAGAACGACCCATCTTCACCATCCTGTCTCTGATATTGTCCAGTGACCCACACGGCACTGTCCTCACAAAAGCCAATTGCCGGTTTTGAGCCCTGCCTACTAGGTTAGCCACTGAGTCCTTGTCATCATCACAGCAACTGATATGAGGTGATAGTCAATTTCCTGCAGCCAACGAAAATGAAAAGCAACGATGTCGTCGCGATCATTATTCTTGGATACGCCATAGCTGGATTCCTGGCGGGGCTGGGGGTTATGCGGCTTGTTCGTTTACGACACGGAAGAGATTCGCCGTCGACCCTTTCCACCCCAGAAGATGAATCAGCCGAATCAGCATTGAAGAATTCAGGTTCCGCTATAGAAAGTGAAAGCTCTCAATCATCCCAGCCCATAGCAATGCCAGTTCCGGGCCCGCTGCCTGGTCCACCTAATGGCTTTGGTGAAATCGGCTTTTCTGTCCCTCCCTTTCCATGGGTGGGAGCAAGGCCGCCCTTCCCTGAATCCACTCGACCCTAACTGGGCTTCCTTGACCCGTCAGTTTTTGGTTGTTGCCTCTCAAGAAAGAACCAAGAATCGACTACACTCGAGACAGCTATAATCGCCGACCTGGTTCTCGTCAGGAAGACCATTCCTTATGTCTCGGGGGTGGTAATATAGTACGACCAAGCAGGGACAAAAAGGGAAGTTGCCAGATCAAGGATAACACGGGTGACAGCCATCTGGCTATCACTGACAGACAAGGTGTGTACGAGTGGAAAACATGAATGACCGAGGCGGGATAACCTGGAAATCAGCTCGAGCAAAGTTTTGATATATTGATAGTTCACTTGGGGAACGTGCATAAAAAGCTGAACCGTGTTTTTGCAACGTGGGTAATGAATTGTACTTGTTCCACCACACCAAGCTATTATCCTGAACCAATACCCCCCGCCAGGCTCTGAACTAACATTTTGCTTATCTAAACCATATACATATATCTTGCCAAATATCGGACTTGTGGCGTGTATGTGGCGTTACGAAAGGAGCCCCAAGGAAACCAGGGAGGCGTTGTCTTCAGCTTCCCAGGTTAGGAAAGCCGAGAGTTGACGGTCATATTAGGATAGGCCTTGTGGATCTTTTCGACCGGGTCGGTTTTTTCAGACGCGGCAGGCTTCGTCGATTTACTTGAGCCAGTCAGACGCGCAAAAAAAGTGTCTTTCTTTGACTCCTTGCTGGAGGCTTTGTCTTTGAGGAGGGAGGTGTCAGACGTCACCGAGGCGAGGTCGGAATCCTTCAACAATGATGACATGGCGATAGTCTTTGGTGTTTTTGGGTTGTAAGATCTTATATACCTAGGTAGGGCAGGTAGATACAGAAATTATATGTCCATGCAAGTTGAACAGTCAACAGTGAACAGGTACTGGCTTTATATCTTTGATGGAAGTCGTTTCTGGCCACAGAAGATCTGGCACAACTTTAAATCGTTACGTACGCTACACTATTGACCCTGAGTATGCCTGTCAGGCAGCAAATTACTTGCAGGAAAACTTAGAGATGCCTGGAGATCCCAACACCATGACTGTAGCTAAATCCCGTGATACAGTGACTCCTCGCCGTCATAAACCAAGCATATCTGACCAATCGGAAGAATACGTTGGCTTGAATTAGGATGTCGCTATTTGGTCTTGTGTAGCAGACATCTGCAAGGTCATGCTTTTTGAAGAAAGCCTAGCTAAAGGCAACCCCGGCACTTGAATGCGGTGTGGAAGGTGGCATTGAGGCTAAATTGTGACACTTGAGGACTTTAGTCATGCATATCTCTGCCAAAACCTGTTCAGACGGGAGCAGTGGAGGGTTATGTGGGCTGCAGATTTGGAACAGGAACCTCACTCTTCCGGCCCGAGCCAACACCCCGTGATAGAAGATACCAGACAAGAAAAGATAACCCCAATCATGAACCAGACCAGTGTGTACCGAGGGTAGAGACCTAGAACAACAACTCTGGAAAACAGTGTCTCGACATACCTACCTCATTCGCTAAACACATCTCATCACTCCGGGTTGATTCATCTTGGGGTACCCAATGGCTTCTTGTGATGCCAACCTGGTGGTGGAAGAGCCATGTTATTTCCCAGCTACTCCTTTCCTTTGTTTCGGGATACCTAAGAAAATGGGTGCATCAAAGAGAGAGATGCTGGACTATAGCAACGAAATTTGAGTACGAGATTCTAATTCCGGTCTCTATAATATCTCTCCTACCTATCTAGACGTATCCTTACACCTTCTCACTCAATAGGTGGTCGCAACACTAGGTAGACATTGTCGGTCTTCTGTGCTAGTTGCTTTTTATTCACTTTCATATGCGTACCTTGCATATCTTGCCGGTCTTTCTATTCTAATTATACCATTGTGAAAAAGCAATGTCAACAGAACTCAAAGCCAAAAATGGGCCTCTGTTTATTACTCGTACCTAATACCCTGTTGCATTGATCAACGATAGCCGATAAGGCCCCGTGCCATACATCCCTACATGCAATTACACGAGTGATAAGAGTAGATCATCCCATTACTTGTCTCCAGTCTGCATCTCCCTTGGGTGTTATATCTCCTTGACATACACCAACCTTGGCTCAGCCGTCCAGTACTCACGGGGTGGCACTCAAAATCAACACAAGCCAAGACTGGGTTTGCACTCTGTGGTGGCTGTGCTCGGGGTCGTTCCTTGTTTGGAGGAAGATGACATGCTGTATCATTGGAAGACAGCTTCCAACAGAATGCTGACACCGCCGCTACAGAAGCATAGGCCAATCGGTGCACTTCGGTAACATGAACCTTGTTATTCCCATTCCAAATACCTACCTTAGCTACAAATCGGTATGTATCAGTGGCACCATCGGATGTGGGCTGAGCCAGATGGTATTAGTCAGATCCTGCCCCCACAAATCTACTTCTGTAGACATTTCCCATGTTCAAGACGTCAGTAAGGTACCGCTCAGACTCATCTTTTGCTCTCAAACTAACATGGAGCCAGAATATAGAACACGACGGCCTCACAAAAAGTCACGAAATGGTTGTTTGCCATGTAAACAGCGTCGGAAAAAGGTAAGGAATTACCGCCATGCATTCACCATGCCATCATTTGACATTTGCGGCCATACTAAAACATTAAATTCATCATCTGTTAGTGTGATGAGCGCAGGCCATGTTGCACCAGATGTGCTGACCGAGATCTGAAATGCCAATATCAGTCGCGCCAACCGCAAAGGGAGGATTGGCTTCCAGTCTCCCCTGCGCTGTCCCGCTCACCGTCGGTTCTTTCCATCCATGGAACAGGCTCCTTGAACGCAGAGGAGCTCGAATTGCTCCGACACTACCTCACCCACACTTCCCGGGCAATACCTTACGACGACGACGACCTTTACGCTCTCCAGGAAGGATTTCCAAATCTTGCCTTTCGCTCTCGAGCTCTCATGAACTCGATTCTCGCATTGGCGGCGATATGCAAGTGTCACGACATCATATCACAGCCCACGGTAGACGAAAGGCACATAGATGAGGCCCATGCATTGTTACTGATCGCAGAGGATCGGCATAGGGAGTCATTACGACGAACTCAAAATGATATCTCTAACCTCCATCGAGAATGTTACGATGCCACTCTCGCCAACGCGCCGTTGATGGTCTTGTACATTCTAGCAAATCACTCTGTTCGAATTCAGTGGGCGGGAACCATGCGTGATATTCCAACCGGCTTTGTTCCAACACAACTACAATGGGTATCCCTCATCCGCGCGGCCCACCTCGCTTACAATGGCATGCTGAATGACATTGACCAGCCGTGCGAGCCTTGCTCAGACACAAACTTTGGAGAAAGTATCCCTCCAGCCAGCCCTCTTTACCAACTACCACCCGATCCCATAATCCGTGTTACTTCGCCCGAGGACGGCCCCATGAAGCCTACTAGGGACTTTTTCCTCCCCATCCTAGCGGCCACCTTCCAAGCCGCCATCAAAGGCTTACGGATGAGGGCCGAAGTCAAACGGGCTGAAATGCCAACCGATCCCGGCATCGCATTTTCTTTTGTGGCATTGCGGGCCTTCGAGGTCATTGCGGACGAAGTTCTCCACACCAACACAAACGCCATCCACTCGAAGCTGTCACCATCAAGCAGCCAGTCATCGCCCGCGCCGCCACCCCCTAGGAGCCGATTATCTTATGTCTCGCCCTGGCTGCGCAACTATCTTGCTCGTGTCACCATGGCCACCCCAACGAGGCCCTTCAGACGCACAATCACCGCTTTTGTCAACAGGGTTCCAGCCGAGTATTTAACTCTAGTTCAGACGTCAGTGGAGCACCTTTTTGACTGCCGTGCGGTCGAAGGGGTAGTAGCTTCTGAGGGGCTTGCTGTCGACATTTTTGCACAGTGAGTACCAAAGCCTCTTGTTTTCTTTGTCCCTATGCATCAAGTACTCCCGCTGGAGCGACCAAGATATCATTATACTAACGAATCTTTTCTCATAGTTGGCTGGTCTTGGTAATGCTGTTGGATGGGGTTTGGTGGGTTGGCGGGATAGGGGCTTGGGAGCTAGGTAGAATCGTAACAATTATAGGTAACAAGGGGCTTGGGTCCTTACAGGAGAACAATACTTGGTGGCCGGCGAGCATGTATAGAATTTATGCTGAGTTGAAGAAACAGGTGATCACGGAGGTTGGGACAGAGGGTCATATCTGATTATTTACAGCCGAAAGCAGGGGGAGTGGAAATTTTGCTGCTGCCCTAACTTTTAATAGAATAATTCACGGTTCATAGATGGGTACAGACAACAAAATATGATGGGTTGATTGATTTAAACTGCAAGTCCAAGTATTTAGGGTATGCAAACTTTTATCCTGGAGCCTAGTGATGTTGTTCAGGCCTGATAGACCTTGTGATCCCTATGGAACCTGGTAAGAGGCCTGTGTATCTTCTCCACTATTCTATCTGGCGCTGTAGGGTATATGCTTGGTTCATCCAGGTCTATATATCTCCTGCGTGTTAGCTCGGTAGCACAAGATTTGACCTTCATGAACTTATCTATCTACACTTAGCTACCTATGTGGGTAAGAGGCATTGATGGCTTTTGCTTTGAAAACGAAGGGTACTGGTAACGGGGATTACTATTCATGTCTATGTTCTGCTTCGTGGGTTTTTTGCGATAGGTGTATCCACATGGGTTTGTAAAGAGGTAAGATTGATTTTCGATAAACTGTTACCTATTGGATTCTCTCAAGTGTGCCAGGAGTTCTTGCATGAGAACGCTGGGAAAAAGCGTGCGAAGAAGCGAAGTGAAGTGTTGAGATCGAGTGAATGTGTGCTGGCGGGAAAGAGATCAGCCGTCAAAACAAAGGTGAGCTGTCAGTCTAATGCAAAACAAAAGAAATGTAGGACTAGGTCCAGATAAGATATGGGTTCCCCCATAGCCCTCCTCAACCCAATCTTACTCGGTTTGAATTCCGCATTTCTTTTTGCAATCCTCTGCCTGCAAAAACAACCCAGTAGGAAGGGAAGCCCTGAGTTTTGCAATCTCGTTGGTAGAGATATCACCAAATTGAGTCTCCAGCCACTCGTCATCTAGGGCAAAAGTCTGCGGCAAGATCAAACCAATCCCGGGGTCTTCGGACGGGAAAGCAGCGACGATGCTTGCATTGGTGCATTCGGGGTTCAGCTGTGTATGAAAGGCTCCACCAGGGAACACAGTCATCATGTTTGGGCCAAGGTCGGTATGAATGACCCTCGGCTTGCCGTCTGCATCGACGACGCCGGCCTCAAGGACCGCTTCGGTGAGAACACGTCCTTCAATAACGGCGAACAATTCGGCGGAGCGAGGGTGAATGTGCAGAAAAGACATGCCGCAAGCTACGATAGAATGTCAGCGCCTGTTTCACATAAAGTACGACAGAATTGCCGAGTTTGTGAACTTACGAGGAAGTATGCCGACAGCCAGACTACCCCCAGTGCCTACAAGAGCAGGGAATGTTTTGCGATCGGCAAAACGCCCGGGGTTTTGACTAAAGTCGTAGACGTAGTCCTTGTCCTGAGGGAGGAGGGCAGCTCGGTCGACACCGCTGCATATGATACCATCAGTCATCTAGTCCGCACCTAATGCTAGAACAGCACTCTTTCAGCACTTACCTATCCGCGATTTGCAACTGCGCCGTGATACTCAATTGGGACGGTGACCGTTGAGCAAGGTTCGAAGGCGCCGCAATGCCTAACGACGCCATGGTTGAAATGCTGACAAGCATGCTGGCAATGGTAGGGGAGAACATCTTTGCAGTTGTGTGATGGGATGATGAATATGTATGTGTCTTGGTGGTATGGTGTTTGCTTTTTGAGATGGAGGGCGCGGTGTAGAGAGAATGCTGAGCTCATAAGGAGCGGACGAAGCTGGTTTAAATGCTCGGAGGAAAACATTTCTCCGCAGTTCTATGACACCGCAATCCTTGCAAGATTTGAGATAATTCCAAATATCGAAAGTTTAGTAGTCAAAAATGATTAGAGATAGCTTCTACATCGTCCCTGACGGGGCACTGCTCAAGGGCGTATTGGAAACCTATTTGGGGGCGGAGCTTCCTATTACGCTGACGCGAATACGCTTCCACGTTCCTTAGTCAGTGCCCAGTCCCACGTATACGCCAGACGTACACCGACACCCTGTGGACAATACGAAAAAAAATACATGGGGAACACGCCCTCGAGATCAAGGGCGTATCTGCGTACCTATTGTGGCGTTGCTCACATCTCTACATCAAGTAGCCTCCAGGTCCGTATAGCGGGCAGCGCCGCACCAAGTTGCATAATTGTCGAGTCCATGTGTTTGTCTGATCCAGTACAATTGACGACAGCAACCAAAGGTCTATGGGTAAACCCACGAAAACGGGCCGCCACCAAAACCTCAGTGCTTACAACTGAGCCAGCATTGGTAAGTATCTTTTCAGCCATACTTGGACAGAAGTTTTCTCATGATGGACATAGCACCACCCCTATACCCTCCTCCAAACAAAGCAAAATGATTTAAATGGTGATACCTTGACAAGTCATGCTTAGCAAACATCACAAAGCAGGAAAGAGGTGAGCTACTCACAGTTCGTATAATGCCACTCGATCATCATACTCCTCTGCTGGCTCCGATTTAGGAACAAGTGAGTGGTATTCTTTCCAAAATCCTCCAGCATCAAAGCCCCCAAACATCTTCATGATGCCCAGCTCGTACTCCGAGTGTGCGTAACAGGAAGACGGATCAAAAACAACCTCTTCAGACCCCTTCTGTGTGAAAATCCGACCTCGTCCATGATTCCCACTCCACAGATCCCCGTGCACAACGACAGGAATTACATCCTTAAGATGCCCCTCTCCCAGGAGTCGTGGCACAACCTTGCAAGCTGTTTTCTCCACCACATCGGAAAGCTCTCTGTCCGCGCCGTTCTGCTTGATACACTCTTTGACTATGGCCCGCAGACGGCAGTCTGCATAGAAATCTGCCCAGGTTTCCCGATAACTGTTATCCTGAAGTGTAGATCCGCAGCAGGTAGACACTGGAAACCCGAATATTGGTTTGGTATGCCCCTTTGGAATTGGGGCGGGGGTGGTATGTAACGTTGCGAGTTTGGCGGCAAAGGAAAGGCCGGTTCCACCCGAAGCTGAGGACGCAAGATCAATGAAGTCTGTTACAAGGAAGTATTTTCCTCCTGCGCTGGCGCCACCGCCAAGTTGGGGGGACGAAGAGGAAGCAGAGGCCGAGTGGAGAGGACCGTGGGCATATGCCTTTGGACAAAACGAGGGAACGGCATTGTGAATTGCATTCAACGAGGCAAATTCTCCGCGAAACATGACCTCGGCGTCAGGACCTGTGCCGGTTTTGACAAAGTACTGGAGCTCATGGCCCTCCTTGGTTGAGACGAGCTTGTATGTGGAAGAGAAGCCGGAGCCTCCATAGGAAAGCAGCTTGGTGGAAGTGGGTTCTAGCCCAAGAGCGGATAGAAGGGCTGGATCGACACTGGATAGCATCTTCGGCGGAGTATGATGAATTGGACAACGGGTTGGTGATGTTGTCGATAGACAAAACGTATCGGTCTGGATGACGTCAGTGCTCTGCCAACCCCTCAGGCTCAACACAAGTTATCACTGCTGGGTTTGAAGAACAACGAACTTGATCCAACAGATTGGGATGTCGCTATGGCCTCAGGGGCCACACTTGTCTGTCAGGTCTGGCATGGAGATACCTTTCTGAGTTTACGGGTAGAAGGAACTCGTGTCCGAAAAGGGCGGGGAACGATTTGACCTGAGGTACCAAAGGACTGACCGTGCGCCAACGTGGGCCGACACTGTGAAATAAGTGTGCTAACTTTCATCCGGTTCGCCGCCCCTGAACAAGACTGCTCCTGCCCTGCCTTGCAGCGTTGCACGGCAGTTGTAACCTGCTGCCGGGCCAGTCTGACTGTCTTGGCTTCAAGTACAGAACCTATACATTTCTTCCTGAAATGGTTCCCTTAATCCTCACTGTGGTCCACGTCCGGTTCGCAAATCCTGTAGGCATCCAGCAACAATAACAAGCAACCCACAACATAACCACCGGTTCTGTGGCCGGTAGTTGCACTGTCGAAGAGGGTTCCCCAGTGAAGTAGCGCCAGGACGCCATTCCTTCTGAAAGACAGGGGGAACCGGAAGAAGATATTGCCCACGACATCTCCCTGACTGGCAAGTAACGAGTTTTCTCTGATCTCCCCGAAAGAAGGCCCAATCTGACTACCCCACAATACAGGTCCGAAAATATACCCCAGCTTTTCATATGGCTCATTCTCAAAACAAGGACGCGTTCTCCTGAGCCACCAACAGCAGCAGCTACTGTAAACTAGACGAGCGACAACGACGTCGGTGGTGTATCTTGCTTGAACTATCCCCAGGACAGGTTGCAAAACAGCCCAAGCTTAACATCACCTTTTAAGACGCCAGCTCCGTTGGGGACTTGGGGTCAGCTAATAGTTGAGGAGCGGTGGAGTATCGATGTTATTTGTTACAGTCATTTTCGCTAGTTGCTTTGTGATGGGATGACTGATTACCTATTAGTGATTTTGGACGACTAGGCCAGACTCTCAATTAGATCTTCTCTTCTCATTGTGGGGCATAATATTCACCATGAAACTTCAAGCAGCTGACTGGCCACGATAAGAAGTCTGGTTTATTCATTGGTACGTGCACAGTTGCTGTGCTGTGATGTATATACAGGTGAATTCGAGTTGGACTATTTTGCCTCACTAACACAGTGACCTCCATCACTTTCCGAGCCGTCTCCATCCCCTCTAGCAAGATTCTATTGGTATTTGGGAGCAATATTTGCGCACTGGCGACTATCACTTTTGCTTTGACAAGGTACCGCAACAGAAACACTATTTATTGCCTGTTGTTGACAACAGGTATCGATAACCGGCTCCAAATTGTTTGGTAAGTCCCGTTTCCAACTGTGTCAAACGAGCCAACAGACCACTAACAACTTGATTTCACCTCTAGGCCACATTCTCGGCACAAGTTGGGAGTAGCTACCATAAGAGGACGACCGAGGCGTTGAGTGCCTTTGCCCTCTCCCGGATGAGAATGCCAGGGGCCTCCTTGAGCCAATCTGCAAGTGCCGGGATAATGATCGCCGGGCTGTTACTTGTGGCACTACTCCTCGCGATTGGCGATAACATGTGTGGCGAGGAAGCCCGAAGTCGAAAGAGGGATCTGTTTTTGCCTCTGTTGCTTACAACGGCTGCACTTCTGTTGGTGGTGGTACGGACATTTGGCCGGTGGAAGCTAGGCAAAGAAACGCTCGAGGTAGATGATACTATGATGATGATGTGTGTAGTGGGTTCAGTCCTGCCTTTTCTTACATCCAACGCTTGGGGATCAACACTGCTGACCATGGCTTCTTACGTAGCTGGCGTATTTGGTGATGTCAGCGACTTGTGGCATCTGAGGAGAGAGGACAGGATTCTGGGTCTCAAGGTACGCCTCCCCGAGTGAGCTTGAGGTTTCATGGGCCGGAATATGGTCATATACTCACGAGTGAGGTAGCTTCTATATGTGGTCGAGTCCTTTTATATTGTAACGGTATCGCTGTCGAAGATTTCGATCCTTCTTTTCTTCCGCCGTACCTTCTCAAAACCGTGGTTCCAGACAGCGACACACGCGGTGTTGAGCTTGACCATTGTCGTCAACCTCGCTCTCCTCATAACACAAATAGTCCAATGTGTTCCTTTGAGCACCAACTAGGAAGTTGATACCCCACGAAATGGCCACCCGAACTGCATCAACTTACAGGTGTTTGTCGTTGTAGGCAGCGTGATAAACCTTCTGCAGGAATCGGTCCTGTTGGCGATGCCTATCCCTGTGATCTTACGGTTGGCATTTCAGACCCGCCAACAGAAGGCAAACTCACTCATCATGTTTAGTCTTGGCATCTTTACGATTGTCTGCTCAGTTGTTCGTATGGTGTATGTCCTCAGAGTCGATGGAGCGGCAAACTTCAGCTGGGAGTACGTTGACGTCATTATCTGGACGAACATCGAAGCTGGCGTCACAGTAATGGTGCCTTGCTTGCCCGCAATGAGAGCGTTGATACTCGCTCGCAGGCGAGCAACGAACAGCCAGACAGGCAAGTGGTGGCGCCAAGTAAGAGACGCAAGATTCTGACTGACAGAAATTTAGCCCTAGCTCTTGACGAACTCCAATCTCCAGCACAGTCCTGAAGCACCTGGACAGCATACGCCAACCTGATCCACGGCAGACCACATGAAGGAAGAAAGCAATTACTTCACATAAGTGCCATCTACGTATGTAGGGAGGCCTGGAGCGGACAACATAGATCATATACCACAAAGCTTTCTGGCATACCTCTCTTTGAGTTTGAAGGTGACTCCCGTCCCGTCGCCGACGAACCCATGTGCTGGCAAAGGCAGCCCTGGAGGTGTCTCGTTTACACGTGGACCGTCTCGATGGCATGCGTGACACAAAAAATATGGCTTACCTATCTATGGCAGCTGCCGCAGGCATGTGAAATGCCGTCATCCGACGACAATTCCCGTCCCTATATCGGCCAGCTGGCCAGTGCATCAAGCCCCCACCACTCAGGAGGCGGGCGACGCTGTTCGGTCGCCTGGTTAATCCGGTAATCAGTTGGGTTAGTGGATTCCAAACTTCCAGCGCATACTCAAGGTGGATTGGCGTCACAGCAAGCTCTCCAGCGCTTGGCCACCTTTGCTGCGCATCCCTTCAACATTTTTGCTTTGTCTTCACACCGCACCGTCAAACGCACCATGGCCAAACAATAAGCCACCCTCGCCCCGTATGCTAGAGAACCACCATTGATCTCCTCTGACACCTGCTGCGCTTTTGATTCTTTTTGCCTGTATTCTTTTCTGCTTCTCGAGCTACGTCACAACCGACACGTCCATCATGAACGGCCACTTTGCGGCCATCGGCAATGGGCCGACGGCCAAGCAATACGACCATGGCATCCAGGTTATCGACGAAGACAAGTCTTTTAAGTTGGTGACACCCTCGGCCCTCGATTGCATGCAGCAGCTAGTTTTCATTGCATACACTGACATTTCAATTGCTAATGTAGCACAAACCTCAATGATTACCTTACCGAAACCCACGTCGCTGAGTCTGGCTTCAACTACCACTTGATCTCTGTCTTCGGATCGCAATCAACGGGCAAGTCGACCCTGCTCAACCACCTCTTTGGCACCCAGTTCAGTGTCATGTCCGAGACGGAGCGACGCCAGACGACCAAGGGAATATGGCTGTCCAAGAACAAAAGGGACAGCGCAAACGGCTCGCCCATGGCCGACAACATCCTCGTCATGGATGTTGAGGGCACTGACGGTCGCGAGCGTGGTGAGGATCAAGACTTTGAGCGCAAGAGCGCCCTGTTCGCCCTGGCCACCAGCGAGGTTTTGATTGTCAACATCTGGGAGCACCAAGTTGGCCTGTACCAAGGCGCAAACATGGGCCTGCTCAAGACCGTTTTCGAGGTCAACTTGCAGCTGTTCTTGAAGGATAGACAGTGCGTTATTATCCGGCCTCCTCTCTGCATCCCGAGGAATCGGCTAACACGTGGCAACCAGGTCCCAAACACGGTCCCTCCTATTCTTCGTTATCCGCGATTTCGTCGGCAACACCCCCCTCGAGAATCTGCGCACGACCCTGATTACGGACTTGTCAAAGATATGGTCTTCCATCTCCAAACCACAGGGCCTCGAAGACTCCAAGATTGAAGACTATTTTGATTTTGCCTTTTCCGCCCTACCACACAAGATTTACCAACCTGAAAAGTTCCTCGCCGAAGTAGACAGACTCGGCGCTCGATTTACCACTGGCCATCGCTCGACCAAGGACCAAGAATTCGTCGGAGGCGTTTTCCTGCCAGAATATCACAGGAGAATACCCGCCGATGGCCTGTCAGTTTATGCTGGAGGCGTCTGGGATCAGATTGTTAACAACAAAGATCTCGATTTGCCAACACAGCAAGAACTTCTTGCGCAGTTTAGGTGTGACGAGATCGCCCGCGAGGTACTGGTCGGCTTCGACACTGTTATCGCGCCTCTGGAGGAGCAGCAAGTGGAAGCAATTCGTCTCGGCAAGCCTGCAGCGGTACTGGCGGATCTCGGAGCTCAAGGCGCCGGAGCCCGCGAGAAGTGCATCAAGGCCTTCGAGACACAGGCCAGCCGTTACCACAAAGGTGTATACACGATGAAGCGGGGCGAGCTCGAGAGCAAGATAGATACTAGGCTCAAAGCTCTGTACCAGGCTCAGCTGACAGCTGCTCATAAGGCCGGCGTGGCTGCCTTTAGTGAGGCCGTGTCAGGCGCGGTCAAGGCAGGGCAAAAGGCGGGCGGATCGTATGAGTTCGCTGAGATTGTGGCGAAGCAAAAGGCCAAGACGCTGCAAATCTTCAAGACAGAGGCCAAGAGCCTGTCGATTCCGGGAGTGGCCTGGTCGAACTTCAAGCCCCAGTATAAGCTCTTTGAGAAGGAGCTCGATGAGGTCAGCGCGCGGTTGCGCAAGGAGGAGATGCGTCGTTTGGCCATAAGGGTCGAGCGCTGGGTCAAGTCTCGCTTGGGCGATGCCATTGGTTTGGAATTCAACAAGCTAGGGTCTGGACGGGGGGGTTCGGTTTCTCCTGAGGGTGGCGAGAAGCCAGCCACAGAAAAGGACCTTTGGGACCGGGTCTGGAATGCCTTCATTAGTATTGTCAAGGAGGCTGAGACGAGATTTGCCGAGAGAGCCAAGAGCTTCGAGGCCAGCCCGGAGGAGGTCGAGGTCGGTCTTTGGCGACTACGGCGCAAGAGTTGGGTCGCCCTGAGGGAGAAGATCGAAGAAGAGGTGATGGAAAGTAACATCCTCATGAAACTCCGCGAAAATTTCGAGGACAAGTTCCGGTACGACGAAGATGGCGTCCCGAGAATTTGGCGCCCGACAGATGACATTGAAGGGATTTATACCAAGGCACGCGAGTCAACCTTGGGCCTCGTTCCTCTGCTGTCGCGGTTTAGACTGTCGGAGACGTATGCGCCACCAGACCTTCCAGCTTTCATCGGGGTCCAGCCTGCTGGCGTTGAGCCCGAAGACGAAGAAGACCTCTTGCCCATTGGCGGCATCGACGAGGAGGAAGGCAAAAGTCTCGAAGAGGAGACGACCGTTCTCAGTGAAAGTAAGCGGCAAGACCTGGTGGTGAGGTTTAAGAAAATGGCCGATGGAGTCTATGTTGAAGCCAAGCGAAGTGCCATTGGCGGGATTACCCAGGTGCCCTTGTACTTCTATGTTATTTTGCTGATTCTTGGGTGGAATGAGATTCTCATGGGTGCGTTACTCTTCTCTCGCCAGTGTCATTTCAACAGATGTCTGACAATTCACAGTTCTGCGAAACCCTTTCCTCATCTTGCTTATTCTTGTCATGGGCGGCGGTACCTATATCGCCTACTCGCTCAACCTTCTTGGGCCCATGATGCAGATGAGCAACGCTGCCTTCAACCAGGCTGTTGACATTGGCAAGGACAGGCTGCGCGACTTCTTGGTGAACAACGAGACAGCTAGACAGGCGCTTGCTGTTCCCGCACGGCAGATGGGTGCCGATATTAGCCTGGACCGGCTGGATAGCCGGGGTAAGAAGGCACAGGATATTTCAGACGATGATGACATTTAGAGATGGTTCAGCGGACGGAGCAATTGGTTGGGGGAATCGGGACCATGAAGGTTACCTACATGGCTTGGTTGTTCTGGTTGTTTGTTATATGCAGTCTTGTTGTCGTCTAAGAAGCGTTGTGCGTAGAAGCGGATGCGGCAGGGTCAGCTGGTCATGATTTCATGATTATGGTCCGCGACAGGATCTCTATGTATAAAGTACTCAGAACTCCTTTGAACTCCGGTTTGCCCTGTTTCCCAGTGTATTTCCAACCTTGATCCTTATAATCTCAAAACGCCTCCAGCCCAGCTGGTGTCCCAAACCATGTGCCCAGCTCGTCGCCTTCTTCCTGGTCCTTAGCAGAGAAGAAATCCGTGAGGCGGTTAGTGTCACCATCATCATCCACCGGCCAGTCTACCTTGACTCCCTTGGGACCCTCGAGCATATCTTTCGCAGTTCCCCAACTAAACCGGCACTCTGGACCCCAGCCAAACACAGGGTGCATGTTGCCGCGTAGCCAAGTAACGCATCTCTGGTCTGACGGGTAACCCGAACCCCATTCCATATCCGTGTCCTCCTCGTTCTTGTCCTTCTCTTCCTCCCTGGCGGGCGGTCTGCCCCTAGTCTTCCACAAAACCTCTAAGGCGGCGTCTCTCGTTACTTTGGCGCATACGCTGGCGGCGCTGACACAAGGGTACAGGCTATCTGCCTTCTTGGCCACTGTGATCTTGGCCGTTGGGAATATCCTCTCTAGCTTCTTCTGGTAGGCAGCGGGCTGCCCGATTGTGTCAACGTAGATCTCCTGAATGTTGACCCCCCTGTCGTAGATCCCCTGGATCAGTTGTACGGTTGCGTCCATGGCTTGCGCGTTGAGGTTGTAGGACCCGCCGGCATTGGAAGGGCGCATCATGCCGGCGGAAATATCGCCTGCTGAGAGAAGTGTGGTTGCCCAACCGCAGGACTGGTGAAGATCGGATCCAGCGGTGGAGATCGTTTGCATGAGGGAGGAGCGGACTTGCGGGGTGAGGACTTTGGAATCGTCAAAGTGGTGGGTTTGGCGGAGGAGGGGGTCGGCGAGTGGGAGAGGGAGGTAGAAGATGCCGTAGACCATTGGCCCAAGGACGGGACCACGGCCGGCTTCATCGACGCCGAGGCAAACGGGGACGGATTTTTCGGCTGAGGCGAGGAGTGATGGGGGAACAGGGGAGAAGTGAGTGTAGGATCGGCCGGAGAGGAGGGAGGAAGGAATCACGGAAGGTGGGATGAAGATGTTGGAGGGGGTTTCGTTTTCGATCTCGGCTGGCGCTGGCTCTTCCATTGCGAGGGCTCTGGCGGGAGATGTTCCTGGTTGTTTACTTGCTCGGTTTGCAGTATGAAGCTTGAGCCTGAGTTGGGATTGGAAGATTGTTGCAAGATTAAACTAAGTTGTTGGAGTGACAGTTGGAATGCTGTCCCCAGTTGAACCTGCACATGCCGAGAACGCCTGAGCTCGACGCGTCTCAGACCGCGTCGTGGGGCTGCTCAGCCAATGGGAGACAGGCCCTCAAAGTGCTTCTGGACAGCGGCGCCCCCTCCCCAAAATCTCAGAGCTTTTGCCCTCTGTCGGCAGGCAAAAGGGAGAAAACAACTGCTGCATTGCAACGCTGCACAATCATAGAGCGCCGGACACAGCGCGCGCTCTTTTAAGTGTGGAACCGACCTGGAACCCCTGGCACAAAAATGCTGCCAAAGTAAACAACACCTCCCTCACCTTCGGTCGCTCTTTGTCAGAACCATCACCAACCCCGCCAAACCCAGTTGCTTTGTTCTTTCTAGGGGCATCTCGCGCTGTTTCTACCTCCCATATATACATACTGTCCTGCTTGCGCCCACCGTTGCCGCCACCGCGCTTCAGGCTTGCAGGCCAACAAACTCTAAAGCTTCCCCGAGGACGAGGACGAGAACAAGAATAAGGTCGCCGGGATGCCGCCACGGCCGTCAATGGCGGCGCGCCGCACAACCACCCACCAAGCAGAGCATATCTATGAGCTGGGTGTGGTGGGAAGGTAAGCCCACTCTGCAGTGCACACAATCCACGCGAAGATGGGGATGGGGTGGACGCGACTGAATTGCCCATGACGCGACCAAGCGCAATTTTTGCCACTGTTCGGAACTACGTTGCTAAACTATGGCGTTCTGACAGGAAAACCGGTGTCATGCTCCCCGACTCGGGGGTGCGCGACGAACATGGCATGGAACCCATCGAGAATCTGTTCTCATCACCAAAGAAGCCTGACGATGAAGATGAAGAGGAGGAATCGGACGATGGCGACAGCGGGGAAGCGCCGATGGAGCTGACTACAAGTATGTTTGTTGCGCTTTTTCTTGTCGCCTCGGTGCACCTGCGCCCATGACAGTGACTGACTGAGGGTAGACCTGGGATTGGGGCCTGCGGCGCTGCTTAACGGACAGGCGAGTAGGTTTCCCGCGTCCTCGCAGAACCGATCGCCAGCCAAGGGATTTCTGAATTCACCGGCGCAGCGTAACAAACTGGTTGCCCGTAATACCGCAGCCGCACGGTCGAGCTCATCGCCAGCAGAATCGAGACATCAGAGCAGCAGTCAACCGACGCTGGGTCAAGGCGCGGCGAAGAGGCGCTTAGATTTCAACAGTGTGGGAAAAGGAGGACCGCATTCATTGTCGCAGCCTGTAATGAGTTCAAGGGGCGGCGCCTTTCCCGGCAGAACTCAAGGTAATGCGCGGTCGCTGTCGCTGTCTCATGATGAGGAATCCGAGGCTGGAAGCGAGGTGGACGACGTCAACAACTTTGTGGAAGAATCTATTGCTATACTCAACGGTGATGACGACAACCATGCCGCGTCGGTGGAACCAGAGGAGGAAGATAGCTCGGATGAGGGGTCCATGGTTGGTGATGATACCATGAGGCTTTCTGCTGCGCAACATAAGAAGGCTGGTCGACCAGCAAAATCGCAGGAGCCAGCGCGAGCCAAGGCAGCACCGGTCATTTCTAAGCCTGTCAAGCAGACGAAGAAGTCGGCAGAAAAGGCCTTGGTCGAAAAGGAGCCAGAGGAGGGGTCTGAGGGCGGGGAGGAGGAGGAGGAGGAGGAGGAGGAGGAGGAGGAGGAGGAGGAGGAGGAGGAGGAGGAGGAGGAGGAGGAGGAGGAGGAGGTGGAGGAGGTGGAAGAGATCCAACAGCCAACTAGACCACCCTCGAAGCCAGCAGCTCCAGGGAAACGCGGTCGTTCAGCGAGCAAGGCAAGCAACAAGGCACCCGAGCTAGCACCAGCGCCAGCTGCAGGTCGTGGACGGAAGCGACAAGCTGTTCCCGAAGAGGAGGAGGAGGAAGAAGCAACGGCCGAGCCCTCCCAAGAACCCCAGTCCAAAAAGAAGCGGGCCGATGCCGGACCATCCAGGAAGAAGGCAACCAAAAATGAGAAAGCGACGGCAGCACCCGCCGATAAGCCCAAAAAGACCGCTGGACGAAAACGGAAGTCTTCCATTGCAGACCCCGGGGATGTGTCTGTCGTGGCCGTTTCCCGTCGTCCCCCACTTCCCAAATCTCGCGGTCTCCTCATCAGTCGCCGCGAGATCCCAGGCGAGACTGACTCCATGTTTCGCACCCGCTCCGGCCGCAATTCGTTTAAACCCCTCGCCTTCTGGCGCAACGAGCAAGTCCACTACGAAAATAATGACATCAATGACAACTTTGCCAGCCGGTCCAAGCCTTCGAAATTTGTCCTTCCCAAAATCAAGGAAGTCGTCCGCGTGGATGAGCCAGAGCCAGAGTTCAGGAAACCGGGCCGGCGAGGACCCAAGCCCAAGGACGGCGCAAGACCAGGAAGGAGGAGGAGATCCTCGTTCACCGAGCAGATCATGGACAGTGAGCCAGCTGAACCCTGGGAGATGGAGCCGGGAACTGTTACGGGTGAGGTGGTCGTTTGGCAGCCACAGTACGAGTTCCAGCCCCCAGCACCCAACGACTTGGTCAGTGTCATGGATAAACAGCTTGCCATCAGCGGTCACGCCATCAAAACGACCGAGGTTGTCGGGGGTGAGTTCCGGTACGCAAAGGTCTTTTCTGAAGGGTTCATTGGTGCCGGCGTGGTCGATCTCCCTCCCGGTGCCATCAAGAGGCTCAAGAACTCCAGAAAGGTGTTTATGATATTCTTTGTTCATGCGGGCAAATGTTTGGTTACAGTGCAGGAGACCAACTTCCGGATTAGCAAAGGAGGTATCTTTATCGTACCGAGGTGTAAGTCTTTTCCTCTTATCCGTCGCTCCAGGCAATTTAGAGAGGCTAACAGTGCAACTCAGACAACGAGTATACCATTGAAAACGACTATGACAAGCCTACGAGGCTGTTCTTTTCTCAGGGCACCGAGGTACCATCAGAGCAGGAGGCGAGTGTTATGCCTAATGTTCATACCGATGGGGAGGATCAGGGAGACGAAGAGGAAGAGAAGGGTGGTGGGGAAGAATAGAAGAGCAGGAGTAAAACGAACTCTGGTTGTTTTGTTGGTTTTCGGGTATTGCATAGGGTCGATGTCTTGGAAAGGCTTATTGTGGTGGTTATGTTAATAAGATACCAATATCAGGCGCTACTTGTTACGGCGCCCTCTCTCTCTTGGATTTTCTATCCCTTTCCGGCTTTGGGTTCCCCAATACTTTGCGATAACAGTAGCAACAAGTATCCAGTTGTTGCACCAGTGATACCGAGATAGATCATTTTCAGAATTGCTCAACAATACTTATCATGTTGCCCCCTGGGAGCTAGGCTGTCAAACTTGCGACCAAAAACTAACCAACAAGGTGTGGGACACTGAAGGGCCTGGGTTTTCCCAGACCCACACCGGTTTGCTCTTGGGGCTGGATTTTCTTACTGTTTTCCTTTCAACCAACAACCAACCACTGTAATACTAATTTGTTTACCATTTTCTGGCCAATTTTGGCCTCATTTTCGCAGCCAGTGACTTTCCTAGGTCACCAGCCCAACACAAGGCCTCTACTAACCTTGACACGATTGAGCTCCAATACCAGACCCAACGGCCAGCCAGCTTTTGTTGTAAAAGCAAAAGCAAAAAACATAGCTAGACGGGTGACTGTCTGCATGAAAAAGATGACCCCGACCCGATTTGAACGGATAACCTTTCGATCTGGAGTCGAACGCGCTACCGTTGCGCCACGAGGCCTTGACTTGTTGAAGACGAAGTCTGGAGGATTTCATTACAATTCCCTATACTGTAATGATCTTCTGGATGTCAAACAATATTTTGCATGCTCAACAACTTACCTTCACAGAATACACATGTATCCTGGTTTTTCTTGATAAGCTTCGGTTGTATTGTACTTGGCTATCATCTAAGATCCCGTCATTGGCCGCATTCTTTCCGTCTGTTCAGCAATAGGGCGCCGACTTCAAACATACTCAACATTAGACAGGCGGTTATAGAAGGATAGATGTGTTGGCTGGTTGGAAAGGCAGCCAGAAAATGGAGAGATAGGGGTAGTGAGGTTCAGCTTTCAGATTGCTATTGCCTCGAAGCCCAAAGCTAAAAGGGCTGAAGAGTTGTGGACATGGAAGAATAGAATAGCAAAGCGTGACAGACTTTTACTTGAGCAGGGCATACACTCTGAGTGTGGACAGTAGTCGAATCTCAGAGCCTCTTATATACCGTACTTTGATGCCTTTTTGGACAAGTAGCTGAACAAATATTGAACACGTGCAATTAAGGGGTTGATGAGTTATGCTGCTTCATGTCCAAGGTTTTTAATTATACAAAAGCAAGGCTATACACAGGCATGATCTTCGTCCCATCGTAAAAGTATTGAGCTGAATTTCGTCCCATGCCCCATTGCCTGTAGCATTCAGGTCACAGTTATGCCTCCTCAGCCAAGACCTTCTTCAGTGCTCCCATCTCCTTGTCAAACACTTCGATCTTTCTCTGGCTAGCCTGTAACTTGCCTAGCAAGTAATTCACTCTATCTGAGGCCTGCGCTGGTGCGTTGGGAAGGCCTGCAAGCACAGTCAATTCTTGCTCTGCCTTGTCAATGTTCTTGGCCTCAATTTTGGACAGTTCAGTCAGCAGCGCCAAATCCATCCTCGATTTCACGACCTTATCTTCGAGAAGCTTTGCAAAAGCGGCTTGGTAGACGGGTTTGCCCGCGCGGATGGTGGCTGGCCGCCCGTGGTGGGATTTCACAGTGATCAACTCCGCATTGGCCAGCGCCTCTAGAGCAGCTTCGGGGTTGGTAGCGCTGGAGGTCGTAGAAGAGGCAAACGTGTTGGCGAGCAGGACCTCGTTGTAGCGGAGAGAGTCGTTCTTGGCGATCTCCTTGATGAGGTACCACGCTTGCTCAACAGACCATTTCCTCTCCTTGTCGACGCCTTCGCCAGCAGTCTTGTTGCCAGTCAACAGGAACATGCGGAGAATCTCGGAAGCACTCTGCTCAATGATGTCAGAGACAGCCTTCTTGGGGCTCTGACCGACTTTGAGTCTGCGAGCAAGGACCTGGAGGTCTGTGAGGCGGCCGCCGAGGGCTTCAATGCACTCATCCAATTCCTGAAGATCCTGACGTCCTTGGCTATCGGTTTTCAGCGGTGAGCCGTCTCCCCCCTTTTCGTCCTCCTTCGCCTTCTCATCAGAGCGCGCATTTGCCTCGAGCTGAGAAACGACAAACTGTTTGGCTACCTGGGGCGAGAGATCCCCCAGGGTAACTTGGTGAAAGACACGATCAGGAAGAGCCCGGGACAGAGGTTTCGAGTAGGAGGTGTCAGTGGTGAGGAAGATGACGTGAGCCACATTGGACTGGACCAAGGCTGCCGCCCAGTCAGAGACCTTGTCATATATGATGCCCTTCTCCTCGCTCTTGTGGAGGAAGTTGTCAATGACCACAACCGCACGCCGCTCCGGATGGGCCTCAAGATAGGCGTCGTCCGAAAGGTTGGCATCCTGGTCTTCCTTTTTTCTTCCAGCGAGTGAGACTTCTTTGAGGGCCGATGCGGTTGTTTGAAGAATTTTGACTACTTGGGCTTCGAGGTTCTCAGAGAACCCAGCCTTGACTCCAGTGGTGCTTTGGATAGCAAGGTCGACCAGGCTGCTGAGATTGTTCGCCCACGAGAATACCGGGCGGTATCCAACCTGAAAAGCGAGCTTTCTGATGGTGCCAGCCTCGCCCCTGGCCTCCATCACTGGCTTGCAATCCAACACTAAGACGTCCTTACGTCCTTCGAGCACTTGATCCATAACTAACTCTTTGCCTCCTGATCCCCGGGGACCCTGAATGACAACAAATGTGTCGACCGATTCAAGGAGGCTGCTCTTGATTGAATCAATCAGGTCTTTTCGGTGGTTGAACAAAGCATTCAGGCCAGCATCGCTACCGTGCTTCTTACCAAGAGAGAGGATGTCCGATGTCTGCCGTTTAAGCCACTTGTAGAGCTTACTATTGGTAAACTCAAGAGATCGCTGAACATGGTGCTGTGATGATGTTAGTAACGAGTTCAATTTTGCGGAGGGGTTTGTTGGCAATACATACCTTGACAAAGAACTCGCGAATAGGATCAAACACGATGACAGTAAAGGTGGCGAGAAAGGCGGCAAGGATGGGGATAACGATGCGTGGATGACTGCTGATCCATTTCCAGATGTTATGTGGTTTGACTCGCTGTTCGTATGACAGCCTCAGCTTTGTGGCAGCTTTGCTTCCCTCTTCCTGCAGAACAAAGCCGTGCAGACAGTTTCGCGCCATGATGGCATCCTTGACAAGCACAAAGTCTACGTAGGCGAATTTGGGTAGAACTTTCGAATCGGGCGGTTGCGAGGTGATGTCAGCAATCCATCCGTACCGACGAAAGACACTGTATAGTGCCTCCTGGGAAAGCTCATCAGGCTGTTCGGAGTCTTTTGCCGGCACGAACTCAACACGCAAACGACTTTTGGGAAGTCTATAAAGATCCTCCAGCCACGGTCGGCCTAGAACAAGACCTGTTGAGATACCTCGAAAGGGACTAAACCATGGCTTGATGGGATTCTGTTCCAGCGCTTGTGAGAGTTTTGCCTGAATTTCCGAGGCGGATGTATCACCGGGATGGGTGAACTTGACATAGGCGCCCCCTTCTTTTGTTCTGGGGATGACTTCAGTGATGTTTACAGAAAGGGAGTCTGGAATTGCCCGCTTCACCAGACTGACAGGATCGAACACGCCCAAGGAAGTCTTGTCAAATTTCTTGAGCAACTCCGGGACATCGTTTTGAGCCTTCCATGGCCTCCAGAGTAGTAATGAGCTTAGTTTCAGTGGAAATAGGTCTGCGAGCTGTCAGTATCTAATACCGGGTGAGAGGCGAGAGAAACCGGAGGATTGTACTAACTGTCGACAAATAATATTGACTCATCTGCTTTGGCTTCGATATGGCCGGTCTTGCCTGTGCCAACCGTGCTCTGCCATCTTCGGGCAAGTTTTGTATGTTGTCCTAGAGCGGGGAGAGGGCGTTGCCTGGCGGTGTGGGTTGCTGCAAAAGCAGGCAACCTTCGGCCGCGCATGGCCATGGACGAGGCTAGGTATAGAGAAGGCCCTCTCTGTATAGTTCAATACAGCTCAGGTCGCAGGTTTCCACGATCATTTGACTGCTCCAAACCGTCAGCAACCCGTTGGCAGGTGATTTGGCCGAGAGAATACATACTCGTCGTACTGGCACCCACAAGGCAAAAGGCCGCAGCCGTTGTGATGCAAGAGTAGTGCTTTCGGGAGGCGACGAATTTAAGCCCAAGGTGACCGGCTGGCCGACAGCTTGGTTCCACATGCGATGGTTTGGAACGCCGCCCCTGTCAGTGAGGTCATTAATGGGGTCGCTGATCGTCCCCTCAAGCCTCGGCGCCAAGCAATGCCCCGCAGCAAGATGCGCTGGGCTTCTGATTGGCAGCTTTCCAAAAAGGCTTGTCCGCTTGCCATCCCGTCTTTGGCGTTTGAGAGACGCTGAAGTGACTGGAAGGTCTGCGAATCACGAGACTGATATCAGGTACCATCCTCCCGTCCCCTCCTCATGTTCCGCGTACCCCTCACTTGACGTCCTCTTCAAATGAGCCCTCACTAACCTCTGATTCAGGTTGCACGAGTCTTCATCTCCTGCACTACACTGCATCCATCTTCAGGACCTTCAACAAGAGACTATCATGGGTTGGTTCTGGACCTCGCCGTCCCCCTCACCAAAGGCTTCCGAAGCCTCTCACCACTCTGCAACTCAGCAACCACAACCTCCAGCCAGCGAAAGGAAGCCATCAACAGATGAGGAGGTCTCCAAGTTTCTCCGCGAAATCCAAGCGGCAGCCAACCCTTCTTCCTCTCACGCCGCTTCCCCTCCGTCTTCAACAGATTCAGACGCCGCCAAATCATCGTGGGTACCCAGTTGGCTTTCAGCGCCAGCGCCTGAGACCCCTCCCCCACCGCCCAAAGACAAGCGCTCCGAAGCCTCTATCGCCATGTCCGAGGCTCTTCTTCCAACAACCATGTCGTGTCAGGATGCTTTTGACTATGCCTGGCATTGCCATACCCCCGGCTCTCAGGTCAACTCTGTTTACCGGTACGGTGGTGTAAGACAGTGTACCGAGCTCTGGGACGACTTTTGGTTTTGCATGCGCACCAAGTCTTGGGATCCAAAGCTTCGCGCTGAAGCCATCAAAGATCATTTCCGGAAGAAGGAGGCAGCCAAGTATGGTCGAGGCCAACCAAGCTCCGAGGACATCTGGGAAAGCAGAGATAAGATGGCAGAGCCGGGAACAACGTTCAACAAATCCTTCGACCCCCCCATCAAAGACGATGCTGCCTTTGAAAGAGAGGATCAGGAGACTCGGAGGAAGATTCGCGAGTTTTACGAGAGGAAAACTTGAATGGTGGTTCCGTGTCTTATACCCCACCACACACAAGCTGCAATGTAGGAATTATTCTCATGAAAATGTTCACACAGAACCGAAGTACACGTTTAAAAACTCCATCCACACCCTTGCAGTTTTGAATAAAGCATGGAGACTGGGCTGGGCTCTTTCCCTGAAGTGACACAGGTGACATCGGAGCCATGCGGTCCAGAAGGAGCACTCCCGGTTTACAGGCCGCAGGCGACGGTAAATCCGACGAATGGCAGCAGGGGCCTCAGGAATCACAAGACGCCCGTCGCTGAAGCCACACACACAGACACAGCCCAGACGCAACTTCATCGCATCTCCATCACCCAAGGGATTCATTGTCCCTTCTGTCGCCGGCCCGTGTCAGTATTCATCCCGCCATCTGCTCCTGCGGCTCCTAATTGCAGGCGCGACAGTGAACAGTCCCCCCAGAAGCCAGTGAATTGAAGCGCCCGTGCGGCAAAGCTCTGCCTGCTCCTCTTGCCTCCAGTCTCCCGTCGCCCGCCGCATATCAATCTGGCATCTCTCACATCTCGCGAGAGCCATCATTTCTTATTGACTCGGCTCGTCAATCAAAATCCAGGACTCGACCTCCGTGTCAAGTCCAGCTAGGTGAGGCTCTAGCTTACTAAATTATATCCGGACCCAGGCCGAGATTAACTTCGGACACACAAGCCCCCCCATCGCCCGCGGGGAATCCAAAAGATCACCACTTCCGCTCGTCCAATGGAAGAGGGAATTTACATCGATAAAGAGCAACATTAAAGCAAACAGCAATACCCAGAAAAGAGGATAGGCGCCATGGAGTCAAGACCGAGCCTCGTCGCCTTCCTCCAACGGTATCAGGATCTCGCCACTTACCAAGACTCGCACATCAATTTGATCAAGGTATGTATATGTATACACACCCTCCCCATCAAATAATGGGCACGGCAAAAGTAGATTAACCCATATTATATTGTGGGGAGGGTGATTCAACACCAGAGCAGTCATTAGGCTCTTAAAAGTGGCTGCTGATACTCTCCTCACAGGATCTCTTGGTCTATGCCGAGTCGATAGAGTCAACCCTCCGAGCTGAAAATACGGAACTGGCCCAGAGAGTGCATGAACGAAACTTGGACTACGAAGATGCTACTCGATCCAGGCGTGAACTACAGCAACGCATTCACGCCCTCGAAACGCAACTTGAAACGTCCATCTTGGCCAACGAACAAATAAAAAATTCCAACTCCTATGTCGTCGTATTGATAGACGGGGACGGGCTCATTTTCAAATCGGAGCTGATCCAACAGGGTCTTGCTGGGGGCAAAAAGGCTGCTTACGCCTTGAGATCAGCAATTTTGGGCCAATGTGGCCCTCACGGCAATGAAATTGGAGTTCTCGCACAGGTCTACCTCAATCTCGCCGGCCTTAGCAAGGCGATGCGCCGAGATGGCTGTCTGGAGAATGAGAGCAACCTCAAAGATTTCACGCTCGGCTTCACACAGGCCAAGGCCACTTTTGACTTTGTTGATGTCGGCCACGGCAAAGAAAGAGCCGATAACAAGATCAAGGAAATGACAAAATGGCATCTCAGGAACCACAACTGCAAGCAAGTTATACTGGGCATATCACACGATGCAGGGTATGCCCCGTTTCTCGACGAGTTGTTCCAAGAGGATAGTGTTCAGCACCAGATCACCATCTTGGAAGGCGTACCTGGTATGTTGGCCATTGAGCGAGCAGCAGCGAGTAAACTGTGCTCTTATACTGACCAAGTTACAATAGTGGTGCGTGAGCTGAGGGCCATCGGCGCAAATATACTGAATTTGAACAGCATCCTGTTTCGGTCTGAAAAGCTTGTTGATAGGGTGTCAGAGTCGGCTAGCTCTGAGTCGTTCGGCTCACCTTTCACGCCTGTTCCTGCCACCCCGGTTGTTGAACACAACAAGCCTGCCACACCAACTATCGAGATGAAACCGGTCGTGCCGGCTGTCCCCGCCATCTCTGCTGTCCCCGCCTTCCCCGTTACTGTACCGACGCCTCCTGTCGTCAGGGCCACAGCCACGACCAGTAACAGTGTCGCAAGTATCGATAGTATAGGCAGCTCCGAGCCACAGACACCATCTTCGGCATCGGCGGCTTCAACGTCAACTCCGGCAGCCACAACTTATGCTAAAGCCATCAAGAGTGCCACCCCTCCACCGCCTCCACCGGTGATCAAATTGCCTGCCCATACCAAGGCAGCTTTGCAGCAGCAGCCGTCTTCCCGGGCCTCTCACAAAACCCCAAACAAGCCAAAGCCAGTTCCTTGGAACCCAGGTATGATATATCCTTCTGGCTTATACACGTATACTGACGACTATGCCGATAGGACCTCGCGGTCTTGATCCCCCTCTTCAGGTCTCGCAGTCTGCGCTGGACAACCTCAAGAAGAGGAAAGACAGCAACAAGCTGTGCAACAATCATTACCTCCGCGGCCCCTGTTCCAAGGGCGATTCATGCAACTTCGAACACAATTACAAGCCCACCAAAGAGGAGTTGGTGGCCATTGCGTTCCTGACAAGGCTGAACCCGTGCTCCGGGGGCCAAGAGTGCGATGTGGACGATTGCATCTATGGCCATCACTGCCCAAGCGTTATCAACGGCGCCTGCACACATCCTTATTGCAAGTTTACCAAGGAGGATCACCCCCCTGGAACGAAGATTAAGGCTCATCACAAGGGGAGCCACGATCGCTAGGTTAGCACATGGGTCCCAAAAACCAGGGTGCAAATCGAACACCAACACTACTCACTTAATGGCAAGATAACCGCCTTTCTCTTGCCCGGAAAAATCAACAAAAAACTGTCCAGTACTCCAAGGCCGTGAGGAGTCTATGTTCCAAATAGAATTCAACAGAAATCAAGACTGTTGGTAGTATGGCTGTTTGAAGTGGTGTAACCACAGCTGTTTTTTGTCACTTGCTTTCTGGGACCTACGTGTTAGGTTCACGTGCACTCGTGGGCGCTTGATTGAGTTCTTTATAAAGCAAATTGCAAGGATGTGTGTGGATAGGGGGCCTCTAGACGTGTACTTTGGTTCTGTGTGAACATTTCCATGAGAATAATTACTACACCCTTTGAAACCGAAAATACCTGTTTGCATTGCAGCTGGTGTGTAGTGGACACGTCGTGGACAAAATAACTGGGATTGCAAAACACTTGAACCTGGCCTCGAAATATAGTTGAGAGGCTTCAGAAGATGGATAATAGAAGATAGTCAAGAGTTCTTAATGGATAGTCAAGAGGCCTTGAGCATCACCATATGGACCCCACCCATCACTCGCCCCACGAGAAGCTCAGACCACACCTTAATTACAGCCTCCAAGCGAAAACCCCACTATGAACGACAAGCTCCAAGTTGTTCCACATCCTCCCCATCGCCCTCGCAAAATCACCACCTTCCTCACCACCGTCATCGCTGCCACCAATAAAACCGCTAAGATGTCCCACCCCCGAGTAGAAGAGGTATCCGACTCGGAAGATGACGTTCAAATGTCGGACCCCTCCGAAGACGACATCGACGACTTTGTCGAATCAGACATCATCCGCACCCGTCAAGCAGCCCCTTCCAGACCAACCCCCCTTCCTCAGCAACAACCCCCACCCCAATTCCGCCAGCCACAACAGCCCCCCGCCTACCCCCAGATGCAAACAACAACCGACGCAACCCCCTATGCATCCTACCTCTGCCTGTACCCAATCTACTTCTCCAGCCTGCACACCCGCGCCCAAGGCCGCCGCGTCTCCGCCGCCGTTGCCGTCCCCAACCCGCTAGCCACCGAGATCCTGGCCGCCTGCGCGAACCTCAACATCCCCACCGTCTTCGAAGCAGGCAAGCTCCACCCCAAGGACTGGGCCAACCCGGGCAGGGTCAAGGTCTCCCTCGCGAACCAGACCCGCGTCAAGAACAAGCATCACTTGTTCCTGCTCGTGGCTCAGCACCTAACGAGCCATCCCATCACCGATGCCTCCCCTGCGCTGAGGGTCCACGTCCGCGGCGCGCCGCCTCCTCCCGAACTCAAGCCTGGGGAGCAATGGCCCAGACCTGCTGTGCCCAGAGGCTGGAAGATGTCGGAACTGTTGCCTCACTACAGCCCCGCCATGACTGGTGGCGGAGTCAGCGAGAACTTTTTGAAGGATATGATGAGCCAGATGGGTGGTGCTGGTGGCGCGGGAGGACTGCCGGGTATGTTGGGCGGTGGAGGAGGAGGAGGTGGGATGGATATGGCTAGCCTGATGCAGGCTGCTCAGTCGATGGGTATGGGCGGCATGGGCGGAATGGGTGGTCTGGGTGGTCTTGGAGGTGGTTCTTCACCCGGGCCGAGTTCGAGCGCTGGTGGGAAGGCAAAGAAGGGAAAGAAATGATTAAATTCATCATGTGAGAACACCGAGAGTCGGGAAAGACGATACAAAGGAATGCAGGATGAAATGTGTTTGGGTTTAGAATTATTATGATACCAACTTGGGGGTATGGACTTCCTGTACTACGATCAGAAGATCCAGCACCCCACCCAGTTACCTTTTACATGGACCGATTCATCCTCCTGAAGCAAAAGTGAACAAACAACAATAACGCTTCACATTTACAGGGTATATATCTCGAAAAGCATACATGCACTCCACCGTTAATTACTTTTACACCCCAGCTGTCACCATCCTTCCCTGTAGCTCTTCCCACTCTCTCGAGCCAAAAACTTGCACCTCTCCCCCATAATAATGTTTCTTCCCACCAGGAAGTCTAATCTGCAGTTTCGCAGCCGCGCTAACGACCCCCTTCTTCTCCTTGACCTCTTCTCGATTGTGCTCCACCGCGTTCAGCAACCTCGCATTCTTGATCACGGCCCCCTCCCAACCCTTCCAAACAGCCCAATCTTCCTCTTGTTTAGCAGCCCAAAACTGCGGTGTGCTCTTCGCCGGCTTCCACCCGCCCTGCGCAACAATCTTCTTGTCCAGCATGCTCAAGTCATAGACCTTCGCCTCGGTCACCATCTTGACCAGTTCACCGAGAACGGCCTTGCTCTCTGCCTTGACCATGTTCCTCCTCTGCTTCTCCGCCGGAACTGCCTTCTTGAGAAGTGGCTCGGCCAGCCAGTCGTAGCTAGCCTGTTCTTTGACTCTTGCCCTCCTGTTGTCCTCCCGGAGGTACCTCACTGCCGACTGCAAGCCTAGAATCTCATTTTTGAGCGCGTCCATCTCCCTTGCCGTCGCCACCGCTCTTTCTTGGTTAGCCTTGGCCCCCTCTTCACCGCCAGCCGTAGAAATAACCCGACTGTTGGATGCGATCTGCTTCCACTTGTCACGCTCCGATTCCAAAGCCTTGAGCTCGCGATCTTGCTTCTTGATGTTGTCCGCTAGAGCCGCGGCTTCGGATTTGGCAGTCTCGAGGTGGGACTCGAGCTCGGTGACGCGCTTGGCTTTGGCGTTCGCATCACGCATGCGGGATTCAAGTGTTTCAATCTTGACCTGGGCTGTCGATAAGTTTTCTTCCCGGATAGCGATGGCACGGCGCGCATCGTTGATGTCGTCCTTGAGACGTCGAAGTTCTTCCTCGGCATCCACTGGGATCTTCTTGAGGGCCTTGATCTCCTGTGCGCGCAGGAGCCATGGAGGCTGGCTGCGCTCGAATTCTTGAGTTTGGGCCAAGTCGGTGGAGAGAGCGGCCAGATCCGAGATTTGAGAGGTGGTCTGGCGGAGCTTGTTGAGGTAGGTAGAGAACAAATCGGCTTCGTTAGTGCCGAATGAGTTGATGGAAGTCTGCGAGATGCAGTTTTGGATCTCCACGTAGGTGTACGGTTCTGTCCTGCCCTCCTCGAGCACGAGCTGATGAAGGTCCAAACCAATTCTGCGGGCCATCTCGGAAAGCTCTTGGGTGGCCGCCTCGCACTGCTCAAAAGCTTCCATGGTATCCGGCGTAAGGGATAGATGCCTGGTCTTGAGCTCCTCGAGAGAGCGAACTGTCTTGCCTGCAATGACCTTGGCGCCGCGCGTCTGTGTGATGACGCCCTCGGCCTTCTTTGCGAAATATTGCTCCAGCTCATTCTCCTCGTCGCTTGGCGGAACGACCCGCTGAACCATGGCACGCATGGTCGTGAAGGTGGCCGCAGCAGATTCCAGATAGCTTTGCATGAGAAGCGCCTTCATGTGAATATCATCGGCGAAGCTCTCCAGGTCGTTGGAGATGTGCACCTCGCCCAGATGCGTCATGAGAGCAATTGTCCGCTGGAGCTCGGCAGAGCACTGCTTCTCCTTCAAGTCGTCACGCCTCAAGCCGTCGATCCAACCATTAAGAGCTCTCTCGACAGGCTCCAGTTCGTACAACGCACCTTCGTACTTGGCGAACTGCTTCAGAGAGCAGTGGCTGATGGAATTGACAAAACGATCGCACATGGCAGACACCCATGTGAGCTTGTCGATGGCACCGCAACCCTCAAATACGTCGTCTTCGTGTCCGGGGTGCGCCTGGCCATTCACACGCTCCTTGATGAAGCCATTCAGCAAGTTGGCCTTGAACGCCAGTCTCTTGAAGCGCAACAGGGCCAGAACAGAATCCCTATCCAACTGATAGCTGTCGGGCAAAAACAGCTTGACAATCTCGAGGTGCTGCTCCGCCTCTTGGGCCTCCATCCTCCTCAGCTCAAGGTCAATTGTCTTCACCTGAGCCTTGGCCGCCGAAATTTGCAGCTTCATGTTCAAGTCCATCATAGCCCTAGAGCGATTGTTAAGCTGCTCGGACTCGTTCTCCGTCACCGCATGGGAGGCCCTCATATCCTCCAAATCACTTTGCAAGCTCGTGACCAGTTCCCTGAACCGCGAAAGTGTATACTCCATATCCTCCATCGACTCCCGCTGTACGTTGGCCTGCCTCATTTGCTCAGAAATAATGGCATCCTTCAAGTCCAGCTCCTCCTGCATCTCCTTTTCATTCTGTACATGATTGATCTCCAGCTCGTCGTTGATCTCCTTCAAACTCTCCAGGTCATCAATGACGGCCCGCAACTCCTTGATCTCCTCTGCTTGATTCATATTTTCCTCAGTAATCTTCTCGATCAGGTCCTCTGCTCCTAGCGCATTGTTCAGCTGCTCCCTCAGATCCTCCACTGCCACCTCGGCCTGAGCCAACTTTTCCTTCGTAGCGGCGAATTGCTCCTTCATCGTCTCAAACTCCCTCAGATCCTCCTCCAGCCCCTTCATTTGATCCTTGAGTTCCTCCTCTTGCTCCTGCGAAAGGTCCCTCAGCCTGATCAGTGCCTCCTTGAGCCGTTCATTGTTTCTCTCCATTTGCAACCACCCGGTGCTCGCCCGTTCCTCGGTCGACATCCCCTTTGTGAATTCGGCGTTTTCCTCCCGGAGAATCTCCACCTCGAGCTCCAGCTCTTCGCTTTTCTGCTTCAGTGCTTCCAGTTCCACCTTGAGCACCTCGGCCGTCTCCTCCGCCATCTCCCGATCCAGCGTTGCCAGCTCAAGCGCACTTTCATGGCTCTCCTGCATCTCCTCGACTGCATAAAACCTTGTTTCTGCCTCCTTGAGCTGTTTCCTCAAATCCGCAATCTCTTGCTGCTGAGGCTGGTATTTGATCTGTAACGTCTGAATAATTCTCTCAAACTTATCCCTCTCCCCCTTGATTTTCTCCAAGTTGTTCAGCTTTTCTCTGTCTTCGATCCGTTTCTTCTCCAGCACGCGCAGTTTGGCCTTGAGATCTTCAATCTCCTTCTGCGCAGCGGCTGTGCTGGGCGCATTTCGTGACGATACAGAAGCAGTGGCAATGGGTGATTTTGCTGCCCCTCCACCTGCCGGTGGTAGGGACGTCGTGGCGAGCTTCTCCAGCGCTGCCGTTCGGACTTGGACGGGGCTGGTGGGTTGAGGGGATAATATCTCGTCATCGCTGCTTTTGCGGGATTCGGCGCGGGAAGTCTTGTTGACGCTCGAAACGGACGAGGCGGAGCTCTGCCTCGCGCCAGGAACACGAGTTGATGCCGGTCTCGATCCAACTCCGGTGGCAAGTCCACCTCTGGTGCTGAGTGTGCGCGGAGGAGCACTACTCTGTCTTGGGGTTGAAGAAGCTGTCGAGACCTGGCGGGTTTGTCTGGGCACGGGCGGCGGGGCCATAGAGGGCCTGCTGGTGGCAGAAGCAGGTCGAGGTCTGACGGCCAAGGCGCCGGGTTTGACATTGGCATTGGAGGGTGTGACGGTTCGTGATGGTGCCGCGCTGGTTGGGGAGCGATTAAGCTGCTTCGTTGGTGATTTCGTGGGACTCTACACGGACCGAATTAGCTTTCCAGGCCCCTGACGCATAGTAAACAGAGCAGAACCCACCCTCACACTGCCCCTTCTAGGTACTGGACTCGGGCTGGGTGCATTCAAGCTCATTCGTTTTCCCAGACTCGGATCACTGGTAGAGGACGAGGCCCCCTTGTTGGAGCTGTTGGAGAACAGGCTGCTTGGGCGAGATCCTTTTTTGGCGCCGGCTGGCTTGGGTGGCTGTGATGGAACAGGAGCAGGAGCCGTGACGGTGACTGTGACGGGCCTTACGAACATGCCATATCCCATGGCACATTCGAAATAGCGCTCTCCCTGAACCATGCCATCATTCTTTCCGGATCCATCGTCGAGCTCGACACCAACCCATTCGCCCACGGCGAAGTGTGTTTGGCCAACATATCGAATAGTTCCAGTGCGGCCGTCGCTCAGCTGTATTTTCTGCCCAACCGCTAAATCGGACATGATGACCTGGGATCACCGGTGATCTTTCATGTCATGCCTTTGGTGGGGAGCGTAAAATGGTGGCCGTTGTCGTTTGCTGTCAAATGTTTTGTGTCGTCAAACGGGACCGTGTTGAATGCACGTCAATGCCGTCGACGCGATGGGGCCAACCACTCCTGAGCTCCACAGCCTAATGTGGGGAGCTCTTGGCACACTGTTGTGCCTGGAAAACTGGGTTGGGGTTGTTGTTGCTGATCGAAACAGGGTTAGGGTTATTCCTTCGGCCTTCACATCAGCATCTCAACCAAAGAATTGCTTTTCTACAGTAGTGGTCGTGGTTTGCAAACTTGGGAAATATTAAGGCATGCTAAAACGAATATGGAACAGAAACATCCCTTGAATTCCCGCACAAGCACAGGAAAACTGTAGTCATGTTGATATGAAAAATAACGTCATCAACACTTCAAGCTGGAGTCATACATGAACGATTTGCATCAGCTTTTGAATTCTTCTGTTTTGCTAGCTCCCTTTCCGAGCTTCATCTGTGGGGAATAGGCCACGCGCATGATACCTTGCTCTCTCCCCGACCAAACCCACCCTATCATCCATCCTCTGCCCGCCCGAGAATCTCTACCCTTTCCTTGCCTGACCCGCACCAACGAGAAATATACAAACCCACACCCCCTGCTCCGTGTGTGAAGAACGCCTGGCTAGTGTGATATAAGTGCCGAAAGGACAAATTACAATAGACGATAAACAAATTGTAGGGTGAAAAGAAAAGGTAAACGCCAGCGGGGTGGAGGGGGTGTAAGAAAGAGGAAGGATCCCACCATTTTATCGTCTTGTATGAGTGAAACGAAATAAAGCTTTTGTTTTCCCGGCTCCTCGCTCCCTACTCCAAGTTCCCATACATGAATTGAAAATAAAATCAACGACTCATAACGGACGGCATTCGCAAAGGTAAAGTATCTTTCCCCTTTCTTTCTCGCTACTCATCCCTGAGTATCGCTTAAACACAGGCCGTCGAGGGTACGATATGTCGTGGTCTCGTATCTCTATCGGGGCGTCGAGGAATCCAGTTTGACATAGGCCTCCTGGACAGCCTTGATGTCGCGACCATCCATCTCCAAGACTGTAACCCAGTCTCGAAGCTGGATACTTTTGCCTTTCTCCTTGTCCTCCCGCCAGGTGCCCAGACGGGGAGCCTTGCCATCCTGGGTCAGTGTGGCCTTCTCCGACTGTGCTTTACTGCCAGCTGCTGAACCAGGGGTGCCTGGTTCTTGGCCACCGGTCGCTCGGGGTGTGCTTGGGCCACTACCAGATGTCATCCAGCTGTATTCCTTCTTCTTTTTCTTCCCAAAACTGCCCATCAAAGCGCTCAGGGTCTGGTTTGCATTGGCAGTGCTGGATGCCTCGGATAGTCTGGCGGCTGCCGCACCCTTCTTTAGTTCTTTCTTGGAAGGCGCTTTGGCGGCCTCGCCGTCGGGTGCGACTGAACCAGGTGTACCAGGAACGATGGAACCTGCGCGAGATCCGGTCTGGGCTGCATCTGGGTTTAACCGCTTTTGCCGCTTGCGAAGCCGAGCTTCTTCCAGATCTCGCTCAGACGTGGCATTCTGTCTCACAGCGGCGTTGAGGTCCTTGACCACCTTGGCACCCTTGGATGGCACCGGGGCGGTACTGATTGCTTCAAAGGAGCCTGCAGGGATAGGTTAGCAGGGTATACTGCACACGCCAAATCATGTTTTTCATACGTTTGCGGGGGTTGCCGTTGGCCGTGTCGGCGGGAAGGGAATCAAGACCGGTTCGTAAAGGTACGGCAACATCAGCCCACTCTTGGGGGATCTCGCCATGAGAAGTTGTCTGCCGAATATTGGCGATGCCATTGGCTTCTTCGAGGAGTTCTCTCAGACGGTGTTTTGTGGCGATCGACAAGAGTGCAAGTTGATCGACCAAATAAGCATCATGAGGGATGAAACACCCCTTTGTAGAGACAACCATGCCATCAGGGCCGTGTCTGGATGTCACTGTCACCTTAGGCTGAGGAAACTCTTGGGGAGTTCGCATTTTACCCATGGTTTGCTGCTGGTTCTTGAGCTCCAGATTGAGTGTGAGCCCATGCTCCTTCGCAATTTTGTCCGCGCGATAATGCAGGTTAGGGACGATCAAGAAAGGGTTCCTGAGCTCATTGCTTCGGGTAACAGCCAATCTTTGGGCCGCCTCGTCCCAGGCTCGCTTGGCAGCCTCGGCTTCAAACTGCTCCTGACTGAGCCCGGTGGCCTCAGCTGGTTGATTCGCTGAACCAGCACCATAAAATGAGCCCTTGTTGCCTGGCGCGTTGGCTGGCAGGCCGGTTCTTGCCTCCTGAGCAAATGAACCACCATACAGCTCCGCTAGGTATTGTTCCTCGGCCCTCAAATCCACGCCTGTTCCAGCGAGAGCATCGCTCACGTCATATTCGTATTCCTTCGTAGTAACCGGCTTCGATGGAGGCAACATGGCACCCGGAGTGGAGGGAGGGGGACCAATCGGTGCCATTGTGGCATTGGTATACTGTTGCTGTGGAGCTTGCTGGACGGGTTGGGGCTGTATTGGTTGCTGAACCGACTGCGCATGTTGGGGCTGCATCGGCTGTTGGTACTGCTGGCCCTGCTGATACTGCGGAGCCGGCACCTGCTGTTGCGGGTGCGCCTGTCCATGCTGCTGTTGGGTTGGCTGCACCTGCCCAAGCTGCTGGGCCTGCGGAACTTGGTGCTGCTGTTGCTGATATTGCGGAGCCTGATGTTGTTGAGGCTGCGGGGTGTGGGGGAGACTTGGGATAAGAGGGGTTGTCGGTGTTGGGGTGGCAGTCATCGAGGGTCGGCTTTCAGGCAATGTCAAGCCTGGTTGTTGAGCCGGGGAAGCGGCAGAATGTCCATTCACACCATACTGAGAGGCATACGACGGCGCATTGGGAACCGGAGTGGGCATGTTGGTGTAGTTCGGAGATGTAACAGTGTTCGGAGATGCAACGGCTGCCTGTGGACTCATAGTATACGTCGGCGTACCGTATTGCGACTGTGGTTGCGACGGGGTCTCGACCGATGTTCGGGGTCTCTTATTCGGCGGAATCGAGTACTGAGGCTGTGGAGTGTTGGCAGGCGAAGCCGACTGCTGGGGAGGAGAGTAATGTTGTTGCTGCGGCGGTCTTTGCTGCTGCTGTTGCGGCATCTGCATTTGCTGCATGTGAGGCGAGACCTGAGGAGGGTGAGACACCTGGGGTGCCTGGGGTTGTGGTTGCGCCATCTTTGGAAAGAGCGAAATCGATAATTCGACTTTGCCTGGTGAGCTTGGAAGTGTGGTCGAAGCGGTTGACTGTCGGAAGTTCTGACAAAAAAAGTCGAAGTCGCGTTCGATGTACCCAACAATTCTGGTAACTTCACGGTCGGGAGCAGAAGCTATCGCGATTGTGGGAAACTAAATGAGGGTTGGTCGTCTGTATAGAGAGAGGGCAGAAAAAAGGCGGGACTGCTCTCTAGGTGCGGTGGGAAAAGCGGAGGGTCGAGAGAGGGCCTCGATCTTTGGTAGAAAGTAGAAGCTCCTTCAGACCCGAGCAGGCGCACCTGCGTAGCCGGCCAAAGCACCCTGCCCGGTACCCATCCGACACTCGCTCTGCAATGGGCAAAAGTCGATCAATCGGTTCTCTGATGATTCCTGCTCGTGGTCCGCTGGATTTGGGAGTTGCGCAATCGATGGGGAAGCGGCGCGGGCTGTTCTCGTCGTGAATCGCCTGGAAGGATGTCAAGATTTGAAAGCAGAGCTAACGCCTCACCTCCGAGTCTGTCGCGTCCAGCAAGGTCACGTGGTTACCACCCAGAGAAAGTGCCAGACCGTAGCCCACCAGGCCCGTGCACCTGCTTCACCTTAAGCTTGGGCCACCCCAGCACCTTTTGGTAGAGCAGCTGGCAGCTGCCTCACTGAGCAGCGTCGCGCCGGCAGATCTTACACTATTCAACCTTTTATATTTGGTCTTATTCAACGACAACAACCACCTGATCACCAGCAACTTTGAATAGCCCAGTCGCCATCTTCGCACCAATACCTATACACTTCGACTTTGCGGGAATATTGCCTCTTGTATTGCTGCCAATTTTTTCACAAAGTTGCTGCAACACATCCACCTCCCTGCTCTCGATATAATTCTTGCAAGCAGTTTTACAAGAGACGTGAGTTCCTGAAACAACTAACAAGATATTCGATCACGTACACTTATTACCTCCCGCAATGGCCTCCAAGCGCAAAGCTGCCGCCATGGCCTCGGCTACTGTAATTGAGGAGCCTGTTGACCCCAGTGACGAGCTGATGTTTCTCTGTCTTGGAGGAGGCAATGAAGTTGGCCGTTCATGTCATATCATTCAATACAAGGGAAAGACAGTCATGGTATGTGCTGAGATGAGGTCAGCGCTCTTCTTACCCTGTCTTAGCTGCTAATGTTTTGTTTGTCATCTAGCTTGATGCCGGCCAACATCCCGCCTATGATGGGCTTGCAGCCCTTCCGTTCTTTGACGACTTTGACCTGAGCACTGTAGATGTGCTTCTCATCAGCCAGTAAGTTGCCCTCTCCGAGTCTAATAGCCCCCTTGGCGAAGCAAGAGTAGCATGGTGTTGGCTTGGGACAACAATGAGTGGAGGTAGACTTGTAATGAGTCGCCGTGTCACTGTCACTCTGTCACTCTTTTCAGCATCATGTACCGTCCATCAGCAACATCATCATCTCCATATGTATTCATATATCAAATACAAGATCTTGTCGCCATTACCACCCCCTGCCTTCATCGTCTCATGCCACCATCCCTGTGAAGCTTCTCTGAAATCATCATGAGAACACACACCCTGACTGACTGAAATAGTTTCCATATCGATCATGCTGCCTCATTACCCTATGTCTTGGCAAAGACAAACTTCCGCGGTCGTGTGTTCATGACACATCCCACTAAGGCTATCTACAAGTGGTTGATCCAAGACAGCGTCAGAGTCGGCAACACATCGTCCAACCCAACAACGCAGCTGGTCTACACAGAACAAGACCACTTGAACACATTTCCCCAGATCGAAGCCATCGACTATCATACAACACACACCATCTCGGGCATTCGGGTGACGCCATACCCAGCCGGCCATGTGCTCGGCGCAGCCATGTTTCTTATTGAGATTGCAGGTTTAAACATCTTCTTCACCGGCGATTACTCCCGCGAGCAAGATCGCCACTTGGTATCAGCCCAAGTGCCAAAAGGCGTGAAGATCGATGTCTTGATCACCGAGTCAACATACGGCATTGCCTCCCACGTCCCACGTTTGGAGCGAGAACAAGCCCTCATGAAGTCCATCACAGGCATTCTCAACAGGGGTGGCCGTGTTCTGATGCCCGTTTTTGCCCTCGGCAGAGCCCAGGAGCTTCTTCTTATTCTAGATGAATACTGGGGCAAGCATGCCGAGTATCAAAAGTACCCAATCTACTACGCCAGCAACCTCGCCAGGAAGTGTATGCTGGTGTACCAAACATATGTTGGTGCGATGAACGACAACATCAAACGTCTGTTCCGGGAGCGCATGGCTGAGGCTGAGGCGTCTGGTGATGGTGCCGGTAAGGGTGGGCCGTGGGACTTCAAGTTCATCCGCTCGCTCAAGAGCATTGATAGGTTTGAGGATGTGGGCGGGTGCGTGATGCTTGCCAGTCCCGGTATGCTGCAGAACGGTGTCAGCAGGGAGCTTCTTGAGCGGTGGGCTCCCAGCGAGAAGAACGGTGTTATCATCACCGGTTATAGCGTGGAGGGCACGATGGCCAAGCAGATCATGCAGGAGCCCGAACACATTCAAGCCGTTATGTCGCGGAATACCGGTGGAGGAAGGCGAGGCCCTGGAAGAGACGCCGAGAAGGTTTTGATTCCGAGGCGTTGCACCGTCCAGGAGTACTCTTTTGCCGCCCATGTCGACGGCACCGAGAACAGAGAGTTTATTGAGGAGGTTGCGGCACCTGTAGTGGTCAGTTCCTTTTACATTTTTCCATTTGACGGGTTTTCCTAACATGACAATCAGATTCTTGTCCACGGCGAGGTTCACAATATGATGCGTCTGAAATCCAAACTGCTCTCTCTAAACGCGAACAAGACAAGCAAGGTCAAGGTTTACAGCCCCAAGAACTGCGAGGAGCTCCGCATTCCATTCAAGACCGACAAGACTGCCAAGGTTGTCGGCAAGCTTGCGTCGATCCTACAGCCTCTGAGCTCCCCCGAGGAGCCCCAGCTCATCACCGGTGTTCTCGTCCAGAACGACTTCAAGATGTCATTGATGGCGCCTGAAGATCTCCGCGAATTCGCTGGTCTTACCACCACAACCATCTCTTGCAAGCAGCGCATGAGGCTCAGTGCCGCGGGCGTCGACCTGATCAAGTGGGGCCTGGAAGGAACATTTGGTACCATTGAAGAGCTCCCAATCTCCAAGAAGCTGTCTTCAAATGGAGAAGATCACGACATGAATGGCTCTGGACAGGAGATGGCCGACGAGGAGCTTTCCGTCGACGAAGTACTCGCTGCCTATCTCGTCATGGGCGTAATCACGGTCCGCCACCGGTCCAACGGCGAGGTCGAAATTGAGTGGGAAGGAAACATGCTCAACGATGGTATCGCAGATGCGGTAATGGCCGTCTTGCTAGCCATCGAATCCTCCCCAGCAGCAGTAAAACGTAAGTGTTTAGTTCGCGCCCCTTTTCTTGTTTATCCATACTAACGTGAAAACTAGGCTCTGCCTCCAAAAACCCACATTCCCACTCTCACTCGTTCAATCTCCCTGTTCGGAACCTGCACTCTAACCTCTCCGCTACTGAACGCCTCGAGCGCCTCATGTTCTTCCTCGAGGCCCAGTTCGGGGCAGACAACGTCTCCCTCATCACCGAGCCCAAACTGTCCCCTGTTCCCCCTCCCCAGCCAAAGATCAAATCTTCCGAGGGTGACGACGAAGAAGCAGACGCCAGCATGGACGTCTCCGAGGACGAGGAGCATGGAGCTACGCAGCTGGCCCAGAGAAGAGAGGCCGAGCTGGCGAGGCTGCACAAACTGGGCATTCCCGTGCCAGGGGTCAACATCAGGGTGGACAAGATGGAGGCCAAGGTTTGGTTGGAGGGTCTGGAAATTGAGTGTGGCAACAAGGTGTTTGGAGATCGGGTGAGGGCCGTGGTGGAGAGGGCCGTTGAGGTTACTGCGCCTCTGTGGGGGTAAACGTCTCCACACAAAATATGACGGGTTGGTGCAACAGAAGGCGTTATTTAGGATTATCTGTTTTCTCAATGGCTAAACCGATGACTGCCTGGAATTGGGGTGAGGTTGTGTACTAATTGGAGAGTGTTTATTGGCGTTGTTGGCAGACCTCTGCGCTACAAAATATGATGATAACCATCCTTACTTAGAAGAGAATATGCTACAGGTGTGAGATATGCAACCCAACCTGGAAGATGTCACCACACAACCCCTGAAGCGGCCCAGAAAAATATGAAGAAAAGCTTATTTCCACGTCCTGTGGCTCCCCAATTCCTACATATTACCAGGGGTTGGGTCAACAAGCCTCTAGAACACGTATCTACGTATCTACCTACCTTGTCAGCTGCTTGATGGTGCATGGATGAGTGCGAGTCTGAGTGTATGGCCAGCAGGCATTTTTCCCGTCCTGGGAATGGAAAAGGGTGGGGGTGTGTAAGCGGGTGGTCTTGATCCTGCAGCCTCAAAACATAAAAACGTGGGGGTTGTCTTCTGACCTCGTGAATTGGGAAACAGATTACAGCTTGAATCCAGTAATATCTCTCGCCCTCTGACCTCTCTTATCTCGACAGATGAACGGGGCAAGCCATTGTGGTACGTATGTATATCATGCAGTAATGCCACTGGCTTTTCTCTCACTCCTGGAAGAGAGCACTTGCACTATTTCACTCGGCAGCAAACCCATGAGATTGATCGGGATTCTTATTCATACTTCTTTCTCATACTTCATACACAGTCGGGTTAGTTAATAACAATTAAAAGGACATATATACTCTTTGAAGTTGTTCTCTCCTCCGACTCTTCTTTGTATTGGTCGTACCAATGCGCCCTTTTTTGACTTTTTTTGTTGTCCTCTCAATCGTACGCCGTGATACAGTCCCGCCGTCATTTTCCCCATTAACTCCCCATGCGATGCAAAAAGCAACAAACCAGTACCCCCAAAACAAACGAGAAGCGATATCCAACCCCAAGAAAAGCCAAATCATATCCGAAACACCAGTCGCTCGCTTGCCCTGAATTTGCCTTTTTCATTCAACAAACCCAAACAACCATGCTAAAGTCGAGCCCACTCCGCAGAAAAGAAAAAGAGGAATTTGAAAATGCCGATTGAAGGGAGAGGCTTTCAAAGCTTGCGCCCAAACATAAAGCTCCCATACATTCCGCCAACCTCGGACCTCGCAACTGGGATCTTTCTCATGCCCCAGGAATCAGCTCCCATCTTCCACGACCGACGCCCATCGTCCCTGACAATAGGCTTGCCAGTCGTCGCGTCCTTCAGCGGCTGTCTCACCAGCCATCCTCGGCTGCCACACTCTGACATCTTCCAGCCAGCACGCTCCACCGCCGCGGCCGACTTCTTCACCCTCTTGAACACATCTTCGGCAACCTCGATAACTTCCAATGGCTCAGAAAAGTTCTTGAGAATGGCGCAGCCGCTGCTAAAAAGATAGACCAGATCGAGCTCCTGGCCCCAGAAGTCAGACAGGTCCAAATACTTGAGAGTATGAGGGACCCAGTCCAGCTGCATCTGCACATCATCATCGGTGTTCTCGTCAGGAACGAAAAGGCGGTTGACGTCCGCCAAAGTGAGAGAGCGGCCTATGGCAAGCTCCTCGAGATGCTTGGTCAGCGGCCGGAGAAGCTCAACATGGGAGGGCTCCATTTTGCTGCCCTTTAAGCTGAGAGACTTGAGGGTCCTGGGAAGAACAGGAAGCAATTCGTTGAGGCTCTCGGCATCGAAAAGCTGGTGGCTTCTGGCATCGGTGGCCAAGCTCAAGAACTCGAGCTCCTTGGCGGCAGGGTGGTTGGTCAGGAAATCAATGACGCCCCTGGCACTCAAAAGCGTGCACTTGGCCAGATTGAGGTGTGTAATGCGGGCAGTCACCGGGATCGCAGCAAGGGCAGCGTCTGTTATACGCGTACCCGCAACATCGAGGTGCGTAAGGTGGTTTAGCCTTGGGAGAATGGTCTCGAGCACGACCGAGGGCAGGGTGAGGCACTTGTGCAGTGAGAGACGACGGATCGAAAGCACAGGTGGCCAGTTGGGCGACACTATCGATGTGAAAGCCTCCTTGAACTTGGTCGACGTGCAACCGCAGAAATCGACCGCCTGCAGCCTCGACAAGCCAAGGAAGAGCTTCCGCAATACATCGGCGTTCAAATCATCGTCGAGGTATTCCTGCGCAAGAAACTCTTGCAGGTTGGGGGTGAGGTCGAGGCATCGGAGGAGGGTCTCTGAGGTAAGGTTGCGCGCTTGCGAGCGTTCGGCCGCTGTGGAGAAGAGCTGCGCAGGGTTGAAGTGGCAAAAATCAAGCCGCCGCACAATTGTGCCCAGGGTGGAGTGCTCCGAAATGTGGGCGAGGAACTTTTGGAAAATTCGCGAGTGGGGAATCGTGATCTTGCTGTAGAGAGTGGTTAAGGTCGCGATGTGAAGCGTCCGCGAGGTCAGCAACAACGACATGAGATCGACATTGCGCCTCGAGACCCCATTGGGGGGGACATCAAGGGCAAGAAGGTTGATGATGGAGGCTGGATCATGTCAGCATGACTATTTTGGATAGGCAGTAGTGGGGGGGGGACAACGTACTCAAAATCTCAGTCGGGAGTCTCTCGAGAGGAGCATCGCCGGGTCTGTTGGCACCCCCACGCTTGGTGGGCTTGGGCGTGTCCTTGAAGACTTGATGAAGGATCTGGAGGTCTCCGAAGCTCTTACTGGCAAGTTTTCCCTTGACCTGAATCTCCTTCCAGCCTCTGAAGGAATCGGCGGGAGTCCAATATCCAAGGAGCCGGCTGTTGGGGTTCGTGACGGGCGGCAGGAACTTGGTGGGGGGTTGAGTGTGAGGTTGAGTGTGAGTGTGGGTGTGAGTCTGAGTTTGGATCATCTTCAGTTGCTGAGAATCGGTGCTAGAAGTCGATCCTGTCGGGCTGGGAGGGGAGAGCAAGTCGTCGATGGCCTCAGGGTCGAGATAGGATGAAATCTTTGTTTTGGAAAAGCACTGGGGTAAGGTGCTTTCGTTTTCCCGGATGGACGAGAAAGAAGAGCGGGATGCCCGGTCCGGGGTGGCAGGCCGATCCCGGGTCATGGTTAAGTAGTCCGGGGAGCAGTCCCTCGAAGGTGTTCCCAGGGGGGAGACGTGCAAATGGGCTGGTCTCGGCTTGGAGACCGCCATGGGGAAAGACAGCAGCGACAGGGTGAGGGATGTGTTGGGACGGGCTTGGCTGGGGTCCGGGGAGAAATTGCAGCGCCGGCAGGTCAGGTGTGCGATGCAAGAAAGAGATGGCGACAGGGCCGTTCCAGAGAGATTGATTCGATCCGATGGATGGTCAGAGCAACAGTGTTCAGGCACCGTTGACAGCTGCTTGATCTGTTGAGGGGGGCCCGAGCCGTGGTCTCACAAGACTGTCCAAAAGGAACGAGGGGGCTTTCTATTAGTCAAGGCAATGGCTTCTTAGGTAAGAGGAAGTCTGCGATGGATGCAGTGATGCGGGGAAGATTGCGAGCTTGGTGTGGCTTTTTTTTTCAGATTCGGGATCCGCAATTCGTGGTCAGCCCTGCTATTTCTGACTATAAAATGCTGTCTGTCTCTCTGCACTCAGTGAATGATGCAGGGAGGGCGAGAAAGGTCGGAATGGAAAAGACGTGCGTCTGTCGAGGTTCCGACAGTGCGGTTCTATCCTTAGCCTCGTGTTATTTTGTTGCAGGTAAGCAAAGCAGGTTCGCCCCAATTTCTGACTGAACAGATCAGGCACGAGCGGTGTAGCTTGTTTTCGATGAGTCGAGTCTGCGACCAAGATCACTCGATGACGACGGTTGATGAAACGGAGAGTTTGATGGAGCAGCAGAGCTCAGCGGAGGGATGGGGCCTGCAGTTCGAAGGCAGTTGCACAACGGCAAAGTCAACAATTGGATATGATGTGTAATGTTGCGAGGTATGAGTAGGAGGTGTAGTATCAGTTACGGCAGATGCAAGACAGTTGCGCACAAGCACATGGCGGATTTGAATTAAATAGGGGACGTTAAGGCGGGAACCGATGCAGGCCGAGAAAACAAGCTCGGAGCACAGCTCCAACACGCTGGAAAAGTCTTTATTACTCATGGAAACTAGCGAGAATGGCCAGAGCCTTTGTCACCTGGACATCGCATCGGCCATCGGCGCTCCGTCTGGGCGGTTGCCGCATTTTTTTATGTACACTTCACCTCGCACCGCGAACTCGGCGACAGGACCCTGCTGTCAATCAAGACTTCGCCCCGCTGTCTGCAGCAGACATGTGGAAGCTGGAAGCTGCTGCTAGAATCGGGCAGCCTACACTGGTGTTCATCTTTCTTTTCTTGTCTGTCGTCAGTTTGCGAACGGCTAGTGGCCGGTAACCAAGATTTATGCATATTGTCCCTGGCGAGCCAACCAAACAGCCCAGAGCTGCTGTACAAACGGTACAAATGATATAAATTCCAACCGCAACCCTCCCTCTCCAAAACAAAGAAACACCAAGCAAAGCGCGAGACGGCCAGCAGTTGACGAAAATTGCGCCAAGCCGTGCCTCATAACAGCCCGAACCGCTGATTCTCTGCTCACACGAATGCCCGAGTTTCTCTGACATGGCATAACATCATCGGCGAGCCGTGAGGAGGTGGTGGTCGAGAGGTGGCCAACCGGCGCAGCCAGCGGTTGACAGAGCTTGCTGGTACGTAATGGTTTGAACTTCTCCACCAAACCCTTCCAACACTGCAGGAGTTTTTCCTGCTTGCCCAAAGAGCACTGGTTGCACTGGTCCTCGCTTTGCAACCTTCCCTCTGCTCCCGTGGTGTTTTATTCGGCCGATTATTAGAGCAGTTCCTCTTGGTATGGCATCAATCTCCATGTTGGTCTTTGTACAGTCGGCTGATCTGGCGTGACGTTGCCTTGTGCAAAACCGTGGCCTCCCATAGGTTGAAAATGCAATTTCTTACCTAATCATTGGTCGGTGACGTGAGGCATTGCCCCTCCCTCACCTCACCCACAAACAACATGGCACAACCACATAACCTCGAGGTGCTCGAGATATCCGGACCCGGCGAAGGTCAACAATCAGACATGCCAGGCGTGCCAGATCAGACGCCGAATCAGCGCCGAGAGACAGCTCAAAAGTCAAACGCTTCCTTCGCCTGCTGATCACATCAGATCCTATGACTGCATCGGTCAATGGCTCTGCTGCTTTTTTTGCCCTTTGCCGCCCTCGAGCTCCAGCTAGCCTGCCGTCCCGGTTCCTGGGTGCTTTGTTGGAACCAATCTATCAACCAAAACCCATAGCGTCTCATGACTGTCAGCACCATCGCCAGCACAGCACTTTGCAGGGCCAAGACACATCTGGCCAGCCCAACTTGCCAAGGAGCCAAGTCATGTCCAACTCGCCTGAAAGGAGGCTCGTTTTGTTCACGTGGTGCTTGATCTGCTGCCCTGTCGCGGCAGGTCGTCTGCCAAACGATCCCCGGGGGCCGGAGCCGCGTGCAGCCGTTTTTGCGCTAGCGATGCTGATTCCAGGTTGTTGTAAGAGAATTTTTCTTTCCGTTCAACCAACCCTTGTTGTTGTCCCTGAACATCTTGCTGCTCGATGTACCTTAGCTTCTCTTTTACCCCACAGATTTGTTTGATCTATCTGCAGATAGAACGGACCTCTCGGGCATCGGATCCGGATCTCTTGCCCGGGATGGTAGGTGACACTTCAACAACGTGGGTGGCACAGGGCTCGGCCTCGAAATGTTGTCATTCCAGTGCGGCTGGCGACATGAAGGGCATGCATTTCAACCCGAGATCACGCATGCTGTGTCACATACTAAACAACCGTCGGAAAGGGCATCTCCTCGGAGGCTGACGGTAGAGATGTGATGCTGAGAGCCGCCAGTTCTATGCCCATTAAAGTGACCCGCCTGGTTCACGTTCCAGCCCGCCGCACCCGCTTCCCCAGCTTTTTCGACCCCTGAATGGGCCCTGACCTTCACTAGCGCCCTCATGGGGGGAGACGTCGTATCAGACGGCCTCACCTGATCTCTGTCATTATCCACCAGATTCCACACATAATATCGACTGTAGGGATTGTCTGCGCCTGTTTTGGTAGTGAGAACCTCTCCGGCAGTGCGAATGCGAGGGCCAGACCGCCGATCTCAACTGGAGAAAATATAGCACGGCAATATCCGACTTGGCCAAACGACATCTCTTCCCAAGGGCAGCTCGAAATGAGACCAGGCTTTGCTTACCGAGTGTTGCACATCACTACCACTGAGATCAGAAAGAAAGGAGAGCGTCAGGCTTCGTGTGTGGACTGTGATTTACTCGTCAAGATTACCTATCGGAATGTTCTCGCCGAGACAGGTCGTATACGCGGTGGGATCACAGTTGGAAACATTGGGTGAAAGCATCCCTCTGGTTTTCGAGGATCAACCAATACACCCTCCACGGTACCTACATGTCTTGATGTGTCCATACAGCATGCATATCCGTGCAAACCACATGGGCCTCAAACTACCGACAAATCAGAGCCGCGTTTCAAGCCCTCTTTTCCATGACATCTGACGTCATCGCCAGATACGTATCTTATCTGTGTAACCTTCAGCACCAAATCAACCAGCATCACCATGAAGAGGGGGCATTCGACTTGGCCTTCCACGCGGGTGAGAGAACTGCAGCCGATATATTACTCGCATAGCTCTGGCCTAATGCATGTTTACTGGAGCGCATGATATGTCTTATCAATGGATGGAGGATAATCCTACTGATTTACTAATTCGCTATCAGCCGTGCACTACTGCCTGATGGCAGAGGCGCTCCTGGTGAACATGATTCGGCTGATATCGGTGAACAAGAGTATTTTAACACTGAATATGCGATGCCGGGTGATGTTTCATAGGATGAGACTCAATTCCACAGACCCCATTGAACATTGAGTCCTCAACAGCGAGCCCTATCACCGCTCTCGGGGACCAGAATGTCAACGCACCAGACCAAACAGCAGCCTACTTTATTCCAAGTAAATAATCAGACAACAAACCTGTCATCCTACCGGTATATCCGGATCATCTTGGTGGGAGCGGACTATTCCCACCTAGCCATGCCCTAAACGACTTTGTACTTTCAATTTCTGCCATAATATTGATTATAGTGTGAATTATGAAGTTCTGGTAACTCGGACAAACAACTACTTGTGAGAGCAATGATAGTAGATCGTGATCCCAGCTTGGAGATGGCAACGGGGAAGGTCGCACTGAAGAGATCGTAATTATCACAGCTCGGGCATTGAGTCAACATGGACATCGTCAGTAGCTAGGTCGGAAACTCACGTGGTTGGAGGTATACGGCCTGGTTCCTCCTCACAATGTAACTTGATTCATGGTTTGTTCAATGTCCGGTTCGTAACCAAGCATGTTTCTGGTGTACGGCTTCACTTTAAAAATAGGTCCTTCACTGTAGGTAGCGAATCTTAGCAAAGTATGTAGACACATGCTGAGCAAAAGATTAGTTTCTTGTATAAATCCCGAGACAAAGACCCGACAGATGGTTATGTTCACAGGAACTTCGATGCATTCGATCCTCATGCTCTATAACCCCATCTTCCAAAATAATATAGGAAGTGAGTCAACTCCTCAAACGCCGCTCGCGATTAGGTTCGCTTATATATCCGTCGTAGAAACAAAAGAAACCACAAGTTATCCTACCAACCCATCCCTGTCCCACTTGGACATTCCCACTTGTTCTTTTCGCCATGCCAAATTACCATATCATACAATGCATTTGCCGCCGCACTATATCTATCGCCGTCCTAAGTTTCAAATGTATCAGCTAAAAGATTATCTCTTCTTCAACCGTTCCTTGCATTCGTCGCAATACCATTTTGCTGTTCGTCCGAGTTAGCTTTGATTCCACCCCTGTCCAGAAATTGCAAGTCAAACATACCATTGGCTTTGGGTGCAATTTTCAACCCCACGCACTCTAGATGAAACCACTCTCTCGGGCAGCCCACCCCGTCACAGCCCACCATTTCGCCATAACTAACGCCGTTGCACTTGCAGTACCTTGGCTCGTCCCCATCTGGTTCGTCCTCATCATCGTCTTCTTGAGTACTCTGCGGAGGGTGCTGATGCTGAGCAGTTCCCCTACTGCCTTTGATGTTGTCTTCACTTGTGATACTGCCGCCGTTGGATGAAGCCTTGGCAGAGTTGGGACCGGATGATGCCTGGGCAAGAGCTGCCGCTGCAGCAGAGATGGAAGCACCCTTCTTATGGCTCCGCTTGGAAGTCGTCGTTGTGCTCGCGGATATGCTGCTCCCGTTGTTCTTGTCCTTATCTGTTGCGCTCGCTGTTTCCGAGTTATTCCTAGATGGTCGGGAGCGGGACGCCGCCGTCTGCTTTTCTGTTGGGGCTGCAGAGACTATCGAGGTTGCCTCGGCAAAGGTGCCTAGAGACGGGGTGGAAGGCTTGCTTGCGCGCCCGCTCTTGGTCTTGACAGTACTTATAGGGGTCGGCTGAATGGCGGGCGAAGCTACCACTTCCTTCTCCTTTTCTTTCTTTGGTTCAGGCTTCTCTTCGGAGGGTGCTACTGTGGCCGCTGCTGTTACCGGTGCCTTTGTGATGGCTTCTTTTCTGTTATTGCCGTTGTGGAGGGGTTCCAGTACTGGTGGCGGAATCTCGGTCTCTGTCCTCAGCGGCTCCAACTTGGGGGTAGGAGCAGGTATGGGTGTCTCCTTCTGTACTTTTGTTTCCATGCTTATTTTGGGTCCTTCGCCAAACTGGCTGAGATTTGGCGTATCCGGAGCATTTCCATTTGGCTTGGTGGACGCTACCGAAGCAGCTCTTTGCCTCACAACTTCGGGATTTAGTTGTGTAGAGTTCTGACGGGCACGAGAAGACGCTGGCCTGGGAGGAACAATGGCTGTCGGGATCGGTGAGGCTCGGCTGCCTTTCATTGTATCAGGGAATGCTGCGATGACAGGCGACGAGGCCATGGACGGGGACATAGCGGCAGCATTATTCGTTCTGCTACAATCAAGGGTCAGCTAGGAAACAAGAGACACGGATCGGAGGTCGAATGGGCGAGCGCACCTTTTCTTTGCCTGCCCACTCGATGTTGGGAGCGCCTTGCGCTTCTTAGGACCGCTTTCAGGCACGGGAGTCTCTCGGGGGCTGGTCGTCTTTGGCTTCACGGTGCTATTACCAAACACCGAGCTCATGGCGCGCTCCATAGGAGCTCCCCCGTTCGCCTTAGCAGTCTCAACTTTGCGTCTTTTGGCCGGAGCAGAGCCAGCCGGCGCGCCCGTGGTGATACCGAGGCCGACAGGAGTCGCCGCCTCCGCAGGCGCTTTGCGAGATTTAGGTCCCTGTGTCTTCTTGGCTGGCTCACTCGTCTTGTCCGCATCGCCTTCACCTGCTTGTCCCTTCGCGTTCTTCTTGGCGGCGACTGCTTGTTTTCGGTCGTTGCTCCGAGCCGCCGCCTCCTCAGCGTTCACATGCTGGGCAGCAGCTGAAAGAGCAGCAGCCCCTTCCCGGCGTGATCGCTCAGCCTTGTCGTTGGACTTGGCCTGCTGTTGTGCTTTCCGAACATCGTCGTAGGCCCAATGGTTAGCGCTGCCCCATTTGGCCTCCTCGCTGAATTCGCTCTCGAGATTTGGCCACACGGATTCAATTCGTTTCATTTGCTTTTCGAGGGCATCATTGGCAGTCAAAATAACGTGGTTTTTCTCCTCCAAAGCCACCATCATCTCTTGAACCTTGAGGTTTGTTTCTTTGAATATCCGACGGCGCGCCTCGCTCGCGGAATTGAGAGGGCCAGTGGCAGAAGGTATCGTGGAGGCGGACGCAGAGGGTGGCACTCCGCTGCTGCTGTTCTGAGCGCTCATGGGCGCCGACGCGGGAATGTGATTATTGGGCGCATCATTGGACGACGGGAATGGGTCGACCGGAGGCGGGGTATCGAGAGCACGGCGGATGTTATCGAAGAGCTTGTCCTCGTTGTTAAAGATTTTGGCGTCGACCTCTTTCAAAAGGGTGAAGTGACGGACTATCTCCTTGGGAAGGGCGCTGATGGCATCGGTAAAGTGGTTGAGGCCAGGGAAAATGTCGATGGGCTGTGCTGGAGCATTTGCGATGAGCGACGACGAGGAGTTGCCGCGATTGACCATGCGCGTCTGACGGAGGGGCTGCGCTCTGCGACTGCTGCCGCCGTTCTCAGACGCAGGAGGTTTGGCCGTCTTCATGGCGCCCGTCGATGGTGTTGCTGCAGATTCCGGGATCGTGGCAGTGAGTGCTGGGAAAAAAAGATTGGTAGGGTCGCTGAAAGAGAGGTCCAGAGGGAAGCTGGGAGCGGTTAGCGGAGGGACGGTTTCCTGGCCGGGAGCCCTGGATTTTGGTAACCTTTGGAGGTGCATGCGACCGATAAGATAAGAACACCAAAAACCGGGCCGGCCGACACCCTAACCCTTACACTACAACCACACTACCACTTTGTCAACACAATCACCACCAACAACAACCAATGCGTGTTTGGGTATATCTTGAATGCTTATTAAAACAAAATAAAAAAAATAAAAAACACGATGCCACTTTCTAAACCAAGCACACACGCTGAGGTATCTCTGTCTCCCGAACCCTACGCCCTGTTCACCCTTTCCCTCCCTGAAATTGGGATGACCTGCCGAAAACTGCAAAACAAAAAGCCAGAATAGGAAAACAATCAAGCCTGTTTCACCCGCCTAGGCTTCTCGTCACGTTGCTTTTGCTTTTGTCTGTGCTGCCATTCTACCAGCACAGGCAGGAAGTGCCAGAGATCAAATTCAGGCCAGAAGCACTTGAGGAAGAAAATATGCGTGTCCTGGTGGCACTGCCAAAGCATGAAGTCACTGAGTCTCTCCACGCCGCTGGTTCGCACGAATATGTCAAGCGGGGGGCACCCGGCAGTGTAGAGATGCTTATCGATGGTCTCGGGCGTGATTGTCTCCGCGTTTGGATAGATGGCCACGTTTTCCGAGCCCTCCGACTTTTGCGTAGATGGATCGGAACGAAGGGTGGTAGCCGTCGACACGGCATCATCCTGGTCGTGGTCGTCCGAATGAGAGGGGGTCTCTTCAATAGACTCCAGAGTCTCTGGTTTGTCACCCTGTTTGGACAAGATCTTTTGCGTAATTCTGCTCTGCGAAAATGGGGTGCTGTGTGGCCGAGGGGTGGTTGAATATTCTTCTACAGTCGTCCTGATGGCTGTTGTCATTTCTTCCCGCGAAGTGTAGGGGAAGCAAATGTTGAGAACACATCTGTGGCATGTATTAATATTTCAATTTACATGTTTAGGAGGTGACATTGCTTACGTTGTGTTGTGACTGGTAGCAGCGACCGCTCTTTCCACCACTTCGAGAACATCTGGGGGGATCAGATCAAGACGCCCCAATACCTTGACACTAGCACCGTATCTGTCCAACAGCTCCCCATGCTGAATGAGTTGCTCGAGCTTCACCTTGGCCAGTTGCATCAGGCCGTCGACCTCATACTTGGGCCGGTGGAAGTTTTCCAGACTAAAAGCATAGACGGTGACCACCTTGACACCACACTTGTAGCAAATCTCCAGAACCCGGGCCAGAGCCTCGAAGCCGAGGTGATGGCCTTCTACTGTCTCGATCTTGTGACTTCTGGCATATCTTCGGTTGCCGTCCATTTCGAAAGCGACATGGCCTGGGATAGGTCCTTGGCTCAATGATCCTATCAAAGTGTCTCTAAGGCGGTTGATGGCCCATTCTGCTGGCGGCGAACTGAGGAACCAGTTACGGATACGGGAGAGGTAGAGGTCGGACATGATGCCGAGGTGCGTTGCAGTCCAAAATATGTATTGTGATTGCTGAGTTTTAACGATGCGGTATTTGGGGTGAGAAGATGGTAGATTCTCTGAAAGAGTTGTCGGTCAGTAAGCTGCCATGGTCGCAGTGCCTGTTGCAAGATTGGGGAAGGGAGTGAGAGTGAGTGAGAGTGGCAGGCCACCCAAGGGTTAAAGTATGGTTACGTTGGACCCAGATTCTTGGAAGTTACGAATCCCAAGGCGCGGCATCCTCTCGCAGCTGAAAGTGGGTCCTCGAATGAACACGCTGCAAAACGGCCGACAGGGGCCAGCTTTCAGTATAACCTGCCTGACCTCAATGTGCAACTACCCGCAACTTCCACCACCAAACCACCTTCTACGACACCATCCTCCTTGAGGTCTATTCCGGCGACGAATTCACAGCCTGCTTTAAGATCACACTGGGATACGCGACACCTCAATTGGCTTTAACAGCGACCGCCGGACAGTCTGGCTTGGCCTGACTGTCACCCCACCTACGTCCCAATCCGCCCGCATTCCAAAAAAATGTCCAGGTGACGCCTCTAAGAGAGCGAACGCGCAATGTCATTCACAAACGCGCCGGTAACGCGCACATTGGTGGTGGGATTGGTTGGCGCATCGATAGCAGCCAGCCTTCTCGACATAAAACACTATTTCTATATCTCCATCGGCACCCATATTCTACGATATCACCAGTTATGGCGGGTCCTGGCGTACCAGCTATGCTATCTCAACTCATCCGAGGTCCTGTTTGGGGCAATGGCTCTATACAATATGAGAACTATTGAGCAGCGGTGGGGCTCAAGAAAATATGCCGTGAGTGCTCTTTCTGGGCCGGGACACTGCAGAAATGGCGCTGACATGCTTGGTATCTAGTCATTCATCCTCGTCACCGCACTCTTCACCTCGATCGTGCCACCGCTTATACTGACGGCATTCCTCAGGCCACTGAGTTTTGGTGTGCTAGATTTCCTACCTGCCGGCCCAACACCGATCATATTTGCGATTCTGGCTCAATACCATGCCATGATCCCACACATGTACAAATACAAGGTGGCGCTGGCTATGGGGCCACCAACTGGCCAGGACTCGGCAGCGCTGACCTTCTCAGACAAGTCAACCAAATACATGATGGCAGGGCAGCTGGCCGTGTCCCAGTTCCCGGGCTCCCTTCTTGGTGCCGTGGTGGGCTGGTTCGTTGGATACGCCTGGCGCAATGAGGCCCTACCTGGGATTTTGACTCGCTGGCGGGTTCCTGGTTGGGTTGTTGGTATGAGAGGTCAGAAGACCAATGCCGAATTTGAGAATATGAGAAGGCGGCTGGAAAGTGAAGGGGCCTCAACTGGCACAGCTTCTGGTATCCAGCAACAACAAGCTGGCCCAACTGAAGGCAGCAACAGACGGAGGACGATGGGCCAGCAGCTCATCGACGAAGTTCGCGGTGCATTTTAAAATCTCGTCGTGTACGAGAAGAATTGAACATTGCTTCCTGGCGCAACCACTTACATGTGCATTTCCATCCACAGTGACACATGTCGGGAATCCCTGCAAGAGGTGCCGTGGGGTGCCAAGCATCTGGCAAGAACGGCTGGCCAGGCGCGAAGGCGGCTGATTGGCCAGATATTGGTCCTCCCAGTCCTCTGGATTGACGAGTTGCGCCTGGGCAATCAGCAATCACAGCACCGGCCAACATCTCCCTTCCCCTTTCGCATCTTGAGTTGCATCCCGTCGTCACGACTTCCCTCTGATACAGCCGCTCCTTTGTGACGCCAACATCTCAGCCACCGCCGCCAGGCTTAGCACCTGTGTTTGCCGGTTTTTTTTTATTTCTTTTTTTTTTTTTTAAACCTGGAGTCCTCATCACCATCACCACCTCCCCGGTCCTCAGAGAAAGTCACAGACAATCTGGAACCTCCTTACCTACCACGTTAACTTAAGGACACTCGAAAAGCTCCACTTCGCGTCATTTCGTTGCATTGGTAATCCTTCTTTTCTGGATACTGCCTCGCTCTCCTTTTGAAAATACGATTCCTCGCTTTCACTCTCGACGTGATTCCCCTGACGACCCTCAGCCACTACCTCCTGCTCCTCGTTCGCCGTCGCAAACTCCATGATCCCCGGGCCACAGTGGTAAACGAGCGGAGGACTTGGATTTGTTTTGTATAATGTCTCTTTTTGGAACGATTAGCCTTTGAATTACCCACGACTACAAACACGACGATCATAATACAAGTTTACACAAACGCACATAATGAACGGCGCCGAAACTAGGAGAGGCCGGTCTGGTGGCGGAGGAGTAGGAGGAAGAGGGGAAGATGGCTACGGAGGCATGCCTGCACCTGCTGTACAACCACCATCGTTGTCAGACGTCGCACCGACGGCAAAGGCACTAGTCGACGGCTACAGGAATGAGATTCTTGGGGGAGTAGAGGGTGACAAGGCGAGAATTAGCCCAGTATGGCCTCCTCCCCTTTTCAGGCGTGAACATTGTTGGCTAATTATGGATTACATACAGCTAAACACAAACCAACCGCAAACATCGCCTCTCGTCGATCTTAAAGACTCGATTCAGGTGCATCTCTTGACCGAAACGGCGTTATCGGACAGTAAAAGCTATGAAATCCTCTCGCAAGAGGAGGTTGACGGCCTCAAGAAACAGATTCAGTCACTGGGAATGCGCGTCGAACAGGCGAGGGCGAACCTGGCTATACAGTCCAAATACCGCGATGCAGCAGTTTCCATGGCCAAACTCTACTCGCCTGGCGGCAAAAGAAAGAGTCTGCTGGGTAACCGTATGAGTGACTCGGCCAAAGAAGCAGATATGGAAAAGGCCACCAGTGAACGCCGTTGCGAGGAACTGGCTTCAGAGCTGTTTCACCTAGAAAAAGGCTTGATGGAGCCTCAGCGGCGTCTGCTCCAACACACTGCCGGCGTCCTGCAGCTAACCCATAGGGCGTCCTCGAAGAAGTCCGGACAGCCGCAGCTGCTTGGTCAGCCGATGAACGGCATGCCAGGAAGCCCCGAGAGTCTCTATACCTACACCAACACGAGGAACAGCATGGAGATCCCCAACGAGCAGCTCGATTTCAACAACAAAGATAAGGACTTGTACCTGTCGCTCGAAACGGATGGGCCGCCAGCCACCCGTGCGCGTAAGAACACACTGGAGATTCCTATCAAGTCCCCTATCCGCGAGCAAAATGCCCAGCTGCGGGAACTACGTGAGGAGGTGGAGCGCTACAAAGAGGAGATTGCGCGCATGAAAGAGGAGAATGCGCAGCTCAAACGATCCGAAGAGCAGCTGAGCCAAGACTATGCCCACGCCGAGGCGGAAAAGACAAGACTGGAGGAGATGGAGGAGCAGCTCAGGGAGGAACATGCCAGGGTCATGGAAGAGAACTCTCGCATGAAGGACGAAACAATGCGCTCCAAGGACGAGAGCGGGTCGAGGCTGCAGGAGGTTGATTCACGAATGAAAGCGATTGAGCAGCAGATGGGGGCCCAAATGGACGCGCTGCAGGCGCAAACTTCGGAGCAACAGAAGGCCATCTCGATGACGGAATCTAGGCTCGAGGATTTGAACGACAAGCTCCGTGATCTGATCGTCGCATTCAACCCGGCCAAGAATGAAGAATTTGGTCGTCCGGACGCTGATAACCTCGAGGCGCAGCTTGACTATCTAGAAAATGGTCTCAACACGGCGATCACTGAGCAGCAGCAACAGGCTGCTAACTTGACCAAAACCGACAAGGTGGCAGCTGAAGCGGCCGCAGCATCCTCCGAGGCCGCCGCGTTGGCAAGAACTCTTTCCAAGGTCGAATCCTCGTTTGGGCAAACTGAGGTCCGTCTGCAGAATTTGAACCGCCAAGTCTTGTTCATTCTTCAGCAGGCCAATGTTGACCAGGCACCACCGCCCGAGGGAGATCTCAATGTCCAGCTCAACTACTTGGAGGACTCGGTCGACAAGGTCAGTTCTGAGATTGGGAGAGTTGTTGAGGCCTCGATGGCCGGCTCGGCTAGCAAGCGTGATCTCGAGCAAGTCGATGCTGTGCTCATGGGTCTGTGGGAGATCATCCAGACTGGTTATGCCGAGATTGCTCAGCAAAAGGCAGCACGCAGACAAGCCCGTGCCCTGGGCCAAGGCACCCCAGACGATGACGAGGATTTGTCAAGCAACGAGTTTGAAGGCGACACGAACGAACCGTACTCCCTGCCGGCATTCTCTGCGAAGGTTCAATGGCTCTATGCGCAAGCGACTGGTCTCCGAGAGCAAAAGTACATCCTTCAACGGCAGATCAAGCAACAGCGTGAGCTCAACAACCGTAGCGAATCTGAAAAAGACCAGGAGCTTCAAGCCAAGAAGGAGGAGTTGGAGAAGACCCATATGCTCCTCGACGACAGCGAGCGTGCCGCCCAAGAAGCCCAAGAAAAGCTCCAAAAGGTCCTTGTCGACCTCGACTCCATGCAGAAAGCCAGCGCCGCCAACGAAACGGCCTCTGCCTCCTCGGTCAAGGTTGTTCAGGAACAGCTCAAGGAGCGCAACGCCCAGGTGTCTGCTCTCGAGTCAGAGTACAGTGCCATTCAGACACGTCTCGCCACCGTGGAGTCCAATATGTCGTCTGTTCAGAACCAGCTTATCCAAGCCAACGAGTCCCGTGTTGCTGCCGAGGGTGAGGTGGCTGCTCTCAAGTCCAAACTGGCTGCCGCAAGCGAAGCCTCTGCCACCGCGGGCAAAGAGGTTGAGAAGCTGCAGGCCGATCTGAAGCAGAAGGACGAGGAGCTCGAGGCGATGAACATGATGGTGATTGAACTTAAGACGGAGATGACCATCGCCAAGGCCGAGCTCGACGGTGCCTATGGTTCGCGTAAGCAGCGGGCGGCGGAGGCGGCCAAGTTTTCCAACACTGCTGAGACAGCTGAGCTCAACGCCCAGGTGGTCAAGCTGCGGTCTGAGTTGGAAGCTGCCTTGCGTGATCTGGAGGACATCACCAAAGAGAGCATCAATTCTGAAAAGGAGAAGCTGGATTTGGAGAGCCAGTTGGACGATGCTGTGGCTGTGAAGGCGAGGTTGGAGCAAGAGGTCAAGGTGTTGAGGGATAGGCTGGACAAGGTAAAGGAGGAGTTGGATAAGGAGCGGTTGAGGCCACCCAACTCGCCTGTGCCAGGTGCCGGAGCGGGTGCCGGAGCTGGAAGAGCCGGGGCTACCATGTTGAGCGAGCAGTTCCGGGCTACTATGAAGGAGGAGAGGAGGAAGTTCCAGGAAGAGTTACGGGTATGCTTTCATCCCCTTTTCCCTTACTTCAGTTGAGACATCTAATACTAACCAACAAAAATAGGAGGAGCAATCTAGACGTCGCAAGCTCGAGGACGAGCTCAGGGCACTAAAACGGGGCACCACCGCCAGCGTCGGGAGTCGCGGGGGGCTTCTCAGTCCCAGGTGACAACCAGCAGTCGAGTTGGTTGGCAAAGGCGTGATCAAGTCCGCGGCCGAGTCCGTGGGCGAGTTTGTGACGGATGTGGTGGACGACGTGAGCGAGTTTGTGACCGACTTGACTGATAAATAGATGGAATGGACAACCTTCTACCTTGGGGGAAAACACAATAAAAAACAAGGGAAATCAATTTTGGCTAGGCTACTACTGGATGACAGGGTGGGCAGCCTACATGATATGGATTGAGGGGATCGATGTTGGAAATTACACAATCAGGGGTTCTTGTATAAAACTAGTTGTATTAATCTTCTTGTTGGTGGCGGGATTTGAGGAGCATTATCGATTCTGGGTATGAAGGGCGAGAAAAAGACAGACACTGGGCAGCAGGCTTTACAATTGGCTATGCTTGCTTTTATATTCTTGGATTATGCTTGATGTTTGGAAGCAGCTGTATGTAGAAATCAAAGGGGGAAGGGCTAACATTATACCATTTCGTCAAGGCGAGCAAAGTTATCAGTTTCAATTTAGGGAATAAAGATGGACGGAAGGGTACTACTTTCAGTGATGTCTTTACCCTTTGCTTCAGACGTGATGAATCTTTTGGTGTCTAGTCTCCGCAGTCATTAATCATCCTTCATCACTTCGCAGTCCCCTTGATCTTTCATATTAGGATCTCGTATCAGAATCTATATGTAATTTTGATCCCATAATTCTACCCACTCGCCATGCATGCTTTCAAATCTGCTATGCTCAACGTTCGTCCTGAACATCTGAACCAGACACGGGGAATAAAGCCAGACAATCACCCCCTGATCTGTGACTGCCCTCGTCATATACACAAGAAGAAAAACCAAAAAGCTCCCCTTGGATTCCACTCATTTAAACCACATACAATCCACATCTTAGTAACCTAGGGCCTTGAACTCCTCCTCCACTTGTTGCCTGACGACATCTCGTACAGCCTTCCAATCGTTCGCCACATCACTGACTCTCTTCTCCTTCTTGTCCAGCCCAACGAACTCGGGTGGGAGGACATTCTCCTGGAAGTTAAACTCTGGCTCCTCCTTGAGCGCCAGCTCAACCGCGCTGGCAAACTTGGCCGGATGGGCTGTTGAGAGAGAGATGATGTGCTTTGCGGCACCTTCTTCCGCAAGAGCGCGCTTTTGTGTCCTTCTCGCAGCCTCCACGCCGACTGCCGTGTGGGGGTCAAGAACATAGCCAACTTCCTTGTAGAGGGCCTTGATGGTGTCGAGTGTCTCCTGGTCGCTGACCCTTTCACTCTCAAAGTTCTTGCGCGCAGCTTCAAGAACGTCCTTGTATACCGGCCCGAAACCACCCTTGTTCTTGAGGTCAGACAGCCAAGAAGAGACTTCCTGACCAGCCTGCTTCTTGTTCCACTCATCGTCCATCCCAGCGCTGGAGGCAAACTGATACGCCAAGAACCATAGCAGGCGCTCAAAGTTGGAAGACACCAGGATATCCATGGCGGGAGAAAGAGTTTCCTTCACGCCATCCTCGTGGGCCTTGACACCGTCCTGCTCAAGACCGCCTTCAGCCTTGGAGCCGTAGGTGGGCTTCTTCTCGTAACGACCAGTCTTGAAAAAGCGGTCGAGAATATCGTTCTCGTTGGTGGCAATAACGAGCTTGTCGACGGGGAGACCCATACGAAGGGCGAAGTAACCAGCGAGAATGTCGCCAAAGTTTCCGGAAGGAACAGCGAAGCGGACCTTGTCGCCGAGCTTGAAGGTAGAGGGTTGCTGGCGGAGGAGGGAGAAATAGGCGTGGAAGTAGTAGACAGTTTGGGCGAGAATACGAGCCCAGTTGATGCTGTTGACGGCGCCGAGCTTGTGGGTCGAGTTGATCTCAGGGTCGGCAAAAAGAGCTTTGACGATGTCCTGTTTTCAGTCTGTAAGCATTTGAACTATAGACGGGAACACATCACAGCTCACCTGGCAGTTGTCAAAGTTGCCAGTGACAGCCAGATTATGAACATTGGCGTCCAGCACCGTGGTCATCTGCTGCTCCTGGACGGGGCTCACGCGCCCCTTGGGGTGGAGCATGAAAACCGAGACGTCCTTCTTGCCCCTGAGACCGTAAATGGCAGCCGAGCCAGTATCACCGCTCGTGGCACCCACCACGGTCAAGTGGTATCTGTCACGGCCGGTCTTTCCCTCGTTTCTGCGCACCAAGAAATATTCGAAGAGGTTTCCGAGGAACTGGAGGGCCACATCCTTGAAAGCAAAGGTTGGGCCGTGGAAAAGCTCGAGAAGATGAACCTCACCTTGGAGGTTCACCAGTGGTGTGACTTCGTCGGCACGGAAGGTTGCGTAACTCCTGTTGATAATTTCCTTGAGGTCCTCCGAGGGGATTTCGGAGGGGGAGACGAAAAGGGAGATGATGTTGAAGGCGAGGTCGGTAAAGGAAAGATCCTTCCAGGATTCCCAGTTCTCGGCGGAGGGAATGGCTTCGGGAATGTAAAGACCACCGTCGGAGGCAAGGCCCTTGAGGACGACCTCTTCAAAGGAGAACTGAGGGGGACGATATGGTCAGCGTCTGACAGGGGAGGGCTAACGTGAATTCGTGATTCTGCCACAACAAAAAAAAAACAAGAGCAATGGGAGACATACGCCGCTGTCTTCACCACGGGTGCTCAGGTAGCGCTGCGACGCAGTGTGAGTCTGGTCGGCAGAAGCGCCATTGGCAACGACACCGTTGGACATGCTGGGACGGCGATACGGGGAGCGCTTGTAGAAACGACGATGAAAGATGACGATTGGTTGCCGGGTAGTGGGCAGGACACACACACAGCTACAAGTCAACTGTATACAACAAGCAGTTGGAAAGAAAGGGTCGAGTCACAGCAGTCAATAGAGACACTTTGGCTCGAACGCCGAGCATCGGAAAGAGGGGCAAAAAGTCGCCAGCAAAATTTTGCCCCGCAGCGGTCTGCGTGATGCGGGGCATTGCTTCAACTTCCCCAGACGGCATCCATGGCTCCCGCCAGCTCTGGTAAGCGCACCTGTCAAAAGTCAATGGCTGCATTTTGCTGCATAGGTATCCAATGTTTCTTATCAGTTTAGAAACCGCCTCAAACCATCCCTTACTCGCAGTGTGTCGAGCTGGGAGTTGGGATGGTCCATCCGATGTCTTCTCATCTGGTCTACGACTGCTGAAATCTGATATCCATGACGAACTCTCAACTCAGCTAAATCACCTGTGTGACTGGCAGTGAACGCTCTAGCGGCGTGGCCGGGGGAATATGAAGTGCCTTCCGGGCCGGTAGAACGGGCAGCTGACTGGCTGTAACGGCGTCATCACCCGGAAATGTGTCGACGGGTCAACCGCCCTGGCCGGGGGGCCGCTGGTCAGTACCCCTGGCCTGGAACATGGTTTGGGTTCCAACACTGAGCATCAGACTGCACTGAAAGGCCCTCGATGGCTGTGCAGTTCATGACAATAATAAATCCCCTACGCAGTAAGGGACAATTTCCGGTTTTTAGGCTCAGGCTACGGAGTATGATGCCTGCAGGTGGCCTCGTCTAGGTAGGTAGGTTGTCACCTAGCGCTTGAGCATGCAGAAGGATTGGCAGCTGTAGATGGAATTGGGTGATTTCCAACGCTAACGTGTGTCGTGATGGTCGGCTGCATTCGCTGAAGGGTTGCCTGTATGTTTAAGTGGTCACCTGAAATACCAAAATCGCCGGTAGATGCCGCACCACAGGCGCGTTGCATAGTGGACATCTCGAAGTGGGTGGGGCCGTCGTGGCAGCAATTGGCTAGACCCTTGCTGCACTCCAGGGCGGGGAGTGGGGTCTGTCTGGCAGAATACCGTCATGCAGCAACCAATCAAATTCTAGATTATCTTAACATCTGCCCCGCCTTCTGGCAGATGTCCCCGCCTCTCTCTCGTGGACTGGGGGTTGCTTCTCCGCAAAATCGACAGATGCTGTGGATCTCGTCCCCTCTATCCAGACGTCCCATCGTGCTGGGTGCTGCTGGGTGTTTCGAGACAGTCAACCTTTTGAGATAATGTCGTTCCACCGTTGGATTCCCGCCTGTCGCCAAGAGCATTTTCATGGGCAGTGAGCCGTTCCGACAGGAAGGGACCTCAGCTTGTTAGCCCCGGCCGAGCTCATAGCTTTGGGCGAGGCCTGTTCTTTCTTGACAGGCTCTTATCTGGTCAGTGTATTTAGCAGCGGGGAGACCTGGGGAGGCCGATCTTCAAGATCATCTCGATCAAACAGACGTCAATTGAGCCCCCTAGCAAAGGCCGAGCAAGTGGTGGATAGAGTACATTGTGCAACCAGTGTTAAAGTTGTCCCACGGAAGAGCAAACGCTGTCCTAGCATCCCCATCCCATCCCGCCCCGTCATTCTGTCTGTAACCCCTCAACCACATCGACGCCCGTGTCGCGCCCCCCTCCTCCTTCTTTTTCTTCGCCGGCCGATCATCTTAAAGCTGGTCTAGAGCTTTTCTTTGTCCCCCATTTCCCCAGTGACCTGGTTCCTACTATCTACTACCTACCTCATTACCCGCAGCCAGTCGCCATTCCTGGGTTGCCAACTGACGCCATTGCCGTCCCACGGGTGTCTTATCTGCCGCTCAGCACCTGCAGCGAGACTGTGATTCATTGGCAGACGACACAATTCCATTGCCCTTTTAAAACAGGGATCACCGATAAGGCTGCTGCTCTTCCCCTCCATCCCCCCTCGTCTTTGCCATCTCCATCCTTCATTTGAATCTGCTTCCACCGCGAGCATTGGGGCGTCAACTTCAACAGGACGTCTTGCGCTCATCTGATTAGCCTATCGCTGCTGTGGGTGTTTGTGCCAGCCAACCCACATTCCCCGATTCGTTTGTTGAGAAGCTCAAGACGGCTTCAAGACGGTCTCGTGTCCCTCAAGGACAGAAAAGAGCCAGAGCTATGATGGCGACAATTGCCCTTTCTCGGCCGATTGCACCCCATCGCAACTCATCCAGCATAGGCTCTTTGACATCGACCATCACGCTCGATACTTCACAATGCCCGGCCCCCGTGCCGAACAAGCACATCCCCGTGTGTCCCCCCGGTCCCGTCCCGCAACAGGAGCCCACAACCCCACCACCGTCCCCCGGTAAGGAAGCCGACGCGCTCCACCAGTCCCTCTTATTCCCACCCACAGATTATGTGCGGCTCGACTCGGGTCGTTCATGCCTCTACAAGATCGATGCTGCGGGAGTGGCAGCGGCTCTGGATTATCTGGCTCGTCAACCGCTGCCCGACCCCTCACAGGTCTTCCCTTGGTTACACGGGCTTCATCCCAACAATCAGATCCAGCTTGCTTTCTTCATCGCCCGCAAGCGTTCTCTGAGGAAGACGCCTGGTTGTCTGCGTGGCATCACCATCGTCAAAGCCGATGGCGATCTCAACGTCTCCCGTCTCAAGGGGGCTATCGCGCCTCACGAGTTTCTTCAGCTCGGAAATGCCACGGCCGAGTTTCTTGAGGCAGATCCCCGGGAGGGCTTCTCTGTACGCAACTTTCAGATTCAAGCTGCCAAGGCAGCCATGACCTCTGATATCATCGTCTATGGCGATGATGAGCTCTCTGTTCGCAAGTTAGGATTCGATATAGCCGGTGCACAGCAACGATGGCGTGAGAAACAAGAAGCCCATCGGAATCCTATTCCCCATTACAACACATTTGTCTGTGTCAGCCCGTTTGGCGAGTTTGAGGAACTATATCCCGAGATTGTGGCCGTCAACTCGTCCGGCCAGCTCACGGGTCAAGTTCTCGACTTCTTCCATCAAGAACGGAGGGAGATGTATGAGATGACCCGTGCGTCTGAGATATCACACAACGTCTGGCTGGGCCCAACCCCAGATCAGGGGTCTGACGAGGAGCTCTGTTATGACGTTTTGATCGAGTGCAACGATCTGGGTCGTCTCAACCCCGGAGCCTTGCAAACCATCGCCGAGGGTATCAATGAACCGGACCAGCACCTTTCGGAAGCCACCCAGACCTTCCTGGAGTTTCCATCTTCGGGCAGTATACTAGCTCCCACCTGGTCGCACGCCGAAGCAGACGGCATCCTCGATACGTGCAAATGGATCTGGCATCTTGCCCACGGCACCCTCCCTTCTGCCTTCTCAGCCAGTTCCAAGTTCGATCATGAAGATTCCGATGGTGATATCGACATGCTCACCTCTGCCCCATCCACACCCAACAAGCCCAGGAGAATCCTGATTCACTGCGCAGACGGGTACACCGAGTCAACCATGCTCGGGCTCGCGTATTATTCCTTTGCCACCTTCCTTCCCATCCCGGAAGCCTGGCTAGCCCTTCACACAACCCAGCAGCGCAACTTCTTCGCCTACCCCTCTGACGTAGCCCTCCTCACCGCCATCGCCCCCCGCCTGTTGCAGGAATCCCCCCTATTTACCCTCCAGAACCGTACCTTGAGTGATATCACGAGTCTCATTCGCAACGAACCAAAGTGGTTCGCTGGGTTCGACGGCTCCTTTCCCTCCAGGATCCTAGATTACATGTACCTAGGAAACCTCGGCCATGCCAACAACCCGGACTTGCTCAAGTCCCTCGGCATCGGTCAGATCCTCTCAGTTGGTGAGCTGGCCATGTGGCGTGACGGTGAGCTCGAGCAATGGGGGGAGGAGAACACGTGTGTGGTTCAAGGGGTGCAAGACAACGGAATAGACCCCCTAACAGACGAGTTTGAACGGTGTCTAGAGTTTATTGGTAAGTTCCCATTTGGTTGTTTTTTTCCATCGCCAAAAATCAAACTAACGAACCCCGCCACAGAACGAGGACGCCGAAACGGCACCGCCACGCTCGTCCACTGCCGCGTGGGCGTCTCCCGCTCGGCAACAATCTGCATCGCGGAGGTTATGAGATCCCTCCGGATGAGCTTCCCCCGGGCGTACTGCTTCGTCAGGGCGAGGAGGCTCAACGTCATCATCCAGCCTCACCTGCGGTTCGGTTACGAGCTGCTCAAGTGGGAGGAGCAGAACCAAGGGGAGGGCTTCAAGAGGGAGCTGGAGTGGCCCGAGCTTGCGAGAGAGATTGCCTTGATGAATCGACCTTATGCTCGGTAAAAAAACACAAGAAGGAACACATGAGCACAATTCTCCCGCCTGGTTTGCGGGAGTGGTGGTGAACCCATATGATGGGAACGGTTTGGATATTTGAAGTTAAAATTGGAGAGAGGGAAAAGTAAACCCAAAAAAAATGGGGGGACAGGTGATCACCGAAGGAGGAGACAATACCCTGGATTTATTTTTGGTTTGGAAGTCGAGGCTGGGGACAACCTCCTGAGTTGTGCAAATGCGTCGATTAAGTTTGGGTGTGGGTGTTTCTGGGTACGTTGTTGGATTATGTCTCGGGTTCTGTCTTTGGGTTCGGCTGGACACGATCTATTGTGCTATTTTTCTTTCGGTGCCTTGGTTGATTTCGGAGCGTTTCCGGTATGGACTGAGGCTTTTCTCAGAGGCTTTGCTCACAGACAACGTTGGTTCATGGACGGGTGGACTGGAGCGTCGTTTATTTTTTGCCATTCTTGTGCAAACTATCTTTACTTTTTGGGTTATCTCATGACGACTGGATGCAACACGACAACGGCAACAGCAGCACACGATGATGGCTTTTCTTTTTTTCTTTTTTTCTTTTTCTAGTTCTGCAACCTTTTCTTATGAATATTGCAATCTCATTTGGGCAACAGGCAAGTAAGCAGAGCGTTCGAGTTTGCGGATTGGAAATGATTTGCTTTGGACCATGTAGGATTGAATAGGGTACCCGACATGAAATCTGGCCTCGGGCAGACGTGTTGTTTCCAGATGACATATTTATTCTGCTTATCAATGTTTATTCAGCTCAGACTTTAATATCTTGCCTTCATCCTGTGACAACACCCTCCACTGGTCAAGAGGGCAAATCTTGCACGGTTGAATGATGCCTCTTAGGCCTCTCTCTATCCCTCCTGTTGGCCGTCGCTGAACAGCTTCATCGAGACGGGCATGGGTATTCAAAAGAAGTTCAGGGAGTTTATGGAAGCAGGCATTAAAGAGATTTGATTACGCTATTCCGATATCCATAAACTCCAAACGCTATGCACATGTTCCCCATCAAGTTACTCAAACCACTCAGCAAAATTACCAGTCACAACCTGAAATAAAATCACGCTCACCACCCAGTTCCCCCTTCTTTGTCTTGACCGGCGCCTCGATCAACTTGCCATCTGGGCTAAACGCTTTATCTTCACCTTCGTCTTCGGCAAGGTACCGATCGTCATCTTTATTCCTTTTACCCCCCGTACGCTGTGCTCTTGGTAAGACCTCTCTTGCGCGGCCTTTTCCTTTCCCTCTCCTTCATCTCGACTGCTACCACCAGTACCACCAAAAAAATCCTCTTCAACTTGAAGAGGCTCTTCGTCTTCGTCAGGGCGGGGATGCGTCGAGCCAAGAGGCATCCCAGGAAGTGAAGGATCACCTGGTGGCAACGGTGTTTCCAAAGCCTGCATGAGCTTTGCAATGTGATCCTTCACCATATAACCTGTAACATCCTTGCCAGAATTGTTCAACGCCGGAACTACGAGTTCCTCGTCCTCCGAGATGTTTATCACATAATCATGTTGGGGATTGTAATCGGGATACAAAAATCCCATAACATCATCGCTGGGCCCTCCTTTTCTCTGCAAGCCCGCGGCCTTCTTCACTGCCCCTTCCACCGTCTTTTTTACACCCTTGACCGTAACATCTGGAACCATGTCGGCTAAACCGTGTGCAGCGCCCGTCATACTCTCTGGGACCACTCTTTCCAGAGCTTTCTTCAACTTCGCCTTCCGTCTCACCTTTTCGAATGACTCGTGCTTGCCGGCAATGGCCTCGGTGTTCTCGGTGACTTCCTATGCGTTATATGAGGCGTCCAGCTTATCATCCGCCTCAACGACACTATTTGGAAAGTTAGAGGTCAGTGGGATGTGATTGAAGAGGAAAAACATACGAGAACTGCTTCACCAAGTACCCCTCCCCTCCCTTTTCCATGTCAATGTTGTACACATAGAAGATACCATCGCTTGTCACTACCATGACCTGAGGCGAACTGCTACTCATGGCCACAACACTGCGGATGGGTCCGCCCCCGCCAGCCGGTGCTCCTTGCAGTACCGTGCTGGTTGGTTTAGGAATCTTGATGCTTGCGAAATCACGCTCGGGTTCGAACATCTCAGACACGGCGGCTGGTAGATAAGCCCCCACTGCTCCGACCACGCCACGCCCGACAATTTGAGATGACCGCCTGATCATATTGCCAAACATGCCGCTGTTCCGCAGAGCTTTGCTTCCTTCGCTACTGGGCTGGCTCGCGGTACTGCCATACTCTTCCGCCCCACTGCTTCGCCGAGAGTCGTCGTCGCTGTTGGGAACATAGTCGGCACTGTTAATACTGGCAGACCGGGCAAAGCGGTTACGCCTAGGTGATGTTGCTTCGGCGCCTTCTTGAGAATTGTTGGTCAATTTGTAGATGTGGACAGTGTTGGAGACGGACGAAACACAGAGGATGGTTGAGCTGAGGTTGAAAGACATGCTGTATATGGTCGAAGGAGTGGTACCCCTCCGGAACTGATACAGCCTCTGACCACTGGGAATCGCAAACACGCGGATAATGGTGCTCTTTTCTGACGCCGTCGCAAGGAGAGTGCCGTCGTTATTCAGAGCGATGCAGCACAGCGGCGACCGGTGAGCCTCGATTAGATTGATAGAGACCTGCTTCACCGTATCATATATGAGTACCTCACCGCTGGTAGTCGGAACATAACTGGACAGGGGGGGGGCATGCGATGGCCGTCTCTCGCCTGTGTCCTCTCGCTGTTTGGGAAGCGGATAGGCTATGTAGCATCTCTCGGACGAGGGAGACAGGGCGCAAATAGCGTTTGGATTCGGCGAGGTGTTTATTGTTTGCAAAAGTGTCATGTTAGAAATGTCGTAAAGATAGATCTCCTCTTCCAACACCACGGCCAGCCGTTTTCGATTTAGCCGCACGGCAAGGATGGCGTTGGGGAAGGTGAGTTCGCAAATGACTGAGGCCCGCTTAGTGTTCTGGATCACCAGATGGCGGGGTGAAAGAACCAGGGCAACGAGCGAGGTCGAGAAGAGCATCTCGATTATGGAGACATTCCCGTCATCGCTGTTGAAGATCTTGGAAAAGGGGTCTGTATGGTAGATGCGGAAGCCCTTGGAGGTGCCGACAGCCAGACAGCTGTGGTCCTGGTTGAACGTGACGAAGTTCAGGGCGCCGCCCGACATGATGGGCGAGCGGTGTTCAACGGGGGACTTGGGGTCTCGAGAAAAGGGGTTGCGGTGGACGTTGGTTGGAGCTGTTGTGTGCTAGCGAATGCCAATAGTGTGCTCGTATGGCTACGTAGCTAAGAGACTCAGTTAATATGGCCAGTGTGTTCAAAGCATGTTGAGAGCAGAGGTGAAAAAAAGGCGTGGTTCGAAGCTTGTTGGACAAACGTCTGGCCTGGTCCGATGTGGGAGTGGCAGGGGAGCTGCTGCCTTTGGCTTTCCCATGGCTGCGATAAGATGAAGGAGCTCGGGCCAGCCGATCGTCATTGCGGGGCAGAGGGGTCATGCTTGCCTTCCATCCAGCCCCCTGTGCTTGCTTTTTTGGGCACCTGCCACTGTCTGCCCGCCCAGGTTTGGGAAGGTGATCAGCTGTTCCTGGGGAAGCCGCAGAGAACGAGCCAGCCATCAAGGTTCCTGCCCCCAACGCACAAGTAGATACGATCATGGCCATCAGCATTTACCAACTTTCTCGGATATATACATTAACTAGAGCCCAAAATGTCCTCCTTGCACTCAACAAAAACCAAAACCAAAACGGCAGGCGTGCAAATGGGTATGTGCCTTGCTTGCTATGCATGAGAAGTATACGTGATCCGGTCTGCCCCATGAATCACCCAACCCAATACTCCCCATTACCACCCAAACCCCCCTCTCCTCGTTCAACGAACCATTATATTCCTAAATGAATCTGAGATGTCGCTCACGGTTTGCGGTGGCCCGTGTCTCTCCTGCACCGTTGACAGGCCCTGCGCAAGCCTGCCCTCCATAAGCTTCAGGATCACAGGCGGTACGCTGTCATCAGTAGCCCTGATCGTAAGGCGAATCATCTGTCGTGTATCTGTTAGCACCGTGTTCCAGCCCTTGGTAAATGTGTCAGGCCGAGACAAGAGAAAACATACCTGTGTTCCGTAGTTGGGCTCCAGTCTGAGCAGGCAGCCAATCTTCCCACCCTCGCTCGTGTGCACAACGCTGGCACCCACAAAATTCTTGGTATTGGGGTCGACATTGTTCAGCACCCCCCACCTGAAACCCTTGATGACATCTCGAATGAAGTCGTCGGTAAGTTCCCTTTGCTGGTCCTTGGCAGCAGTTGTCAACCCAAACACCTGTTGTGCCTCACGAGGGGCCCCGCCGATTTGCTTCCACCTCTTGAAGAAATCCTCAGCAGTCAGTTCGGCAGGATCCATGAACTTGTGGAGAGTGACAGGAAGCTTGAGGGTAAGAGCCTGCAACGCACCGGCCAGGTAGCTGATCCGGATTGTTGGGCTCTTTTCGAAAACCTTCTTGGCTTCAAACATAATGACCTGCTGGGCCTGAGCACCCCGTGCAATCGTCGTGTCGGGAAGGCCCTTGACGTCCCATGTCAGATTGGTCTTTTCTGACGTGTCCAAATCAAGCGTCGTGGTGAACGATCCAACAAGAGCCGGAGTCTTGTTTGTAAAGTACAAAATCAGGCAAGCCATCTGACCGCGGTACTCGGACCGCACGCCAACCTGGAGCTGGCCATCCTCGTAAAGAACGCCATCTGGCTTGAGAAGAAGCCGGTTGAAGCCCTTCTCCCAGTTGGGTGACAAATGAGCGGCACTGGCGAGATTGGGTATTGACTTTGCCTCTGCCGGGCCAATATTGTTCATGTCAAGACCTAAGAGATCGCCGGCCGCACCCCCGTTTGGCTTGGTACCGGCGTTGGTGAACGTCCTTCTAAGACTTCCATTCTTGGCCAGCGTGAGCTCAGCGGCGTCCGAGTTGGCGTCCTTTCCTCCCACGATCCACGTCCTCTTATCGCTTGTGTTCGCATGCTTCCGGTGTAGCCTGGAAAGCAAAGCCGACTCGCGTTCTGGGAACGGTGGCATCTCATCACAAACAGTGCGGAGAAGATCGTCGGTCGGCATACTTGCCAGTGTCAAATATTCGCAAGCTCTTTGCTGCAGTTCAGGGTCAAGCGTGTGGCTGTAGACGTTGAAGACGTTGACGAGCTGTGGCTTGATCTCGGGGAACAGATTCACGTATTTTACAAAACACGACAGAATCATGCCACGAGTCCCTGGTGCGCAGGCGGGGAGCTTGCTCTGCAATGCAATAAACTGCTCGATCGGACTGCAGCCCTTCTCTTCAGCAATCAAATGACCAAACTCTCCGAGGATGTAGGCCCCAATCTTGACCAATGTCTCGTGACAGTGATCTTGTTTGCAGTATTGAAGAATGTTTTGGGCAGCGTATACTTGCAGCTCCTCGTTGTTGGTGATAATTTGGATGACACGCTGCCATACCTCATCACTGACATGATCTCCTGCCATGGCGATGAGACGCAGGGAGATGTCTACATACCACTGGACATCGGTGGCATACTTTTCCGTCAGAATGGCGATTTTCAGCACCATCTCTTCTCGAATTGCAAAATCGGCGTTTTGAAGGTAGTGAAGAAGCTCGCCCACGATTGGTCGTGCATTTGTGTGATCGCACATGCTATACAGGAGATCAAGGCCCTTTCGTCGAACGCTGATGTCTCTGTCCTTGAGCGATCCCAAAATCACCTCCTGGTGTTGCTTGATGGGACCAAGTGTGGTATCAGATCGAGCGGCCAAGTGCGTCATAGCCTCAAGACCTAGATACCGAACATTTGTCTCCCTCGACTGGATAAATCGCCCCAGTCTCTGAGATATCTGCTTCATGAGAGCGTGTTCAGTATCGAGGTGGATGATGAGGTTGATGGCTTCGAAGAGAACAGCATTTTGCGCATTGTTTTGCTGTACATTTTTGTTCGTTTCCAAGGCGAGGTCCAATATCCTTTGAAGGGACTGCCGGATCATCTCCCGAACGTGACTGTCCTCGGAAGGTGGGAAATACTGCAGGAGTCGCAAGAGCTTGATCTGGAGCCAGGGACAAGGCACCTTGTAGTACAGATAGTCTGAGGCGTACTCCCCGTCGATAAGGATCCGTTTCAGGCGGGCGGCGGCCTTGGCATATGCGCCCTTGTACTGCTCGAGGTCGTCCTGGGCCAAAGCCATGACCAATGAGGTAACGGATAATGCCACGCCAAAATCCGGGTCATCCATAAGATGTATTATCCTCTCTGCCCATTGAGGCTGGACGATGCCAGGATTTTTTCGGTACAAGCGGAGCAGGGTAAGCGCCGCCTTCTTTTTGACAAAAGATTTCGAGGTGCTACGTACATGTTAGCGAGATAATAACGAGACGTAGATGTGCGCAGGAGTACAACCCCCTGCCTGATACGTACGGTGAGATCAGTAACCTGTGTACCTCTCCGCTAAGGGCCTCGCCCATCTCCCGACCACCCACGTTTGCAATGGCGTGCAGTGCAAGGCAGTTGAACAGTTCGTTGTGGTCCATCAGATCTTTCCGAATACTGTTCACCACCAGGTGTAATAGCTCGTGCTGCTCGTGCAAGAACAAGGTCATTGCCAAATACCCAATCTGCTTCTCCGAGTACTTTGTTGCCGAGATGAGATTGACTGCCTCGAGGTGTCCAAAATCGACGTTCCAGCCCAGAATGTAGATGTACAGAAGCTTGCAAACATATTTCTTTTTGTGATACCCGCTCAGATTACCATCTGCCAGCCATGTCAGTGTGGGCTTATAGAATACATGTGATCGGAAAGAGGGGTCGCAAACCTTTGAACTTTTGCCTGATATTGGCCAGTTCCTTGTTGATTCTCTTCTCTTCCAATTCTCGAGCACGCGCATTGCGCAAGTCGGCAATGAACTGCACTAGTCCTCGCATATTGGCATTGCTGCTGCTGGATCGGCCCAGAAAGCCCGTGGGGCCTGAAGACGCCATTTTGTGATATCCTCAACTCTGTTCTGCTCTTGTATGATGCAAGCTAAGCTGGGCGTAATGTCTGCAACAAAATGCAGTGTAGTGTGGTAATGCCGTCAAGGCCTGGTAATCCCCCCAGCTTTCAATATCCCCGTCACGCGACTAGTCTAGACGAAGGGCTCAAGTATAAGCGAAATCGACAAAGAAAGTCGAGGTTTCGGAGGCTGGATTTCAAAGACAGCGGAGCAGGGAAGCAGCAACAGTGTGGTTTCTGGCTGGTCGAGTTCGAGCGCGCTTCGAATCGATCGAAAGCTAACGGGAATCGGCCGGCTGCATCTCAGAGCCCCAAATGCCCAAGGCTGGGTGTACGAGAACTGATACGTGTGGTGTTGACAACGATATCGTGTATATCGTTAAAATTCCGACGGTCGACGATGCTGGCTACAGGGCTGGCTCACAATGCGTCGCCTCGAGGTAGTCGTCGGGATGCGGTCGGGTCGGCTCAGGGGGGTTGCTGTGGAATTGGAGGGTCTGGAAAAAGATGGAGCATTGTCGCATTGGCGCAGCTGCTCTGATCCCTGTCCATGCTCGAACGCGAGATGTGGACGGCGCGCTCAAGACTTGGTCATGGCCAAGTGTACAGTCAGGTGATACAGCACGTGAGTAAACCAGCACAGACCAATTCACTTCCCCAGATGAGGTGAAACTGTCCCAGACGGACAGATTTGTCAACGAACTGGGCATCGTTGTACACTCTTTTCATCTGGTCCTTATTCTTACATTTCTACATTACTTATCTTCCCCGCGCATAGGTCCGCTCGGTCGAGGCCCAATGAGACCGCAAGGGCACAAACTTGATACCTGGTACCCTCGAGGCTGGCTCAGTGTCTAGAGAGAGAGAGTAAAACGACCGCTACCAAGGGATCATATTACGAGTCAATAGTATCTTTTGCACTCTCTACTACAAGTCCACAGCCTACCTACTGCCCGTTCGGCATTGGCATCATAAATGATAAAGCTGACCTGACAGGTCCTCATCATGCGCGCTGGCGCGGCTGAGGGCGCTTAATCAAAACCACTACTGCACACTATGCTTTGTTAGTTAGAAGACGCGAGTCCCTAATCTGGCATGGTCCAACCGACAATGCAGGAGAGAGGCACAGTTGCGGCAGTAATGCTACCTACCCAACCACATCTCAGGATCCGATGCTGATTGGCCTGCTCGGTTCTTTTCCTGACTGATCATGCCAAAAAACATCTTGCTAAAGGTCCACACCGGCCGCGTCGGGATAGAAGATAGCACAAGTTCCTTCAGGCTTTTTATCCTTTCCTTCCCTTCTCCACCGATCCTCCTTCCTTTCTCTCCGTAGATTACAAGTTGGGGCTTCACCAGTCACTCGCCATCATGGAACAGGACCCTAGAAGTGTCAGTACCGTTGCCATATATTACCAACTAGACAGTGCCTACCTAACACCACCTTGCAGTATCCCGTAGCTATTCTTCCAGGGGGGGATGCTCCTGAGGTCCACCAACACCAAACCCAAGCATATTTCAAGTCATACGAACAGCAGCAGCCATACTACCAAAATCAGTACCCGCAGTCCCACACCATTCTCGGCGCTGAGGACCCCGTCGAGCCCAAGGAAAAGAGGATATGTGGTGTTCGACTGAGCATTCTCTTCTTCGTCACCACGGGACTACTGTTCCTTGTCATTGCGGCGCTAGCTTTGGTTGGAGGTTTACTGGGAAGCAAGATCTCCTCGCTCGAGACATCGTACCCAGCACTCGCCAGTAATGTTGCCGCGATAGCCGGAGGGAGCACAAGTGGCGGGAACGACCAGATTGCACCCATCGACGACAATACCAACACCGGTACCGAAACACCGCCGCCATCACAAACAAGCAGTGCGCCGGTATCTTACTCGACCAATGTCGTTGTTGATGGCTACCGCTATGTTGGCTGCTATTACGACGACACCCAGCGCCTGCTGATTGACCAGCCGGCAAAGGGGAACAGCTCCATGACGAACCTTATGTGCTCTCGCATCTGCGCGGGCTTCAAATACTTCGGTACTGAGATTGGCATCGATTGCTACTGTGGCAACAGAATAGAGGAGCGCACTCCTAGTGCCAAAGCAAACGAGTGGGATTGCAGCGTCAAGTGCCCAGGCAACAATAGGGGGAGGAAAGAAGTGTGTGGCGGCGATTGGTCGATTAGTATCTGGGAAAAGACAGGCTAGTCCAGGCCGTGCCTGACTGAAATTATGATTGTTGGTATTAACGGGCATGCGAGCGAGGAGTTGGAGGTTCATTTCTTGATTTATCTTGACACATGTATAATTATTTAAAGCATTGGATGCCTTATATGGAGGACATATTATACGATCATAGTTGTGAATATCTATCGGACCTAAAGTCTGAAGGAACTACATACATAGAGAATGGGTGCCGGTTATTGTTCGTCACACGCCAAGCCTAAAGAAGGTAGCTTCCCACAATTAACCGCCGTCCATGACGTTTTGGCGCCTCCAATGTCAGTCCTCGGATTGTAAACCTCACTTTTTTGCTTCCTCAAGATGCGACGCCATAGCCATTGCGCATTCACCCAGAAAGAATGCGGCTGACTCATTTTTCCCCAACAGCCCTTCGCAGGCCACTGTCATCCCGCCTAGTCCCAAAAATCCCACACCAAAAAAGACCCTACGCCTTCCAGACCTCTGGCATCCCCACCTCCTTCCAGGTCTTCAACAACCGCACAAAATGGCTCCAGCGCGAGCGCGCCGCCTCCAACGCTGAAGCCAGCCGACAGGCCGACTATCTGAAAGATGAAGTCGCCATGCGCGTGGCCGAACGGCTCTTGGTATTCCCTACCCTCACGACACCTTAAATCTCACTTCATGTTCCATTTATCTATTAACCACCTACCCACCCACCCCCAGGACGTAAAACGAACCTTTCCCTTGACTCTCGATTTCGGAGCCTACACCAACTCCCTCGCCCGCGCGCTCACAAACCCCAACCCTGACCCCTCCCAGCCCGACGCGGACATCCCACCCCTGGCCACCAAAATCGGCAAGCTCGTCGCTGCCGACTCGAGCCAAAAGGCTCTCTTCCGGGACGCGGAACTCGAGTTCAACAAGGAGATCAACATGGAGCGTGTTGTCTTGCCGTACGAGGAGGGCCCCTTGCCGTGGGAGAACAACACGTTTGACATGGTGCTGTCAAGCCTGTCCATGCACTGGATCAATGATCTCCCTGGTGTATTGGGGCAGATCAACCGGATTCTCAAGCCGGATGCCCCGTTTATTGGGGCCATGCTGGGGGGTGATACGCTTTTTGAGCTGAGGACTTCGTTGCAGCTGGCGGAGCAGGAAAGGAGGGGCGGGATTGGCGTTCATGTGTCGCCGTTGGCAGATGTCAAGGATGTTGGGGGGTTGCTGGGGAAGGCAGGGTTCAAGATGTTGACGGTGGATGTGGAGGACATTGTGGTGGAATACCCTGATACTTTTGCGTTGATGGAGGACCTCCAGGCCATGGGAGAGGGCAATGCAGTGTTGGGGAGGGAGGTGGGTGCAATTGGAAAGGATGTTCTGCTTGCAGCGGAGGGGATATATAGGGAACTTCATGGAAGCAAGGTCGAGGACGGGACTGTGAGGCTACCGGCGACATTCAGGGTGATACATATGATTGGGTGGAAAGAAGGAGGGGATCAACCAAAGCCGTTGCCGAGGGGCAGTGGAGAGATCAATCTAAGGGATGTGTTGGGGACAAAATAGATGTCGACTCAACATCGTCGTCAATGTCATTGCATTTTGGCCTGTCGCTCATGAAAACGCCTTGTAAAAATATTCCTCACACTGTTCTATCCGCCTGTTTCCTGGAATTCGCATGTACAATGCAAATGTCTTATACCCTCCGGAAATCAGTCATGACTCTCCCAATGCACCCCAACCCGGCCACATCCACCACCTTCTCATGCCAACTAAGCAAGACGCTCATGGCGGCGCCGGTGGAGTCTCCGGATGTTATCCCGGACCTGTTGCCAATCTGAGTGAACCCCGTTGCCTGGGGCGTCATCAACTTGGTTGGTGTTCTCGGGCCGTTGCCGGTGTGCTGGCTGGAGATACCGCTCGACGTGGCCGCCATACCCTTGTACCTATTCACATCATGTCAGCATGTGCCTCGCCCCCTTTTTTTGCGCCAACAATAACTGACAAGTACTTCATCAACACGTCCAAGCTCTCGCTACCCCTATCATCATTGTAGATCTTTTGCAAAAGAGGCGTCATCTCGTTCACCTTGATCCTTTGCAGCACCTCGATGACGGTCTGCAGATGCGTTTCCTTGGCCAGATCAGGAGCATTGTAGATTGGATTCTCGAGAGCCGACCGCAGCGCGCCCTCGGCATCGCCCGCTTGGAGGAGCTGGCGGATCTGAGACTGGAGGTTGCGGGCGTCTTGGTCGGAGAATTCGGGCTGGGGAGGGTGGAGGGTGGAGAGAGGGAAGTTTTGGGAGGAGTCGGGGTCGAGGGCATCGATATTGATGGTGCGCCAGGCATCTGTGAGCGAGGACTCCGTGTGTTGTTGGATAATAGACATTGTAAGGCTATTTCTCTGTGGTTATACGATTTGTGCGGTTTTGCATATGGTGAAATTGAGATCGTGGCACTGTCGGTTGGAAGTGGTGATGTTGAGAAATAGTGTTGGTTGATAGCTCCGTGTGGAACTGGATTGCTGGACAGCTTGACGTTGCGCATGCAGCTTGCGTTGACGAGGCAGGGAGACAGGTTCAGGCAAGCTGCGCCCTGCACCGCACTGGTCCGACGGTGAGCTTACGGCCCCACCTCAGGGCTCCACTGCCGGTTTCTGGATGGAGGCCAGTGCTCTGCGGGGAGGACTCGAGGTTTAAACAGACTTTATGTTAATCAATAGTTTACAATCTTTACTTCGCTTCTTCAAATCACTTTTGAGCATACCAAGCTCTAAGACAAGAAACATTTGAAGCTCACGGCATCCTTTTCCCTCAAACCTTACTGGTTTTTGTGCTTTCATACACAAACAGCGCCAACCCTGAAAAATGCTCCCTTGGCTCCGGATCCCTGGTTCAACTATTCAAGGTATTGCCCAGCAAGTGCCCACACACACCTCCCGGAAACCCGCACCCACCCACACACAACAAGAAAAATCTCTTCCCTCACATTAACCCTTCTCCCACCACTGAATCTAATAACGAAGCATGGTTGATCGTTAGCCACTGCCCGGCTAGCTCAATCGGTAGAGCGTGAGACTCTTAAGGAGTACTCCAATATCTCAAGGTTGTGGGTTCGACCCCCACGTCGGGCTCAATTCCCGTCGAAACGACACTTAAGACCGTGTTATTTTTTGTATTTTTTTTGACTTTTGTTGCTCTTCATCTTGCTGTTGATGGCATCTCGCTCTCACCATTAGTGCAGGGTGTTAGTGGATGGACAATATGCCTAATATCAACCTGAATTAGGAGAGTAGTGTATTCCACTCACCATGAAGCAAGACTTCACCGCCTTATCTTTTGATATGACTACTACTAGAAATACTACCTGTCTGGTTCGTGAGCAACATAGGGGGTATTCTTTCTTTCTTTACGAACATAGCTTGACCGTTACAGACCCTCGTCTATACCTCGATTAGCCAAACTACTTAGATATTGTAGGCCTTGAAAACCACATTAGACTTACAACGACAAGAACGAGTGGGCCATATTTCCCAGGTTCTCAAGAAACCACATCTGGTGTACTGAGTCGGCTCCTGCAATCCTCCTTGTCTTCATTTCTGCAGTCCTCGCGTTTCTCATCGTCGTCGTTCGCCCGGTCTTCGGGATGTATTGCATCCTCGTCCCAGGTAGAATAACTCTCCTCACCAACGTCGTCCTCGATAAGATCCTCTATCCCACTTGTACCTTGCTGCCAAGCGTGATGTTTTTCCAGAGGGCTTGACCTCGTGGGCGAGATCTCTATCGATGGGAGGATATCAGAGAGAATTTCTTGAGGATCACGCTTCCTAGCTGTGTTTTGAGAGCCATCTTCTCCGGACAAATCGAGAGGGTCTCCCTCAGAGTCAGATATTTCAGACTTTTCCCGCTTCCTATGATCCCGTCCCCATACAATCAGCAAAGCCTGACTATCAGCGTACCGTCAAGAGCGCTGACCTCGGGGTAGATGAATAGGCCCTGCCATTATGTGCCGGCCAAATGTTGGATTCCTTTCCCAACCTCGGAGGCTCAGGCTCTAGCTTGGTCCGTTTCCGTTTTAGAAGTAAAGAGGAACTTGGGGGCGGTTGACGCTTCGCGGAACAGGTGGTGGTCATGTTTCTTGGAGATATATGGGCACAAAGCCTAGGCGAGATGCCCACAGCTCGCAGTTCTAAAGGTTGAAGAGGGTGCGTGTTGACCTTCTCCCCGCCATATGCAATAGTGAGATGCCGGGTTTGGAAAGAGCCAGCGTTCATGTACCCACACAAGTCATGTACTGCGTAGGTAGGTTCCTTCCTCTCGATCGTCGAAAGCACTGTCGCACTTTCCCGTCCTTGAGCAACCAGCCCCTGCTGTCTAGGTCCTCAACATTCTGCGGAAGGAACCAGAGCATCTAGGACAATGTTCCTGGCCGCTTGGGAACAGCACGTGCGAACATCCGCCCACGGGATGTTATTTAACGTTCCTTGCCACAAGTATTCATTATCAGTCGGGCAGACATGCTGCGAGGAAAGAATTCTGTTCTATAGCATCTCGTAGATTGCCATGGAAACATCAAAACGAGAAAAGAACTGGGCAAAAAATGTATCACCAGTCAGATAGACTGAAAATCTGGTCAAAAGAAAAGTCTTTTCTTATGCATCAGCCGTGAATCGAACACGGGGCCCATCGATGGCAACGATGGATTTTACCACTAAACCACTGATGCTTTTTAGGATTATTACATGTTGAGGAGTGGACCTTGTACCTCAATTTGCAGCTTGTACCCACCCGCGATGGTGTTTCGAGTCAGACATCATGAGAAAAGGTATGGATATCATTCCCCAACCTAGAGCTCATCAAGCGAGAGGGTTGTATGCATACATGCCTGAAGTTCAGCTACAATAATAAATCTTATATACCAGTGTATTCTTCTTCTTAGACACCTTAACCACTCACCTTACACCTCTTAGGTTCCAATCACTAGCTACCTTTATCTAGCTGAAAAATGCACATTTAACAAAAGATAAGACCGATAACCTCAACCCAGCTATATGTCATAGAGAAAACCCGAACACAACGCCAGTCAGGTGGCCACCAAGCCCACAAAACCTAAACAACAAAAAGACATCATGACTGGCCTAATGAGAAAAAGAGATCGAATTGCATCGACGGGAATTGAGCCCGACGTGGGGGTCGAACCCACAACCTTGAGATATCGGAGTACTCTGTACATAAGAGTCTCACGCTCTACCGATTGAGCTAGCCGGGCAAGGTTATACCCATTATTTATGTGTAGTTTAGGGCGTTGTGTCTTGTGGAGGTTGATAAGAGGTGTTCCCTGGGGGCGAGCAGCACCACTGACTCGGGCTTGAGATTGGAAACAAGCTGGCAACCCTTGGGTTTGCGAGGAAGCCTGTGTTCGAAAGGTTGGTCCTGGGGGAAGCTTGAGCTTGGAGTTGAACTTGACCTATGAGCTTTTGGGATATGTTGTGACCATGTGCGTGAACATGTGCGAGCCTGAGGATATTCCCCCATGTAGGCAGTTTGAGCCAAGATGATCTAGGTCAACCTAACAGCTTGCCACTCAAAATTTTGCCCAAGTTAAAGATGAGTTTATTCTCAAAACGTGAGCTTTGTCAGTCCCAGGCTCTGCCCACTATGGCCTGGATCTGGCTCTATTAAAATGATTATAACACCAGAGAGGATGATTCTATCTTGTAGTTGTCTTAATGACTGGCCAAGGGACTGCAGTTTGGAACTCTGTTTGTAACTGTACAAGCTATTGTACTATAGGCAGAATGCGTGAAAGACACAACTACCAATATATCCTCAAAGCCATACCTCTCTTCCTTCCATCAAGCTCCAGGCTTCGAAGTCTTCTCACCTCCTTTGGGTCTTTGTTCTCGAGCTTGACTATTTATCTTTTACTCGGGGAAGTATATGCATGTACTGCTTAGATTTATATGGCTTGCAAAACCTATCATGACCTATGAGGCAGTTCCAGTTATATGTCGAATTTGGATTTCTATACGTTGAACCACGAGTTAAGCTCTGGGTATTAGGGCATCTGAAGAGCATGGCTGTCTTGCCCAATGGTCTATTTGTGGATGAGGCATCTTAATACCTTAGGTGCAGTAGAAGTCATTTCAACGGCTAGCCGACACTCTCCCGCTACCCGGGCATCATAAACGACTGACCTCCCACTCAACTCTTTGCCTAATGACGAGAATACACCGTTGCTCACTAAGCCGTCACGATCTCGTCACAAACGAAACACATCACCCTCTGTTCATTCCTCCTTATCACTCATGGTGTAGACCCTCTAGTCTCGCGATGCCATCACCAGTGTCTCCATATTACCCACCGGCACTTCGCAGCGACATCGTGAGCCTTCCAAGTCCCGTGACAAACTAACAGGTGTCAAACCTACCAGTCAAATGTCACGGTCGCTTTCGCTTCTAACTCAGCAAGTTACTTCCTCCCTGAGTGATAAACTCGTTTTTCACACCCTCACCAGCCCATCCCGTTTCAACTCCTTCGGCACGAGCAGCCGAGAACGGTACCCATGACAACCGGTACAAAGTGAAAGGAGCAAGGTGAACACAAAAGTCGGAGGGAACCAATCCTCTGAGTAATAACTCATCCAAGAAAAAAAGTTATCGTTGAGCATAACCTCCTGCTCACCGAAGGTGAGAGGAGAGGTCTGACCGTACACCACCACGAACCAGCCTTGTCAACCGACTGGCTGGTTGCTCAGGCAAACAGGGCTGTTGTTTGGAAAAATTTTCATTCCTTCCTGTTGGTTCTCACCTTCTAGCCCCGGGCGTGGTCGACCCGTCTGGGTGTTATCAGGCAATGTATTATAGCTCCGGGGTTGACACCTCTTTGGGATGAATGACACCCGCCATCAACCGCGCAGCCCCCCCACCCAAAAAAAAAAATAAAACGGTCAAACAACAAAGTCCCGACAGGCAGGGATCTTTTTTAGGTCTCTGTGGAGTTTTGCACGGGAAGACCGTGGTGGACACGCAGTGGGCTGCTGGTGGTGAGACGAAGGTGTGGAATTCCCTTGGAGAAAGCACGCTGGAACATTTTTAACAACTGCCTGTTCGGTAGACAAACCCGTGAGCGCCGAGTTGAAGTTTTACTTTTTTTTTTTTTGGCTGTTCTGGGGTTAATACGGAGAAAGAGTGTACAGAACGAGTTCACATCCCGAATCAAGCAGGCTGTTGTTGAAGAAATCAAGGGGCAAAGACGGCCTGAGCTTTGGGATTGGGTAGGTATCATACCACCGGCGTCCCCCTATCTTTCTCTCTTGGGATCTGGGGTTCGGTGAGAAAGAAATATCGGCAGCATGGGGCTCTATTGGTTAGCGTCTTCCCACGCGTGTGGCATCGGAGACGTGTTCCCAGGGCAGGCAAGTCAAAAAAAGTCACCTGCTTGACAGTCCATCCGCCTAGATTAGCGAAATATCATGTTCCATGAATGTGGGAGGAGCGGGAGAAAAAGAGGTTTCAAAGGCAAAGGGGCATGAGGAAGGTGACCGCTATGACGGTAAATCTACCTGTGCCTTGGACAGGATGATGAGGCCATAGAGTGAAGAAATAATGCAGGAGCGGCAGTGGTGGTTACGGGCGATGATGGGTGTGTGTCGTAAAAATATCGCTCTCGCTACCAGCTCGCCAACATGTCAGGGCCGGCCGGTGATGAACAGGACAAATATTCAAGCCCAAATTTCACGAGCCGTCTTTCCCCGTCGCATATCCCCCAGATTTCTTTCGAGTGGTTGCATTTGGATACGCATCACCCACATCGCATCGCATCCGCCTTGCATCTCGCATCGTGACCCCCAGGGTAATGATCCAGAGGCAACCATTGCTTCTTTCCCTTACCTCGTGCTTCAGAACGATGACTCTCCCTCCCACACCAAGCCTCAGGAAATACCGAGCATTTGGGCCTTTGAGAGATGGTGGTATCAACGGGCGGGACGCGATTTCACAGTGCAGATCGCGTTCACAGAGCAACTTGAAACGCGCCTCCCAAAACGTGGTTAGCTTCCATGCCGAGCACATGCCCAGCCGGCTGTTCGTCCCAGGAGTGACGATGACAGCAAACGGAGCAAGATAACGAAAAGGGAACAGAACCAGAGAAGGGGGGGGGGGAAAAACCCCCCCAAAAAAACAAAAAAAACCGAAATTACCAAGAATGGCACAAGCGGAAAGCTTCCCCGGCCGGTCCCAAACAAATGATATCCCCGTTTGGACGGTTGGAAGTCAGAGTCATGATGATGACCGCCGCTCGATGCAACACAAGAGCCGACCAGGGGGAAGTGACTCTTGCTGCTAACCATTTTGTTGGAATTGTTAGATGGTTGCCCTGTAAGCCTGTGCGCGATCATTGGCGATGGTTGATTGAATGAAATGGCTTTGTTGATGGTGGTGATCCGGATGATCCCAGGACCCATGTCTGCAAGGTTCCTAAAATGCTTCCAGAAGAGTTCACTGGTGATGATAGGGGCGCGTGCGCTTTTTCCAAGTGCTTGCAGAAATTTGAGCGTCCGTGTCATTTCTTTGAGACCTGGTCCGGCCCGCGCATGCGCCATGAGGACCCGCCCGTCCGGATTGCTTCCCCGTTCCTGCATCGCATACGGGGTACACCACACCAACACGCCCAACACCGGGCAGCGGCCAGGTTCGCGGCCAGAGTGTGCACTGATATCACCAGGGCATGCAGACGCAGATGACAGCATCGCCCGAGAATACGGATAGCCCCGCACCGTATCGTCTGCTCGCTCTTCCTTCTGTGTCATTGCGACGTGCAGAAAAACGATATGCGCAGTGGAGTTTGGCGACCCGGGTGACCCGGGCCCTGTGGCAGGCTTTGCAGAAATGGGCTTAGCCTCATCGCGGTTGATGTTCCGTTGGGTCTTCTGGAAATTTGGATCTGAGTGCTGGGCAACAGACAGCTCGACAGGCCACCTGCTCCGTTTTGTGCTGATGGGGCCATTGCTGCCTCGTAACGGAGGTCAATCCAGGGGTGCTGACAGATGGCCACAAAAACGGACCAGCTCTCGTCCAGTGCTGTTCTTCGCCAATCTTGAAATCGCAGCGAGATTGGGCTCATATGCGCCATCTGAAATGTGGGATCAACACTGTCTCAAAACCGTAGAGGCAGAGCTTCACTTGACACGTTCCGGCCGCAAATGGGTGCAGGCAGCAACCCTGGGCTGCTCGATGCAGACGAGAAACATTGAGCTGTCAACTTGACGATCCTTGGCTGGCGGAACACACGTTCGGCCGTCACATGATGAGGCACAAATGCAATGCCCAGCACCGTGAGTGGACGCCTGTGCGTGAATGGAAATCTTCCCTCAACCGCCAATCTTCCCATCACGCGCCTGCATGACGGTGCATGGTCGATCTGAGCCTTCTGTGTGGCCGCTTGTCCCGATGCGCCGCACCAGGTGTCCAACATAGCCAGAGCCAGCCCCGACTGATGAGTTGTACATATGTATGTCGCTGCTGAAGAAGGACAATATTCCAAAAAAAGAAAAAAAAAAGAAAAAGGAAAAAAAAGGACTTGTCATATGCAGCAACAGCAGCAAGCTAAAGACGGGACCGACCGAGTGGGAGTTGGAGGAGTTGCTGCAGCTCCCTCTCTGCCCTGCGTGGTGTTCTGGGGTCTGTTGGTGAGCTAATGCAGGAACAGAACCAGACCCCTGGATAAACTCCGTCCTGTCGGCCGCTCACGCGTGGCAACAGCTTCCTGCAAGGTACCGTATCAGCAACGGAGGCACCCGAGACTCAGGCGGGAGAAAAGTACCCAATACTTTGATCCCATCGTCTCACCAGAAAGGGGGCGAGCGGGGGCCAAAACCTCAAACCGCATCATGGGTGCCTTGCCAAGAACCCTCCACCTGCCTCAGCTCACCACTTTCTTCTCCGACAAGACCTGGCCACAGGAGTGCCTGCCGATGGGGTCCACAACACGTGTGAGCTTGCCCTGCGCCTTGCCATGGTATGTTTCCTTCGTCTGGGTCGCCTCTGATAAGTTCGGTATCGACGAAGGCGTACCCCTTTGTTGAGGGGGGGTGCATGATGACAAGGCTGCCCAAACACCTGGTTCGCATTGCTGATTGGAATGGGGCAAAACGGTCGACATGGCATCGGGCAGCCAAACTGCCGCGTCATCCTGCAGTAAGATAGGTGACAGTTACCTATCATTCGGCGAAAATGGCAGTAGCGTAGGTAGAAATCCCCAAGGCTGATGGTCTTACAACTTCCCATGTCGATTGTAGAGTGAGTGAAAAAAAAAATCGTCTTGTATCGTTCATACCCACCCGGGACACCGTGACATGGCATCAGGCTGTGAATCGAGTTGCGGGTTCAAGAACGCGGGGAGGCGAGGTCGGTACATAATTCGAGCCTCGCACGGCAGCAACTATTTCCAGCAGACTGCACCGTGTCCCCAGAAATAGTGATGGGTGGTGAATAATTGCAGAAAATACGACGGCTGGCGACACAATGTGCTCCCTTGCCCTTGCATCGAGTGTGAGGGACAGGATGTATCTCCGCAGGGTTCACCTCGGTGTGTGCCCGTTCGTGTTTGATTGCAACATCTCATATCCATTACGCTGGATGACAGCGAGCCGAGACCACCTCGTCGTGGTGAAAAGTGAACAACGAAGCTGGCCTCTGTTTCATAACCTGCGGAGGAGGCCCCCACCTCGGCCCTCGGCGCTCTCGTGGCAGAAACGTGGGCCGGCTGGCGCTGGGGCTCCCAGAACGGGAGGTGAGATTGGCAGCGGTGGAAGGCTTCCAGAAGGTTTCTGCTGCAGGAGATGGCTGGTGGAAGCGGCCGGCACTGCTGGGCCAAGACAGATCGATCAGTTGGGTCGATCCTCGGCTTTCCCTTTCCCAGCAGGCACCGTTGGATGGCCCGTTTTCTCCCACGCTGCAACCTGGAATTCTGGGCACAACTACTGCGCTGAAATATATGGGATGCCAAACCGTCCTGCATGCATCGGAGCATAGTTTGTGCGTCCCCGAGTAAGCCACTATGCTGCCGACAGACCTGGCCCGAGACTTTGTTAGTGGTGTCCAACTTTGTCCAACTCTGTCCCACCCATCTTAGACTCCATGATGATGACGCCTCGCTTCATTGCTTTTGTGCTCACCTGATCTGCTGTCTCGGCCAGCCGTGTCGAGGACTCGGAGTGAATCCAATATATATATCAGTTGAGTCTATCCATCCCGCACACGGACAGGCGGACGGGCGTTTCGTGGGTCGAGGTCGTGATACTCGATGGTTCCGACTAATTTGGTTGTGCTCCTCGCCGTCCGTCGTTGCACAGCAGACGAAAGCTACGTGCCCGCTGATATCTGCCCGAGAACAGGTTGGACAAGATATTCAGCTGCCCTCGTCCTTGCTGCTTGTTTGGACGCCTCAAGTTCCCGTGTTCCGGCGGAGAGAAAAATAGGGGACAATAACACGCGCTGAGCACGGGGGAAAAGGCCACCCGCCTCCCGGGCGATGCTGTTGTGCAAGTAAGTAGAGTAGGTAACCTCCGCAACTGCGTGCGTAGAGGATGTGGGTGGTACTTTGATGGTCTAAGACAAAAATCAGATACATCAATTTTGCAAATATTTACCAAGTCTCCATTCTACGCAGTGAAGCATCCGACATGCTGTAACGGCGCGCGCGCTGTCGAGAGAGCACCGGATATGCGACCCAGTTCCTTCTTTTGTGGTCTTGCATGCGATGGGGCGGTGGATTGGGCATCACCGCATCGTTTTGGACGCTTGATCTGTCCTCGGTGTTTCTTCCGACTCCTCACCTTGGGGCATAGGGCCAGCATCGTGAGCGCATGCCGGCTGTCTTTCTTCTTTAGCTCACCGCTCAATCACCGGCAGTTGGCGTACTTCATGTGTTGAAACCCTCTTGCGCGCCCATCGCCAGCCGTTGGTGGTGTCTGACGCAAAATTCAAAATTCGAGGCGAGAGGGACATCAGTGAAAAGTATTTCCGCATGGCGAGTCGTTTTGACTACGATGGAAGACAACCCCGTGGCCGGGTAGCACACCGTGAGGAAGGAAACGGAGGCTGTTCCGGTGTTACATTCCCATAGCCCCTCCACCTAGCCCCGCCCCCATCTGTACATACCAACAATACCTGACAGATACAGCACCCAGCGCCGTAAAACTACAGCGGACCGCACCGAAAAATGCTTGTGCTTAGAAACACTCAACGGCCGTGGCTGACGACCAGATGGCATGGCTGCCTTGAGCTCTAAGCCCTGAGCTGAGTCATCAGCCTTCGTGCGTGAAGTGCGTGTTGTAGTAGGTAAGGTATGTGCTGCATCATATCCGGGGCAGGTATCGGTCTTGCATGCCATCTTCCGATCTTTTTGACCTTGGCTCGGATCCGGCCCTGGGGCAGACGGCGTTGAAGAAGCAGCGGAGTGGAGAGATGCCCCTAAAGTTCAACCGACTGGGCAGCAACCAGCAGCGGATGCAGCAGCATGCGAGGCCACCTAGACAGCTTGCCTATCATCCACGCAAGGCTCTCCATCAAGACGTTCCCGATAGCACTGGACAGAGGGCCTGCCCCGGACTCATGGCATGCAGGCGACTGGTCTCGACTCGCAGACAAGGTGAGCTGTTCGTGCCATGCACGATGATGGCAGCATACCCCGCGACGTTGGGCGTCTTTCCCATCTGGGGCTCTTAGCTGGGGACAGCTACATCAAACTCAGTTCCTGCTGCTTTGCGTCTGTCGGCCGAATGGTGATGGTCGAGGACTCGAGCTACCCGGGCCTACCGATCTGCTTGGTCGATAGGCCAAGAATGCCATGTACAACGGCAGACGTGGACCCCCAGTTAGCCAACACTATGGGCTGTGAGCAGCTTCGCTATCAGGTGTGGGCCTAATAATAGGAGTATATATCTGATGCAGTGCCACGACGACCAGCAGGTGGGAAAAGAGCCTATTATGCGGTGCACAGATGCATGGATGGATCTTCCGGGGGATGTGTCTCGAGTATCACGGTACCTCACTGGTTCCGAGATGGGAGCGCACCCGACTTGTTTTGCGCGCCATGCTTTTCGGCGATCCACCCGTGGACCTCCTCTCAGGTGGTGTGTAGTGTGGTGTGGTATGGTGTGTGGTCTATGAAGCTTTGCTGGCGCTTATCTCGATGCGGGCTTTGTGGAGCAGCGAGTTGGAGATTTGGAGGGTCCAGTCTACTCCGTAGAAGTGCCGTTGGAGAGAGATGGGGGGAGATGTGGGCAAACGAATCGAGGCCTTTTTGGAGACATGCTGTTCCTGTTTGGAGGATGTTGTCTGGGCTGTGAGAATGTGATTGTGATGACATGACAGACCGTGGTCAAAGCAAACGGACGGCGCAATCCAAGACACACAAAAAGTTAAAAAAAAAAATATGAAAAAAAAATAAGGTAGGTGTGAATCTGATTGCTCAAAGGGCGCAAAGAAAGCAACAACACAAAAAAAGTTTTTTCTCTCCGTTTGAAATTGCACGGAGACATTTGCAACACCTGGAACGGAAGTCGCAGCCCGTTGTTGCCAGCCACTGTTTCTCTCTACCAACTAAAGCTCCCACGCTCCTTCCTATCCTCCCGTCCAACATATGTCATCCATCCCGTCCATCCAGGGCAGGTACAACTCGGTCGGAATCAGCTTTGCAGGCACTGCCTCGGGGTTTCGTACGCAGCGCACCCGACCACCCGACGTTCCATGCCTAGGTAGCTACACTAAGGTACTCTCTGCATGGATTTAGAGCGACAACAACCAAGGAGGGGACTAAGTATTGCACATTTGTCCAGAAGTACGGGTATAGCTCGTGGTTATGGGGCCGACTACAATACGGATTGGGAACGCATGTGGCTTGTGTATCCTCAATCTCACTCGGGCCATCGACACTCGTTTCCCCTTTCATCGCATTTCTATCTTGATGGGGGCAGCTGTGTGGACGTGCACCCGCCTGCAAATGCAACTGCACCTCCTGCTGGTCTGGTTCCTGGATTGCAGCGCTGTCCCAGCTTGTCGTTTGCCCGTTGCTTGTGCTGATCTGTGCCCTACCTAGGTAGATCCGGGCCGAGAATATTACAAAAACTGACAAGTTGCGACTACAAACAAGACGATGATGTCTTGTCATCGTCGCTGTGGTTGGCGTCTGGAGAGATGGCTCGACGCTATGCTCTGATGGTCACCTTGGTGCCCACAGTGTCGCACACTCACAGGATGCCGTTTTCCCAGCTGCCAGCGGTACATGGTACGTGTGCCCTCACGCTGAGCTCTCACGCTCTCGAGCTGCTGTGGGCCCAAACCACGATACCCCTGGCCTCAGGGAAATCCGCCGAGCCTGTCCGCTGGGATTCTGAGATGGTACATCCCGGTCCCAAAAAGGGGGACAACGGTGTCAGTTCTGGAACGGTGACTCTCCACGCACGTTGCTTTGGGTCGAAACGGAGCTGCCCAGGGGTAGCAGGGATAGCAGGGGTAGCAGGGATGGGTACATTGGCTACAAGGTCACTCGGTACCTTTGGGGTGTCAGGGAGGGAGGTGTGCAATTCAACGCCAACGCCAGGCCCGGGGGGAGCAAGGGCAGGGCACCCAGGGAAAAATAGGCTGCTCTCATCATTCCCTTGTGTCCCAGCGATCTCATCCTCATTATAAGACCAAAGGGCCCCCCTTCCCCATTCCGAACATTTTCTTGGATTCCCATCATCACACACCTCACCCTCTTCCTTCTGGCACAGGCTCCTTGTTGTTCCTGCCCCTGACTCCGGTCTCTTGTTACCACTGCATCACCGACAGCCTCGACTTAATAATACAACTTCACATCCTTCGACTGGCCGACTTGAGAAACTAAGTAATTTGAGGAACCACAGAGAAAGAACACGACGAGCTTGCCTCTGGACTGTTACATACTGCGCCTCGCTCGGAAAACCAACCGCGACAGCCGACAGCACCATACATAAACCGCCATCAGCATCCCCTGACCTGACTGGACAACGCTCCCTTGCATCATCATCGCTTCAACCGCTTCACCAGTCCTTCGCCTGTCGAGGACTTCTACACTGTGAGTCACTTGCCTCTTTTCAGGAAATTAAATTTTCCCATGGGTTGCGACGCTTGGCCGTGCAACGCCATTTTCCCTTGGTCTATATATATCGCCTGCGGTGCGGCACAGAAGGAAACGACATGTGCTAACATGGCGCCGTGTCAGCTTCGAGTCCATTTTCGCTTCACACACACATTCACAATGATTGTCAGAGAGTCAGAACCCCACGCCAACTTCGGCCGCGGTGCCTATGACACCACCGGAGTGCCAAAGCCGCCTCCTCCCAAGCCCCGGTAAAGACCTCTCATATCGACTGGGAGATCAGCTGCAACCAATCGATTTTCCATGCAGATGCAGAGGCGGCACCCATCTCTCGAATCACCACCCACATCCATTCCATTTCGATCCATCCTGAGGAGGAGCGACATTTTTTATCCCACGATATCGACTTTAATCGCGTCTGTACCACAACTTTTACCACCTTTCCCACCCCTTACTCTTTACCTAATCGGCGGTCTCGCATTCCTCTACGTCACTTTTTAATTACCATTCCTTATACATGATACATTTATCGGCTCGGTGCCACTTGCTTCCCAGCAGCAAGTAAGGGAAGAGAAAAACGGGAGGCTTTCATTCCGGATCTTTTTGTTTCTTGTCGGCTGCGCGGCGTTCAGATATATAGATGGATCGGCTTATTGATTTTTACGGGCGGTTTCCTCACTCACCACTCATAATCGACACCGATCCGCCCTAATATGCCATCACGGGCACATCAACGGTTCTGCGGTCGCATTTCTGGAGATTTTTTTTTTTTTTTTCCTTTTTTCCCTTTTTTTCTTTTTCCTGGGGAGTCACGGTATGGGAAATCGGGATAAGCAGGCACAAGAGGTGCTTGCGGCAAGAGTTTAAAGGGTCAAGGATTTTTTGGCTGGTTTTTGGGATGGGAATAAGGAACGGCCGGAAAAAAACTGATTCGCATATAGACTCTTTGCATTTGTTTTTTTTATCTGTATTTTTTTCTTTTCTTTCGACGTCTTTGTCTTCCTCACGGGGACAAGCGTCTACACTCGACGACACACATTTCCTTTTACTCTGTCATCACTACCTGTACACAAGCGGAGGAGTTTTACTTTTTTTCAACTTCGGCCACGAAGGGTTCTGGGCTGGGTCCGGTTCGCAAAGATACCCCCCATGGTTTTTTTCCTTTTTATTTACTTTAGACATGTATATTACACGATGGCTTCACAGCCAGCCCAGCTCTGACCGACTGGGCACCAGGATCTGAGAAAATAATACGGATTCAACCTCTTACTTTTTGGCTCCTATCATGGCAATGTGAAACAAGCAGGCGGGGGTTAGCTGAGAAGAAGCATCGCGTGGCGGTAGTCGTCATGATTGAGCAACCACAACAACACCTCCGAGGAAACAGGAGAGTCATTTCCACTCATTCCCCCTTTGGCTGTGTTACCTGCTCAACCGGGCAATTAACACGTCGATGACAACAACCTCCATCACCCAGATCGCACCCCCACTCCTCCTCAAGCCAGCTACTCAGCCCTACACAGCTTTTCTCACACCGAACGACGCAGAATTCTGAAACGTCCCCCCACTGGGCCGCCGGGAGTCCCGTGGGGTGCCCGCGGGGTGTGATGTGGGCTGGCGGGATTACTCGGGTGTACTGCGTATATGTAGTATTAAATCCGGAATCGAACCTCGTCGACATTCTGACTGATAACAGAGACTATATCCTCAGGCACACTCCGTCCTGTGTAAAGGAGGCAATGCAGGTTCTTTGTGCATCGCGCGGGGAGTCATACCGAGCAGGTAGGTAAGGTAGGTATGAATAGAACCACTACACAAACTCTGGAAACCAATGAACAAACTAACCCGTCCGTTCCACACCTCTCCGAGAACCGAGAGCGGTCCCGGCCCAACCACCGCGCACACCCGACCCGACTGCTCGGACTCACCGTTGAACATCACTCTCGCAAATGCCGACGTCATAATATGTGTTCCCTCGCTCAGGTACCAACGGTCTTCTTGTTTTTGCTGCTGCATGAATACAAAGCCAGTAGTCTAAAAATGTTTCGGGCCGGGCAACAGGATTGGATCGGTCGTAAAATGGCCCGAAACGAACTTTTGGGTGTTTTTTTTGGGGGGGGGCGGGGTGGGGGGGGGGAGGACGGTTTCTTACTGTGCTGCTTGCTGCTGCTGACCGGTAACAAAGTCCGAAGCTTCCGAATGGACCATAATCTCTGTACGTAGGTAAGTAGGTTTCGTCCCAGCAGGGTGGCTCGGTAGGTGCATCAGGAATACGTAAGGTTTAGTGTAGGCAAGGCAAGGCAAGGTACGTTACATCTGCATGTAATGTATGTCCCATCACCCATTTTTATTTGGCTTGTTTCTCATGCATGGTGACCAACAAACAGTAGTGTGTACATTTACCGTAGCTTAAAAGGGAACTTTACTGCGTGATGGATGGACACACACATACACACACATACCGTACAGATGATGACAAAAAGCCTCTAGTGTGTGTGATAGTACGGCAAAGCAAACCCCCAGATTAAGTGTAATGGTGGGCAGTAGAATGTTCTATGGAGGATGAGAAATGCAAGCCCACTGCCGGTGGGGAGAAAGAAGAGTGGGTTGTGCTACACTTGGTGGGAACATACTATGGGAATATGTATTGACGGCACAGCACAGTCAGAAAGACAGGTATTGGGTTGCTTTCTAGTGAGAAGATGGTGGGTTACACACCAGGCAGGCTTCTACCGCTGCCCCCTTCGGCCACGGGACCATAAAAATCCCAAACCACGTTTCCCATGTTGCTGTGTCGGTTGGAGACTTTGTCTATGGGTGGTTGTAGTGCAGAAGCAGAGTTGGTGTACCAAGTGTGGATGATATCAATGGGCACAAGCATACAATAATAAGGGGTAGGTGAGAAATGAAGATGACGGCATATGTCTGTCGAGTTTCTCATGTTCTCTCTTGCAGGCTGACCCTGCGTCTTGCGTGGAGTCCATATCCGCAGCTGTTGGAGATGGATCGGAGAAGGTTGCGAATTGCAGGGGTGAAAACGGACAATGTCCAGTTTCGGACCCGGGATTGCGGACCTGGGACGGCCTCGTGCAGTCTCCTTTGCTGCACGATGCACCGGGAAGGCCGCCGGGGGTGGGGTGCTCCAAGATGCTGGGTTTTAGAGAGAGAACTGCCCCCCACTTGCCTCTCTCTTTCATGGACACAGACAGCTCATGCAAAGAAATGAAAGCCAATCACTGATAGCATGCCGTCTGGAAAATGCTCGCTTGTGGTTGACGTCTTTAGCTTGAGAACTTTATTTTGTTGGAATTTGTGGCGTCTGGGGGTTGCTTTTAATGCTGAGTGAGGCACTTGAGGGAAACATTTGGGTGGGGTTGTCCAATTTGTGGCTTGCAATTCGAGGGATGATCCACTTCTGGCAGTCCGTGGACACTGGCATGCTCCCGGCAACTTCTCCCACCAATCTCCTGGAATGACCCACTCGTGACAACCTTCATATATTCAATTTGAACAGGCACGTGTATGCTGTCATCCAATGAGTTGGGAATCTCTGTCTGCAGATGAGTCGGTTGTATATTTAAAACTCTCGGTTCTTTTTCCTTCACTACGGCACCGCCACAACACGGCTCCGAGCTAGCGCCGGATCGTATTGTTACACTACGTCTTCCATCATCGCCTATGCGCTGGTGGTCGACTACGCCGCCATGTGCGCAGCAGTCGATGGTCCCTTTCGTAAGACGCAAGTCACCCAATTGAGAATGATGACCACCATCATGAACAGGTCGCACCGGGTGTTCCCTTCTAGATCCCGCCCACCGTTCAACTCTAGCGTTTTGCCTTTTGGCTCACCGACAAGCTACCGTCCGTTGCGGCGGTTCATCCCATCTCCCATCATCATCATGATCATCGTCATCACCACCAACCGCCAACATCCCGTCGTTTCCGTCTGACATACAGGAGAAGTGCGTGGGGGTTGTCTGCTCACTCGTCTCGACGGTTGCCTGCTCCACCACGCCCAAACACTGCATTTACTGATATGAGATACACACGACTATCTGGCTGGAAAGTTTCACCGCATTGGGCCAATTGCTAATGGCACGTTGGTGGGGTGAGCTGTGATTGTGTATCATTTGATATGTAACCTCACTTTCTTCTTTGTTTCCTCGTCCTTCTCTTCGATTCCCTTTCGTTGGACAAGACAGACTCTCGGCTCGTGTTTTCATTTGCACTAATGCCCATCAATGGGGCATCCGGAGCGACAGTCCATCGCCGGGCCTAGGAACGGTGATGCCGCCGACTGGTTGCCATGGGCCGACGGGTCGTCCATTCGCGCCCCCGGCCCAGACCGCGGAGGGATTCCCGGTAGGATGGCTCGTGATGGGTCGCTCTCGCTTGGGGCGTCGAGCCCGTAGGCGGCGCTTTGAGACAGGAGATGGTCCCCACTTGACAATCGCCAATCCTGGGACGGCGTCGCTTCTTGATGGTGATCGGTCCAACGAGCCTTTCCTCTCGAGGCTTGGTTCCTGATTAGGCGTCGGCCATTCTCAAATCCCAACTGGGATTCCCCTTGAAGTCGCACATTGGTATTGGGGTCCATTCCTTCTGGAAACTGTGGACACACACAGAAGCCTTCCCAGTCAGCGCCATCGCTTCCCACTTGCCGGTGCTTGGTGTCTGGGCACTACATTCGTCTGCAGCAGCATCACTTTGATCCCGACCCCTTGCGTCTTCTGTTGCTGTGTGATGGTCGAGCCTTGTGGCTTGAAGCTGAACTTTTCCCATCACTGTCCTTGCTTTGACAAGGTGACAAGCAAGCTCAACCAACCTGATATGTCTCATCGGTTTTGAAAATTCTTTCGCAGCTGGATGCTGCTTTTGGAAAACAGGAGACGTCATTGCCATCCAACTTTGATATATCACTTGGCCCCCTGAAGCAAATGCCAAAAAGGCCAACGTTTTCTTATTTAGATACTTGGCGGCAGCGAATGACACAGAGTCAACCAAAGACACGGGAAGTTTGAAAAAGCAAATTCCAACTAAAGCCTCCCGCCACCAAAAAAACAGTTTTGGATTTTTGGTCTTGACCCATGAACAAAAGGCAAATAGTGACGCAGGGGAGTTGAATGAGGCACTTACCCTCAAAGCCACTCTTTTCTCCCTCGTAACGGAGCCCATTCCCAGCACAATTACTGGAAACGCCCGCCGTTTTGGAAGACATCACCCTCCCCCAAGACAGTCCCCTTGAACGGCGTTAATCATCGCTAGCCCCACGTGCTTGACGCCGCCATACGCCACCGGTAGTCTGAGGGGTGTTTTCACGGGGGCCCGAAGAGGCCAACCGGATCTCGCCCGTCCACTTTCCCACTTGCCCACGTTTTTTAGTGCAAGCGGCGGCTCTGGTCAGTCTTGGATTGGGGGCCGTCTTAAGCTGGCGTTGTGTCTCGGAGCCCCTTGATCCTTTCTTGGTTTTAAGTAGTAAGCACCTTATCAGAGCTCCGGATGGGGGTAGGTATGTTGAAACATCGAGATTAACTAGCTCTGAAAACTCTGAAAGGAAAAGGATGGGTTTCCCAACGACGGAGAAACACGAATCGGACCTAAGGTTGGGATCTATCACGATCTCCGGTCAACTTTCTCGGTGGGATCTTCGATTGCTTCTTTCCCGGGGGCTCGAGATGTCAAAACGGTGCGGTGAAACCCGGATGGGGAATAGACAAGGAGAGAGCCAAGGGGCCTGTCGATGATAGTGGTCTTCGAGAAGTTCTAGCTCTGCCCCGAGTGGATGGTAGCTGGGATCGTTTGAGGCAGCTAGAATTAGGGCGAGGAGTGACAACAAGTGTGGCATGGAGGGTGTGAGGGCCATTAAGGGGTGTAGGTAGCACACCACACCACAGAAGGATCAGGTGTGGGTGGGATCGGGCATCAGTTTCGGCAGTAGCGGGGAATAGACAGGGACAAGATTGCCTCATGGCAAGGAGGTTCAGCTGTCTGAGACAATACGAGGCGAATGGAGCTCAGCTTAGTGAGGTCTCATCAGCTCAACATTCTCTTCACGAGAACTTGTGTCTGTGCAGAAGTATTGTGTACAAGATCACAGTGTGCATTTCGTTCAGCAAGTTATCGGGGGCTTGAGCAGTTTGACAGTGAAAGCAGAAGTCAGAAATGAGCAGGCATGTCATGTCTGACCTGAAGAGACTGGGGATGAACATGAAGGTTCTGACTATAGTAGACCAAACCTACCTATGTACCACTGATTGGCACCTGTAGGCCATTTTTCAAGCCTCTTGGGGAATCTTTCAAGGCCTATCGTTCATATTTCAAGGTCTCTGTCTCAAGTAGCACTGCAGCGGCCTACTATCTTGTCCTCGACGTTAGAGGGTGTGAACGATAACAGAAACCGACTTATTAAGCAGAATAGTTGAGTCTAAATCCATAGATCTCAATTCGGATTGGTACCTTGCCAAGAGTTCTATACATGTGTTGGAGAACAGCACATAGCTAGCAAAATACCTATCTATCGGCAGTTCATGCTCTCATCCAACCCAGAACTCAGATTTTGAGATACCTTAGAATAACAGGAACAAGCTGAGTTTCGAGTCATTGAGGAGGCAATATCACCCAGCCTCATCCCAACTTACACCACCCTCCACACACTCCACACTTCCACAAACGCTACTCATAAACCCACAGAATGTTACCACAACCATCTAATAATGGGTGTAGCCTTGCCCGGCTAGCTCAACCGGTAGAGCGTGAGACTCTTATGTACAGAGTGCTCTGATATCTCAAGGTTGTGGGTTCGACCCCCACGTCGGGCTCAATTCCCGTTGACAACGATTCGATATCATTTTTGTGGTATGCTTCAAAATTGTTTCATAGATGGCAGAGTCCTTGGTTGGGAGCAATACTCGCCTCCTCATGGGTGCAGTCAATAATCAAGTTCTTTTTGCTTCGTTGACGAGTATTGATCTGATTTCTGATTTGCCTGGCCATTCGAACGATGATATGATAGTGATATGAGCACTGCTGTTCAGAGAGCAAATTGGTAACTTGTCATCGAAGAGCCGTTTTCGGCCAGAAGCTCCTACACCACTTGTCCACATGAACCGTCATGCGGTCGGAATCATACACAGACAACTCTAAAACTGACCGCCCCCTCTGCCTCGATAACCACCACCACCACCCCTTCCACCTCCTCTATACCCACCACCGCCTCCACCCCCTCTTCCCCTATACCCACCACCACCTCCTCCCCGCCCTCTATAACCCCCTCCACCACCACCACCACCACCCCTCCCCCTCCCCTCTCTGCCCCCCCCACCACCTCTCCCACCCCTAACCCCTCCACCAAACTCATCCTCATCAGGCCCCTTCACCCTCCTCCCCTCCCTCTCCTCCTCACTCGCATCCCAATAATTCTCCACCCCCAACAGCTCACAAAACCTTGCCATCTGCGGATTAGTATACTCCCTAGGCTGAACCTCCCGTCCCCGTTCCCAACCCCCCTCCATCACCGGCGCCGTCACCTCAAAATCCTCCGGGACCTCCATCTTCCCCTTCTTCACCAAATTTTCCTCCACCCACTCCTCATTCTCCCTGATCAAACCAAGGTAGTACTCCTCCCCTTTGTCCTCCGGGACCGGGGCACCGCGGATGCCAAAAGTGGATTTGATCGGCGGGTGGAAGGCCCGGAGGATGGAGAGCCATTCCTTGTCGTAGGCTAGCTTCACTGGGCGGGTGATGGTGGTGGGGGAGGGGATCTCCATTAGTTGGAGGAAGGCTCGGCCGGGGAGGCACTTGTCTAGAGCCAGGAAGCGGGTTGTGGTGTTGGTTATAGTTTGGGGGACGGGTTGGCCGGGGGTGGTCTGGATTTGGGTTTTAGGTTTGGAAAAGGTGGATGGGAGGAGGGAGCGGAGGGCATCGGTTTGTTGCTCTTCAGATTGGGGCTTGGATGAGGTGGTGGTAATAGGGGCTGAGCTGGTGGATGGACCAACAGGGGTTTCTTCCTCGTCGAGGTCAAGGTCGATTTCATCGGGGTTCTGTGCGGGAGCGGCTGGAGTTTCTTCCTCTTCGAGGTCGAGGTCGATCTCATCCGAGTTATGCGCAGGGACAGCTGGCGGGACCGTGGCTGATTCCAGAAGTGTTGCTGATGCAGATGGTTGAGGCTCTGAGGTAGGAGGATCAAACTTTTTAATGGCAGAATACTTGCAATGCAAGTGAGCAGAGAACCAGTACGGTGGCCGGAGGCGGTTCAGGACATAATCCGCAGCCGGGTTTCCCAACGACCCATCGTGTGACTCCCTCTGAAAATCGGGCTTCATCTTCCAGAGCCGGTTGGCGTCACCATGCTTCTCGATCCCTCGCGGCCAGTCGTGGCTGATGCCAATATCCACCTGTGTTCGCACCTGCAACAGCTTTCGAACGTCGATCTCGCGAACGTGATAGAAAGACTTGGTATCGCTCTGGTTGAAGGGGAGACGCTCATGATGGGGTTTGCGATAGTCGTGGCCCTTCCAGATGCCACTCATGCCAGCGATTCGAATGGGTCCCAGTCGAAGAATGTTGGCGGCGCCCATATAGTAGATATTTGGGGCGACCCACCCACCATAATGCAGCTCTGCCAGATGAGATGCTGCTTCGTGGTTGCCAGCAACAAAGATGGTGAGATAGGGGGCCTTTCTTTTCCCACTGTAATAGTCAGGGAAGTCACCCAGTTCGCGATACTTGGCCGGGATGGACATGACCGTCAGGTCATCGGCGTTGCGGATGGCCTGAAAGTCACCGCCGATGATAAGGACATCGACGCCATCCCAGCTGCGCTCTTTACATGAGGCCGTGATGGTAGAGTAGATTGCGTTGAGGGTGCCATGACCCTAGGCTTGTTAGCTGAGAGCTCTTGAGTTTCTTGGCATCGAAAAAGCAGAGAACTTACACAGCCTTCAATGGCCACGCGAAGCGACTTGTCGCTCATCTTGCTATTCTTCTTTTTGGATTTACACTTTGAAGACTTGAGACGAATTTGCAATCGAGTGACACCAAATGGAAATAACGATTGCCTTGGCGCCCAATGTGCAGCGGGAAGAGCAAGTTGACGGTTCATTGGTGTTGGGGAATGAATGAATGAATGAACAACCACAGCACCTGCTGAATTTTTGGTGGAGCGTCTACGTTGCTGTAATGGCGGTCGAGCGCCTCTCTGAACAGACCCATATCTCTCTCTACCTCGCTAGCACCAATACCCTCAAGGGATTCATTTTTTGTAAACTCCTGCACCAAAATGCATCTTCCAAATGTCCCAAATAGGATAAATCCCGACCAAATGTCTTTACGAAGTTTCGTGTCACTCGCACTCAATTCCTGTTCCTGTCTTTGCGCCACCCTACATCACCCGCCAGTCGACACCGGCTTGACCCGGAGCTGAAAGCGGTCCCGAGAGGTAGAGTCATTATGGCTATATATTAGGTAAAATAAAGGTAGCTAGTTGTTTCTCTCTCTCCCAATCTCATCATTTGAAGCTTTGATAGCTAATCGTTTACATCAACACAGTAGCATTGTCAAGACCAAACATGTTCGATACTTTCACCTATCGCTTCCTCCACTTCCGTCGCCCAACCCTAACCCCCTCTTCCCTCCCTTCTCTCCCCCAGGGCATTGAGCGCTTCTTCGTTGACACGCCGGGGGGACAGATCGAAGTCCTCCACGGTAAACCCTCCAAACAGGCTCGCCATGGAGCTACCCCGCTATTCTTCGTCCACGGTGGGATGGGCGGTGCCTGGGTCTGGCTAGAGTACCTCTCCTTCTTTGCCTCGCGCGGCATCCCCTGCTATGCTGTCTCTATGCGCGGCCATGGCAGCAGCTGGCACCCTTCCTACCTCCGAATGGTCTACTTCACCACAAAACGCATGCTGGCCGACGACGTGGTGGCAGGCATCAAGTGGGTGCAGAAGCGGCATGACGGAAGGGAGGTGGTGTATATAGGCCACTCGAGCGGGGGCGGGCTGGGACAGTACATCCTCTCAGCACCAGAGTTTGACCACGTCAAAGTAAAAGGACTAGTACTCGCGGGAGCTGTACCCGGGTTTGGTTCGTAAGTTGTTTCTACGTTGTTATCATGCATGTCTTCCGTTATATACTAACAGCAGTACCAGCCTGGGAGTCTACATCAACTGGTGGCGTCTTGATCCCTGGTTCAGCTTCCGGATGATCTTCCATGGGTGGCACCCAAATTCGCCGCTCTCCCACCCTGTTCTGACACGCAGAGTCTTCTTCGGCGAGCAGCTTCCGGGTTCTTACCTGATGAAGTTCCAGCAACGAGCCAGCAGGTATGAGAGCTTCCTGTGGCCTTTGGGTATGATGAGCCGGTTCGTCAAACCCGAGAATCTGCTGCCTCGAATCACAAGCTGGGGGGCAAATAAAGGACAGGCAATCATGGTACTGGGCGGTGAGATTGACAAGATCATGACGATTCCGGTCATGGAGAAGCTTGCAAACACCTACCGGGAGAGCTATACCGGTCTCGTTGCCCAAAAGAAGATCGAGGGAGACGATAGAGACGGCATCAAGAAGCTCCTTGGAGATGGGGGAAGGGACACCGTTGGTCAAGGGGTAAGATGCTGCTATGTACCCGGGGCCGCGCATCACCTCCAGAATGATGTCACTTGGGAGATTGGAGCTCAAAAGCTGCTGGCCTTTTATGAGCAGCTGTAATGGTGTTCACATGGCTTTTATAAAGAGCTAGGTCACCTCTCCTTATTTGTTCAGGTGGCGTTGGACTGATACCACGGGGTTATTCTCATCAAATGTATTGTGTATTAAGGTGTATCAAGTAATTTGGAACGAAATGTCTCCTCGCTTTACAAAGCTCAGCCTGGTGAAAAGCCAAAGCCAAGCAGATCGTTGAGGATATGTCGCTCTTCCATCGAATTTAGACGTATGACCCATGGGTGAAAAAGGGTAAGACGATATGCTAAGATGGGTGTAGCCTCTGAATGACCACAAGACGCAATAGAACGCTGGAAAGGAGATGATAAAAAACAAGATGCCTTGCTTGTTTTCTGACTGGTGCTTCTCATGGCTGTATGTCCTGTTGTACCGGTTACTGGGGTCGAGGGCACCTTGTTTGCAAATGCGCCAAAATCATAACCTCAACGCCGTGCTCAATGCAGTTCCGTTCCTGGATGCAGATCCGTAAAAAGCCGGTCACCCTCAAGAGATATCTCTCATCTGGGGCTTGGAATCCAATCCAAGGAAGTCGGCAGCCATCAGGAGCTCGAGGCAGATGTCCACAGGGATGTCCATATCTGGGACATCGGTCTGGTTGCGGTTCGCATAATGGTAGTGAAAGTACTCGACAACCTTTTCCAGAACAGGACCTCTTTGTTTGAGAGTTAGCACTTCCCCTTCTTTCGGGAAAAGAAGGAGACTTGTGTATCCAGGCGGTGTGTGCGGTGTGTGGTAGCGTAGTGAACAATCAGATCAAGTGTAGAGTAGCCTCATGCAGTCCAGGATGGCTCCCGCAACGGCGAAAGTAGCCTGGTCCGTCGTTGATATAATAAAGCATGCAGTATCATCATGTGATATGGCCATGACTTGTGGAAACAGGGAAGAGAGAAGGAAAGCTTACCGAATCTCGCCAAACTCACAGCGACCAGTTTGCGCCTCTCTGAAAGGACCCCTCAGCATGGCTCCTATGGTTTCACTAACCAGAGCAGCCTCCCGCAGGACGACAAACTCGAAGCCATCGTATGAGATGAGCGTGATGTACTTGCTGTCGGACATTGTGTATGCCAAGCCAGTTAGCAGTGGGCTGCTGCGTGGAGGGAGGAGGTTGGAGAGCCGCAGCAGCGGCAGCGACGGTTCAAGAAAGAGATTTCTCGGTGGCACCGGACCCGACAAGAAAGAGGCGGCGCTGATAAAGGGTAGTGTATTATTATGCGTCGCAGCCAGGTGACACGGACCCGGGAAATATGGAAATAGGGAAAACAGAGAAATAGAGGTGGCTGGTTTCTGACGATGGTGAAGAGAGAATTTTCAAAGAGGAGGTGCAGAAAGAAAATGACTGCAATGTGGTTTGCTGGCGCCAAGCCGACGATAACCCGAGAACAGGCACTGTCCACCAGCCACGTTCACAACCAAGGCAGCTGAAAACCCCACTGGTCGGACGGTCTCGGCAGCTTTGCAACCTGGCACCGCTGTTGGTGGTGGTCCAGTAGATGTGCTGCGCTGTAATCATAGGGCTGGGGTGTGATGGGATGCCGTGCTGTGCCAGATGGCCCAAGAGAAGCGGGAGAAAATTATGAGACAGTGAGGAGTTTTCTCCAGATTCATCTTTTCCCATCCCGTCCTCTTTTTCCCCTCTTACACACCTCACCCACAGCGCTGCCGCCACAACTGCAAGTCATCATCAACATCCAACTTCCAGGTTGAAGAAGAAGCCTGTTTTAGTGGTCCGTCACCGACAAGGCGCTGACCAGCATCTCCAGTGGGCCCCTTCAACCAATCTTGGCCCCGCGTTTGTGTCATTACCCGACCGCAAGGAACCGTTGCCCCGCCGACTGTTTACATCGACCTCTCCAAGCTGCACCTGCAGCTTGTTTCCCAGTTCCTGCAGCGAACGTCCAGCTTGCTTGTTGCTTGCTGACACCCTGCACTCACTGATCCCATCCCTTCTCCGAGTCGTCCCTGTTTTTCCCCCTCACCATCACCATCACCATCACCATCGCGAAGAGCATCGTCAGACGAAATTTTACACCAGAGACGACCCCAATAACCAATTCTTTTACGAGCGCGGTATTTCCAGAGCAGCAGGAGTAGCAGCAGCAGCTAGGTACAGCTACAGACAGCTTACGGGCGGGGTGGGGAACAAATTAATTTCGTCCTATAATACCTTGATACCTAGGTATTTTACCGACTCCTTGAATTGGGCGGATACCTCTTGTTGGCCTGTTTCCGCCGCTAGTCGTCTCCCATCCCAACTCAAACCCCCCCAAAACACAGTGCAACAGACGCAAACAAATGGCGTCGTCGTACCAACACCGCAACTCACACTACGCCCACGAGCGACATGACAGTAGCGCCTCGCGCAGACCAACATCCGAGAGACGAGACACGCGTGGCACCAGATCGAGCGACGGGACAGTGAGCACCTTCAACAGCATCTCGACATCATCGGGCAGAGAATCAGCAGCGACCGCAATGACAAACGAAGGCCCCGCCTACTCCAAGAAAATTGTTGTCGTTGGCGATGGTGGTTGCGGCAAGACTTGTCTTTTGATTAGTTACAGCCAGGGGTATTTTCCAGAGGTAATTTCGCCCCACGGGTGTCCTGCAGACCAGGCGCGCGCCGAATGCTAACACGAGAACAAAACAAAAGAAATATGTCCCGACCGTCTTTGAGAACTACATCACCTACCCAACCCATCCCCCGACTGGTAAGACGGTAGAGCTCGCTCTGTGGGATACGGCCGGGCAGGAAGAATACGACCGCCTTCGGCCCCTGTCATATCCAGAAACCGATCTCATTTTTGTCTGCTTCGCCATCGACTGCCCAAATTCGCTAGAAAATGTCATGGACAAGGTCAGTCTTTTCTTTTCTTTTTTGGTTTACAGTCTTGCCTTTTTTGGTGCCCAACTGACACTTTACGAAATAGTGGTATCCAGAGGTCCTTCACTTTTGCCCTTACACCCCACTCATCCTTGTCGGTCTCAAGTCGGATCTCCGCTACAAAAAGACATGCATCGACATGCTGAAAACCCAAGGCCTGATCCCCGTCACTACCCAGCAAGGAGAGGCGGTTGCCGCCAAGATGGGCGCCCAGTACATGGAATGCAGCTCAAAAGAAATGACGGGCGTGGAGGAGATCTTTGAGAGGGCGATCCTTACCGTGGTGGCCAACGACAGGAAAACGCTCGAAGCCGAGGCCGTCAACGGAGGAGGCAGCGTCGGGGATTCGTCTAGCGGAAAGAAGAGGGGGAGGAGTGGGACTGTGAGCGGTCAAAATATCCCGGGAGTCGGGCTGGCGAAGAAGAGGAAGAGCAAATGTTTGATTATGTGATCGAACAAATTTCAGGAGACAGAAGAGATGGGGCGTGGAGAGGGTTAATGATGACCTGACTAACTGCATGATCTGATGCGAACAACGACTTTTGCGTTGAGGGTTGGTTTTCTTTTTCTCTTTTTCTTTTCTGTCTATTTTTCATTACTTCACCACCACCACCTTTTTCTTTTACTGTTGTGTTCATCCTTTTCTGTTCTTTTTTTTCTCTCATACAACTGACTCTGGCTAGCGCTGGCTGGTCGTCAGGCATGGCATGGCAGGCAAAATAACGAGCAGGTGAACTGTCTATTTTTCTTGTATGGCTGCTTGTTTTGTTATTTCAGATGGTTTGTTGGGGGTGGTGGAAGGTGAAGAGGGAGTTGGGGCAGAGGGCAGGGCAAAGGTACGACTTGGTGATGACGGTGCATGGGAGAGACGAACGGCTGGGATAAGGAAGGGTAGGAAGGCAACAAGGATCAGGTGCCAGAGGCTACGGATAACGCAAGGAAATTATCTGATGGAATATTCAAATTTTGCGGTCGACTGTTGTGTGCGTGTTGTTGGATTGATCGGAGTATTTTGAAAGAGAGAAACCTTACCTACCCCTCCTCGAAGCGTGCCCCCCCTTTCTCTTCTTTTAGTTTTTGATTAGAAGAGGTTGATTACAAAGATGGAGTGTGAGCTTTGCTTTTAGATACCCCGAAGGAGAGAACGAGAGATGGATATTTGGGAATGTATAGCACAGGCATGGATTAGGGGGGGCAGAAGTAGAGGAGAGAAGAATCGATGTTTTTATGTGTTCACACCTTTGCCCTGACCCTGGTGTGCGTCGTCCATGGCTGGTATGTATTTTGCGAATAAAAAGGGGGTATCATTTAGAATGTCAATAACTCCGTCAAAACGCCGAGGCCTTTTCCCTACTACCTGCCCATATTCGACTCATACCCTACTTTCCTCTTCCTCATATCTCGAATCCCCCTCATGTTCCACCCCCTCCATCTCATCACCTCCCTCTTCCTCTGCTTCGTCGTGCCCTTCGTCGTGCCCTTCTTGCCCATCGCCCTCCTCCTCCTCCTCCTTGGCCATCACATTCTCAAACGTGCTCCATAACGCTTCCACAGAGCTGAATTCATTTCCCACGGCGATGACGGCCTCGAGCGAGCGGTTCAGCTTGTTGATGTTGGCTAGGACGTGCTCGAAGCTCTGTTATCACAACAGTTAGGTTAGTTGCACTAAAATATTCATATTGGAGAACCAGAGAGAGAGAACGAACCATGGCAATCTCTGATATGAGCTCCTCCCTCTGGAGCTCAAAATATGTCTTTTCCCTTGTTCCCCCTTCTCCTGCTGCCGCTGTTGGTCCAGAGACAGAGTGGGAGCGTTGCCGTTGGGACATTTTGGGCTGGGCTTTTGCTTGGCTTGTAGGTGCTTGTTAAAGCTCGAGAGGTGGTCGCAGTGGGGGGTTCACAGCGAGGGGCAGCAAGGTCATTTAATCAAAACAGCACTGAAATGTGATAGATAGCTTGGATAAAAGCAGCGAGGGTGTGTGTGACGCGACGGACGCGAATCGGGCTGCGGGGTTGATTGCGAGACAGTTGAGGCGATGCAACCCTAACCCGGAGATGGGGTGAGGGGAGTGGTTGCTGGGGTGATTGAGCCGTTGTTGAACCCCCTTTTTTGTCAAAGGTGACACTTAACGGCCACAAAGCGTTAGCTGTTGCAAGAGAACAGATAGTATATCGCTGCTATTTTTACCAATGGTACCGGATGCATACCTTTGACTAGCTCCCAGAGCAATTTTTAACAAAACCCGGGTCAATGCCCCCTTCGCTGTTTGCTTCCACAGACCACCTAGTTCCTCACCCTTCATTGATCCATGTCTAATAACACCCCACTTCGTACCTCTCTTCAGTTTATTTGAGCCCATCGTCGTCCCCTGCCTGCAACCCATCGTCCCCTGTTTGCAACCCGTCATCCCCTGCTTGCAACCCGTCATCCCCTACTTGCAAACCGTTATTTCCTGCTTGAAACCGGTTATTCCCTACTTGCAACCCGTTGTTCCCTATTTACAACCTTTCGTACCCTCCTTAATACCCTTAATACCCTCCATTCCCTTCTTAACCCCCATAGTTCCCTGCTTGCAACCCGTTATCCCCTGTTTGCAACCCTTGGTAACCTCATTGATACCTTTGATACCCTCTGTTCCCTTCTTGATACCCATAGTTCTCTTCCTCGAACCAATCCACCCTCATGTTAGCCTGCTGTCACCAAAATGACGGGCAATTGTTCGCATATCATGTCTTACCTCCTTGGCCAGGAATCCCATATGATGCTCCCATATATCCCGTCTCAAATGTCCCACTCGCGTGATTTGGCGCCGCCCTCTTTTTGGGATTTCCTACTTCCGCCGGGTCTGCCCCATCAACAGGTTGGGCAGACTTAGGCAGGGCAGTGGGGAGTTTGGCGTTCGGAATGGGCATCATGGGCCGAAGCTCACTGCTGAAATATTCCAGAACATTCATTGCCGCAAGGTAAATATGACGTTTATGAACACGGTGCCCGCAAACGCGGAGCAAGTCTTTCCATCTCTGGTCTCGGCCTGGCTTATGCGGGCCATCTCCAACAAACACTCTCCAGACGTGTGCGCTTGTCTTCATGATGAGAAACCCCAAAAAATCAAATTTCTTTTCGAGCACCTTGATTTCGAAATCGTTGGGTCCAGAAGGGCTGAGATCCTGCCGGTACATACCTATCGAGTTCCCAGGTCCCACTGTCAAGACTTTGCGAGTGTTTATCAAGGAGTCGTCGCCGAGTTGCCGCAACCTCCACATTTCTCTTGCGAGTGTTAGCGTTTGAGCGAACAGCTCTTCGTCCTGGTATGACTCGTAGGCCTTTTCCAGCTTGAGAAGCACGACCAGAAAGTACTCGAGGTTGTCGGTCTGCAGGCTCGCCATCCAACCGCGATGTTTAAGGATTACATAGTTGTTGGTCTCCACCATGTCTTGGTGCATATAGAACAAAACCTGGGCGTCTTGGTAGTCAAATCGACCGACCTCAGGTGTTACCGGTAGAAGAGACTATCGGACAAATCGGGTGAGTGAATGTCAGTGGCGTTTGAACCTTTCGGTAACGAGATCATTTGGGGGTAGATCTAGGATCAACATAGGAAGGACATTTCCGTTACCTGAAGCTCAAGACAGGCCAAGTTCCAGCATTTTTCCAGTGTCATACCGGTCGAGAACTGCCTCCATTCCGACAGCGTGGCAAACGCGGGAATCCCGTGCACGTCGTTTGCGTTCATGGTGATGATGTGTATGTAATGTAGCTGCTAAGAAGTTTGACTTGGCGCCGTATGCAATTCTGGAGGAACGAATGACTGCAAAATAGCAATATCGACAAATGTTTTTTTTGGGGGTTTGGGGGAGGTGAGGAAGGCTTGTGATGTCGGCCAGAGTCGATGGGAAATCCGACACTCAAGCCTGGCCACTGACTACTTGGGTGACAACATTGCACCTTCTCAGAGCGATTTTGAGTTGCTTGACACAGCTGGAAGTTTCGAATATATGTCCTCCACACAGCCGCTTCCGTCACGAGATGTTTGTTCATGGTGAGTATCCACGCCAGCCAGAGTGGTGGCGCAACTCTCTGGGCAAGAGCTTCGATACGTGTGGTCGTGGCGGGATAGTTTGGTCGGGATTGAAGTTAAACAACTTGGCAGTATCTAGCCAGGGGGAAAGGGCGCACTGGCACCGGTACCAGTACAGGAATTGTTTACGGCATTGTTTGAGGAGTTGTTTTTGTGCAGGTATCTAGGTCGTGTTTTTGAGGAACCGAACTTTCTAACTCGTTTAGATACCCACTTTTGAGGGCTACATCAACATCAACCAAATACTAAGCCCGCATGGCTCAGTGGTAGAGCGCATCACTAGTAATGATGAGGTCGTCAGTTCGATTCTGGCTGTGGGCAACCAACAATTCTTTTTGCCCTCACACTTGCTGTGTGAGCAACTCACCATTCCGCTGTCACCAGTTTCTTTTTGGCTTTCTTCCAGCCTTGCCTTGTCGATGTGCTGGCGAGGACGGATCACCATTGTGTGGCTTGCAATATCAAGCCTCGTTACCACCTCGGTGGCAGGCAATTCGGCAAGATGAAGACGTTGGCAGTGATGACAACTGGAAATGGCTACCCTAAAACACGTCAGTGGTTAGCCAAAACTCTCTTTGAAGCTAGGCAGTTCGACTCAAGATATATCATAGCATTTGGACAATCTACCTATGTCGACCTGGTCATCCCGTACAGGCTGGTGGAGGTGCCTCGACGAGCAATCGAGGCGGCAGGCGGCAAGAGCAGCACCAATGCCCTATTAGTTGAAATTTTAGACAGTTGTTGCTACTTCCACATTTTACAACGTAGAGGCGTTTCAGACAATGCAGTTTCACGGTGCTTCCAGCTTTCGATTCCTCCACCAGCAGGCGTTGCCATCCCACGAAGCTTCTTGTATATGTATGATATGTCTCGGGTTAGAGGCACGGGAAGGTTGGCCTGTGAGCAGACCGGGCTGTGTGCGGTGGTTGTGGCGGCAGAGAGCCGTGGCCCCCAATATCGGCCGTAGCTATTTGTTGTCCTACAACACAGAAAGACCGCTAACGCACTTGTCAGGAGAAGGGCAATTGATAGGAATGACTGATGACGGTAGTGACGACATTGCGACTGGGAGCAATGCTGATCATAATTCCACTAGCATTCGTAAAGGGATATATCCGCTTCACTCCACATCGGTGTGTACGAGGCGGTTTGTTTCTTGGACTGTGATGTTCTCTGGCACTGTGTAGCATGGTCGTCGATCTGGACAAAGGGTCTGCTTCCATATCCCACACTGCCTGTGCCGCAGTATACATAAGGTATCTATAGCTATGTGCATCCGGCAGGAATATGATGAACTTGGTTGGCCGAGGGGTCGTCCGAAGTCGAGAAGTCGAGAAGTCTCTTTTTACTGCCCAGCAGCGTTACAGCTTGGCGGATGACGGAATCACGCTGTGACGAGACGATCTGGCTTCTCGATCTCGGTGTTGGTGATCGGGGGGCGATGGCATCCCGTGGGTCCTTGGATGGAGAGTGTGAGGTTTTCTTGTGAGGCAAAGATGGATTTTCTTTGACAATTGCATCTCGATTTTTCTCGTTGGCACAGTGAGAATAAATTTAGGTCAAAAATCCATCCAATGGCCAATTGGCTGGGACCACAGGCAGCCCGCAGGGACAGGGATGCTGCCAAGATGAAACGGGGTGGAAGGCGTTACAGCACCGTGGGTCGCATCCTTGGCCTTCCCTCAGTGGCTGATGCCCTGCATTTCCCCCTGCGCTAGCTCTGCACTTCCCGCTGTGTTTCGTCAGTTCCGGGTCCATCACTGCGCGTGTTCACCACAACCCACCAACGCCATGTCGTCTTGAGACGCAGGCGAACCAAGCACTTCCATTGACATTTGATGCACCAAGGAAGGTCCAATTGGCAGCGGGGAGAGGACCCTTCTTTTGTGCCCTGGTCTTGGCGTGTTTTCTGTTGGAACAATTTTCTCCCAGCAGCGGACTTGATTTCAACAACCTCGATCCCATCCTATCCTCCACTCACTCATCTCTCCTCCTACGTTAGGCTCGCTCGTCACTCATTTACTCGCTCATGCCCTCCTCCCGCCCGTCCCTAGGCAGATATCAACCTGGATGTGGAATTCCAGCCGCTCGCTCTTCTCCTAATACCTTCGTTTGATGTTGTTTGTTGTCTTAAGAATATCCACCAGTTGATGTCATCGGTGGACTGCTTTATGCATTCCTATCCCCTCACGGCAATCCCGACAATCCCGACAATCCCATTCCCATTCGCGTCTCTTTGTCCCCTGGAACCATTGCGGGTTCGAGATTGGCTTCGTTGTGTCGTACTAACACCTCAACACAACCCCACATTCCTCACGACCCAACCTTCGCTGTCCATCACACAGGTCCAAGTCTGCCACGGCTTGGAATTCTGACTGCAATATGTCATTAAGGTCACCGCTCTCCCCACGGCAGCAGGGCTTTGCGCCTCTATCAAACCAACCCAGTGCTTCAGATATGCAGGACATACCACTCCGCCAAATTCGCAGCAACGCGAGCTCGACGACGGGCGCACGCAGAGCCGACATGGAGCCCATCAGCGAGAAGAATGTGCTCTTCAACGAGGCGGTGGGCACTCCGGCCGGTAGACGACGAATCAAGAAGGACCTCATGCGCACGGGATCGAGCAACCTCAGCGAGGAGGCCTCTCTCAATGCAATGGGTCGGTTCTATAACAAGATCGTCAGCTTCTCTGTCGTCACGCGCTACCTCGTCTACATCGTTCCTGTCGCCATAATCCTCGCCATCCCCCTCTTAATCATTCCGTTCACTGGCAATACCTCTACCGAACTCGAGGGTCAGAACTTGCTCTGGTTCTTCATCTGGCTTGAGATAGCATGGCTGAGCATCTGGGTGGCAAAGCTGGTTGCGCATGTCATCCCAGTCGTCTTTATGTTCTTCTGTGGAGTGATCAGCTCGGGCACCAGGAAATACGCTACCGTTTTGCGCGCTCTTGAAATCCCGCTCTCGCTCTTCTTATGGGGACTGGCTTCGTGGCTCACCTTCAAGTTCATGCTTTCGGACAGAAACAATGGGGTCAAGTGGACAGACATCGTTCAGAGGATCTTGCTGTCACTGTTCCTTGCTTCGGCCGTCCTTCTTGCAGAGAAGGCCATTGTTCAGCTCATCAGTATCTCTTACCACCAGAGGTCGTTCGCCAACCGCATCAAGGATTCCAAGCGTGAAATCTACATCCTCGGCCTCATGTATGAGGCTTCACGCACGCTCTTCCCCATGTACTGTCAGGAGTTTGCCGACGAGGACTATATCATTAATGATAGTATCGATGTTATCCTCACCGGTGGCAGGCCGAATGGGAAAGGCGTTGCTGCTGCGCCCATGAAGCTCGTTGGAGAAGTCGGGCGATTTGGCGACAAGATCACGTCTGTCTTTGGAAATATTGCCTCCGAAATCACCGGAAAGCAAGTCTTCAACCCCAACTCAGCACACTCCATCGTCGTCGAGGCTCTCGAGAAGGTCCGAAGCTCCGAGGCCATGGCTCGCCGCATCTGGATGTCGTTTGTGGTGGAAGGAAAGGACTCGTTGTCCATGGACGACATTGTCGAGGTTATGGGACCTGCTCATCGAGAGGAAGCCGAGGAATGCTTCCACGCTATTGACGCCGATGAGAATGGTGACATCAGCCTCGACGAAATGGTCCGGAAGGTTGTCGAGATCGGAAAGGAAAGAAAGGCAATCGCCAACAGCATGAAGGATATCAGCCAAGCATTGACGGTGTTCGATAAGGTCCTGCTCTTCGTTGTTCTGATCATTGTGATTATCATCTTTTGTAAGTGCTTGGTGGAACCGATACGCTTGGTGGCTGGTGCTAACTGCAGATGTAGTGGCTGTCTTCCAAAGCAGCTTCATTGCCACTCTCACCACCGCTGGGACCACGCTGCTATCTCTGTCGTTTGTCTTTGCTGTCACAACACAGGAATTCTTGGGTTCCTGCATTTTCCTCTTCGTCAAGCACCCTTACGACGTCGGCGACCGTGTCGACATCCAGGGACCTGAGAAGCAGCAGCTCATTGTCGAGAAGATCTCGCTGCTCTACACCGTCTTCACCCGTATCGACAAGATGCAAGTCGTCCAGGTGCCCAACATCGCCCTCAACAATCTGTGGGTTGAGAACGTTACCAGAAGCAAGGCCATGAAGGAAGTGATTGATGTCAATGTCTCATTTGACACATCATTCGAGGACATTGAACTGCTGCGTGCCGAGATGGAGAAGTTTGTGCGCTCGCCCGAGAACAGCCGCGATTTCCAGCCTGATATCGGCATCGGCGTTGGTGGTATTGGTGACCTTGACAAGTTGACGCTTAAGGTTGCGATCAAACACAAGTCCAACTGGCACAACGACACCGTCCGCGCTACCCGTCGCTCCAAGTTTATGTGCGCCCTCACTTTGGCGCTCAAGAAGGTACCAATCTATGCTCCTGGCGGCGGTGGTGAGGCTCTGGGTGGTCCCAAGAACCCAGCATACAGCGTCGCTGTGACGGACGAGTATGCCATCTCTGCTCGTGCCCAGGCCGATAAGGAGAAGGAAGCGAAGAGAATGGATTACGCGGATCCAGAGAAGCAAGCCGAGAATGCTAGTGAGCAAAAGGCAGCCGACCATTTCAACACGACTAATCCCGCTGTGGACGCTCTTGATGACTGGGGCTACGAAGAGACCCTTAGTGGCCGGGACGCTTCTACCGTCCGCCCTAGCACCTCTAACGGACCTAGTTCACGATCCGAGCTCCTTCTTGGTACCCGCGAATCTCAGCGTGGTCGTCGCAGGGCGGGCGAGACAGTGCCCATGACTCTCGGCGACGCCAGCACGCCTGGGGTCCAGCTCACCAGGGCCCCCACAACAAGTACCCGTGGTGGCCCGTCCTTTGACGTGGAGAGACAAGCGGGCGTAGATGCTCCTGCCGGCTCTCCATACACCACCTGGACCGCCTACAACTCACAGACTGGACAACAGCAAGGCGTTTCTCAGCCATATTCCCCTCCGCAACAATCCGCGAATCTGACCGTTCAAGCACCACCACGCCCTGGGCAAAGTCCAGCTGGTGCTAGGCCAAGAGGCGCCAGCGTCAGCAACCGCCCCCAGGCTCCGACAGGTGATGGAAGGCCCCTTAGCGGAGGACAATCCAGCGGTGGACCTCCTCCCCCTCCAAGTGCGCCTGGTCCGTCGTCAGCTAGATACTAGGCGGGGCTGCCGGGGACACCAATGGTGTATCCTGTAGGCACGACTACCACCACGATTCACGAGGAAACAAGTAGTCAAAAGGAGAACGACCAAAGCACCAGCAAGGCGGACATTAGCAATAATGACAACGGAACCACCACACAGTAAATATCAGAAAGTAGGGATTGGTTGATAAAAACAAGTCTTGGGACAGTCGGCAAGGTCGGGGTTCAGTAAAGCAACGGTGACGGCGTTTTTTCTTTGGGTGATTGTAATGATGGATGAGTATGAGACGGGACACGCCGAACATATTACTCGCTTCAGCCAACAAAAAAATTTTCGGTTGTTCAGCAACAATCCTTTTTCTTCTCTGGGGAAGGTTGGGGGAAGTAAAAAAGGGTGAGCCAGAGCGGCAATACCCCGCCAATATATGCATGCATGCACGGCATTGGGTTTGCATTTTCTCTTTTTTTGTCATCACTCGCATACATAGATGTACATTGCATTCTGGCCTGACCGCAAGGATTGGAGTGTGTAGAGATTAGAGGACACAGTAGTTTTTCTATGGTTTGTAGTACTTTGGTAGTAGAGATTGCTTACTATGTATGGTTAAGGTGAATAGATATTTTGAAGAGCGTGTGAGGTGTTTGTTTGAAGTGTGAAGGTGAGCAATGTTGAAGAAGCTGGGGTTAGAGTTAGTCGTCAGGGCCTGTCACGTCTCTGGCAGCATGATTTGATGTGATACCTGTTGTGCACTATGCCTAGCTCTCTCGTGACGCCTTGGAAATAGGAGATGGGAGGGGTATAACAGTTTTACAGATGCCACCAACTCTTCTCCCCACCCATGAGAACACTTGACAAGTAAACTATGACCTGAGTTCAGTCCCTGTTAAATATTTTTCAGGTCTTCTGATACCTTTTGGGCCCGTTAACGATCTTGACTATCTTTTTAAGCCTCTTTGCTTTTTAAGAACTTGTTTGAGGCGTATCAGTAGTTTTTCAAGCCTTACTAGTTGTCATTTCATGCCCATGGATCGTTTTTGAAGGCCTACTCGATATCCTGCATGGCCTACTCAGCATTTCAAGAGGAGTCGCTTACATAGTCAATATGCGCCGACTCTAATTTAGAGTGTTTATCATTGGTAACAACGTGCCGTGCATACCGTCTTTCAAAGATTAGAAGAGCCCTCTGGGAAGACCGGAGAGGGCCCCCACGAACATGAGAGAGATGTTGGAATGGTACACCGGCAATTTTTGACAACTGGCTACCTGTCCGGGATGAGCATCATTGAAGGCACGGATCTGTCAGTCTATAGCTAACAGCTGAGTATGCACTTCTTCAACAGACATGCTCCACCTCCTGCTTCTTCCCATCACCATCCCCCAGCTCCGTCTTCAGCACCCGCCCAAACTGCTCCAACAACACCTCGAAGCAGACCTTGGTGATGGCAGGGTCATATCTTCCCTTGCTGAGCTCGTCCCGGATAAACGCGTGCTGCGCCCAGGCGAACTCATGGAAGCTAAAGACTACCCCGGCCTCGCGAAGCTTTTGGCGAATGAGATCACGACCGGCGTCGGGAACGTGGGTGTCTTTGATGCCAAAGATCATGGAGACCTCACCGGTAATACGGGAGAGGAGGTCGAGTGTGTGGTTGGAGTCCGGAGGGGCAGTGGAGGAGGTATTGGCGCCGGAGTTGGGGCCTAAGGTACGGGCATGGACATCGGTGGCGAAGTAGCATACTGTGGAAGAGATCTTGGGGTGAAGCTGGAGGCGGAAGAGGTTTGTGTTAGAAGACAGTGGTAGGGGGGTGGTGAGGGGGGGTATCGTACAGCTGCCCGGAGAGCCAGATGCCCTCCCAAGCACATGCCTGTTGCGCCTAGACGGCCAGTGCATGTTGGGAGTGACAAGAGGTAGGAGACAGTCTGGGTGACGTCTTCATCGTAGGATTCAAGGGTCTGTTTGATACATTACTGGTGAGCGTCATTATTTCAGGACTGTGATGGTGGTGCTGGCTACACCCAAAGCCCCAGCCAGTTGGGCTCCAATACGACATGGACACCCTGTCGACCCGCGCACCTTGAGGCTACTCCAATGAATGACACCATCAGAGCTTCAGCTGGGAGCTTTGGCCTCCCAGCAGAGGCTTGAGCTTTAGTCGAAGCTATGACAGGGAGTATCCATGCAGAAGAGCAAATCACCGACCTTTGTGATTTTCCACTTGTTCCCTTGATCCGTTCCGGGGACGTCATAGGCAAGAGGCTCAGGGCCAGTAAAGTCGTGGTAGCTGCTGGGAGCAGCGATGATGTAGCCCTGGCCAGCGATTTGTCTGGCGAAGCGAGCAACAGGGCCGGTGACTGTGACGACGTCAATTTCGTTGGGCTTCTTTATGGAGAGCATGAGGGATGGTGTCACTGACCCTGATAGATCTCACTGAAGAGAACAACTCCTGGGAAGCGACTACACGTTGATAACTTGGTAAGACCGTGATACAAGAGACCCCTATTGCGAGGGCGAGGTGAAGGTGGGTTCGGGCTCACGCATTTGGGTATCCAGGAATGGTAGGATGAAATAGAAATATTCCTTCCACCTCAGTTAGCTAACTGCTATAATATTGGCTGTAAGAGCTCACCAACTCATCGATGTTGTCTTGCCATTGGCAGTCGTTTGCACGTCGGCATGGCTCTCTTTGATCAACATGTTGACGTTGTTGAAGGGTCGGTGACTTAGGATTCAGAAGCAGCTCTACGTTCTGCACAGTAGCAAGTTCGATTTTAGAAGAGATCTTCTTTTTGTTGACAAGGTGGTGGTTTGAAACCGTCAAAGCTCCCTCACGCTCAGTCTGAACCTCAAAGCTCCCCCGCCAGTTTGATTACTGCTGTAGTGAGGGGCAGAGGGGTAGCTTCTTATCAGCTTATCGGATCATGACATAATCATCTCGAAAATGAGAAAAAAGGTATCGACATCAGCCAACTGTCAGATTGAAAAGGTAGACAGTTAGTCATACGGCAATTGTTAGACGAGGCAGATACCCGGCCTGTTGGCAATTGTGTATTCAACGCCGCATTAGGCGCCAGGGCAGAATGGAGAAGAGGGAGAAAAAGGGGTGGCAAGTTAATGGGGTGGATTGCATGACTGTTAGCAGGAAACCTCAAAGTAGGCGGGGATGGTGGCGACGGCATGTTGACGGTGCCACCGAGGTAGGCCTCAGCGGTGTCACGCATCTTGGTGAGGACCATGGAGGAGATCTCCTCAGGGATGAAGACCTTGGCCTCGCTTGTTGAATGCTCAGTGACAAGCAAGTCTTTTCTGACCTTCAACGCCCCTCTTCTCTGGGAGACGAATCCCTCCTATATTTTCAATGGGCAAAGAAGAGTAGTGGTCTCCAGTGAGGTATCGTACTAACAGTCATTCCAAATCTGATGTGTCTGGCTCATGGGTCTTATTACTATCTGACCGCCATCCATTCTGCCCAACTGACGAACGACGGAATTTCCCCTTCAGAATAGCTGCTCTCATTTTCATCGAGTCGTGTACTAAGCTGACTTGAAGCTGGAATACAAAGGGAGATAGCTCCATCTCGTCATTGTGAGTCCACTGGGACGGACAGATGACGGAAGAGAGAACCGAGCTTCATTGGACAGTCAGTGGTCTGATATTCCGATGCCACTGTCCCGCTGGCCTTATAAAGCCCCAATGTCGGTACAGATGGTGATAACAAAAAGGAAAAGATTTGTGTCGTCGAAGCCACAAGAAAGCAGGTGGTCTCTGCCATTGCCTTCGTAATATTCTGATGGAGTTTCGTTGCTGATATTTTTTGGTGGTTGCATGTTTTGCCCCGTCAGTCTGGACATCCCATTTAGAGGTTCGAGATGTGTGTACCTTATGTACTGTACCTTGCTTGAGAGCTTGGCAGTGCCCAAGATCGGGAACACCTTGAGAGTAGTATTGTGCATCTGTCTGTTATGACTGGCGGTCAGCAACATGCCCGAATGGAATGATGCAAAGCATCGTGATCGCACTGAGACTGTTGCTATGTATGTTGGGCATCTCTCGGTCCAACCATGCGGCAGGTGTAAAGGTGACTGCGGTTCTATGGCCTGTGGTGATGCATTAATGGTATGAGCAGTCTATTAGGAAAAACAGCTTCCATCAACCTCGGGACAATTCAAGCAGTTTTCTGGAACCTCTCAGTGAATGTTGATCACGCAGCAGAGTTTGACATGGGGCGAAATCTAGTGCTTGGCATGTAGCTGTGGCATTGGTGTGTTGGATGCGTCAGTTCCCCATTACGCAAAACCTCAGCTTGAGGGTGTACAGACGGTCAAAGCCCACTGTTTGTTCATCCACGGAGCTACTCCGCAGTTTCTTTCCTGGGGAAGACATTTCCAGGTGTGTCTATGGGGTAAACAGCCGGGGGTCGGCATGTGGCATGGAAAAGCAGCGAAGAAAGAGATCTGGGAATAGCCAAACCTCCCGTCGGGTAGGCAGCCGATGGAACTGAGCATCGAGCACGGCGAGGCTTGGGTTTGGCACTCAACGAGCTCTCAAAGGAGGCGCTGGGTTGTTCCATGAAGCGTGTGGGCGTTTCTAGTCCAATCGATTGAGCTCCTTTCGTGCAGCTGCTGGAACCCCACTTGGGCCTTCTGGCGATTTCCACAGGGTTCCGTGAGCTTCGTCTGCAAAGTGACGCGGGGCTTTTAAACCTGCCTTTTGTGCCCCTCCTCCTCCTGCTCTTTCCCATTCTTCATCACACAAACTCAAAAAACTCTACTTCTCTTCCTTCTACGCTGCTTTTTCTTCCCACCAGATCTCGGGAATACTACGACGAATCTACTACTCTTCAATACCCCCATACCAGAACCCGTTGTAGAAAGCAAATCACACAGCAGTCAAGATGGCTCCCGCTGTCGGTATCGACTTGGGTACGACGTACTCTTGCGTCGGTGTCTTCCGTGAGGATCGGTAGGTTCTTGCCCTCCCCCTTCATCGACATCGTCGAGTCGCTGTTTGCAGTCGCTCTGTTCGGTCGTGGCCAGGCTGAGAGGGTTGTTCTTCGACTTCCCTGCCAGCCTCGCCATCGATCGATTGGACGGTTGCACGGCATCAGCCTTGTTAGTCCCGACAGCCTGCTAACCACCCCTCACAGGTGCGAAATCATTGCCAACGACCAGGGTAACAGAACCACTCCCTCTTTCGTTGCTTTTACCGATACCGAGCGTCTTATTGGAGATGCCGCCAAGAACCAGGTCGCCATGAACCCCATCAACACAGTCTTCGACGCCAAGCGTCTCATTGGTCGCAAGTTCACCGACGCTGAGGTCCAGGCCGACATGAAGCACTTCCCCTTCAAGATCATTGAGCGTGGCGGCAAGCCCGTCATCCAGGTCGAGTTCAAGGGCGAAACCAAGGTCTTCACCCCTGAGGAGATCTCCTCCATGGTCCTCACTAAGATGCGTGAGACCGCCGAGGCCTACCTCGGTGGCACCGTCAACAATGCCGTCGTCACCGTCCCCGCCTACTTCAACGACTCTCAGCGTCAGGCTACCAAGGACGCCGGTCTCATTGCTGGCCTCAATGTCCTTCGCATCATCAACGAGCCCACTGCCGCTGCCATTGCTTATGGTCTTGACAAGAAGATTGAGGGCGAGCGCAACGTCCTCATCTTCGACTTGGGCGGTGGTACCTTCGATGTCTCTCTCCTCACCATTGAGGAGGGTATCTTTGAGGTCAAGTCCACTGCTGGTGACACCCATTTGGGAGGTAAGTCACATCCTCTTGAGTCAACAACATGCATATACTAACTAAGAATTAGGTGAGGACTTCGACAACAGACTTGTAAATCATTTCTGCTCTGAGTTCAAGCGCAAGCACAAGAAGTACGTGAAGCCCGTTTTTTATTTGGTGATGTTTTCATTTTGCTGACTTTTTCTTTTTAAGGGATCTTTCCGGCAACCCCCGTGCCCTGCGCCGTCTCCGCACGGCCTGCGAGCGTGCCAAGCGTACCCTCTCCTCCAGCGCACAGACCTCCATTGAGATCGACTCTCTCTACGAGGGTATCGATTTCTACACCTCCATCACCCGTGCCCGCTTCGAAGAGTTGTGCCAGGATCTTTTCCGCTCTACCCTCCAGCCCGTCGACCGCGTCCTTACCGATGCCAAGATCGACAAGTCCCAGGTCCACGAGATCGTCCTCGTCGGTGGCTCCACCCGTATTCCCCGCATCCAGAAGCTTATCACCGACTACTTCAATGGCAAGGAGCCCAACAAGTCCATCAACCCCGATGAGGCTGTTGCCTATGGTGCCGCCGTCCAGGCCGCCATTCTCTCCGGTGACACTTCCTCCAAGTCCACCAACGAGATCTTGCTTCTCGATGTTGCCCCTTTGTCCCTCGGTATCGAGACCGCTGGTGGTATGATGACCAAGCTCATTCCCCGCAACACCACCATTCCCACCAAGAAGTCTGAGGTCTTCTCTACCTTCTCCGACAACCAGCCTGGTGTGCTTATCCAGGTCTACGAGGGTGAGCGGCAGCGCACCAAGGACAACAACTTGCTCGGCAAGTTCGAGCTTACTGGCATTCCCCCCGCTCCCCGTGGTATTCCCCAGATTGAGGTTACCTTCGATCTTGATGCCAACGGAATCATGAACGTCTCTGCCCTTGAGAAGGGCACTGGCAAGACCAACCAAATTGTCATCACCAACGACAAGGGTCGTCTCTCCAAGGAGGACATTGAGCGCATGCTTGCTGAGGCTGAGAAGTTCAAGGAGGAGGATGAGGCTGAGGGTGCCCGTGTCGCTGCCAAGAACGGCCTTGAGTCGTATGCCTACTCCCTGCGTAACACTCTCTCCGACCCCAAGGTCGATGAGAAGCTTGACGCCTCCGACAAGGAGACTCTCAAGACCGAGATTGACAAGATCGTCGCTTGGCTCGATGAGTCTCAGCAGGCTACCAAGGAGGAGTACGAGGATCGCCAGAAGGAGTTGGAGGGTGTTGCCAACCCCATCATGATGAAGTTCTACGGTGCTGGCGGTGCTCCCCCTGGTGGCATGCCCGGCGGTGCTCCTGGCGGTTTCCCCGGTGGTGCCGGTGGCCCTGGTGCCACCCACGATGACGGCCCCACCGTCGAGGAGGTCGACTAAATCAGTTGATCACTTCATGGAAGGATTTCGGAGTTTCTGCTTTTTTCTCATGCGCTAGATTGGAGCCGCGTCACTGGGATGTGGTCTGGTTCGGGTTAACACCTAGATCTGGTTTGCTTTTCCGTCATGATCATGATAAACGGGGGAAAAGTTATAGGAGGCTGCATGGCTTGTATTTTAATGATTCCCACATTTCCTTGTAATGAACAAAGGAATATTTCGTTGTTATGTCTTAGTTCCCCATTGTGAATGCTTTGTGATATGTCTTCTTTGCAATTCAGTGCCATCAAAGCAAGCCCAACGAGCATTTACCGGTGATATGAGGGCTTCGAACATCCTTCATATGCCTCGAGATGTTGTTTTGAGGTGTAAAATCAAAGTAAACAGGCCTGTTGAGATAGTTGAGAAGCCTTTATTTTAATTCAAAGGCCTGCCACCATGGTTAGGAGGCTTATCTTACTGTCTAAATGCGCCTTTCTACAACCTCAAATGGCATACGATATATATTTTTCGACAATAAAAGATAGTGAGCAGGCCTCTAATGTATTTGCAGAGACATGTAGACTACCATTAAAGGCCATCAAGATATTTTAAAAGGTATATAAGACATACTTCAAGGTATGTTGACTATCTTTTCAAGTATCCGGATTTTCTTTTAAGACCTTTGTATAGTACTTCAAGGCATCTTGACTATCTTTAAAGGCTTTCATCTTACCTTTAAAGGTATCTACGCTATCATTTAAGGTATTCAGACTATCTTCAAAGGCGTATAAACCATCTTTTAAGTGCTTTGGATGGTGGTTTCGGGCCTTTGGATGATGGCTTCAGGCCTTTGGATTATGCTTGAACGTGTTTAGATACTCTTTTGAGGCCTTTGAATGATACTCTCGAGGCCTTCAGATTTCTTTCCAAGCTTTTGGATTATATATAAAGGTATATAGACCATCTTATACAGCCTTAGCTTCATGCTATAAGGCCTTTCGGTGTTACCTTAACTCCTAGATTAATGTTGTTGGGCCCTCATGTGTTTCTTTGTCGAGTTAGGTAATCATGCAAGTTTCACATTTCGACAAGAGCCCAGTATCCCTTTCCTCATCATGTTTCTACCAAGTCAATTCCCTACAGACTCGTCGGAAGGGGCACTCTAACTCCTGCTTTTTCCTAGGGCCGGGACTTGAAAAAAAGACTGGTGACTGTCTAACTGGTATATTAATTCTTTCCAGGCTGCTGATATGGGTTCCTGGGACTGTTGAGCTGTTATAAACATGTCTAGTTCACAAGTCCATGCATGTCCATATAGATGTCTGTTGTGGGACAGCTGAAATGCCAGCCAGTAGTCTTTGGAAGATCATGCCCGGAATTTTAAAGAATCTGGAAGCAGGCTGTTATGGTAATCATGCTATAACCCCCCCTCCTCGCCTACTGTCATTCTACCTATCACAATATTCCTAAGACTTCCACCGTAGGATCTCACACTAGACAACTTCAGAAATTTCACACGGCCCATGTGTTCGCCTCATTCCCTTTGCTCTCTCCTCCAACAGATGAGCCTTATAAAAAGTTGATAGGCTACAATTTTCCAATTGTCAATTCCCGTACTTATGCTGCCATGACAGTGAAGTGAAGTTACCTGTTGGAGTCTGCCCTTGTTGGCCTCTTCCGCTCTATCGAACCGCAGGTGGGTCTTGTTTCCAGTCTGTACCACCAAAGCCGTCAATTCTTCGTGTTGTCTGATCGATATATGATTCGCGGCAGTTTGCATCTCAGACGTTCTTGTCATGTTGGTCAGGAACTCTCCTGCCAATTCTGCAATGCCCATCTCTAGAGGAGCCGGAGCAGTTCGAAGCCTGGTCTTCGTTTTAGTTTTGGTTATCGGTGAATCGAGCCGAAAGCCTTGGTTAACCACTGAAAAGTGATGATGGCTATTCTCATGGAGCCAAAGACCTACAGATGTCTTGGTAAAGCTGTCTTCCTTCCCCCTGCAGTTCAGTACCCTTCACAAGGGCATACCCTTCCTCAACCACCCGGATGTTACCAATCTCTGACCGTCTCAGTCAACACAGCTAGCGGCTATGGGCCGGGTCAGCACCGGGCCCTGCCGCTACAGCAGTGGCCGCCGCAGCTTGGGTTGAAGACCTGGGTGTGATGGGTCTCTGTTCTGACTCATTTCAGTTTTGAATATGCCCGTTAACCATCATCTGTATCAAGTTATTATAGGAAGTAGGTGCTTCCCATGTCCAAGCCAGCGGTCGTCCCAGCTTGGGCCGTTTTCCAAATCAGCACCGCCTGGAAAGAAGATTGATGCTGCTGAAAAACGAAACCAGCACCGTCTACAAACAAATCAGCATCGCCTACGAGCGAAAAAAGAAGCGTGTGGAAACGTAGCAACCCGTCTATAGAAAGGTAGGCGGGCCCGCAGTAACACAGGAGGCTTGATTGAGCATATCCTGGATGTCTCGATCCCCGGTAGAGATGAATGCGGCCAGCGGGTTTGGGTTAGGGGCCCGGCCGGCGCTGAATTTGCGAGACTTCTCTTCTTTCTGTTCGTTCTTCTTCTTTTGGTCTTGCTTTTGTTGTTTTTATTATTGGGGACTCGAGACGGGTCTGAGGGGGGGGATCTTGCCCACCGGAGGGTGAGCTTGAAGCCGGGAAGCCAGAGGCCGTCAATTGTATTGTTCGTATTTGCTTGATTGGTTTGAAGGTTCAAGTAAGATAAAGTAATTTTTTTAGGCGACCTTTCGAGCAACTTTTAGAGCGAAAGGGGGAAAAGAAAGGAAATGTAGAGTCGCAGCTTTGGAACAAAAACAATCTACTACTTAGCTCATTTCGCTGGCCCAAGCTCCCTTGTGACTTTGAGTATCAAATGCCAGGCCTCAGGCACAACATGTAGACAATAAACACTATTATGATAGGTTTATTCCCTACTCTCACCCCAGGACAGGTTTACCAGCTTCAACCATGACCTCTAACTTTCTAACATTCAATCCAATCTATCCTAAACTGAACCGATCCTAAAACTCCATCGCCTCCCCCTGCTGCTGCTGCCCTCCTTGTCCCAGCCAACTCCCTCCCCTAACCCACTCCACAACCTCAAACCCAAGCCTCCTCTCAATCTTCTCATCAACCACAACCTGCTGCTGCTCCCCCTGACTACTGCTCCCCCCCTCCTGAGACATCAAAACAGGAATCTTGACCGCAATCAACCCCCCAGCCTTGATCTCCACACCTCCCCCCTGTTGCTGCTGCTCCTTCGGCGAGAAGTTCGACGACTGATGCTGCTGCTGATGCTGCTGCTGATAAATCCCCTTGACATAAACCACCAAATCCGCCCCAGCAACGCCCCTCCAAAGCGTAGCCATCCACTGCCAGTGATCCACCGGCGCATATGAATCACTAATGGGTGTTTGACAAGCAAACTTATCCGACAGCGTCAAGCTAAACCCGCTAGGAAGAAGCGCGATGGGCACCTTTGGGGATGACGCATGACTAGGCAGAGGATGCCGGTGTCGAGGGGTGGGCGTCATCGACTCGGTATCCGACGAGGGGTGGCTCGCCGACGGGGAGGAGCCCTGCGGGGAAGTGACAAACGAGACAATCTCGTTCGATTTGGCGTGCCACTTTGTGATGGTGCGGAGGTATGTCTCGAACGGGCTAGAGTCGGATGGTTGGCGGAACGGAACCGGCGTTGTGCTACCGGCTCTGGAGCCGAGGACGACCTTGGAGCTGCTGGCGTTGCTTTCCCTGCTGGAGAAGCTACCGGTTCGCTCTTTTGTTGTCCCGTCGTCGGACGATTCGTCATCGGCGGCGTTCCATGTCATGATATCCCAGTTCTCGCCTCTTTCCTGGCGCAGGGCACGCTCGATGACACCGCCTACAAGCTTCATCAAAGACAGATCAACCCCTTCCACAGCAATTATAGGGCCTCGCCTCTTCTTCCGAGTTCTCTGGGTATCTGAACCCAAAGGAGGAGAAATTCGTTCCAGAACTCGGAGCTTGTTGATGTATGAAATGGACATTACCATCGCTTCCACGCTGTGTCGGGCGGCTTCCTCCTCCTTGGAGTCTTGACGGGTGTTGCTTTGGGGACCAGAAAAGGCAGAAGGTGGGTGGGAAGAATAGAATGCGGTTTTAGTGCTGGAAGGGTAGGCACTTCCAATTTCGGACTCATTGTCTGGGGAGGTTGGAATTCGAGAAGTAGAAGGATTACTCGTTGAAGTCGACAGATGGAGGGGAGGCAGGCGGAGGGACTCGTCAAACTCACCACCAGTTGGAGGTTGGGAAGCACCGCCGGAGAGAACAGACGACAATGAGCCCGTGCGTTGCTGTTGGGATTGGTGTAGGTATGTTTGATGTTGTGGTGGCGGTGGCGGGTATTGGTGTGAAGGAGGGCCGTACGGAGATGACATGGACAACAACAAACTTGGGGCTCTGGGAACGGGTGGAGGAGCCATACTACCCGTGATGCTACCTCCTGACAGTGGGCTCGGTCCTGGGCTGACACGAGCAAGCATGGAAGATGGACCCGGCAGTTGCGGAGGCCCGTAACCCGGTGTGGGCGAACTACTCATGCTCATCGAAGCTCGAGACACAGACCCCCTGGGAGGCCCGGGGTATGAATGAGGTAGTGGAGGAGGGGGTGATGGTAGGGAATGGTAGTTTTGGTAGCTTCCTGCTGCATTGTACCTCCTACGCTTGGCTTCCGACGGAGAATAAGCATCCTCGTAGTGTTCACGAATATCGTACAGGTTGGCACCACTTCCTTGTGGTCCCCATTGAGGTCGAGCGGCTCCTCTTGCCGAAGCAGGCGTCGGTGGAGGTTGCTGGTGGCGAGGGTAGCCCGGAGGTGGTGTATGGCCTCCTCCGCCTGGAAAAGGGGGCTGTTTCGCCGCCGTGGGAGTCATGAATGGCGTAGATGGTGTTCTCGGAGTGGCAATGTATCTTCCTCCACAGTTTGGACACTTGTGTGGATCTTGCCCTGGCGCAGTTGTTCTACCTGATGGAGCACCACTCTTGTTTCCTCTTCTCGGCTGATATCGATAGCCTGGAAACTGTGTCTGATGCCGCAGCTTTTCCGCCTCTGCCAGCTCTTTCCACCTGTTTTTGGACTCTTCTGGCTCAGCCTTCCAGTTCTCGCCAATGATCTTGGAAATATCCGGGTTGGCGAGACCAGGATTTTGTTGAACAATCGTCGCTTGATGGGCTTGGCGATAGAGTATAAAAGCTGACCACAGCCCGAAATCAGCGATCAACTTATAGCAAAGGCACAAAAAAAAAATAAAAACATACCGTTTCTTGGTCTTGGAATCTTCAGTGGAGGTGCGCAAAGACAGACAAGATCCTGTCCAGAACCGTTGTCCTCTGGAACACGGTCACCGTGAAAAGAACTGGGATTGCTTGTAGGTGTCTGAAGGGTCAAGCTTTCGATCCGTGAATGGTTGTTGGCTTCCTCCGTGTTAATGGACGCCGCTCGCTTTCTAGTTATTGGCCCGCTGCCGAGCTGAAAAATATGCCCGTGCGAAGAGGAAGAAAAAGAAGAAGAGCCACGAGTAGAATGGGCAGGGCCAGAGGGTAAAAGAGGAGCTGAGGTCACAATGTGAGTGTCTTGTCTTGTCGATGTGGCCCTTGCAGCCGGTATTGATGCTGACTCTCCGCCTCCGACGGCTGTTCTTATGGACGAAGATGTGGACGGTGTGCTTCCCCCTCCTGCCAACATCGCAGCAGACATGGCTGAGCGGGTTAAAGGGCCAGTCTGCTGCTGCTGATGTGGTTGCTGCTGTTGCTGCTGCTGTGAGAACGAAGGTATTACTTCTGTCATTTTTCCTCGTCCTTTTCCCATCGGGCTGATTAGCGTCTCGAGCTCTCTGAAAAAAAAAAAAGGGAAAGAAGGAAAAGACCAGAAAAAGCTTTGTGTTGAGTAAGACAACAAACGGATTAGAGGGGAAGACTGGTAGGGAGTGGAGGGGCCTACAGCCAGAAAGACTAGTCCGCAGATTGATCCAGTCTATCGGGACGCACAATCTCCCACCTCTCCTCTCTCTCCTCACCGGGCACCCCTACTCCTGGATATGGCGTTTGACCTGTCTCTCCACCTCCACCTGGGAGACGAAGCCTGAGGTAAGCTGGGCTGGGCTGGACAGGACAGGGCAGGGCCGGGTCTGACGAGGTGTATGACTGGCCTGCCTGTCTCTCTGTATGTATGCCTTGGAATGAGGACAGGAGATGGTGTCGTAAAAGAATCCGGACCAGAAAGAAACTGCCAAACAAGGAAACTCCATCTACACCCAAGAGGTTCCGTTGTGGTTGGCCAGTTGCCGTGCGTCTGCGTATGAGCGGTGTCAAGAGGAGGCAAAGGCCTCTCTCCGTCTCTGCAAGTGTTATCTGTCTGAGTGACTTCCCGCCAGGAGAGAATGGGGAAAAAAACGACAATCAATAGGAGTATATGTCGGGATTGTATCCTTTGTGATCTGTCTTCCCCGTTAATTTCACCGTCCCCAGACAATGCCAGAGACCCCTCTCCAGATGGCCAACAACGGGAGAAAGAGACAGATAATGGATGACCGTATCATTGGGTGCCCCAGAGAGTATTGCTCCGTGGCTGACGGTGGGTGCTAGTCTAAAATGACATTATTACGAACGACAGCGTGATCGGCCTAGTGACAACAGATGGAAAAGAGTGGGCAGTCCAGAGGCGCGTAGCTGTGGTTGTGGTTGTGGTTGTCGATGTCTCGGGAGCCAGTATGCGCCGCAGCTCCAACGTTGGCTGCACCAGACTTTTTCTTTGTCCCCGCGTTTGCAGACATTCCGTTCGCAGTGGCCCATTTCAGGCCAGAAATCGTCTTGATCCAGCCTCTCTCTGCCATAACAATGCCAAAGGCACAAGGAATGTGGGAGCATGCCGTTGAGGAATGAGCACGCTGGACAAAGACCATGGTGAACCGAAACAGGTCTGGCCCCTCTTCTGACATCCTCTTGTTCGCTTCAAATTCCAGCCCAAGAGGGGTCCCGATTGTTGGCCAGAGTGTGGGTAAGACGGTCATAAAGAAAGAAAAAATATGATAGTAGTTGTTGTCGTTGGGTTGCTGTTATATCATCCTGTCATTCTCAAGCGCAGTGCCGCCAGCCAGCTCCCGTCGCAAATGTTCCCTTCCTCCCAAACAGATATCATAACAAAAGCAGAAAAAAAGTGATTACGCGCCAACTCCGATCTGCAACGCAGTTTTCCCATCCAAACCGGTATCCTCATCTATCATACGTGCTAAAATCAGAGATGTGACCAGTACCTATCCGCCGTGCTCTAAGCTTGCTTAGCCGCTACCCCTGAATCACCCCACCGCTCCGAGACCGACGATATAGAACTTCGATGTGTGCTGAGAACCGAGTTTATGAAATGAAACCCCGGCCCGACTCGCTGGCCAACACCTGGGCGCTACGTCTGGCATCAAGGAACAAGTCCTCGCACTCTGCAACATCCTGAACATCAATCTGAGAGCGGCCATTGACCCGAGCAAGAATACTGTCACATCACCTTTATTAGTTTTCTGGACCAACAGCAAACACCCGAGACCACGTACCTGGCTGGAGCCAATAGTTGGAGGCAGTAACGAAGACTGATACGCACACCATGCTCCGCAATCTTGTCGACAGCGGCGTCTGTGAGCTGCACGCCCTCGGTGGTTGACCGAATCCGTACGATTCTCTTGATCTCCTCGGGCTCATACGGATGGGTGGGAATGATGAGGAGGCGAGACAAAAAGTCAGGGGGGATACCATGGGCAGCTACCAGGTCGTCAGCCCCACGAATGGTGGTGACACCCCGGTTCGAAGCCAGGACCACAATAGGGGAAATAGGGGACTCCAACGCTTTGTTGAGGTAGGTAAAGCACTCAACATCGAGCATGTGCGCCTGTGAGAAAGGTCAGCCAAATCCTGCCAGTAGTTCCTTTTCCCGAGAGAAACTCTACCTCATCTATGAACAGCACACCCGGCACCAGCTCCGCCACACCCTGGTTGATATACTTGCTCACCACCTTGTTTATCTCGCCCCTCAGCTTATCCGTAATCTCCGTCATCTTTGGCTTCATCAGCTGGCCCATCATGCTCATAATGTCCTGGCCCCCCTGCGGTCTAGCGTTGGCCACATCCAAATCGTGCAGGCTCACGTCCTGCACGATCTCCTTCTTCTTGTGTACCTCACCCTTGGGGATGGGCACATACTCCTCCGCCTCCAGATCGAATTCAGTCGCATACGCATCCGACCTCCCCACCCTCTTGCACGCACCGGTATTCGTCTCGATGTAAATCACATCACCCACAGTAACTCTCTCCTTCTGAATAGCCTCGTAGATGCTGGGGTCCAGTCTCAACTTTTTTTGTCCTCGCGCGCTCTTGAGCCCGATGAGCAGAGTACTAATAGTCTTGCCGTATCCGCCCAAGGGGTTTTCCGCCTCTTCTGGTGTGAGTTCTGTGACCTCGCCCTCGTACACATCCTTGGTCTCGCGGACCTTGAGCCCGATTGCCCGCCGAAAGTTCTCCATCAAGACTTCGGTCTTCTTCACTTCGGTCGAGTAGATTTCGCTGCCGGTGATGGGGCAAAAGGGAATCTTGGTGCCGAGCTCTTGGCTGATGGCGAGGGCGAGGGCTGTCTTGCCTGTGCCTGGACCGCCGGCGAGGAGGACGCCACGGCCGGCCATCTTGTGCGCTCGGATGAGGTCGACGACAACGCCGCATGCCTGTATGTATGTCATGATTAATGCCCATTGCTTGAAACATCAAGTCGGAAACAGAGATAAAGTACCTCGCGCGCCGAGTTTTGTCCAACAAAGCCAGCAGCCTGCTTCTCAGCGATACCCGCCGAGTTGAGACCTAGGCCCTTGATGTGGGTGTGCGCCGCTGTGCGATGGTCGCGGCTGTTGCCGCGGACTTCGCTGATTTGAACCATATTCGATGCTGGTGTTTGTGTCTTTGTCTTTCGAAGAGATGATTTGTATCAGATGTCGCCAATTCGAAGTTGTTCGTTTCAAAAGGCGTCTGTTTGATGGTTTGATGGCGGTGGAAAGGCTGCGAACTTGGGAGAGAAAGGCGGACGCGAGCTCTGGAAGCTCTCAAATTTCCAGGAAACGCGATTGATCACTGCCAACCAAAAGCCAAACCAGGTGGTCTGTGCACTGGCGTATAAATAAATGACTGAAAGTTGAGCAAAGCATCAGCAGAGTCGGTGACTCTGTGGTTGAATTACTCTTAGGTGAGTGCATATAGTGGTTATTTTGTAGTTATTCAACATATTCGACACCATGATTCCAAGTGTTGACTTGTCTATTTGCCGTATCTCTCATGACACTTACCAGTGAATGTTTTAGGGTTAGGGTTCCCGCATCAGTACCACTACCCCCTTTTAGTCCTGACCTATGCCGCCACTTTCATATCCATCTCTCATCTACTTCTCAACCTATCCATTTCCACAGATCCCTCCTCGTCCCCAGAGCTTGTGTCCTCTCCATTCAACATCGGCACCCTTTCTTCTCTACTATTGGCACCGCCTCCTTCCACATCCTGCTCCTTGGACCCCGCCCCTTCCACCTTCTTCTTGCCCAGAGCCGCCCACATTGCCCCTCCCAAGATCAAGGCACACCCCATCACACTCCACAGCCCCATTGTATGTCCAAACACCCACCTGTCAAACCCAGCAGCAAACAGCATGTGAGTGTATACCATTGCCGTCGCCCTGTTGCTCTTTTCTCCTGCGAGCCCTGCCGTCAACAGAAACTGCAAACCGAAGCCGCATATACCCAAGATTCCCAACAGAAACCACTGATGACCTGACGACGGAAACCCAAATCTGATGGCTGGCTGTCCGATATCCAGCAGTGGGCAGACAAGTAAAGCAGTGGTGCTGACGATGGTGCTAAAAACAGAGAAATAGTTGACCGTGATTAGCGGGTGTGTCCGTTTGCCTATCCAGCGGATGGTACTGTATGCCCCCGCTGCTCCAAGGACGCCGAGTAAGGCAACCAAGATGGCGAAAAGACGTTGGGTAGGTGTTGCATTGTCTCCAGGTGGATGGTGAGAACCTTCCCCTGACGATGGCGGAGGTGAATCAGTGGAAGACGAGAAGAGTGAAGTGGGTTTAGCGATGAGGACAACTCCTCCGAGGGCTATGAACGAGGCGATCTGTTCTTTGCGAGTGAACGGGTCCTTGAGCAGCAGGTGGCATATGTAGCCTGCTACACAGGGGGCGAGGAAGGTGATGACTGTTGCCTCGGCCAGGGGAAGGTACATCATGGAATACCACATGCCATAGATACCAAACTGCGGGCTTGTTAGTATCAGAGCTCGTAGTTAAAGGGGATAATCTCCACATACGAATCCGCTGAACCCTCTAAGAAGCAACAGAGATCTGATATTCCTGGGACCCATGGGAAAATCGGGGATGTTCTTCCAGTACATGTATATGCAAGAGAGTATCGAGGTGACGCTCATCCGCACAAAGAGAATCTGGAGAGGGTGCATTCCATCTCCTTCTAACTCGAGTAGCCTTGCCGAAACGTTCATGAGAGCACCAAACAACTGTGCAAAGACCACCAATATCGGTCCCTTATTCTTCTTCCAGAATGCATGACATGACCTCGAGAAGGCACTTTGCTTTTGCTTCTCTCGAGAAAGGGTAGGGGACCTTGGCGAGGCTGGAGCTGGAGCACGGCGTGAAGGTGAGGACGATAAGGCTCCTCGTTGCGGGTTTGGACTGACAGACCGTGATCGAAGACCTTGTATGTTTGTTGTCAAGTATGGCGATGAAGTCCTAACCTTGCCAGTGGCCACCACCTCCATGGGAAGGTTGTCAATGACACCGTCATCATCCCTCTGCTCAGACTGTTTGCTAGGTACGTTTAGATAACGGGACATAATTGCGGAGAATATAAGTGTATTTGGACAAAAACCACAAGAGGATTACTCATCTTGCCCGTTAACAAGATGTAGAAAGAGGAAAAGAAGTTTATGGTTCAACGAGAAAAAGCCAAACCTACCTAAGCACCTCAAAAGCGGAGAGAATAGCATGCCCGGGGGCTGTTATCCCCGGACCGGGCGAAGTGCTAGGCACACCTTAAGCCTGACTGACTGCTTGGGCGACGGAACTGCGTGCGACTGTGAATGGTCAACACAAACAGACGCCATGCTGTGATCCAGGCTGGCAGGCAGTAACAGCCATCGGATACGGGAACCGTTCGTCGGATGCCAGGGGTCGACCATACTATGGCTCTACCCGCCCGATATCGCGGCGGGTGACATTGAACGTCGGTTTTTGCGTGCTTCATCTCTGCGTCATTCGAACGGTGCTAAATCCAAGGTGTTTGGTTAGGAGGGGTAGGTATGTGGGGGTCGGCGTCATATGAGTGCTTATCCACTCGAATTTTGGCTTCAAGGCCCATAAACAGTACGAAGTATCCACAGCCACTTTGACCGTCTCTGAAGAGCATCAGATTATCTTTGGAAGCCTCTTCGCTAGGCAGGTCTCTCGTCGGAGAGTTATTGTATTGGCTGGCTGAGAGTTGCAGTGTCGGTGTGGAAGAAATGAAGAAATGAAAGGAGTGATCGGCAAAGGAATTCATTGACAGGCTTGGCTCGTGCTTTCCCAGATCCCAGATCCCAGAAAGACAATGGTTACACAATCAGCAAGAACTCTCATTTATAGACGCGTCGATTGTCTGCATCACCTGTCATTTTTGTTTGGCGAAACTGCTGTTGTATCATTCTTGGAAGGCAACGCCATGGCAAACTCCAAGCACCTCCTCACTACTCATCTATCTTCATATAAGACCGACCTCCACACGCACATTCATGGCCTCCAAGAGACGCATTGGTCCCATTGTTGGTGCCTCCTCTAAATCAGTGAACCATCGCATCACCGATTTTTATGGTCCACCAGCCCGATTGAAGCGGCAAAAGACCCAAGATTATATCCTGGACTCTGCCACTGAGCCCCAGTCGACCACAATGGCATCATCCCTGGCCGAATCATCCTGGGAGGACAAGCCCTCATTGGCAGACCTCAACTTATTCTCCCAAGAGGAACAAAACTGGGAAGTGAGAGACACCAAACCACCACCCCAACCTCAACGTCAAAAGGTCAACACAGGAGGAGGCTTTCATCAGTCTAACAAGAAACAGCACTACACCCGAACCAGGGCATCATGTACCGCGACAGTTCACTCACTTCCTGGAAAAACTCGCTCTGAACCAAAGACTAGAAAACTTGTCCTCACCTACGAGCAGGGTGATTTGTTTGATGCCCCGCCCAACAGTGTCCTCATTCACGCCTGTAATACGATTGGCAAGTGGGGAGGCGGTATTGCTCTCGCTTTCAAGAAGTCTTACCCAGCTGCCTTTGAGATTTACAGGAAGCATTGTCAAGAGTTTACCCCGGATGAGCTCGTCGGGACGGCTCTTCTCATTACCCCTCAGTCCGACAGATATTGGCATGTCCGGGGTGATGAGGTCGAAGTTGGTAGTGTGGAGGGTGACGACGAAGCCAAAGATGCCCCTGAGGTCAAAGACGAAGATAGAGCTGAAGTTGACGAGAATGAGGTTGGCAACGCTGGGGTACAAGGCACCGATGGCAAAACAAGCAACGCCAGCAAAGAACCCCCAGAAGAAGAAACCACCAACTGGATCCAAGTCCCAAAACGCTCCATACACCCCCAAGAACAGAGATTCAACTGGGCCAGGCAGAACGACGACGATGGTTCCAAAGGTGAATCCAACCCCCAGCGCCGGTCCCCCCACGAAAAAGACATCCACTACGTCGCCTGTCTCTTCACCAGCAAGAACGTCGGCGCCAAGCGGGACCCCCCGGATGAGATCCTCAAGCACACCGAGTCAGCCATGCTCAATTTCTTGTCCAAGCTCAACGACGTCAAGTTCAACCAGGAGGACTGCCCTTTTATTCCCCAAGTGAGGATGTGCAAGATCAACTCGGGGCTTTTTGGCGTTCCGTGGGAGCGGACGAGTGGGTTGCTGGATGGGATGCCGCTGAGCAGGTTCCAGACGTGGGGGAGGGGGGATTTTAAGATTGTGGTGGCTTCCAAAGACGGCGATGGTGTGGTGAACGAGGAGAACGGGGAGAAGAAGATGTCCAAGGGGGAGGAATGGAGGGAATAGGCGTACAGATGAGCCTGGATAATCCAATAGATACAATGGGGTTGGTATGTTCGCAGGCTTTGAACGCAGCTTAATAGACATCTATTGACATCTGAACACACTTGAATCATATGCTCTCCTATAATCCCATTCATATCAAGGTCCTCTGACGGCTCATGTACATATGCAGCTAAAACGCCGTTGTCCACTATTACTCTGTTGATCATCCCGTAAGACAATACCCAAAACTCCATCGCTATGATATATCTTCCCGTGAAAAAAAGAAAGAAAAAAGAACAGCAAATCCCAATCTTCAAAACCTATCTCCGCCTGATGGCGCTAACAACATCAGCATCCCCCTCCAAATCATCATCCAACCCATCCTCCAAGTCCTCCTCCCCAATATCCATCCTATCCACCTGCTGACTCTGCGACTGCGACCCCGACCCCTCCAGCTGGACACTCTGACTCTGACTCTGGCTCCCACTCCCCGCACTTGCCCCCCTATCCTTCCGCGGCCGTCCCCTCTTCCCCTTGGCCTTCTCCCCCCCTTCCCCACCAGCCTTCTCCTTCTCCCGATCGGCCTTCTCCTTCTCCTCCCTCTCGGCATCCTTCATCCACTGATCTTCGATATTGAAATTCTTCCTCGCGGCCTCAATCTCCTTCTTCTTCTCAAACACCTCCTGGATCTTGCCCATGAACCTCGGGTTGCGGCGCATGGCGAACTCAAAGTCTTCAAACTTGACCTTTTGGCGGCCAGCGTGGTGGGCGGCGCGGGTGGCCTCGAAAGAGACGCCCTGGATGAAGTCGGTGAGGACCTCGTCGAGGAGGCGGACCGTCTCGTTGAGGGGGAGGCGGGCGTCGCCGTGGGAGTAGAGGAGCTGGGCGAGCTCGTTGTGGCCAAAGTTCATCTTGCCGACATTTTTGCCGGCGCGGGCGCGGGGTTCCATTTTGGGGTTGTTGGAGGGGGGGAGGGAGTTGGTCACGGCTTGCGAGGATGGGTGGGTGGGTGGTGATTATTGGGAAGGTTGGAATGAGTTGTAGTTCGCGTTTGTGTTGTGAGCTTGTGACGTTGTCGATGGATGGATGTCGAACGCGCGATTGTCTTTTGGTTCAGAATATTTGTCGACAATCATTGACAAGTTTATCCTCTTCGGGCGGTCGATATCAGCGATGGGGTAATCTGAACAGCTTCGTCAAAGTTTACAGCCGTTGATGATGATGGAAGAAGGAAGCATCGTCCATCAAGGTCCCCGCAAAAAGTCGTCGTGTGGAATTCCCAAACGAACGGTTCCAGAACTTCCAGCCGCACATCCCTGCCAGGGGCTCCACCTTCGCCCTGTTTAAAAGTGGGTCCAGACAGGTGGCCCGAGCTTGTCAGGACACGACACGGGGGTCACTTTGGCTTCAATTCAGAGGTGATGACATCTTTATTTCTGGCCGGCAACTCACAGCGTACTTCACACATACCATCTCGCAACACCAAATCACCCCAATATTGTATCAAACCATAAAAATCTGAAGACAATCGATAAGAATAAAACCGACAAAATGGTATATTTCATTCTATGTCTTGTTACGACATAAGAGTAAAAGCTAATGATGGTGAACAGTCCGCCCTTTTCAACCTCCAGTCACTCCTCCTTGTAATCCTCCTCCTAATCTGGTACTTTCACCCCTCACTTTCACCGTCCTATAGGATTCTCATACTAACTCACGACAAAGCACATGCGCCCACGTCCACCAAATCTTCCCCGCCATCCTCGACAGAAACAAGACCGGCCTTATGGGTGTCTTTTGGAAGTCAGCCAGGATCGGTGAGAGACTGAGCCCGTACATGAGTTTGTGGTGTCTCTTCATGGCTGTGAGTCAAAATCGTGCTCTTTTACAGTTCTGGCGTGTGCTAATGAGGAACAGGGCTCCATCTTCCTCAGCTCTTAAACTAGCTTTGATGGAAGGAAAACAGATTGCTGGTTTAGGTATATAATAATTGCCTTTGGTTTGGCGATGTCACGGCGTTGGGTTTTGGTTTCTTCTTACACAACACTTACACCAAGCAGTAATGAGACAGTGGTGGATATGCGGTGGGGAGACCGGTTGTTTGCCTTGCGCAGGCATGATAATGAGGACAAGATCATCAAAAGAGAAAACTAATTTAACATTTCTCAACAACCAATTCCCAGACTCTTTCACGTTTATGCCAGCTCTAGGATATTTGTTTCTTGTTTCTTCACGAAAGTTGTGGGTTGGCTTCCTTCAATGGTATGCGTCTTAGGTGGCCTTCTGGAACTGGACAGGACATAACGACAATGTCAGATAGGAAAATGAGATGGGCCTCACCAATACCGGCCATCTAAACTCATATGATAGAAGTGGAGGGGAGTGTACATAAGCGAGGCCTCTCTACCATCTTCCCCAGACCAACGATCGCCAATCCGTTTTGCTGGCCTTTCCGAGCTTCTCAAAGCAAAAAGCCACGTATGTTGTTTGTTTCCTGTGCAGGGACAAAAATTATCTTGTTAGACAGAGCGGTCAATGCCCGTCGGCCGCTTGGCCACCTTCTCGGGATCCATCCGGAGAATTCTCCCAAAGAGTGGCGGTCAGGAATATGGCCCGTTGAGATTCTCGAAGGAAACACGGGTAGGAGACCGAGTTTGCGGCCATAGGCTTTGGGGATTTTTTTCAGATGAAAACTTGAAATCGGCGAGATGATTGGGTCGAGGGACGAGTCCGAGGTTGTGACTTGGGTCGTGGTGATGTGACGGGTGGTCGGGATGGTAGGTCCACGGTTGATAGTGAACAGTCTTGCGAGAACTCGGCACCAGGTTGGAAGGTGTGCTCGGTTCGAAGTATCATGGCAAACATTGGGGGCTGAAGACTGGGAATTGAGCAAACTGCATAAAATTGTTTCTGGACTGCAAAATTCAGGACTCATTTCTGCATGTGATTGAGCTCGTGGTGCTGGTGGTTAGCATCTCCTACCACCATCAATCTGGCTTGGGTGGCCTCGACATTTGGCCTCAGCCTTGGAAAATCTCATCACATCCAGGCCTCTACACCATCATTTTGATATGACCTTTCTCCTCACCCAAAGATCCTCGCAGCGTCTTCACCCCTCTCTCCGTCCCGTCCTGCCTACCAGCAGCAACGCAATGCAGCTTGCGTAGTAGTTTGCTCCTCACCGGTAAGTCACCACCCTTTCACCGAGCAGATGTCATCATTCAACCCGCAACCCTCGATCATGTAGTCCGCGCACAAACAGTCGCTACCAACACAGCGGTAGCCCGTGAACATAGGAAACCCCGCCCCCACACCCAGAGCCATGTCGTAGCCACCCTGCAAGTACCCATCTCGATCACTTTTACCAGAGTAAGGGAACTTTGAGCTCGATATCAACTTCCTCATGCGAGCACCCAGCTTGATCACCCCCTCCTTCCCCGCTCTGGTAAGGTACCTAGTCAGCCTTGATAACCCCCCGGGACTATTCAGAGATATCGACTGCTAAACTGCCGTCTCCCGAAAGATAGATACAACCAACTACCTTGGCTGCAAGCTCAACTCTGAGCAGACGCAGCGGCTATATGCATCTCAGGAACAAGGAAAAGCAACACGTCCCACTAAGAAACGCCGCAGGCAATGCCAAAGCAAGTTACCTACCTATCCCGCGTCAATAATTTGTCTGGTTCTCTAAACGAGAATACCTGTAGTTGTCGCCCCAGCATTCGGGTCTACCAAAGGTGAAGAGACGTAGGTAGTGGTGTTGTCTCGTTTCAACTTCCACACCCCATGTGTTACACTAGGTAATCCCTTTCCACATACGGTTTACAGTTCGGTTGCATAACAACCTTCCCTAACATGAAACCTTGTAGTTCTGCGCGGATGATCTCCCGGCGCGTCTGACCTTGGTCTGACATGAGAACAACGAAAAGAAAGAATAAAAGTGTCGGTGCCGTTGCGGTGTCCACCGACCCCCCCGACTCCGCCCCCGGCGGCATGTCCGGATTGCGGGGCCGGGGATAGTCATGCGGGGTCCGTAAATTCGAGGGCAGAAAAAGCAATGAGAATGGTAAGGTCATGAATATTTGTACCTCTCCATGGTTATCATATATTTGTGCATGGTTGAACTGTTCCGCAGCCGTGCACTGATCCCAGTGAGGCGGTTTGAGAAAGGGAACCCCAGATGCAAAGATTAGGGCTAAAAGGGTCCGAGGTGTGTGTGTGTGGATGGGTGGGGGGTGAGTGGTGGTGGATCGGCCCAGGGGTGGGGAGAAGGGGGGTGAGTTTTGACCCTCGCCGAACACTTCACCTCACATGGACAGGTTGAACCCAACAAGCTCGCCTCAAACTTGACAAAAAAAAACATGGTAAAAGCCTGAAGCAAAAACCTGTGCGTAAGCAGAAAACAAGTGTTTCCAGTAAAAGCTGAATGAATGGCATAACAGTTGCCGGCTTGGCTTTGTGTGAAGTTGTATTGCAATGTCTTGTGTTGGATTCGAGGTCTGGTTTCCTTTGGTATCAGAATTGGTATGTATTTTTCTTTCTCCCCAAATCTTGTGTCTGGAACATCCAAGTTCCACCGGATGGGTAGGTGATTGGACTTGTCTAGACGTTTGGCCCCAACCCCGCTCAATCATTTCTGTGATCAGACACACCCACGGTGGTGTCTTAGGTAGACAGAAGGCATATATTCGATGGCGGGGGGTGTAATTGATCGAACAAATCCAGAAGCAGATCTACCTCGGGCCGCATTGTTGGGCTTATTGTCACTTGTAGTAAAAAGCCATCCGGTCCTATCAAATCTTTCAGCCGCCTCGAAAAAAAAAAAGCGTCAGCTATCATTGCTATTCGGATGGCTATGACTCGTGGTCGATCTCCAACAACTTCTGGCCAGAAGTGAGTTGACACCAAGACAACAACGTCTTGTTTGATCGGATTCCTGTTTTGCCTTGCTTCAGGCTCCATCTTTCTGACAACACACTTCGCATCGTCGCATCCGCAGGAAAGCCCTTGGGGTGTGTGACTGGTAACAAGAATGTCCACCGACGGTCAGGAAAGACGCAACTTTACACATTAGGGCAAAAAGGTCTGGCTCCAAAAAGGCAGCCCGCATCAAAGTGTGGTGGCACCAGAGAGCTAGGTGCAGCAAGCATCAAATATAGTGATTTGTTCTTGTTGTTGCTTTTTAGTGTGTGTGTAGTGACAATGTCGCTGGCCGGTGATGAACGACCGAGCGTTGCCGCCACTCACCACTGGTCGAGCCTGGGCCTCAGCTTATCGCGTCAGAGGCCGTCTGTTTAGTTTCATGCTGAGCTGCGCTGGAGTTGCATCGCGAGCTGAGTTGTTGCGCAGCGTGCTTTCTTGGTGAGAAAGCAGATCGTGGATCGTTGCCGGTGGTGGCCAAAAAAGGTTGCATTCTCTTCTTATCACCAGACAATCCCGTGACCCGTGTCTGCGCGTGGACGACGATGGCGGTGGTGGGCCTTGGTCATCTGGCTACTGACGATCGCAGCTGGCGCCGTTCTGATGAGGTTCTGCATGGCCAAATGGGCAATTTGAACATGCAGGTAGGCCCCCCCTGGAGAATACCCCCGGACTCCCAATCTCTCCATCCGTAACCCAAGACCGGTCCGCTGAATGATGAAATCGGCAGAGCCGGCCTCGTCAAGGCTTGGGAAGATTTGCCAAACTGCGGGTTCGCCATGTGGCCGTGGTTCTGGATATTTAGGGGGATCCGCCCACATCTGGCAAGCTCGAAGCCCGAAGCTGGGCTATCCCGGCGCTGTGGTATCGAGACCAGGGGGGGGAGGGGCGTGTGCAATGTGAGAATTTGACCTTCATCATCAGACCACGACCGACCGACCACCAGATGACCAGCCCTCCAGTCTCTGGAAGAGGCCACAAGCGAGGCAACAGAAACAACCTACTTATCGGGGCCCATCGCGGACAAGAAAGAGAGAACAGATCATCATGTCCATCGAATGGCAGCCAGGAGGTGTAAGGAGGATGGTGAAAGGGGTCTTCTTCTTGGTGGATGTCGTTTCTTCTTCACCTTCAGAGGTCCCCGAAGGTGTGCCCCAAAGCGGTTCGAGATTTCAGCTCTGCGGCTGATATCGATTGCTGGATAATATCGAGTGCTCTGTAGGTCTGGTCTGGTCTAAGCAGTGGAAAAGACTCATTTGAGCTGACAGCTGCTAATGCAAGAAGCAGCCAAACTAATGCAGCAAAGGGGAATTCCAAGCGGGCATTGTCCGTCCCATTCGCGGAAATACACACATCGCACCAAGAAAAGAAAGCACTGCCAGGTTTGATCTGATGTCGAAGATGCTGGGGCCCTTTGAGTTGAAGTGTGGCTGGAAAGCAGCGCGGGATGATCCAATCGTGCGGGTCGCTTGGTGGTGGTTATTGGGGATGCGGCACCATGCTCGATGGAGAAGGCGGTGTCTCAGATGCCCTGACCTGTGTGTGCTGACCCATCAGGAGGGAGTCAGCACATCAACATCTGCTTTTGGAATTCATCGTGAAACTGCCCTGCTTTTGTAAATGGATAAGGAGGGAAAGCATCACGTGTGATCCTCGGAAGCCGCTTGTGGTACGGTCCGGTCTCATTTCTCGTCTCTTCCTTTCTTTTTCTCTCGAGTATCCAAAGATGAGTCAGTCTGGTTGTCTGGCTGCATATCGAGATGCTTTCGCCGCCCGCCTCCTGCAGAACGAAAGCAAGCAAGACGCAGGAGGATGCAGATGGCAGAAATTTTCTTGCCTGTCCATGTTGACGCCCCCAAAAGGCTTCCAAGCTTCTGCGAGATCTGATGGCTCGTCTTTCCAGAACCATAGCATGTCTTGCCCTTTGATTATGTCGTTGTCCACGGGCATACCGAACGGCACATGCAATACGAGATTGATCAAAAAGAACGGGCATCGTCCAAGCCAAGGGATGGCCATTGTGGGTTGAATCGCTCGAAAGACAAAAAAAAAAAAAAAAAAAAAAAAAGACTGTCGATCTCTCTTTGATCGAGCCACAACCCCCTTGGCTCCGGGGATGGAATGCTTCGTAATGGGAAATCCAGATCATTCCATGTTCCGGTCTTATTATTCAATGGTTAAAAGTATGACTGCAGCGTTCCATGGTTAGTTCCGCACGGTATAAGAAAAAAAGTAAAGATATCAGCGCCAGGCCCGGCGTACCAACCTCACCCGGCAGCGAGGCTGGTGTCATGTTCGTCTGTGCTGGGCCGTCCGCAGTTGGCGCCAGGCTTATGTTACCACCCACAAGAGCTGCAAGTTGGCCATCTAGTGGGCCGCTTCGCTCCGAAAAAGCCTCCGAGTGCCGTGGACGATGCTAATCCCATAGCTTGGCTCCTTGTAGTATGAGATGGGCGAGCAGGGTTGTGGCGGGAGCTATGATGATAGATAGAGCACCCAAAGGGCTGGTGCCATGTTTATGAAGCTGCATTGATTCTGGGGAGGATTAGTTCGAGACCGGCGCCAATTGCGGCCCGCCCAAGGGCTGTGTGTGAGAGAGAGTGTGTGCTGCCCTGTGTGATGTGTGACGGGTGATGGGCAGCGGATGGCAGGATTGATGATGGCCGACGGCCCCTTTTGTTCCAAAAATGCTTGGAGGATGGGGCACTGACCTTACATACTTACCGTCCAAGGTGACAGGTTGATAACACTGGAACAGGCGATTTCGGTGCCCGCGACTTCAACCTCTGGTCAGCACAGAGGGTACGGCAGAATGCCCCATCCTTGGTTCGTAACCCACCGGCGAAAATGATAGTCACTTACAAGAAAACACGGGCCAACGGCAGGGTTGAAGGTTAATGGACATAGGGCAGAACCCAAGAAGATGGAAGGAATGAATCGTGAGGCTCGGCCCAGTGACCGTTGGAAAGAAGCAGAACCAAACCTTGGAGATGTTCCAGAAGACCGACTTCAACGAGCGGGAGGTTGTGAAATGGGTTCCGCAGGTTCTGTTTTTGCTTGCCTCGTTATCGCCGGCCCCATCGTTGCAGATCTCGACGACCACGCCTTAAAAAAAAAATTCAGATCCGGCTCCCGAGGTTGGAGGTTGGTGGTAACCTTGAGGCTGGCATGTCGCTCATTGCTGGGCCTGACGACACATGTTCCGACTGTGACTGACTCTTCATGATGAAGCATCGCAGGTCGCAAGCCATCGAGGGCGGTGCCTGCTGCCGATGCCCACTGCTGCCCGCTGCTGCCCATGGGAAATACCATCCGCCTCCTCCTCGGCCGGGAAGGCACACACCAGAGAGTCAACGCCAAGGAACCAGGGGGGCGTGTGATTATCACACCAAAATGTGCTTTGAATGCCAGGATGCAGCTAGCACGCCTGGATACTCCGTTGCGGCACCCTCTGTTTTGGGACAGTGGGAGTGGGCGGTATGGTGTGTGGGTTCAAGTTCCTCCATTTCTCGTCTTTCCGCAATCCATCCATCCACTCGCTCGCTCCATGCTCCATGCTCCATCTTCGTGTCACTCTTTCACTCACTGTTTCTCCCTCTCCCTTATTTTTTTGTGATCTTTTTTTTTTTTTGCCATCCCTCCAACAAAAAGGACGCGCTGTCACGCTCACTTTGGCTCGCTTTCTCTCGCTTTTCCCTCTCTCGTGTACTAATCTCATTAATATCACGGCCGCTGCTCCCACGGCCCCATCTCACTCACCCGTTTGTTTCCTCTCGCTCCTTCTCATTATATTTATTACTTCTTCCGTCGTCTTCCCCCCTCCACTTGTCTACCTCTTCCGGCCGCTCGCCATTCACCCCACCAGCTACACCACAGGCACATATAGACAGACATTTCATTGTCGTGGTGCATGCTGTTGCAGCACTGAGAATCCCCGAAACTGATACAACTCCGACACCGCCCAGCAAAGCAGTCTGACCCAACACCAACAACCGCCCACCGCCTCACACTCACCTCCTCCTGTGTGGCCCACTGGCTGTGCTGTACTGTGCTGCGACACCTCGACATAGTAGATTCATAGAGCGCAAGCTTGCGTGTGGAATTAGAACCGAGTGCAAGGAATATAGAGAAAGGAAGAGAGAACAACCCCTGGATCACGACGAGGTCGAATCGGCTTCTCCCATCGCTGTCCAGGAAGACCATTTGAGAAACTAGGAAACTTGCAGGTTAGCCGACACTTTTCCCTCTCCCTTTTGGTTCCGCTTCACCTTCGTACAATCAAGGACTTGGACCTGTACACAACCGTATCCCGCTGCTACAGTGCTCCGTCGAGGGTCCTCTCCTGTTCCGACCAACAGCGCGGCCGTGGCTACATTGCTTCATGCACGCTCCCGATCTCACGAGACCTCGTCTTCCATGGAGACTGTGTTTCCCACTGCTTTGTTTGCCTGCTCTCCACGCTCCCTGCACCTTTTCCCCATTTCTTTTCCCACTTGATTGCGTCGACGCCGTTGGATTCATGCTGACCCGCTCCCAAGTTAATAGATATATAAAAGCTGAGGCCTCTGCCCCACGTTGTCATTGCTCCTTGGAAAGGGGCTTTATCTGATCGGAATTTTACGACGAATTCACCCAGCCCACAGATACATAAGGTCGTGGCTGTCAACAGTTGGAAAATGGGCGAACAACGTGCCGGAGGAGGACTCGAAAGCCACATGCCTACCCATAGGAGAAACGATTCGGCCACGGGCGAGGAGCCCATGCCAGACGCCCCCTCGGAAACCCGTGCGCCGCCAGCCGAGCCTGAAGTCCAGTCATCACTGAGGGAAGTCCCTCCTGCTCAGGATCTGCCCCGTGGGACACAGGATATCAACGCCAATGGGTCACTTGCCACACCAGTAGTCGGTCGTCCTTCGCCTGGACTGTCTAGAAACCCGTCCTCCTGCTCAACCAACTCCAACGAGAAGGCCAATGCCGAATATCTAACCGAAGGCCCCAACCGGAGACCGCCACCCACCCGTCGCTCCTCACCACAACCCGCGCGCCCGGTCGAGCCACCAGTAACCAAGAGCACGTTAAGCGAACTCGATGTCACCAAGATAATACACAATCCCAAGCTCAGGCATGATATCAACTATGATCCCGAGCTCCATTTCCGCCCCAACTTGGACGGTGAAAAAGGGAGGAGAAAACAGGAGAAGGCCAATCAGTTTTGGAATGCGCTGCTGGACCAGCTGATTCTGTTTGTGATGGACCGGGAAACCTTCATGAGCAGGTATGCTGATGGGAAATGGTGCCTCCCGGCACTCCTTACTGCGGTTCGGGACATCATCGAGACATTGGTACCGCAGCGGGATCGGGAACTCCTGAACGAAGGGCTGAATGTGGATCTCCTGATGCAGCAGTTCAACCGTGGCGTTGCCGATCTCGAGGCCCTAGCATCGTGGCTATCGGCTGTTTTGAAGCTGCACTGTGCTCCGATGCGCGACGAATGGGTGGATGAGATGTACCAGGAGCTCAGCAACGGGAACCGCAACAACGATCCAGCCGAGCTTGTAAAGGGTATGAGGAGTTTGCTGAGTGTCTTGGAGGCCATGAAGTTGGATGTTGCCAACCACCAGATACGATGCCTGCGTCCGGTGTTGATCGAGGACACTGTGCACTTCGAGCAGCGCTTCTTTATGAAGAAGATCCAGTCCAGAAAGCTCAGCGTATTACCGGCCAGGGAATGGTACAAGGCTGCTCAAAGCAACGCCGAACGGATATATCAGCACTCGCCCATGCCTCATGCGCAAGCCTTTGGCAACATGTCCATCTTTTTCGATGCTCTTTCCCGGCTCGTCCTTCCTACCACCCGGTCAGAGACCACGCCGTGCACATTTGTCTTTGATGAAGACCGCCTTCTCAAGCTACGCTCCGACATGTATGACAGCATCTGCTTGGAGATTTGCATGCGCAAGTTCGAGGACTTGGACCGTCTTTCCAAGATCACTCATCTGTCCACCAGGGTACCATCGTATGTCCGCGAGGAAGGGGCTCTGAGCAATCGATCATCGGGCGAGTTCGTCTTCGTGTCTTCTCGGCCTTCGAGTTTTGTCTTTAGCGACCGGGGATCTACCTTCTCGTCGCCTCGCAACTCGGGCGAGTTGTGCGCTCAACCAAGCATGGACTTTGCCGAGTCCCGGACCAAGGCTCTTGACCTGTACAACTCGCTTCTTGCGCTTCTTCACACGGCACCCCCCGCCAACACCTCCAGAGAGAAGTGGAGAGGTCTTGCCGACTCGGTTGCCCTCCAGATCTTGCGCTACGTCAATGCGCCACCATCCCTTCCCGGATTCGAGGACCAGATCCGGAATGCCGTGACAAATATCGAGGAGGAACTCTTCCAGGAGGTTGCAGCGCAGTTCCAGCAACGATTGCTCGCCGAGCTGGCCAAGCGGGTCAACGAGTTCAAGCACATGTCTGCTGTCTCGCTCTTCTCTGTCGCCACTGGCGGTCGCATCATGGGAGCCAACCGTCCCAGCGAATCATTGCGCGATCGCAACAATGGCTTGTTTGGCGAGAGGGTCCCCCGCGATCCTCGCGAGGAAGCTGGCATCGACGACATGGCCGTCCGCCTGGCGCATCTTGGCGTTCTTCATTGGAGGGTTTGGGCCCTGCTGGCGTACGAAGACTCGATTGAGGAAGAGATGATTGATGCCGCTGCTGTCCCAGTTTTTGAGGCAGCGTGAGAAGTCGCCTAAAGATTTCCCGAGTGGTTCTTGTTTGACAAACTCTACTATTACATTATTTAATGGATTGCCCACAACAAATCCTGCTCCATCGTTTTCGACACCTTTTTTTTTTTTTTTTTTTTTTTTTTTATAAAAAAAAAAAAAAAAACTTTTGGGTTTTCCATTTACATCTCATCACTCTCCCTCGCTCTGTTGTTTTTTCTTCTGTTGTTTCTCTTGTGGAAAAAAATCGGTATACCCCCTCTATCTTATCGAAGTTTAATTTGCATTTCTTTTCTCAAGGTTTTGTTTTTTTTCTGCGCATGTCTGCTTGACATTGTTGTGGAGACCGAGAGTTAAAGATACCGGCGTTTTCTCTATATATATCTATTTTTTTTTTTCATACACAGCATTGGAGTTTTTTGTTGTTTGTTTTTGACTTTTCTGTTTTTTTTGCTTTGTTGTCTTGGATTTTGGCAGTCTGTTACAAGTTGAGGGGAATGTGGTTGGTGGTTGGTGACAAAAGCAAAGAGTTATTTTTTGTTGATCCCCATCACTCTTTCGAGACTGTTGTTGGTGTGTGTGGTAGTGGGTTGGAAGGATATGTTTTGTGTTTTTTGGGGGGGGAGGTGGGAGGGGCAGGGGAATGGGAAGCAAAGATACCGTTGTTGTTGTTGTTGTTGCTGTTGTTGTTGTTGTTGTTGTTGTTGTTCTACTTGTTTGTGTTGCGTTGCGTGTGTTGCACGTGTGGGTGTGTGTGTTACTCTGGAGTTGGGAGGAAGGAAAGAAGAAAAAGGGGAGGTGTTTGGGGGGGGTAGCATATCGCCGATTGCAGGTCATTTCGCATAGCAGAGAGCATAGCCCAAGGGGATAAAGAGAAAGAAGGAAAAATAAAGAAAGAAATTAGACGTTGTTTACCACTCACTGGGATTTTTGTACACTTGGGTGCCAGCGAGACACAGATCTTTGACATGACACTGAGATTAACGGGTTTGACTTTCACAGAGATCGATCACACAGACACAGACACAGTTGATTACACCGCAACCACCAAGGTTAGCAGCAACCCCAACCCAAATGGCGAGCAAGCAAGCAAGCACAAAGGTAAGACAGCTAGTAGCAAGCAGTCTTTTTCCTAATCTGGACCGCCGAACAACTTTTCACCATCTTTGCATATGAGTTCAAGACCACACCACTCCTTTTAGAAGAGACAACCTCCCGGACATGACAGTTTGGTTGCTTGGTAAACCTGGGGGGCGAAACACAGACGAATGTCACTGTCAGAAGGGGCGGTGAGGCGTCAGTGAGGAGAAGAAGAATGGAAGGCTTCTAGAAAGCAGGGGGAGGTGAAGATTGTAATGATGCGCGTGGATATTTTTTTATTTCGAGAATGGGGTGGCGGAAACTCACTCCGCCGTGTTTTGGGATGGTGGTCAAGTGGGTTGGGTTAGGTGTATGGGGGAGTGAAGATTGTGAAACAAAGGGGGTGGTGAGGTAACAAGTCGTCGGTGCTCGGTGGTGGTGGTGGTGGTGGTGGTGGCCGGGTCTGTGGGTTTTGGGTGGTGGTGTCAATGCGGTTATTAAGTACAATGTGCACTTTCAGATGAGATGTGTAGATTTTCATAAGAAACAAAATTATTTGTCGTTTGATTCATGCGAAACTGCAGATACTATCGGATGGATGGTGGGTTGGGGAATTAGGAGACGAGCTGTCTGCTGGAGAAGGTTTTTGGAAGGGTACCGAAACCAACCAACCCCTGGATCTTACCAATTGGGATACCTTGAAAAAAACCGCATATTGATCGGGTATCGACCAAGATGCGGGTGATATCCTGCGTTCAATGTGAGATATTTACAATCATTCAATGATCAAAGGTTTCCCCCCCATCAACAGCCTCGTTTTCAGCTTTCCCTCAGGGAGGGGTGGCCCTAACAGTTCCCCAACACCCAAAAACGCCCATTGCCTGTTCCTGCCTTTCCGCCTTCTCCCTTTGGATCATGACTCCTGCTTTGGATCGATACCTACGCCCGGTTTCTATATCTCCCTCAACCAACAAACGCGGAGGTGGCTTTCACACTGTCCGCAGCCCGGTGTGTGTGTGGGGGAGAAGTAGGTTTGGATGCAGGTCCCGTCACACAACCGATCATCGGCATCAGGACTGTCGGTATCGAAAAATTCGTGGGGGAGCCGATCATTACAACATCATAAAATGTAATAATGGTGGTGCGCCGGACACGGGAGGAACGGGATCCTACACACCACCAAAAACGCCCGGAACATCGTGATTCGAAATAGTTCATCCTCGATCGTCGGCTTGGTCACCTCTTCTGTCTGGCGAGGCTGGCTAGGCTCCAGGATCTCATTGGCCAATCCCCGCGAGGAGGGAATATCTCTCATATCTTCAAGGCCAATGTACCTTAGACGTCTTACGCCCACAATACCCATCGGTGTTGTCATGACCACCTGAATCTCGGTGATGATCGCGAAGAAGTGAGGCGGGCCGGGCAACCAACTAACTCATCAGTATATTGCTCGTGACCACGCCCAACGCCCAAGAGAAGAGAGATGAATCCGCCCTCGGCGGTCCAAGACTTCAATTTCTGGTCAAACACAAGAAAAGCAATGCACAACTCAAACAGGCTAACAAAAAAACTCGTTGTAATATGCACATCAGCGCCCGCCTGCCTAATACAGTTACAACCCGTCCGTCCATCTCATCCATCATCAACCCTAACTATACAGAGAGAAAGAGTCCCAAAACAAAAGGAAAAAAACACTCTAACCCAGATATTCCTTCAACTCCTCATTCTCTTCTAGCAACGTCCCAAAACTGAAGGGCGCAAACGGCCAACCACCAAACTCGGCAAACTTGCTGAAAGACTCGACCCACGCAAGACGCAACGAGTGCAACATGGCCGACACACCCTCCATGATAATCAAGATGATACAGCTGAGGCAGAAGAAGGCTGCAAAGATCACCACAAGGAAGATGGCGCCGCCAATGCCCTTGCCGTTCTTCAGTGCGGGCCCCATGGTCATGCTCCACAACACAGCCGACAGCTGTTGATGAGCAAGAGACAAGGCCCAGAGACGAAGATAGGAAGCCGTGTGGGAAACGCAGTTGAGGCAAAATTCTGTAAAACGGTCCTGTTAGCATAGCGAACAAGGATCACATATGGCAAGGAAACATACCAATAGTGTGGATGACCTGGTGAATCATCACCTCACCAAACTCAAACTCCTCGTGTTCCTCATCTTCGTGGTCGACACCCTGCGCGATCATACCAACGCCCTCGTCACTTTCTCCACTGGGACGACCGTTTGCTCCATGGCCCTCATCATCCTCGTCCAGAGCACTAACTCTTGATCGTTCGCCGATCCCGCGATAACCCTTGGCCCGGGCGCGGTTGTGCTCCCAGCGCAGATAAAAGGGCTTGAGGAACAAGAGAATCGGCACCTGAAGGACGGCGAAGAACAGCAAGAACTTTTGAACAGCCGCCTGACCGCTGTACAGAGGAATGTCGATGAAACCGGGCTGGAGGAACATGTAGATGAGCATGTTGAGCAATCCAGGGGGCTGCTGTCCAATGGCGAACCAGTCCACGCTCCACTTGTAGATGATGCAAACCACCAGGTACCCAAAAATGGCCTGGAAGAAGATCATGCCAGGTACAAAGTTGCCCCAGATATCAATGGGTTTCTTGAAGTGCCTGGCGTTGATGTACGAAAAGCAGAGAGAGTACGTCATGTGAGCCCAGCCAAGAATGATACTCATCTTCATCTTGTAACTGTTGCTGAAGAGGAGGTCGTTCTCAGTGCCATGCCATCTCCAGTCAAGACCAAAGGGGTAGCGGTAGTTGGGGTCCTTCAGCTTGCCGACAAGTGTATCACCCTCAGTCCAGCCTTCAGGAACATCCCACTCCCACTGACTGCTAAACAGTGTCATGGACTTGGAGAAGACATCATTGTAGATGAGGCCGGTGTAGACCGAAAAGACAGCCATGACAAGAGCGATGTAGCGTCCGTAATACACCATGGCGAAGAGCTCGAAGGTGACCTTCTTGAGCGGTTTCTCCCAGTGGATCATGGCCAGCGAAGCGCAGAGCATGATGATGGCGTGACCGAAATCACCAAACATGACGGCGAACAGGAAGGGGAAGGTAACAATGACGGGAATGGCAGGGTTGACTTCTTGGTAAGTGGCGGTACCATAGGCGTTGACGATGGTTTGGAATGCTTCGGTAAACTTGTTGGTCTTGAGATAAGTAGGAGGCTTCTTGTTGGTGCGAATCTCGTTAATGATGGTTGGCACAGACAGACCAGCGCGATTTGTCACATCCTGGAGGGTCGACCTGATCAGGGGTAGATCGTGCTTGGGGCACCAGCCCTCGGCGATGAGAGTGCGGCGAGCACCATCGTAGGAGAAGAGGTTGAGCGTGTTGTAGACAGCCTTTTCTTTGCCGATCAGTACCACCCAAGCAGAAAGGGCGCGAGAAATCTGAGTGAGCTCTGCCTCGAGAGTCTGCTGGGTGTTGCGGAGAACGTTCTGGACATCGTTAAGTCTAGCATTGACCTCATGCACCTGGTCCCGACGCAAGTCACTGTTCTCATCAACATTGTATACCTCAGCGCCCATTGACTCTGAGATCTTGCGAATCTTGGCGAGGATCTCCTTGCCGTGAGCAAAGATGACAAAAACATTCTTGGCGACGGGCTCGTTGGTGGAAGGGTCGATGAGAGGCTCGGGGATCTCGGCCTGGTTCATGTAAAGGTTACCACGGAGAGTTCTCCAGAGAATACGCTCAAAGGCGGCAACACGGTCTCTGGAAATGACACCAGCTACAAAGCCAATGTTCATGCCGGAGAAGGACCGCTCCACATCGGCAGCACCGTTGTTGTGTTCGATATCCTGCAGGAGCGGGGCGTCGTCGTTGTCGATCGAGGCGCGAATCTCTTCTACGCTGCCGTGGGCACGGTCAAAGAAGCCGCCAGCCTCACGCAGGACCCAGCGCCACTCGGCGAGCTCGACCTCGCGCTTCTTCAGTGTCTCGTAACTTTCGTTCAGGGACGAAACACGCTGCTCGAGGCCCTGGCATCGTTCGGCCAGCTCATCAATCTCGGTGGTGGTCGGAGGGGCGAGGTTCTCAACATCCAGGTCGAGTTTGCGGAGAGGGATGCCGGCCTTGTCCATCTGAGAATGGAAGTAGCCTGTTTAACTGTGGTCAGCGAGGTGTCGGATGTTTGAGGCGGGTGCAGGCGGAAAACATACGAAGCTGACGTTCAACATTGTCGAGGCGTCTGATATCTTTGGTATAAGCTCTCTGGAAAGCACTTAGGTCGCCGTTGAGCTGATTGGCAGTCTGGTGTTAGTTGAAAGCTCCCAAAAAGGCGGCTGGCCGGATGGTGGTGGTGGAGCTTACGTCGCGGAACTGGACGAGGCCAAGTTCGCCCAGGGCGTTGACAACTTCACGGCCTATTTCGTTGGAAATGTAGAGCTGGACCATGCTCATGTCCGCTGAGCGGAAGGGGGTGTCCTTTGTCGGCGCCATCGCGACGTGTGAGCCGATTGGCGATGGCCGGCGACAAGATGGATGGTGATGTGCTTGTACAGCGAGGTGCTGGGAATTGGAGTTGCAGGTTGGAGGAGCTGATGATGGTGCTGTTGCAACCAACAACCAGAGACGTTGGAGCTGGCCCGGCCGCCGCGTGTCGGCAAAGCTTCGGCAGGCAGCGCCGCTCCTGTAACAGCCACCGCCAAGCCTTCTTGGATGCACCCCTGGAGTGTGACGTCAATTTACACGGCTCCTTCTTTTTGATTTTGCAAATGTAGTGTTTTAGGGGCAATGAGGAAAGAGACATAAAGATGATAGGTCCTAAGGAAGATAGTATAGATGTCCGTATCAGAAGTGGCAGAGCAATTAGATACTGACAGCAGGTTCTCATCCCAAATCGAATACTTATTATACCCAACCCCAACCCCGAACCATGTCAACGCGATCAAGGAGCATGGTCCAAATTGAGCTCGATACAAATATAACCAAAATTATTCGTATTTCTAACATGACGATATCTCCTCTATCATCCTTAACGCCGCGCATTCCGCCCTAGCCTCGCAAAAATCTAAAACAAAAAGAATATGCCTAAAAACGCAGTGTACTCCTCTCAAGTCTCAACTCCTCCGTCTTCTTGGGTCCAACGCCTCATCCCTTCTCATGTCCCTCATCTCCTTCGTACCCAGGCTCCCCAGGCCGCCCTCGCTTCTCCTCTCCCAGCCTCCCAATCTGATAACTTGACAAGTCGCGTTGTCGCCGTCACTCGACACCTCCGTCGCATACTCAATCACATGCCTAGCACCATCTTCCGGAGTCTTGGCCTCTTTAATCACATCCACAATTTCCTGATCCGACAAGCTTCCGCTCACACCGTCAGACATGAGCACCAAAAACGAGTACTCTGCCGGGCCCATCTCCACCCTGGTGATATCTGGCTCAGCAGAAACACCGATCCTTTTGCTCTGCATGTCCCCAAATGATCTGCTATTGGCCAGCCCACCGATTCTCTCCTCTCCAAAAGAATCGGTAATCATACTGCTGGCATATCGACTCATCCGTCTCGTCTCAACTGGCGATGATGGCCGATGGTCGGTGGTCAAAGCCAGAGGTTTGCCGGTCTTGGTCTCGCACAGCAAGACACGCGTGTCTCCCACATGGGCTACAACCAGCGTTGAGTGCGCATTGGGATGCCAAAAAGGAGCCGGAGTAGGAGTCGAGATGAGAGCTACCGAAGCGGTAGAGCCTCCCTTGAAGCGCTCCCGCCCGCCGATGCTATGGCCCGATGGGGGAAGGTGCGGGACGCCCAGGATCTCGTCCTTGTTAAGAGGCAGGTCTTCTACAATCACGTCTTCTGGATCTGGCTTGCGCGCTTGCGCGGTGACGAAATCGAGGTCAGCCCTGAGAAAGGCATAGGTCAGAACGGATTCGAGGGTTGCGGGCACATTGCTAGGAATTGTTGATGACATAGGTTCTTCGGAAAAGGAGGAGGTGGACGAGACGGTGGAAGCCGTGAAGTGGCTCGGATGAAATCGGCGAAAGTAGCCTCCAATGGTGCGCCGGTACTCATTGAGAAGCTCTTGCTCCAACTTCACAGTCTTGCTGAGACCTGCTGGAAGCTCAGAACCGTCCCCAGCATTGTGTTCCCTCGGTTCTTCCTGGTTGCGCGAGACATCTGGTTCTGATAAGGAATACCCTGGGTCTGACAGGGAGTACCTGCGATCCTTATCACCCTTCAAGCTGCTTTCCAGCTCAAATTCCGCCGCCGCCTCCTCTATATACCCATGCAATTCGTCTCGCAGAAACTCGCTACACTCGGACCCTCCGTGCCCGTCAAATACGCCAAAGTAGAATATTTGAGGATCCCCCAGGGCGCTGTAAGCATTGATGCTTTCGCCTGTGGGTCTTGGCTGGCGCACCACACTGGTTGGTACACGCTTTGAGAAAGCTGGCAACGTTATTGTCCCTGCTTGGTTGGTATCCTCGTTGTATGGCCGCTGTCCGCGCGAGACAGATGTACCAAAGTGGTGCTTGGCGCTTCGGAGAGGGATACGGACTACCGTCAAATCGCGACCGGGCATATTTGGTGGGTTCAAGGCTGGTGATGACCCAGGTTCTGGCGTGTGTGGTGTCGAGGCAGATCGAGGAAGCTTGTGGCCGGGGCCGACAGAGGATCGCGAGTCTGGATGAAGCGAGGACGAGGGAAGGTGAGTTATGAAGTAGTTGTGAAAGCCCCGTCGTAGAACTGGGTTGGCGGCGACAGTGCTCTGGGCTCGCCAGCTGCCGCAAGGCTGTGTCGCATCGCGGTGTGCCAGGATGGTAGCTCGAGTTGGTGTTCGGAGGTGACGGTTGGCGCCTGCGAGTCGCAAGGCGCGAGTGTGTGAGACGGTAAGGTTCCGCATCTGAGCTCGTCCGTGGTGATGAAAAAAGGTTGCGATGTAGCTAATGAAGGCGTCGAGGAGGGTAGGAGTGGGTGGTGGGAGTCGGGACGAAGCTGTCCGGACACTCCTCACCGTAAGCTGTCCCAGAGCCCGACGACAAGGCAATGGGAGCATCGCCAAGCAGACAGAGCCAATTGCAGTCTTATAAAAGACCAGCTAATGTAGGTTCCCGGCCAGCAAATAGGTAGAGACTCGATATCGTGCAAAATGGGGCCATGGAACCAGAAAGAGGTGGCTGACGTAGTGCGAGGGCGAGGTGCAGGCCGAGCAGGCACTTGATGAGTTCGGGGAATAAGTTGGGGCCAAGAGGCGTGCTCTTCGTGCGCTGCAGCAATTGGCTGTCTTTGGTTGACTTGTAGGGACTTGGCGTTCAGGGTTTGCTTTCCACAGTCTGGGACTGGCTCGGCTGATGTTTTCCACCGGGAATCGAGATCGGATAACGGAGAGTCCGTGGTAGATGTCTGGTGATAGATAAAAAGGGACGGAAAGATGCTTGGATATTGCTGTTGCAGGGAATAAACATGCACTTTTGACAGAAACGCAGGGGAGCGGCATGCTCTCTGGGGCCCCGGGGGTCCGCTGGTGGGGGCTTCGTCAACGTCATTTAGCGGGTGCTCTTGGCACCTTTGATCTCACTCTCAACCCTCGCTCTCAATGACAGATGAACCGTGATGTTCTTTTTCTCGATATGGTAGTCTTGCACTCGACCTAAAGCGAAACACACTGGCATTTGTTGGTCTCAACCAGCATTACTTTTATAGGTAATTCTCAAACAAACCGTATCCCAAGACGGACCACTTCGGCCTAACACTCATCTGGAGCCACTTGTCAGGCTGAAGATTTTTGAGCTACGGATATGGATCGCGATATTCGGCCCTTGTGGACTGCCGTTACAAATAGCGGATTCTAAAAACGCAACATCGTGGTTAGCAAGCACATCGTGGACAAAATAAGTGGTACTGCAAGTCGGTAAAACGTATAATCATCATCGAGCTTCACCTTTTAAAAAGAAAAACAGGCGTTAAAAGATAATTGTCACGCCTCAGAAGATAGCTAAGGCCTAAAAAATAATCAAGAGGCCTAGTAAGGATCTTCTAAGGCCTGCCAGTTATCTATTAAGGCCCCTTACCTATCTTTTAAAGCCTATCAAATATTTTTGAGGCCTGGTTCAGTGTTTTCCAGTGCCAATTATTTGATCCACGACGTGGTTGGTTATCAGATCAGATCGCCCCTAACGCCATCCACCGGCCAACCGCCCTATAAGAATTTTTTCAGAGCCGGCCAGGGGCAAACCTGGAAAAGCCTCCTCAAACATTCACCACGGGAGCCTAATCCCGTCCCGGCCCTGAGTCTGATATTTTCTCAGCCCCGGTCCCGGTCATGGACGGCTCCGCTCCGGAACAAGTCAACCCGGCCGGCCCGCCTCCGGGAAAATATCTTGGTGATCTGGCTGTGGTCGACATAGCTCCTGAGGGTGACCTTGTCCTTCGTGTCACCTTCAACACGTCGAAAGAAACACTCACGGCAGCCAAAAAGTCAAAGGAGCCACCAACGGCTCTCAAGCCCACAGTGAAGCAAGGCTACAGGGTGCAAATATCTGTTCTAAAAGCCAATTCAGGGTACTTCAACCGTTTGCTAGGGGACACACGGTTTGTGGAAGCCAAGGCAATTGAAAATGCCCTCCAAAAGCTGTCCCTATCAAACGTAAAACCCTCCGAAGCAGACCTTTCCGAGCTGCCAATCGTCGAAATCAATGAAGATGACGAAGCCTCCCGTACCGCCAACCTCAGCTTGGCCTTCGGTGACCTGATGAGGATCCTTCATCGAGTCCCCATCACCACCAAGCCCCTCGCCGTCCGCTACCTGGCCATCATTGCCGTCCTAGCAGATCGCTTCGACTGCACCCCCTTAGTATCCAAATGGCTAGCCGCAATCAAGTTCAAATTTCCCCCCATCACCACCCAAAACCAAAACCGAACCGGCCCAGCCCTCTCCAAGTCCTCTGAAGAGCTCCTCCGCCAAAAGATCCTCGTCTCCTGGCTTCTCAACCGCCCATTAGTCTTCCAACCCTCCACCCGCGAGCTAGTCATGTACGGCTCAAGACGATGGTGCACCCTCTTCGACGAAGAAGACGAAAAGCCCGAACACGTCTACACAGCAGCATGGTGGGATCTCCCCTCCGGTCTCGAACAAGAACTCCAGCTCCGCCGGGACTGCATCCTCAACACAGTCTCCTCCGTCCCATCACACTTCCTCTCCCTCTACATCTCCCCCTCGCAGTCTCGCCCCCAGTGCAAGCTAGGCTACACCTCCTCTCCCAGCTGCGACTCTTTCCAATTAGGGGTAGCTATCAAATTTCTCACCAACCGCAACCTCCTCTCCTTTGTCGATTTTGCCCCAAAGTCGTACGATAAATTCCATGCTTCTGGCCCGCCGAATGACTACATCATGTCAGACGTCTTGTACATAATCAAGACTCTTAAGCAATGCCCGGCGTATCAAATCGATAACAACCACAGGCATTGCGATCTGAGGGGTAGGATGTGCAGGATATTGGAATTTGTCGAGGCCAGGCTGGGAGGTGGCGGGGTGGGTATCAGTCGGGTAGAGTGGGCGAAGGATAGAGTGGAAGCTTCCTGGGAAAGAAGGCACGGGGCGGAAGATGGGGAGGAAAGGGTCTTGAAATATACCAGCTCGATGAGCTCTGATCAGAGGCTAAGATACGGGGGTGCATTTGCGGCAGAGAATTTAGCAAGAGAGGTATTCACAGCCGATGAGTGGGATTGGACAGCCGGAGAAAATGAAGGGGAGACAGAAGGAATCAGCTTCGGAAAATGGAAGCTTGGGGAGAAGTCTTTTCCCAAATGATGTCTTGAGAGCTGCGGGCAAACTCCCTGGTTTACTCATGGTATTACTTTACACTTATTCACGTTAATTCTGGCTTGTGCACGATACCTCTGGCTTGCTTGTGGTATACTTTTGGCTTGCTTGTGATGGTTTTGGCTTGCTCACAATAAATCCCTGGCTTGCTCACGCCTTGGGGCTCGGTTCACACGCGCTGCTGTGGCTTATATGAGAATCGAAAATGCCATTCATAAACAAAGAACACGCCTTATTGATATCATCCATTTGTATGTTTCAAATTGACTAAACTACCATACAGCGGCAGTACCTATGATACAAATGTCGGCCATTACCCTAACCTCCATCAACTCTCTCAGTGAGGCCCAGACAACCATCAAAGCCTTCAGAAATCTCCAGCAAAGGTTCAAACCATCCTTGAAATATTGTCTTCAATCTTCACATACGGAGCCGCATTTCCCTCAACGCAGAGGATGTCACTGCCAGGCCTAATGGCTGTCTTGATGCTCTCCTCCCTGTGTCCAATGTGTTCCTCTGTCGGTGTTGGCTTCTTGGAGAAAGGCCAGTGTCCCTTTACCTCCTTGTACCTCAGGATCATGAAGATGGTAATGACTACAATCCAGTAGACATTGTATGATATGACCGAGCCGTACGTCGCCGAGTTATTCCAGCCTAGAACAGCGTTGAGGAATCCCCAACCTGATCCGCCGTTCACAAAGGGGCTGCAACACTGTGATGATTATTAGCGCCTTTCACCTTGAGATCGGAGGAGAGAACCTACATCGACGTGCCAAACGGACTTGTCAATATCATAAGTTCCCGGACCTGAGCCTAGCTCGGCAATATCACCACCGCCCACCATGTCTTGCCAAATTTGTTGTTCAAAGGCCCAGACAGCCCTTGAGAAGAGACCGGCTGCGACCAGGTAGAGAAAACAAGTCGAGATGACGAGGAACAGCTTCATTTTGGTATGTGAACCACCCCTATTGTTCGCCATGTGAGAAACCTGCGCCTTCTTTCATCCGATCCTGTCAAAGACTTACTTGTACATGGCCAAGCCAACTCCTGCACCAACCATCAGTCCAATAATCACAGCAATCGGCACCGACGTAACAGGTGCAGAGAAGCTAACTCCCGCAATGAAAACCACCGCCTCAATCCCCTCCCTGAGCACGGTAACAAAGGGCAGCATGAACATGCTATACTTTTCCAACCACATCATGACAGTGCCTCTCTTAGTTCGTCTTTGCCTTGCCTGCTCGCCTAGCGACTGCTCGATCTTGGCTTTCCACTTGTCTTGCATCTTGCCGATTCTCAATAAGGCGAAACCGACGGCAGTGATGATGAGAGAGGCGATGAGAGAGAAGGCGCCTTCATAAGTAAGCTCGCGGGCACCCCATTGGTCGACACCGAGGGAGTAAAACACTCCGATGAGGGCGCCAGAGATGATGAGAGTGATAACCAGGCCGGCCGAGGTGCCGAGCCAGACTTGACGGACGAGCTGCCTGTAGATTGCGCGATGGGATCGGTAGAGGGTTTTCTTGATGAAGGCCAGGAGAATCGAGACGATGATGGCTGTCTCGAGGGCCTCCCGGAAAGTGACGAGGAAGATGGGTATCGAGAAGAGAGCGACCATCTTTGCGACTCTTTGCTTCAAAGCCGAAGTGTCTGAGGTACACTGAGGGCCAACAAGTATGCCAAGATAGTTGGAGAGAAGGTCGGTCTCGGTGGGCTATCAGATCGAGATTGTCTGATCACACAATAATGGAAAGGAATGGGGGGAACAGACAAAGACGAGAAAGTGGGTGTGGTGAGTTGGGCCATAATATCAGACCATCTGGACTACAAGGCAGTCACGCTATCAAATGCGGTGGCACAAACGCGGGGTATGAAGACGCGTTGATAAGTCGTTCTTTCCTGTGTTTGATCTCAGGGGACTCGGTGTACTCGGGGAAAAACTGCCACGTGAGACTCCTCCGAGGCCATCAAGGTTCTCAAGTCGACTTTTGAGCACATCAACACACGGCTGCCTGACCTGGGGTACTCGTGTGAAAAAGTACAGACATGATATATCATGAGCCAGTTGATCACGGTCCAACCACCGGTGTACATAGACATGAGACAAAAAGGGGGACTTTGCCAAGGGGCCAAGGAAGCCAAGCACAGTTAAGCTTTGTGGACTGTCGATCTTGAAGGGGTGATTGACAAGGGGCTACTTATGTAGCCTCATTCTGAAGGGTCAATATACAAATACACTTATGCAGACAGCTAAAGCATTGGAAATCTTCCTGATGGTGATTTAAATCCCTCGCCTTCTGAGACACCGATTATGATGCTTGTCCCACCCTACCCATGTGGTGACTTGGACAGCAGTCGCAGGGTGCGAACCGACCACTCGTTCCTGCCTCAACACCGTCATAAACATGGGTGCCCGACTCTCTGATGGCGGGGTCGGGTATCAAGTGCTTTACTCCGACCGTCCAGCTTCTATCGGATAGCTATCGGGTATCGAATACTGGGCTACGTCTTTTCTGATCCATTAACAACCTCCCGCGCGTTCCCGGCTTCCATGTGTGGCCTTCTTCGATATCTCCATAATCCTTTCTCTGACCTCAAAGAACTCTCCACTGTTGAAAACAAGAACCCAATATGAATCGCGGCATCCCTGGATCTCCAAACTCTTTGCTTTGGATATTCCTGCTTTTGTTTGGTTTTTGTCTTTCTGGCCATGCGCAGCAACCTGATACCGCTCACGATATCGACAGCGGTGTCGATGACTCTGCTCTTTGGCACACGTACAGCGACAAGACCCACGTCTACAAGTTCAATGTCTCTTGGGTGGTGGCCAGCCCTGACGACCCTGATGCCGATGAGAATTCGACCAAGCCAGTCATTGGCATCAATGGTAAATGGCCTTTGCCTGTGATGGAAGCCACAGTTGGGGACCGCGTCATTGTCCATCTTCTCAACCTGCTGGAGACTGAGCCTACGTCTCTTCACTTTCACGGTCTCTATCTACGGAATGAGACACACATGGACGGCCCGGTTCATGTATCTCAGTGCACGATCCCACCTGGCTCAAGCTTCACATACAACTTCACTGTTAACGAGCCCGGCATTTACTGGTATCACTCACATGTCCATGGGCAGTATCCAGATGGCTTGCGAGGGCCCCTTATCATTCACGACCCGGATGACCCTTTTGCGGACAAGTACAGCGAGACTCGGCTTCTCACCGTCTCAGACTGGTACCTAGACAAGATGCCAGACCTTATCGCCCGGTTCATGAGCAAAGCCAACCCAACAGGAGCAGAGCCCGTACCGGATTTGGGTTTATTCAACGACGAGATCGATGCAAGCATCATGGTCAGTCCTAAGACGACATATCGTTTTGATGTGATCAACATGGGCGCTTTTGCCAGTGTCTACCTCTGGTTTGAGGGGCACAACATGATCATCATCATGATTGATGGTATTTATACCCACCCGGTGGAAGCAAACATGATATACATAACTCCTGGTCAACGTTACAGCTTCCTCATCACCACCAAGGCAGACGGCTCGGCAAACTTTCCATTCGTTGGTAGCATGGATCTGGTAAGTTTCCCGTTTCCATTCATGTCCTTTCTTAGCTGACCAGTCAGAATCTATTTGACAGTCCACCAAAGTCTTTCAACCCCAATATAACCGGGTGGCTGATCTATGACGAGGACAGCAACTGGCCAGATGCGGCCAAGCTGGACGGTTCTTTCAATCCTGTTGATGACTTTGATTTGACACCGTTAGATGATCAGCCTCTCTTTGGTGAACCAAATCAAGTTGTGCAGTTAGATGTGATGATGGACAATCTTGGTGACGGAGCCAACTAGTAGGTGCTATGCGTTTCTAACACTTCCAGTTTCATATTCTGACCATTGTCCAGTGCATTCTTCAACAACATAACATATGTTCCTCCCAAGGTTCCCACCCTTTACACCGTCATGAGTTCTCAAGATCTAGCAACCAACCCGGTGGTTTACGGCACCTACACTCATAGCACTGTTCTCCAAAAGGATGACATTGTGGAGATCGTGCTGAACAACCTCGATCCGGGAATCCACCCATTCCACCTCCACGGCCACGATTTTCAGGTCGTCTGGCGCTCTGAAGACGATGCAGGAACATTTCAAGATTCAGGCATCACATTATCGGACTTCGCGCATGTGCCCATGAGAAGGGATACTGTTTTCGTATACCCTAATGGGAACTTGGTTCTACGCTTCAAAGCCGACAACCCAGGTTTTTTTTTCCTCTTTGCCCTCGTTCATTGTATGGTTTCTAACAATCGAGAATAGGCGTATGGCTTTTCCATTGCCACATAGAGTGGCATGTGCAATCTGGACTCTTGGCAACCTTTGTTGAAGCGCCTCTCGAAATTCAACAGTCCCTCACCATTCCTCCCGATCATCTTGACGTCTGCAAGAAGATGGGAGTGCCCACAGGAGGAAATGCTGCCGGAAATTCTGAGGATTTTTTGAACCTAGATGGGGAGAATGCACCGCCCAATCGGTTGCCTGACGGGTACGTTACTTCAGCAGAGTGACCTTCATCTGATACAGAGTCTGAGGACGAGTCGAATGGCTATTTCATGTTGGAATAGTAAGAGACAGACACCGATGATGATGGTGAAGATCTGATGTGGGAGGGAGGATAACTGCGCTTTCTGGGATGACGATGATGATAACATTTTTTGGCTACAAAATAGGTTTACCGGTCCAGGCATCGCCGCCCTGGTCTTTAGCTGCCTGACAGGTATACTGGGCGTGATGACGATCGCGTGGTATGGCTTTGCCGAGGGGGTTAGTGGCGGAGAGGACAAGAAGGTCCGCATTGAGGGTCAACAAGACGGAGCTGGGGATGTCAAGCTGAGGGACATGCCGTCCGGTTCGACATTGGTGAATGATCGGCGTGTGCATAAGCTGCGTAGAAACGAGACTCGTGCCAAGCTCAGGGGCGACGGATTACGAGTTTGATGGGGCCATCCATATGATATTTGATGGCACACGAGTGGATTCGGGACTTAATTTGTATCATAAGGGCTGTTTCTTATGCCATGTTGCCTCATAGTCCGATAGCTTGCTTCCATTTGGTTTGGGGATGCCAGAAGATTGGACTTTTCCTGAGGTTATTCGGCAGTTCTGAGTAGCTATCAATCAGAGGGATTATACCAAGAAGGCATGTTCACCGAATCTTTTTTGTGAAACTTTAGTGGTTCATGAATAGGCTGAGAGTTGACTATGATTGTACTTGCTTTCACAAGATACTCAATCACACTCTTTTCTAGGCCAGCTATATTTTAACGAGACTCAGCTGCTTCCACTCACACCAGTACTGTTATTGCCCCTCATCAACCCACGTTTTACATCTTCACATGAACATAATAGTCAGTTTAGAAAGCCTCTGGTGGCAGGGCTTGTCGCGATAAGCTTGAAGACCAAGGGAGTCGTCGATTGAAAGACGGCAGAAATGGCAACGCTGGTGACAACTCTGGACGCAGTACCAGTAGGTAATGATAACAGCAATAACCACATTGAAAATTACGTCTCAAATTTGCTGAATATCCTGTTCAAACCCATCTTTACCTATATCTACTGGACAAGAAGCTTTTGGTACAAATCTCGGCGCAAGAATCACACAGGCCTGTTTGTGGATATCTTGGAAGCTTGCCGATCACTATTGTCAAGGTTGATAGTATTAGCAAGCAGGAAGAAAACTTAATCATAAATCATCATCATCCCGTAAACAAGAGAGCCTTCGTGTATGCCGCCAATTCCATCCAACGGTCTGTTGCTTCAGGTAATTGCATATTTCTCCCGCCCAATCTCATGCCAACTTGAACAACCTACCGCACCAGGCAAGTCCCCGTCAACGTGAACACCATCAGGTAAACCAACCTGGAAGTGTTCGCTTCTCGATTATGTTGACAAGCTCCTGCAGATCTTTCGTCACGATTGTTTCATACCCTAGAATCTGCCCAAGGTAGTCTGGATTGTCTGCATTCTCCAAAGGGTTTTCAATGTTGAAGACGTTTTTCATCCGTTCACGGAACCGAGTCCGTTTTTTTCGGTCTTCCCCCGTGAGTGCTGCCTCGCCCCCGCTGTTCTTGATCTGCTGTTCATACATGGCGAGGTGGAGCCAGAGGCTGGTCTGATGGAGGATCTTCTTGATCTTTGCAAGTTGCTGTTGGGCTGTAGACAGTGGGAAGAAATTAAAGTTAGTACGTATCGCACTCGAAGTACGAGGCAATATGAGTGGTAGCAGACAGGAATGGGAAGCTCAGGGCATTTCTAACTTGCCTTGTTTTGCCTTGTTTCCGTCGTCATTTCGATGCCACGCATTACACGAAGAGACTCCCACACCTGAACTACCTACTACCACCCTAGCAACACTCGTAGTCACTTTGAATGTGGTTGTTGCGGTTGCCCACCACACAGTGTGACCAACAAGGTACCAGCCACCAGACCCTGTGACGGCTCCCACAACCGCAGCTGTGGCAATCCACGACCACTTGGACTATCGCTTCGAGTTTCTCTCCACTGTTGCATATGTGTACAAGTTTTCCACTTCTTTTAGTGAGTTTCCGAGGGTATCGATTGCGGTTTGAAGTTTTACTATCTGGCTCGCTGCCTCTTTCTTTGTTCCTATTAGACAGTCAGGTCCGTTCCTGCAAAGATTCTGGCAAAAGAAAAAAAAAACAGGCGACGGCCATATCAGGTAGGTAATTACCTTCGTCTTCCCTGCATCGCACTTGTCGAAAGGCTTGATGCACCTCATATTGCATTTTCTCCAGCTTCTGGGCTGATTCGTTGATCCTTTTATGCAGTTCGGTGCAACTGAGCTGTTTAGGCTCGATCTGTTTGAAACTTTCAATATAAAAGCACCAGAAAGAAACCATTCACGGGAAAACCAGAAGGTTCATTGGATCTTAGGGGATTACATAAACATTGCTGTAGCACCCAGACCACCGAGAGGGCTGTAAATGCAGCTGCTTGAAGAAAGTTGCTGGCCGTTCCTATCGATGCTGTTATGCTCTGAACATTTTGCATTCCACTGGCCCATTTCAATACGATGCTAGGGCCTAAAGACGAAACATCTATCTCATGATGACCTTTTTGCTAATACGCGAATACACGTGGTAAGTTTGTCTTGATTCCAAAAAGAAAAAGTGGAATACAAAGGGTGAATCTTACAATCCATAAGTCCACTCATCGCGATTCTCTGTCTGCAGGTTCTGGCATTGAAGGTCTGTCGGCAACACCTTTGCAGAGTTCTCTGCCTTGTGAGTTAAGAACTGACGGAGAAAGATCTGAAAATTGTTTCCCTCAACGCCCTCTATTGATTTTCCTGGAGGAAGGTTGGGTATGAACTGGACATTGTGCTTCTCCCGCAGTCTTAGTAAAGACAGAGCATCGCCTGAGCTGAAGAGACTGTTGCATAGCCGTTGGATATCATCTTCGACACTTTGGTCGGGGCCGAGGGGGCTCTTGCGTTCCAAGACAATCTAGGAGCATGTCAGTCCTCAAACGTGAAGTCTCATGCTGTGGCGGAATACGAATGACCACTCACTTGTATAGAGCAGTGACTATTATTGGATTGCGGATAGTTCAGATCCGCTTTCCACAAATCATGGTCAGCTACTGAGGCTGCGCGGAATACAGATGCTAATCCTCGGTTGACTGTATCCTCGGTGGCATCAACATTCGAATGCAGAACCAGAAGGTACAACTTTGTCGTCTCTGACATCTTGGGGATCGGAATCCTGCTGCGCCCGAGAACCAAGTGTGATGGAAAGTGCCGTCATCAACAACCACTGATGATACATTGGCATTATTTGTATCGAGGAAAAGCAGGAATGGAAAAGGCCGGAGGACACCGGAGTTTGAGTCGTAGTAGCGTGAAGAAGGTTTGCAAACGAACTTGGAGGGCATTGTGCAGAAGGGGGCGGGCCGCCTCTGCTGCAACCCGTTCATGACCGGTTATATTCATTGGGATATGCCTGTATGTCTGATAAGGATCAATATTTATGCATTCAACAAGCCTCATGCCATGTCTTTTGATGAAGATTGGACGTCGCCCCTGTCAAGAATGCTTCTTTTCTCGTGTGACATGAGGGATATGACTGCCCAGTCGTTGAACAAGCTGGTTGAGCCCAACAAGCTGAAACAACCAGCTTTCTAAGGTTCCCCTCGTTTGCTGCTCAGTTACCAACCACATTTCGAACTTAAATGACCTTCAAATACCTAGCATGTTCACCGATCACTTTCTGGCATAGGCGGACTGCACCCAGCGATCAAATGGCAAACAATTCACTCATTCAAAAGTGCGAATCCCGCACACAGCCATGGCCATGAATACCTCTCAGGACGGCCGAGCGATGAGGATCTCGAGATTGAGATCAATGCCTTCTGCCACGACACCATCGACTTCCTCGCCAGTTATCTTGCCACAAGAGAGGCAATTGCTCACAATCATGCGCCAGGAGGTCATATGAATGGCAGCAACGGCAGTACGGACATAAGTACACGACACCGATTTCCCTCTCTCATCCAACGGGGCAAACTAACTGACCCTTCCAACTCCCACAGCCAAAGCACTACCCATCCCAAACAAGTTCATCACCCTCATCGCCACCCACGACCAACTCCAAATGCAGCTCGTCCCCCTGCGCAACATCCTCCACCAAACCCTCCACAAAGCCTGGATCCGACTCCTACGATCAAACTTCTACCTAGTTTCCAGGTATCCACCCCATCCTTTCTCCTCTCCCCACCAGCATCTCTCCTAATCCCCAATCCTACAACATCAAAAACAGCTAACCCTCTCACCCAGCCTCTTCCTCAAACTCACCAACCCCCTCCTCACAACTAACACACCTCTCTCCACCCTCCTCTCCATCCTCCTCGCTGCATCATCAGCCGACACACTAGCCTACCGAACACTCCTCTACCTCCTCTCATCTAAAACAAAAGACATCCCAGATCAAAGCCCGCCTAGACGAAGAAAGCTCCTTCTTCAAACAATCCGACACCAACAACCCTGACTTCTCAGCCTTTACCCAAACCTGGCTCCTCACGGCGGACACCTCGTCAAACTAGGCGCCAAATGCCACTCCTGGATCCCACAAGATGATGATGAGAGGCAGCAACTCCTGACCGGTTCCCACGGACACAACCCAACCACTACTTCCGAGAGTGACCGGGGCTGGGCATGAGCAGAATGGTACGCCGGGCGCCTGGGCGGAAGCAGCGAAGGGTGGTTCTGGGAGAACAAGGTCGACGAACTAACCGGCAGAGTGTACACACTTTTCACTGTTAGGGATTGATTAATACAGTAATATCCCGTAACACATGTGGTGGTGTTGACTTAGTCTCCCCCAATACCCCTGAACCCCTGAGCATAAGCACCGCATAAACCATCCCCACACCAACTCAGCATCCCGATTTCACAACCAAATCCAAACAAAATGATATCAAAAGAAGAAAATATTAACCTTATGTAAATAAAATAAAAAGTTATGTACAACCCAAACAAAAAAGAAACCGTGTCAAGAACTTTCGGCAAAAAAAGAAAAAAACCAAGAAAAGGAAGAAAAAACCGAAAGCTCCCCCTTCCCCCCCAACAAAGTGAGATACAACATGCACGTATACCGCATTTAACGGGATACCAAGAGAACATGCTGACAACCCTCCCCTCCAGTGATGGTCCCTTTTGCACACACTCCCTGTTGTACCATGACCACATATCACCCCCAACCAACCAACCCACCAACCAACCCACCAATCAACCCACCAACCAACCAGCCAATCACACCAGCCCAAACGCCGCCCTGAAGGGGAAACTTCCAATCCCAATATGCAAACAATGCAACCCGACAACTAAACTGATCCGAACAGTCCGCTCTCACACCAACCATGCCATGCTCCCCTCCGGCCATGTTCCAACCAACCATTAACGTACAACAGCATCTTTCTGGCTTGTCGTGGGCAGACGGTTCATCCAACCCCAACAACCATATCTTACAGCACCACTCCCACAGATTCTCGTAGAAGCCGAGAATGTGCCTTACTCCTGCCTCCTCTTGGCAATCCTTCTAGCCTCCCTCCTGGCCTCAATGTCACCCTCAGCGAGCCACCTGCTCGCCTTGACCAGCTGGATCACGTTCACGACCTGCTTGAAGGCCATGACGGGGAAGCTCACACCAGTGATAACCCAGGGCCAGAAGCTGTCCATCTTGTTCGCCCTCGCCATCTCGAGCGCCCCGGCGCTGTAGGGGTTGGCGAAGATCATGCTGAGAATGCTGGAGTTGACCTGGGCGCCCTGATGAATGGCGGCGGCGGTCGAGGGAGGAACGGTTTCAAGAAGAGAGGGCGAGAGGAGCGGGGAGCTGAAGGAGAGGAGGTACAAGCCGACGAAGAAAGCCTCGTTCAGGAAGCAGGCGATGAAGAGGACGTTCTGGTTAAGGAGGATAAAATGTTAGTGACGCAGTTCGTCGTAAAAGTAAGCTGGAAAGGTAAGTACCTTGTTGGTGTAGTAGAGGTTCAGGAGGAAGGAACGGGACTTGTCGACGTTCTTGTGGGAGGTGTTGCTGCCGCCAAGGGCAAGGGTGGCGTACATGTGCATGTCTGAAGTCGAAAGTTAGCATTGCGCTCCTAATCTAGCACCGGGGAGAAGCATAGCTCACAGTGGCTGGCAAGATCAAGAGAGATCAGGAGCTGGAAGAGAATGGCCCACCGGGGAAAGGCAGAAGCGAGGAAAGTCAGAAGGCAGGAAGTAGTGCACCGATCCGTAACTGCATGAGCATGTAAGCATCTTGCCGCACGTTTTGTAACTATAGAGAGTAAGTGCTTACCCATATCAAGCACGGCGCCGAAGCGCGTACTTTGATTGTACGCTCTGGCGGCAATTCCATCTAATGCGTCAAGCAGACAACTGATGGAGTATAGCAGTGTGCAGGTTCTAGGATGAATGGGCATGTAGTAGAGCGACGCAACAGCGAGGATGATTCTGGCGTATCCGATCAGGTTGGGATAGAAAAGGAAAATGTTCTCGGCGGGCTCGTCATCGTCGAGTTCATCGAGGATATCTCGTGGAGCGTTCTCCTGTTCCATGAAAGGGGCAGCATTGCCGTTGACGGTGGTGGTATTCTTTTCTTGTTGCGCGGCCGCGGCCTGTCTCCTCGTTGTAACACCTGCCATCTTTCTTGTCTGATAGTCTATCGTCGATGAGAGAAGAGTTGTGCAAATATCATGCGGCGACTTGAGGGCGATGCCGGCTCTTCCGAATTGCGCGAAAAGGGGTAATCGTGGGGCTCTCGATATGAGGGTTCCAGTTGGGTCTGAAGCAAGGCGCCGTCGATTTGTTATCGCGGGTTGCCAATGCGGCTCTGGGGGGATTGGCTTCTCCAGAGGGTTGATTACAAAAATATAGGGTATGAATGAGCGTAAGAAAAACTTGTGGTGTTTTCTCTTGGAAAGGAGACCAGCTTCGAACAAAGACCGAGATTGAGGTCGCCGGGGTTTCGGGCAGTTGATGACGGAGTTTTGGCAGATAACACCAGATGCAGCCAGGGAGTGGATTCATTCGATTGCTTCTGCCATGAAATCGCTTGGCCCAAATTTTGGGACCCAGAATGCCAAGATGCGATAAGAGGGTCGATAAGAGCTTCCATCTGCCCCACATGTCCACGCCAAGCCGGCTGTCGTAATTGTTAAGCCATCCTGACCATCAAAGCCATGACAATTCAAAGACACACCGGTCCCCAGGGTTCGGGTCTGAGCTGACTGAATCTGAGACCGACACCTCTTAGCATCCGCCAGCCCGGTCACTTGTCTCTCGCAGCCGTTCGCAACGTCAAAGGTAGATCTGCCGCTTCTAAACGACCGGATCGCCCGGCACCGTTCTTATGTACATCCCGTCATCCCCCGAGTCCGAGATGGGGACGGTGGAAAGCATGGAACCAGCAACGTCCGCGTGGAGAGACTACTCCGCGTAGAAGTGATCATATCCGTAAGAAGTCATGAACTTTACTGAGGCTTTTTCAAAATCTTTTCGAAGCGAATTTATCACGCGGCGATCAAGCTGATGGGAGTGTGGGCTGTGGACGTCTCATTCGGCTGATAGGGTCTGTGCTTGCATTGTCGAATGCCCTTGTCGAGCGCCGCATCTAGGCTGAATAGGGATGGATGGTCGACAAGGTTGCAGAAGTGGGAAGCGGTGGAAGGGGAAAGGCGAAGAAGGATAGCATAGCGCCGTCGACGAGGGGCAGCCGGATGTTACTCCGGGCACTTCCAGACAAATCAGAGCTGCGGCCGGACACGCAGCCCGGCGGGGGTTGACGGGAGTTTCCAGCTTCCTCTCTATCTATCTTGCGTTCTGCAGCGAGACGGGAAGCAATCCCAGCTAGGTAGGTCGACAGCTAGGCTGGCGAGTTGAAACTGTTGCGGATCTTCCTCTGTGCTTCCGCCCCCATCACATTGCAGCTTCATTGCGACTTTCCAGGTTGCTACGAGCTGACTTGGCTGTCCGGGCTCCTGTTGGAACTGCCAACACAGCAACCAAGTACCAACCTACATACAGGACACAGCTACACGCCGACGTCGGCAGCATAACCGCCGGTCAAGGCCAGCTACGGCTTATGGCTTCCTGGTTCCCGTGCTGCGATCTGCTGCCCGTCAGCGATGTCGTCCTCTCGTTCAGAGCTGGGGCGAACTGATATACCAAAGCTCACTACGAATAGGCACGGCCCGACGGCGGACGGACGAGGGGTCCGGACAGTCGGGAATCTCGCCAATCAGTCGTCGCACAATGTCTCAATACGGTGCCAAAAAAGAAAGCTTCGAACGCGTGTGTGACCTGTCGTTGGTCGTGAGACACGGCGAAAAGAGACAGGATAGACATTCAGGTGCAGCAAAACATCCCGACCGACATATATCTACTTGCCTATCTGATTCCCTCATATCATGTCTCAATGGTGATCAACAGGGCTGACAGCGCTGGAGGGAGGGAGGGAGCTGAACATTCATACCTCGTAGCTAATACAAGGTATTAAGACAGTGGCCTGGTCTGGCGTGGAGACGCACTTGCGGGAGTTGAATTCTTTGACGGCGGCTTTCGAGGCTTGATTGGGAGAAAGTCTGTGCGTTCCTGACCCACGGCACATCGAGACGAGAGTCGAGCCAACAAGGGCCAGCAAGGGGTCCTTGCGCCGGGCCAGGGTCTTCCCAGCCCCAAAATGGACGGTTGACCTTTTGCGGAGGCACTGGGGGGAGGGGACACAATTTCACACCACATGCATCACCAGATTCATCACATTACCGTAGGCAAATGGTACTCTCAGAAGGACAGGACGTCTTTTACATTGAATCCGCCGGGTGCCGGATACCCCCCCCAACCTATTCGCTTCCGCCTTAGTGCCAAGCGGCAAGCAGTGCACCCAGACCTGAGATGACAGTCAGCATCTGTGTAGGTACTGTTGTATGTATGTACCACCTATTATAAGAAGCACCCACCACACCTTGTTTTTTCCCACTCCTCGAAAATCTCGAATCTGGACCCCAAAGAGCCGATCCCCTATTCCATCTCAGCTCAGCTGGCCGGGACTCATCCAACACTTCCCCGCCTCCCGTACTTCCTGGTTTCTCCGGCCACTTGAGAGTGCTACCTCACCTTGCCGACCTTGACCTTGCCCCTGCGGGGTTGTCAAACTTCGCATCCACCGTCCTGGGCCCGCAAACCGCTAGTCTCTAGGGGACTTGCCAGTCTCGAAGCCCCCTCCTCGCCTGACGAGCTCGTGCCTGTCCTCTGCATCGTTCGATAAAACCCAACGCCCCCCAGCTTCGTGTTGACTGTACCTGGTCATCCTTGACCTATCCCCTTCTCGAACCTCAAGAGACTGGTCTCATAGACACGCAGCTGCCCCTCTGCCAGTCGCCACGAACCGACCAACGGCTTTTCTTCACCAGCTGAACTATCAACGCCACAATACCCAACAACACACGACCGCTTCTCCTTGTCGTGGCGCCGTCCCTTAGTCGCCGATAGCACCACTACCGCAGTACCGCCCAAAACCGCACGCCGCCTAGATCTTCGTGTGGGGTAGGATAGGTTTTTTATTCTATCAAATCCCGCCTGCCGAAATCCCACTTTCCCTAGACACGCCCACAACACAAACTCACCCCCAAAGACGACCATCGCACATCGCAACCATGTCAGACCGTCATCCCACTCTGCTCCAGCCCTACTCTGAGCGGGCCAAGACGGCCACTCACCCACTCTCCCGGTACCTCTTTCGGTTGATGGACCTCAAGGCCTCCAACCTCTGTCTCAGCGCCGATGTCACAACGGCTCGGGAACTCCTGGCGCTTGCCGATAGGGTCGGCCCGTCCATCGTCGTCCTCAAGACTCACTACGATTTGATCTCGGGATGGGACTACAACCCGCAGACCGGCACTGGCGTCAAGCTCGCCGCCCTCGCCAGAAAACACGGCTTCCTCATCTTTGAGGACAGAAAATTCGTCGACATTGGAAAGACAGTCCAGATGCAGTACACAGCCGGCACTGCCCGCATAATAGAATGGGCACACATTACCAACGCCAACATCGACGCTGGCAAGGACATGGTCCGTGCCATGGCGGAAGCGGCGGCCAACTGGAAGGCACGCATTCACTACGAGGTCAAGACGTCCGTCTCTGTTGGCACACCAGTTGCTGGCCAGTTTGATGATGGGGAAGAGCAAAACAATGGCGGGAGCGACAGAGACTCTGACGGGCGAAAAGGAAGTATCGTCTCCATCACCACCGTCACTCAGTCCTTTGAGCCTGCTGACTCACCGAGATTGGCCAAGACCAACGAGCATGGCGATGAGCTCGTCTTCCCCGGCATCGAGGAACCGCCAATGGACCGCGGACTGCTCTTATTGGCGCAAATGTCGTCCAAGGGCTGCCTGATGACCAAGGACTACACCCAGGCCTGTGTCGAGGCCGCTCGCGAGCACAAGGACTTCGTCATGGGTTATGTTGCGCAAGAAGCCCTCAACTCTGCTCCAGATGACAACTTTATCCACATGACTCCTGGCTGCAAGCTACCACCACCGGGCGAGGAGGAGAACGGACATGTCGAGGGCGACGGCTTGGGCCAGCAGTACAACACCCCGGCCAAGCTCATCACCCTCCTCGGCACTGACATCGTCATTGTGGGACGTGGCATCATCCAGGCCGCGGACCCCCCGACAGAGGCTGAGCGCTACAGGAGGAAAGCGTGGAAGGCGTACCTGGCTCGTCTGAGTTAAATGAGCTGAACAAGAACTTGGCGCTGGGGAAACGGATGGGAAAGGCTATACATGGCTTGAAAAGCGGCATATATGTGGTGATGGGAACATCCGGATTTTGATTTGCTGCCTGGGACAGGGTACAGCAGGTTTCTGCGAGTAAGAGAGAGGGCGGGTTAGGGTCGGGATGGAAGGATACATAGGAAGGCGATTGATGGAGGGGCGTTTGGCGACATTTAGATTTGGCATGAGTGAGCGTGTTAAAGCATGATCTATGAAGTGTGCGCAAACTACAACGACGGTCTGGATTCATGTATGTATTAGTCGGGTCCCCGGAACAATACATACTGGATGACTTGCATGCGGATTCGTCCGCCAGTCGCCCGCTGATTCACACAGCATACTTTTGTCGATCAACGCGCCAATCGGAGGGATTCGTGTATCTGGTTTGTCTGACAGGCCACCGACGGCCCTTGCCTGAAGACAGACGCTGAACCAGGGCCCGGAGTTAGCGGTCCTACCGGCAAGGCGGGCGAGCAGTCTTAGGTGAGCCTTGGCGAAGGATATCGGACGGATCTGATTGTCCCCCCCACTTTTGGGACCTTCTTGTTCATTGATTGATGGAGGGGGACCGGCGTCATGTCATTCCTTTGACGGTTACCTACCTGCATCGCAATCCAATCCAACCGCCAACAACCATAGCGATCGACGGTCATCGAGTTATCGACCACGTTATGCGCCTAGCCCGCGTGCTGAACCCCTGGAATTTTAATTGACGTTTTACCACAATCTGAGCTCATCTCTCTTTGCGTTGCGACGAGCGAGTCCGTCTTGGGGCCCGGCGAACTAGTCCGAGTCGATACTCCACTTCCCCGGACCTGAGTCCGCGCGCTCCAGTGCTTGGGACCTCGTTGCGCACCGCTACCGTTCCCCGTTTCCCGCCCCGTTTCCGGTGGATCCCTCTCGGCAGCGCACTCCCCAAGTCGATCTGATGTCCACTTCGAGTCCCGGCGATGCGGGAGCATGGCCTGCTGCCGCCAACGGTGCCTCGTCCGAGTACCCTGATGCCGGACTGAGCAATGACACCGCCGCCGCCGAAGACAATGCGCCGGCCCGGCCACCGCCGAGGAAACGGAGGAGGATCGTGATCTCTTGTACCGAATGTCATAGGCGCAAGCAAAAGGTTTGTCTCAGTTCTGATGTCGCTGTTGGACAAAGGCTAATGAGTGAATGGACAGTGTGACCGACAGCTCCCTTGCACGAACTGCATCTCACGAAACAAACATAGCGCATGCCACTACGAAACCGGTGCGCCGACAGCAAGACAACAGCAGAGACGCCAACAGCTAGTTGCCCCTACGAATGACACCACCGATGGCGCAGACGGTGGTGGAGGGACCTCCAACTCGGGTTCAGGCTCCGGCTCAACAACCACAGCCACCTCCCCTGACATGGGCAAATCCCCCATCACGTCCTCTTCATCAACGACAACCCACCACACCGGCAGCGATCTCTCCGAGCACATCGCCACCAACGGAGGTAAGCCCGTCACCAAAGTCGCGTCCGAAACCTTTGGCTACTCTGGCGCTGGCACGCTCGGTTTCCTCCGTAAAATCGAAGAGTCCACCACTGGCGACGAGAACCTGCCCCCACCCCCCGGGCAACCTACCTCGATTGACCAAACTACACCCTCCATCTCAGACGGGTTGACAAGAGAGAAGTACAAATCCTTGATCCGGCAACTCCCTGCGAGGGTCCACATCGAGAAGCTAGTCGACATTTACTTTCGGGAGTTCAACTGGCAGTATTATGCCCTCGACAGGACTTTGTTCGACAGCTTGCTCGCGCAATGGTACACCCTCCCCTTTTCCATCCTCAGTCAAGGCGGGCCATCCCAAATCCCGCTATCACTGAGGCCGTTTCCGGGGTTGCTGTTCAATATTATTGCTATTGCTCTCTTGACCCTTTCGTCAGATGACAGGGAGTTCGAGGGGCTGTTGTATGCAGGGTTGAATATGACTTTTGAGGATTTGGCGAATGATTACTCTGACTCTGGGCTGCAAGTTTTGCAAGTGCTGGGCAAGAGATCAATGACGCTCACGACAGTCTTGGCTGGGTTTGCCAGGGCGAGTTTCCTCAAATATGTCGGCTTGGTGACGGAAAGCTGGCATGCGATTGGGAGTGCGATTAGAGATGCGCAGGAGATTGGGCTGCACAGGGATAGTTTGGATCCGAGGCCTCCTTCTGGGGCGACGTTGCAGGAGGTGTTGGAGGTGCAGTGGGAGGTGCAGAGACGGAGAAAGATATGGATGACGCTTGTGGTTTGGGATGTGCACATGGCTGGCGTGCTGGGTCGGCCGACGACGATCAACCTGACGGCCGTGCCGCCGAGCTTGCCGGTTGATGTGAAGTGGGACTCGCCGGGTGCCAGCCCTTCGGGGGAGTTGATGCCGATTGTGGAGCGGGGGGAGAATGAGCCGCCTACGCCGTTGACGAGGGCGGTGTGGGCGTATCATCTTATGGCGCCGATGAGGGAGATTCTGGAGCTGGAGAAGGAAGGGCCGTGCCCGAGGGATTTTGGGAGGGTGGATAAGCTTCATGAGGAGGTTGTTTCGATTGAGAAGAAGACGCCACCTTTTTTCAGGTTGGAAAATCCGGACACGAGGTTTGATGATAGGGAGGATTGTTACTGGTTGCCGTTGGCGAGGGTTATTTTGCCGCAGCTGTCGTCTTTTGAGCTAATGGCGTTGCACAGGCCGTATATTTTTACCAGGCCAAAGAGTCGGACGGAGGCGCTCAAGGCGAGTTTGGGGATGTTGAATGCGCAGAGGTTGCACTTCATGGCGCTGAGGCCGGCTTTATACAAGACGTAGGTCACCCCCTATTACCCCGACTCCTGTTGCCCTTTCTAACCCAACCCAGATTCGCCCTCTTCTTTGGCACCTTTGACGCCATCGTCCTCATGGCAGCAATTTACATTCTCTTTCCCCGTGAACACCCAGAGCTCGTCCAGTCCGCCCTTCAACACTTCCAGTGGGCAGTCGAGCGCTTCGAGGCAATGTCTGAGCGCAACGCTCTCGCCAAAGCAGCCCTGGGTGTCCTCCACGCTGTCCGCCTTCGCCTCCGACGCTCTCTCGATTCCGTCACCAACAAGTCACAATTGGCCTCATCCGGCACCAGCCCTTCAACCACCACAACAGTCACCTCCAAAGCCAACCCTTTGTCCCAGTCCTCTTCCTCCACCAACACCAACGCCGCTGCTTCCAGTGGCGGCGGCCACCACTGGGAAACCCACACCCCGCGCCGCGCCTCCCGTTCCTCATCTTCCACTGGCGCCGGTAGCGCCATCTCCCCCAACCCTCTTCAGGTCCCCCTCGGGCCCTTGGATTTCTCCCAACCGGGAAGCAGCACCTCTGTCACACCAACAACAGACCGCAACTTTTACTCTGGTGGGCAAGTAGACTGGACGCTGCCAAGTGACTTTAACTGGGCTTCCCTTCAACCTATATATCCCACACATGATTTGATCTTTAATGATTTAGTCGGCGTAGGGGACACAAATGGGAATGGCCTGAGTTGGGACACGACAACTACTGTACCTGGACTGGGGGGGCTGACTACTGTTGTCGGGGGGAGGGAGCAAGTCCAACAGCCACCGCAGCAGCAGCAGCAGGGGGTTCAAGGTCAGGGACAGCAAGGGGGGGTGAACTGGCAGCAGTTTGAGGGTGATTTTGGGAATGATAGCGTTTGGAGTTTGCTGAATCAGTTTGGGCCGATGTAGGTTGCGTGTATCGGGTGTTGACTGGAGTGTAAGATGAGGGTTCTATGGGTTGATCTATGAACATCGTCAACTGTTAGGTATGGCGTATGGATGGCTAGGTGTGGGTCAAAAAGTGATTATGGTATCGCCGGAGATTTTGGTTCAACTTTTTGTAGTTTCCAAAGACATAGTTTACATATTTATCTTCATGTCTCACAACAGCCCGTACAATACGCTCGATTCAAACCCTGTCTCGACACCTTCACCACCCCTATCTCCTACCAAGAGTCCCTCGCCATCCATCGTGATGTTTCCACACTCCACCTAGTTTACCGTCAAGCAATTACATAAGCCCGCATGGCTCAGTGGTAGAGCGCATCACTAGTAATGATGAGGTCGTCAGTTCGATTCTGGCTGTGGGCAGTTCAAACATCCTAACTATCAACGAAGTTGACTTTACTTTTGTATTTTTGCCCCTATCCTTTTTTCATCCTCTTACGTGACACCGTTAGGTCAAACAAACCCCTTTTGCCCCTTTTTCCCCACATCGCCTCCGTCGAGTAAGAAACCAAGTAGTTTACCGCAAACATATACAGACAGACAAACATATATGTTGTTGACCTTAGGCATCATGAAACACAGAGGGAAAGAAAAAAGTGCGCAAAAAGTGATTGATTATGTTGGATCTTGTTCATTCTGCAAAGGATTAGATCATGATATTGAACGATAAATCAAAATGTGCCATGCCCGAAGGGGGCCTACTATCACATCGCACATACACAGTCTTCACCCTTATTCGTATACTGATTCAATTTCCCCTTCTCAAGATTTACTCAACAGGCCACCCCAAAAACAACATAAACATGATGTACAACCCATCATTCCGATCTCTCATTGCTACTACTCTTCCATCATTAATACAAACAAAAGTAACACAAAACAAAATATACATAACAAGCTCCGGCCCCCCTCCATTAACTCCCAGATTTGTTTCCCAATAAAAAATATAAAAAAACAGCCCTCGACGAAAAAAAAAAAAATGAATCCCACACCTTGCCCGCCTGCTAAACCAACATGCACAAAATTGATATCATTCAAACAACCCCCCTCCCCCGCCCCTCTTTCTTCCATACCCCTCAAGCCCCCTTCCTCTTCTCCTCAACCGGCGTCCCAACCTCGCTCTCCAGCGCAGTAATATTCGTCTCTGTCCCCAAAGCAGCAGGCGGATTAGTCCAGTCACTAGCCCCATCATCAAAATCCGACTCCTCACTACTACTGAACTCGTCATCACCACCACGAGGAGTAACAACCGTCGTGCCACTGCTGACCTTTCTCAACTTGTCTCCAGTCAACGTGGGCTCTTCAGCTTCTTTTTCATTCTCAGACTCCGACTCAGACTCCGACTCAGCTTCGACATGTTCAATATCATCGTCAGTAAACTCAGAGGCCGCGTCGTCAGCAGTCTTGGTTTCAGTTGTGGCGGCTTCAGTCTTGGGCTGGTCGATGACCTCCTCCTCATCCTCGGATTCAGACTCCGACGAAGAAGACGCCTCCTCCAGCTCGGGCGAAGAAGCACGGGAAGAAGCAGCGGCCTTGGCAGCGGCAAGAGCAGTCCCATCCTTTTGCTCAACCTCTTCCTCATCATTATCATCCTCAGACTCACTGCTCTCCTCCTCCTCAACAACAGGAGCAGCAGCCCCCTCAACAGGAGTAGCCTCATCACCAGCCACCGACTCAGCCTCATCCTCCGATTCATCAACCGGAATCTCATCAACCTTGATCTCCTCAGTCTCTTGGGGAATCTCAACCTGCTCCTCCTCATCTTCCTTGACAACCGGGACATTCTCCTTATCCTCCCCCTCCACCTCTCGATCCCCCATCAAATCCCCATACCCCTTCCCAGCCTTGTTCCCACTCGCAGCCCTGCTCTTAGGCGTAGCCGCCATCGGAGTCCAGCTCTCCTTCCTAAGGCCCCTGCTCGCAGCACCGCCAGCAGGGTTCCTAACGCTCTGGCTTCTCTTGATGCCGCCGGCAGGGATGTTATTGCTGATCTGCGTCAAGCTAAAGTTCCTCTTAGCCTCAGGACTGAGACCAGACTGAGCAAGCGCGATACTGATCGCAGCCGAGGTCCCCCTAGCCTTGTTCGGACCGGCAGTATTAAGCGGTTGCTGTCCACTAACAACCCTCTTTCTGCTCAACGTAGACGAAAACTCCCTGTTGCCGCCACCGGGACCCTTCTTCTCGGGCAGGCCGCTGGCAGTCTTCTTCATAAGCAACACCTTGGAAAGATCCATGACACCCTCCAGCACCTTGCGCTCCATGTGCTCGGACTGGGTGGTGAGATCTTCAACCTCCTCACGGCGGAACTTGCAGGCAGCCTCGAGAGTAGACAGCTCAGAGCAGAGGTTGTTCTTGCGCGAGTTGAGATCCTCTTGGTCAAGGCGCAAATCAGCCAGGCTGGTCTTGATACGCTCCTCTTCCTCCTTGAGCTCGGCCAAGAAGGCAGTCTTGAGATTGTCATGCTCAACGCGGAGGGCGGCATTGGCTTCCTTGACTCTGGTCTCTTCTTCCATGAGGTTAGAGAGCAACTCAATCTTGAGACGGTCATTGTCCTCCTTCATGGAAGCACGAAGCTCTTCTTGCTCAGCCTTAAAGGTGGCCTTGAGAGCCTCTTGCTCAGCTTTCAGCTGGGCCTTGAGTTGTTCATGCTCCTCCTTGAGTTGGGCCTTGGCCTGCTCATACTCTTCCTTCAGAGCAGCCTTGAGCAAATCATTCTCCTCCTTAAGGGTGACCTGGAGCTTATCGTTATCGGCGCGGAGCTGCTGATTGACCTCGCGAAGTCTGAGCTCTTCCTCCTGGAAGCTCTTGATGAAGCTCTCACGGAGAGCCTCCTGGTCAGCGCGAAGGCCGGCATTGATCTCCTTGAGAAGCGACTCTTCCTCTCTGAGATTGGCGAGATAGGTGTCACGGATGGTCTGCTGCTCTTCCCGGAGGGCATCGTTCAACTCCTTAAGCCTGTCCTCCTCTTCACGAAGGTTGGCCAAGAAAGTCTCCTTGAGCTTATCCTGCTCCTCCTTCAAGGCAACATTGGTCTCCATGATGCGTGCTTGCTCTTCCTTGAGGTTGGCGATAAAAGACTCCTTGAGCTGGTCTTGTTCAGCCTTAAGGGCGACGTTGGCTTCCATGATCCGGGTTTGCTCCTCCTTCAGATTAGACAAGAAAGTCTCCTTGAGGAGCTCTTGCTCCTCCTTGAGGGACGTGATCGTCTCCTTGAGTCGGGCCTCTTCGCTCTGAAGGTTGGACATGAAGGCAATGGTAATCTGCTCCTGCTCTTGAGGAAGAGTGACAGAGATATACTGCTTGAGGCGCTCCTGTTCCTCGCGAAGATCGGAAATCTGAGCCTCAACCTGCTGCTTCTCCTCAAGCTTGCGCTCCAAGGCAACGATGGTCTCCTGAAGTATCTTCTCCTTGTCCTCATGCTCATCGGCGATGCGTTGAGTCTGAGCAGCAATGAAGATGGCGAGCTCAGCAGCAGTAGCCTTGACCTGAGAGTGAACCTCGTCAAGAGTGTCCAGCCGCCCGAACGCCTTGTCGGCAACCTCAGTATGGCCGACAAGAACATCAAGCTTCTCATTGACAGCAGTGTCATCGTACTTTTCGACAGGAATCTCAACGCGCTCCTGGATAGCCTGGGCCTTGGTGTGGAGCTGCTCATAATGCTGACCAACCGTCGAGACGAAGTCTTCAAGGGTCTGAAGAATCTTGGGCTGGTACTCGGCAACCTGGTCATTGACACTGCCGACCTTGGTGATGGCCTCTTGAACTGTGTCACGAGTGAGGGAATGTTCAGTCTTGGCCTCAAGCTGGCCTTCATCAGACTTGGTAACAAGCGCCTCAACCCGCTCAAACACAGTCTTGGAAGCCTCCTCCATCCTCTCCATCGAGTCGGTGACAGCAGACCCAAGAGTATCAACCAGTTGTTTGAGCTCCTCAGCAATAGCCTTGTTGCCAACAACTGCCGCCTCCATGTTGGCATCTCGCTTCTCACCCTTGGCAGCCCGTTCCTCATGAAGAAGCTGGAACTCGTCATACTTGCCCATCAGATCAGCAATCCGCTCATCCAATTTGGCAATGACAGTGTCGCTGGCGGCTTGAACCTTCTCGTTGGTCTCCAAGTTGGCAGTCGAAAAACCAGCCTTGGACTCCTCGACATCAGTCTTGAGAGCATCAAGCATAACCTTCAAGTCGTCGCCAACAGTGTCGTTCTTGGTAATAGCCTCCTTGATAGTAGTGCTGAAGCCATCAAGCAAAAGATGAATCGAGTCCACCCCCTTTGCCCCCTCCTCCAGCTTGCCCCTCAACACGCCATGGAAGTCCTCCAAAATAGCCTTGACCTCCCCAACCCGCTCACCGACACCGACAATCTCCGCCTGCCTATCCTCCGTTGCTTTCTGGGCATCCAGAGCATGGAAATCCATGCACTCCTTCAGCTCCCCAAGCTGAAGCTCGAGGTTGTCCATGTTCTCCTTTGTAGACAGCGAAGCCAAATCAACCTTCATGATGTTCTCAATGAGCACCTTGGTATCAAGACAAACTGCCTCGACAGCCTCGACGTCGGTCTTGGTGATTCGCTCGGGGTCGTCCAAAGCCTTCTCATGGCGCTCTTTCATCTCGTCAAAAGCAGCAACGACCTGGTTGACCAGTGACTCGACCTTGAGAATATCTTCCTTCTGAGAAACAATCTCCAACTGGCTAGCCACGCCACCCACGCTCTCTCTAGTCTCGAGGATGAGCGTCTCCAACGCGTCGATGTTATCCTTCTTGGATAGGGTGTCAACATGACTGACCAGGCCGGCAAGGGATTCTCTGGTCTCCAGAATGAGTGCCTCCAAAGCATCGATATGATCCTTGCGCACGCCCTGCTCGCCGTCAATGAGATCGTCCAGACGAGCCTTGGTATTGCGAAGAATGGTCTCGATGGCCTCAACATCCTCCCTAAGGGCGGGCTCATCATTCTCGCTCGGTACTCTTGGTTCCCTTGGCTTGCGGGGGGGCGGATCGCGGGTTGACATCTCAATCACCGTCGCCTGGATCTTCTTGAGTGCATCCTCCATCGAAGCAAGTGGGACTTGACTCGGCAACTTGGCAACTGACTCCTGTACCTGGCGGATCGTATCCTCCATGCGGCGGGCGTCTTCCTTGGACATGGCATCAGGATCAGGAACAGAGGTAGCCTGCATCACCTCAACCTTTTTGCCCAGCTGGGTAAGCAAGGTCTCAAGATTTTTGATATCATCCTTCTGGACGGTTTTCTCAACAGGGATGATAGCTCTGGCCTTGATCTCCTCCTCGTCGTTGTCCTGGGCCTTCTTCACCAAAGCTAGCTCGTTGCTGGTGCTCTTCCTCATGTCATCGATATCGGCTCTAACGCTATCGAGGCCAGCTTTCAGAGCTTCCAAAATTTCGTCATTGGCGGTGAGGTCGGCAGGCTTGTCGCGGAGGTTGTTAATGCTGACTCGGATATCGCCCAGGCCTTCCTGAAGCGCGTCGAGAATCTCAGTCAGCCCGGCAATCGGCCGTGAAGAAACCTCAGCCCTCAGGCTTGAAAGCCCCTCCTGAATAGCCATGAGAACTTCCTGGGTGTACATGCCAGCCTGTGGGGTGACAGGCACCATGCTGGAGTTGACAACCTCCCGGAGAGACTCGAGCTCCTCCTTGAGCATGGTCTTGGAACTGTCAGTCGATTTGAGCACCAGCTCGCCAACCTCGTCGCGGAAGCCATCAAGAGTTTTGAGCAAGTCCTGCATGAACTCTTCCTTGTCCTCGGAAGATGATGATTCGCCCTTGACGCGGTCAACGTAAGATTCAATCTCGGACCTGAGCTTCTCAAGACCGTCACTGTCAACGGTGCTCTTCTTGGACTCTTCAGTAGCAGCCTTGAACTCGGCAACCATGGTGTCCCTAATCTCCTGCAACTTGGCGAGAACCTCTTCATTACTGGCAGCTGGGCTAGTGGCATTGGCAGAAATAACTGCGGACCCAGATGACAGAGTCTGAAACTCCTTACGAACAGACTCGATCAAGTCGGTAGCAATCTCAGTCGTCAGATCAACCTCCTGAAGGCCACGCTTAACAGCCGCGACCATAGCCTCGGGGTCTTGGCTCTTGGCTGAATCTCCTTGCTCAAGCTCCTTTTTGACGATATCAATCACATCGGCCGCGATCTCAGTGGAAAGATCTAAAGCCCGAATACCTTCCTTGACAGCGTCGACAACATCAGCCTTGGACAAGTCAGACTTGGTTGCACCTGAGCTGGAACCAGCAGCGGCCGCAAAGTCAAAGCCATCGAGTGTAGTCTTGACAGCATCTGACACATCAAGCGAAAAGTCGAGCGAGTCGAGGGCGGACTTGACGGCCTCTTCAATGTCGGATTTCGAAACTGATGAGCCAGGAGAGGCATTCATCGGAATCTCGGAACCAGAAAAAGATGGGTGCGATGGCATAGGAATATGAGAGCCCGTACTAGCGCTTCTGGGCACCAGCGCCCTCTCATTGTTGGCCGAATGAGAAGAGCTGCCAAAGTTGTGGTCCTCCAGCACTTTCTTGACGGCCTCTGCCACAGACTTGGAGAGCGTGTTGGTCAAGTCCATCTTTTCCAAGCCATCCTTGACGGCATCGGCAACATCGTCTCTGCTCAGGTCGAGGAATTCAAGTCCTTCCTTGACTGCGTCCGCAACATCAACGCGCGACAAGTCCGGTCGGGGAATCATGGCCGCCAGAGCCTCAATATCAAAGCCCTTGAGTCCTTGCTCAACCGCCTGTCGTACCTTTTCCTCCTGTCCCCTCAGACCTTCCTGTACAGCATCCAACATGTCATCAGACAAATCCAGTCCCTTCAAAGCCTGTCTCACGGCCTCAGCTACATCTCCCTTTGTGACCGGCTGTGTGACAAGCGCCTCAGAAACTGTTTTGCTGAAATCAAAGGCGTCCAAGGCATCGGCGACAGCATCGATGATATCGTCCCTGCTAACCCCCTTTGGTTCAGGCGGTGGCGGCAAAGCAAGAAGTCCTTCTCTAACGGCATCAAGCACATCCTCCCGCGTGACCTCGTCACCAGCCTTGGGTGGCTGTGGAACCTCCCATTCTCCAAGGCACTCCGTAACTACCTCGAGAATGTCCTGCTTCCGCAACATCTCGACCTTGGGTGGCTGATAGTTTCTCAATCCCTCCGCCACAGCAGAAAAGACCTCGTCCTTTGTCGCGCCCAGCGGTCGCTTGAAGTCAGCCAAGCCCTGCGCCAGACACTCGAGAACCTCCTCCCTCTCCAGCCCAATTTGCTGAATCTCGATCTCGGGCTTGTACTTCTCCCAAGCATCCTTAACAGCCTGCATGACGTCCTCTCTCCTCAAGTCGGGAGTCCTTGGGTGGGTATCCTTGAGGGCGGCGCGCATAGCGTTGTAGAGCTCCTGCGAGTCAAACTGATGAGCCTCGCGCGGACCGGTCAGCGCATGGGCCTCTGTCGAAGCATCACCTCCACTACCGCCGGTATAGCGGTAATCCCTGAGGATCTTATTCATTTGCTCCGACATTTGGGCCAGGCCTTGCTCGATAATGCGCTGCATGTCTGCCTTGTTGCCGTCTCCCTCACCGTTGCTAAGCACGCCCTCAGCGAGCAATTCTTCAAACTTCTGCCCGAGGTCGCGTCCCATATGTAGCACCTCGCCCCGGAGCTTGACAACCAACGCCTTGACCTCTGCAGTAAGCCCGCCAGCGTTGGCTAAGCTATCTTTGACAGTTTTGATAGCCTTGTAAACCTCCTCATTCACGTCTCCACCGCCCTGCAAAAGTCGGCTCGAGTTACTAGGGCTATCATCGTCGTCATCTTCCCCAACATCCCAGCTGCGATTCTTGTTCCCCCCGCCGCCGCCGCCACCAGCACCGCCCGCAGCGGCAGCGATGACAGCCTGTTGTTGATTCTCCTTGATAAACCTGGCAAGTTCCTCGATTTTGTCAGCAGTGGCCATTCCAGAGAGTTTACCGGCGAGGTCCGAGAGTTTGTGGCCCAGGTTCTCCTGTCCCTCCTTGGTAGCCATATCCCGTATGATCTTCTCTACCAGGGTGACAGTCGTCGAGTTTGTTCCGGTTTCCGAACCGACCAGGGATGGGGTACTCAACATGGATTCGCGATCAAAGGAAGCTGCAAAGCTGTTAGGGGACGGAATACGCGGAAGAGAAAATGGCCGGACGGATTTACTGAGTTGAGTGGGAGAGGTGGTGTGATGACGACCTTCCAGTAACAGGGGACCACCATAGAGGTCGCGGTTGGCCGCTCTGGCTTTGCTCTCGGTAATGAGGTCTCGGAGACTCTTGCGGATATCCTCGTCGCGGGCATTGGTCGCTTCCTTGAGGCTGAGAAGATCGGTGGCATTGTCACGGGAACGTCGACTGAGAAGAGACATTTCCTTTTGGAGCGTTGTCGCAATATCCGTGAGGGTAAGAATCTGGTTAGAAAGAAGATCCAGGGACTCAGGTACCTTGGCTACCTGGACCATGGCATGCGAATTGTTGGTGATATCTCCTAAGGGTTGTGAGTGCGCCTGCGGTTGGGGCGGAGGCGATTGCGGTTTCTCGGGCTCTATGCTGGGAGGGGGGGGTTTGGGACCCATCGGGGAGCTGTAGAGATTGGTGTTGGTGCTAGGAAGGTGAGTGTTAGACTGGGTGCTCATATTCTGTAGCGCGAGCATGGTAGCTGACGGAGGGGGGGTGTTTTCTCCCAGAATACTCTGGTGAGTAGCCCGGCGGGCAGTCGGGCGGATGATGGGTGTCAAACTAGGACCCGGTTTCAATGTTGTCCTATCATCGCCGCTATGGCCGAAGTAGTCCTTCTCGTCCTTGGGTTCTATCCAGGAGTTCCTTGCGTTTCTCGAAGGGGTAACGGGCCGGGTGTTCTTCTCGGGGGACCTTTGTACGGGAAGTTCTCTCGCCGGGGAACTGCCGGCCTCGATCATCATGCTCATATCCTTGACCGAGGTGGGCTGGAGAGAGTTCATTCGGCGGTGGGTGTTGGCGCCTAGGGGTGTGGGAGCCATGCCTGGGATGGGCAATGGGCGTTCTGGTGAGACTTCGAGGCGCTGATGCTTGGGTACGTGGGGCACCAGTGCGGCATTCTCCCGGGCCTTCTCAGCCAGGGCAGCATGGGCGGACTGGATGGCACTACTAGTTCCTGTCCTCGACACAATGGGGGACTGGGGGTTGAGAGGAAGTGGGGGAGGAGCCCTCTCGGGGTCAGAGCTGTCCCACCTGTTCTTCATTAGCGATTGCCAAAGATGCGACATGGCATTGTGGGAGAGGATATCATAGCATGGTCATTGTGGATCGCCAGAAGTAGGATGTGAGGCAAAAGAAGATGGATGATGTGTGAGTGTGGTGAGTAAGTAACATACATGGGAACCAAGGCTCGGCCGTGATCCGAAAGAGAGGCGGAATGTTGGTGTCTTAGGTCGCGCGGGGTGTCCCTCTCGACGGGCGCCATTGCGTTGATTGTGTTGATTATACGTGGGTATCGTGGGTATCGTGGGTAGGTTAAGGGCGAGCGCTACTGGAATGCTCTGGTGAGGGTAGGTTGGAGTGGAATGCGACGTGACTCGATACAAGCAAACAGTCGAGCAACGAACGGCAAATGGCAAGCAGAAGTCGCTTTGCGTAAAACTTCGTCGACGAAGGGGTACCAAACGCCGGCCAAAGCACGACAACAAAAATGGGTATCGTGAAAAAAGTAAAGGTGGTGAAGCAAGCAGAAGGCTGGAAATGGTGCTCCTCTTCCGAGTGGGTATAACAAGGTCTTGATATGGCCTGTCAATTGTGCAGTCCAGGAGGAGGGGCCGTCAACATGGAGCGGGCATGGAGCGACATGGGCGCCTGAGCTGGCGCCGTGCCCACCAATTGCGACCAATAGCCCTTTCCTGTTGTTGATTTGAGTGGGTTCCCCCGGCAACGTGTTAGCCGCGACTGGGGGCTATCCTTGCTTCCAGCTGCAGGAAGCACTGACCAGCTGCCTTCTAGCCGTTATCGATAACCGCCAGAGCCTGTGACCAAAGCTTGAACCCTGTTGTTTTGTTTCCCATCGTCGGTGATGTGCCGTCATGGTGCAGCAGCACTGTCTTGAATGAATTTCCGGGAGACCGTCTCCATCTTTTAGTGCAGAGTTCGAATGGGGGGATCTCGACTACCTGGCATCAGTTCAACAAACTACTGCAGCTACACTTCAGCATACATATAATATGCGTGTGTTCCCGTTGCATCCCAAGCATGAGAGTGGGGTCGAAAATACGGTGTGTGTGCGACTCGATAACTCGAGCAACCCCTCCTCCACAAGACAACATTGGGTCTCTGCCAACTTGGTTCTTATAAATATTTCACGCGATAATTATTCTGTTGATGTCATACAAGCTCTACCCCTGGCCGTTGTATCAAGGCTCCATCTCAAAATGAATCTATCTCAAGTCCTCCCCAACCCCAAGATTACGCTAATTACAACATCATGAAGACTCTCCTCCTCCTCCTCCCAGTGCGTGTGCCCCTTTTATGGCCTGGTAGGCGCAACAGCAGTGATGGTGAACTGCGAGCACCTCTGGAGGCCGACATCAATTTTGACGAAAGCCTTGCTATCATACCCGCTCAAGCAAACGGGCGCGCCATTGGCCTGAATCCGGCCGTTACCAACATCGAATCTGACAAACAGCAGGTCGTTCCTCGAGCAGTCCTCGGCGCGGAAGGTGGTCTCGTTGAAGGCAACGCAGGCTGTCTTGCCGACAAGGTCACCACGAAAGGGGGCAGCAAAGCCCCGCTGGACAATGAGGACGTCGGTCCCCAAGATCTTGCCGGGAGTGACTTGTCTGTCGGCGTGTGTCCAGGCGCAGGCGGCTTGGACGATCTCGCCCTGTTGCATAGATTTGTCAGTGTGCTGGTTTTCAAAATAGGTTCATGGGAAGAGCATACGCTGTTGGTGAAGGTCAAGCACTCATTGTTGGGGATGCCGCCAATCTGCTTGAAGACAAGAGTATTGGGGCCCTTGACGGGTCCTGGAGGGACGAGGATCTGAGCCGTGGAGGTGGCAAGAGCGCTCAGAAGAGCAAGACCGGTGGTGAACTTCATGATGACGGGTAGAGGGTAGGTGATTGCAAGACTGAGAAGATGATGCTGCTGCTGAGACCAAGAATTAATCAATCCAAAACGACAATCCGTCTGCTTTATACATCTTCCAAAACGATGAGAAGCATGATGGTATCATAGGTTCGCATAAAACTCAAGACAAAAATAGCATCCTTTACGTCGTAACAGCCGCTTGTCGATGATATCGGGAACTACAACCTAAGAAGCGCGGACTACAACCACAGCATGTGGGCTTCAGTCGAAAAAAGGACTGAGAAGAGACTGTTGAGCCCAACGGGGCTACATCTTCGTCTAAAATGCTACGAGTGCGACTTTAAAGTCTGGTACCAGGATGCCAAGCCATGCGCTCAGGGTTCATCAAATTATTTTACCCGGTAGAAATCATCTCCAATATGACTTCGCGCCGCGGCATCAGTCGGATTATGATACCACGAGATGCAAGCACCGCTACTAGGCAGGTAGATATTCTGGTGGCGAGGGTCAAAGCATACCTGCTTGGGTGCTTGGTATCTACACTATCATCACCATCTGTCATGCGCAGGCCTCTTCGAGGACGAGAGGGATGTCTTGCTGGGTGCAACCCCTGAACGTCATGCAGCCACGCAGCTTCCCACGTTATCATGTTCCTCTGATGAATATGCTCACTGAGCTCGGGAAAGCTTCCCCTTTTTGCAACATGGCCGGCCTCCTGCTCTTTTCGACGCTGCCGGTCTTCCGTTGCCCCAATACAGAAGAATCATCCCATCCAAGCTGTACCCCTGAGTCCTAACGTGTGAACTTCACCATCCAATAATGGCCGCAACAATCATCCCATGTTGGTGTAAGTATGTACTCGCTATATCATCCCATCCCATACACCTCCCCCCTAAGCAACAACAACAGCCTCACTCTTCGGCCCCCTCACCCCAAAAATCGTACTCCCCACCCTCACCTCATCACTCCCCATCGCAATCGCCCCCTCAAAGTCCTCACTCATCCCCATACTCAACTCCAGCAGTCTCTCTTTCCCCAACCCAAGCTCCTTCCTCACCAAATCCCTCTGCTCCCTCAACACCTGAAAATCCTCATTCTCATTCTCCGGTGTCGTTTCCCTACTCCGTGCAATTGCTCCAATAGTCATCAACCCCAACAACTCCAAATTTGGGCACTCATTCTCGATCTTCTTGCACAGCTCCACTGTCTCCTGCCCTGGTGCACATCCCGACTTGGACTCTTCCCCCGAAGTGTTGACCTGCACATGAACTTTGATCTTGCCGAAAATATCCGGGTTGGTCGCTGCAGCAATTTGATCATCGCGGTACTTGTCAAGGAGCTCAGCCTTTTTGAGGGTGTCGATGCTGGAGACGCAAAAGAGGTTGGGGATTTTGGCGAGGTTTTTGGTGTGTTTTGATTGAAGACCGCCGATGAAGTGCCATTGAATCGTCCTGGGGAGGAGCTCGGCTTTTTGGGTCAGTTCTTGCGAGTAGTTCTCCCCAAAGTGGAGATGTTTTGTCTCAGGGGCTTCATGGAGGACGAGGATGTCGTTCGCGGGTTTGAGTTTGGAGACTGCTACGAGTCGTACCTGGAGGTTGGTGTTAGATATTTGTAATGTGAGATTTGAAGGTGAAAAGACAAAGACTCACAGGACGCCCCTTGGCAACGGCGGCGATTTTATCTTTGACGCCCTGTAATTGCGAGATGAGGGCGCTGGCTCTGGTTGGGTCTACTTTCATTTCGGCAGTCTCTCTCATTATGCGATTGGTATTTTGGTTGGTTATACAAATAATTGAATATGGGATTGGTTTGTGAGATCTTGGGTGGAGTGAATGCCTTTCAGATGTCATTCATGGGATGGGCTAGGTGAGGGGCATTTCGCTGGAGTTCCATAGATGACTTGCTTTATCTTGCTCTAACAGAGCCATGCTTTTTCTCGGCGATTTGAACTTTATCTTGTTAAGAATCGATAGGCTAAAACTGCGGAGAATCTCCACCAACAGAAGACCCACTCTCAACAACACATCTCAAGATGGTCTATAAGCGTACATTATCCTAAGCCATGCTCAAAAAATAGTCAAGATATGTTAAAGAGGATCAATAGGTGTTTAAAAGTAAATAGATTCGTTGCAAGGTACAGCTGAAAGGCCCATGTTCTATTTAAAGATGTAAGTTGAGAGTTATATTTGCTGACTTGCGCCACCAGATCTTTTGTCCAGAACGTGTTCATCTGCATCATGAAAACAGTTCTCAACCGCCGTAACAGAGGCTAATACTCCGTCTCTCCCAACTTCTTTCCACTTCCACTTGTTGAAACACTTCCCCTTCCCTGCGGAAAAACCTCTAAAAATCCATCTTCTCCACCGTCATATCCCGAACACACCTTATCCTCCCACGCAAATCGAACGTGCATTCAACAGGTGAGAAAGGTGTCTCCTATGAGAGTATGACTTTGTTCTGTGACTGACACAGGGAGGGTGTCTTTACTTGAGGGTGATGCTTACAGCACGTGAAACATCGAAGATGCCTGGTAGGATATAACATACTTTCCACAACGAGACCGTCGGACGCCAGCCCTGTAACCTTTACCATGATCTATTGCTCATTTTCAACCTTATCGTATGGGACTGGGCGGCCATGACTCTTGCCGGTGACTCTTACCGATAACTGGCAGAGTGCCACACTGATATTTATCAGGCATAGTGCATGGATGGTATGTTGGTGATGTCGAGTTTGCGATGTTGGAACTTAGGGCGCAGGCCCGGCTCGTCGTGAGGAGGAATGTTGACGGCCGGTGGTTTACTGGTCACTTTTTCACAATAAACTTAGATTTGTTGAATTCGGATACTCAGTTCAGCGAATTTGGTTGTCAAAAAATGGGAGCATGCTTAAGGTCGTTTGTGGATTCACCTACCTGCGTTGGGAGCCCATTGTACTTGCCTTATGGGTTTGGAGCTCTTGCCTCGGCCAAGTGAATAAACTCGCGACGGCAATGTCGACCTACTTGGATCAAATTCTCTGCTCTCACGCATCCATACAAGACCCAGTCTTTGCACTCGATTTCTTTTCACTCACTCCCACTCTCTCTCCCTTTCACCACCCCCCAACACTCTCACACGACTTCCACACTCCCACACTCCTACACTCCCACACTCACTCACTCACTCACTCACTCACTCCCACAACGTAACACTCGCCAGTCTACAATTCTCTGCAGAAGGCCGACAACCAAGGATTTCAGGACCAATATCGACAATTGCGACTCTAAGCTGGGTATCGACAATGGTAAGTATACTCGCACTCCTGAGGAGTAATACAATAATTCATACCTTTCACAGGCACGCACCCCTAGTCGCTCTAGTACCGCGACCGCCAGCAATGAGGACGTGGGACAACCTACTCCGCGACCTCGTGGCCGTCCCAAAAAGGTCATAGCTGTGGGTGAAAACCACACTGCAGCTACCTTTACACCCAGTGTAACACCTCGCGGCCGTGGCAGGCCCAAAAAGAAATCCGACCCTGTTGATCTTGAGGAAGAAGCTCCTGAGTCTGAACAAGAACTTGCCGAACCCCAGGAACCTGTTCCCACGCCTCGTTCCTGTGGCCGCCCGAAGAAGAAGGTACACCATTGGTCCAAGCAAGCCCGAGAAGTTGCCAAATTGCAGCAAGAGGCTCAGCTTGACAACGACGATGAGCCCGAGGAAACCACGCCGTTCAAGCAACCCGCAACAGCTCCCCGGCCACGTGGTCGGCCCAAGAAGCCAGTGCCAGAGGCTTCTCCTGAGGAAGTTGCGAGTGGCAAGTCCCAGAAGGTCCCAGTCACGGCAGCCACGATAACTACGGCCAAAGATGAATTGCGCGCCGAGCTTCTTGGTATCTCCACTGGATTCCCTGATGGAAAGCCATATAGCATCACTAGTCGCGGTCGCGGCCGTCCCAAGAAGACCCAGACCGTGGAGACAGAAGAGGTTGACTCGAACGAGCAGTTGTTTGACGAAGTCGAGCATATGCCTATCAAGCGTGGCCGAGGGCGTCCCAGAAAACCCGACACCCCCGTCAAGAGTGCCCAGGGCACAGTCAGCCGTTTGCAACCTTCCAAACACTCTGAGGCTGACACTAGCTCTACCCTTACGGCTATTGCTACTGAAGGTGTCAAGAAAAGGGGCCGTGGGCGCCCCAAGAAGAATAGTTTTGGGTTTCTGGGGGCTGTTGAGGTGGCCACGAACACTCAGGCTAAGGGAAGTGAAGCCGGTGATGATGCCATCGACAGTCAAAAGATTACTAAAGAGGATGCCAAAATTCCTTTGGCTAAATTCATTGAGCAAGATGAGAATGATTTGGACCAAGACGAGGATTACCAACCCTCCCCTTCTCCGTACCACTCTTCATCGCCCTCTCCATCCCGCGCTCCGCCCCAGCTACCTTCAATGCATACCGTTTTCAGGAAAAGAGGTATCAGGCAAGTCAACGGGGCCGTCGAGAAAAACCCCAAAAAGCGGCTTGTGCACTTTACCGTTGCCAGAAAGACTGCTGCCAGGCGCTCGGCTTCATCACCCAACACGCGGTCCCCGGCTTCGTCAGCTAACGAGCGGTCCCTGGCTTCATCACCCAAAGGGCTTGTGCCTAGTTCCCCTTTACGACAACCACCAGTAATCCACTCCTCTCTTCTCTGATAGGCAAGTACAGTGTCAACTACGTTGTCGTGGGGGTTAAGCTTCACCCAGGCAGCCTGACCATCGAGCTTGCCACCGACGGCGGGGAAGACATGCTCGCTGGCTCTCTTGAGCTGAACCGGTGGAGCGGTGTGATGAGATTTGCCCTGACGGAGAAGAAGATCCGGCAGTACATCCTTAAGCAGGAGCGGATTGAGCGGGAGAGTTTTGTTCTCTCTGATATCATGCACCTGGAGGATGGCGAAGATGACGAGAATAAGATTTCTCTTTCCAGGGGCAAGGAGGGTGCCAGTACTGGTGACGATGACGACGACGACGACGACGAGGCTGCACTCACTCACAAGCGCAAGGCGTCCTCTGTGGATGCCGCTTCCAAGCATCGCAAGGTTTCATCGCAGTCGAGTTCCTCTGCTGAGGTTCACACTCTTTATTTTGCCTGTCGGATCAAGAATATTTTCTCCAATGTGGTGGAACACAGGGCCCAGGTGGGAGCTGTTCAGTTTTATACGACGAAGGCTGGGGTGATGGCGTTTGGGGATGCGATGATTTGTGTCCCTGGTGGTGAGCCGTGTGAGCTTAGTGGGGAGACGAGGAAGGATAAGGGGCCCGAGTGACCTTCTCAGGATTGGTTGGGGGGGATTTTGCTGAGCCGCGCTCGGAGTGAGTGGTAGGGCTGGAGGGGTGGTCTACGAGGATATCGCGATGTTTTTTTTAGCTTTTTGCCTTGAGGGGGGGCATAATTCGGCAATGAAGATGGGTGAGGTATCATGGCATCTTTTTCAGCGTTGGGTTTGGTTCGACTGGTTCTCCGGTTTCTCATCGAGAAGAGGGACCTATTTGCTTCGGACCGGGAGTTGTGCTGAAGAGGCGGTACTGAGGCAAATTACTAGCAGCCATCGACTTTGCGTTTGGAAAATGGTCTTCAAGGTGAATCTTTGCTTTCTAATATTAGGTTTGGGACAAGGACATGTGTTTGAGATACAGGGTCATAACTGAGGATGACACTGGGGGTTCGGAGAAGAGCGAGACTAGTCTGAAGTAATGACTTCCAATTTTTAGTTTACTTATATTGCTGAGAAGAGCATTGTTGTTCATAAAACTTTCGTTTTCTTCTACTGAGCAGTGACATGGCTGGTAGGTCTCTGATAATATGGAGAGTGTGGCACCCACGTCCTTTCAGTGGTCATATTGGGAACATTATAGTTGAAAACTATCTACAGTATCTTTACCAGGTACCAGGCCCCATCGTCTCCTCTCATCTGACAATGCAAACTACACAAGCTACCCTTTTCTCCAAACCTCCCCCCTACAGTAAGACCACAATGATTGTTGTATCTGTCTGTCCCAGTAGTACTTTATCTTTTTCTCTCCCTTACTCTCGAGGTAATTACATTACCGTTTATTTCTCTTTCACACTCTCTCTAAAAAAAACTCCTCCCATTTTCTCACATGATGCAAAAACCCAACACCTAAAAACCCAACCCGACCGAACAACCAGCCCACCCTAACCGGGGCCCATCGATCCCTCAATACACAAACAAAACCAACCAAACAACAACAACCCAATTTGATTTCCACCAATCTCAATCCATCCATCCCAAACAATCCCAACCAACCTAGGCACCTTTAAACCCGCCTCTGCTGCTGCTGCTGGCGCCTCTCCTGCTGCTCACACTGCTGCTGCAACCTCCCCCGCTGCTCCTGATACTCCCGATACTGCTGCTGATAGTGCTGTCGCCCCTCCTCACCACCACCACCTCGGCCCTACCGATGTTGCGGCTGAACAGGCTGACTCGGCATGTTCCTAATCTGCTTGATCAAAAACTCCCTCTCGTCAATAAACTGCTCATCGTCCGTCCTGTCCTCTAGAAAATGACTCAAAAAGTGCAGCAACTTCTCCCTGTTCATCAGCAATATCTTCTGCACCGGCACGCTCTTGTGCGGGTTCGCCACAAAGACTTTGAAAACGTGGAACCCCTCATACTGCACCATTTTCCGGTCGTCTCTGAGCAAGTTCATGCAGATCTTCAGATGCTCCCCCCTGTCGACGTAGGCGGTCATGACGTTGTAGTTTGATCGGTCGAGCAATATCTCGCCGAGCAGTTTGATCGACTGCCGCTTGGTGACGTAGCTGTTGGATTGAACCAGGACCGAGTTGTACCGAGAGAAGAAGAGGTCAAAGTTGACGGCGAGGTATTTTGGGACGAGTTCTTTGTGTTTCGTGAGGAGTTCCTTTTTGGTAGGGGGAATTAGTAAAGGGAGACAGAAAACAAAGGGGTAAAACGGGACACACTCTAAACGTGGTAAAAGCATCCGCCGCCACCTCAAAAGAGCTCTTATCTATCCACTCAAAAAACTTCCAGAAAATCCCGTTGCCAGTTTGTGGCCTTTCGGGGTTGATAGCGCCCAAGCCCCTCGAGCTGGACCCCATCTCGTCGCCGTCGTCGTACAGTATCACCGCAGCGGCGGCCTCATTCTTGAGAACCTCGCGCAGTATTGTCCCAGCCGGCGTAGCGCTCTCCTTGTGATCGTACGACTTGCATAGCTCGACCAGTACTTGCGGTCTCTTTTCTACCACCCAGGCCAGGGCTAAGGGTTCGGGTTTCTGAACGCCGGCGGGGGTGCGGAACCGGAAGATGTAGGAGAAGATGACTTGGGTATCTTTTCGAGATTCGAAGGGGAGACGGTGGAGGTTGGCGGCGAGGAGGTAGAGGACATCTTCTTCGATCATACCGGTGATCAATTGGTAGATTTGTTCGGGGGAGGGTTCGGCTTCTGGGGATATTAGATGTTAGTTTATGTGTGCGGGGAAGCGTTGAGAAGAGCAAAACATACCGGGAGTGCCTTGGAGAACCATTTTGATTTGCGATAGAACCTTTGCTAGCTCATCTGCCTGTGTTGGGCTGGTTAGATCTTGTTGGGCGCATTGTAGAATCATCAATGTTTACCTTTGGCCCTCCTTGCGGTCCCTCCAACTTGGAGATATGCTCCCTTGCCTGCTTGGGCAGGTCGGTCGCATTGGTCCTTGTGCGCGTCCGCCCAAAAAGAAAAGACATGTTGCTGGAATCCGCCGGCGCAGCGAAGCGCAAGTTCGACAGTCAAGAATCGGGTACAGGGTCGTCCTAGGAGTCGGAGACAAGTCGAGAATGATGTATGTATGTACAGTCTCGGAGACGGGAAGCAAGCCTTGGCGGGCACCTTGGGGGCCCAGGTGGTTGATCTTATCGACAAGCGGTATCGGATCGCCGGTTTAGCCACAGAAGAGTTGTACAAATGCCCGCTCACGCAGAGTGCATTTTTGCTCTTCAGAATGAAGTCTGGCAAAGCCCAATCTGGCTTCAAACACAAAAGGTCAGCTGGAAAAGGGGCAATTGTTGTGATGGCAACTCAATCCGTCACAGGCCCAGGATGTTGTTGTTCCTGCCGCTGCCACGGGCACCGACAGGGAGGGGAGAGCAGTGACAGGGTCAGCACGGGCGCTAAGATGGATGGATCACAGGCCTATCATAACCCTGGTCGGTGTTAGGGGGCTACTTACTGGATGGTAGATGTGAGGCTGAGATACAATGTGATCTTGGCGTGTCGCAGAGTTGTGCTCTAACAGTCGATTGGGTTGATTTTTGCGGGGCGCTGCAAGGCTGCTGCCAGACCCCGCAGTCAACCCCTCCAAAAGTTGTTCTGGGGCAGAAGGCCAGCGCAATCGTCTTTGAATTTCGAGTCACACTTTTAACTTCGAAATTTATTGCCCTCCAAGCAGTTACCGGTACGTCTGCACCGCCTGTATCCCAAGTGAGTCAGGCCCGCTTTTCACTTATGCCTATAGCCTTTTCTCTCTTCCTGCTCTGTTTTTCGTATTGCCAGCAGGATCACGGGACTGACCTTTAACACCTCCCTCGTTACTAGGGCGAGTTCTGCGAGCGCATTGGTTTCAAGATGTCCATTGATTTCCCGAAGGAGGAGGAGGCCACTATCCAAAGATGGCGCGAGATCAAGGCCTTTGAGAGACAGGTGCGCACACCGCCTGGCGCGACCAAGGCGCCAACCTCTACACCTCGCTGCTGCTGCTGTGGTGGTGCGTGTGCTTATACATAGCATAGGTCGAGCTCTCTGCTGGCAAGCCCAACTACACCTTCTACGATGGCCCCCCCTTCGCGACTGGTCTGCCTCACTATGGCCATCTCCTGGCCTCCACCATCAAGGACATTATCCCAAGGTATTGGTCCATGAAGGGTTTCCATGTCGAGCGCCGCTTTGGTTGGGATACCCACGGTCTTCCCATCGAACATGAGATCGACAAGAAGCTCGGTATTTCCGGCAAGGCTGCTGTGATGGAGATGGGTCTGGAGAAGTACAACGAGGAGTGCAGAGCGATTGTCATGAGATATTCCGAAGAGTGGAGGCACACCATTGAGAGGTTAGGTCGCTGGATCGACTTTGACAACGACTACAAGACCATGGATCCTACTTTCATGGAGTCCGAGTGGTGGGTGTTCAAGCAGCTGTTCGATAAGGGAGAGGTATATCAGGGCTACCGTGTGATGCCCTACTCGACCACACTCACCACTGCTCTGAGCAACTTTGAGGCAAACCAGAACTACCAGGATGTCACCGATCCCGCCGTTATCGTCGCCTTCCCCCTCATCGACGAGCCCGAAACCAACTTCCTCGCCTGGACAACCACCCCCTGGACCCTGCCATCTCACACTGGTCTGGCGGCGCATCCCGACTTCGAATACGTCAAGATTGCCGACGAAAAGACGGGCAAGAACTTCATCATTCTCGAGAAGCTGCTCTCGACGCTCTACAAGGACCCCAAGAAGGCCAAGTTCAAGGTCCTCGCCAAGTACAAGGGCAAGGACATGCTCGGCTGGAAGTACCTGCCCCCATTCGACTACTTCTATGAGGAATACAAGGATGTCGCCTTCAAGCTCCTCAACGCCACTTACGTTACGGCTGAAAGTGGTACCGGTATCGTTCACCAGGCCCCGGCTTTCGGTGAGGACGATTACAACGTAGCCGTTGAGGCTGGCATTGTGACCGAGAAGCGCCCTCCTCCCGACCCGGTTGATGACTCGGGTGTTTTCACCAGCAAGGTTTCCGATTTTGCCGGCCTCCACGTGAAGAAGGCCGACAAGGAGATTATCAAGTACTTGAAGGGCACTGGCAGGCTCATTGTTGAGTCTCAGTACAAGCATTCGTACCCCATGTGTTATCGTTCCGATACCCCTCTGATCTACAAGGCTGTGCCTTCTTGGTTCATCCGCATCCCCAAGATCATTCCTCAGATGCTCGAGAACATCGAGGGCTCGCACTGGGTTCCCTCGTTTGTCAAAGAGAAGCGTTTCGCAAGCTGGATCGCAAATGCTCGGGACTGGAATGTGTCCCGCAACAGATATTGGGGTACTCCCATCCCCCTGTGGATCAGCGATGACGGAGAGGAGCGTGTCTGCATTGGCAGCATTGAAGAGCTGAAGGAGCTGAGTGGCTATGAGGGTGAGATCGCAGATCTCCACCGTCACAAGATTGACCACATCACCATTCCCAGCAAGCAAGGCAAGGGCATCCTCAAGCGCGTTGAGGAGGTCTTCGACTGTTGGTTTGAGTCTGGCAGCATGCCTTATGCCAGCAAGCACTATCCCTTTGAGAACAAGGAGGAGTTTGAGAAGAGCTTTCCTGGTGACTTCATTGCCGAGGGCCTTGATCAGACCAGAGGCTGGTTCTACACTCTTCTCGTTCTTGGCACCCACCTCTTTGGCATCTCCCCTTTCAAGAACTGTGTCGTCAACGGCATTGTGCTCGCTGAAGATGGCAAGAAGATGTCCAAGCGCCTGAAGAACTACCCAGATCCCACCGTCGTCATGTCCAAGTATGGTTCTGATGCCCTCCGTCTGTACCTCATCAACTCGCCTGTAGTGAGAGCCGAGCCTCTTCGCTTCAAAGAGTCTGGTGTCAAGGAGGTCGTGGCCAAGGTTCTTCTTCCCTTCTGGAACAGTTACAAATTCTTCGAGGGCCAAGTTGCGCTCCTCAAGAAGGTTGAGAATATTGACTACAAGTTCGACCCCAGCATGGAGTCGTCCAACACCAATGTTATGGACAAGTGGATTTTGGCAAGTTGCCAGAGTCTGCTCAAGTTTGTCAACGAGGAGATGGCTGGTAGGTAAAATTGTGTCACCTGGAATCTGAGCCCCGTGTTAACCTGTTTATAGCCTACCGTCTGTACACTGTCGTGCCCAAGCTTCTTGAGTTGATTGACAACACCACCAACTGGTACATCCGTTTCAACCGGAAGCGGTTGAAGGGTGAGAACGGTCTTGAGGACACCCTCCACGCTCTCAACACCCTCTTTGAGGTTCTTTTCACGCTGTGCCGTGGCTTGGCACCCTTCACTCCCTTCCTCACTGATACCATCTACCTGAAGCTCCTTCCTTCCATCCCTGAGAAGCTCCAGGGCCAGGACCCCCGCAGTGTTCATTTCCTACCCTTCCCCGAAGTCAGGCAAGAGCTTTTCAACCCTGACGTTGAGCGCAGAGTGCAGCGCATGCAGAAAGTTATCGAGCTGGGCAGATACTCCCGCGAGAGACGTACTATCGGTCTCAAGCAGCCCCTCAAGACGCTCATTGTCATTCATCACGACCCACAGTATCTGGAAGACGTGCGGTCGCTCCAGGATTACATCACTGAGGAGCTCAACATTCGCGACATTGTGCTGACCTCGGATGAGGCACAGTATGGTGTGCAGTACAGCGTCACGGCTGACTGGCCCGTACTTGGCAAGAAGCTCAAGAAGGACATGGGCAAGGTCAAGAAGGCGCTGCCAAGTGTCACCAGCGAGGAGGCGTATGCCTACACTCAGACTGGTAAGTTGGTGGTGGACGGCATCACCCTCGAGGCTGGCGACCTGGTTGTCAAGCGTGGGTTGAAGGAGGATGAGTCTTCCAAGAACTTGGAGACCAACACCGACAACGATGTCCTTACCATTCTCGATGTCGAGATCTACCCCGGCCTTGCCGAGGAGGGTCTTGCTCGTGAGATCATCAACAGAGTCCAGAGGCTGCGCAAGAAGGCTGGTCTTCAGGTCACCGATGACATCAAGATGGAGTACAGAGTGCTCAGCGATCCTGAGAACACTGGCTTGGAGAAGGTGTTTGAGTCCCACAATGAGACTATTACCAAGGCTCTGCGTAGGCCGATTGACAAGCATGAGGTCACCCACATTATGGGCCAGATCCCCGAGAAGAAGGAGGAGGGCATCATTGCTGAGGAAGAGCAAGAAGTACAAAAGGCTACTTTCTTGCTGCGTCTCCTCAAGCTCTAAAAGAAAAGGTTTCATGATATCCGGTAGCTTAGGCGTGTAGCACAATGAAACAACGTTAGACGAATAGTGTATCAATGCTGCGAAATTTTGGTTTTATTTTTGTTTTCTATTTACCCTGTTTTGCGGCAGCCTAGATGATGGTTATTGTCAGAGCGCTGGCTTGTATTGTTTTGGAGCAACAGCTGGGTAACTAAAAAGGGGTTAACAAGGGGCACACACTAGGTAACAATTCTTCAACGCCATAAATTCTCTGGCACATTGGTTCTTGTGTACGGAGTTGTAGTCGGCAACCACACATTGACCATATACGGTAGCCTGCTTCCATTGTTAGTTTGTGTCCGAGTTTCAAGATGTTTGCTCCGTGGTTGCCTCACCTCAGCAGTGCATTTTGACACAGCTTGAGCGAACCGTTGGATGGGACGAGTCTTTCGGGTCATGTTTGCGTTTGCTGCCCAATTTAAAGCTTGAGCCGGAAAAGCTATTAAGTCGAGATGGGTGTCGAGGGCCTGTCTGAAACTGCTTGAACTGTCGACTCGAGGACTTGAGAGAATGAGTGGTTCACGAGGGTTCGGGTTCCCCTATCCCGTCTTGCATGACGTTTGACTTGCTTCTAGTCGAAGGTCTTGGCATCTCGAAGGCGCGCACTGGCCCGCCGTTTGCTGGATTCTGCCCTAGCGCGCCAAACAAAGCCCCAACCCTTCCTGTCCAATCATTGCTGGCCATCGAGGCCCAGCCATCTGGATTACCTACCTTATGTCACGCCCGTCGCTTTACGCGACTTTTGAGGCTTCACCATCCGCGACTTCGACACGCGCCCCCCCTCCCGTCCCCTGCCGGCCGACCATCCATTGCACCTCCTTTTTTTCCTTCTCCACGCATCCATTGGGCGCCTTTTTTGTCACTGCCGTTGCTGTGCCGCCGGTGCTTTCGCGACTCCAAATCAAGGCCGAGCCCGGCTTGTGCATTTGCTGCGATTCATTGTTTTTTTTTTGTCGGCCAAGACACACGCCTTGTTTAGCACCAACTATTGCTGTACGCTTTTGCTTGTAATTTACGAACAAGACAACACATTTTCGAATTGTATCAGCCCACGTCAAAGTCTATCATGCCTTGGAGGTGGCGCCCTCTCCCATGCCGCCTCACTCCTCTCTGCCCCTCCGAGACGGCAGGGCTGGGCCTCCGCTTCCTTCTTCTTCCAACACGTTTGTCAACAGCAATAGCAGTCAGCTCCACGAGCCGTATTCAGATGAAGGTTGGTTTCTCTTGAAGCTTTTGCGCCGCGCCCACTGAAGCTAACCTTGACCTCGCGCTCCAGACATTGAGCTTATCCACGAGATCGTCGCATTGGGAGAGTCCATCTTCCCTACCCTACCAGAACGAGACAAACTACCTACAGAAGCCCTCTTCCGCGCGGCAGAGGAGATCCTCCCCAACCATGGCTACGATCCAGATGACCCTCCCTCCCACATCTCGCGCCTCATCTTTAAGATTGGGGGGCAGCGATCGGGGGAGACGCTCAGCCACAAGTTTAGAACCGTCTTAGAAGGAATGGGTATCAAACTTGAGTTTGTTCCGAGCAGTCCACCCACCAGACCTGACTCACTTCGATCTTTTCCACTCACCGAGGAAGAAACCACGGTCGAACTCGAGCTTGGCACCACCCCCCGCCGGCAACAGTTGCCACAGCAGAGGCGGCGCAGGCATAGTTCTGTCTCCCGTCGAAGCGATAGAACCGTTGTGTCGGATGAAGGGACTTATGAACTACCTATTCGCGCACGATCGCGACCGAGATCTCAGTCGGTATCGTTCTTGGACAAACCAGGGCGCGACCATTCGGACGACGAATCAACGCGCCCGTTCAGCCGCTTGGGAAGGGACGGAAGAGTGGTCCATGCCGACCCACGGCCGGTACTCAAAGCAACGACAAAGGAAAATATCAAGAATTGGAGCTCGGCCACGAGGGAAGCCACGAGGAACAGGGAAGCCCTGCGGCGCATTACGAATTGGCGCCGGGAAAACGAGCAAGCGGGCAATGACGAGCTGGAGGACGCGATTGAAAATGCGGTAGAGAATCAGCGACCCAAACAAGGCGGGCCGCACATTCCAGCGCATTTTCACGCGCATGTCCCGATCAAGGAGGTTGTCAATCTCCCGCGTGGTTTGGGAAGTACCCGGCCACATGCGACCACTGCCGGAAACGGTGTCAACAAAGGACGGCCCGCATCCCCTTCCACCATCGCGGATACTGAGCCGGTGTACGACTCGCCTCGCTCCGACGACATCATCAACGGAGCACGACGTGTGAGCGACTCGACCGCTCCGACCCAGGACGACGACCGGCCCCGACAGCAGGAATCTTCCGCATTGTCCCATGGAGATCGTTCCGCCGTGGATATCCAGGCCCTGGAGGCGAAATTGGCGCAGCTCAAGATGGCCGAGGACGAGGCACTCGTCAAGGATGCCTTCAAGACGTGGGAATACTACTTCCAAATCGCCCAGGATACGAACCGTGAACTCTTGGCCGTTGCCGAGGATGTCGAGGACCGCGACCTCAAGAATGAGGTCATTGAGGCTTGGAAGGAAGAATACTGGGCCCTCCTGGAGGAACAGGCCAATATCCAGGCGTTTGTCGAGCACCGGGAGTACACCGAGCGCATGGAAAAACGCGCGACAAGGGTATACGAAATCTACACTGTTCGTACCACGATCACGTTCTGGCACGACTTTGCGCTGGATGAACGCGACCGGACCGCGGTAGCCCGAAGACATCTGGTGCGCAAGAAGGCTTTTGCAGCCTGGCGCCAGCAGCTCATCGAGGACGAGGCCAAGGTTACCAACTTTATCCTGATGCATGCGCTGCAGAAATGGAGCCAGACTACCCTGCTTTCCGAGGTTCGCCATAAGGTGGCGATCAAGACAGACCAGCATGCCCTCATCAAGGAATGTCTGGGCATCATGCAGGAAACTCAAAAGATGCATCTTGCGGACACACTCTGGTCGGTTCGGATCTTCAAGTTCAGCCTGAACACCTGGCTCGACAGGGCGAATGATGCTATGGATCAGCACGAGCTAGCCATTGACGTGGACGAGAGACTTGTGCTCGACGAGGCAACCGGCATCTGGCACGAAGAAACCCTCTATCTCCAGGACACGGCCATGGAAGCCACCGTCGAGGGACTGAGACAGGAATGCCGCAGGACCATGGCGTATTGGCAGGAGCAGGCAAGGCTCAATAAACTTCTGAAATGGTATCAAGATGCCGACGAGGAAGACACAAGGTATCACGTTTTGGATACGTGGTATTCGGCCTTTCAAGGGGCTCTTCAGGATGCCGAAGATGCTGATGCGATTCTGCTCAGAGAACCTCTCACCCGGTGGGAGAACGTGACGAAGCTCAAGATGTTTACCGAGCGCGATGACCAGTACACGATACTCGACGTGCTGTCGCATTGGGCGAACGAGGAACGGCTCGGGTTCTGGAGACGTTACACGGACGAGTTGGCGATGGAGGGGACGCTCAAGCAGGTGCAAGCTGCTGCTTTTAGGTCACAGAACGAACGAGCGGTTGACGAACGAAAGGCCATCAGCATGGATAACTATTATGTGTGGGGTGATGTGGTGGATGAGTGGTTGATGGCGCTGGATGTGGGGGTGGCCTGGAAGCATCGGCGGAATGCAGATGTGGTGAATATCTTTCGCACTTGCAGGCCGATTGTGGATATGTGGCTGGATTACCACTGGGCGAATCTGGAGAGGGATCGTCGTGCTGCGAGACAGGCGGACAGCATGGTCAAGCGTTTCCGTGTTATTGGAACACTGGACAAGTGGCCGGTCATTACGGAGAAGAAGCGAAGGGAGAGGTTGATGAGCTCACTGCGGCAGTTTCGGCGCGATTACAAAGTCAAACTTGCGAGTTCCTGCTTGGAGTGGTGGTTTCACTTTGCTGGTGATCATGTGGACACTGGCAGATATGCTCATGATACCAATATTCACTATGAGAGTGAGGATATCAACGGGCAACTCAATCACTGGCTCGAAGTCGCAAGGACAGCCGGAGATATGCAGGATGTGGCCGTGGACGCCGAATTGGAGGTCCATTGCAACAACTGGATAGAGGAGCTGCACGAAGCCCAGGCAAACGCTGAGTATGCCATCAACTATGACGAGGACAAGACTCTTGGTCAGTACTGGCAGGCTTGGGAGTTTGAGGCTCTGCAGCAGATAAGCAGGAACCGCATGGCTCTCACGGTCAAGGAAAGAAACGACAAGCGTTGGTGCAGCCAGATCTTGGACGAGTGGCAGCAGGAGGCCAATCCGGAAATGACACAGCTTGATCCGAGAGCCAGCATCATGTCCCGCCGCAGCAACAGGACTCGGACCCACGGGTCCGGAGATGATACTCTCGGCCCAGGCGGCTTCACAGCAAGCCAGCTGGTCACCGTCAACACCAGCACCCTCCCCGACCGTTCTCGCTTCTCCCGCCCTACCTACCCAGAAACACCCCGTGTTCCAACCGTCTCCCAACTCGGCCGCAACCCACCACCCTCTGCTCGCTTCTCCACTCGCTCCAGAAGTCTTGGCCCAATGCTCGAATTTGACGAGACTAGCTTCTTGCCTGATGCTGAGACCAATGATCCTGGGTTCATGAGCACTCCCACGAGAAGGACTAGCACTTTGCGGCCGTTGGGTTATCGACCCACGACTACCCCGTCTGCTATCCTCCCCAGCCCCTTGGAGCGGGGATTGAGGAGTGAGTACGGCGCGAACGGTAGCTTGGGAAGTACTCCAGGGATCATCAGGTCGAGGCTGGGCCAGCCGCCGTTCAGGGGGAGCACGTTGAGGACGAGGGTCGAGTTTGCGGATATCAGTGAGGCTAGTGCTGAGGATCAGTAGTCATTCCTCTATGGCGCCGCTCTGGTATAGATACGATGTGCGAGTCGCTGTGTGTGTGTTACAAGACGGGACTGGGTGTCTGTTTCTGGCGTCTTGTTTATACTGTTTGTTTTTGTTGCTTTGAATGCTGGCTGCGTGGTTTGGTTTTGGATATACCCCAGGGCTCTCAAAAAGCAAAGGTTTTTTTCTTTCTCTTTCGGTGGAAAGTCTTTTTTTTTTTTAAAAAAAAAATATTTGTTATTTTTGGGTTTGCATGGCATGGATTGGTGGCGTTATCTTCGTCGACTACAACGGGAGACTCACACTATAACAAATGGTATGGCGAGCGAGGCGTAAGGTTTATGGGTTTGAAGCTGGGTAAGGGTGGTGGTAGGGGCGGTGTTGGTTGGTTTAAACGTAGGGTTTTTTATGGTATACAATGGGAGTTGAATCTGGATATGGGAGGAGAGGTTTTGACAGATGTAGGAAGGGTATAAGTGTAGAGTATAGAATATCTAGTTAGGTGGTATATTGTCTGGCGGGTTGAAGGGGGGAGAGGGGGTGGTGCAAAGTACAATTCAAGATCATACCAAAGTGCACCGCGTATGGGAGATTGTGAGCTGAGAATAGTAGCGGCTGGCTTGGAAAGGCCAAACTCAGGGAGGGTCCATGACTGTTGGTTTAGCGGTCTTTCAATCGTCTCGACCTCGAGTGTCCAGCACCTGACGTTGCCCTTCTCATTGACATGCCAGCCTGCTGAGTACTGGAGGTTAAACCCGAAATGCCCCACTCCTCTTGGCAGTTGGCCCCAGCTCCCAATTCTGCCATCGACCAATCCTATTCAGGCAGGCGGTCGGAAAGCCCGCACACAGGGCTCGCCAAATTTTTGACCAAAACCCACAACACCTCGCCTCTTTATTTTCTCCTCCGTCAAGATCACGGTGATCAATCAAGCAACCGAATTCCTTGTCCAAGTCGCCCAACGATCCGTCACAATGGCCAAGGTCTCTACCAGTCAGTGCCATCTTCATAAATTACCCATCAAACGATGCGATATTAACAATTAATTGCAGACGTTTCGTCCTCCAGACGCAAGTCTCGCAAGGCTCACTTCTCCGCGCCTTCCAGCGTTCGTCGCGACATCATGAGCGCTCCCCTCTCCAAGGAGCTCCGTGAGAAGTACAACGTATGTTCCTGCGACTTTCGCTGTTCAAAAATGATCGGGTAATTGACAATCTCAACAGGTCCGCTCCATCCCCATCCGCAAGGACGACGAGGTCACCATCGTTCGTGGCTCCCAGAAGGATAAGGAGGGCAAGGTCACCTCCGTCTACCGTCTCAAGTACGTCATCCACGTCGAGCGCGTCGTCCGCGAGAAGGCCACCGGTGCCGCCGTCCCCCTCGGCATCCACCCCTCCAACGTGGTCATCACCAAGCTCAAGCTCGACAAGGACCGTGAGGCCATCCTTGAGCGCATCAAGGCCGGCCGTGAAGCTTCCAAGCCCAAGGCCGCTGCCACTGCTTAAGCGGTGACAACATGAGACCTTGAATGCAAAAAAAAAAAAAAAACGACAAAAATTTTCTCGGTTCGGCTGGTCGAGATTCGATACCCCCTTTCTCTCAACAATCTCGGTCGGTACTCTGGCGTCAAATCGGTTGCTTGTGAAATTACGGATATCTTGGGACAGGGAAAATCACAGGGACGGATCTAGAAGACACCATCACCTCAACAGGGTTATGAGGGAGGGAGAGACAGAATCAACGAATCGAGACAATTTTTTGTTCTCAATGGCCAATTTTCACTGTTTTCAAGTGATTATTGTTCCATGGGAGGTTTATCCCGAAGCCACATCTCTTGTCTCTTTGCATTTTTTTTGCCTTTTGATTGGAAAGGCTTGTTGTATACTGCCTCGATTTCGTTGGTACTAACTTTTTAGGAGTCGTAAGCAAGACTGATGATCATGTTGGATCGGAATGTCTCGATGACGGTGAGTGTGTGTAGAGTAAAAATATGATGAGATGTGATGATGACCGCCATATTATCTCCTCGTTAGCACGGTATTTTCTCACGGCTTTCGAGGTAAACAATTGGCGAAGAACAAATCGGCACTTGACCTCTCGAAAGGGCCATGGTGCTCTCACCTGCAGACTTCCTCGGAGAGATTATATCGATGAGAGAGGGGGTTTGATGGTGAGGGACATTTTATTGCTAAGGTAGAAGAAGAATTGAAAGAGTTGTTGCAAGTTTTGCTAGTTGATCTTGTGATGGCCTTGATGGTTGATGTCGACCTTGTTTCGTGAGCTGATTGGGTGGTTGGCTGGGTGGGTGGTTGTGTTCTTTTCTGGAGGCAAGGCGGTGTAGTAGCATGTGGTGATGTCGCTAGACATCACCTGAAGTCGATGAACGGCACTCCAACAGGCAGACTACTTTACGCGTAAAAGCTTGTAGAGATGGATCATGTTCTCTGTTTGAGCCACCTTAATGATGTTCTTCCGTCCGTCTCTTGAAGCACACGCCGTGTAACATAGAGCCCGGGTAGTCTGGAGGTATGGTCAACACCGAAAACATGGTATATATCTCACTTTAGTGCAAAAAAAAAAAAAAAAAAAAAAAAAGCCACGAACAATCTCTAACATCTAAACGGCCTTTGCTTGTTTATACTTCTCAAATGATATAATCTCGAATTAAAGAGAGAGACAACCAACTTCCATACAACATCAGTCATACTTTCAACCCAGTAACAGGTAGTACTCCATTTACAAAAAGACAAACCAAAAAAAAGGGTATCCTCAACATTTAAACAAACAAATAAAGAAACAAAGAGAAACATCCCAAATTTCCCATCCCAATCTTCACCCTAGGTCATTCCACATAAACCGCCCCGCCCAAATCTCCCTCCAAAAGCACCAGGCTCTTGTTTCCCCCCCGCCCTTCCCCCGCCTAATCATACCTCACCATTCCCCCCCCTCCCACCCAAGGCAGATCCCTCTCCCCAACACGCGTACAAGTCAAATAACTCACCTGCCCACCCCCCTGCAACTCGAGCTCAAGCCCGCTCCCCATCAACGGCCTCACCACCTCCCTCGCCATAGCCTTTAGCTCATCAATCCGCTTCTCAAACCTTCTCAAATTATCTCTCGAGTACAGGTCAGGCGTCAGCTTCAGAAACCTCTTGCACTCGTCATGCGTCAGGTACCCTTTTTCGTTTTGGGTCGATCCTAGTATTCTATACGTCCTCCCCAAGGTAGCCAACGGGGGTACAGACGGAGGGGGAGGGTGAAAGTGGACGTTCCTCTGGGCAGAATTGCTGTTGCCGTTCGAGCTCGCAGGGACAAGAGCGCCCGCCGCCGAGGACGACGACGAAGAAGAGTTATTCCTATGGCGGCCGCTGCTCCCCGAATTTCCATTTGTAAGTGCGGTGCGGGAGGACCTTCCCGTCCGTTCTGGTGGTGGCGGGGGAAGAGGCGGCGGAGGGGTGGTGTTATCCGCCAGCCAGGTGCGAAACAGACTAACCGCCAGCCAGTCGAGATAATTCGTCCCTGGTGAAACCCTCTCCCCGGAAGATCGATTCGTCAGAGTGAGTCGGAACAACCTCGCCTCGATTCGGGACACCGTCTCCTCTAGCTCGTCGACCTTGTCTTCTATTATGTCTATTACCGTCTCCGGGAAGGCAGCCCTAATGGAGCGCTCGCCTGCGGGCCATTGACCGACAACGTGGACCAACGCTTCTTGAAAGATAACTTTTGACCTGGCGAGGTAGCCTAGCCGGAGGTAGGAGATGGGGTATTTTGCTATTTGCTTCCAGAGGCGGGATTGGAACTGGAGCATGTGGTGGTCGACCCGCGGGCCGACGACGGCGAGGGCGTCGTATTGGTCGGCAAGGTTGAGCAATGATTTACATTGGATGTAGGCATCTGCTATGTTGATCGGGTCGAGGGTGGGGGCGTAGTTGTACATGATTCTGAACAGGTTGTCGTAGTCGCGCAGGAGGTCTTCTTCGGCTGGTGTTGGTGGTGGGAGGGATGGCGCGTGGTTGCCGGATGACGACAGACTGAGGTTGGCGACAGATCGAAAGAAAGAGTGCGATGTTGATTTACTGCTGTGATGGCGGCTGGAGGAGTGTGAGGGTGGTGGTCCGCCAAAAAGCGAATTGGTCGTCGGGGGCGGGCCTCGCTCCTCCTTTTGCACCAGCATGGGAATATCGTCGCCCCCTGACCCAAAGTCTAATTCATATCTCCATCTCTTCTTCACCGGCGTCAGCGATGCAGACGATGGTTTCCCAACCGCACCTCCATCATTGCTCCCCACAATCCCTTGGTCCTCTATCCTTGTCAGCTGCTGCGACGCTCCTGCCGGCTTGACTCCCTCGATTGCGCCAGCAGTGGGAGGTGCTGGTAGCGACGGCGGCGTATTCTCGGGGACTGTTTGCGCTCGCGACCATTCATTGCTGGTGCTGATCTCGAAAAACCCAGAGCATCGGGTCAGGGTATGTCGGTGAAGGAGGTATCGATTCTCGTGGCCGGATGCGAGACGCACCAGGATTTCGACATCGCCACTGTGACTGAAGACGGGGAACTCATTCTGCGGAACGAACGAGGTGCCACCAGCATGAGACCGATTGTAGCGTCTCGAGCGCGACGAGACATGTGAAGCTGCCGCGCGGGGGGCGCCGGTCTCTCTCCTTCGGTCGCTTGCCTCCACGGCGGATGAGGTCCCCCGCAGTGCCAGGACCGTGGGCCCGTCGCCGTGATGCGACACCATGAATGCTGGCGGCGGTGTGCCAAAATCCCGGGTGTCTGTTGCTTCCCCCTCTTCCGCTTTGCTTGGTCTGCTGTTATACCTCGTGCGACGATAACAAAATGCTCTCCCGACTAGTATCCTTCTGATCTTGCTCCCCTGGCTGCCTCCGTCTAACGATGTCACTGTTATTGGCGTGAGCTCCTCTGACAGCTGGCACCTGGCCGGCAAACTTGGAAAGAGGTTGCACTAAGAGGGGTCGAAGCTGCAGGCAAGGCAGAGCGGGCAGTCTTTCAGGTTGTTTGGTGCGCGCGCTCAAGGTCAACGCTGCATGACAGCCAAAAAAAAAAAAAAAAAAAAAAAAAAAAAAAAACGATAGAAAGAGGGGAGAAGGAGGTGAAAAAGCAGGTAATCCTACCCCTTGCTGACGATTGCGTGAGAGGAGAAAAAAAGAGACAGGGGATGTGCCCAGGTGGTATCTCCCTGGGCTTGTGACTCTGTGGACGAGGCAGGTCGAGGCAGCGGAGTGAGGCAGCGGAGTGAGGCAGCGGAGTGAGGCAGCGGCAAAGTTGCGAGGCGGTGTTTCTTGCTCTGCTTTCCCAGCCCACCAGGGCAGACCAGTCCCGCCCCGGTTGTCGACGGCGAACGAAAACTTGAGAGGGAAAACAAGAGCTGCTCTTTCGCAGACCTCCGGGTTTCGCCACCACCAGGGGAATGGGTGAGTGGACAGCCAGCTCTAGGTCTTCTGCCGACCCCCAAGGCAAGCAAGCGATTGGTGGTGAGGTGACGGTCGACCTGACCTAGGTTGGCTGCCCTTGGTCTGTTGTTGCAGAAGGGATTGGTCCAGGATAACCATATGGGAAAAACCATAGAAGAAATAAAAGACAGGAAGGAGAAGATGAAACAAAGGAAAATCAACAACAGGCTTCTGTTGTTGTTTACCTCACGTCGACACCCAGGTAGGTAGGGACCGGATAGGCAATGTCTGCATAGCTATCATGCAGGACGCGCCCTGTCCGCGTTTTATTATTTACTAAGTCCACCGCCGTTCGCAGCACATTGGTATGTTTGTGGCCTTTCTCGGGAGGTTGGACTCGATTGGATGCCTGCTCCCTGCTTAGTCGAGTTTGTGTCCCCAGATGCCACCATTTCCATATTCCCGTTGCGGTGCATGGTAAAGTTGGTCAGTAGCGTGAGACCAAACCTGCTGGGCTCACTCACCTGGCTCCCGATTCCGGCACCTCGAGTGTTCGGGACGGAGCTGAAGTGGTTTGGTAGGACAAAGATAAGCAGAGACGAGGTTGTGTCCAGAATCCACCTCTGTCATCTCGATAGTTTGTCTTTGGTGTTGGCCTTTTCTACCCAAGAATCTGTCTTGTTCGGGGCCGGAGAGCCATCAATTGCCATCAGCTGTCGGCCAGATGCCCACATGCTTTAGCAAAAGAAGGGATGGCACCGCACACCAAAAACTCAATCACCACCTGACAAGCTCACTGACATAACTTCACACAAACCATCTGATCTCATCAAGACATGACTTGAGCGGGCACTGTATGAGCCTACAGCCTAATTCACGTTCACAAAACTTCAAATCAGAGTAGTAGTTTGATGGCAATTCGATTGCTTGCTAGTAATACACCTGATTGGTTAAAAACACATGGCTGAAGTGAAAATTGCCTTGAAATCCCCTGTTACCTTTTGAACCCCAGAACCCCTTGGAAATATGAGACGAATATGGTCGAAGAAATCGCATCGACGCCTGCCAGATTCAACGCCATGCCGCCCACGCAACACTTCACCAGAAGCTGCGCTCAAAAGAATCCCATCCCGCCAACGCCAAAGCCAACAGAAGACGGTGAGTCGCAAATATGTGTTTAGTTCATGTCAATCTCAATCGAGGTGACGGGGCTGATGTGTGTCGCAAAAGAGGCGGTGGGCTGCAGAGGCCTGGGTGATTCAGAGGCTTCCATGGTGGCTGGCCCGTCAAAGGTAGGGGGTGAGGTCTTGAGGTTTTGAAGGGCGCGATCAGTTGTGGTGCTGACAAGACGCCCCTGACGAAGGTTTTCGGCGAATAAAAAGTAACCTTCGGATGCTTCGACCAAGTATGATTGGAGGCCGCGGCTCTGGAGAAGAATCTTGGCGTTGGTGACAGGGTAATGATTGTCAATGAAGCGAGCCCAGCCTCGAGCAGCAGCTTGAATATGTTCGTCATCGCTGATCCGACTCCATCCAATGCCAAGATGAAGAGTGAAGTCATCGACGATGGGCTGCCCAAGAGAGTCGGACGAACCCAGCAGGGGGCTGGAGGCAGCACGGGTAGGGCTGGCCCGTCTGCTAGGCGAACTGTCGTCCCGGCTCACTTCGAGACGCTGAGATTTGTGACTTCTGAGAGAGGGTCTGGACTGAGACAGTTGCTGCTGAGCAAGGACCGCAGCTTCCATCTTGCGCGCTTCTTCTTTGGCGACCTGTTCCTCTAACCAAGTGCCAGATTGGCTGCTGGCATCCGCGACGTAGGCAGAACTCTTCTTGATGAGAGTCATGCCAGGGCCGTAGACGTACTCCTCTTCTGAGGTTTTGATGACAGGAGCGTCAACCACCTTCTCGGGGGGGTCAAGATTGACAGCAGCCTCGTCCCTGGATCTTTTGCGACCGGCGACTGACGAAGGGCTGCGAGCGAAATAGGCATTGTTGAGAGACATGGCTTGGTGTTGTTGGACAAAAGGCTTGCCGAGCGAGCCCTGGTGAACTGCCTGTGGTGACATGGCGAGAACCGGCGATGAACCGTAGACGCGATCGAAAGACGGCATCTTGGGAATCTGTTGGATCACTAGAGGATGAGTGTGAGAAATGTAAGAAATGTGATTTTGATGCGAATGAAGTGACACTGGTCAGATCAAGCACGCCTCAGGTGCAGGTGCTGGTGCTGTGATATTAGGAGTGGCTGTCAGGGGAAAGGTGGTGAAAAGTTTGAGGGAAGTAGGTCAAGGTAACGACGATGAGATTGGCCGGGGTGTACAAGACAATTGGCCAGGAGGAGTGGAGGTCAGAATATCCCAACCCAGAAAATAGTAATGGAATTGACCGCAGGTGAGGCGTTGAGGAGGTTGGAAACGGAGGTGAAGTGGTGGAAAGGGTACGCGGGTAAGAGCCGGCAAGGTGGAAGCCAGGCACGCGACGGCGACGAGAATGTGGGAGCCGTGTGTAAGTGGGAGACGACGGCGTGGTTGGCGTGGATCAGCAAGGGTCGAGAAGTGGTCAAGTCAAAGATGGGAAGGAAGGAGGGAGGAGGTCACAAATATATGTGTGATGGGAAGGTTGGGGTGGAAGAGAGAAAAGAGAAGGAGGAAAGGAAACAGGGCGCAAGGTAAGATCTGGGGGAAAGAAGAAGCAGAAGAGGGCAGCGTGAGACATGCTTCGACCTGCGAGGCAGACAAAAAGGCATTGGAGCTTGCAGGTGGGTGGATGCGCCGCAAGAGAAAGGGTTTTGTAACATCCCATTGGCCGGCCCCCAAATAGCGGGTCTGGGCCCACTGAGACTCTTCTGATTGGGTCAAAATTGTTTGCAGCAAGCGGGCGGCGGCGGAAGATAGCTGGCCCGAATGTGGTTAGATCGGCTGTTGCCCCCTTGGTCGTTCCGCCCCCGCTGACTGTCCCCGCTCTCGGTGGTCCATGCTGCTTCTCGCCTGGTGAGCCCGGCAGATTCGGCGCTTTTCTTGTCAGTCCCGCGCACCGCCTGGACCCCCAACTCCTCGTCTAAAGATACACGCCCCAGGTCCTGACTCTGTCCACACTCCAATGGCCAAGACACCAATCACTGCTCGTGAAACAGACCCTGATAGCTAGTGCCAACCCTTCCCCATTACACCCACGCCTCTTGTCACGTGCTACCAATGAGCTCAAGAACCACAATCGTTGTGACCATCCGCCGTCGTCTCGATCCTGTCTGCTTACCCTGCAGTGCCCAGCCACTGGCTGTGTCTGGATGCAGCATCAATTTATGCACTTTATGAACGGAAAGTATTGGTCTGTCTCTGAACTATTAGCCGTGGTGAAACAAGCAAAAACGCAGAGGCTGCTGCTCAGGGCTGGCGCAGCAAGGTCAAAGATCAGAGTGCGAGGTCAAAGCGAGTGTCTCTATGGTAATAATCATACAGCCGATATCAGACATGCTGGGTTGGTCTTGGCTAGAAACATAAAGCTCAACTAGACAAGTACAAGGACAGCGAGTACGAATAATCCCAAGTTTCCTTCCAACCGCCCTCTCCGCTCACTCCTCCTTTCTGGTTATCACAGGTAAGAGAAGCATGCTACCTGCTTGGCCCTGGACTGCCATCCATATGCTCCATGCTCCGCCGAATGGCCCGCTCAAACAAACTCACGTCATCAGCATTTTCAAGACCACCGTACAACCCCATCATGCCCGGCGTCTGTAATCCAGGCGGGCTTGGAATTCTTTCTTCTCGCTCACGTCTTCGTCGGCTGAGCCTTGAAAGCGAGTCAAATCCTGGAGACGTGCCACGGCGGGTTGGGACTGTGTAAGAGCCCCGCAATCGGCTCTGGTGCTGTGCTTCCGGCAAATTCTGGGGCGTTTGAGGTTGTGCCGAGGGCGGCAAAGAATCGTCGTAGATCTCAAAAGGCGGAGGAGACAATTGACGGCGTGGCGTCGTGGGTTCACCAGGGACGCTGTCCCGAGGTCGGATCCGATGGCGAGGAACCGTTGTGCTTGGTCGGCGAGGGGGACTCATTGAAGCACGGGGGTTGTTGTGTCTTCTGTCCGCATCATCCAACTGCGCTAGGGTCTAGAATAGGTGATCAGCATGGTCGTAAAGTATGATGAGACAAGAGTATGCCATACTCTGACAGCCCTTTGAACAATCGCCAGACGCTCAAAATCATGGGTGATGGGGGACGAAGGCCAGACTGTTGGCTCTACCAGCCGTCTATATGTTGCTGGACGGGACGGGTATGCCGGTCCTCGTTCTAGCGTCTGCTCTCTGTCAACTGGAGGTACACGGTCGGTATGGATACCCGGAGTTGAAGCAGATGATTGGCCGGGTGAACCTGTTGGAAGGGATGGGTAAGTGTCGACTGAGTGGTACTCTGCCACTTGATTATGTCTAGGAGTCGACAGTACTGGCTGTTGGGACGGAGAAGGCGGTTGCCCATCAAGTTCTAGCGGGTGATCAGCCTTTATATTAGGCCTAGGTTGGCCTTCAACTGTTCTGGTGCGGTCCGGCAGTGTGAAGGTGGCCCCTTGATTCTGCTGAGCAAGAACTGAACTGGATGGCTCCGTGTCTGTGGAACGCCTAGATTCTGGTCTGTTACCGGGGGGCAAGAACCGTATGTTTTGGTCAGTCTGTGGTTGTTTGCCGCGCGCTTTAGCAGAAGAAGCCGGGGGAACGCTTGGAACAAATTCTGGTATCGCGGATGCATCCCCTGGTTTTGTAAGATAGTTGAGGAACTGGCGGTGGTGTCTCTTCTCTTTCAGACGTTGATCAAGCTCCTCGACCTCGACCATGGTCAGTGAAAGAATAGTGGGCTGGAGACGCAGCATTGTAGGGCTGATTCGAAGACACTGGATTCCTCGGACGGGTTTGGGGACAGCATACAGATAAGATCCCGGATTCCTATGAATTTGAGACTGGACTGGGTACTGTTAAGGGCAGCGGAAAAGGTTGGTGGGAGGGAAAGCATGGCAAGTTTTGGTTCAAGGAAGTCAGAGCTGGCAAGCACTTCACAACGGTAGCTGCTTTGAGATCAGGGGCGATGGGAAGGAGCAGTCCTACAGACATGCAATGCTGGAAGTTTGACGGGTACATACACTGGAGGAAAAGGCGTCCAACCCCAGATACAGACATAGATGTTTACATCCGAAAGGTAAAAGAAAAAAACCGCTTAAGGTATGGCTGTATAGTCTTGCACATGGCAAGAGGTCAACACAACAGCTGCTGAGTTGAAGAGCCCTTTGGTCTCAATCTTGGAGCAAGTGCCCACATAGTACCGATATAGCAACCTTGAGATCTTGTGCCTACCTTACCTTGTATGATTTATTCTGAAATTTCTGACGAGAAGCTTTTAGCCTTAGAGCCAACAGTTTGCTAGCCACGTCGACTGGTGACGAATGCACGGTGGTCTGGTGTAGCGAACATCCAAGCTTCAAAGGCACCAAAATTGTCGAACTATATGGTCACACTAACATGAGCTACGAGCGCTACCACTTTGCTCTTGACTAATGCGACTCTCAGACACGTAGAAGCCGTATTTCCTGGCTACGGTATGAAATAACACCGATTTTCAATGAAATGAATCAAGTTTACGATATGGCTGGAACCTGCAAGGCATCTTCTTAGTGCTCTCAAGATAGGCATCAAAGTATCGCATCTTAGTCAGAGCCATAAAAGGGGCGCCTACGCACCGTTAGGTACCTGAACGCCCTTGCCAATTCTTACAAGTGGCCCCGGCTGCTGAGGCCGAGTCCACTGGGCCAGCCATCAAGGAGCGCCTCATTTTCAGCAGACATCGTCACCGCCCTCGGCCCTGAGAATTGCGCTTCAAGAACTCGCACCGGTACCGACAATCAGCCGGACTTCCCAGATCAACGCCGTTTCCCTCATCGGAGCAAATACCCGCCTTGGTGCCCGCTCTCCGGGAACTGCAAGAGTCAACGGCCAGCGCGTTGGATGCCCAAGAATCGGTAATTTGACGGGCCGGGATCTTGGATTTGGCAGCGGAAGTTAGGTCCATCAGATCACGCCCAGCCAAGCAGCCCAGCCAGCCCAGCAAAGAGGCGCGAGGCGTCTCCGTCGCTCCATCTCGATACAAACGAGACACGCAGAGAATCCACGGCCAAACGGGGACGCGTTGTCGAGATTACAAAATCTAGTTTTTATTCGCCGCCTTGCGGCACACTTGCGTTACCAGTTGCTGCTTCGAACCCCGACCGCATGCCCGCCGCCGCCAGCACTCCTACGTCGTCGCTCGCTCACCACCACCACCAACCCCCACCGCTGCCCGCCCGCTCCTTATTCTCTTCCGTTCCGGTGACGTCGCCTCTGTGTCCATCGGGGACACCATCCCACACACGAAGATGAATGGTGATCTGAGTTTGTCTCGGGCCCTGGGCGGTCTACGGATTGCCAATCCCGATGATTCCCCAAACCCCTCACGGGACGCATCGAACGAGCCCCATGATTCCCCCGAGCCCCAGCAACAGCAAGAATACAGCTACCAGCAGCAACAACCACAGCAACACCATCAACAGCAACAATTACCAATGCAGAGCCCCCTAACTCCGGACACCGCAGAGCCTACACCTCCTCGCACTCCACACGACACACTCGACTATCAATCGACGGCCAGGAACTCGCCCTCCCGACCGCCGCACACGTACGAGTCTGCCGCCGCCATTCTCAAGACCGCGCAGAATAACTTGAACGCGGCCAGAGGCCTAGGCAACTCGGCTGCCTCGAGCGACCCATTCCTGGCGGAAAGATATGCAAACTATCAGTCTTCCAGTGGAGGACGCTCGCCAGGTCCAGGTGTTATTGGAGGTCCAGCTGTGTCACCTGAGGCTGGGCCTGGGCATGGACCTGACCAGCAAGCAACACCCTATGCTGACCCGGGGAGCGAGCCCAGATCTGACCAGCACAACCCAACTTATATCCCATCACGCGAGCCAAGTCGTTCCCAACGCCCGGCTCCAAGTCCCAGCCAGTCTGGGAACGGTATGATGCCCCCTAGGAGGAGCTCCCAGGGCATGGGCACCACATACGCCCCCATCGCGGGTATTCCCCACGCGCCACCCGGGAGTTATGTGCAGGACATGCCGCCAATAGCCAGCAGTGAAGAATGGAAAGACAAAGGCGCCGCCGTCAGTCTCAGACGGGAGGTTGACGCCGAGGGAAGGACAGTGATCAAGTCTGTCAAGAAGGGAGTTAGAGACTTCTCGTTTGGCAGAATACTTGGTGAGGGGTCCTACAGCACCGTCTATTTCGCCACCGATCGCCAAACCCTGCGAGAGTACGCCATCAAGGTGCTGGAGAAGAAACACATCATCAAGGAGAAGAAGATCAAATACGTCAACATTGAAAAGAACACGCTCAACCGACTGACGGATCATCCGGGTATCGTTCGGCTTTACTATACGTTTCAGGACGAGGCGTCGCTCTACTATGTTTTGGACTTGTGCAATGGGGGAGAGTTGTTGGGTGTCCTCAAGAAGACGGGGACGTTCGACGTGGAGTGCACGAGGTTTTACGGCGCGCAGATTCTGGATGCCATTGCTTACATGCATTCGAGAGGTGTCATCCACCGCGACCTCAAACCCGAAAACGTGCTACTCGATGACCAGATGCATGTGAAAATTACCGACTTCGGCACCGCCAAGCTCTTACCAGACCCCCGCGAACCCAGGCCTCCAGAAGACTCTAACCAAGGTGGCATGTCTGATGGGCAAAAGGCCACCTCTTTTGTGGGCACGGCAGAGTATGTGAGTCCCGAGCTCTTGACAGATAAGTCTGCAGGGAAGCCCAGTGACTTGTGGGCGTTCGGGTGCATCATCTACCAGCTTCTCGTGGGCCGACCGCCCTTCAAGGGCGCTACCGAGTATTTGACGTTTCAAAGGATCGTTGCCTTGGACTACGAGTTTCCCCCCGGATTCCCACCCGCCGCGCGCGATCTGGTAGAGAGATGCTTGGTCCTTGATCCAAACCGACGTCTCACGGTGGAACACATCAAGAACCACGAGTTTTTTGATGGACAGCAGTTCGGCAAGGAGCTGTGGAGGATGAAAGCCCCGCGTTTGAGGCCATATGTACCGCCTGCTCAAGAACCCAACATTATTCAACTCAATGGCGGGATGGGCGGGAGCCCCAAGAAGCCACAACCAGCTCAGTCGCGAAGTCCTCAAGGGCAATCGAATGGCCAGAGACCAGCCAGGATTATTACCGAGTTGCCACCGCCAACGCAGCTTGATATCGAATGGTCGCCAGTTCTGACTAGAAATAACGAACGGATATTGAAATTAGGCGACCTGATGGTGATATCCTCCCCAATTCCAAACAGTCCTCACGGGAGAGGCGAGGGCGATGGTCACAAGAAGCTGTCTCGCTTCTTTGGTGGCAGCACCACCAAGAAACGTCAACGGCTTGTCATGATCACGTCGAGCGGACGCATCGTGCTCTGCCCGGCTGGTGGTGAAGAGAAACGGTCGAAACAGGAGATCTCGCTTCTGGCACCAGACTGTGCGTGGAGAAGTCAGTTGGACGCCAAAGGGCAAATGGTTTGGTGTGTCGATACGGTAAGCTGATGATATTATCCTTTTTTTTGGAAAAATATGTTTGTGTGCTAACAACAGAATCAGAACGGTATCCATTATCAATTCGAGGAGCCAAAGTCGTCCCAGACTGAAGGGTCCAAATTTTCGATAGACGATTGGATTGACTCGCTTCAGCGGGCAAAGGACCTTGCCCTCTCGCAGAACCTAAGCGGTGAGAATGGATTTGGTGACATGTCGTCCTCCATGTCGAGCCCAGCGAGCACAATGGGTGGTAGAGCCACCTTCCCCGAGGGATACAGCATCAGCGACAGATCCGGGCGCAACCAGCTCAGCAAGAGCCAAGGCAGCTTGGAAGATCCGACACATGTGAAGCGCAACCGGTTCAGCAAGCGTCAGTCAAAGAATGGACTAGGGGCAGCTTTCTAGTTTCAATTGCCTTCACGACAAAACAGGACACCACGAGCAAAGCACAAGGCACAGCAACGGGATGTGAACTAAAGGGGACGAGTTTCGATATGGGATCAGCCTTCCCAAGGAATGGGATGGAGGAAAAGACACAAGGAGGGCATTACATTATTATTACTACTACTACTCGTACTACACACCTTTAATAGGCATTTTTGGTAGCGTGGCGCAGGGTTACCTTGGAGCATCACCCTGTCGCCTGTCAGTGTACTTTTTGGCAAGGAATTGTAGGGGATTGACAGGAAAATTGTTTCGGAATTTAGAGGAGAGGCTGAATGTTTATTCGTATCGAGTGTGTACAAGCTAATGAGGTATGTTCAAAAGGACGGGCAGCAGAGAGCTGTCATATTTTGTAGCGCTCAGACCAGCTTTGCTGTAATCCGTGCCAAGACATAGTGGAACCCCCTAGCCCAGCCAAGCCAGCAGTCGGCAGGAACGCCAGCGACTTTTCCACACCACAAACTCCACCAGACTTGGAGAAAGAGCAACGACGCGATTGACGCGCCTGCATCCGCCATTCAACGCAACGTGCAATCGACCATTGCTGTCGGACGATAGCGTCATTACACTCCAGACTGGGGAAGCGCCAATCGACCACAATGCAGTCCCAACCCCAATTTCGTCCCTACGCCACGCCCCACGGCCACCCTCCTCACGGAACACCACACCACGGCCATGGCAGCCACGGTGGGCATCCCAGCCCTCATGCACCCCCAAGGTCAGGAGCATCGCACCGCCGAGGCGGCATTGGTAAGTAGTGACTTCCATCGCTATGGAAGGGCAGGGCCTTCATCAGAGATCGCCTCCATGATGGTCCATCCCATTCTTTTCCCATCACCACCGAAGCCACCTCCTCACATGTCATGTCCGACATGACTCCATGACCACCCCCGGCCCCTCCATCCCCAACCCGCTCCGCTTTTTGCCTTGAGCCTGCTTGGGTTGGCCCTGGCTGTCGATAGTGCCCGGCCATCGGCATGGTGGAGCTTGACATTTAGGTTTCTTCCTCTACCTCACGTCCATCATCGCTTCTCCAGCCCAACAGCCGCAGCCCTCCCATACACGTTCCGCACTGTTATTCGCACATACACGCTCAATTCTGCGACCAGCATCATCACAAACTATCATTAGCTTCAAGACCTAACCCCTCGCTTCCATATACAGGCCCCATGATGTCGGCCGGCCCTCATCCCCAGGTGCCCATGACGGCGGCGCAAATCAATCAGCAGCATTACCAAGCTCAACAGGCCAACCAGCGCGCCAAGATCAGAAGCCGCAAGCCCACCGACAAGAACCTCCCAGATGGCATCGACGAGCTGCTCGTGGGTGGCCCTGACCTGGCAGTGGCCTATAGGCAGTTGCGTGACTTTGAACGCCGGCTTGATGCTACCATGACGCGCAAGAAGTTGGACATCATGGACTCACTGTCCCGCAACACCAAGGTAGGTCTGGCTGGTTTACTCAGCACAATACATCATAACTGACTTGCTGGAAATTATAGCACCAGCGGAAACTGCGCATCTGGATCAACAACACGGTCGAGGATCAGTACTGGCAGGCGAGTGCATCCAGCATGGACAACTTTGAATTTTCTTCCACTTCCGAAGCCACCTATCGCGTTACTATCGAGGCCCGATTGCTCGACGACCCGCTCGATTTGGATAAGGACAAGGGCAATGACGAGGACGACGCCGGCAAGGAAGCCGATGGCGAGAAGATGGACACCGACGACAAGCCGCAGCAAAAGCCTGCTCCCGCTAAGCCCGGCCAGCGGACGAGATTTGCGCACTTCTTTAAAGCTCTGACGGTTGAGCCTGACCGCCCGAAACCTGGAGCCCACGGAAATGAAACTATTGTCGAGTGGAAGAAGCCAGACAAGACGCCCTCGGGAGCACAGAACCTCCCCGCGATTGCCGACTTTGACGAATTCGCATTCAAGAGGCCTGGGGATGAGAACCTCAACATCACCGTCAACTTGTTCAGGCACGAAGAACCTGAGCGGTTTGCTGTGAGCCCGGAACTGGCCGACATCATTGATGAAACAGATGCCACCCTCAAGGAAGCAACCTTGGCCGTCTACGAATACATTAAGCTTTTCGGCCTGCAGGACGACGAAGAGACTCGCAACTTCCGATGTGACGAATATCTCAAAAAGATTGTTGGCCGCGACATGGGCATGATTGGTCATCTCCCCGACTACATCACACCCCATTTGCGCCCGTTGCCCCCTATCAAACTTCCTTATACCATCCGCGTCGATGAGGAATTCCACAAGAGCCCCACGCCTACTATTTACGACGTCACGGTTGCTGTGGATGACCCCATGCGCGCCAGGTACCTTTCCTTCTTGCACAACCCACAGCACGCCGGTATGTTGAAGGAAATCGCGCGCCTCGACGACCAGCTGGCAACCGTTTGCCAGGCGCTTCATGAGTCCAAAGCTCGGCACACCTTTTTCACGTCCATGGCCAACGACCCGGTTGGATTTGTCCGGACTTGGCTGTCGTCACAGAAGAGGGACTTGGACATTATCCTTGGTGAATCGGCGAGGGGCAACGGGGAGAGCATACATGGTGACGAGTGGCGGAAGGGCGGCAGGGATAGCGTGTGGAATACGGCTAATGCGAGGGAGAGTGTGAATGTGCTGCTTTCTAGGCCGCCGTCGAGGCCACAGCAACGCTAGACGCCTACGGCTGCCACAACTCAGGAGGGGGACTTTGGGAAAAGGATCCAACCGTGATAGCAAGGCCAGGCCAGGAAAAGGGTGGGCAGGATAATGTCGAGAAGGAGCTTGAGCTTTTTATGGAGGAGTTTGGTTGGTGGTCATGAGGTATTTACATGTTTTTGTGATTGAATTTTCGGGCGTTTCATGTTTTCTTGGTCGGTGTGTTGATAGCACTTGTTATAGCGGAATTAGGTGACTTGGGTTGTGTTGTTTATGTTGTGGGTGATTTTGTTGAACTCGGTGAACTTTTTGGTGTGTTTGTAGGTGTTGAAGGGTCTATTGTTCAACATGACATGTGGATATATGGAAGGGGTAATGTCGCATGGCTATTACAACGAAGGCGGACTTTGGCTAGATGTGAGAGACGAAACGGTGATCAAAACCTCTGGCAAACGTGGTCGCCGACCAAGTGGATGAATATGAGTATTTTGTTTACGACCCCCCTCGATCTGGCGGGGACCCCCCTTCCCATTTCCATGCTTCCAACATTACGCCATACGTTAAGCTACATCAAAGATATATAATTTTTACTACTTTTTTGTGAAAATAAAAATAAGAAAACCAGATTTAATGTAGAATAGCTTAGAAATAAGTGTAAATTACATTTTTGTTTCATTTTTCTTTTCTGTTAAAAAGAAAAGGAATCTTTAGACTATATATGTTGGGCTTTCGGGAAAGCGGTGCGAGTAACATCAAAACCACTTTGGAAGTCGGAACAAGTTGTTGGATTTTTAGATTTTTAGATTTTCTTTTCAGGGTTAGGGAGTTAGGTGGCTAGAGGGGGGTCCCAAACGAATTCTCATCAATGTACCTGAGTCACAAAGAAGGGCAAGAGAAAAAACCACAACAGAAGGCGTTGTTCATGACATGGCAGTTCATTTCATTCTACTTTCTAAAACACATACAGGAAACTCCCCTCTTACAGGAAACACAAAAAGACAGATGGATAGGTGCAACTATTCTCCATCATTATTTGCTAACATCATTGAAACATTTGCCTCCCCTGGTATCTTTGCCCCCCCATTTCCACCGTTAACACCGCCATATCATCATCAATCACCAACTCCTTTAATACCGTTGATAACCCCCCCACTGAGGCGGCTGCTGCCCCGGATACCCCCCTCCCTGAGGCGGCGGCGGCGGATGCTGTCCAGGATAACCACCTCCATACTGCCCATGATGATGCGGCGGCGGGGGCTGCTGGTAACCACCCGGACCACCATAACCACCACCACCATACTGCGGCTGTTGCTGAGGCGGATATGCCCCCGGCCCACCGCCACCGCTATACCCCGGCTGAGGACTAGGCCTGCCATAAGACCCCCCACCACCACTCCCATACCCACTCGACCCCGGCCTCTGCCCATACCCACCACCAGACGACCCCGGCCGAGGCGAATACCGTGCATCAGCCTGCTGCTTCTTAACCTGCTCCCACAACGACCCCGCCGGACGGCCGTGACCATGATCACAACCGTTACCTCCGTGGCTAGGGGCTGAGACACTACGGGAACCACTGCTGGAATTGCTCGCGAGGATGTGGTTATGGTGATTCTTGACCGATTCAGAAGACAAAAGGGAGTTGAGCTCGTGCCTGTGCTTCGTCTCCTGCGTCCACTTGCGCACAGTCTCAAACATGTTGCGATGAATCTCAACCCGTTCGTCGCGGGCGGCTGGGTGGTGGAAGGCGCGGAGGATGTCGTTCAAAACTTCGTCGACTGGGACGCCGGCGTTTTCAAAGGCGTAGAGGATCCGGCTAATGGGACAAGGGTTGTGTAAGAGACAAAAGGGAGAGGATGGGGGGGGGGGGCTTACGGAACGACATATTGAACTATTGTGACGGAAACACGCCCAGCGCACGAGTTGAGCACGTTGGTAAAGTGGTCTTTTGACAGCATCGAGTGGGTGGGGTCGTTGCAGCGGGGGTTATTCCACGGCTCTAGCTGGGCGTTGGCGCTCGACTCGATAAGACCGGTCGACCCGTCCTTCAAGACCTTGGAGACCTGCTGGATGATGGGTCTGATGAACGGAGCGAGGAGCCCCAGGATGAACGCTGTCAGCGTCTCGCTGATTTTCTCCAAAAGAGACTCCAGCCCGGGGATCTTGGAGATCATATTGTTGATGGAGCGGACGATCTTGTCGCGGAACTCGAGGATGGGGTAGATCTGTCCCGAGACCTTGACCGGGTCAAAGTTGGGGTTCATGCCGGGGACTTGGTTGACGTTGTCGCGGGTGAGCTGTTGCATGTTTTGCTGCTCTTGGGCGGCCGAGGCGGCCTTGAGGCTTCTGGCCTGGGAGGCGAAGCCATCACCCACGCTGGGGAGCTGGCTGACGAGGGAGATGAAGTCAGGACCGGAGGAGCCGGAGCCCAGGAAACCGCGCTGGCCGGAGGAGCTGTTGCTGTTTTGCTCGGCGGCTTTGAGGGCGATGTCGATCTCGTCGACTTCAGATTGGGTGAAGTGGTCGGTGGCCTCGCTGTGAGACGTTGTTAGTAACCAGTTACATTTGTTGAGGGAGGCGGGAAGCTTACCCAAGCACAGAGTGCAAAAAGTCCACGGCTCCGAAAGTACCGGTTACCAAGGGGTAGACTCTTTTGCCGTTAAGGTTGATCTGGGTAGAAGAACCGCAATGGGCAAACACATTGTGATAACCGAGCTCGATGAGGGCAAGCTCGCAGTAGTTGCTGTGAGCGCTGAAGTCTTCCATGCAGTGGAGAGCCTGGCCCAGACATCTGAGGGCCTCGCAGAGATCAGACTCCCTTCCCTTGTGGGTGGTACCACTTGTGTAGAGACGGCCAAAGTGGATGGCGCGGGCAAAGCTCCATCTCAGATAACCAGCGCTGGTGGCCCAACCGCCGCTCTCGTTGGCGATGTAGTTCTTCATGCCAGTACGGGGATCGATTTCAAGCTCGCGGGGATCAACAGGCCCTCGGAGTCTGGTGTCATATTTACGAGCATCCTGGTTGTCGGCGTAGTCCTTGGGGTTGTCAATATGCTCCTCAGGACGATAGCATCCCAGGCGCTCTTCGGTGACCTCGAATTCCTCGGTGGCATAGCCGTTGGCCATGAAGGAGAGGACCCAAACAATAATTCTGATGGTAGCGGCATTGACGCCCTTCAAACTGCCAACATCAACAGCTTGCGAATAGTCTCTCAGCCAGTTGCCAAAGTAGACACGGCCAACCATCATGGTGGTCCATTTTTTGCCATACAAGAAAGCGATGTCCTTGAGTGTGTCCTCGATATCTGTTGTGACGGTCAGTCATGATCACGCTTCGACAGACAGAGCTTCACGTACCTCCATGTCTCCAGTTATGCCCCTCAACTTGGGCAATAGAGGGAATGTTCCCAGCACCAAACGCGGCGGCCTGACCGGGAAGAACGAGAAGAATGACAGCAAGGACCAGCAGAGCGCTGCCCCAGCCTATCCTGAGTCCCGCCATTGTTCACCAAATCGAGATAGTATCCAGATTCTGTGGGTTGTCAATTTTCCGTTGTTTGGAGCTCAGCCGATTTTGGCGCTTGTTTTTCTGTTGCACTTTGCGAATGCGCCCGCAGCTGGTGAAAAACCAGCCGGTCTTGCGCCTCTGCGTCACACACCAAACGGCGTGATTGGGCTTGAAATAGAACCCACTGACCTGGTTGGAGCCTTCAAACACTCAGTATATATTACTCTCAGAGTATCAGAGGAAGAGATGGTTGGTATAGCACACCTGGCAGCCTCTTGGGGTTGGGAGACTGAGCTGAACTTGGTAGGAAAATTGCCAAGCAGCAAGTAAAGAGCTCCGCCATGGATTCTTTACGTCAGATTCGGGGATTCAGAGCGAGAGCGAACGAACAAACCAAACGGCGTTGGTCACATCCTCACCTTGTCGCCAACCGCCGCACAGAAAGAACCGTCAGATAGGCTAACGCCGTTGCAGACCGTTGGCTCCTTATTTGGTACACTACTCAGATTAAACCCATCTTGCCGTACTCATCATACCCAGGAATCCCATATTTCCATCTGTCTTGCAAAACAATCACGGTCAGAAAACACCCTTCAGCTGCTTGTTCCTACCACACAAGGAGGGGCAACCAAGCATATGCCCCGCCATCTTGGCCGAGTTCGAGTTCGTGCCAAGATATTGAATGTGCCGTCATACCCGGATAACTGAACGAACTGGTTGGAAGACTTGGGTAGCTGCATATTTTGCTAACGGGGCACAGCCTTATACAGTTACACGCAACGGTCCCCTTGCAGCGGTCTGTTTCGCACCGTGTGTGGTTCCCCCATCCAGCCTTCCATCAGTTCTCGACAGTGACTCGACAGTCGACTGATCCCGGGACCAGAGTTTGGGTCTTTTTGATGCTTCAACATGTGCTCTCAGAGGACTTGAAAGGACCCGAAGACTCCGGATCAGCCGTTTTCCCCCAGCCTCCAGGGCTGCTTGGCGGCATTACAGTACCGGTTGTAACGCCACTGTCATCCGATGGCCGATGGGATTTGGCAGCAGCGCGTGTGTATCCGACTGCCATTCGCGTCTTTTGATTAGTGTGACCCCTGAACTGAAAAAAAAAGTCATCCACCAATCCGCGACGAACGACAGCGCTGGGCCCCTTGCATTATCTGTTCCTTTGCATGACCTTCTTGTCCCCTGTGATCTTTCCTCTGTCCAATTCCCAAACCTCGACATCTTTGTTTGCTTCACTTCATCGTTTTTGGCTTTGCCCATTCTTGCCCAAAGCCGGTGTCGCTCGATACTCTAGCCTCGCCGTTGTCGCCGAGCGAAGACCCCATAGAGTCGTGTTCTAGCGGCCCCGAGAAGCCCGAACCTCGTTGTTACCCTGGTCTCTTTTTTCAGTTACTAGAGAATAACAACAACAACCACACAAGAAAACACCACAACCTCACCGTCAACATGCCCGGTCGAACACTACCGACCTTTGCCCTCGCCGAGGTCGAGTCGCACAATACCAAAAAGTCGTGCTACGTGACGGTCGGGAAGAATGTCTACGATGTGACTGACTTTGTCGACGCCCACCCGGGAGGCGGTGACCTGGTCCTCGACTACGCTGGCAAGGACATCACCGATATCCTCAAAGACGAGGCGTCACATGCGCACTCCGAGGCGGCATACGAGGTTCTCGACGACTCTCTGGTTGGGTTTCTGGAGGATGCCTCCAACGGCGCGAGCGCAAACGGCAAGGCAAAGGCGAATGGACAGGCCAACGGCACCTATGTGCATCCCCGAACGGGTATGTCCTGTGAGGAGGATCTCAGCAAGGATACCGACATTACCAGTGACTACAAGACACACAAGTTCTTGGACCTGAGCAGACCACTCTTTCCCCAAGTGTGGTTCGGTGGCTTCAGCAAGGAGTTCTACCTCGACCAGGTCCATAGACCACGCCACTACAAGGGCGGTGCTTCCGCGCCACTCTTTGGCAACTTCCTTGAGCCTCTGAGCAAGACGCCTTGGTGGTTGATTCCTGTGTTCTGGCTTCCGCCTGTTACTTATGGCCTCTACCTTGCCAGCAGTGGGCTGACTGCTGTGGGAGAGGTGGCCTGTTTTATTGGAGGCTTGGGTTTCTGGTCCATCGCCGAGTACACTCTGCACAGATTCTTGTTTCATCTTGATGAGTAAGTTTTCTTCCACACTGCCTTTGAAAACATTCAACTGACATGATTGTCCAGATGGCTGCCCGACAATCGTGTCGGCATCACCCTGCATTTTACCCTCCATGGCATCCACCACTACCTGCCCATGGACAAGTACCGGCTGGTCATGCCCCCGGCACTTTTCGCCGTGCTTGCTACTCCCTTCTGGAAGTTGGCACACACCATCTTTTACTGGGATTGGAACGTGGCTACTGCGGTCTATTGCGGTGGCATCTTCGGGTACATCTGCTACGACTTGACGCACTACTTCCTGCACCACCAGAACCTTCCTCTCTGGTACAAGCAGCTGAAGAAGTTGCACTTGGAGCACCACTTCCTCGACTACGAGAACGGCTTCGGCGTCACCAGCCCCTTCTGGGACAAGGTCTTTGGCACCGAGCTCAGGGGCGCCAAGCCCGGCAAGAAGAGCAACTGAGACCCTTTGCAAGGGCTTTTTTACACGGCTGAATGACAGATGAGGAAGATGAGGCATGACAGACACGCACAAAGGAAATGGGCATACCCAGTTGGATTGTGCTGTACATACATTTGTAAACAACCATATATTTTGTAATAGCAAGGCCTGGCAGAACATACAGTTCTATAACAACTCTGCAAGGCCGTGATGCATTAATGGCGGAAGGAGTCACCGGGAAGGGAGGCTTTGGGTATAATTCATGTCAGGGTGGTTCATCGGGGGAGGTGGGGTTCACGACTAGGGATTGAAGGTCGGCGGTGGGATTAGGCTTCGCTGCTCATGGTAGACAGAAGTCACTTAATTGGTGTCACATTCATTGTAGAATACCCTAAGAATTGCCGCTTGTACAACATGCGCTCTGCTCCAACCAAGTGAATTTTCAGGCTCTTATCGCTCCTTATCGGATGGCATAAACTCGCTCCACAAACACCGTGTGGACACAGTGAATTGCACGTGACGGGTTATCCATTTCTGGCCCCTCAAATCACTTCTGGTCAGCCAACTCGGTCACAATTTGCCAGTCCCAACCAACCAACCTCCATCACAAGCAACCAATTCACTTGGTTGAGTGTCTCATTTGCAAGCCTTTTTGTACCCAGCTCCGAGAGACCTCCTGTGTGGTTTGACATCCAGAACCGAGAAAAATATTTTACAGCTTGATTGCCTGACCATTTCCCTCCTCAGCCAACATGTCGGGCCTTGACGTAGAGGCACTGCTCGACTCGACTGCCTCCACCATCAAGGAGCAGCAGAACACCAAATCCACGGCCAATGGCGACTCCCCGCAGGATGGCAGCCGCAGCGAACGCCGAGAAAACGATCGGGACCGCGATGGCGGCAGAGATAGGGAACCCCGCGATAGGAAGCGCAGAGATCGCGACCGTAGTGCCGGCCGCCATCGCGCTTCGTCCAGCGGCAGAGACACTCCCAGAAGCGACGCTGGCAGCCATAAGAGTAGGCGCCGTAGCCGAAGCCGTGATTCGAACCGCCGAGACTCACGTCGTCACAGAGATGGCGACTACTATCGCGGAAGCCGCCGTGGTGGCCGCTCCCGTTCCCGCTCCCCCAACCGCTACTACCGACCTCATGGAGACGACCGCCGCGACCGCGATCGCCCCAGAGACGATGACCGCCGTCGCCATCGTGATGATGACAGGCGCGGTGGCCGGACCAGCACTCCCCGCGACTCGCCCCCTCCCCTCACCGAGGACGAGCGCGATCGTCGCACCGTTTTTGTTCAACAGCTCGCTGCCCGTCTCCGCACCAAGGAGTTGAAGGAGTTTTTCGAGAAGGTTGGCCCCGTTGCTGAAGCACAGATCGTGAAAGACCGTGTGAGCAACCGCTCGAAGGGGTAAGTTTTGCTCACCCTGACATATCCCCCATGGTTGACCAAATTGCTAATACGCTGGTTGTCATCAGAGTTGGTTATGTCGAGTTCAAGAACGAAGATTCCGTTCAGGCCGCGTTGCAGCTTACAGGTCAAAAGCTCCTAGGTATTCCCGTCATCGTGCAGCTCACCGAAGCTGAGAAGAACCGACAAGTCCGCAACCCGGATGCCACCGGCAACCACCCCAACTCCATCCCTTTCCATCGTCTCTATGTTGGCAATATTCACTTCAGCATCACCGAGCAGGATTTGCAGAATGTATTCGAGCCCTTTGGCGAACTCGAATTCGTCCAGTTGCAAAAAGACGACACTGGAAGGAGTCGAGGCTATGGATTTGTTCAGTACGTACCTGTCTTATGTGATGGTGTCTGAAGCCTGTACAGGTAGCTAACCTCGGGCAGATTCCGCGATGCTACTCAGGCCCGCGAGGCGCTCGAGAAGATGAACGGGTTTGACCTTGCTGGTCGTCCGATTCGCGTGGGACTTGGAAACGATAAGTTTACCCCCGAATCAACCGCCAACCTGCTGCAGAGATTCCAGGGCCAGAACCAACAGTTCCAGGGATCCTCGTTTTCTGGTGCCGGTGGCCGAGGCCCCCCGACATCGAATTTTGACCGTGCTGGTGCTAGGGACAACGAGAAGGGCACGGGCGCAAGTGCCTTGGATGACACCGACGTTGCCGGAGTCAACTTTAATAACTACAGCCGCGATGCCCTCATGAGGAAGCTGGCCCGAACTGACGAGCCTATCAGCGCCCCCAGTGATCGACAGGTCGCCAAGCCCAAGACTGAGATCAAGCCCAATCTCCCCATCAACGTCAACATGGCCAGCCGCTGTGTGGTTCTCCGCAACATGTTTGATTCTGCCGAGTATGTTATTCTTTCATTTCCAGCTGTCAGAGACTACCTACTAACACCCAGCAGGCAAGAAGGCGAGGACTGGGCCAAGGAGCTGGAGGAAGAGGTTCGTCAGGAGGCTGAGGAGAAGTATGGGCACGTTGTCCACATTTCACTCGATCCCAACTCTCCCGGCGACATCTACTTGAAATTTGACAAGGTCCAGGGCGGGGAGAATGCGATCAAGGGTCTGAACGGCCGGTACTTTGACGGAAGAATGATCACGGCTGCGCCTGTTGTAGACGCGGTCTACAGCAGTTTGTTCTCTCGCGTCAAGGCCATCTAAGTCACTAATACGGCATATTTGTTGCGTGCTTAGGAACCCTCCTCGGTATGTTTACCTACTTCTTGTCCTTTTGTAGCTTTCCCTAACGAGTCAAGAATAGACCACACGTACTGCCCGGGCTTACTGCACTGATTGCATGTCCCATCATCTCACCTTTTCTTCAGACAATATCACCTTTTGGACAACCCCAGTTTAATACCGCCGCCATTGCCCCTTGTTCGGGTAGAGAGAGCTTGTCGATAACCACACTGATATTTCGTCACAGAACGGACCCTTCTTTCGACTACACCACCTACTACATCTGTTTCTGTAAACCCCCCTCGGTTCCCTGTCTGACAAGGAGCTCGGGTCTTGTTTTCATTATAAAAAAGTCTTGTGTATGGCGCAACGGCGTTGCTGATATTGTACAGTACCTAGGCAGATACAGAACTCAGCGAAGCAGAATATGCACTTGAGTATATTGTTTGTCTCTTGAGTTATCCTAATTCAAGTAGTAAAATTCGGAATACATGATTGATTCCATATCTCCCAAAGTCCAGACAATTCCATCAAAAAATGTTATGCAGACCACGTTAAACCCGTTCTGGAAAAGCGAGCTCGATCTCCCAAAAGCTTGGTCCTTGCCCCGCGGACTCCCCCGCCGCCCATGTCACACGGCTGCTACAGCAACGCGCAAAAGCCGTAAGGGCAGCCAATCAGAAGCTGCATCAGTGTTTACCTAAAAACGCGATCATTTGGGTTTGAGAGATGTCGGATGCAGGAAGGGGAATTGCCAGGATGGAATCACTTTGGCCTGTCACGTCTTGCATGTTCCCAAGGCACAACGTCGCGCATTCATACTCCATACTACACAGGTATTCCCAAAATACCTTTACAGCAAAGAATCCCAATTCGAGAATCACCATCTTTTTCCGTGACATTGTCACCGCCGCATGATTAATCGCAAACGGCGCAATATTACCAACACTTTTCAAGACGGCCGAATGCTATTTCAGAATACCCCGCCGTTTACACGCTGAGCTCTGGAGATTCCCACACGACTTTTTCTCTCCCATCTGATCTCCAGGGACCCCACGCCTTCATGATCATTCTAGGACAAAAACCATACACACAAACAAAAACAACCTTCATCCCAACCCACGCCCATCCCAATCCCCATTTCCCCATCCCCGTCAGCCATGGGGCACGCCTGGTTGGACTCCCTCTCGGAGGATTGGGTGTCGCAACCGGGATCGGACGCGTCCGTGGCCGACCCCCATTCCTCCGCACCTTCCCCCGACGCGCAACGGAAAGCCAAAGAGTCGACGACGACGACGACGACACCGAGCCGAATCCCCCGACTGAGCAGGAAGAACCTCGACAACGCCGCGAACAGCAGCAACATCCTCGGCGAGCGAAATGTTAACTACAGTCCCCGCCGCACCTCGTCGAAGCTGTCGCAAGAGCTCAAGTTTAGTAACGGGCGGAGCACGGCCGACAGCCGCTCCTCCTTCTCCTCTGATCGTTCGAATTCCCTCTCGACGGTCGGGTCGGTGGTTCAGCACAAGTCGATCGCGTCGGTCAACAACAGGCGGGGGTCGACTCCGGAGTGGAAGAGACGGCTGGTGTATGGGGATTTGTCGTATGGGGAGCAGGCGGATTTGTTTACTTCTGCGGGGAAGGGGCTGGAGAATATTTTCAAGCCGCCTACGACGGGGAATGCCAGCAGGGAGGAGTCGTTTGAGCCGAGGTCTTCGCGGTTTACGCTGCCGTCTAGTCCGCCGGTGTATCAGCGGGATTTGTTGTCGTCGACTGTTGAGACACAGGCGGAGGAGTCTGTTCAGGAGTTGCCGGAACACCCTGGAGCAGTGGGGAGGAGATCACAAATACTTACTACTGCGAGGCAGAGGCGAATGGAGGACTCGTTCGATCAGAGTAGGGATTCGGAGAATAGCATGTTACCTGATAGCTGCACGCAGCAGGCCACGACGACTGCGCAGACGGATGTTTCGAACCAGAACTCGTTGGTGGTGGACTCGAGGAAGGTCAGCGGCAGGAGCGACGTGAGGAATGAGGATTTTAGCCCGATCCTGATAGAGCGGCGCCAGGCTAGCAATGGGAAGACGGTGTTTGGGCCTGCGGAATTACCGCCTGAGGAGCTGCGGAAGCGGTTGGAGAAGTTGAGACAGAACCAACGTTTTCTCACGGGGGGTACGGATGAGGAGGACGAGGCGGATGGCCAGTCAGACGGGAATGGGAAGTCAAAGAATGGTACTACTAGCACGAGGGAGTTTGTGAGACAGGGCGGGTACATCAACTTCCAGCGCGGTGGCCGGTCGGCGGAGGGGTCTTTTCGGCATCACCGGCTGAGTTCGGGGCATGATGCTTCGGAATTCTGCCCGGAGGAGTCGCTCCAGGCCAGCACGCCAAAGCAATTCCCTACCGTGAGGGTAGAGCCGTGGGATGAATCGGCTGAAATCCCGGTTGACAGTCCTCAGTATCCTTCTGCTCCTAACCCAAGCCCGCAAAAGGCGCAGAGGTTACTTCCTGTGCCGCCACCTAGCACTGCGAGTCCGTTGAAGCTGTTTCAGCCGTATGACACGTTTACCAACCAGACGCTGCTGAGGAGACTGAGCCAGTTTCAGGCGGAGCCATTGGCGAGTGACAATTCTTTTGCGATTGCGCAGGACCAGAGCAGGGTCAGCAGGTTTGGCGAGGGGGAGCTGGACGGGTACGAGTTCCAAGACGAGTTTTCGCACGTTGGGGGGGTGGACGCATCCGGACTAGAGGCGGACAAGGAGAACAGGGGTCCTGCTAGCCCTGGTCTTGACGAGGATGATCAAGACAACAATGGCTCCACCCACCACCGCGCGTCGTCGCGTCCGCCGATTTTTGGCGACTTTACTAGCCACGATGATGAGAGCTCGCCTTGGGAGATTGAGGATGATTTGTTGAGGATTTCGAGGAGAAGAAGGCAAAAGTCGGCGACGACGACGGTGAATTCGGCTTATTCTACTACTACTACTGCTGCTGCTGCTGCTACTACGCGACGGAGTCTTTTTTCGGGCGCGGGGGAGTTGTACAGTGGCGGGAGTAGGAGATACAAGAGGAGTAAGAGGACGTCGTTTCCTTTTGGTGGTGGTGATAGCAGGATCTCCACTCCCAGGCGGAGAAGAGACGTTAGTACTACAGGGACAGGGGGGGGACTGTTGTCGGAAATTAAACGTCCTAGGACATCGCCATCGAAGGATCCGACGCCCAAGAGGAGGAGGACGCTGCACAAGTCTGATGTTTCTTATGGGACGTATGATGACGACGATTCTTCTGCCGCAGATTCTACCGCGGGAGTTGACGCGGTGCAAATGAGTCATCAACAGATGCAGGAGGCGATACTGAGGCATCAGCAGAGGAGGGAGGCGCGGGCGGCTAGTCAGGAGCAGAAACAGCAGCAGTTATCGTCGGAGGAGGAGGAGGAGCAACAGGAGGAAGGAGAAAGGATGGCGGAGGAGGTGGAGATGATTAGCAAGGCGGGGGAGGAGTTGGGACGGCCTAGGACACCGACGCCGAACCAACGGTCTTCGACACAGCAGCGCGCGCCGCTGCTCGAGATTGACCCTGCGGCGACGAGGTCACCGATGAGGTCGAGCAGGAACACGCGTCCGGGTACTGCGGGGGGACATCCACCTACTTCAGGGGCGCAGCCGCCGACAAACAGGAAGCCATCGATTAGGACGGAGGATTTTATCAATGAGGCGAACAAGATTATGGCCATGATTCGGAGCAAGGCCGGGTTGGCGAGCGGGCTGGCGAGCTTGGAGGAGTCGGAGGGGGAGAATGCGCAGGCAGTTATGGACGGGGAGAGTTCTTATGCTTCGAGCAAGGAGCCTTTTTCGCGACCGCCGAGCCGAGAGGGGAGGCCGCCGTTGTCGAGGAGGCCGACGAAGCAGGAGGATCCGGAACTGGCGGAGAGGTTGAAGAAGTATGAGGAGGGGAGCGAGATGGGGGATGTTATTGCTAGCTCGGTGAGGTCGAGGGATTTGAGCTTGGAGGCGTTACGGGCGGCGAGGGAGAGGGAGGAGATGGAGGAGAGGGCGAGTCAGATCAAGGCTTCGTATGGGAGTGCTAATGCTGGGATGACGAGGACGTCGCTGTTTGATCATGATGACGGGGGGGTTATTAGCGACCCGCCGAATTTGAGAATCTCGAGGAATCCCGAGTGGCAGGAAGGGGATATTTTTACGGATGAGGGGCCGGCTTCGTACGGGACCAGCAATCCTGGGTCTGTTGGGACGAATTCTACCTATGCCACTCAGTCGTCAAGAGGGTCTTCAAGGGGATCGGAGGCGAGGAAGACGATTGCGCCGGAGAGTGTCCTGCATTTGATTCCGGACAGGGTGGGGAATATGGTGTTGGATAGGCAACGGAATGTGTGGATCAAAAAGAGACCATCACCAACGCCGGCACCGCCGCCTGTGGTTCTTCAGGGAAGGAGGTCAAGGGCTAATTCGGCGAGGTCAAACTTTCTGCCGTCGGAGGCGAGCGAGGATGATCCTTTTGCTGGGATACCAGATTTGTCGGTTGATATCACGATGGAGATGCAGAACCTGGCGCTGGCGACGGGCAGGAAGGAGAGCGGTTCGGATACAATGTTCAACCAAGGGTCTACGACGCCAGAGAGCCCGAAGAGGGGCCCTTCGGCGGATGTCAGTGGTTTGAGTGGTGCTAGTATTGCGACTGCCACTGCGGCCTTGAGGCTGAGCATGGGTAATGGGGAGACACCGAGTCGCGGGCCGAGGTCGACTATCTCTCTCCAGACAAATCTTGCGAATCTCAAGACGCCGACGAGAGGGGAGGCAAAGATTAGTTTGAGTGAGGACTTGGCTGCTCTCAAGGAGCGTAGGAGGTTGACGATCAGCTTCTCTTCGCCCATTGCAGAGGTTATCCAGGATTTGTCGGGTGGTGAGGATGAGTTTGAGTGGGAAGAATCCGGGGTTATTGAGCAGGTTGCTGAAGATATTGCCAAGGATGTTGCTCTAGATCAGCTGAAACGGGGTAGGAAAACCGTTTCTATCCAGGCGACTCCCAGGAGGCGGACGTCAAGGTCGAGAAGCACTTCGAGGGGTCCGCCGAGGCACCTTTCGTTCCGGGGCCAGACCCTTATGGCGAGGCCGGTGTCGAGGATTGATGAGCACGAGGAGGAATCTGCGCAGGCCCAGGCCCAGGCCCAGGGCGGTTCTAACGGTCCGTCTGGGATGGAGCTCAGCATCGTGCCGGAGAACACCGTTGTTGCTCATGAGGGTGATGAACGGCACGGCAGTGTCAGTATTGTCGTCACTCCTGCTCGGCCTTCGACGTGTCCGATTCCCGACATGAACAATACGCCGATTATCAGCCAGTATGTCGGGACGTTTTCGCTCAGCCCCATGTCGGAGTTCACCATTCATCGTCCGGAGGAGACGTTGCCACTCGAGGCGAGCTATGTGGTTAATGACCACCGTTTAGTGACTGGCAGCCCTTCCAAACGCCACGTCTCGATGAGCACCCGCCAGCTGGTGGACAAGATTGCCGAGGTGGAACCGTTTGAGCCTTACTGGGAAGACATGCGCGAGCTCGAACTGCGCGACAAGCAGCTTGACAGTTTGCACTCGCTGGACGACTTTTGTGGGCAACTTGAGAGCCTGGATGTCTCCAACAATGCCATCCGGAACCTGAGCGGGATCCCGATTTCGGTGTTGCATTTGAGGATGGCCAACAATCAGCTCTCGGGGTTGACGGCATGGGGGCATTTGATGAATCTGCAATATGTTGACGTTTCGAACAATGCGTTGACGAGCTTGACGCCGCTGAGGACGCTTGTTCACCTGCGGAGCATCAAGGCTGACAATAATCAGTTAACGAGTTTGGATGGGATCAAGTATCATCGTGGACTTCAGAGTCTTCGCGCGAGGGGGAATCAGATTGAGGAGGTTGATTTCGAAGGGGCTACCCTGTCGCAACTGACGGATCTTGATTTGAAGGGGAACAGGATCAAGACTGTCAACAACCTCGACGCTCTCCCGGCTCTGTCGTCTCTTGATCTGGAAGGCAACCAGCTCGAGTCGTTTTCTGCTGGTTCCGACACCCCGATGCACTCCCTTCGTTATCTGTATCTCAACAACAACCAGCTCACCTCCCTCTCCGTCGCCAGGATGCCTCACCTCCGCCTCCTCCACGCAGACAAGAATTTTCTCGTTCGCATCAGTGGGTTCTCCCGCGCGAGGAGGATTGACTCGCTGTCTCTTCGCGAGCAGCGGTCCAGCACCCCGCTCGACCTCCCCTTTTTGCTGTCTCGCGTGTATGAAGTCCGCAAGTTATTCCTCTCGGGCAACCCGCTCCACACGTTTGAGCCGCAGGTTGATTTTTTGAATCTGCAGCTGTTGGAGGTGGCGAATTGCGGGCTGGAGCAGTTGCCAAAGGATTTTGGGATGTTGATGCCGAATTTGAGGGTGTTGAACCTGAACATGAACGCGCTGAGCGAGATTAGGCCGTTGAGGTATATCCCCCGGCTGAAGAGGTTGTTTATGAGCGGGAATCGGCTGGGGGATGCGGCCAAGCTGGTGGAGGTGCTGGGTGGGTTTAGGTGGTTGAGGGAGTGTGATGTGAGGGATAATTTGGTGACGTTGGGGTTTTATGCGCCGTTGCAGCAGCGGGATAATAATCATTTGGTGGTTGCTGTGAAGGGGGGGAAGGAGGGGGAGAAGGATGAGGGGGGGAGGTTTGTGTTGCCGGAGCAGGATCGGCAGAGGGATAGGGAGTACAGGGGGCGGTTGGATTCGAATACGGCTATGAGGAGGAGGTTGTGGGAGTTTATGGTTTCGGAGAGGGTGCCGAGTGTGAGGAAGCTGGATGGGTTGGAGGTTGGGGGTGGGGAGAAGAAGGAGGAGGGGGATGGGGCTTGGAGGAAGTTGTTGGAAGGGGGGTTGGTTGAGGAGGGGGAGAAGCAGGGTGGTGCCGGGGAGAAGAAGAGGGAGAAGGGGGAGGCTGAAGATAGTTTTGCTTAATCTGTTTTTTTTCTTTTTCTTTTCTTTTCGATCCACTCCGAGGTGAGAAGGACAGGTGGTGGTGGTTGTTTTAATATTTTATCTTTTTGGAGTTTTTCTTTTCTCTTTCGAGGGCGGGCTGGCTGTAACTGTACCAGGAGATGATGAGGCTGTGACGGTGTTTTTGGGATTGGGTAACTTGGAAAAGGGAATGAATGATCAACAGCAAAGAGGAGACTGTAATGATGTTTATGAATGGGGTCTGTTTGTTTACACTACAACGGTGTATGTTAGCATTGGCTTTTGGGCGGGTTAAGGGGTTGTTTGGTGTTGTATGGCTGAGGATTGGGGGTTGGTGTTGGTTGGTGTTGGTTGGTGTTGATATCATCATGATTATGACTGGTTTTGTGGTTTTATGCATTTCTGGAACTGTTGTGGTGATTCCTGCCTCCGGACACCTGTCTCCAGGTCCTCTCTCTGGGGAGATGTCTCCCGTGTTCATGCCTCGAGGAACAGGAGTTTCCCACGGGGACAGCAGGCAAACATGAAGTACACTTGCCATTTTCGTCCCGACATTCCATGATTCTTTCCGTCTTCATGCTCAACATGTTCCCCGCTTGATCAAGGTATTTAACAATGGGTCATCATCGTTTACAGAATCTTTTCCCTCAATCTTCCTATCCGCCGTGAACAGCGACCGCATTGCACCCATTCCCATTAACTGTCCCCATTTCTACGTTTATTGGCATCTTTTCTTGTCAAGTTAACCCCATCCGTACAATTCCTTCGTCTTCGCTCGGTCAAGCTTTCTGTTGACAGAGCCCCTGAGGGTCTTTAGGATCCCCACAGCGGTCAACTTCTTAGCCCCAAAAAGCCAGCTACGCCTGTCGAAAGAAATCGCATCGACCATATCCCTAACACCATTTAGTCCGTCGTCCAGGTCTCTCAGTGCTCTCCTGGCATGCCTGTCTGACCCCACTTGAAAGAACTGAATCCCCAGCTGGTGAGGAGGGGCATCGATTCGGTCTAACCGGCTGGCAAGGTTTCTGATGATTCCCTTAGGGTCGGGGCCCTCATTTGGACAGCCGTGGGTAACAACGATCAAGTTGAGTGGCTTGACCCCCGGGTCGCCGGAAAATGGCGAGGAGTTGTACAAGGCTTCTAGATGTTGAACATAAGGCTTGAGAATGTCACTGATGCGAGCGCCGGTAAGGAGTGCCAAACTGGGGCTGAATCTCGGTATTGAAAATCTCTAGGATTCGATTGCCATCCTTGATACCACGGTAGTCTTCGGGCCGACAACCCCAATGCTTTCTACGATCCCAATGCTTTCCACGATCCCAATGCATTACACTCAGAAAGTAAAGGTCTACACCACCGGAATCATAAGCTGTGCAGATCGGTGCGAGTTCCTTGAGGACATTGCGGGCTTCTTTCTCGCGTGAGCCCATCATAGAACCGGAGTCGTCGTTGAGAAAGGCCGTGTTGAAACATGCCAGGAAGGCATACGGGTCCTCGGTGCTGGAAGGCCCAGCTTTCTCTTTGCCGTTTGGCTTTTCACTCTCGCGATGCTTCTCCTTGTTGTACCACTTCTCCCTGTCGTGGTGTTTCTCCCTCTCGCGGTGCTTATCCTACTCGTGGTGCTTCTCTCTACCGTGCTCCTTCTCTCTGCCGTAGTACTACTCCCTGCGCTTTCCCATACTGGCGGGCTTTCTCCTACCGTTGGGCTCCTCTCGTTTGCCGAAAATGTAGCGTTCGTGAACGAAACTTGGGCCTTGGCCTTCTCCGAGTAAGTTTCGGTCAAAATTTGTGCGAGTTTGTGTGGTTCGCACTGGTGCTTGACGCGGTCGAAGGGACACAATAAGCCTTGAAAATACCAGCAAATACCCATGGTATGTACACCTGACCGCTGTGCGGTCACATTTCCGAACGACACACGACCCAACCGGCAAGGCTCCAAACCACTACACCATGGCCGGGCAGCTGACGGAAAATGGCCCGAGCATGACCCTGACCGGTGGACAGGAAAGTTGCGATGAACCAGCAGGTGTCTTTGCCTCCCGAGTCCGCCAGTTGTTACGCGTCGAACCCATCAGTTGTCCTCCTGCCTTGCTGGTTTCGAGTTAGCTACCTCCCATTGGGATGAGAGAATAGAAATGAGCCGGTCAACCCGTGGCACTTACGTGGAGCTCTCCAATTGCCACAACGGCGAACATGATCCGCTTGGAATCTTGCAAAAGACTACACATCGACGGAATTAAACCCCATAAAAGGGTCCACCGAGGATAGGAGCCCTGGCCTGCTTAAACTGCTCACCTGCTTCCATAAAACATGCTCATCCCCCTCCGTTGTAAAGCGGTGGTGAGGGTGTGGCTAGAAAAACTGTGCCTGTGGCTCGTTACCGTCAGTACGCCATCAGCAGAGCCTCGTTGCCATTCCAGTCACCCGATGGCACGCTGACGAACCTTATTTTCACAACCATCTTCTCCATGCTATTCGTGGTCGAATACAACAATCAAGAAGCGACACTATCGCATTCGTCATGGGTTGCCGTTGCTGGTGAAGAGGAGACCATCACTAGACAGAAAATGTGGCGATGATGTCATTGGTTTTGTCAACATTGACTGGAGACTCGAGAGCTGTTGGATCGGGCATGAAGGAGACACAATTCACAGAGAAATCAGAACCAAATTAAGAATATTTCGTAAATTCCCACCCATATCACTATCTATCTATTACATGGGTAGCCTCATTAAACCCTTCAGATGCATGCCATGCGTAAAATCACTAATGTCGACCCGTCGTGGGGGTATCATATCCGCAAATAAACGTCCCAAATCCTACAATATGTACAAGAGAATCAATGTCCAGCAAGCAAAAAACAGCACCTGCCGAACCACCACCGTCAACACCACACCAAATGAGAGAAGAAGAAAAAATCAGCCATCAAGACCCAGTGAGGACTGGGGCTCTTGTCTAACTACCCATGAGCTCCATTCGCAACCAAGCCGGCCACCAGTCATTAAGATTGGGATATCGTGTCTCGTATCTTCCTTTTTGGTCCTCCATGTCGTTGTCGATCAGAGAAAAAACGTCGTTGATGGTGCAACAACTTAGAGAAGAGCGGCAGCGATACCAGCGGCGGCAAGGAAGCCGAGGGCGGGAGGAGCAGTGACTTGAGCACCCCAGGCGCTACTGGTGCTGGTGCTAGCATCGGAAGACTGAGTGGCCTCGTCAGCCTGGCTACTAAGAGCGCTGCTGAGGGCAGAGCCAGTGAGGCTGGTGGTGAGGGTGGTCTGGCCAACGGTGGAGGTGAAGGTAGTGGAGTCCTCGGTGACGGTGGTGAGCAGATCGGTGGTGAGGGTGGTCTCGGGAACCGAGGTAGCACCGGGAACATTAGAGATGCCCAGAATGGTAGTGGTGCCAGTGGCAGTAGCCTCGACGCCATCAGAGGTCAGGGTCGAAGTCCAAGTCTGGGTCGAGACGGGAGTGGGAGTGGCATCATCACTGGACTCGGTGGTAGTGGCGCTCTCAGAGCCCTGGGTGGTGGTGGCGGAGGCATCAGCCGAGGTAGTAGGGACATTCGAGACGGTAGGGGGGATGGCGGTAGGAGCATTGACAGAGCTGCAATAGGCGACGCCGTAATCCTTGACAACTTGGGCAACAGCCGAGTTACCGCAAGCCTGGTCGGCGCAGTCGTTGATGCCCCAGCGGAAGTTGGCGGCTCCGCAGAGGCACGCAGCATCACCGGCAGCGCAGTTGGAGAACTCGCTACCAGCCTTGCCTTGCATGTTGCTGATACAGGTTTTCTGTACATGGTGGTTAGTGGCGTGACGACATCGAGTGCTGGGACAAAGAACACTTACACCGCATTCGGGGAAGCCCTCAGGCCACTGGTTCTGGGCCACAACGGAGGCAGCGCCGAAAGCAAGGACGAAAGTAGCGATGGACTTCATTTTGGCGATGTGGGTGGGGATGTGATCCTAGGAATACTGCAGACGAAGAAGAGTCAAGTCAGAATTGGGATTCCAAGTGAAGGTGAGAGAAGGGGGGTAAGGTACTGACAATGTAGGATGATGCTTAAGGGGTGGTTGGCTAGGAGAGTCGCAAAAAAAGTCGATGCTCTGTAAGATTGTTGTTGTTGTTGTTGTTGAGGGAAAAGGTCGAGGAGAGAGAAGAGAGGACGAAGAGTCGTGGTTTTGAAGGGCAGACCAGGACAGGTGGGACTTGTACGAGCTTGGAAGTTGGAAGCAGACGGAAGGTGAGTGGTGCGTCAGGCGGCAGGACTTATATTGTTGCAAGGCAGGAGCCCTCCAGGCCAGGTGCCCTTGCAGAGCAACCTGGAACCGTCCCGTCGGTCGTCCTCCGTCACTCGGGAAAGTACCCAAGCCCACACACCTCACCAGCCCTCAAATTTACCAGGGTTTGTCTTCTCCACGGCACTTGCTTAGTCTCTGGGATGGAACCACCAGCCATCGCCAATCTGTGTCATGACGGGATTGGGGCTCTTGCCTGCCACATCACGGCCCGATATGCAAGAGAAGGACGCATCCCACATGGCTACACACACCGCGGCCACCCTGCCCTCTCACGAACCAATCTGTTTGCCCCATGATGCCTCAGGTGCCCGCTGGTGTTTCCTTCTCTCACTCTCTCTGATATGAAGTTATTAGGAAGACTCCGCCGAATTATGCACAATCACCATAGTCTGGCATTAGTTTTTTTTTCATAACCACGATAGCCCAGAGTCGAGACCCTCCACGGGTTCCCCGTTGCTGAGGAATTTTGTTTTGGTTATCTCGCTTTTGTTTCCTTGGGATAGGAAAACCTTGAAGACGAGGTTCATCCAGATCGCGGCCGTGGCTGCACGTGTGGGCAGGCAAGGTCGCTGGCAGCTTCCTATTGGCCAATCAGGCGATGCAGTCGAGCTGGGAGCAGGGATGACCCCCCTGTCCATCTGCATCCCGACCCCAGAGCAGCTGGGAAAGAGCTGCGATAGCGTGGAGGGGATCGGGGCGGGAAGCTGGAAATCAAGGTGGAGGGTCGCAGCCAAGCTCCCAAGCACAGGGCAGCCAGCAGACAGACAGACGATGTCATCGACCTTGTTTATTGTTATTTTTGTTCCTGTTTTGTCTTTTATGCACTTGTTCCTGGATTTATGCATCGAATCTTCCATAGTGCCTGCCACTACCTTATGCCTCCCCTCCTCTCGCCTCTGTCACAAGCCTACTCCATCCCCATTTTTTGCAAGGTCGACCGACGGCCAACCCTCAGCAGTCTCTGTCATGATGTTGAAGAAAAAGTGAGGTTGGGCGGTGGACACACCGATCTCCTCTCCACCTCCACCCGACTCGTCGCTGGCCCGCGGCTCACCGATAGGCGAATGCCTTCACCCCTGTCTTTTTCTTTTCCTCTGGCCTGCCCAGCCTTGGCTTTCGACGTCAGCTTGCAGAGCCTGCATCACTCCCTCTCCCGATCTTTTCTTCCTCGCCGATGATTCGTAGCCCCCAATCAACCACCAAACAAAAACAAGCTTTGTTCTGTAATTGGGGGGCGTTCTGTTGTTTTCTTTTTTTCTCTCTTCTATCGCCAACCCCGCCATATTCTGTCATTGGTTGGCTGGAAGGTGAACAACCCAAGACGCCCAAAAAATCTTGGCAACGCAACGATTCTTGGTGCATGTTCCATTCGTCTACCACTTTGACATCTTGTTTCACTCCTTTCCGTGGTCTTGGATGGGGTGGGAATGAGGTAATCAGGATTATCACCAGTTGCCGGTTTTCCGCAGCGTCATGATCAGGACATCAGGATGAAGGAGAGAGTAAAGGTTGGGAAAGGAAAGCCTCTCCCTCGCCCTCTCTCTCCCGGGAACCATTGTTGTCAACGCAGTGCCGAAAACTGAGACATGCATACTCCTCTCAGACCTGGTTGGGGCGACACACACGGCAGAGAGAGAAACAAGCTGGGGAAGAAAAGGGTTACGTCTCATCTCACAATCAGGCAAGAAGCTGAGGAACAGACAGACACACGTGGTAGGTTTGACATGTATACACTGTCCAACATCTCTTTTCATTTCCAACCTGGGACACATCGAACCACAACGCGAGAGCCATTTTCATATTAAGGAGTGAGGTTTGCCCAACCAGTTAGTCCTCTTCCATGCTCCATCTGTTCTAGACAAATTCTTTTGCATTTTGGATCACACCCACCTGCAGGTTGCAATATCCCTTTCTTGCACAGATCTCGCCTGGGTGTGGTGTGCTGTACCTGAAAGCGCAACGCCTATCTGTGCCTGAAGGAGATGAGATGATAGACTAGTAGCACAGACGGTAGCTAGTGTATGGATAAGGTGATGACCCTACTTTTGGACCTGCAGTCTTTTTTTTTTCTTTCTGCACCTGCATGATAGCTAGGTACACTAGTATAGTGTTAAAAGGTGGTTGGGGGGAGCCTGGCTAGGGATCACAGCGTAGTCTCCTGTTGGTCACCGGCCTAGCCTATTTTAGCATTTTGGTCAAAAAACATCAAAAAACACAGCTGGCAGCTCACAGACACAACCACAGACATTGCAAGACCAAAACCTGGTCAAATCGAAGCAAAATAGGTGCAAAATGAAGGCCAGAAGCCTGGCAATTTACTGTAAGCAATGCTTTTGTATGTATTGCGGCTGAAGAAAATGTTGAAGTGTGCAGGCGGTTTTGCGTGGGCGAGGTTGCAACTCAGACGGCACCACCACCCACACCACCCAGTTCAAACCACCAGCCAATTCAACAGCCAATTCAATGGCCAGTAGTCTTGAAATCTTTGTCCACTGCGCAGGCCGGGCCGGGTAGAAGCAGTGGTGGTTGTGGGTGGTTGTAGGTGATTGACTGCTGCGGTGGGGGGTGGTTTGAAATAGTCGTCAGATGGTTCTGCACGAAAATGCGGTTGATTTTGCTGTGTTTTGACCGTTTTCCGATGTTGGTAGGATCTTTTACTTGATGCGGCTAGGCCCGTGACCAACAGGAGACTACGCCGTGATCCCTAGGCCGGGCTCGGTTTGGAGGGGTTGGGGGGGTATCCCCGATATGGAGTTGCTTCACGATTATTTTGCACGATCATAGGGTGAATTTGGTTTTGATGCGCCGCTACTACTGCTGGCATGGAGTGCTGGCAGATTGATATGAGTGCTTCTTCTGGATGGAGACCGAGTGTGGCGGTCAATAAGCTATACTGATACTAGAGAGCGGTGAGGTTAGAAGGGAGACATCACGTTCTTGTCACCCGATTTTTGTCGTTGGTGATGGGATCCGACTGAAAGGACGATTAGAACCCCGCGATGAACATTTGCGGGGTGTTGCTGCGGTGATGATCTTTCCCTCTGTCACGATATATGTATGCATGTGCTGCAGTGTCGCAGCTTCTTCATCAGGTGAGCCAAAAGGTCGAACTCAGGTCAGGTCAGGTTAGACATTGACCGACTGTTGACCGACGCAGTGAGCTGCAACAACCACAGCATATCAATCTGTGCAGCAGCAGCAATGCATATATTCATACCCACCATCATCCACCACCACCACCACCTTTTGGCTCCCTCATTCGTAATTTGCCCCTTCTGTACCACCACCACCACCGTTGAGACACAAATTTCATCCCAAGTGACCACAACTCCCAGAGTAATCTCCTCGTGTTTAGACCGTAGCACTAGTACAGAAGAGTGTCGGTCCTCCGGGCGGCTACAACCCTCACACACCCATTGTGTCCACAGAATTTGATTCATCCAGCCTGAAATGAGTGGCAAAGCGGAAGAGTCTGCCGACAATGACACGAAGAAAAAGAGAGATATAATTGGACTGGTTGCTCAACCCGTCCAATAAGACAGATTCGATGGAATCTCCCAAGTTTCTTAATCACCTACCCGTGAACAAAGTGTAACCCGGAACTCGGAAACCCAGATATGATGATGCGGATGTCAACGGCGTGTAAAAAGGGGCATTCGTCAATCATGAAGCAATGCAAGAAAAAGTGATGATGCAGCACCCACTATACATTTATCCAGGCATACTCCGTACTACTATCAAAACCCCTCTCTCCTCTTGATTGTTCCCTCAGCGCTGTAAGTGTATGTGTAATATTTGTTGTGTTGTGCCTGGGTATAGATGGTGTGTGCAACGCTCCGTTATCCCATGCAATAGATAAAGAAAAAAGCAAATAACAGGACAGGCGAAGCCAACCGCACACACACACACACACACACACACACACACACACACACACACACACACACACACACACACACACACACAACATCGCTTTTGCCCCGCACTCTTTACTATCCTTTGTGTAAACCAGGTACAACAAAAAGACATGATACAAAACAAAAAAACCAAACCAGGGAAAAAAGCTCCCAAATATTACAATCCTTCATCCCTCATATGACCGGTCCATGTACGCCCCCAACCTCCCGTTTCTGTGCAATTCATCTACTCTGTCCGTCGTCACACTGCATTCCCGCCATGCTTGCTTTGCTCTCGCTCATGTATACACACATAATCTCAACCTCGCTGAGAAGAAAAGAAAAGGAGAAAATGATTAACCGCTGCACATCACGCAGGCCTCGGGGTTTTCAATGCTGCCTGTAACGTCACAGTTAGCATCTGTTGTCAAGTTCGGAGATGACGGAGAGAATTCAACTTACAAGCAAGCACTGCCTCGGAATAAATGTCCACCTCACGCTCCTTGCTTTCGTCATCATTGTCCTCCGCCTCCTTCTTAACCTCAGCAGCCGGAGCGTCGAGCGACTCCTCCTTGGGCTTCTCAGCCGGCTCGGTGGGAAGAGCCTTGGGGCTGTCACCTTCCGGAACGTCCGCCTTGAACGGAGGAGGCTTCGCTGGCGATGCCAGAGGACGTGACTTGACCTCACCAGCGGTGGGGGTCTTGATAGGAGGAGGGGTGGTGGGAGCGCCGTTGCTGAGACCACTGGGGATATCCTTCACAAAGGCCATGGGCCGGGGGACCGCGCTGGGGGACGACATGTAGCTGCCGGGAGGAGCGCGCTTCTTAAGCCCGGATGATGTCTTGGCAACGGCACTATCCTGCACCAGGAGGGCCTCCTGATCGACGGTGAACTGGATGGGCTGCGCAGCAGCCTGGGTACGGAGGTAGTACATGCCAGTCTTGAGACCCAACTTCCAGCCAGTGAAGTGCATGCTAGTGATCTTGCCCATGGTGGGATCACGCATGTGGATGTTGAGCGACTGGGATTGATCGATGAAGGCGCCACGGTCGGCAGCCATCTGGACGATGGTACGCTGAGAGATTTCCCAGACGGTCTTGTACAGGGCCTTGATGTCGGCCGGGATGTTGGGAATGTTTTGGATGGAGCCACCCTCCGCAATGATGCGGTTCTTCATGTTGTCAGACCAGAGACCCATATCGACGAGGTCCTTTAGAAGCCAGGGGTTGACGACTTGGAACTCGCCGGCAAGCACACGGCGCTGGTAGATGTTGGAAGTATAGGGCTCGAAGCACTCGTTGTTGCCCAGAATCTGGGAGGTGGAGGCCGTCGGCATGGGGGCAACCAACAGCGAGTTGCGGACGCCGTTCTTCTTGATCTCGGCTTTGAGCTCATCCCAGTCCCAGAGGTCGCTGGGCTTCACATTCCACATGTCATACTGAAGGATGCCCTTGGAGACGGGAGAGCCCTCGTAGGTGGAGTAGGTGCCCTGCTCCTTGGCAAGCTGGCACGACATGGTCAAAGCAGCGTGGTAGATGGTCTCAAAGATCTGCTTGTTCAACTCGCGAGCCTCAGCTGACTCGAAAGGCATGCGCAGAGCGAGGAAAGCATCAGCAAGACCCTGAACGCCAAGACCAATGGGTCTGTGGCGCATGTTGCTGTTGTAAGCCTCCTTGACGGGGTAGTGGTTGACATCGATGATCTTGTTGAGGTTGCGGACGACGATCTGGGTGACCTCGTGGAGCTTCTTGAAGTCGAACTTGGCCTCGTTATAGTCAACGAACTGAGGAAGGGCGAGCGAGGCAAGATTGCAGACGGCAACCTCATCGGGAGCCGAGTACTCAACAATCTCAGTGCACAGGTTGGAGCTGCGAATCACACCAAGGTTCTGTTGGTTGCTCTTGCGATTGCAAGCGTCCTTGTACAGCATGAAGGGGTTGCCAGTCTCGGTTTGGGCCTCGAGGATGGCATACCACAACTTCTGGGCCTTGATCGTCTTGCGGCCACGGCCCTCCTTCTCATACTTCTCATACAGAGCCTCAAACTCCTCGCCGTAGCAGTCGGCAAGGCCGGGGCACTCATTGGGGCACATGAGGGTCCACTCTCCGTTCTTTTCAACACGCTTCATGAACAGGTCAGGGATCCACAAGGCAAGGAAGAGGTCGCGAGCGCGAATTTCCTCCTTACCGTGGTTCTTGCGGAGGTCGAGGAACTCAAACACATCGGCGTGCCAAGGCTCGAGGTAGATAGCGAAGGCGCCGGGGCGCTTGTTGCCACCTTGATCGACGTAGCGAGCGGTGTTGTTGAAGACGCGAAGCATGGGGACAATGCCGTTGGAGGTGCCGTTGGTGCCGGCAATGTACGAACCAGTGGCACGAATGCGGTGGATGTTGAGACCAATACCACCAGCCATCTTGGAGATCATAGCGCAAGTCTTGAGGGTATCGTAAATGCCGTCAATGCTGTCATCCTTCATGTCGACCAAGAAGCATGACGATAGTTGAGCCTGGGGGGTACCGGCATTGAAGAGAGTTGGCGAGGCGTGCGTGAAGAACTTGCTGGACATGTAGGTATAGGTCTCAATGACACGCTCAATGTCGTCTCCCCAGATGCCGACAGCCACACGCATGATCATGTGCTGTGGCCGCTCAACAATCTTGCCGTTGAGCTTGAGAAGGTATGAGCGCTCCAGTGTCTTGAAGCCGAAGTATTGGTAGTTGAAGTCACGGTCGTAGACAATGGCCGAGTCAAGGTCGTCTTTGTGCCTCATGACGCACTCGTATGTCTCCTTGGCAATCATGGGCGAAGGGCGGCCATTCTTTGGGTTGACGTAGTGGTACAAATCGCTGACTACTGACGACCATTGCTTCTTGGTCTGCTTGTGAAGGTTGGAAACCGCGATACGGGCGGCGAGAATAGCATAGTCGGGGTGGGTGACGGTCATGTAAGCGGCAGTCTCGGCGGCCTGAGAAAAGAGTTGTTAGAGTCGAGTGTTAAGATAAAGATCAAGGTGAGATTAGCTTACCAAATCGTCGAGCTGAGCTGTTGTGACGCCTCCGTACACACCGGAAATGACTTTCTGAGTGATGGCAACAGGATCAACATGGTCCATGTCAAGCCCATAGCAAAGCCTTGAAACACGGGCTGTGATCTTGTCGAACTGAACGCGCTCCTGGCGCCCATCTGCTTGAAATCAGCATCACCAATGGCTTCGTAGGAGTTCGAGGGTTAACATACCACGCTTCTTGACGTACATGGCGTCGGTTGTGTAGAGAACAAAGGCGGCCAAATTTGGTGGGTATAGAGAATGGCAAAAGTGAGGGTGCCGTATAGCTAGTCCCTCAATAAATCACAGCTGCTGGCAAAGATGCTTTGTCGAAAAAGAAAACAAGGCTGGTGCCAGACAGTCCTTGGAGTTATTCGTGGGTTTGGCGGTTGCGGGGGGAGGATGCAAAAAGAGAGAAGGGAAGGGCCTTTGCTGCTTTTGCGCGATCTTCTTTTAAGAGGAGAGGCGGGATGTGGATCGCGTCGGACGCGTTGGACACCAGAATTTTGGTGCCCGGCGCGTCGCTGTGCCCCGCTGCCCATTAAACAGACGCAGGGGCCATCCGATCTGCCCCACCATCGAGGTCTCGCTGCCTGGGAAGATCGGGATTTCAGGGCTCCCTGCATGTAGATTTTGGCAGGTGACAAGCCTCATTATCAATCTCAGTATCGGTATATTATTTTCTCTGTGTTTCCCTGCGTTGAACCTGCTTGTTCTTCTTGATGGCATTGAAGCCCAAAAACATTCAAACCCCAGTCTCATCGCTTGGCTTAAGTAAGCCACGTTTCCAAGGGTCCCATCTCGTTTTAGGACTAGCCAGCGTAACCCCTGTCAACATTCAAACGGCCGTCAAGGCTCACACAGTGAGGACGACCTATGAGGACATGCCTGACTCTTGAGGACCAGCTTAGAGTCAAATCGATTCTCGAGATATAAGTCTTGGAGAGAGTATGATACTGAAGAGTTCTTCATCAACAGCACGAATATTCACAAGAGCTCTGCTCTCGAGCGGAGCAACAGCACATCACTTCTCAGCAGCACCTGCACTCAGATCAAAAATGGCTGAGTCCAACTCAACCCAGGCCAATGGTGCCTCTCTCACAACATACCAGCCGCGATACATCGATGTGGGTAGTTTATCATTTAATCTCATCGACTAGCCACTAATAAACCATTTCCGCCTCATCAGATTGGCATCAACCTCGCTGATCCCATCTTCCGCGGCCGTTACCATGGCAAATCAAGACACCCCGATGACCTCCAGGGTGTCATCGACAGAGCCAAAGAAGTAGGCTGCACCAAGCTCCTCGTAACCGGCTCCTCCTTCAAATCCTCCCGTGACGCCCTCAAAATAGCCTCCAAATTCCCGAACGTGGTCTTCACCACAGCCGGAATCCACCCCTGCTCCTCCTCCATCTTCTCCCCCTCCCACCACAAACACCACGACGAGTCCCAATCCGAGGACGAATCCGCCGACCAGCACACCCCCGCCTGCGGGCCCGACCCAACAAAACCCATCCTCGATGGCGAAGGCGTCGACCACGCCCGCTCAGAAGACATCATCTCCGACCTCAAAGACCTGATCACTACCGCCCCGAAAAACAGCCTCATAGCCTTTGGCGAGTTCGGCCTCGACTACGACAGACTCCACTACTGCTCAAAGGAAGTACAACTCCACTCCTTCGCCGCCCAGCTCAGACTCGCGGCGTCGCTCTCCCCTCAGTTACCGCTCTTTCTCCACTCCCGCGCCGCACACGGGGACTTTGTTCGTCTGCTCAAAGATGCGTTTGGCCCTAGGCTTGAAAAGCTGCAAAAGGGTGGTGTAGTCCACTCTTTTACTGGAACAATAGAAGAGGCAAAAGAGCTGATGGATCTGGGATTGTACATTGGCATCAACGGGTGCAGTTTCAAGACCGTCGAAAACTGCGAGGTGGTCAAGCAAATCGACCTGAGCAAAATGATGCTTGAGACGGATGGTCCGTGGTGTGAGGTTAGGCCTACGCATGAGGGGTGGAAGTATCTGGTTCAGTTTGAGGAAGCTAGAAGAAAGGAAGAGAAGGAGAAGAAGAAGCTAGAGGAGGAGAAGAAGAGGCTAGAGGAGGAGGAGAGGCAAAAGCAGGAAAAGATCGAGGCAGAAAGAAAAGCGCAGGAGGAGCTGGAGAAGAAGGCTGCTGAGTTGGAGTTGGGGGGTGGTGTAGAGGGAGGCAAGGCTGGCGGGGAAGGGGAGAAGAAGAGCCAGCGACAACCCAAGAAGCCTAAGCAGCAACAGCAGCCGCAGGGGAAGAAGAATCAGAAGAAGGAAAGCGAAGTGCCTGATCGGTTCAAGGTTGTCAAGAAGGAGAAGTGGGAGGAGGGGGCGATGGTCAAGGGGAGGAATGAGCCGTGCACCATTGAGCGGATTGCGAGGATTGTGGCTGGGATCAAGGGGGTGGGTGTGGAGGAGGTGTGTGAAGCTGCATGGGAGAACACTGCCAAGGTGTTTGGTCCTTTTTGAGTTGATTATGACAGCTACAAGCCGATAGAAAGCTTAAAAAGATTTCATTGTTTCTCCAGAATTCCAGGGGTATTATTTTCTGTGCTGACACCCGCCGGCTACCATACACCCAAACTCCATACAAATGCTCACTCATAGTATACAACAGAATATTCAAAACACTACAGTCCAAAGCCCTTATGCCCTCTTATCCTGCCATTTCTCACAGCCCCTATGGTGACACCCTCCTCACCCGTCATCCACCCCGGCATCTTTTCCCCATCTATGACCCCGCATTCAACCAACTGTCGTATTCCCGCAAAGACATGGTTGCCATGAAACGTCAACCTCACATTTGGCCTGAATGCTTCCTCCCCGTCATCCTCCCCTTCAATATCCATCCTATCAGCATCATCATCACCCCCAATCTCGAAAGGATCCTCCATAACCAAATCCACCCTCTCCACCCCCTTCCCATCTCCTACCCGTGCCGTATCCCCAAACCGAGCTTGCGCGACCAGCTTGGCCCGTTTATTCACCCTCTCCTCCACCGTCGGTCTCTCCCTCCTCTTCTTATCACCATTCCCTTGTTCTTCCTCCTCTGCTGCATCGCTCAACGGTGGGCTAGGCAAAACAGTACTCAACGGGGACTCTTTGACCTTCTCATCCGCATAGATACTCCACCCACCACCTGCCGCATTGCCTCTCGTCGCGCCCCTTCGATCGAGCAACCCCTCCAGATTTCTTGTCGTCAAAGAAGTACTCTGCAGCGTGACCCTCTGCCTCGGCAGTGACAGCGCCTTTGGTATCCCCTCCGCCAGCAGCGCCCCAAGCGATTTCGATTCTGACGCCCCTGTCGGGCCGGTAGAGGTGGGTTTAGAAATGAAAATATTTGGTGAGCCATCCGGGAAGGCGATGAGTATCGTCTTGGAGCCAGTGTCCATGTTGCCATTGGAGGATAGGGACAAAGGGGTGTTGTAGGGGGAGTCGATGACAAAGATCCTCAGTATCAGCAAGGGAAGCGTCTTGTGACGGTCGAGGTTGTAGTGTGCTTTGATATCAGGCAGGATTTGAGCCTGGAGCGATTTGAGAAACAACGAAGGGTGAAACCTTGGTATGGTTAGTGATGTTTTGTCGGCTTCCAGCGGCTGCACCTCGCCGTCGTCGTCCTCTCTTGGTGCTTTCAGCGGGACTATGTTATAGGCTGACCATTTCTGGGAGGTTGGGTGGTCGTAGAGGTATTGCAGGTCTGCGATGGCGAGCTGGTAGAGCGATACCCCGTGCCGCCAGTCGCCTGTGGTGATTCTGTCTAGGACATCTCTTTTGGAACCTTTACGATTCTGGAGGGAGAGGTACTCTTCCCGGAGCTCCTCCGGGGATGAGGCAGGGGGGTAGAAGTCGCCGTCATCTTCTTCTTCATTGTCGTCCTGGTCTGGACGGAGGTAGGGGGTGGCTAGAGATAGGTTATCCTCGTCTAGCCAGTCCAAGGCAACAGAGATGAGAGAAGCGCGTGAGAGCCGGCTAAGAATTTTGGTGACTGTTGTGCTGGAGGGGTTGACGCGTAGAGAGGAGGGCAGAGGCGCTGTGATAGGGACTGATATTCGGGACATCTTCAGGCTTATGAATGATGATGCTGGAGATTAAGAAACAAATGGAGCTCCGTGAAAGCAAACAGAATGGGTTGCCGTAGCCGGGGTGTTCCGGAGAGGGTCCGTTCCGGCGAACGTCAACAATGGATCCGCTCGCACCGTGTTTCCGGCGAGCTTCGGGGGGGGTGCAGGCCGAGAAACCCGGAATTGATTTACAGAGCTGAGCTGGTCCAGAGCCCCCACGCCGTTTTGCAGAACGTGTTGGCAGTTGGAGCGCGTTCTCGCGTCACATGGTGGTCTGGACCACAGTGTGTGGCCCGTGCTCTACCTAGGTGAGCTTCACCCCGCAAAATCACAACGGCACAGCGCCCACGCACCCCGCACACCTCAATATCTTGGCTTCTGACATGTCTCATCAGCGTTTTCCTCTTTTGATGGTTCTAGATGAACGGTAGTACACAATGGATTCTGAAGAAGAAAACGCCGACCAAAAGAACAGCTACCATTAGAAGATTTTAGACGATAGGAAGGGGCAAGCGTCTATATCGAGCCGCTGACGTTGCCGAGCCACGTATCGGGGTGCCGAGTATCGGAGCACGCGGAGACAGGTGGGAGCCAAGTGAGTGGGAACCCTCCTTCACGTGCGTTTTACCCTTCCTGGAATTCCGGATCGTTTCCCTCTTGAAATCTTCAGTTGTGAGCTTTTGTCAGCATCTGCTGAGATCCAGGGCTCTATTGCCGAGTGAGAGCGTGGCAAACTGTCCCCACCAAGACAACCGTTTAAAAATGAGCCCCGGCCTGCTCCGATTCTGCCCCTTCTCTTCAAGTGGAAATGGATGGAGATCAACAGGCATTGTGCTCTTGGCACGGTCAGTGATGATGAATGATTAACCGTCGACTCAGGCACAGACAAAGAAAGGGCGGGGAAAACACGTTCCTGTACCTGTCGTGATAGGGTCAATGGCACAAAGAAAAGAAGGCCCTGAGACTGAAGAGACTGAAGGTTTCAGTAGGAGCGGAATTGCTAACGCAGGTTCGTGATGGAAATGCAAAAAATTGTCTGCAAGCGCGTGGTTCTTAGTAGTGATTGGAGTCCTGTCCGTCTGAAGAGAGGGGCACTCGGGCAATTTGGGTCTCGGCTACCGAGAGCGTGGGAGTCAATGTGCCTCTGACTAATAGCGACCATCGGACCGTGGGTATAGCGGGAAGCGCACCAGGGTTATCCCACCAAATCCACGTTGAGCGCTGTCTTCCGACTGTCTTCCCACTGGCCCGGGCGCCGATGTCTTGAACTGTTCTCATGTCCAGTCTCCATCACTCTTCCACTTCAGCAACACACTGGCTCCCAACTTGAGGCCATCATCGCCAGCAGAGGGCCCCGTCTCCCAGCTAGCTCTCACTGCCCTACATCCACCGACCCGTCTAGCTCTTTGTTTCAGCCAAAGACGCTGACTCGCCCGTACAACGCTCGCTTCCTTTTAGGAACTGAAGCCGAAGCGAGTGCCGATTTGTTCTCCGGCCACCGAAGGACGCCCCGCCTCATTCACCTCCCCTCGACCGACCCTTTGTCTCCCGCCCACCGCCCACCTGCCGACATATTTGCAATTGTCTAAATCTCAAAGGAACGGATTTCGCAATCACCAATTCCACTCGACGACCAAAGACTCCTAAACGCCCCTCAGACAATAACCCCCGCGAGCGCGCGTGCTGGAGCTTTTATTCGACGTTTGACAAGAGAGAGAAATTAAACATCGCCATGGCCTACTCCAGCGCGCGGAGAGGTGTCAATGTGACCCAATATCTCCGTGAATTGAACCAAGATGGCGGCGTGGTAGAGGAGACGCTCATCACGGATGAAGACCTCGCCAAGGACCTTGCGCTCTTTACCAACACTCAGTTCTTCGACTTTGAGACTGGCCAGAACACCGACTACCAGGCGCCACCTGTCAAGCCCGACACATTACAAACATCACCAAGCGAGGAGTTGACGTCGGCCGACTCTATCATGGGTGACTTTGGCTTTTCTGATTTTTCCATCCCAGGTTAGTGTGGCTTTACTCCGTCAATTTTGGTATTTTTCTTTCACTTTCATATGCTTCTTTGTTGGTTTCAATCTTGATATTGGCAGGGGTTGATCATGGTGCTGTGGTGTTTGGTGGTGGAGGACTTTGAGTTGTTTTGGCTGGTTGTTTCAGTTTCCTCCTGTCTTCTACGAGACCCCTTCAACAGCCAACCCGCTCAGCAAGTGCTGAATACATCACCTGGCTATGTCGCAACCGGAAAGCAGCGGGAAGATGGAAAAGGCTGCAGTCTCGGGGCGGTGACAGGGCCACAGAGAGCGGTTCGTCTTATCACGGATCGAGCAAGTGCTTCGCACCCCACTCTCTCGCTCATGGCGAGTGTGCCCCCATGTTTTGCGGGCGGCTTGTGATTGGAAGGCTGCACCATTGGCCGGCTTCGAGGTGCATGCGGTTGGGAAGCACGAAGTCCCTGGGCGATGCTTGGGCCTGCCTATATGGGGCTGACAAATGATCGTCGATGCTCGCGATGATGCCATTTCTCGTGACTTTTGGGGGATTGCACCATCGACACTGGGGCATCAGTGGCCCGTTTGGGACCGCTCCGCCGTTTGGCTCAATATCCCTGGATCTCCGCCCTTCCCGTCGGCGGCGCTGTCCGTCACTCTAGCCTGTTCTTTTATCTTGTACTTGTGCAATTGGCTACGTCTTGTATTGATATTGTTGTTCACTCGCTGACCATGGCACCATGTCTCCAGGCGACTACAGCTTCGGTGATTTTGGCAGCAACTACACCTCGCCCGCGGTCCCGGCCTTCCCAGACAACCTAGGCAACCTGCAGCCCATCCAGCCCACCCCCCAATCCTCCTATGCCCCGCCAGTCCCCCAGCAGCACCAGCCAGGGTATGTTCACACTGTAGCAGCTCCCGTAATCGGGGGCGAGAAGCGCAAAGCCACTGAACAGCTTAGTCCCCCGAACCGCATCCTGAGCTTCGAAGACGCGTCGCGCATGGCCGCTGAGGAGGACAAGAGGAGACGCAACACGGCCGCCAGCGCACGCTTCCGCATCAAGAAGAAGCAGAGGGAGCAGGCCCTCGAAAAGTCGGCCAAGGAGATGACGGAGAAGGTTACCATGCTGGAAGGACGCATCTCTGCCCTCGAGACGGAGAACAAGTGGCTCAAGTCGCTCGTGACGGAGAAACACGGCGACAAGCAGGACATTCTCGAGAAGTTCTTCAAGGAGTTTGCGGCCAGGGAAGCCAAGAAAGGATCGTCGTCTTCGGGTATCAAGGACAGCATCAGCGCTGCCAGCTCCACCACCGCCGTTGACGACTCGGACAAGTCGCCCGCCAAGAGGAAGGATTGAGGTATTCTTTGGTGATAAAGATATCATAATCTGGTTTTCTTATCTGGGCTCTTCCGGTTTCGAGTCATTTCATCAGCGAGGGGTTTAACGGTGGGGGATTGGAGAGGCCCTTTTTGCTGCGGATATACCATATCATCATCATCATTCAAATCATCGAAGGCGTTTCATCTCGAATTATTCGGTCTTTTTTGTTTTTGTTTCTTGTTTTGGTCTTGTCTGATTTTACGACTTGCTTTTTTCTTTATACCTGGTCCATTTACCTTGGGTTTCCGGTGTTCTGGAGCTTTAAGGGAAAGCGGAAGGGAATAAGGCAATCATATGGGGGGTGGGGAGGAGTAGGGAGTGGGTGGGATTTCAGCTGAAAGGCTGGAGGGAAAAGAACGGAGGGGTGATTTTGTTTAGTACTGTTTGCTTTTGGTGTTTTTACGAAGCTTGCAAGCTACAGATCTCATCATCATCACTTTGTACCACAAGGCAGTTACAGAACACTGGTGGTCGTATGATGTCTTGTATTTCACATGGATACAAGAGTTATATGAATATTTTTACGAAGTTGATGAATGGGATGGTCGGGTAGCGCACATATAGCGACAAGAGGAATATAAATATACAAAAGTCATAACAAAATATCATGATCACATTGATTGTTGAACACTATTCTACTACTCTTTCTTTTCTGCTGTGTCGTTTTCATCACCACCACGTAGAGTGGCCAAACGCAACTGGTTCCTCTTTCCCAGGACCCGAAGCGTGTTTTCCCTCTCGAACGAGGACATCTCCTGCCAGTTGGCGATGCGGGCCAGGGTACCGTCCCTGTTGACGACCATTGGTCCGAGGGCGTCGAGGGAGATGGGGGCCCCGTTTACGACGACGGTGGTTGTTTTGCCTGGGGTTTCGGTCTCCTCGGTGCCGGGGGCGGGGAGGGCGGGAAGTGGTTGTTGTTTTGGGATTGCGACATTTGCGGTGGGGTCGTCCTCCTGATGGGTAGTGGTTGCTGTTGTTGTTGATGATGATGGGGTGTCTTCTTGTTCTTCCACATGGGCGGGTCTAATGGCTGCTGCTGCGGGTGTGGCAGCAGATGCGGCTGGTGTTGTTGAAGGTTGATGGAATGATGGTGAGCGCCCGGGGTTGGGTGGCGTGCTTGTTGCGGATGGGGCGGGGCTAGTGGTGGTGGTGCTGGACATTGTTCTGCGGTGGTGGTGGTGGTGCAGTAGGTGGTTGTGATGGTGGGGTAGCTGAGTTGAGGCCGATGATGAAGATGGCAAGAGTGTCCGATGGGAATGTGCTCTTCTGGCTAGTAGTAGTTGGGCGAAGAATTGGGGGCGGAGACGCATCAGTGGGTTGGGGTGAGTGGGCAGCTCACTTTCTTCTCGGATAGGTGAGAAGGGAGTGAGAATGAGGAGGGTTGTGAGAAGGGAAGAATGATGTGATGATAGTGATCGATCTGACAGGATGTTCCCATTGCAGATGTGTTGCTTGGTTCTCTTTTGATGCTTGGGGCGTTTTAAGGTTTGAGAATGGCTTGGGATGATTTACCGTACAGGTGAGGCTTGTCGATGGAGATATTCTTGTATGTGCTGGTGTTTCCACTGAATCATGATGCTTGATGGAGACTGGAAACGTCTAGAACAGACGACAATTTTACCTACGGTGTAGCTGAGGTGAGGCTAGCTGTTCACCTTGGATGTGGTCTGTGCACTATCTCTAAATGTTTGCCAAGAAAGACCCTTTGAACCCGTGAGTCTGACAGAAATGGCGACATCAACGGTGTTGATTGATTTTTTTTTTCAGAAAGCCCATTTAAAATTTTCACGATATATCCTGATGGCGGTATTGACAGGTGTGTGACCCGCAGCTAAGGCAGGTTACACTGCTAATTTGGAGCGATATGCGTGGTTGTCTCTGCTGCTGGTTGTCATCGGTGGTGCTCATGGTTCGCACAGGGACCCGATCACGCAATATGCTAGCTAGATGACTCCAGGCCTTCTTTTAATGGGCCTGGATTCTTTGCTCCTTCCCGCTCCCGACGGTAACCAGGTGTCTCTGGAAATCCAGTGGGCATCGTCGCTTCCCGAAATGCACTTCCCACTCTGACAGGCTCCTTCCTGAAAGTCTTGACCAGCTAGGTGACCGCTGAAACCTTCCTCTTTCTTTCATCTTCTTCTTGATTGATCGAGACGAGACTTCGCTGGCGGCTTGCGACGCGTGGTCGAGAACGTGGTGTGGCAGCCTCGCAGCACGAATCAACCCCGACATGACTTCCCCACGGCTCTGAACCAACCACAGCAGCATGTTGGGCAACAAGATCAGGGTCCAGCTTCGCTATGGGGTAAAAGAAAACAGGAAGAGAGCGGGACAAGCACCCGGCCTCCCTCACTCTCCCCTTGGCCAGACCACCGGCCAGTCCTGTGGCTAGGGAAAGTCTGCAGAAGCACTTCAGCTTGCCTGCAGACGGGGGATCAACGTGGGGGTAAGCGACTATTCTTCCGTCTTGTTACACATGTCCAGCCTTTCGAGTTGGATGTACCAGTCTCTCGAAGGTATCCCGTGTCAGACGGGAACATGTCATTGCAGAGTGCAGTGATCTGCTCCGCGGAACTGCTCACGGCATCCCCCACGCACGCTTTGCTGACCTGTGCTGATCAGAGTGTGTGATAGTCTAACTCGTGGTGTTGGATACCTGGAGTAACAAGCCTCGGCTCTTCACTTTGACCCACGGGACGTTAGGCGTCTGGCCAGTCACTCACCTTGTGTCTTTGATCTTGTTGGCGAGAATCTCGAAGAAAAGCCATCGCCATTTACAGTACCCTATTCAAGAAAACTACAGAGACGGTATACTTCCCCTCAAGGTTTCAAGCTCAATTCAAACAAACGTCTTCCCACCAACACGACTACGCGAACCGATCCTAGCACACCGAGCCGACCCTCCGTATTCAGTTTGCCACGTTCAGCCCACACATACATATCCTTCGACCGGTCTGAAGCCCCCACGAGACAATTTACAGTCGCTATTGAATACGTTCGGCATGATGCGAGTTCAATATGCCCGAATGCCCCTCAGTCTGACCCGTTGCGTGTTCTTGTCTGTTGGGGACCGACACGGAATGTAACGGCTCCTTCACGCGGCCCCATCCGTCGCAACGTTCCGATGATATAGTAGCAGATGTCGACAAGTCTGCACGAGTTTCGTCATTCGAAATATCCGACGGCAAGGCGCTCAGAAAGGGATAATCCAGTGACTCTACCCGATGGTACCGGCAGCTGCTCTTGATATTCAAGGGTTGACATCCACCAGTTTTAGGTTCACACAAGTCTGGTTGAGTAACGCCACTTTCATCACCACACTCAACACGAACCAAGACCGAACACAAGACCAGGCCACACTATTTGATTTGAATTCCGGGCGCCCATATTCGTGGCGTGCGTAGTATAGCGGTATTACATTCTGCTCTTCGAGCGAAGGACCTAGGTTCGATTCGTAACCACTCACCACACAGCACATTTGGCTTTCAGCGTTTGCTTTTGTGATTTTTCTATTTTATCTTTTTTATATCCTCCCAGAAGGTCTTTGCTTTTGACATTCAACTCATTACCCCCCAAAAAAAAAAAAAAAAAAAACCAAAAAAAACAAGCCCTCTTCCTACTTACAATTGTGTCTTCAATTCAGCAATACCTAAGTATTCCACAGGCATCTCGCGAAGCTTTCAGACCACATTTTATGCATATGATCATTGCGGCCAATGGGATCATGCCGCGCGCGAGCAACAGCAGCACCAACAGCGAAGCAGAGAGTGGTAAAGTGTATTGAACAAAGACTCAGTTTCATCGAATGCTCGAGACTAAACACATAACATACATCATCTCTCTTGCTTTTAAAAAGCAGCCCCAATTACAGCGGTGATCAACAAAGCCCCAATCATAATCCACCAGTTGGCGGCATCTCGGCCAGCAGAATTTCCTCCATCACCACCACCTCCATTACCACCTTCGTTTCCTTCTTCATTGTCATTTCCTCCATCACCGCCATCACCACCATCGCCCCCCTGGCCACCATTACCGCCATCATTACCGTCCTCGTCATCGTCAACTTCCCTTTGCGAGGTGTTGACTCTCATGCACAGGAGTCTCTTCGGGGCATCAGTGGGAAAGCCGCCGTTGAGAGACCTTACCAACTGCACAGGTGCGTTGACAAGCATCATGTGGATGGCATTGTGATAGTTCTCGTATATGGTCTCGTTGTCGAGATCAGAGTACTCGTCGCTCTGCAGGGAGAAAAACATTGACCCGGATCTTGCCTTGCTGAGATCCACAAACGTTCGACCAGGCAGCAGTCTTGAATCGGCCATGTACCCGAGAGATGAAGCACACTCTGGTGCATCTGTCCAGGTCCCACCAGGGTTCTGGCAAGGTCCACCGTTGTTCAAGCCTGTGCTTCTGATGATGGAGTTGACACAGTCCGGGCCTAAAATCGGAACACAGGAAGTGTCATCCGTATCTTCGTCAGTCCAGAGGTTGGTGATGTTGGCTGGCCAGCCACGGTCTGTCAGCAGGAACTGAACGGTGCAGAATGAATTGTTTCCCAGTTCGGGAAGGGCTTCCGCAAGAGTGCTGTTTCGAGGAGCACCTCCCCATGTCAAGTCATACGAGGTGCGGACGGTGAAGTCATCGGACCTGTTGTTGAATGGGTCGGTCAGGCTGTCACTTATGTTGACCCCTGTTACGAGCAACGCTTGTTAGTATACCACTTTTATGTTGGAGACAAGGTGGTAAACATACGCCATGTCCATTCGAGATCAGCAAGCGGAAGGACATCGGGGTACGGGTTGAAGGTGATGTTTCGAGTCGCGTTTGGGTTTTGGAGAGCCTGTTCTGCGATCTCAAGACGGGTTTGGGCAGATGCAAGCGTCAGGAGACTGGCGGCGGCTAGTGCCGTTGCTTTGGAGAAAGAATGCATCTTCACTGCGGCGTCTCTTGATTTGAGGTGCATGTTGATAAGCTACCCTGGGATGGACCCAACTGGATGCTGGGCTCTTTTATCCTCAACAGAGCCTCAGTCAAACTTCGACAAAGGCACACAGGGCTCTCAGTCGTCAGCCAAGTCGATATCCAGGCAGTGCGAGCGGCAATGCATCCTTCGACCAAAGGTTTGACAGGCTTGTTACAAACAGAGTGGCAGGGTTCACCGTCTGTGGAGGTCACAGTTGAGGGAAAAGTGCAACCTTCTCTTTAGGGCCATTGCCTACTGTCGAATCATTCGGTTTGTGTTCTTTTTCTGATCGAGTAAAACGGCGAATGTTGGTGTGGTTGAAAGGGAGCAGTGATGATGGCCTAGGAATCCTTCTGCTCGAAACGACGTCAGCCAAGCCAAGATTTTCAACGGCTTTGACCTTTATGTATATTGCTGGGAATCAAAGCACCAACAGACAATGCAGACCCAAACATTCTCAACCTCGAGCAGTGCCGACCACCCGGGCCTGGCAAGCATCACTGAGACAGACGTGCATGTTATGTCCGAGTTGGGCCGTTGCGACGTTGTAGCTGTGTAACCGGGAAGCCAAGGTTTGAGATCCGAGTGGATGAATCAGCTAGGGAACCCAACCCTGGATGTAAGACAAGAGGCGATGTCTATGACGGTGTGTCGCCGTATGTATTTGCGGCGTGGGTATAGTGTTGCTGGTATCTCGGTGAGCCACGAGCAACGAACATATCGCATCGACGATCGAGGTTCATCGGCTGCCAAAAGGGGAGGTGGCCTCTCTGAATTCAGGTGCCTGTTCGCTAGCTTTACTCGGAGGTTTTATACACGTGAACGGGACGGGCGGGAAGGGTGCATAAGGCTGAGGGAGAAAGCTGGTGAAAATATGGGGAAGGATAGGGGAGTTTGTGCTGATGGGTCGGGTTGAATGTTTCTGTGTTTGCTGATGGAATTATTCAGGCTAGCTCAGAGATACCTTACTTGCTTTCCACTTGAACTCATTTTCAACACTCCCGCGATAGGTAAATGTTTAGGACAATATTTCAATCTCATTTACACAACACTTCTTCCAGACCCGTCACGTTAAATTCAACCCCCCAATATTCAAATCAGTGACATTCCAATCCCAACCCCCCTACACCAACCCAAACATCTCCTCCTCCCAATTCCCTCCTCTACCCCTCCGTAAAAACAATCACAGCCCCAACCTTCTGCACATTAGGAACATTGATGCAGATCCCGCTGTTCCCCTCCCCAAGCTCAATCTGCTCAGAGCAGTCCTGCGTTCCAAAAAGTCTCCACTTGAACGTGCGGGGGTCGTCTTCCGGGAAGAGAAACCGGACGGCGGCGTTGTCGGGGGGTGCTTCGTCCCAGAGGGAGTTGACGTTGACGCAGGCGGCGAGGGTGGTTTCCCCTCCGGAGAGTGACTGCCCGTTGCCGTTGCCGCAGCCGTCGGGCCACCACTCGATCAGGTAGAGGGAGTTGGGGGGGATTTCGGTTGCTTGGCGGGTCGTGAGGGAGTGCCAGCTGGGGTTGGGGCTTGCTGGAGGGGGGAAGGAACGGGTGGCTTGGGTGAGGGGGAGGAGGGCGGGGAGGAGGGTGATGGGTTTCATTTTTGTTGTTTGTTGAAGTTATGATGACTGTAGGTGAAGGGGATAGATGGTCTGGAGGGAGTATAATGACAAGGTCCGAATCTTTGATGAGGGAGAGAGGCGGTCGATAGTCTTATAGTTCCGTTTCGGCCATCTCTCTTTGATTGTTGAGACCCAGACTCTAGGTATCACACCAAGGCTTTCCGGCCATGATTTCCCTCCCTTCTCAATCACACTCCCAACCCGGTCACAAGCCTCGTCCGCAACTTCACAACATCTACAGTCAAATTTCTCGGTGATACTTCCCTCTACCTTGTCAATCAAACCTCTACATCAACAACTGACGTCACTCTCACCTTCTTCACCCCCCTCCCACCTCCCCGCAAAAAAAGATCTTGTGTCCTCCAAAAACAACCCACTGTATCCCTGACAATGAACCCAAAGGAGCCTCCCCGAGTGTGGGGTTGAATCCTCCTACCGACGATTCCTCTCTTTATTGCTGGGAAAATCAAGTTTTGATCGTCTTGGTATTCAAAGCTTTTACACTTCTGAAAAAAACCGCTGGCTGGTTCTAGTAAAGCGCCTGCATATCCGCCACGAGTGTCGAGAAGGGATTACAACAGAAGTAAGGCTGTAGCTGGACTGCGCCGCTGAGGCAAAACAGCTTCCCCGGTAACAACGGCACTACGGCACGTTTGCCTGTTGGTTGACCGTCGCCGTTGCACCGGCGCATGGAGGCTTAACGGCTGTTGGTTCACTGCTGCAGAAAACTAATGCGTGGGCTGAATGACTACCAGGGTGCCCGAACCTGGAAAGATTTAGTTGGCAAATCTGAAGCGGTGAATCTTTCCGATGATCGATCGGAGAATTTGCTAGGCGAGTGTCAGTTAGGCATAACCAGTCTTGTGGGTGGCAGGTTATGGGGAGGTGATAGTCATTGATTGACATCTGGGGGATTTGCTGAGCAGGAGGATGGGTGTTGGGGCCAATAGTAAGGAGTAAGTGTTGGGATCTACAGTGTTGATTTTTCAGCTGGTAAATCCGCCAGCCTAAGTTGAAGCCTTGGACAAACTTCTTCCCTTTGACTCTAAGTTGACCGTTCCTGCATCTAGTTATGCCTAGCATAGGGGGTATGGGCTGATATGTCGAAAAAAACCGGTTCAGCATGCCATCAGACTTGCTGTTAAGTCCCAACAAGCTCTATTGGTAAAGAGAACAACTCTTGGCTCTCGTATACCAAGCCTTATACGCCGCAGCTTCAGCCGCCAACACCATATCTGCCTGCAGGATGGGCAAAAGAGGGTGTGGACACACTGTAGCCTCGACGATTCAAGGGCAACTGACCTTGCATCGCGATCTGTAGAGCCTCAAAAGTTGAGGATCAACAAGTTCATTCCCTAGAATGAACCCATACACTTGTGCGTCCTCCTCCATTGAGCCACGATGTCTCAAGAACCGACAATGTCTTCGTCCGAGACGGACATGTTAGGATACTCGAAGATACTTGTCGGTCACAACAATGACTTGCCAGGAACTTTGTGATGTCATCAGAATCAAAAGATTGGAGTTTTCGGCATCAAATCCGCGTCACCCGAAGATGATAGTCGAGGAAAACATCAAAGTGTAAGAAGAGGAGATGGACAAAAGGAGAGAGCAGCTCGCCGTAAAGTTGGTATAAAGATCAAGAGATCTTCACTTTCACCAGGACCATTTCCATCTCCAGACCATCACACTTCCATCCATCTCAAGCCTTCTGAACAGTCAGAGCCCCTATCCCACCATGAAGAACGCCATCCTTCTCTCCGCCGCCTTGGGCGTTACCTCGGCACAGGTTATCAACTGGTGCAAAGATGAGGATTGCTCCGACTGCCCATCCTCAGTCATTTCGGGAGAGTCGCGTGGTAAGTTGTGCTTCTCATGTCCTTCCCTCTGAAGACCGGAAAGCTGACCTCCTGAATGCAGTCCCCGAATGTGTCATCTATGACACCGATGTCGTCTTTGGAGGTCAAGGCTTCAACGAAGGCTCAGGCGGCAACCTTCTCTACGAGGTCTTTGGCAACTACGCCGACGCTCCTTGTAATGATGATGGCCCCGGCGCAATTCTCATCCGCTCTCCTGCCTCCCTAGCCAGCGTCGGCTGCGGCAATCTCAAGAAATGGCGCAATGATCCCGGCTGTGACCGCGCTCCCATTGAGATGGAGGAGACCTTCATGGTCCAGTACTGCTGCGGCTTCGACGAGTGCAACCCTCTCGGAATCCCCTATGACAAGAAGAGGAACATCATGATTGGCGGCCACACCCGGCGCGATTCTTCACTCCCCTTCGGGATCTCTGCTCGAAGCTCCGGTAGCGGTGGGCTGTACTTGCAGTTCAAAAACGGCACCATCATCCCTCCCAAGGAGGTCGGACACCCCCCCGAATCCCTTGCTGCCCGGGCCAGGAAGATGAACCGCCGCTGCGAAGGGTATGAGCAAGACTCCTATACCGCGAGTGGACAGCCTTACTACAAGACTTTTGAGACGGAACTTGTTGGTAGCACCATCGCCCCCTCGAGCGAAGACCGGACCATTGAGGTGAGGCATTCTCGCTCAGTTGAAGTCCGCACGACTTTCTCTGTGTCTGTCGGTGACCCGCTTGGAATTGTGTCGGCTTCGGTCGGGTTCGAGTTCGCCACGACTGAGACGCAGGAGATCACTTACCCGCTGTTGGTTCCTGCTGGAGTGAGCGGGACGGCTGGCTTCACGCCCGTGTACATTTGCACCAGCGGAACCTTGAGAGATTGTGATGGTAACACCACGAACGAGGAAGAGAGTTGCACGGCTTGGTTAAATGACAACGGAGATATCCAGGGGGATTGGCAGGTTGTGGAGTCTTGAGCATAGATGTGAGAGAAGAATAGTTCCGAAAGCTGAATCGTAAAGAGTTTGTAAACCTTATCATTTGATGTTTGTGTATGTTGGAGAGAAGCTGGGCTTGGGTCATGAAGAGCATCTCAAAATCTTGACAGGGACCAACAACCATGTGGCTCGTGCTGATGCTTGGTTTAGACCCCGCTTGGTCGACCCACTCCCAGCCTTGATGGTGGGGTTGATGAGAGCTTCGATGTTGATGATCCACACTTTTGACTTTGTGTTCCTCCACGTCAACTCTTGGTCAGCTGTTTCTCTACAAGCCTGGGAGAATCACAGACATTTCGATCACTGAGCGTTGTAAGTTGTGCTCACTGAAACATTCTAGAATTCCATAATAATTAACTCATACTCGGACCCCGTAACTCTCTTGATCGACCTTTGTGAAATGCCTCTCTTACTGGCTCTCCGGTGTCACAGCATGATCGACAGCTTATACAACGATAGGAACAATAGATTAAGGGGAATATATATATGATGTGCGAGGGGCGCAGCGGCTCGGATTGCCCTGGCCACTCAAATCGACACGCTCTCCGATAAGCTGCATGAGCTGTGCTTGTAGACCAAGCATGTTGCGGTGAAGCACGTTCCTCAACCTCATTTCGTGCCACGAGGGGCCTTGAGATATATATCGTGTGTTTTAACTGGCAAAATCTGGCGGTGAAACAATGGCTTTGCTGTAGTCGTTTGACATTGCCACACTTGCCGCCCCGTTGGTGCTCCCTCTTCGAGGCTTGAGCTACCACGCCGATTGTCGTTTGTGCAAAAGTTTCCGTCTGATTTTTCATTTCACCGCTGGGTAAACTATCTATCCTAGTTACCAACACAATCAGTTGGGTAGTTCAGCTGAGCTCAGCTGGACACATGCGGGGCGCCATATAATAGGAAAACCTCCGCTCTTTTCCTTCTGGGGACTTGCTACATTACACTTCTCAAAACCCACTATCCCCTGGGTCGTAGATAAGAACGACAACACCATCATGTCCAACCCTTTAGGTTTTGGGAACAGAAAATTCTCCATCAATAGGAACACGGGCGTTCCTAGACCTGCCCGCCGTTTCTCCAATACCGAGCCTGGTATCAACGGTATGCAAACACCATTTGTCTTGCCCCCAAGTCTTGGCGACAGTTACTGATGCAGTCCGCAGAGGCCAGTTCCAAGATCCACAGGCAGTTTCGTGCTGCTCATGAGGGCCATCTTCCTCATGCCGGTCTGGATGCCACCAGGGCTTCTACCGGTGTTGTTTGGTGTACCGAGCGAGCAGCCGAGCATGGCTTCCTCGATGAGCCTGACAAATGGGCAAACCTAGGTCGTATGTAACCCCCTTCATGTTCTTCTTGAAGCGTCACTAACAAACCCAACAGAGGGTGCCCCTGAAGTGGAAGATGACATTGAAGGCTGCTTCCCCCGGCCCAAGACCATTGACATCAGCCTCGGCAGCCGTGAATACGGCCCAACTGCCGGAATCAAGCCTCTCCGTGAAGCCGTAGCCAACCTCTACAACGCGATGCACCGCCAGGGCAAAACCAGCCAATACACCTGGGAGAACGTCGCCATCGTCCCCGGCGGCCGTGCTGGTCTCATTCGGATTGCCGCCGTTCTGAACAACGCCTACGTCGGCTTCTTCATCCCCGACTACACCGCCTACAACGAAATGCTCTCTCTCTTCAAGAACTTCGCCGCCATTCCCGTCCCCTTGTCCGAGGAAGACGGCTACCACATCCACCCCGACAAGATCGCCGAGGAGATCGCCCGCGGCACCTCCGTCATCATCACCTCCAACCCCCGCAACCCAACCGGCCTCGTCGTCGCCAACCCCGAGCTCGCCGAAATCCAAGACATCTGCCGTGAGCGCGCCACCCTCGTCAGCGACGAGTTCTACTCTGGGTACAACTACACTTCCAACTGTGACGGAACCTCCATCTCCGCCGCCGAGAACGTAATCGACGTCGACGAAGACGACGTGCTCATCATCGACGGCCTGACCAAGCGGTTCCGCCTCCCAGGCTGGCGTGTCGCTTGGATCCTCGGCCCAAAGGAATTCATCAAAGCCATCGGCTCCTGCGGCTCCTACCTCGACGGCGGCACCAACGTCCCCTTCCAGGAGGCCGCCATCCCCATGCTCGAGCCGTCTCTCGTCAAGAAGGAGATGCAGGCTCTTCAGCAACACTTCAAGGAGAAGCGTGACTATGTCGTCGAGCGCCTCCGCGGGATGGGATTTACTATCCGCCACGTGCCTGATTCCACGTTCTACATCTGGCTGAACCTCGAGGGGCTGCCCGGCCCGATCTCGGACGGGCTGAACTTTTTCCAGGCGTGTCTCGAGGAGAAGGTGATTGTTGTTCCGGGGATCTTCTTTGACTTGAACCCGGCGAGGAGGAGGGATTTGTTTGATAGCCCGTGTCATCACTTTGTGCGGTTTTCGTACGGGCCCAAGATGGACGTGCTGAAGATGGGGTGTGATGGGATCGAGAGGGTGGTGAACAAGTTTAAGAAGTTGGTTAGCCACCCCAACTATAAGTAAGGGTTTGCAGACGGGGGGATGATGATGATACTGGGGAGAAGCAAAACAGGGAAGAGGTTAGGATAACAAAGCAAACTGGGCCTTTAGGTAGGAACACGGTCCTTAGTTAGAGTCAAATAGACGGTCACTCTTTGTTGCCGCATATGGCCTGAAGTTGATACACATCTCCCCCCTATCGTATATCCCTCCATTTATTATCTACAACTTCACCACCGGCGTCCTAACCAACCACAACCCTATCCCCACCCCTATCGCCCCCGTAAGCCCCGCCATCACCACCAATATCAATCCCAAAGCCCCCGCCCCTTTTGCATCCACCCCCTCCATCTCCTCGAACACACCCTCCAACTGCCTCGCCATTTCCGTCTCCGCAAAATTCTCCCTCACCCTCTTCTTCCCCTCCTCCCCCATCTCCCTCAGCTCCCCCTCCCCCATCCGCTCAACAACGCGCTCCATAACCTCCCTCCACAACTCGGGCTCCCCAGCCCTCAACCACCCCGTCCTCCCCTCAACAACAGTCTCCAACGGCCCCCCGCTATCCGCCGCCAAAACCGGCACCCCCCTCAGCATAGCCTCCAGCGGCACAATCCCAAAGTGCTCCTCCCTCGGCGTATAAACCAGCAACTTTGCACTCTTCAATAAAATCTCCTTCAGCGCATTCGGCACCGACAGCAGAAACAAGACATCCACATCCTCTATGCTCGAGTTCAGCGCGCTGACCACCGTTGTGACAGTGGCAGACTTCAACCCCAGTTTCTCGCACAGGCTGACTAGATCAGCATGGTAAGAGACGTTCTCGTGCACCCTCGCGTCATAACCCCCGGCAACGACAAGCTTTGATTTCTGTCGGGCGGGAGCGGGGAAGAGGGCGAACGCTTGGATGGCGAGGGCGATGTTTTTTTTGCGTTCGAAGCGGTTGATACTCAAAATGATCGACTTCTCCGACTGCCCCCATTTAATCGGTTGGGTTTCTTCGTCGGGGGAGGAGGAGGAGGGGAGGGAGGTGTTGATGCAGGGGTAGACTATTTTAAGCTGATCGGCTGGATAACCCGGCCAAGTCTTCGCAACGACCGACTTTGTGAAATTCGAGTTGACCGCCGTCGAGGTCGCAAAGCCCATGGACCATTGCTCCAGCGCATCAAACGGGATCCGATACAGTCTCTTGAACAGCGACGAGTTTCGGTTTTGGACGAGGAGCAAATCGGGGAAGTGGCAGTAAAAGAATATCGGTGTCTGTGGCCGCAAGAGGGAGAGGAGGGGTACGCCGGCGGAGAGCTGGTCGATGAAGAAGCCCGAAGGGTTTATCTTGGAGAGTTCCGAGGTGAAGAGAGTAATAGACAAGATGAGGTGGATCTGGCGGAGGATGGCGCAGAGGATGGAGAAGCGGCCGAGGATGGAAGGGGGGATGACGGTGTTGCCTCTTACGCGGACGTCGAGGGTTCCTGTTTACACATAACCATTATTAGCATCCTCTCAGTCCGGTAGATAGACGTAAGAGGAACGAACCATCCCTAGCCTCATCAAAACAATGCCCTGGATCGCAATGGCTAGTAAAAATCACCACCTTGCACCCTCTCTTCTGCAGCCCAACCGCCGCATCGACAACCAACCTCTCGGCGCCGCCTATCCCGAGGTCTGGATGTAGAAAGACAATCGTTTTCTGCTTTTTCTCTCCCACTTTCCCATCCCCTGTTTCATCTTTCGTTCCCTTCGCCATAGCCGCCTGCTAGTCTTGCCGTTGACAATTCTCTTTCGCGACAACAAAAGTTGCGACAAGGCTGTCTTAATAAACCAGCGAGTCCCGCTGACGTCGCACAGCCAGCCAACGTACCCAGGTCCTCCCGGCAGGCAAATTGCACTTCCTGAAAGAGGGGGGTCGACGTTTAGCTAAGCTTTTCCTTCCTTGGCAAGGATCTTATCATTATCTCTGATAAGATGAAATAGATAACACCTCTCCCCTCCACAAGCCTCACCTCTTACCTTGTCGTTGTCAGTGTGACTGTCACATGCCACCATTTCTCACACCTGTTCGATCACGAGACTACCACTCTGTACGCATTTCCCAACCCCCAAAGTGGATATGGGCAAGGAAAGAGAGGGACCCAGAACACCTGCCTCAGGTCTCACCGCTCCCTCCCGTACCCGCTAGCTATGTCCCGACCCCCATTCCCGAGTCCCCACTCCCGACGACCGAAAGCCTCTCTCTCTCCCGGCCGGGCAGCCGGCTTCCGAATGTCACGCAACTAAAAACCGCCTCTTCTACAAGCCAACATCGCCACTCAGGCACCGTAAACCCACCCGGCTTCCTCTCCCGTCTCGCCCAGCAGCCCAGCCCAGCCTAGCCCAACCAGCCGGTTTGCCTGATCGGGGCCAACCCGCCCTTCAGTTTGTCGCACACTGTGCGAGACACCCTTCTCATGAGGAATAGTATGTGTAGCAGCCGTCTAACCCTAGCCCCATGTACGTAGGGGCTCCTCCTATGGAGCCAGCCAGCACATTGGGTCAGGGGGAGTCAGTCAGTCATCGTCAATCCTCTACTATGCCTCCGTTTCGGTCCGGGGTTCCTCCTACCGGTTACTATTCATGTATTATTCCTACCGCGTGTATCGCGGTAAAGACAGTAAGCAACACATGAATACGTGGCGTGCATATCACCATACCCATCACCAACAGCCAATAGTCAATCAAAGAGCATGAAACCACAAAAGGCGTGAATTCAACATTCCCCAACCCATCTACCCATGATCCATACCCCTGTCCCCTTTCCAAATCCAATGCATGAATGAGTAAAACACCACCTCCAGAAAAGATAGAATCTAGTAACAAAACACCCAAAACAACCACAACTGTGAATATCAATATTTATCTTCTTCTTTAACAACAACAACAACAACCACTATATAAAAATAATCTCGCCTCCCTTGCCCTTCGCAGACCATACAGGGCAAGGGTTGTAAAAATATACACTGGAATCGAAAAAAAAAAGCCGAAAAAAAACAGGTATTGTAACAAAACTGAGCGGGTTTCAGTAATCAAGGATAAAAACACTCTCAATATCTTGATTGATTCTGATCGTTGTGCTTGTCATTTTGTTTCTGCCCTTGAACGAAGAGAAAGAAAAAAACGCCCAATGTGCAATTGTTGTTGTTTGTTGTAATTGTTGTTGTGTGCTTGTCCCACCACCCATTTGTGCTTGTCCATTTGTCCCCGATGCAAGAGAAAAAAAAACCCTGCTATGATTGAAAACCAGAGAGAGCACCTCTCTCACTCATCCCCCAATCATCTGTGTGGCCCATCGTCCATCATCATCACCCATCCCTCTCATTCACTTCGTTCATCCCAATCAATGCAAACTCTCATCAAAGAAACTGCTTGTAAAACGCCCACACCCCCAATTTCCTTCCCAGAATAAAAAATTCTTTGCAAAAAAATGCTGGCAGTCTGTCTGCAACAGGTCTAGTAAAAACACCCACGGGGCCCGTGTAAATGCCATGATTGAACAACGCGTAGACAAGAGAAAAAACAGATTCGAAAAAAGAAAAACTCGACCGCAATTTCCCTTGAAACAATCCATGTATCTTGCAACACGCCCGCTTGTAGTGACCGGCTCACTCGTCATCGACAATGATCTTCTTGGCAGTTTCGGTGCTGCCAATGCTGGCGTTGGTGTCTCTCCGGCGGGTGGTTACGATTAACCGGCCCACCGACTGATTCTCGCGAGGCGGGTGGCGCTTCTTCGATTTGGCCATGACCAGTCCCTCATCACTGTCACTGTCATCATCGTGATCGTGGTCAGCGTGGTGATTCCGCGATACTTGACGGCCTCGGCTGGTCTCCATGGCGCTGGCTGGACGGGCTCTCTCGTCTAGTCTGAGGTTAACGATATCCTTCCGGGTTTGGTCCTCGAGAGGGAATCCCAAGGCTGGCTCTTTCGAAAAGGCTGGCGGTGTGATTGTGTCGGTTGTGTCAATCACCGTGTGTCCACCAACAACCCCGGGGTTGCCGAGGAATTCGCCTTCCAGGTCGGCTGAAACAGAGCTGGTGCTGCTAAGAAGAGCCGGCAAGGAAGGATCCGACTGGAAGGCAAGCATGTGCTCTGTAGCATCCTTGGCAGGCTGCGAGTTGATTCCATAGACTGGGCTCGCCGCCTCGCTGGGGCTTGTGAGAGGTGTCGTCAAGGCGCCAATGGAAGCCGAACTAGATGATTTCATCGTCACCACGGTCTCTCCTCGCGAAAGGGGCTCGGGGTGGAACACATCGTCCTCGGGCGATGGAGGACAAGGGATGAGGGCGGGGTCGACTTCGGCTATGGGAGGAGTAGGCTGGCGCAACGGGAACTGTGTCCTTGGAGACGGCTCCAACAGGGAAACCCGTCGCTGGCGTTGCTGTGGTGTCTTTACCTCGGGCAGGTCTTCCACACGGTGGGCCGTCTGCGGCCTCTCGCCAAGCTCTACAGCACACCGCTGTCTCTGAATGTTTGGGTCCGACTTTGGCTGGGGATAGTGATACCCTCCCAGCGCGCTCAGAATGGGAGACTGAGCAACACGTTCACGGTCCAGGTCTCTGGCAACCTCAACCGAGCGGGAGGTGAGCGGCTTCTGTGTGAAAGTCATGTTTCCTGGGGCCATAGCCGTGCTCAACGAGACCTTTGGTTCGGCGCGCTTATCGGTGCTAGCGAAAAGCCCCCGATCCACAGATCTTGCCCGGCCCAGATCGTCGGTAATGGGACGGATGTCCCGGGCTTTGCGCAAGGCGCTGCTGGGATCCTCGGTCGCAGGATCAAACAATGGGGTTGGCGGCATTGTCCGTATCTCACCGGGCCCGGGAGTAAGGCTGAGGAAGGCGTTGTTGACAGATCGAGAGGGACCATGACGAGGTAGTGATCTGTAAGGTGAGGCCGAGGCCGACGCAAGCCACCGTTCGTCGCGAGCACTGAGATTATTAGTCACGAGCTCGAGTACCTGGCGGGGCGTAGGTTCGCGATGCGGCTCCGTGGGGGGGCTTTTAAGCGGACTGGCCACCACGCTTTGCGTTAGGGGGTGCTCGCTCTGGGGCTGAGTCTGTGGCGTCGAGTTGGTGAAATAATCATCTGGACGAATGCTTTTGCGACGTCCTTCTCGCAGATGGGGTGTGATTGGGCTGTCGCCCGCAGAGCTTGCGGCGCTGCTCGTAGCCCGCCTGCGTGAAGAGACGCTCTCCGCTCGGTCTTGACGATGCATCACCTTTCCGACAGCCCTCTTGACAGCCGATCTGGCGCGCTCGAGCAATGTCAGGGGAACCACGGCACGAGCTACTTCCTTCTCGTCAACCTGAATTTTGCGTCCAGATGTGCGTCGAGACGGATCGGTATCATCGAGCCACGCCAGGATATTGGGAATGCCGTGAAGCACCCATGGATGCCGTTTCACATCACGAAGGCGAATTCTCTTCTCGGGATTCTTGGTGAGCATCTTCCTAAGCAAGTCGATAAGCTCCCGATCCACCTCCTCATATTGAAGTACATCGTCATCGCGGTATGGCGGTCTGTTGATTCTCGTATATAGCGATCTCTCATCGGGCTTGGTAGCTGGGTCAACTGGGGCGAGTCGCCGAGCGGGAATGTAGACCTCTTCCGTGGCAATCTTTCGGAACATTTGCCATTCGTCTTCGGCCAGGAATGGAATGCGAGCATAGATGAGGCAGTAGAGTGTGACACCCAGTGACCACACATCAATCTGCTCCGTCACCTTGGGCTGCGGAGCTCCCGGCTTGTCGTCATACGCATCTGTGTAGCAAAGCTCGGGCGCAAAGAAGGCGGGTGTGCCCACCGTCTTGGCAAGCTCGAGGTCGTCGTCGAAATCGTGGGCTTCGGACTCGGATACCGCATCGTCTGGTTCACCATCGCGGACAGGTCGGCCAAAGTATGAAACGCCAAAGTCGGAAATCTTGACACGGTGGTCCTTGGTCCACAGCAGATTCGCTGGCTTGATGTCTCGGTGCACGACACCCTCATAGTGAAGATACTCCAAGCCTAGAACGGTGTCGCGGAAGGTGTTTCTCGCTTGCTCAATGGTGAAGCACGGTACGTAGGAATAATCGTCCACGTAGGGATCATGTACTCTGTTATAGTCAATCGAAGACATGTGCGAAATGATGGAATCGGCCATGCTCGGTGATCGCCCACGGAAGGCTGGATCGTCTGGATAGGCGCCATACATGGTCCCGTCGAGTGCCGTTGCCGACATGGGGTTGGAGCGGATCGCCCCCGGTGTCTCGAGATCGTCCTCGTTGCAAATCATCGACGCCGTTTCCAAGTCGAAGGGCTCGGGGGTTCCGGTGCGAGATGCTACGTTCAGACTAGCGAGTCTAGTTCCCGAAGGAGCTCGAGACGTCAATTTTGATCCACCAAAGGAGTCCGGGCTTGATGGCACGTGGCCAGCATAGCCTTCTGGCATGTCCTTGCCGAGTGATTGTGGGAAATATTCCATGTCGTCTTCGTCAACACCATACTCGAGGCTCCAGTAATCGGCTGGATTGGCTTGTGATCGAGAGTGCTGTCTCGCCCGCTTCGCATTCTTCAACGCCTGACGTTGTTCCAAGATGTGTTCGTAATGCTCCTCCTCAGGCGTGGGTTTCTCGCCGCGCTGCTCTCGCTCGACGCGCCGGCGCTCGAATGCGCAGATATGCGGTAGACCCTTCTTCCTCCATACGACCTCGCCGAGTTCGACGTGCTCCAAGACCATGTAAATCTTCTTCAGTACGGGATCGTCAATGATTTCGAGCAGGGCGACAACATTCGGGTGCCGAATCTTTTTGAGGATGGCGATTTCCTTCTTGCTCTTGTCCTGAGTCGACATGGCGGTGACCTTTCCTAGCCGCCTCTTCTTGGAAAAGCGTGGGATGATCTTGATGGCGACATAGTCCTGTGTCTCGATATTCCTCGCCAGCTTGACCTTGCCGTGCATGCCACGGCCAAGCTCCTCAATGATTTCGTAGTTGTTGACATACTTTCGGCCCGTTGTTTCATCGTGTTCGACATTCGCCTTGTGGGTTCTAGAAGTGGATTGGTGTCAGTAGCTTGCCGAGGGCGGTTCGGCAGAAGGGGAGGGAGTCATTGGAGTGACTCCGGCCCGGCCAGCGAAGCATTACGGAGGAGGATCGGATGACAACTCACTCTCGAACTTTATGGGACTGCAGCGGGTGCAGATAGGGGCTATTCAGACCGCCCGGTGTAGTGCTCTCGGAGCCGACCTGAGACTGCGGGAGCGACATGTTGGGGCGGGGCTGATTTGGACTGAAGAGTCCCAGCGACGATACGGGAGTGCTACTGGCAGTCCGGTGTGGGATGTTCGGCGGCAGGGGATGGAATAAGTTGTGAAGTTGGGGATACGACGGGCGGTGATGGGGACGGTGTGGCTGCTGAGGTTCCATGGCGGAAAACTGGCTGGGCGTCACTCTTCGGGGGAACCTTCATGCTGAACAGCGGTGTCAGACGGGACGAGTGGATCGCTATGGCGGCGGACGGGCAATTGGCTTTTGCAATTAAGCAGCCATGGTGGGTGGCAGGGAACGGGGCGACGGACGGGGGGAACGGGGGGATGGGTGGAGGGAGCGGGCAGTGGCCAAAGCCTAAAATGACAAGAACAACAAACAAGAAGAAGAGTTGAAGAATTGAGGTCGTCGACCGGTGCGAACTGGGGGAGCGAGTAACGAAGAGGCGGGAGGAGGACCGAGGATGGAGAGATGGATGCGGTGGTGAAAGAAAAGGTGGGTAGGGTGGGCTGGGTGGTGTCGCACGGTGGGGAGAGGCAAAGCGCAGAGCGCACCTTGCACCACACGGAATTTGGCGGGCGGGCGCTGGGTCGGCACAGGCAGAGCAGGGGAGAGTGGCAGGGGATGGTTATGCTGCACAGTGCATCCGCCTACTTTTGGATACCGTCTGCAGCGCTGCGGCGTCGGCCAGCCTTTGTTGAAGTCTTTGGACAAGAAGTCTCCAAGTCTCCGGGCCTCGCTCCCCTCAGTCGGATGGTGGATGATGTAGGTAGTACCTTGGTAGTAGAAAGGAACTTGCGGCTCGTCCCAACAAAAGCTCAAGTCTGCTTCTCCAACACGCGATTCCGCCCAGAGTCGGTCGACCGTCATCCAATGTTGGAGGACGCCGATAGGGAGTCAAAGAGAGGCAGGTTATCGGATTCCTGCACCGACATCTCGCCGATCGACGGCAGAGGACTGACTGAAGCCGGGAAGCGAGAAGCGTGGTTCCAGGTTGCCGCAAAGCGGAGCACTGATGGATGAAGTGTGTGTGTGAAGGGGGAAAGACTTTACGGAGCAACACGCGGGCCAAAGCACAGCATTTTGTATGTTCTCCTGAGTGTAACTACGGCGATCTGATAACAGACTAAAGTGATCACCGACCCCTTGTGAGACAGACACTCACACACTGACTGACTGACGGGACTGTGAGTTGGAGAGAGTGACACTGGTGAGAAGAGAAGAAGCATCTGTGGTCCAACTCAACGCCTCGTGCAGGGGGCTGGTGGGCTGCTATTGGGCAAGATCTTGACGTAGCAGCCAAATCGCCAAGCCTGCAATGGTGGAGTCGTTCAAGACAATCGTGGCAGCAAGAAGAGGGGCCTCTTATCGCAGTTGTCTGGCCGATGATTGGTGGGACCTGCTCCTAAGACAGGGAAAAGCAAAACGTTATTGCTTTCTGAGGCCATCGTTGCACGGCTTTCTTCTTTTCCTGATGCCGGACGGCTCTGTCCGCTCTGGGACTGGGACTGGGGGACTGGGGCATCGACAAGGCAGGGCAGGGACGGGGATGGGTGGTCGAGCAGGAAATGTGCCCCTGATTGATTCTCTTGGATGTAGATATCGCTGACTGCACAATACGTGGCCCTCTACGGAGCGTTCGGGGTAGGTTGGGTGAGTACCTCTCGTCGCCAGTGGCGACTATGACAGCGCGATAGTGTCAGTTCGAGCACATTCATCACTTGTTCAGTCCAGGCGTCACTTCATGTTTTTGGACGTGTAGCCATGCTACGGCATCATCCAAGAGGGCGGGGTTGTTCTTGTCTGATATAGTAGAAAAACTTTATATTTTCAATGACGCTGGCACTTGATAATCCCAAAGCGCGAATATTCTCTCGAAAACACAATGCCACTCTGATCTACCTATCAGAAGCATTGGCTCCCAGGGACCATTGACTCAGGAGTAAATCCACCCGAGTGCTGCACAGTAGGAACACTCGCGTTGATGAGTGCCGGCCAGTGTGGATTAGAGTTTAGACTACATTATTGTAAAATTATAGCTCACGAACTCACGTGTAAGTGCGAGTGCCTCCCGACCTCCGACTTTGCACTCCCGCTCTCTCTTTCTCTCTCCCGCCGTCTCTTTTCTCTTCTGAACGTCTGGCCTTCTTGTGGTACGTTATAAGTGTAGCCAACTTCGGATTGCCTAAAGCGGCGCGAGGAGCGGAACTGCAGCTTCTCTACTGTCTCACCCTTGCCGCTTCTCCAAATTCCGACGGACGGGCCTTGTCTTGTCTTTGTCTTGTTTCTCTACTAGTCTGTCTGCAGCTTCAGGCCCTTCTCTCTGAATGAAATTGGCGACGATGCGATGCCACCCAAATTTTCTTCACTATCGTCATCTCGCCTAGGCAGGGAAAAGGACTGCTGCTTCCAGGCTAAGAACGTGCTACCATGACGCTTCTCGGATAGCCAACTCAGGAAAGGATGAAAAAAGTGAAGCAATCCTGGTGCAGGTCCAGACCCGGCTGTGTCTCTGGGCATTTGCTGCAGAGCTGAGTGGCTGGAATCTTCCCGGCGGTTGCTCTGTTGCTGCCCAAGGACACCACGCCTAGCTTCTTTCTGTTCTCTCTCACAACCCCCGCATATGTCAAGCTTCCCTCTAGAAAGTCCAGTCCAGCCAGGCTGACCATGTGATCCGGAGCACAGATTCATCAACGCAATCCTCGTCAACGAGGGCAGCATGCCGCGAAAACCCGACGGCGTGGTCCAGGGTGAAAGCCATCTGTCGAGACATCCCTCTGGGCCTATCAGCGGCCCTATCTGGGGGTGACGAGAGCGGCGTCAGGGAAACGCACAACCGTGCACGCCATCACCATCCCTTGCGGCCAGGTGGATCGCCGCTTTACCCCGGAATTGCCCTTCTGGCCCTATCATCGCCAAGAACCAACGCTAGACAGAGGCCGTTCAAGGTTGCACAAGCTTCACAGGCCTCACATCCTTGGTCTCCCAACAACCTGCTCAGTAAAGACATCAGCTCAACGGCAGGTGATGAAGTTGTGGTAGGCATCTCTTATCGATGTTGCGAACCACCTCAGCAGCGCTCAGCGCCTTGCTCTCGCATCAGATCATACTAATGATGGTGTTCAGGACATCTCTGGCCCCTTTGAAGTCCAGCCCGGCTGGCCAATCATGGCACTGGCTGACATGCATAGAAACACTGAGTGTGGTCTCACAGGCCAAGCGTTGACATCAAAAAAAAGTGACAGGTCGATTCTGGTGTTCCGACTTTCTCCTTGACGACGGACGAACGCCGGGACCACGAGCTCCGCCTCGTTCTAGCAAGCCTTCAAGTGAAACGGGTACAAACATTTCACCAACATGGAGCCCGTCATATTCCCGGTCCCCAAGGGCCCTTTTCCTCGTTATACCAGGTCCTTCAGCAATCTTGGGCCGTGTTTTGCCTTGAATGTCCGAAGACGGATACCTGCTTAGCCGCCACTGGAATGCCCGGCAGGCGAGCGGTTCGAGAAATATTGGCCGTCCATTTTTCCTGCCCTTCAGCTGGGCTCTCAACTTGGCCTTCAAAGTTGATGGCCATCAGTTAAAAAAAGCCGCCAAAATGGCCTGACTTTCTTTGCAACACACCACCAGGAGTAACGCCGATTTGATGGTGGCACTGGGAGGATCTTGGCTTTGAGCCGTTTCCCAAACAAGAACTCCGTCACGTCCATCCATCAAGTGATTGGTGATTTGCGTCGTCTGCCCCATAGCGATGTAACCCCCCGGAGCAGTCGCCTGTGCGCACCAAGACAGATTCCAAGGCGATAACCCATCGCCAGTTTGATCTCCAGACCTTGATTGGTTTGTCTGTCTGAAGTCCAATATCAACCGTCGAAGAATGGCATGGCATCATCCTCATCCAAGTGATGAGTTGAGGTGGTGTCTGATGCGAGGGTTGCAAATACCTCCCTTCTGCACGTCATCCGCAAATTGCGATATCTTGCTCCACTGCGCCACGGGCTTGCATGGGCAGAATCTCATGTGCAAGACGCCTTGATGGTATTCACGCTTGAGAGGCCAAATAAACTTCACACCATCATCTCAACGGTTTCGACTGACTCAGACAAGCATGTGATGGACTCAGGGGCCGCCGCGAGGCTCGCATTGACCACCGGTTCTTTTCGTATCTTATCACACTGATGTCTCGGTGAGACAGTTACCATCGGCGATATTTTCTTGCGGCATCACCTACGAAGGGAACCTGGTTCTATCACAGCAAAAGATATCACAGACAAAAGAACGCTTTCTGGCAGGTTTTTGGGGACGGTCCTTCGCTTCTCATTCCTTCGCTCCTTCCAGCACCGAGGAGCTGGGAAGGCGGGAAGGAAGCCACAGCTTTTCCTATTCCGGCTGTCCTGTTCTATTCCTTACGTTTTCGATGGGTTCTTTGGGACTTTGGTTCGTCACAGCAGCATGATCTCTAGCGTGGAATGCAGGTGAGTGGTCGTCTGGTCGGGATTCTCATTTCCCGCGTTTACCATTGACGGAGGTTCCTTGGATTGACCTATTGACTTTCTCTGATATATCATGACACTATCCCGGACGTGGTGTTGGGGTGCTGTATCGTACCGTTTTACAAGGGCGCAGGTTAAGAGAAACAATCTATATCTAGGGATATTATCGTGATCTTATTGTCTCAGAGTCTAACATCCCAGTGGGTTGTTTCCTTAGCACTGGTGCTATTATCTACCCATCATGGTCCGATACCAGAGTCATAGCCTTTAGTAGCTCACCTCTGAACCATGGACCGTGCCCCAGACTAGAGGAACACCCTCTTCCGAACTCTTTCACATCAAAAGCCATGAACATCGATCAAAACGTCATCCCGTCAAGCCACGCTATTTTACCAATAGCATGGTATCCTTCATCACAAACATTAGTTCTCCGAAATGCGGGGAAATCCATTCCTTTGTCCATGTAAATGGTCTGGTGATCGACACAACCCCCTTTCAAGTCTTCTTATGAGAATCTTGGAGACGGTTCCAGCCCGTGCATGGACAGGTTGTTGTATCTCCGAGTCTTCTCCGGGAAAACGACAAAGTCGATGCAAGGCTACCAACAATTGTTTCCTGCTTGCTTTGACTAAAGACACGGCCGATGATAGGGCAGATCGAAAAGATCTTTCACACCCTCAAGTGTTGGAATTGGCGGATATTGACAGGATGTGTGTGTGTGTGTGTGTGTGTGTGTGTGTGTGTGTGCGTGTGTCTTCTCCAATTTCCAGTATCAATAATACGAATGGTGGTGGTGGTTGGTTCGTTACGAGATATATGTATGCAGGCGTCAGAGGATGTGTTCTTGGCGGAAGTGCGGAGAAATATGTGGTATCCAAGCCCTTCCACACCTATTCTTCAGCCCAGTGTGCGAATATCTCACAAAAGGAGGGGAAACAACACGGCCACTCTTGCTAGCTACAGGTTTTGTCTCGATACTCGCAAAGTCGAGATTGGGTGGTGGTGGTCAACTTCAACACAGTGCGTGTCAAAGGGGGCTTGGCTGTGTGTGTGCTGGTGTTTTATGAGCTGATATATTCGTCAAGATGACGATTTTTGCAATTCCTCAAAGTTTTTGTCGGCCAGGATAAACCCCGATATGCCGAGGGGGATATAAGCAAGGTTATTGGACGAGAGCGTTTGAAACAACGAGTTCTCGGAGGTTACCACACCAAACAAGAGGGTGTAGAGGTAAGGTAGGGGTTGACTAACACCTCCTCAGGGGCTGGCTGGCCTCGCGCCCTCGCGTTTATCAAGCAGGGAACCAGCCAGCCACAGCAGTTATCTCAACCCAAAGTAAGGAGGCGTGGTGTGCGCAAGAATGTGTACGTAATGGTGGCTGTTGGTATCCGGATGGTATGGCTGCACCCGGATGAACCGGCACTTGTTTGGTGCAAGTGTTGGAGATTGGATAGACACAGCCACCGTTTTCTTTCTCAGAGACGTGGCGATGGGCGGGCGGGCACTACTGCACCTTGACAGACGACCCATAAACTTGCATAATAGGGGTTTGCCGCATGACTACCAGACATCACTAAGGTAAGGGTGATAGATTGCTGAAGATGGATGATGGCCGCCGGGTGCACGACATATCGGTGGTAAGCTGTCCGGAGCCGGACCGGACCTGCCCCCGTGCCCCCCGAGGAGCGTTGCATTTGACTTGCAAGATGGGTCCTTCCCTTTCTTGGGTTTGGCTGTTGATGTTTCAGAGATTATGCTGCGTGATACTGTCGATCGTTTGAGCTGCGCCGCTTCGTCTATCTGACATATCTCCCTATGTTCATCACCGTTGAGAGAAGGGTGCAGATCTGACATACACTAGGTAGAGTAGATGGGATTATCTGGTACGGTCTCGCACTCTTGCGACCAACATCAGAAAGGCAAGGGTCATATGCCGTGCAATAACCCCCTTACCCGCCGGATTCTCAACAAAGGGGCCGAGTCCGCGCCATGAAGCACACATATATCAGATATCCCATCTGACATACATGAGGGGGGAAAAGTGGGAAAGTGAAAGATTTGCATTCTTACCACTGGATAGGGGGGTTGTACGGTAAGAGAGTGAAATTGGGGAGGGATATGTTGTGTAATGGACCCTTTATATGGCTACCTGACGGATCAAGGGACGGGGAGCGTGACCGTACTGCTGGAATCGGAGATAGGAGATGATACAGTGAATAAATGTTGGTGGTGGATTGGATTCTGGTAGTGTGTAGCAAAGTTGGCTTCTCATATGAACATGATAGGTCAGGTGAGAACTGCCATGCCAGGTGATTTCTGTAAGAAAAATAACAGTCACTTTACCGGTCAATTTACTTGGTGGGCAATTGGAGATATAAAATGGACTTTCCTGGCGAGTGGAATTGTGTGGGATGAGGTGTTGAATAGAGAATGTGGTGATGCGTGATCTTGCTACCTAGCGAGAAGAAATCATGATGAGAATGAGCGATGAGAAAAGAAAGAATCCATGAGAGGGAAGGAGCCAGCAAGGCAGGAATCCATGTAGGGAAGGCGTCAGTTGAGGTAGGAACCTGTGGGGCAAAGGCACACGAGGGCAGGAGCAAGGCGAGAGAAGGAGCGATGATGGCGATGATAAGACACGGCTATACCCATCAACAATCCAGTGTCAGCCGACCTGACTATGGTTGAATATGTATGTGAGGCATAACTAATGATCAGAGTCTCAAGAGATAATGAAGAGACTATCAGACAGCACAAGTCTGAGAATAACGAACTCACCTTCCCTAATACTTCAACATATATCATGCATCATCAATACCATGCTCATCAGGCTTATACCGTGCACATCAGCAAGATGCTTTTTATTACCGATCACCATAACCATCATAACCCCCCCGCCCCCTTACAAGCCCCAGTCCCAACCCAAATCACCAAAAACTCCTACGCAATGCGCATACTCGCTCGCTAATGTATTCAGTTCCTCAAAGCATCCATACACAACAAATATAATACAAAAACAAAAAAAATTTCCAAAGTCCCAACCATATTCATCTGTTTTTTCGACTCCCTTTCCTAATCATCCCCCGTCAAATCAACACACTCAACCTCCTCCTCCTCCTCCTTCACTATCCTCCCCCCAACCCCAACCCCCCCAATCCCCTCATCATCACTCTCCTCAAACAAGTTATCAGCATCAAAGCTACAAGTCGTTCGCTTACCACCACGACTGTAACTACCCCTCCCGAGAAAGTTCCTCGTCTTCACAGTAGTAGTACTCGCCACCACAAGCGACGGAGCAGGAAGCGACGCCGTTCTCGACAGCGCCGGTGGCCTGGAGCGCGGTTTCGGAGAAGACATCAAAACATCATCGTACGCATCCCTGGTATGAGACGGTATCCTCGGCGGAGTGGTAGATTGTCTCAACCCAGCCTTCCCTCCCGACGGCGACTGCGGTGGTGCTGGTAGCGATGACTTGGGTGCGTTGAGTTTGGAGAGTGACGGTAGCTCATCATCGTCAGAGTCGTCGTCATCGTGGCTATCCTCATCCGATGATAAAAATTCAATAGGAATTGAATAGGCTGGTTTGCTGTTTGCGACAGCAGCGGTGGTGTTTTTGGTGGTTCTTCCAAAGCTTTTGATGGACTTTTGGGCTGGCGGCGCTTGCTGTTTGGACTTGGGTTGGTTCTGTGCCGAGGAGACTTTAATCGGTATAGCTGTCCCTGTGCCGCTTTTTGATCTCTTAAATGGCCTTGTTGCGCTGATGGTTGACGGTGTTGCGACAACGTCTGACATTTGAGGTCGAATAGGGGACCGGGACAGGTCTGGAGATTGTCGCTTTGGCCGGATGGGTGTTGTTTGGATTGGTGAAGTATGAGGGGACGAGAGCGCCACAGGTGAAGATGAAATGAGAATTGGTTCGCAATTGGAAGACGACGGTGGTTGGGGCCTTGATTGTGAGGAGCTTAAAGTTCTGGTGATCGCAGGGCTGGCTTGAGAACCTGACAACGTCCAGGGGTTGACCTCAGCTGCTGGCTTGGCTGGTTGTTTTTTGGTGGGTGCTTTTCTGGGTTGTCTGCCTAGGGGCTTTGGGGCTGCTGCTGGTGGCATCGTTGATTGAGGCGGCGCCGCTTGGGTCGAGGGAATGGGGTCATTAGTAGCGGGCACAGCCTTTTCAACGGCAACGGTAACTGGCTTGCTAACGGTGAAGAACTTCTCGAGCGCCCCGGGTTGCATGCCACCCTTTGCTTTAGCCGGCTTCTTCGTGGCCGGCTTCTTCGTGGCCGACTTCGTGGTCTTCTTTCGCTTCTTCGTCTTCCAGGCCTCGACAGTCAAAGGGACGCCGAGTTTCAATAGCGTTTCGGGGATCCATGCCAAATCTGGGCCTTCGGGGTCGTATGGCTTTTTCGCCGTCTTCTTAAGCCCTTCCTCCTCTTCCCCATCTTCCTCGCCAAACTCGTCATCGCTGTTCAGCGCTAACCCACTTCGCCCGTGCTCCTCAACCTCCTCTATTGGCTCATTCGCAAGATCGAGCTTGACGATATCATTTGGCACAAAACAGACTCTCACCTCTGGCGTCTCATCCGTGCTATGGTGAGCACGCCTGGACTTGATGCCCGTGATCAGTGCGCCTTCCTCCTCCGCCATAAGATCAGTATCATCGCCATAATCCTTGCCTTCTGACGATCGCTGCAGAAGAGATTGGACCAACAGCCCATGTGCGAGTTTGCGAACCAGATTCACAGCCCCTCCTCGATACTGCCAGTCGAACGTCTCACCCACAAACTCCCTGAGACCAATAACATCAACTGGAGACGTCATCTTATTAGGGAAATTCGTCTTCAGTTTGTCAACCGTGGCGTGCGTCGAGACTACCGGATGGGTATAGTACCTAAGAATCTCCAAATCCGGAAAGTCCTCGGGAATCGCCAGTCCTTTATGTTTTGTGCGAAAATATCCGCTCTCGTTGGTGTCCCATTCATGGCGTAACCTTTCTCGCCACGCTTGAACCCCCTCCTTCCAGTCTGCCTTCTTGATGCCGCATAACTGTTTGCCAAATCCAGCTCTGGCTGCCTCACAGGCGACTTTTATGCCGCATCCTGGCACACCTTCAGGAAGATAGTCCCCGCCACTCATCAGCGCAACCAGAACCATACCCTCCCGATCCAGTCCACTCTCGCCCTTGGCAATTTCCTCCGCGTCATAAAGTGTGATGTGTGTCGGTACGTTCCCCTTCCCTTCCGCAGTCCAATTTCGAAGTGTCTTTCCGCAGCCAAACATGATGGTGTCGACATCTTCACTCAGCACGGCATCCACCACTCCCTCTCGCTGGAGGAAGGCGCATTCAGCCTCGGCTTCGCCTGGCGCATCGTGTATGGCAAACCCAAAGAGTTTGATCATCCTTTTCGCCATGGAGGTGGCTACCATGTGTCCCGCGCCTCGGGGGCCGCCGGCGCGTTTGTTGCGCTTGAACGCTGGTTTGTTCGGACCATCAAACACAAAGAGCGGTTGAATCGCTAGAGATAGGAGCCGAACAAGTCGGAAGAATAGCGTTCGAATGGCGGGGTTGGAGCCGCCGCGGGCAGCTTGGTTCTGGAACTGCCATATAGAAATATCGATTGCGAGTCGGAACGGACGTGGGTTTTCGGCTTTCTCGAGAGTCGTCAAGGCGAGCTTGGTCATGGAGATGCGCTCGCCGGGGCCGATTTCTTTGTATATTCTGCCAGGAGCGAATATTAGTACACAAATATGGACGGGAAGTTTTGAATCTTTTTGCATGTACCCTTTGATACCCATTGTGCCAACTCTTCAACCTTTCAACTGCTGGGTGGTGGCGATTTTACGGGGGGAAGGGCACCAAAGAATGAGCTCGGTCCTCAAGAGAAGAATCTGCCAAAAGCCATTCTCGTTGGCGCTCCCCAAGGCCGAACCTGATTCGTCAGGCGAAAAAAGAAGTCGGTCGCGGTGGCAGGACGGAGGTGCGCCGTGAGGTTTTGCTGCCTGGAAGAAACGGACGAAAAAAGGATGATGCGCTTTGTTGACTGGTTGCCTCTTCAGGGTTAGATTGCCAAGGCTGCCAAGCGTTGCCATGGGTGAACCGTTAAGCTGACAGTTGGAGCTTGGTGGGGTGGAAGTGGCTCGGATATATGCACATCATGGGGGACTTGGATGCTGTTATGCAACTACCGAGACGTCACTGCTGGTGAACTCAACAGTCAAACAGTCGAGAAAGCGGCGACATTGGCTTTTGCATCATCATGTTCGGAATGGCATGAACAGAAATTGACTTGTAGGCATTTGAGAGCCATCCAACTACACGAATTGACGACTTTTCTATCTAATTTCACGAGAACATCAAGAAAAACAAGTCAACATGTCTGGCCTGGGTTCCGGCTCTGGAGCGGGAACAACACCTCTCCCCCACCGCTCAGTTGCCAACATCCGCTCCCCACACACCAGTGGCAACACCAATCCGTCAACCCCCTCTTCCAGCAGCCGTCCTGTTCCCTCCTCCAGCTTTGGTTCCCCGTCCAGTTTGAGAGCAGATGAAGATATCCTCATTCTCGAGCTTGGCTCCCGCAAACTGCAAATAGGGTTCGCCGGGGATGCCTGTCCGAGGGGCACGGTCTGGTTTACCCCATCACAGCTCCGCCGGGTGGGAGACTTCCGGGACTGGTCCTCCGAGTCCAAAACCAATGTGGACTGGAAGACGAAAAAAGTGACGGGCGAGAAGTGGTGGACCAGGGATCACGAGCTTTGGGAGTATGATGTGCGGGAGGTTGATCTAGGTCTCATTGGAGACAAGGTAGAGAGGGCGCTCAGAGAAGCTCTTACAAAGTAAGTTACTTGGCCATAACTCTGCTTACAATAGAGCCACAGCTAACCTGGAAACAGATACATGCTGATCGATTCTCGGCCACGGAGAATGGCGTGCGTGCTGCCCTCTAGCCTTCCTCTTCCCATGTTATCGGCAGTACTAGACAGCCTCTTTACACGGTTTCAGCCGCCCACCATATCGCTGTTTTCGTCCCCCGTTGCACTGACAGTCGGTGCTGGGGTTCGTTCTGCTCTGATTGTTGATCTCGGTTGGAGGGAGACAGTTGTTACCAGTGTTTACGAGTTTCGCGAAGTCAACACCAAGCGTAGTGTTCGTGGGGGGAGATTGCTTGTGGAACAGACACACAAACTTCTCGCCAGACACCTCCCCGAAAATCAGAAAAAGAAGGAGGGCACAACCTCCGAAGATACCCAAGATTACGACCTGAGTTTTGAGGAATGCAACGACATTGCTACTCGTATGGTTTGGTGCAAGCCACATTTATCTTCTCCCAAAGCTCACAAATCAAAGGAAGGTCTGCCCACCCTCCACGAACAAGATGAATCAGACTCTACGGAAGCCGAGTTCCCAACTGAGGCCTCAAAGACGGCCAGAATTCCACTGCAATCATGTCGATCACCGACCACGATAGAGCTTCCCTGGGCAGCCCTTGCAGAACCCAGCGAGAATGCCTTCTTTGACTCCCAGTACTCAGAGAGCAGCTTCGACGATCATGAGCTACCTTTGCCTCTGCTTGTCTACCGCAGTCTTCTGCAGCTACCCCTGGATGTTCGGGCACTTTGCATGTCTCGTATCATTTTCACGGGTGGCTGTGCTAGCGTTTTGGGACTACGTGGCCGTATTTTTGGCGAAGTTTCCAAGCTGATAGAGGAGAGAGGATGGGACGGTGTCCAAGGAAAGGGAGCAGACCAGATGCGGGCTAATCCAAAGCTGCAGGGCAAAAGGGGCAGTCGGCCAGCAGTTAGTGGTCCTACTAGTGTCACCAGCCCGCCGGAAGCCGTCGGTGGTCAAGAGCAGGATGGGGTCTGGCACGATGCAGCCAATACTGCCCACGAAGCCTGTCCTGTCGAAGAGCAACTCGCGCGAGGGCAGGATAAGAGACCAAGGGTGCAGGGGAAGATGAGGGCCATTGAGTCTGTCGGGGCGTGGAGCGGAGCAAGCCTGATAGCGCACCTTAAGGCGGCGCCTATCGCTACTATTGAACGCGAGGCTTGGTTGCAGTATGGTGCCGCAGGAGCGAGCAAGCCCAGCGAGGTTGATCAGAAGTCAGCCAGACAGAGCTTTGGGCCAGGCGGCCTTATCAGGGGGTCTGCTGCTAATAACTCCTGGACATTGGGGGTTTGGGGTGTGAATTAGGTGATGGCCATCACCATCTCGTCTTACACCCTCAAACACCCCTTGCCATTCTTGTGTCTTTATTTCTGGTTTATCCCAGGGGGATAACCGCTGTCACAGTACTTATTTTAGATAGATATTACCCCGCAAGTGCGGTGCAGTGCAGAACAAATAGTATTCAAAATTCTTTCTTCTCTTTCTCAGTTGTCTTTATCCCTCCTTCCACCTAGATTCTTCTAGGCAGCGGTTGCAGAGGAAGCCGACCGGACTGTCGGGACCGCGTGGCATCCAAGAGAAGGAACTTACCCACAATAATACCCGTCCCATCTCCAAGTTGTTCTTTCTGAGCATGGCAGCCTCCATCAAGATCGGCCGTTCGGTTGCCGTTCACCACACGTTCCTGCATTCTTGGATGACCAGGCAATGTCGTCCTTTCCCCATGCGCCCCTGAAGGGGACCATGCTCCGTGCTCCGGTCTTTTGTCAGGAGAAGGAAAGCACGAGAGGGCACTCCAAAGGGTACCTGAATTGTCTGGAGACGATGACCCCAACCTGGCTTTTAGGTTCTCCCTCTTTTTTCCCCATTGCCATCATCATCCAGCTTCTGCTTCTCCCTCTTCTTACAACCGCAGTCATTCATCTTCGTTACTGTCTGCTGCTACTGCTGCTGTTTGCAGCCTTAGCAAGACGCTGTGTTTCCTTCATTGACCGATTTTGGTTTTTGGTCCGCATCAACAACTACATCTCGGCGCCCATAACCACCTGTTGGCGTTCGAAGCCATTTCCCACAATCAATCACGAAACTCAACCCGGAACCCACCGGACGACACCCGGTCCCGCCTTTCCTGGACTCTTCGGCGCTTTCCCAGATAAAACACCCAGACTCGATACAACTGTGTTGAAAACAGCGACCGACACTCTCTCACAAAACGACTGCTGGAACATAGGGGCTCACTGAGGTCAACAGTATACCGCTTCTAGTGCTTTTCGCATCTTGTGCTAGAACTTGGTAAGTGGAAGAGTTTGTTTCTATCAGAGGTCCTTTTCACCCCACCATCCTTGCGATGTTTTGGTTGTCCCCGGAAACGACGACATCATCACCGGCCCCGGGCCCGGCCCCAGTCACCGTGGAAGCCGGCCCTTCCTCCGGCAGAGGTGCCCTTCCATCTCCGTACTCTGCTCTTCCACCCCGCTTTCTCTTCTCCGTTGCCCTCCTCCACATCTCCCTTCACCACCAACACCCCTCCCTCACCTGGTTGATCGCATCCATTGTTGGAGCCATCTTCCTCTTCATGGGCATTTTCTCCACCTCTGTTCCCTTTGAACGCTCCAATGAATCGGGCGTTCAACACACAACCCTACCAGACCGTGATGACGGGCAGGACAGGCAACTTCTTCAGGCAGATGACGCGGCTGCAGTATCATGATTTTGCTGTTCCTAAACCGTGGTCCCATGCTCTCAACCACCATTTGTATGCCGAGAGACGCAAGTGCCGGTTTATTGACATTGTTGGCGAGGGGGCCTGCTGGGTCTCGAGAGTCGCTCGAGACATGTTGCCCGTATTCTTGGTTTCCCAGTTGGAAAACCAAAAACTGACTGAGGAAGGCAGCCCTTTTGTTTTGGTCACGACTCTGGTCGCCTTTGTCAGTTTGCATCTCGAGACACGACATTCAGTCAGCGGACACCCAATTCTGTTCCATTGGACATCAGAAGACAACCGTCGCTCGTACTCGCTTTTCGCAGTCCTCAACATCGACATGCCGGCTCACAGGTACACGATCGACGAGCTTATGGCCATCCGAGGCGTCCCGGTGCCGGTGCCTGCTCGCATGTCGGCTCTGGCCAACAATCCCGAGCTTGGTATGTTGACCTTGGATATACATGTCTTGAGCCCCTAGCTAAAGTATGTACAGCCGACGTGGTCCGCGAGTCTGGAAGCGAGTCATCGTCAGGCTACAAGCCTACGACTGGCAAGAATCGGGACGACTCATCCACCGCCTCTGATGAGCTCCTTTTCAAAGGCAACATCAGTCGCCGAGCATTGCGCGATGCTACTCGTGGCTCAGCTCGAGGATCGGGCCATGAGTCCAACTTTTTCCCCATGAGAGAGCCTCTCCGCCAGACAGTGCCCCAGCCTGCACTTCCTGGACAGTCTGCTCGTGAGAACGCCCGAACTGCCACTCCCTTGGGAGCTCCCATGACTGCCCCCGATTCTGCCTCCACAGTTGCTCGGGAAACAGCCCACGACCAGCAGCGCCCAACTGAGTGGAGAATCCACGGTCGAAGTGACTCGGATGCCAACATCCCCGAGCCTATTCCGGCACCTGCTGGTGACATTGCCCAGAGGAGCGAGGGTTTCAAGCGCTTCTACAAGGCTGTCGTGTCTCCCACCCACGTCCGTGTTACAGCTGGTGGCCGTATCGTCCCCAATACTCGAGGGCCGCCCTCTCCGACAAACAAGCGAGCGACTGATCACGCCGCCACCATCGAAAACATGGGCTTGAGCGACAAGAACGCCCAAGGGAAATTGCCGACTAACCAGCTTCCCATGGGGCAGCCGATTCCTATCGTGCCGCAGTTTCTCCCTGGCTATCCTCCTGGCTTTCAGCCGATGCAACCTCCCATGTCCTTTGTCCCGATGGCATTCAGTTCGCACATGCCCCAAGGCTTTCAATTCGCTCAACCCCCGGTCCCGCCGGCTGCTATGGCTCCTGCAGCCTCAGGAAGCGCCTCGACTTCCAAGGACAATGCCGACCTCAAGGCCTTCGATTCCCAGAGCGCCAGTCACCTACTGGGCGACAAGCAGGACAAGCCAAAGATATCGCCTCCAGAGTGGTTTGACTACACAAAGCCCTACTTCTACAACGGTCAGATCATCTACCCCGTTGGGAACATGTCTACATCGCTTGCCAGCCCCATGGGTGGTCCCATGATGCCTATGCAGATGGTCAGCGTTCCTCAAGGCGCTCCATCTCAGCTGCAGGCCCCCATGATGCATCCTGCCTTGCCCCATGGGGGAAGCCAGATGATGGCCGGATCTTCGTTTTCACCGCCCAGCCACGGCCCGCATCAAATCCACGGAGGCGCTCATCCCATCATACCAGCCAACTTGAACTTTGCGGCGCCAAATATGGCTCCTCCCCCATCGTCGATTAGGCGCAGCGAGATTACGAGAAAGCAGATCGCCGGTTTCAAGCACGCCCTCAAGTACCACGAGGATCAATTGCAGTATAATCGTCATCAGATCGATGAGAGGGAGATGGAGATGAAGGCCCAGCAGTACCGAGACCACATTGCTCACTTTGAGGCGGTTCTCAAGCAGCAGCTTGAGGCTGAGGCTGAGACCCTGGACCACAAGAAGCCAGAAGTTGGCCGAAACGATCTTGCTCAGCAGAAAGCCGAGGGAAGCGTCTCTGGCGACACGGGAGTCCAGCAAAGCCAGCATGAGTCGGAAGACGCTGTTCGACGAAGGGCCGCAAGCGGCCGCCAGGGTATCAATATAAATATCGGCGATGGTGGCAATGCAGTCTTTCAGCGCCCCATTGCTGCGAACCGGTCCTATGGCGAACCTTCCAGACAGACAGGAATCCCCAGTGAAGCCGTCCTGGCTCCCGCTTTTGAACCCGGCGGCAGAACATTGCACGAGATCGCGAACGAGTCCAATGAGCGACTCAAGTCGGAAGGAGTTTGGAAATATGGCCCTGGTATTCAGAACATACCAAGCCGGGGTGTCAGCCGGCCTTTCAATCCGTCGCTGTCGCATCAGTCTGACCGCGCCGAGGGAAGCTCGAGTTCTGCCAGTGTTTCGGGACAGGGCGGCTCGGCAGAGGCTTTTGGTACCTCCAGATCTGCCAAGGGCAAGGGTGTTGACACAGGCGGTGGGAGCAGTGGCTATTCCAGGTCGAGCTTTGGAGTGCCATATCTACTTGGGACTCTTCCCAAGGGTTTCGATCCCCGCAAGGCTACTGATCACGACTACATTTACACTCGCCCTCTGAACGAGGATGAGGTTCGCGCCCGCTACCTGTATTGGGGAAAAGCACCCAAGTCTGCCATGAGAGGGCTTCCCAAGTATGACGGAAAGCACTTCTACCCCCCTTCTCCCATCCAGGAACCCAGCAGCCCGGTCACGGCCCATCGCAACCCCACCGCCCGTTCCGATGCCGAGCACGCCTATCGGCAGACCAAGTCTGACCAAGATCCCTTTCGCCCTATGACTCCGGTTCATGATTCGATTTCCAAGCCAGCAGGGGCAAGCGAGGATGGATATGCCATGGGCAGGCTCACGCGCAACGTCTCTTTTGAGACTCAGGTCGACAGCAGTGGTCTTGAAGACGTGCCAGTGGGTGATTCTATTGATGTTCCAGAGACGGGGACAATCTTGCGGAACCGTGAGAATAGCGCGGATGCAGGCTCTATTGGGTCGACTGACCGGCGCTCGGAGAGATCTGGGTATGGCCCCGTCCCCGGCCCCTCCTCCTCATATGGCTCTCTGCCTGACCCATATGCCCATTTCTTTTCCAGTCCCCAATATCGCGTCTATGGACACACTGACACAATGATGCAGCGCGAGACTCTGGCAGACCGTTTTGAAGAAGGGTCCGACGATCAGCGCGGTTTCATCCACTACGGCACAGGCAGTTCTGCCTCTTCACTATTCGGGTCACGCAGCGGCTTCCCTAAGCCCTTCGATTACTAAGGACCGGTCCGGCTTTCGCGAGGTTTCTCCAGACAACAGCGGTATCGTCTCTCCTGGTCTTCAGAAGTGGGCTGAGAACCTTCCCCCTAGCGCGAGCTCTTTGGAGGATCAGTTCAAAAGGTTGATGACCTTGAATGAGTCTCCGGAAGACGGTCGAATTGATTTTCGTTCGTAACAATTATTCAACAATGTTATTGATAGGCATGGATGAGGAGACGATGGAAGTGTTATTCAGGGGTTATTAGTGTAGTGCTATTGTGTGGAACAACAGCAGCATTGGAGAGGAGGAGAAGGATGGAGTATCTGTTTTATGCCATACTTGATGGTTTCAGTGGCTATATGCCCAATTAGTCGATAGATGCTCGCCGTCTAATGATGTTTATCGGCCGAGGAGTATTTAATCCCAAGGGCAGCTTACTATTAGATCAAGGAATAGATCTTCCGTAGCACAAGAAGATTATGTATTTGGTTCTGTAGCCAAGTTTTTTTTGCAGTGATGGTGACTAGGAACAGTACCGAGGTATTGTGTGTTATTGTCCGCTCTACTTGAGAGACAATTGTTCAGCTGTGTCTATTTATACTTATAGGTTGGATGATTAGGAAATGGACCACATGTGGATATGGTCCAGCACCACCACACCAGCCACACAACCTTGTTGAGATTACCCCTGAATGATCACACTGGCCACAACAAGACTAATATTGGGTCAATTTCTATGGGAGTTATACCAAAATGTAGCTCAATCACTGTCAGAGTCAGACATTGCATCTGCTTCTCGCTTGCGCCTGGTTTGAACCCGATGACGTGCGCTGCGCCGCACAGGCTGGGCTGGCTCTGGCTGCTCCACATCCTCCTTGGCTACCACTTCTTCCTCCATCACCCTCCCTTCAATGCGGGCCTCTTCCAGTTCACAGAGCCTCACAAACTTGGAATTCGAGTCTTTTCTATTTAACTTATGCCTTTTTCTTGCTTCCTGGGCCTTCTGGGCGTTCTGTTGGTGCCTTGCCGCATCAGCTTTGTGGATAGATACCTCAGATCTCAGTGTAAGTATAGTACTAGTGAGAGTCCTTACCGTAAGCCGTTTTCTGGCCGGTGTATAGTTTTTAAGTAGGTCCCTGACTTTCTTAGCTACCTGGGAATCCCCCACGGTATGGAAAGTAGGTGTTTTTAAAGAAAGATCTAACGGCACTATAGGGACTACTACCTGGCTTGAAAAGAGCGGTTTACGCTTACGTATAAGCCATAATCCTATCCCACGCTAACCGCCAGTAATATTTTTTTTCCTAAAGCCTTACTTACGGGTAAAGTTATATAGCCGGACCAAATCGACCTTGCTGTTAAGCGTATAGTTAGTAAAGGCGTAGTTTATAATTATAAGCCTTTTATATGCCTTTTTTATATTAGAAAAGTAATTAATATTAAGGAGTTAAAGGACGTAAAAGTAGTAAGAGAGTAAAAAAAGAAACTAAATATTACTTTTATAGTACTAGATTATAAAGTCGTTATTAATATATAAGCTATAGCTATTATAAATAAAAAAACGGGGTTTTAATAAATCTTTAAGTTTAGTCCTTAATATAAAGACCTTTTTGAACTAACTAACAATAAAATTATCACTAATATAACTATTCTTTAATATAGTTATATATTAATCCTTATATAATTAGTCCTTAAACTATTACTTTTAAAGGTCTTTACTGAAATGGTAAGAAAACACATAAACCAACTACAACACCGCAAATATACCCTCAACAGAGTTTTTGAATAAATATACTTGCGTAATAGTAGCTCGCTCGCAGGCCGCACTCCACGTAGGATAAAGAAAAGACTCTATGGGCTCGCAGACTACATAATAAGCACCTGATCGGCCTGATCAGAGGGCCAGAATTGCCTGCACGCGTGCAAAGCACAAAATATAAAAAAATAAAAGTCGATGTCCTGTCTAAAGTGGAATGTCCAAAGCAGACCGCTTATATACATGACCCCTGAACCCCCGAATCCTCCGAGAGCCCCACTTCCTTACTCAAACCCTTAGGCCTGTGGCCGCACCCCAAACTAATAGGATCTTACGGCGCACGCACTTAGCGTACCGTAAGGACTCGGGAACTATAATATAAAGGGTCCCGGAAGTAAAATAGATAAAACACGGTATTACGGTAATACTACGGCGGCGGATTCGAAAGGTAAGGGCAAAGAACTATTTAGTCTTATAATAACGTTTCTATACGTAATTAAATATAATAAACGGTAAGGTAAAGAAAAAAGGAAAGACTTACGATATTATTAATAGTGGAAAAAGACTAGGCCGTAGGGGCTTCGGCCTAAAGAAGGAGCATTATATTACAATTCTAGAAGATAGTAAGGCTATAAGAACCAATTAAGACTGGACCGCGCCGTCGAGCGGGGCTTACGGTCCAGGAAATTAGACGGACTAATAAAATAAGGACCGGGGACCGCGGCGGGGCTTACAGTCCACGGTCTAGTATCGGCTAATACGGAGCGGACCGAGAACTATATACAAAACGATGGTCCACGGTCCACGGGTCTATATATACGGAGGAACTAACTAGTATAGATAGATAGTTCCGCAATATATAATTTAAATTATATTCACGGTATTTAGTATTTATATTAAGATATCTTATTATATATTATTTAGCTGCACCGAACCAGGATTATTTAGAAGTGCCTTTAACCGATATCCCTTTTAGAGGTTCTAGATAGGGGTTCGTCACATATATTAACGATAAATAAAGTAAAAAACTATAGAAGTATTTATATAAGAATTTAAAAAAAATTATATTAAAGAGTTTATATCGTTAGTAGGATACTCTATATTTTTTATACTAAAGAAAGATAATAGTTTATAACTATATATAAATTATTATTAATTAAATAACGAAATAGTAAAAAATAATTATTTATTATTATTAATATCCCGGTTACGGAGTTAATTAGTAGAGGCGCGATACTTTATACGCTTGAATATACTTATTAGGTACGCCTACATATAAATTAAAGAAAGAAACGAATAGAAAATAACGTTTCGTATACCCTATAATTATTTTAAATATTATATAATATTATTTAAATTAATTAATATACTTATAACGTTTTAATCTTTCGTTAATTATATAATATAGAAGTACCTCGATAAAATAATAATATATTATTTCGATAATATTTTTATTTATTTATATATTTTAAAAAAGTATAAGCGGTACGTACGAGAAATATTCGATACGCTATACGGAGCCGGACTTTTAATTAATAAAGAGAAAAGCGAGTTTTACGTATAGAAAATAGTATATTTAGGATATTTAATATTATTAAATAAGGTTTATATAGAACCTAAGAAAATTATAGTAATTAAAAATTAATTTATATTATAGTTATAGATATACGTTAAAGAATTTTTAAAATTTATAAATTTCTATCGGATATTTATCCGGGGCTATATAAGTATTATAAGGTTATTTAACTACTTAATTAAAAAGGACGTGGAGTTCCGGTAAGGGTAGGAAAAGGAGTAGGCTTTCCGGAAACTAAAAGAGGTTATTTTAAAGGACCCGGTATTTAGATTATTGAACTTTAATTAATTATTTAAGGTCGAAATAAATATATTAGACTATACGATCGGTAAATAATTAAGGTAGCGAGACGACGATAGTAAGCTATACCTAATAATCTTTTTTTAAAAAAAACTTAAAGGAATATATTATAACTATTTAATCTATAATAAAGAACTATTTATGATTATTAAAATATTTAAAAAGCAAAGGCTATATTTTAACGGTATTAAATATAAAATATAGATCTATATGGATTATAAAAATCTATAATACTTTATTACTATAAAGGTCCTTAATATATAGTAAATATAATAATTAAAGTTTCTTTCGGAATTTAATTCTAAATTAATTATAAAAAAGGTTCGGAGAACGCTAAAGTAAATATATTTAGCCCGCGAGCCGATTACTATAAAGATATATCTAAAGAGTTATTATTATTATATAAAAAAGCGCTAAATAGTATTTTTAAGTATTTATTATAGCTATAAATAAAATATTATATAGTATATTATAAAAAGGTTACTTTTAATAGGTATTAAAGGAAATTAAATAATAATATTATAGAATAATATTAATAGAAAAAGCTAAAACTATAAGGTATTTAAAAAAATAGTTAAGGAAAATTATAGTATAGGAATCGAGTATATATAAAATTAAATAATAAAATAATATTAATAATAAAGATTTATATATCGAAGCTCGGAAAATATATAAATATTATTAAAATTATAAAAAAAATTAAATAATATTTTAATTAATTAAAGATTAAAGATAATATTAAAGAAGCTATTTAATTATATTATACGTATAAGAAAATAAAGATTATAAAGTATAAGCCTTATAAATTTCTGGAGCTACTATTAATAGTAGAATAACTATAAAGTTTAATTATAATAAACTTTATTATTAAATTACTAAAGTTTAAAAATACGGTAACCGGCGTTAAATATAATAATATATTAACGGTAATCGATAAGCTTATTAGATAAATATATTTCTTACTTTATAAAAAGACCTAATTAGTAAAATAGTTAACGGATATAGTATTATAATATATTATTGTTAGCTGCGAAGTCCTGATAGGCCTATAATATAGAGCCTATACAGGGTTGCTGTAAAAATACAGCAGTGCGTAAACGGAAGCGGGAGGATACAACGGCGGTGCCGAAGGAAGGTAAAGCACTGTAATACAGTAAGGTATAAGGAATAAAATAGCCTTTATTGCCTTTGGCCTTGGCCTATTAGCCTTAGGCCGTAACCTTAAACTTTGTCCCTTAAGGAAAGAAAGAAGAGAACTATTTTACAGGAGAGAGGAGAGGTCTATATATAGGCCTTCGTAGGCCTACTGTAGGTCCTGTAGGCCCCGGAAGCCCCTATACTATTTAGGGTATTTAGTGGGCTTAGGTGGGTCTAGTGTAGACCCACGGAAATCCATAGAACCTTCGGTAGCAAAGGTGCCCTGTAAATCACACCATTGTAGCAACTTACTACGTAAGCTTGTAGCCACTTTAGAAGGTTCTAGCATCTATTGACTGGGCCTTAGGCCACAGTGGCCAAGAGGTTCCCTTACTGCTTACAGCAGTACTGCCCACTGTAATATCAATCTGTAGGGCAGTAAGTAGGGCACTTAGTAGTACCCACACGTTAACAATTATATTAATATATATGTAGTTAAAGGAGTTTATTACGGACCGCGATATTAAATTTATATTAAAGTTTTAAAAAGCGTTAATAACGAGGTTAAAGGTAATAAATAAGGCGTTTTTAGCTTATTATTTTTAAATAAACGGTTGAACGGAATAATTTAATTAAATTATAAAATAAAATTTATGAAATTATATTAATTTCGAGTAAAACGATTAGGTTAAACTATTATTTATAATATAATTAATATATAATATATTATTAACCGAGACGATTAAAGCTATACCGTTTTTTACGAATTTCGGTTATAAAGTAGACCTACGGTAAAGATTTACGGTTAAAGTACTTAAGGCTAGGATTAAAGTAAATAAAATATATATATTTTATAATAAATTTAAATAAAAATTAAAGTTTATAAAGAAAAGAATACGGAAATACTATAATATTAAAAGGCTTAAAGGACCTCGCTTTAAAGGAAAAAATATAATATTCCTTGTTATACGTAATTTATATATTAAAAAATCTAGTAAAAAGCTAAACTATAGGAAAGTAAGATTATTTAAAGTTAAAAAGAAAATATCGAAAATGATATTCGAATTAAAGCTACCTAATATAATATATTTACGATTATATACCTTTTATATTTTACTTTTAAAACCCGTACTATACGTAAGTAAAGTTAATATATAGGTAATAGCGGAGGACGAAGAAAAAAATATAATATAAAAAAGATATTAGATTTATAATTTAATAAAAGTTAATTAAAGTATTTAATTAATTAATTAAAATATTTGGCTATAAATATTTTATAAGAACTATAAATATATTTTAATTATTTAAATAAATAAAAAGAATTTTATTAATAATATCCGGACCGATTAAAACCTAAATAAGTAAAAAGATTTAGCTTTAGGTTATAATTAAATAATTATAAAATAAAGTTAAGAAAACCTTAATAAAAATCGAACTTACGCTTTTAACGTAATAACTAATGTATTATATATTATATTATAAGGTTAAAAAGTATAAAGAAAGCGAAATATAAATAATATTATACGCTTTAATTATTTTAAAAAGAGGAAGGCGCGCCGCTAGCGGTATCTTACGTAGTAAAGAAGGAAGGACCGGCTATATTAAAGGCAGGAAATAAATCGTCCGGTAAAAACTAGCTAAACTAATTTAGTATATCGGAGGCCTAGTTAAGGGAAGAGGTTAAGGGAAAATTAGTGGTAGAGGAAACTTATATTTCTTCCCGCTTTAGATCCTTAATTACTTACTTTTCGCGAGCGGTTAAGTAACGGAATTTAGTAACTAAGGTATAGCGTTAGGTATCTACTTACGAGAGCTTCGAAGTAATTTATAATATAGCCGTACAAGTTTATCGCTTATCGGTATCTAATTTTTCTTTCTAATAACGTAAGGAAGCTATTATTATAGAAATAAAATTTAAGATATTATAGTTGAAGCGACTTAAACGTATATAATAATTATATTTAGAGAAGTATTTGGAAGTACGGTAATCGGGAATATCGAAGGCCTCGTAAGAAAAATAAAAAAGTATTTTATTATTAAAAATAGAAAAAGTATTTATAAAATTTTAGTAATAAAAAGTATTCGAGGGACCTTTCGGTATAGACTTTTTAACGTAATTAAATATTATAGAAAAATAGTAATAAAGAAGAAAAATTTATTTAAAGTTATCGATAAGAAAGATAAGCGAGTTAAGCTATCGGGGCGTTAGCTTAAGAAGGGGAGTATTATATTATAACTTTAATATAAAATAGTTATAGGGCTACGGGAATAGAGGCTAATTAGGAGAACGTATAGGGGAGCTAATTATAGTAAAAGATAAGTAATTAGTATAATTAGAGTACTAAGTAGACTAAGCAAGAGTAATTAATGTAATTAAGATACTAAGTAAACTAAGTAAAGGAGATTAGTAGCTTTAGAAGACTAATTACAGCTTAACACAAGGACTATATATACGGAGGAACTGGCTAATATAGATAGATAGTTCCGCAGTATGCAATTTAAATTATATTTACGGTATCTAATATTTATATTGAGATATCTTGTTATGCACTGTTTAGCTGCACCGAACTAGAATTATTCAGAAGTACCTTTAACCGATATCCTTTTCAGAGGTTCTGGATAGGGGTTCGTCACATAGATGCCGTAAATATAACTTAAATTATATACTGCAGAACTATCTATCTACACTAGCCAGTTCCTCCGTATATATAGTCCCTATGCTAAGCCTGGCACCGTCTTGGATCGATTGACTCGACCCTCGATCCTATCAATACTGTCCCTTTTGGGATTGACTCTTCTGGATCGATCCTCGATCCCAATGATCCTGTCCTGATTGGTCCTTGCTTATGTACTAACGATTGGTCCGTGGTGCGCCCCGCGCCCCACCAGGTGTCAAGCCGTGACACTTGGCGATGCTTATGATTTTCTCAACACATAGACAGACCGAGAAATCCGAGCCCCCCCTGAACTAGTCAGAACCGAATATATACTCAGCCACCTGGTATCTTTGACTTGTGTGATTTTGGAAACATTAGCAGGTGTGTTACTACAGTATACTTACTTGAGGGAGGGGGGAGCACTCTGGAGATGACCGGCTCAGGTCAGGTGGAATCTTGTCTTGCCGGCAGAGAATATAAATCGGGGGCGTGCACTCGGATGTACCAACCGATCTTATAGATACCTTATTTCAGGGCCTGTCAAAAGTCATGACCTACAATGGCAAACTTGAGTGCGCATAGACCGTTGACTTTACGGGTTGTTTTGTAGTTCTACAAAGGCATGCCAGTCGTATTTAGGGGTAAAAAGGGGGGTAGTGAGTGATACGGAATGGAACTGGTTGAGCATAGTCATTCAAAAGAGACTAAGTTATGTCCTAAATGATGTTACTATGGTCTTGTCTTGTGTAATATTTGGCACGGAGACTACAGGACCAGTGCATCTTCATTTTCTTTCCGCATCTCTCTACTGCTCACATCGTGTCCAATCAGTCGGTAAATCGCTTCATGTTTGTCTATCTCTCGTATTTACTTCTTGAACAATTCACCATTCAGAGACAAACCAATACCTACGAAAAAGCTTATCACCGCAATTTCTGTGATGCGTAGCCCTATTGATGTTTCTACCCCATCTTGTTCCATTCGCCACGATCTATCGATATTTGGTGAGATATTCCGGTCCTGGTCTGCGGCCTGTTTCTCCCCTCCCCAAAAAATCTCAACCATATCGTGTTTCCTTCCACGATCAAGTGGTGTGGTGTCTAACGTGATAGTGATCCCAAGCCCATCACATGAAACCTGCCACACAAAAAAAGGAGGGTCAATAGAAAACCAGCTGGCTACCCAAGCCTTTCAATGCACATCATCTGACACCAATTCTGCCTCCAACCCGTTTTCCTTCCATGCACCGAACAAACCATCACCTCCACCCCAACATTCCCCCCTCCCTTTCAGCCCTCACAACCTCCAATCTCCCCCCATAATAAAAATGTGGCTCCCCCAATCTCACCTCATCCCCATTCAGCCTAGCCCTCTTCAACTCCGCTTCATACCTCTCCCTCGTTTTCCTTCTATACGCTTTGATCTCCCCTATCACATCCCTCATCCCATTCATCAGCTCCCTCTTCTGCGGCCTTCTTTTTCCTGCCGCAGTAGTATCTCCCCTCGTAACAATCGCCTGCCATGCAGCGCCCCAGATGAACTCACCTTCTGGAACACCTGCCAGGACATGACACGGGCTGGCAGGCACCGCATCAGCACACAGACGCCTGTCGAGGATGTTGCGCATGTATGCCTCGACTGCAGAGGAAACTTCTTGATGCTCGTGTTGTGGAGTGTCTTCAGTTGAATCGTAAAAAGGAGGTGGTGGACCTGTCCAGATGGGGACGGTATATTCCGTTCCATTCCAGTTGCCTCTGCTGCTGCGTTGTTGTGGTCCAGTCGTCAGTCGGCCCGACTGTCCCTCGTTGCCCCAATTCACAATGGGCTCGGACCTGTCGCCGGTGCGGGGAAGATGTAAGAGGGTGGAGGGAGAATGTCTCTGGGTCTGACTCTGATTTGACACGGTTTGATCCGGAACAGCCCTGTGATCGTCGGCTGCTGGACCCGCCACCACCGACGTGAGAGGCGTGGTGTCTGTGTTTGTTGTGTCTATGTTTGACGAAGAAACCTCAGCAGGAGAAGAAGAATCGAATGAAAAGTCAGAAAATCGAGAATCGTCAAAGAAACTAAATTCCTTGGCCGCCGTTGTTTTTTCAGCGACATATTTCTTTTGATTCTTCTCTTCTCCATCTTCTTCACCGTCCTCAAGCAATTCCTCCTTAACATCATGATCAAACTCCAGTCGGATATGCCTCAGACCGACTACAGTGGCAGGGCCGCGGCGGCTCTTACCTAGAGTCCTGTTCATGTCTTGAATTGCCCGCTCCTGCATCGAGGCGAGCTTCAGGAGCTCTATCAGCCTGTCAATCAGGGGGCCGGTCGACCACCTCGGGATATGTGTCAAGGTCAGGAGCCGTAGCCGGGGATTCATATCTGGCCGGAACGCTTGCGGGTACGCCATCTCGGCCCGTGGAAGCAGGAACGTTTCGGCCAGCCACAGGTTTTCCATGGTTGACAGCCCACCTCCATCACGGCCTTTCAGAGACAAGAGCTGTGTAACGAGGGAGTGGTGGATGCGCAAGACCTGTAGGTTTGACGAAAGCACGGGGCGGAAGGCGTGCGCTGCTCCGAGCAGACCTGAGACACGGATGCTGGACGGCAGCCAGTCCGGCCTCGCAGCCTCGTGAATTTCGTAGACCATGCTATCACAATCGAGATGCTGTAGTTGCCCGGGGGATGCCATGATCAGCCTAACCAAGCCGTTGGCGGTTATGCTGTTACCGCCGAGATACAAGTGAGTAATGCCATTATGACTTTGACAGACACCTAGATCGTGGAGGCTTTCCCGTCTTGGTGAAGAAGCTCCAGGAGTGCCTGAAAATGATCTTCTAATCTCGTCCTCCGAATCATCCTGTACTTTGGTTCGGCCGTTCAGACGTGTACGGATACCCTCCTGAGGAGTGTATTCAACAAGGCGAGTGTAGTTAGGGGCATCAACCAGATAGCGGTCGGCATGGCTAAAGGTGGCACTCCAGTGAGACTCTCTAATCAGGCAAAACTGACCAAAGAGAGGCGTGCCCTTGCCGGGGATGATCTCCAGTCTACCTTCAACATCATAATGGCTGTCGGTCCGCAAACTTTCGGCAGGAAAGGCGAAAATATGCAAGTCATTGAGCACAGCATCTGTTAGTTGATTCTGGCTCAGGTCCAAGCTCCAAAGCTGCTGTTTGAATGTTCTCAACAGCAGGGCGGCCGTTGAGTCGCCCATCTCCCTTGCACCTACCTTGAGGACACGGAGGTGAGGATGCCTCTCCGGGCCGAATCTCTGTTGCTCCAGCGGCTTCCTGAGAGAGCCGGCCATGTTGGACACATCCAGGTACACAAGATGGTGCAGATAAGGCGACGAAAAGAAGGCGGTCGGTATCTTGACTTGGCATTGCGGTATGCTGAGCATCAATGGCCCCTCTGCATTGCTGGCATCATGGTCCGTATCGGGAGTAGTCGCCACCGCCAGGTCATCTGCCTCCACATCCCAGTGCCTATTCAGCAGAATGCAACGAAGTTGAGGGAATGTGACCGGCACAGCCTGTAGATAGGCCGAGAGCGATCTGCTCAGCGAATACAGCGAAAGCTCAGAGGTTCCGGCCTCTACCCGGCGGAGGTCTAGACAAGTAACGAGGAGACCGGTGGCCTGGCGGACACATCGCATATGCTCCATGAAGCGGTAGAACCACTCGATATCTGCCACGGCGGTTGTCAACAGCAGACAGACGGCAAAGACAGCAGCAGAGCGGAGTTCACGGACCAATGTCTCGGTTGACAGGCCTGCCGGCGGAGGTGAAGGCTGTTGCCAAAGGGTCATTCCAGAGACGCGGCGCTAGATGGCGATAGAAACGCCTGTTGACGAGGCAGAGACGCGCATATTCTCGGATAGGCACGTAGGGTGCGATAAGCTCGACCCAGTCCAGACGCCGCGTAGCCTCCTGGTAGGATGGCAGGTCTGTGTCTGCTGCCATGCGGGTGATGCTGTCCATCACTAGCTCTCATGCAGGCGATCGTGGATGGCAGCGGGTGTTGGAGGACACCGGGACCGGGTCGGTCTCTTTTGCAAGTCAACCTCCTCTCAACAGGCGAGATCGGCGGCACGCGCAAAAAGTGGGCTGGCTGAGGGTTGGGTCTGGTGGCCCATCGTACTGTGTGAGTTGGTGTGCATTGAGAGGCTTGAATGAGGTTAGTTGATGTGAGAGATCATTCCAATTGACAAGCCAAGCTGGGCACGCCCGGGAACGGAACCCGAGAGGTCCAGGGCAGCTAGGCGATTTCGTAAGCAGTGGGATAGCGCTAACTTGAGATGGCGGCCCGTTGTAACCCTGGGGTTACAGGGCTTTGACAACCCCAAAACCCTGAGCCCCCGTTCATCCAAGGATTTTCACAAGGATCTCGATAACCTCCATCAGGGTCTGATTCACGACTTACAGCACATTCACACGTGTAGGAAGCACATTCATCGATCTTCATCTTCCAATATCGATTAGAATCCCACCCTGAATCCCATCGAAAATTACCCCATCCCTTGCGATTTTCTGTTTGTGACGAGAAAAAGCAATCTCAAACCAAACCAGGGTTTAAGTCTGATCTTTGCCTCTCAACCACTTTCCCGGACTTAACCCTCCGTGTGTGCCATCTCAATGTCTTTCCATGTGTGTATCAACTCTACAGTTTGCAACCTCGGCTTGATTTGACAGGAGCCTATGAGAAGAAAAGCTTATGTGTGAAGCCGTTTTAGGCACACGATCTGTGACATGACGAGTGCCCAGGAGCGTGGCTGACGGAGGTAAGTCCACCTCCCCTTCTGAGTTCAGATTAAATACTAGAGGCACACATGAGGTGCCAGCATCCGGGTAGCCCTGTGAGCCCCCCGCTGATGAACACCTTCTGGCGCTATGTCGCTGAATTATCGTGATATTTCCCAATCTATCTCTCTTACCGAACCTGCTCACCGAGGTATGTGATTCCCTCTACAGTACTCCCAAAAGTCAAGATCCTCATCTATCTCGCCCAAAACAGCGAGAAATCTCCAAAAGAAAGACAGATAACGGCGCCGAGGTGCATGAGGCTGTATGCACCTGCCAAGGCAGAGCAGCATATGTGTCTCAGCACCAATTCTCCCCCATCAATCCAAGAAGAAACGAAACATGCCAATTTTCCAATTCCCATATTCATTCTCCTGTGTAACCTCCTCACCCAAGGTACCGCCGAAAGGTGACAGGAGGTTCTACAATCCTCACCTAGCGTCTCCTCAAACTGAGCTGCATGGTAGATCCTCTTTGACACTCTCCCAAAACGTCAAGATCATCGCCATCACACCACCTTTTTTCAAAACGCACACACACCAACCCTTTTTCTATCACTGTTCTTCTCCCCGCAAGATCTATTGTCACACTCAGTCAGTCAGTCACACAACACAAACCGTTACAATGTCACCCACCCTTCCCAGCAGGAAAAAAACCTCCTTCGCTTCCAGAGTTCCTGTCGGTGATGGAAAGGGTGTGACAGGAAAAAAAAAAGAAAAAAGCATGGCGTCGCAATGATAGACACAAACAACTCAATCGTTTTCCTATTGGATACCGACCACAGCTTTAGCGCAAGTGCCATCGTTGTCTGAGCGAGCAATGTAATTAATCTTCTATTACAACCACAAAAGAAAGTCATGATCTATTGGTATGCACCCATGGTCTGACAACAACAACAACAACAACAACACAGTTGCGTAGGAGGCTCTCAACTAGTGGATTTCCCATAGAAAAATTCCCTGACTGCCAACTCTCTCAAAGCTAGTATCACTAACAGACGAGTATGTGACCTGTCAGTTTAACATTCTCCACAGTCTTGTTCGTCAGTCTCCAAGTGAGTCTTTGGACCTTGAATCGGAGGCAGGAGCACAGTAGCAACACAATTGTTTGAAGTCAAAATATACTGTCCCTTGTCTCAGAAACAAAAAAAAATTATTTGAGACGCCTCGCCCCATGCCAGATCTCAGACACACCAGAAATACAAGAAGTCGTTGGCTCAAATCAACTTTCTCCTCTTGCTGCTGGTCGCTTCCTGTCGGTCAGTCACAAACAGACACGAGTCTCGCCTTTGTCGAGAAGCAGACCACACCCAAAGTGGTATCAAAATGCTTCCGAGTGCATCAAGGTCAGTTGTCAAACAACAGTTTCATCGCAGTGAAGTGTGTGAGAGAGAGATGTGTATGCTATGTGAATTATATTAATTTCTTTTTTAGCTTCACTAGCTAGGTAATAGCATCATACATTATCCCCTTCCCCCCTCCCATTTGTGAGTGAAGCTAAACCACCACAATACTTTTTTTTCTTTTGCCATCCCCTGTTTCCACACACCCATCCATCCACACATCATCGTCATCATCCGTAGAATATCAAGTAGTTGTTACATGACCAAAAGGAAAGAGATACTTCTCATATGGTTCCTCCCACCCACCCCATCACCGCCCAAAGTCGGTTTTCCGTTACACATTTGTTGCCAACGACGACGCCCCCCAACCCCCCCAGCCATATCCAAAAACTCCAAATACCCAAGAATAAACAACAAGAATGAAAAAGAAAATGAAAAAAAGGAACGCGCACAAAAATGTGATACATATACACCACCACTGCCCTCCCACCCAATGCTTTTTTTGCCCTTGTTGTTGTTGTGGTTGTTTCAAAGATCAGAATCCATCGAGTCCATACTCTCATCCCTCATCTTATTACCACCCACCCCCTTCCCCATCACCCTACTCTTGAACTTCTTCGAGCTATTAATCCTCGCCTGCTCCCGGTTAAAAACCTTAATCGCCTCCGGGTTGTACTCGGTCCGACTGTTCTTGCTCTTGCTCTTCGCGTGCAGCCTGATGTGCTGCTTCCAGTTGTCCCGCCTGTTAAACCTCTTGGGCTGCCCGTCTTTGCTCTTCTCCGGCGGGCAAAACTCGCACACCCAGCCTTCTTTCTCTCCCCCGATGCCGTGTTCGCTGTTGTGATGTGTTAGAAATTGTATCAGATAGTAGCTCGGGGGGTTGGGCGGGCTTACTTCTTGAGATGCCTCTTCAGATGCTCATTCCTCCTATAGGGCCCATAAGAACACCCAGGCACAATGCACCGAAACGTAGCCTTTGGTTCGACATCATTCACACTCTCGCCCCCCCTCTGCGCCCTGATCCTCCCGTGTCTCTGCCTACGAGGCGGCGGGGGATCATCCTTGATCCTATGAATAGGCGACGGCAACAACCCCACAGCCGAGGGCTCAACAGACAGGCTGTCCTTCAGATACTTATTCCTCATGTCGATATCCTCCCCCTCGTCCTCAAACTTGAGCGGCGGGTGCCGAACCATCAAGCTCGGCCTCTTTGGCGTGTGCTCCCCAAAGCTGATCGGACTGTGGCTGTCCTGTGGCCAGCGCCAGTTCTCCAGCCCGTTGCTCGAAGGCAGCTGCTGCTGGGGACTCACCACCGCGGGTGGTGGCTGGAAGAGGTTGTCCCCGCAATAGTACTCGACGTGTTGAGAAGGGGATAGTTGAACACTGTCATATCCGTTGTGGGAAAAGCTTCCGAAGCTCAGCTGGCTGCCACGCGAAGGAGTAAGGGGGAAGCCTGGCTGGCTAAAGTTGGATATGCCATCACCCTTGAAGGCGAATGGAAAGTACGAGTTGGATGCTGAAGACGGAGGAGTGAGCTCAATGGAGTGGCCGTCGATCGACGAGCTAAACGAGGAGGCATAGTCAAACGAGTGTCGTGGAGGAGTGGACCGGCCAGAGGTCGGTGTGTGAGGGCCGTAGCTGGAAGACGAAAGGGAAAAGCTGGATCCGCTAGGGCTAAACATGTCGTCGTCCTCCAACCCGAGAGGGACAGCATACAGCGGATGCCCTGTGTGGAACTCCATATTTGCCTTCACCGGCGCGTAGGAAGAGGGGATTGGCAGCAACGAGTGAAGGGAAGAAGCGAAGAGGACCAAAGGGGTTGAAGACCAAATAGACCTCTCTCGCCCTGAAGCACAGGAATGAGGGCTGCTGGATAGATATACAGGAACAAGAGCGAGGATCGTCAGGAAAGACGGGTGGGACCCCTTGGACAACCGATGGACAACCCATCTGTCAAAGTAGGAATAGCTTAACCAATATAAGGGGCAAGGGAAAGGAGACTCGCGTGTGGCACATTCCTGTGCGACTCCCAAATGGCCGAGAGGAAAATGTCGTAGATCTCCTGCTCGCCATCAAAGTACCTGAGAAATGTACCTTGAGGGACTCGCCCGTCCGTGCGGAGAAATGTCCCACTGCCCATGAGGGATGGAGTGATCGCCAACAGCGTCTGCACAGCGAGACAAGAGGGCCGACAAGTGGCCTTGCTGCAAGAGATAAGCTAGGTTTCTGAAGCCAAACAGGGTGGTATAATCCAGGGCGACCAAAGAGGAATAGCTGGGGGGAGCGGTTAGCGTACATACATACAGCTTTGCAGTTACTGGCCGGTTACCTAGAACACCTGATAACTCTGTGAAGCTGCAAGAACATCTTGGCCTGCAACTCAAGCATCGGGAAAAATTAATGTGGTAGGGAGATCAGGCGAGATCTTGGGCGAGGGTTTGCATAGGTAGGTGGGCAGGCAATTAGGTTCGGGGTCCCAGGCTCCTGGCCTTTGCCGGGCTGGAATGGCGATAGCACAGGGGCAGGAATGGTGGGCTTCCCTCATCAAGAGGCCGAGCACAGGTGAGACAAGCGAGTATCAAGGTGTGTGGACGATCAACAGTCGTTGCCGCAGGGCCCTCCACTTCCATGAGACTTGGGAGGCAACGTGCGTCCTTCTGTGGTCTGCGGAGGTTTGACACTGCGAGAGTGAAGATCGAAAGGGTCGATGAACAGGTAAATTGTTCCTAGACCTTTGTTCGGTAGGGCGAGGTTGAGTACCCCCTGTCCCGGATTAGCTGAGAGAGATGCAAACACCAACTTATCGGCAAGGTAAGGTAAATACTAGGTAAGCAAGAAGCAAACTTGGGCCCGGGTCGAAAGAGACGAAGAAGAAAATAAGTCAGGTAGGCTGGACAGTCCAATCGGATTGGATAACATGCGGAGCCGGCATTCCCTACAGGTGACAGAGAGTCGTAGTGGTTGGCAAGTCTCGGCGGGATCCAACGATCTAGGAACCAAGATAGCCTTCTTCCCCCCATCCCTCCCCCCGCGCTCCCCCCCCCCCCAAAAAATAAGGGTACCTTCCAACAAGTTCGAGCTCCCACGATGCCGGGGATGGTGTTGGGGAAGTTGAGAGCGCAGCCCTGACGCGAGCCAATGACAACGGCGGATCTGGGCTTGGGCAAGCCACACAACAAGGACGGCATCTCAGACCCTGAATTTATCCCTCAGATAAACTCTATATTGACACTGTCCATGATGTGCTGCCATCTGCTTTGATCGTGCTTGCCAAGGGCGAAAGGGCACTTCTCCGACCGGGCTGAATGAGCAGAATGGAAAGTAAAGCGCCTCTTTCTGTCCTGTCTAACCCATGACCTCCATGCGAGCAAACATTTTGTCCTTTTCAAGCCTCATGCTCACAAACAGCCGTCACCCGGCGTCAACGATAACCGCCTCTCTCCTGACCCACTCACCCACCCTGGTCGACCGGTCTTCTCTTCGTCGAACGGAACGATTCCATTGTCTGATCCTGTCTCGCCCTCATCAACTCTTCTGAGACTTCTCACCGCAGCCCATCCTCCCATTGCTTCTCCCTGTGGCCCAGCTGTACCCTGACTAAGGCATGACAGGCACCCCCACCGATCTCTCTGCATTGTGACCTCTGATTGTATCTGTACCGCGTGTGCATATGATGAAGAAGAAGCAATCCGTCCTGGTCGTCATCGCCCAGCTGCAACACCTCCCCAACACACACACATCAGATTGATACAAAGATTCCCCGCATTTTCTGATGAGGTCGAGCCGTATTGGGATTGGTTTGAGGCGTTCATGTTCGAGATCTGATCAGCATTGCTAACCAAGCCCACCTACCTAGCTGAGTTTGGATGTATTAGTGTGCCCTGTCTTGCAGTAGAGTACCGGAATTTTTGGTTGTGATGACAGTTTGCTTTGTATTTTGCTGATTTGATTGATCAGATCAACTAACAAGAAAATTGACCAGTAGTTGTGGTCGGGGAAATACCCGGCAAGTCAATTGTTAACTCCGCAAGTGACAGCGAGCAAACAATCGAGGTTCAGCCTCCCCAGCTTTCTTCCTCGTCCTCTGGCCTCTGTCTTTTTGTCTCTCTCTACCACCTGCCTATGTCTCTCCCCCAGTCTCCGTGGCTTGTTTACCCCTGACGGTCGAGGCCGGACGCTTACATATTTAATCCCTTGCGAAGAGTTTCCGCAACGGCACAGAACTGTAGGGCGTCTCGTCTCTGCTACGAACAACCTTGCGGTTTCTCTTCACAGCCAGCAAGTGTTCGGGCCGGATTAATGAGAGTGGGCATTGATCTCCCTGCAAGAGGGCTCTTGTTTCTGCAGGACATCGTCGATGGAGGGGGGGTGTCAGGGGGATGTCTTTTCCCTTCCCCAAATCGTCAACACAATGGCATTGATTGCTTGGGGGGGCGTTGTAGAGCAAGTTGCACAGCCCACAGTATCGGTGGCTTGTCCATCCGAGAGGCTGAAGAGGCCTCATTCAATAGGCACAACGCTTGATATCACCTTGATCACGCATGCTTTTTCCTCCAGTGAACTGCATCCACCCTCTGCCACGACCGCCATATCACAACGGTCTCTGGGCAAACAAGAGGGGCCGTTGGTGGTTCGAGACAAGATCCGCTTCGATTCTCTTGGTAGCGCTATCAAGTCTAGTGTATATGCCCGAGATATTGTTGCTCGGCACAGTTGCCGTGTCTCATCGCGTCTCCTCTCCTGGACGGCGTGCGGGAGGCGCATGCTTAGCTAAGCCAGCCGGCTGGCTTCCACTTGTGTGTTTGTTACCCCATCAGACATGAGAAGGAGTGGTTCCCTGGCTCTGATTGGGCAGGTGGTCTACACCCTCAGGAACGGTGATGGACATTCACCACACCACTTGTTGTCTTTGGAGGGTGGATCAGATCAGCCCAGGGGTTTGTGGGGTACTATGGCAGTTGTGGGGGGAAAAGGTGACAAACATACTACTGCACGGGACCTGTTGTTTGGTTTGTTCTTTTCGGCGGACGGAATACCAACCGAGAGAGTCTCATTTCTCTCTCTCTCAAAAAGAAAGAGTTCGCCGACCACTATTCTGGGAGGGTGAATCATGTAGGTCAGATGAGATGGTGAGCTAGTAGGGGGCAAGGGTGTTTATCACACACAGGGGACAGAGGTCAGGATACAGGGTATGTCAGTCTACCTTGTTTCTGCGCATCTCATTACCCTCGCTTATCACCGGTCGTCTTGCCACATGGACCACCCGCAACCTGTGCTGGGGTCAGCCGGCTCTTGAAGCAATCACCAGATTCGGGGAACTTGCCGACAGGTGAAGGAGGGGTTCGTGATGTTTGTACGTGATATCGAAAACCCCTTCTTGCATCTCTTCCTTCAGAGGCCCATATCAGGGGTTGATCTGCTGTAGGGTTGTTCGAAGCAAGGAGTGAGAGGGAGGGAGAAGACACATGTTTGACAGGAAACGAACCTGCCTACTACATGAGGAGGGGAAGACATGGGGGGGAGGGGGGGGGGCATGGGTGGGGATGACTTCATGCAGTTGTAGTTGCCAACTTCTTCAGCCCAAGTTGCTCTACACAAGACAACCCCCTCTCGGATGCCCATGTTGTGGCTATTCCTAACGGTGACAACTTTTATGTACCTAACCCTCTCTCGTGATCTCGTCACCATCCAACATCAGCGACAAACATCTCCCAGCTGACCTCCCTACAAAGTATCAGCACATGGTAGACTACCTCACTACACGGATGATTAATTCCCAAAACAATGAAACGGACCATCACCACCGCCCGCCCGCCACTATCACCAAAGCAGCAGCCACAGCATGTTCCTCCTACCTAGATAGACAAACATCTTCTCAACCGTGACATCGAATCATACGAGAACCACTCACTCGCAGAACTTGGGGGTAGGTAGGCGGTGGTTTCATCACAGCTGAGCAACCTCTACGAGAAGAATCGATTCTAATTTCACCTCATGCCAGTCAGCCAAGCTTGGTCTTTTATTAGTCCTATTGGGTTTGGTGCTCATTTTTGTTTGCGAGCGGGAGGTAAGGGGGTGAATATGCTGAGGGATGAAATAACTGGTGAATGTAAAGGAACTTGACGGAGATAGCATGTTGAATTGTATATGGTAGAGATGATTGAAACTCTTGTAAAGATGGAAAGATGGTTGATGGTGTCTTTGAAAGATAGGTAATAGGTCTTGGAGGATAAGTTCATCGGTTTTAAAAGATACCCAAGGTAGCGAAGAGGCCTGTTTCCTAGTTTAAAAATGGCCAACTCTTAGCTGTTAATACCAGCTTACAGAGCTGTCTACGTGTGTGGTAATGTAAATAGTTACAGCATCATAATACGACTACAACAGTTGCCTTTGTGAGTGTGGGGGAATAATCGAGGGCGCCTATTATCCGAGAAAGATGTAACACCGAAATTTGGCTCGAGAAAAGGATAGGATAAAATAACGAAAGTTGGGATGAAAAGGAAAACATGTGAGATTGCTTTGCTCCACCAGTTGACCTCAAAAGGTTCCGTGTCTACCTAAATAGAGTAGCAAGGTAGGAAAGCATGACAGGACTGTTGACAAGAATAGTATTTACACACCACGAATCTAACACATGTCGGTACGTCATCCATATATATATAGGTAGCCTTTATATACCGACGAGCGAGCCTGCTATTCACTTCTCACAGCATATCAGGCAACTGAGAGACAATTGGATGCTTTTAAAACCATGTCAATATATCCTTCAGAGACAGACCCCCATTCTTCCTTTGCCCTTGAACAACAACCTACTCCTCATCACTCCCGCTCCCCTCCCCATCAACACCCCCCTCCTCGTCATCATCCCCCTCATCATAAGCATCATCCAGCTCCTCCTTCGTAGCCTCCAGCCCGCTCGAGCTCATGAACTTCTCCTCCTTCGCCTCCGTCTTGGCCTCCACCAGCAGATTCTCCTGCACCTCACAACCAGTCAGCGAGCACCCCTCGCCCAACTCAGCCCTCCTCCCAATGATGCACTTGGTCAACTTGCAGTTCTTCCCAACCACCACACCATCCATCAGCAGGCAACCCTGCAGCTTGGCGCCCTCGCCGATCTGGCAGTTGGCCCCAATGACGGACTCCTTGATGGAAGTCTTCTCTGACACGGTCACGTTGTCGGCGACGAGAGAGTCAGACTTGGAGATGGTGGTTCTAAGCTTGACACCCTCTGGGTAGGCGACCTTGCGGGCGTGGCAGTAGGGACTGGGTGGGTTGGTGGTGTCGTGGATCTCCTCTAGGGAAGGCAGCTTGGCCAGTTGGAGGGAGATTTGCAGTAGCAGTTGGGCCGTGTCGACGCGGCGGATGATGGGTGTTGGTTTGGCTGGGGTGCCGGTAGAGGTAGGGTGGATGTAGGCGAGCAATGGTGGTACCTCTACCGATTTGGAAGCAGACTCCATGGGATTAGGCTCTTCCACCTTGGGGGTCTTGAAGGTGACCACCTGGTTAGGTTCCTCAGCTGGGGTAGAGTTCAGGCTGAGCTTTTGAGTGGCAGTCTCGAGACTGGTGGTGTTGGTGGTGGTGGTTTCACCACGGGGACTGTTGGTGCCGCCGTGTTGGGAAGACGAATCGTCCACTGGTAGGGCGAGAAACTCGTCAAATCCAAGCTTGGAAGACAGGCCCTTTTGCCAGTTGGCTTTGGCCCACCAGCCGATGACATCTTCGCCAATGGTTTCGAGTCGGTCATTTTCCTTGACGAACTTCATCACCCATTGAGGGAAGATGTAAATATGGGCGTCGCGGTGGGTGGTATGCATTTTGATCTTGGGGTGCTGTTCGACGAGGTCGTGGCGGGAAGGGAAGCCCTTCTTGTCCTCCAGGGTGTCCTTCAGAGTATCTGTGGGCATCGAGCATACCAGCTTGGACAGGTGAGGGAAGAGAGAGCCGCTCGCAGGCAGCACTGAGGATGAGGGCAGTGGTACTGTCGCAATAAACTCGGTTTCCTCACCCTTGATGGGTGTCTCTGATTTTGTTTGGTAGTAGACGGACAGACCGCCGCTGTGCTTTCCCTGGGATGCGCGAGACTCGCCCAGCACATCTCCTAAGCTGGCAGACTTGACCATCCATGCTTGTAAGAGCTTCTCTGGACCCAACTCGCATACCAGATCGCAAGGGAGGACCAAGAAGTCGGAAGTTACGAGTGACTGTAGCTCTGGAAGTCTGAGAATCTCGGCAGTGCCCGTGTTTTGATCTAAGTCCTCTGGTGCAATGAGATCAGGGCGTGGGAGTGGCAAGCCAGTCAAGAATGGATTTGTCTTGAGCGCACTGTCAATGGCTTCCTTGGCTGATGGGGGGCAGATGAGTGTGATGTCTGCAATACATGTTAAGAACAATAAGGTGTTGAGATTGGTTGTGAGGTCTCACTTGTGATGCCAGCTCGGTAACAAAATTCAAGCGGGTACCAGACCATAGGCCGATTGGCAATGGGAAACAGAGCCTTTGGGTTCTCATCAGGGTTTGCTGTGAACGTTGGGAATGAGCTTCCTGGGCCGCACAAGATGAGGGCCTGCAACCCAGGGGTCGCGATAGTGACTGCGTGGGGCATGGCAGCAAGTCTCTTAGACGAGTAACTGTTTGATGAAGGTGACTGCTCAAGGAAATCTGAGGTGGGGTTGATTTTTTGTGACGGGCTGCCCTGTATGGTAAATCTAGACCTCTGTCCAACTGGAAATCTGAATCAATGACTGGGTTGATGGAGCTGACTTTTCCTCTGGCTTTTGTTACTGTAAGTGAAAATCTGAGTCACCAGAAGCCAGCCGCAAAGGAAGGTTTGCCCTCAAAAGGCCCCTCCATTCATGTGTGAATGCCCCTCCTTGACATAACAGGGTTAGGGTTTGTGGCTTCGGCATTGCATATTGGATACGTGTAGATTGAGGAATGATATTGGGCTCTAGGCTAGAGTACTAGACAACCTCTTTGAGATCGCAGAATGCAATCGACAATGTTAGCAGTTGTGATTGTCCTAGTTCCTGAGGCCAGACTGATGCTTTTGTCAAACTTGGGCTGTTGAAAAGTGACGTATTCTGACAAGAACACGGACCACACCGTGTTTCTTGGCGTCAGCTTCAGCTCTCCTTTGTTATTTCTCTCCGGGCCAACCACCTGCCTCGGTTTGGTCTATCCGAAAATTGGAGCTCGGCTTTGGTGTGCAACAAGAGGAAACTGGGGCCGCAACCGCGCTGGGGGCGCCGGCATCAAACAAACCGTGCCATCCCTCCCCAGCCTTCTCATTGACCGCGCCATCTCCACATGTCCATGTCCATGTCCACATGCTACCACCTGCTTAGACTATAGTGTCCCTCCCCATCACCAGCCACATAGTTTTCAACATCTCTTGACGACCTCCCCGAGTAAACCGACGAGAGCAAGCCGCAACCCGCCCGGAACGAGATGATCGATCGCAACATCACCAATGTCGCCGCCCTATGAGTCGTCCCGCCGCCGCGGCGTCTGGAACCATTGGGTCCCGCTCGCCGTGACCGTCACGGTTGCGACAGTGGGCGTTGTCGCCTGGGTTTGGAGCCAGCGGAAGGAGGAAGATCAGGAGGAAGCAGAGACCGGTTCCGCCTACCAGGATCTCGACTACGATGAAGGCGAGTATGGTGACAACCCCGCCTACGGCGCGTCCCGGGATGGTGCTGCTGGCGGGACCCAGACTCGCTCGGGCGGTCCTGGTGTCGCTGCTGCAGCCTCGCAGGTGGAATCATCCACCCTGGGCTGGGCTGCGTTGCGCCGGACGCCGAGCCCTTCACAATTCTTCGATACCGCCAGGAGGACTGTTACTGGAGGGCTGAGTGCGGCTGGCGCAGCTGTTGGAAGTGCTTTGGCTGCTATCAGGGAAGAGGACAAGACCGCATATGCAGACCACGAGACCTGGTCCGAGGAGATCGAGGCCAAGAAGGAAAGGGTTGTCCCATCAACCTCACAGGCCAAGGATACCAACAAGCGCCGTAAGAAGGTTGCCATTGTTATCTCGGCTGATAATCATATCGACGATGTGGATGCGGATGGGTATCACGAACATGCTGTGCGTGCCGCCCCTTCGGTGTACCCTTAAGCTCCCGAGAGAATATCCATGCTAATCCGCAATAGTCTATTCTGTCTCACATTCCTCGGTCAATTGACACCTCCAAGCACAAGCTCTATGTTCTCATCTATGCCCCCAATCTCAAGGAGACCACACGCGAATCGCCTAGCAACCGTCCCCCGCCTTCTTTGAGCTCGTCTTTCTCCAACATCGACCCCGCTCAAGCCCAGACTCCCGGCGATGAGGCCAAGAGCCCTGCGTACGTTTCAACTATCCGGTGGAGAATTCCACAGGTTCTGTAACTAACTTGCGTATAGAATCGGCCCATCCACATCTGATCCGGCCTACAACGCTATTTACGCCCAGGCTCAAGCGCTTGTTGAAAAAGACAGCATGATTCTGACCTTTACCACCCTTAATGGCCACTCGCACATTTTGCGCCACATTCAGCCCGAGATCATCTACCTCCAGGAGTCTCTCGGCGGCGAGAACGGCAGCATTGTCACCAACCTTCAGACCTGGCTCCGTCATGACATTATTCTGGTGGTGGGAGCGGAAAGCGGCCACGGAGGTCTCGCTGATAGCGAGTCAGAGGCGGAGAAGCCCGGAAAAGCGGAAGAGATCTGGTGGCACCGGGAAGACCGGGTGGGCAGAGGACGCGGTGTCATCGTGGTCGATGCCCAAAAGGTGCAAGACGACTGGGCTCGCAGAGTGCTGGGTAAGGAGTAAAACAGGCCCGAGTGATGGACATGACTGCTCTGAGTTGATGATGATGGATTGGATTTTTTGATTTCTTGTAGACATGTTGCATGAGCAAGCGTGTCATATATACCTCTGTAAGCACGATTTACATAAGATGCTGGTGTCACAGCCTATCTAGTATTAGTAGTAGTAGTAGTGGTAGTATCTATAAAACAAAAGATGGAAGGATACTGCATTATACTGGGGTCACGTGATGCGGCTCAGTGCCAAGCAGCGTTGAAGCCACCACCCGTCCAAACAGGGATTGATTCGCCAAAGAAAACACCCCACAAAGAGACAGGCCATCGTCCACTGATCGACCCTAGGCGCATCCGCCAGAACGACGAGCATCAAGTTTCGGCATCGCAAGAATATCAGTACATGCAGTCGGCCGCCGAGTCGCTGGAAGAACCGGTATCACGACGCATTATCGACTTCTGCTGCAAACCACGTCGAACGACCGCCATTGACGCCCGCCCCAACAGCGGAAAACACTGGACCAGACCTGGAACTCATTCCAGAGCCGAATCACGCTCCGCTGGCCGCGACCTGACCCTGGACCGCGGCGCATCATCATCATCCACCACCACCGCCCACTTCCAACCCCATCGGCCATCGCTATCGCGCCCGCCCCATCGATTCAAGCATCAGTCTCAATTGCTCCCATCGACACTCGACCGTCCTCGGCGCTCTAACATATTTTTTTCTCTCTCGCCAGCCCTCCCGATGCGATTCGAGCAGGGGAGCAACCTCTAAGCGACGGGTCTCCCTCCCTCACGCCGCTGCCTGCGGGCAGCAGCTCACCCATCCAAATGGCGCCCACTGTCGCCGCTGCTTCGGCAGTGTCGGTCGCGACCAAGGCGAAACGCCCCATACCTCCGGGCATACAAACAAACGGCGCCGTGACCACATCACGCTCCTCGCCGTCACCATCCATATCAGCCAAGCGAGCCCCCTCGGCCGTCCGCCAACCCTCGATTCCCCCAACCGCTAACGGCACCACCCCATCATCAGCCCGACCCCCAAACCGGGCACGGCGAGAAGCCTCAGCACAAATACTGGGTAGGGGCCAGAGGAGTGCAGGCCTTAGATCGGCCAGCCTCGTCCCGGACTCTGCGATATCCCCTACCCTGACGGAACCACCACCATACGGTATGCATGGCGCGCTGCATGCGCTCCTTGATGTTGCCGTATATGCTAACTTGAACTGCAGTGGTAACTGACGAGTACATTTTGAAAAAATATGCCGGGAACCCGCCCTCCCTCATCGTGCATCTATTTCAAACGCATTGGCGATTTGATCAACAAGAGGGCATGTTTCCATACAAATCGCCCATGAAGATCTTCCTCGACCACGTTCGGGAACGCACTGTCCCCAACGAGCTGCTGGGCTACCTGACCGAGGCGGGGGTTCCTTTCTATGAAGGATGCTTAATTGTGCAGGTACATGATCACAAGACAGCCACCCAGCAGGTCAAAGACGTTGCTCGGCCGACCTCTGCTCCCTCGAACTCCAAGTCGATGCCGACACCCTTCTCGATTCACAACTACAACCAGTGTCTCACGCCATCCTCGTATGTCCCTTACCCAGAAGAGAACCTCAAGGCGAGCGGGGCGGCTGTGCCGGCCAGCGACTCGGACAGCGAACGAAAAACGGCCGAAGAAAAAGATAAGGAAAACATGCCGGCCCCGAGTGCGCCCATAGATCAGAAGAGCAAAGGACCAGCAAAGCCCAAGATCATCACGGTTGTGCTGCACCCAACACAGCATAGTTTGCATACAGATCTTATGATTAAGGCTAGCACCCCCCGAGGAGCTTCAGAGTCACGCGCTGATGGAGCTGTTCCTCCGACACCTCACGGAGCTGTGCCCCCTACCCCTATGGCTGGTAGCATGCCCCCTCCGGCCAAGAAACAGAAACGAGAGAAAATGGAACTGGACTCGAGCAACATCTACGTTGCCGAATCGCAGATTCTCTTGGCAACAACGGCGCCCTTGGACCTCGAGCCTACAAAGAATGCCGAGGAAACAATAACCAAGCTCGAGCAGCTCGCGCACCCCGACCACTCGCACAAACCACCAGAGCCCAAGACTCGCAAAAGAACCGTGGCGGAGATGGCGGCCGACGAAGCAGCAGCGGCTCAGCAAGAGCGCTACATGCTCATTCTCGATGAGCGTGCGTCTTCCAAACTGGGCGGTGCTCAAACGGGGGGCAGCGGTGCAGATGGGGATGGCCAAGCGGCAGCTTCCACGTGGGAGCCTAGATTTGAACGCTTCAAGGTCATTGAGAACATCCAGAAGGAACATGCGGCCAAGAAGGAGGCAGAAAAGCTCAAGCAGGCCGAAAACGAACGCAAGCTCCAGCTGGCCAAGCAGCAGCAGGAGCAACAAGCTGCTGTTTTGCACGCTCAACAAGCGCAGCAAGCCCAACAGGCTCAACAAGCCGAGGAGAGGAGAAGAAAAGAGCAGGCGGCAATGCTGCAAAAACAAGAGGCACAGAGGCGAATGCAACAAGCCCAAGCCCAAGCCCAGGCTCAACAAGCGGCTCAAGCAGCTCAGCAGCTGGCTCAGGCTCAGCAGCAGGCTCAACAACAGGCTCAACAACAGGCTCAACAACAAGCCAGGGCTCAGCAAGCCCAGGCTCTGGCTCAGCAGCAAGCTCAACAAGCCCAGGCGCAGCAGGCGGCTCAACAACAGGCGCAGCAGAACCAGGGAATGCAAAATATGGGCACTCCCAATGCTCAGCACAGTCCGATGGCCGGCGGCATGGGCAACGGCATGCCCGTCAGCATGGCACCCCAGGCCCAGGTGCGCTTTACCCAAGTCTCACAGCCACAAGCCTCGTCCCCTATCATCCGCCAGAATACTCCCCAAGCGGCATCGTCGCCCATGGTTCAAGGTGTTCCCATGCAGCATTCCAACTCCAGCATGGGCCAAGCTGCAAGCCCACCCCGACCTTCATCTGTGGTGCAAAACCACCCAATGGCTGCTCCCATGGCTCCCAGCATGTCGGCACGTGGAAGCCAGCAGAGCCATGCTGCCGGTACCCCTAGGATGCATTCTGCAACTCCCAATATGGCCCAAGCAACACCAATGACGCGACCCATGGCGGTGCCGACGCCAAGGATGTCCCAAGCAAGCCCACCACCCGGTGTCTTGACTCCTCAGGCCATGGGACAAGCGATGTTGATGAACGCCCAAGGCATGGCGGGTATGCCAAATGTCAACATCCAGTCCACAGCTCAGCAGATTGCGGCTCAGCAGCGAATGATGCAACAGCGGCAGCAAATGGGGATGCAAAGCGGGAGTGCCGTGCCTTTGAATCAAATGCAGTTCCAGCAACAACAGGCGATGCTACAGCGGCAGCTTATGCTTCAGCAACAGCAGCAGCGTGGTCAAATGATGACACAGGGCAACCAAGCTCTGGCAGCCAACTATGCGCAGCAGTTGAACAACATGCAGCAACAAGCAGGAATGCAGATGACACCCCAACAGCGCCAGATGCTCATGGCTCAGTCAATGGCGGCAGCCCAACAACAGAACCCTAACATGATGGCGATGAACGGCATGACGCCACAGCAGGTGGCTCAAATGCAACAAATTCAGTTACAGCAACAGATCCAACAGCAACAACAATTGCAGGCCCAGCAGAGGGCCCAGCAACAGCAGCAGCAGCAGCAGCAGCAGCAGCAGCAGCCAACGCCCCAGCAGATGCAAATGCACGCTCTGCTTCAGCAACCCCAGGTTCAGAGCCAGATTACCAACCACTCGAACGCTCTATTTACCAAGAGACTGCCCGAGCTCGCTCAACGTTATGGTGGAAATGCGCAAGCAATCCCACAGGAAGAGCTGGCGCAATTCAAGGCGCAGTGTCAACAGCAGGCGGTTGGTCTTGTGACGAGAACGTATGCGCAGAGGAATATGCAGATGCAGGCACAGCGGGCTCAGGCGGCGGCAATGCAGGGGATGATGCAGGGGATGTAACGGGCTGTGAATATGGAGGTATGTTGCTGTTAAGGGGGTCTCAGGTTTGGGGAACATACTTATATCAAATCATACTCAAAAAAGAAGGGGGGGGGGTGGTTGTTTTTCATTTGGAGTTTTGCGGGGACAAGGCAGGCGGTGTTTACACGGTGTGGTTGGTTGGTTCCAGAAAGCTAGGAATTTGGCTCTCTGGCTTTTTTATCGTTTCTTTTATCATTCCGTTGCTTCTTATTTTTTTTTTTTTCACAGCCAGGCTTCCCATATTCTGGGAAACGGCTAAGACTATATACCCTGGGTTTATCAATTGGGACATTTTTGGTTTGTTTTACACCCCTTCCCCCCTTTTTTTTTTTTTTTTTAGTAACTAAAGAGCGATGAATGAAAAAAGCGAAGAAGGAAGGGGGTTAGTGGGTTTGGTTTTGCTTGGCCAGCGGATGGTGATGAAGGGGATGGGAATGGGGTTGTCAGAAATGTTCATTGCTGCTACTACTACTCCTACTACTCCTACTACTCCTACTACTACTACTACTACTACTTGTGTATTTTGTACTGTTGGATTGGAAATGGGAAAGAGGGTGGGGAAAGGGATAAGGTAGGGAAGGAAGGGGTTGTGTGTCAATTTGGGGCATACTATGTATTTACAAGATGAATCTAATGCCTGTGGTAGATGTGATTTGTGAGTTTCCAGTGTCGTGACTTAGATTGTGGTGAGGTTAAAGGTTACACGTGATAGGTCACGAGTGAGTGGCTGATTAATGTGCGGTTGGTTTGGGTTCAGGACGCACGGACCAAAAGGCGTCGTGTTTCGGGGTGTGTGCTATGACGGAATAGTTCTGGTGCCTTTCTCTCTCTCTTCCCGTCGTTGTGAGCAGCAGCTGCAGAAAGAGAGGCGTGGATCTACTGTTGTTCGCTTTTTTATTTTAGCTTCAACAAGAAAGCTCCTTGCTGTTGCGAACATCATTTCCCTGTTTCACGCCCACTTCTTCTCTCACTCACCGGACCTTTTTTTCTTCTTCAAGTTATTTATCAGCACTAAGGCTTTTTGCTATTTTCGTATCATTCTTCTAGCTGCCGTTGCGACCAACCAACCAAGCGAGCCGGAACACAACGATCGCATCAACACACACACACACAAAGATGAGATCAACATCATGGCTCCCGCTGCTGTCGTCCTCGATGGCAGTGATGATAACAGCATCCCCCGCCCCCGCCGCCGCAAAGTTCAACTGCGAGAAGCTCCCCGTCGACGGGCACACCTACAACTTCAAGGAGCTTTCGGGGCCGCATACGGTCGTCACGAGCGAGTTTCTTGCGCCGAGTTACCACAACACGACGTACACGATTGATTTGTGTGGGGGGTTGACATCAAAGACTGGGGGGGAGGGGGAGAGGTGTCCTGAGGGGACGAGGGGTGAGTTTTGCACGACGTCTGGTAAAACGGACAAGGGGCTGACTGAGAATTAGTATGCGCGATCAAGCACAAGTGGGACCCGAAAACGGACAAGGCGACGGTGGATCACTTTGTGCCTATTGTGGTGGAGAAGAAGGATGGTGGGTTTGAGTGGGAGGCTAAGAGGTTACCTGCTGAGGAGGCAAAGGGGAAGGGTGATGAGGATAAGAAAAAGGAGGGGCTGAGACTTATCCTCAAGGGGGGGAAGTATCTTGGGAGACAGCAGCAGACGGTGGTGGAGTTTAGGTGTTCGGGTCTCAAAGGGGATGAGGAGGAGTGGGATAGTAAGAAGTTGGTTGAGTATGAGAGGGTGAACAAGAGGAGGAGGGCGGAAGATGAGGGGGATGATGGGTTCAGCACGCCGGAGCATCAGCTCAAGAAGGAGGGGGCGGCGCTGGTTTGGGAGGGGTATAAGAGTGATGGGGAGGTTGATACGTTGGCTTTGACGTGGTATACCAAGTTTGTTTGTGAGAAGGCTGTGGGGGATGAGCCGGAGAAGGGGAAGGAGCCGGAGAAAGGTGGGGGAGAGAGTGCGCATTGGGGGTTTTTTACTTGGTTTGTGGTTTTGTGAGTATCTTTTGCTTCATTTGGGGGGTCGTGATGAATGGGTTTGCTAACATGGGATTGAACAGGGTTTTTCTCGGCATCGCAACGTACCTCATCTTTGGCTCGTGGCTCAACTACAACCGGTATGGCGCTCGGGGGTGGGATTTGCTTCCCCATGGTGACACGCTCAGGGATATCCCGTACCTGCTCAAGGACTGGATGCGGAGAGTTCTTAACACGATACAAAGCAGTGGCAGCAGGGGTGGATACTCAGCCGTGTAGGGGCGGGGGAGTTATGATGGGCGGCAGGGATACACTGGAGGAGGTGGATGGGGACGAAGTAGTAGCAGTGGGGAGCGGTTTTGATGGGATACCTACTAGACTTTCTTTTGTTTTTTGTCGGTGCTCCTAATCCACGTGGGTTTCAAATACAGTTATACAACATTGGTGGTGTTTTGGGTGGACGGATCAAGGGGGGGGGGGTATGGGGGCGCGTTTTTTATTCAATGATAATATTGTTATGACCAGGATGAAAGAGGGTATCGCTAATGGATAGGATTTGTATTGATGATGCATTTTCTAATAGCGGATAAATGATTGCCATTGATGTAGTTGCGGACCTTGATGATTGTCTTAGTCAGGGTGCGGATCACATGCCTCTCGGCCGCGTTGCCGCCACCAAGCCAGCCAGCCCAGCCAGCCGGGTCCCGCGCGATAGGATCCGGCTTGTTTTTTGGAGTGAGGGATGGGAATGGGATTCGCGGGGACCGACTCGAGTTTCGGTCTTTCCTTTTTTTAATGTTGTATTGTGGAAGCTTTTCAAACTTGTGATATTTGTGCGATTGTAGGTGTTGTGTCTGGTGTGTGCAAATCAAGCCGAGGTAAGCAACTTGGTTGATCAAGAGGACACCGGCGGAACATGGTATCCTGATGCGTTTTATCACTAACACTTTTGTTTTCTCAGTCTCTCAGTTTCACTTTTTGACTTTCTATTCTCCTTCTCACCCTCATTCTCATCAACCACCACCATAACCAACCGATAAAATGGCCACCCCAGGCAAAACCCTCTTCGCAATCCCCATCCCCCCTCTAAACCAACACCCCGGCGGGACCGTCACCGTCACCCTCCCCGCCCCGGCAGTGTACCTCTTAACCATCACCTCCCCCCCAGACAACCGCCTCACCACCGCCTCCTGCACCGCCATCCTCGACGCGTTAGACCTGATCGAATTCGGTGGTTACACCCCCGGCGTCGTCATCACAACTTCCGGCCTCCCCAAGTTCTTCTCCAACGGCCTCGACCTCGAGCACGCGCTTGGAACACAAGGGTTCCTGCCCGGGGTGCTGTACAGACTTTTCAACCGGTACCTCACCTACCCCATGCCCACCATCGCCCTCCTCCCGGGCCACGCCTTCGCTGGAGGGCTAATGCTGGCTATGCACAACGACTATCGGGTCATGAATCCCGCCAAAGGGTTCGCGTGTGTGAATGAGTTGGAGTTTGGGGTTCCGCTCAAGGCTGCCATGTCCTCTATCTTCAGACTTAAGCTCCCTCCTGCGACCTATAGGGATTTGGTTCTTGAGGCGAAACGTTTCTCCGGGGAAGAGGGGGTCAAGGCAGGGTTGGTGGACAGAACGGGCGGGTTGGATCAGGCGCTGGAGTTGATAAAGGAGAGGAAGCTGACCAACAAGGCCAAGACGGGGATTTATGGGTTGCTAAAGGCCGAGATGTACAGGGAGTCGGTTGGGTTTTTGATGCAGGCGGGGTACGACAAAGAGGAGGAGAAGGACAGGTTGATGATTGAGGGGGAGGATAAGCGGAAGGAGGAGGCCGAGGGGAAGTTGGGGTCTATCAAGGAGAAGGCCAAGTTGTGAGGGATAGAGAGAGAGAGAGAGAGAGAGAGAGAGAGAGAGTGTGTGTGTGTGTGTGTGTGGGAGAGAAGGAGTGTTTAAGAAAGAACACCAGCGAATAATTTACTACAGATGTTGTATCTTTTTTTTTGGTCTACACTACTACATCTCTCTATCTACGAAAGCAAAAACCGGCCGTTGCATAATTCATCAAACCAGACAGAACAAAAGACAGAGACACCAAACCCAGCCGGAGCAGTAAATAAACAGAAATATCATCACAATCAAACACATATCTCGAGACCACCACCTCAAAGAAACCCAGCGCCATCACAATATTCTTGCGCTGTGAACATTAAAAAAAAAAAAAAAAAAAAAAAAAAAAAAAAAAAAAAAAAAAAAACCAAATCCAAGTTGAGAATTTCAGTTACAGAGAGACAAACATAAAAATAAAAACGCCAAACAATGCAGGGTATGGTAACATACAACGCCGTATACTCCCTCCCCTCTTCCCTGCCTTGATTTGCCTTGCCACAATGAAAAGGCCTTCCCTTGCCACTCTTAAAACGTACAACTCAAAAACAGGTTGTGGTATACTCCGCCATGTACGGGCTTTGTTATTCTTCCCCCACGTCACTTCGCTCTTACTCACTAACGGACCCCTCATCATCGTAATCCTCCGGATATCCCATCGCTTCCCCATTTCCTGACGACACCAACCCCATCTGGGCCCTCGTGTCTCGCTGAATCTTGAGGAAGTACATCCTCAAGCTGTGCAAACCCCGCATGAACCCTCTGTCTGGCTCTCCGGGGTGCCTCGGTGGGCAGGCCTTGTCCTCCATCGGATCATACGGCGTGATGCAGTTGGCAAAGTCGGCAATCTTGAAATCAATATCCCGCTTGCTCTTCTTCTGTCTCCTCGGGGCCTCCTCCGTGTCCGTCGCGAAATCAGTTGTCGAGTCGTCGATGGCTGCGGTTTCGTAGCCATTGCTGGCGTCCGCCGAAGTGTCACCGTCGTAAAACATGAGCAGACTCGCCGCGTAGAACCGGTACCCCTTCAACCTGCCCACGATCACCTCCAGCTCATCCAGCTTCCGGAGAACAGTGGGAATATGTCGAAGAATACTGGCCGGGTCAACACCGTCATACAAAAACCGTGTCAGTGCACCCTGGAACTCTCCTCCCTTCTTCAGAGTCCGGCCGTAGTACTTGTCCCTAAAAACATAGCTCTGCGTCTGAACGTCCCACACCTGAAGCCCGCAGACCCTGACGCCCAGTTCGCGAGATGTGGTCTTGGCACACTTGCCTTTCTGCGATTGCTGCTTCTTGGGGTTCGCATCCACGCCATACTGCCGGGTGCCCATCTTCAGATCCATGATGCAAGGCCTCTTCATGCCTGCCGTCAAGTCCTCCAGGAGCAAAAAGTACTCGACGCGGGAGTCGCTCTGCGTTTGAGCCTCCTTAGGGTTGATAGGCCGGGGAATCTTCTTGAACTCGGAAGTTGGACTTGGGAGCGCCGAAGTGGCAGCCGAGGTGATGGCCGAGACAAAGGCATTGGGATGCTGAACTTCACCACCCCCATTGATGGTCGCCTCAACTGGTTGTTCTGCTGGGGGGGTGGGAGCATTCGCTTTCACGGGAGTCTTGGGGTTGGGCACAATCTCGTCACGGGTACCCTTGTAGACAACCTCGTCCGCCTCTTCGAAATACTTCAGGTTGCCACGATCGTCGCGGACATCGTCCGGCTTTCGACGCAGGCCCGTCCCAGAGTACCGGCGCTTCTTCTTAAGAGCTGCGGGCGACGATCCTCCGAAGATTTCAGGCTCTGGAGCACTAGTTCCCGTGACATCCTTGGGTGCACTCTCGTCCTCCTCGCCCTCTGCGTCGCAGAATGCGTCAATGTGACCGAGATCACTCTGTGTCTGCGCCAAGGAGCTTGCACTCAGTGTACGCTCAGCAGCCTCTCTGGCTGCCTGGGCCCTCTTCTCGTGAGACTCTGCTAGACTCGGATCTGATCCGGTCGGGCGAAGTGACTGCTGAAGGGTACGCCTCGGCATTGGACGCTGGTGTCCCTTGCGGTGCCGATGAATCGCAATCGGCTGCTTGAGGAAGGCATCATTGAAGACCTCATTCCGGAGTCTCTTGTTCACCGTGGTGGCGCCCCAGCTGTTGGCATGCCGGTCGGAAAGACTGGGGCGCGTCAGCGCAGTCTTGGTGGGTGTCACGGGTACATCTTGCGGCGCTGTCTCGCTGTGCGGAAGTGTTGATGCCGACGAACTCCTAAATCTTCCGCCCAGGCTTGGCGGACTCGGCAACGAGGGCTGGAGGAGACTTCGAGGCAGAATATGCTGATTGTCAACAAACGTAACTGTAGGAATCTGGCCTTGGTTGTTCTGCAGTGATTGGCTGATCATTCTGGGGCGATCAGTGGGGGGGTCAGCTTCGTGAGAAGTCCGGCTTGTCCCGTTCGCCTTCGAGTCGCCATCTGGGCGATGACGGTCCACTGCATGATCATCTCTTTTCATGGTTGACTTGCGACGAGACTGTTTCTGAAATGTGACATTCAACACCCCAATATATCTAAGCCCATTTGTTAGCAAAAATCCTGGATGCCTTGGATAGAATAAACATACCTCGGGAGGAAGGCAAGAAGATCGCGATGGTAGTGCTCAATCTTTTCGTAAAACTCATTTTCTCTGTTGTTCAGCTGCTTACAGACAGCTCGCTTGGAGAACCTCCACAGAGTGGTATGGCCGCCAACTTGATGCTTGTATGGAATCAGCTCAATGGCCTCTAGTGGCTGCGTGGGCTCCAGCTGATGGTCATGGACGGCTTCTTCATGATACTGGGAGACTGGACGGGATGGCTTGACAGATACATCTCTGCTTTCAACAGCAGCCGCCGGGCCGGCAGGTTGAGTGATGTCTAGTTCAGGTGCTACACTAGAGCTTTGGGTAGGTTCAGACTTGAGTTTTCTGTCTATTGGCTTCCCGTGTTCGTCAAACTCTGGCTCGTCAGCTTTGACAAGCCACGGATGAAAATCGTCATGTCGAGACTGGGTTCGTGCCGGCACACTCCTAGGGGGCGCACCAGGCACTGGGCCGTGCTCTGTTGGCTGTTCGGGGGGCGCTTGATGCGGGACGAACACTGCCGACGAGATCTTTTCCTCTCCCGACTCGTCGCCCTCATCAACCGCACTATCCCCGCCTCCGGTGCTGGCATCCGACTCCCGACGCAGTTCCAACCCGCCAGAACATGGCTCAGTCGGCTCCACATGTTGTTGGTCATGGGCAGCAAGCTTGCAAGGCGACTTTGCTGGCTTCACAGGGCTGGCGTGAAGTGAGGTTTCCATGTGCTTGGAAACAAAATAATCTTCCGGGGCTTCTTCGATTGTCCCAACTGCGTCAGGCGTGCGCAGTCCGGCCGGGGTCGTCTTGGCCCGCGGTGGCCCTTTGGCCGTGGGAGTCTTGTCATCAAGATCACGAGTCTTGGTTTTGTTGACATCGCCTTCTTTGAGTAGTCCTTCACCTTCGTGGGCGATATCCCCTGTCTTCTCTCGATGGGTGGAAGGCCGGGTCTCTTTCCGTTTCACTTTCTCTTCTGGGAGACCTTCTTTGAAGAATCGCAGGCTGTGACTGGCTTTCCGACTGCGCGCATTCGGCTCATGTCCGGCCAAGGCCTGGGTAATAGACTTTTCAACCTGACCGCTGTCCCCGTCACTGTCAATCTCTCCCGTTCCGATAGACCAGGCCTTTTCGGGCCCCAAAGACACCCTGTGCTCCGTCTTCCAAGTCCTGAGGACGGGCCGCTCTTCGATTGCAGTGTTCTCGTCGGCATGTCCATCGTACATGGCGGTAGGTGAGTCGGTGAAAAGGGCATGGCCGCTGGGTGTATCGGCAGCAAAGGTGTTGGCCCGATTGCCAAGGCGATTCTTGAAGTCCCCCTCTCGATCTTTGGTCTTGGCCAGAAACTCGCGGTGGCCGTTGAGCATTGAGTTGACCTCGCCGAGATCAATGTCCAGCCTGCCAAAAGCAGGTGGCGCCACCGTGGTGGCCACAGAGGTCAATGAAGGCATGGTCGGCTTTCGGGGAGAGACTCGCTGCGCTAGAATATCACCTTCTCCGTGATGCGGCGGGCCATGACGGGGATCTCGAGGTTTGACGTCACGGTTCGAGGGAGGATGGTGTGAGGAGTCGACAGCGGACTGGCTGGCGGCGGTGGAGGAATCTATATGGGAAGATGAGGAATGTCGAGGGATGCCACGGGCTGTCGCGAGGGCTTGGGTCAGCAGGGAGGGGCCCTGTGGTCTCTGTAGAACGGCAGGACCCCGGGCATATTTAATCTGATCTGCATGGGTGGTGCCGTGCTGCGGTGCTGGTGTCGCTGGTGGTGGTGGTACCGTCGAGGATGTTGCTTCTTCTTGTGTTGCGGGAGGAGAACCGAGGGCCGGACCGGGTGCAGGTGGAGGAGGGGGTGCGTCGGTATTAATAGAGTCGGGGCCGGGGTGAGGCGCAGACGACAAGGCGGGAGGGAGAGGGGGAGCAGGAGGGATGGCGGGCGGTGGGGGAGGAGGGGGAGGAGGAGCTGGTGGTGATGAAGAAGAGGAAGAAGAACAGGTACCGGTAGCCCTTTCGGGGCTCACCAGAGCAGCGGGTGCGGCATTTTCGGGTGGACAGGGCGAGTTGGACATGAGGTGAACATCTGGCGGTGGTGGTGGGGGAAGGGAAAAAAAAGGTGGGAGGGAAAAATGGTCTGTCCGTCCAGGTCGTGGTTGATTTCTCTGTGTGGTCAGGGACGGGAAAGGTTTGGTGGTTTTCGGGAGACCTTACGCTACTCCGCTGGGCTGGGCTGGGCTGGGCTGACCCCCTGCCTGGTCAATTGGTAGTGGAGTGCGGACAGTAAAACGCTGGCACTGTGTGCTGAGAAACAGGCAAAGTCGTAAACGGCTGTGGGGGAGTGCAGAAGGTACCTGGCGGCATGTATTTTGGACAGAATCAAAAAAAGAGAGAACTTTCAAATGATGTATCCTGTGCAGGCCTCTGACGCAAAGGCGGGAAAAGTGGCTATTTGTCTGTGGCGGATCCAATTCCACCGCTAGCGCCCTGGGCCCATCTCCATAGCAGGCATCGCCCTGAAGGCCCGAACTCGGCAGCACCCAGCCAGCAGCCAGCAGCCAGCACCACCACAGCACGTTTTCAGGACGCTCTTTGTTATAGGATATTTGTATTCGCCTGGGATGCCTATCCTCCATTCCTCCATCATTTATAACACCTCCAGGGCTACTTTACGGAGTCGATGTAGGTACTTCCTGAGAATGGTCTCTTTCTCTGACGTCGTTGTAGCACCCCCAAAACGTCCAAAGCTTCTTGCTCCTTCGAGAATGGCCTCATGCAGCTCTTCGGGTCCGCAACCAACCCACGCGGTGCCTGCTTGGCCCGCATCTAGCCTACCTAGCAGTTGCTCACAAGGCAGTCCCGAACCCATCGCAGCGGTGCATCTGGCTGGGGCTCATTCTTCTACAATAAACACACGTGTAGAGATACTGACAGCTGTTCCCTTGCAACCCCTCTTCACCATCCAATCACTTACACACACTCTGCCCTCTACTACACCGCTTCCTAGTCACGACTTTGCAACACTGTTCAAAACATTGCAATTCATTGGCAGCTGTTACGCAATCGAATCTGGGACCAAGATTTCAGCAACTCGCAGATCCCCTCAGATAATGCTGAACCTCACGGCCCGGGCGGCCTCACAATCACCGACCTCGCATATCACTTATCATCCTGTGCTACCCTCCCATAGCAACCCACAGCATCTTACACCCAGCCGAGCCGATACACGGAGATAATAACATAGGTCTCATATCGCTAATCGCCTGACAGAACGGCCATCATCCGTCAGATATACCCAGTGCCTATCACGTCCCGCCGTGCTCTGGTTCTGTGGATGGACGTGCGCCTTGCAACTTTGCCCGACCATCTCGTCCCTATAAAAGCCTCGCAGCCCAAATGTCGGAAACGGCCAATCAAGCAACAACGTGGGAAACGTGCTCTCCACCGGCCGCAAGACAAGCCCACGGATCCCAGTATTCTCTGTTGCATCTACAATCTACCGTTGATGCGCGGCGGCACAGTGTCCGCTTTTGCCGTCAGCCCAAGCCCCAGTCCGAACCTCCGTCGAAAGCCTCCGATCAACCTGTTTGGACCTGATTGATCCTGCCATCGAGATCTTGCCAAGATATATATTTCACTTCATGTTTACGCTAGCATGTTGTGCCATGTTTCCACGGTAAGGCCTTGGGAAATCATCCAAAGGATTTCAAGTGAACCAAACCCCGTCGAATATCTGGTCAATGAGGGAGGGGGATTACCACCAACGGCAGGTAGTCACTGAGGCTCTTACTAGTCATACACTCTCACCCTCTTACTCCTACATGCAGAGCAACCCCCCATCGGCCATCCGGAACTCTTGATGTCTTGGCTTTGCCCTGCCTCCAGGACAGGCTTCGTTTCTTTGAAAGAAAAATACCCCCCGAGGATACACCGCGTTCCACCGCAGACAAAACAGGAATTCCAGGAAGTCCTTTCTATCGAAAAAGTCCAAGTAACACGACAGGCAAGACATTTTCAGAATGTCTTATCTCGTCTCATTGGAGCAATAACCGGACGGACCCTTTCGTCCCTGAGGCTTGGGTCTCAGAATTGGAATTGTCCAACGAGATGTGCTGGATGGCCCATGTGCGCACCACACCACCACACGCCCACCAGCCTGTCAATCGTATTGTGGCTTTTTATCGGGTGCCATGTTGTGCAAGATGAGACATGCTTGCGCTTGCATGGCTAGATGCTGCATGTTTGAGGTGGATCAACTGGGTGGGTGGATGGGGATGTTTTTTGGTTGTTAAGGGGGGGAGCGGTTGACCGCCGGTTGAGGTTTTCCTTGATGATGTCTCGTATATTCAGGGACATTGAGGAAAACCAACGGGACGTCGTTGCTGAGCCATGTGTGAGTGCTTCGCAGCGTTAAGGTATGGGATATGGACAATGTCCATTCATGTCAGCCTGCTGCCGTCATCCTCAGCTCCTGGTTGTTTTCCACCCTATAGAGCAATACTCCGGACCAGTCTCAGCCCAACTCAACCCAATGCTACTATAGATTATCACTTCCAGAGTATGCGGGAGATCGACATGATCAAGGGTTCTTGTTTTGTAGATGTTGAGAAGGAAAGTCAGACCAACACGCCGAGATCGCCTCGACCCACTAGCCCCATCTGAGCTGTTCACATATCCGTAACCACCGAGGTTAGACATTCTTCGTATTCTTGCTAAAAACATACAAAATCAAACCAACAAGGCCTTTAAAATAGTACCAATGCATCAGTTGATATGCTGTTCAACATTACACATCTCGCATTTTCCGTGCTGACTCCCAAAACCGACCGACTCCCATGTTTACACCACTCATTCAACAGATAGATCTGTGAGCAACAACGTCAATAGACCCATCATACAAGACAGGAAGATGGGAAATATCGATGTGAACAAAAGGAGCGACCCGGTCAAGCAATCCACCGGAACACACTAGACATTGGTAAAGGCAATCTGTAATCCATCTTATAAACCTATGCCTATCTACCCCAAACGTCATCTTCAATGTACATTCATCCCCAACACCAAAACCAAAAAAAAACGCCCTTTTCAACGTCATCTCCCCCCTTATTCTCAATCACCCATCCCTCCTCTTCTCACTCCCCATTCCCCCAACAAACCTCCTCTCCTCGCCCTCCCACCTCCTCCTCTCCACCTGCCCCCGTCCAACCCAAGCCCTCACAAACCTCCACGCCTCCCCGTCCGCCAGATTCCACGCCTCCACCGCCTCCTTAATCACCTTCCCCTCCCCGCTCAACCTCTCCTTCTTCTCCAGCACCACCTTCTTCACCTTCTCCAGCAGCGTCCGTTCCATCTCCAACTCCCTCTCCTCCGGCACCGCCCCGAATTTCGCGTCATGCATCGGCGGCAGCCCATTGTTATCCCCCCCTTCCTCATTAGGATACGAAGCCTCACTAGCAATCTCAAACCCAAAAATCCAGTCCAGGTCACTATCACTCAACGCGGCCGTGTTTTCCGCCTGTAACCAAAGCGAAGAAGCAGACGTCGGTTCCGAGGCGACAATCTCCTTGAATTTGAGCACGCGCGCAGAGGCCGGGATGCCCTTGGGAGAGATGCCATTCGTGAGGTCGTAAATCCAGGGGTCGCGATCCGTGTGCCGCCTGATAAAAGGGATTGTCAGGTCCGAGTTGAGCGAGGAGAGAGTGAGCATCGTCAGCGGGTGGGGGACGGTGCCAATGGTGAAGATGCCACTGTCATTGACGTAGTGAGCCGGGGTGGTGACGTCGAGGGGCTTGGTGTCGTCGCACGGTGTGCATTTCTTCGTGTTCGGGGGGCATGTGCTCGGCAACGGCGACTCGGGACAATGAGAGAGCCGCCGGGCGAGTTTGTATGCCGGTTTGATCAGATGGGTCGTGTGGTGAGGTAGCGGTTTGACGACCGAGATGCCTTTGAAATACGTATTCTGCCACGCGAGGTGAAGGTGGGCGTTGATAAGCCGGTTGAGCTTCTTCATCCCGGCGACCCTCGCAGCAGTAATCTCCTCCCCAATCTTGGAGTACTTTGTCTCGATATTCCTCGCCGAATAAAACGCCAACGCCTTCGGGTTAGTATCAACACTAAACGGATCATCACTCTTCTCCTGAACCGTCCCCAACAGCCCCTTCACCACCCCAACATGCGGACTCCCCATCGCAAGCCTAATCGCCTTCTCCACCTCCCCCTTCGGCCCAACAAACAACCCATCATCCAACCCCTCCCACCTCGTCAGCGTCGGAAACTCCCCCCTCCTCAAATACCCAAGCAGAGCATCATCATGCCCCCCCATGGGAAACAACAGATAACTCGCCAGCAGGCCCCCCCCCATATTATCCCACGCCAACCACCTCATCAAATCCGTCCTCAACCCCTCCGTCATCCCCTCCACCTTCTGCAACTCCTCATACAGAGGGTTATTCATCGCCTCCGCCGGGCTCAAAATAGTAGGCTGAAACCCCTTCGCCCACCAAGCCCTCCTCCACGCAAGAAGCAACTCGCTCTCCACCTCCCTATCCCCTTTCCCCTTCTCCACGCTCGTGTCATAGTAGCAATAAATCGGGGTTCTCTTCCCCAGCACCGGCAGCACAGCCCTGTCCTCGTCAAGGGTAATCGAGCTGCTGAACGGCATGGTAAGCCACCTCCAATCCGAATACCACGACGACTCCCCATCGGTGTCATTCTTTTGCCTCTCCGGCTTGTGCGACGGCGGCTTGAACGGGTTCAGCTTCTTCAACCACGGACTTTTCAACGATTTGGGTATCCCGAATTTGTGCCCCCCCGCCTTCGGTTTCGAGTCCGTCGGTACGGTTGCCGCCACCTGGTCGCTGGGGAAGCTGAAGAGCAGGCTGAGCAGCGCAAACAGCCCCAGGCAGACAAATATCAGCGATACATGTCTCGATCCCAACCTGGGCACCGGCCGCCCAAACAAGACAAGTTGTCGAGGCATGATTCAGAAAGTGTTTAATTCATTCGAGGTTTTGGAAGCAAAAGTGTTGTTGTCGAGCCAAGCCCGTCGTAGGCTGGGTACAGTTGGTGGCAGGTAGAGGCGCAAACGAGCGGAAGGAAAGGTTGGTCAACCAACTAGAAGAAGGATACACATTGAAAGGCACAAGAGAGGTAGGTAGCAAAGGTGACAGAAAAGATTCAGTGCATTGCGCTGAGATAATCCGTATCCGCCCAACTTGGCCAACAGTTCGTTTGCAGTAGTAGTAGTCGTCGTCGTCGTCGTCGTCGTCACCAATTCAGGAGGTTCTTGGGCAAGGTATCGATAAGAAAATCCAAGAAAACGCGGGCGCGACGTTGTTTTAATTAACCAACAGGGGTTTCCACGCAAACTCCACACAGTGTACAAAACCCACAAACTTGGCATTGCCCCTTAAAGAAGCCCAGGGTTAGGGTTTACTACTTTCTTCACAACAACATCAACTTTCCATTCAGTTCAAACCTAACAAATACAATGGGTATCATTCATTCCATCTCCCTAGCCAAATCCAACATCCTCTTCCTGAACCCCACACTCTCCTCCTCCTTCCTCCTAAACGCCACCATCAAATCCCTGTACTTTTGCTCCCAATCCACCGCCCCCCCTCCCCCTCCTGTCCCATCCTTCTTCTTCCTTTTCCAAGCCGCATGCATGACCTCCTCCTCCATACTGAAATCCCCCACCACGCTCCCATACCTAAGCTGCCAGTGAGTCTTGTACCTCGTCCGATCCTCCAGTTCCGCCAACTTTACCACCTTTAAGCTCTTCCTCGGCATCAAATACCCCCCCCCAGCCAACGCACTGAGATTGATCAAAAAGTCCAAATGACTCGACGCCGTGGTCCGAAGCCGGTCGAGGACAGCTTGGGTAAAAGCCCAGGCCTCATCCCCGGAGCAGGCGGGGATTTTGTTGCCGTTGGCGTCGAACCAGTCCGCGTTCATCAGGTCCGTCATGAAGAGGCCTTCGACTTCAGTCATGTTTGTTCTGTCCGCGGGGTCATACTGGGTGGGATTGGGTGCTGCTATCGGCGGTTGGTTGTTGGCAGTTGTTGGGTAACTCGCCACATGAACGGCTTGTGGTAGCAACTGCGGTTGTTGTTGTTGTTGTTGTTGTTGTTGTTGTTGTTGTTGTTGTTGTTGTTGTTGTTGTTGTTGTATTTGCTGCTGTTGTGCTTGTGATGAAGGCTCGGTAGTAGTCTGCCCATTAACCATGACTACTGGTGGTGGTGGTGGTGGTGTGGCAAGCCGCACCTCACCACCTACCCTCTCTGGAACCTGCAGTGACAGCCTGCTTCTTTTTGCCGGCCTCGAGTGCACCGACTCTACCGGTGACGGGTGGACTGGTGATGCCTGAATCGGACTCGGCATCGCCACCGCTGGCGATGTTGTTGTGAGAGGAGACGCAGTTAGCACACCCCAGTTTTTGATTGACGTTCGCGGGAGCAGCACACCGCCATTTCCATTTGATGCGCTGCCGCCTTCTTCCGGATTGGGAGAGGCTGACTTGAAGCCGCCCGGGGTAGCTGGAAAGGCAGAAAACGGCCCCTCCATATTCACAGGACGACTGTTTGGAGGACGACCCCTGACTCTCCCGGTGCCGTTAGCCCCGCCCCTCCTCCACGCTGATGAGACAACTTTGGCTCCATGGCGTCTGTGAGCATTTCTTCTCGAAGAAGGTGTGATGGCAGATTGTGGCTCGTCTGCCCAAAACGAAGCTCTGGACGACGGTGTGATGGCAGAGTAAGGGTACGTCGTCAATGGGGTCGCTGTCAACGGTGTTTGGACAAGATCGTGGGCAAACGTGGCGCCGGATGGGTTGAGCCTCGTTGGGTCTGGCGGAGGGGGAAACACAAAGACGCTTCCTCTTCGCGCGCCGATAAGAGGCTCCGCCGTCCAGGCACCGCCATTCTCGCCTTCATCCACCCGAGGTGATGGTCGCTGTGAGGGTGACTTTCCCAGGTCATCCTCCCCAGGTCTCCTCCGGCCCCTCTTGGGCTTGATGTGTGGCAACAAGGCCCGTAACGCCATGTCGTCCTCGGCCAAGACCCCTTCCCTGTCCAGCTCTGCAATCGGGACATTCTCGTCCGGTATCTCGGTCCAGTAGGGCGACCCTCTCTCCATGAGATACTCAAAGAAGGCATCCACATGCATCGACTTCATCCATCGTTTTAGTCTGGCGGCGTACTGCTGAATCTTCTGGCCGCTCTCGCCCTCACCCGGCGGATCAACCCCCAGCTTGATAGCCAACTCGGCCCATGTCTTGAGCTGTTTGGTGTCGAACTGTTTGATGAGATCAAACAAAAGAGATGCGCTGAAACTCTTGCCGCCGCTTTTGGGGAGGGCGCGAAACGCTTCCCGGAGAGCGGTCGTGTCTGTCCCAGGTGGCACACAGGGGTTGCAGTGAAGAATAAAATCGACATAAGCATCCTCGATATTAGCTGCGTTGACCTGTCTATCTGGCAATGGAGGGCGTGTTGCTGAGGGAGACAGAGTTGAAGTTGCCGATGGTGATGCCTCTTCTGAAGGGGGCAGGATGTCTGCGGGGGACTCGGTCGAGTCTTCGGTCGTTGCCATTGTATGATCCATGATGTATGTGTCCAAACCTCTCAGTTCATGGCCGAGATTGTAGGGATGCGTCCACAATATCAAATTGACAGGCCTTCTTCGCGGCGCATTCTCGATGCGACGTACTCCAATGCAGCAGCTGTTGTACTGGGCCTCCGGACTGCTGCAGAGTTGGAGGGGCTAATCAAATCAAAACAACAGCCTCATCTGCGCCTTGGGATGAAACGAAACGACAAGATGGATATCTGAGATGGAGGCAGATCAAGAGAATAAATGGCACAAAAAATAAAGAATGGGAATTAATGAGCTTACTCTCCACAAATCACAGCTCTTGCTCACTCATGAGGGCTCTGTCGAGGAAAGTGAGAGTGAGAAGTGTTCTTGATGGAGATTGATGGCGTCGTGGTTCAAACGGACAGGGGCAAGCACCTTCAGCCCACCCGTCCCACCACAACCCCCCATTGGGATTGGCGTCGAGCGCAACGGGTCTGAAAATAGAATTGCCAAGGCTGGGGAATTGAGCAAGAAACACTGTGAGGGGCACTGTGGTTTTCTCTGTTGTTGAACACACACACACACAGTCGTCACATGCAGCTGCCATTGGGGGGGCCGTTTCTCCCGGCAGTTGTGTGAGATGAAGCATGCATATCAACAACACCAGGTAAGGTACGAAGTACGGGTGGTGGTAAGCTGTGGAGGCTCAGGTTTGGGAGCAGAGTGAGACTGGAAGCTTGCGCCTTTGAGAGGGATATTAATTTTGGGTCTGTAGATTGAGATCGCGCAAATGATGACTCGGTAGTTTGCGTCTGGTCGAGAGGGGTTGAATGAAGCGCCAGTGAGCCTGGAGAGTGAAGATAGATAGGTAAGAGTGCGATGTTTGTCCATGATCATTGAAGACAGAATTCTGCATGAGAATGTCATCAAACAACCAGTCAGGCGCCTCTCTTTTCCAAATGCCGAATCGGGTATAAAAAGGAAAAAAGAACCCGGGCCCTCAAGCTTTCACATGATTCCCTCTCCCCCGGGCCGGCATGGGAGCGGCAGTGACGTCGCCATCGTCCGGGTTAAGCCGCCGCGCATTACCCCAGCTTGACACTTGTTAGCGTCCCGCATTTGATCGGACCTCGGCAGCCACCACACTATTCATACCTGACCACGAGGGAACAGGAATGAATGCCTTCACTAGTAAAAACTGACTGTTTATCTTATAAACCAAACCTGCCCATCCATCTGCCACCCTTCGCGCCGCCCTGTGATTGCTTCTCTTTGTTCTCTTTTACATACCCAAGCTACACCATCGCGCATAACATCGCGACCTCTCTCTCTTTTCCCTTTTGATACCCTCACGCACCCTCACCACCCTCACCACCACCACCATGTCCGCCCAATCCAAGCCCGTCCTCCCCCAAAACGACAATGTCGCCCACGCCCTCGCCGGCGCCGGAGGTGGCATCCTCTCCATGGCCCTGACGTATGTTCTCCGTCCCACCTCTCCCCATCCCATCACTAACGTCTTCCCCCCCTCCCCCCCCCCCAAAAAAATAGTTACCCCCTAATAACTCTCTCCACCCGCGCCCAAGTCGAATCCAAGCGCCCCGGCTCCGAAACCGCCTTCCTCGCCGCTGTCCAAAAAATCGTCGCCCGCGAAGGCGTCTCGGGCCTCTACTCGGGCCTCTCCTCCGCCCTCTTCGGCATCTCCGTCACAAACTTTGTCTACTACTACTGGTACGAGTGGACCCGCGCCTTCTTCGAAGCCGCCGCCGAAAAGTCGGGTCGCGCCTCCAAGAAGCTCACCACTGTCGAGTCCATGATCGCCGGCGCCATCGCCGGCTCCGCCACCGTTATTCTGACGAACCCCATCTGGGTCGTCAACACGCGCATGACCACCCGCAAGGCTGCCGCCACCGAAGATGGGGAAAAGAAGGATGACCTCGAGGCGCAAAAGGCGCGGAACAAGAAGCCGAGCACCATCGGGACGTTGTTGGCGTTGTTGAAGAAGGAGGGGCCGCAGGCGTTGTTTAGCGGGGTGGTGCCCGCTTTGGTGTTGGTTATCAACCCCATTTTGCAGTACACGCTGTTTGAGCAGATGAAGAATGCGGTGGAGAAGAAGAGGAGGATTACTCCCGGGGTTGCGTTTGTGCTGGGCGCGTTGGGCAAGTTGTTTGCTACTACGGTTACGTACCCTTACATCACCGTCAAGAGCCAGATGCACGTCGAGGGGGGCAAGAAGGAGGGTGTTACTGAGGCGCTGAAGAGGGTGGTGAGGGAGGAGGGATATGCTGGGCTTTACAAGGGTGAGTTATATGCCCATGAGGATCATATGGAACACGTTATAACGGCGGCTAACCGTGAAAATTAGGCATCGGTCCCAAGGTGAGCCAGAGCGTCATCACTGCTGCCTGCTTGTTTGCGCTCAAGGATGTGCTCTACGAGTACTCCGTTCGCCTCAGAGGCTCCATGGCGAGAAAGGCCCTTGCCTAAATTCGAGACTGGACAGAGAGTCTTTGGCATATGAAATCGATAACGGATTGACAAACATGGACAGAATACTTGGTTGCAAAACCATTTTGGAACAGTCATCACCATCTGCGGATGACACCTGCAAGAAGGGCTGTTGACAGCACCTTGTTGAGATGCGAGGGATTTGTACATATATTTGAAGACTACGTGTAACGCTACCATTAGTGCAAGAAAAGAGACGCCGTTCGAAACCTTTTGATCATTTCGTTCCCGCCCAAGTCTGTCTTGATTGCATCAAGCCTCACCAATCTCCTCTACCGTAGGAACAACCCACCACTCATGCCCCCCCTCCACCGCCTTGCCAATCTCAACCTTGAGTCCCAACTCGTTGACCCCCTTTTTATCCTCCCCCCTCTCCTCCAGTCTCCTCTTCAAAACCTCCACCACCACCGCAGCCCTATCAACCGCCACAATCTGCCCCTTCACCCCCCCAACCCACCTCTCAAAACACCCCACGCTAAAACTATCCTTCTCGCTCAGCCTCTCCATAACCTCCAACCCCCTACTCGCCTGCTCCAAGCTCAGACTCGCATCATCCAGCAACCTCCCCGTCTCCACCTGCCGCCTATCCGTCGCAGCCCTGTACACCTCCCAACTGGGCAGCTCCGGCATCCCAATCGCCGCAAAAGGCTTCATCCGCACATCATACCTCATCTCATCAGTACTGTACGGCCTCGGCGGCGCCACCACCAACCCCAACCTCCCCAACGCAGCATACAAGTTCGACAACGCATCCGCCATCTCCCAGGTGATAGCCGCATCCAAACTAGTCTGATACAAATACTGCCTCGACTTGTTAAACGCCGCCTCCTGCCCCGCCGACGGGCTAGCAGCCTGCTGCCCAGCCTCCCTGTGCTTGGTAAAAAAGCTGATCCGATCCACCAACCTCGCTCGGGATCTAGCCAGCTCGGATAGGTACCAGTACATCCCCCCCAGCTCGTCGGGCGCATAAATCTCCAGCTCGAACCCCAGCTGCACAATCCACTCCATCAGTCGCAACTTGTACAGATACGCCCAGCTCGACAAGGGGAGGGAATACGTCGGTCCTACTCCCCCGCCCCCATCTCCCGTAGGCGGATACACCAGCGGCGTCTCCTCGATTTGGTGCTGCAGCAGCTGATCAATCTGCTCAGCGTCCAGCTGGACCGTTTCCCAGTCTTGGATCGAGTGGCAGAGCGTTCGTCTGATTCGGCAGCGGTTCTGGCAAAAGGCGCGGAAGATGTCAAGGTAGGATTGGGCAGCGCGCTGGCGGAAGGTTTCCATTTGGTGGGCAAGGGCGTATCGCCAGTGGTGGGGGGCTTCGACGAGGTCGTTGGCTGGGTCGAGGAGTTTGCTTGCCGGGAGGACGACCAGACTCAAGTCATCGTCGATGACGTGGCGGATGGAGAGCTTGCCGAGGATGATCATGTCTTTGAACAAAAAGGACTGGAGCAAAGTGCGGATGTAGACGAGGGGTTGGGGTTTTTGGGATTGGAACGTCATGACAAAGTTCTGCTGGCGTCAATATCCAAGTAGGTTGAAGGGGTCAAAAGGGGTAAACTCACCAATAAACTCTGCGAATCGTGATAATTCAGCACATTCAACACATCAATCCCGTCCGCAAACAACTTCTTGAAGTGCTTGTACGTCTCCTCCGTGCTCAGCTTTACTATCGGCCTCGGCGGCATCGTACTCGCCAATCTCCTCTGAATCTTTGTGCTGAACGCCTCCGGTACCGGTGTCCCCAGATGCCTGGACTTGTAAATCATTTCCCACACAGCCTCCATCTGCGTCCATGGCAGGCTCAACGAATCAGGGTTACTCCTCAGCACAGACAGCTCTATCGCCCTCAAGAAGGCTGTCCGTAGTTCCAGCCTGAACCCCAACGCTTGCGCAAGCTGATCGCCAATCGTATGCCGAACGCTATGCACCAACCTCCGAGCAGCCATGAGTTCCTCGTTGATCTCGTCCAATTCAAACGAATCCAAGAGTGAGCGATGGTAAGTATTGGTGACGAAATCCTCTTCCTGTCCACAATTGTCAGCCACCCGCCCATCCCCTATCTCCCGCCCTCCTCAACCCCCCCCAAAAAAAAAAACTCACCTCATAATAATGCTCAAACTTGATCCGATCATTAATATACCAACAACACTTCACCACCCCCAAACAATAAGCCCTCAGCACAACATGCATCGTCTCCCCTTCCCCCACTGGTTTCCCCCTAATAAAATCCGCATCCCCCAAAACCATCGGCTCCGGCTCCAGCATCCGATCAATATACACATTCGTCAACAACGTCTGTGAAAGAGGATACCCCTGATACCAAGCCATCTCAAGACAGAACATCTGGTCAATAATCCCAATTACCTCCCCCGGACTCAACACCCTCGTCACATCATAATCCTCATCCAGGCTCTCCCCGGGAGCAAGACAGCCGCTGTCCATCTTTGGGTCCATGATCTATTTATTTCCTGTTAGCCCTCCCCCCACACTTGTCTCCCCTGCTCAAGAACGCACCTCTAAAGCGCCCACACTCTCAAACAAACTGAAAAACCCATCCTTGACTAATTCGCCCAGTTCCAACGCTGTCACTGTCAGCACTCCTTCTCGTGATATTTCATTTCATAAAAGGAAAACTCACCCCCAGCAGCAGCTCTAAACTTCGACGTCACGTCAAACGCCACGATCCCTTGCTGATCACCACCCCCCATGATAAAGTCCGGTGGTGGTGGTGATGGCGGTGGTAGTAGCTCCTCCTCGTAAGGCTGATACCCCTGACCCTGCTGCGCTCCAAAATCCCCAAACCCAAACAACCCTCCTCCTGCTGCTGCGTGGTGATGGTGAAAAGGTTGTTGCTGTGGGGTGTTGTTTGGTGGTGTTGTTGTCGTGCTGGTGGTGGTGGGGTTGAGGGATAAGTCGTTTAGTTCTATCCATTGTCCATCAGTAAATCCGCTTTACCAGATTAAAAGAAAAAAACGGACGGAAATATACCTACTTCTGGTAAGATTCTCCGGTTCAGAGTCTGATGTGTTGCTCATTGCGTGGGTTGTTGTCAAGCGTTAAAGTGAAGGTGGGAAAAATAAATCTTCTGGATGGGATGGATGGAATGCAAAGAAGGCAGAGAGAAGAAGTATGACTGGAGCCTCTCTGCCTGACTGCTTGCTGTAAGTTGATCCAATGAGAATTGCAGCCTTCTTTTGCATGGAGAAAAAAAAAAAAAGACAAGGCCCTGAGAAATGATAAAAAGGCAACGGATTTTTAGTTAGTTAGGTCTTGCGTCGTTAGTGGCGTATGACTTGCAGTTTGCGTCTACCCTGACTGTTGGGGGTAATGGTGCAGTATGAGGTGAGTGAGCTGTGGTGGTGGTGGTGTGCTAAAAGGCGGGTGACTGGGTGGATATGCTTGGGGCGCTTGACCACCCCTCTCTCCCATGGAACTAGGTTTGCTATCTGCTGCGGATGCCCGGACTTCCATATAAGTTTGACATAGGTAATGGAACGATACTCTCTGAATTGCAGAGTACATACAATCTAAGAAATTCTCTTGTAGTCTGCTGAAGAATGAGCTTCATGGGATTGGTGCTTGTAACATCACACCAAACAACAACAGTGACATCAACCTTCCATCCACCACCTTGATAGCTTCATAGGTCCAGGTATTTTTGCATTCCCCCCTTCACCCAACTATGATACAAGGCTCCAACCGGTCAGGCAGCGCAGTGCTTCCCATCTCTCGCTCCCAAAAGAACCGCACACATCACCTCCCCAAACCCCGTCTATACCATTGCCGTAGTGTGTCGAGTGTTGCGCTCCATCCCCTTCGGCGATTCCAACCCCCCTACACCGACTCCTTTCAAGCCATTTTCAATGTCGGGAATTTACTGGCCACCCTGAGCAGCACTCTCAACAGCAGCCGCAGCGTTAGCCTGCTCAAGGTTCTTAAGCTCGCCCTGCTTTCCGTTCTGTCCTCCCCCCCCAGTACCAATCAGCTATCCAATCCCTCTCGTTTCAACTCCTCAAGATGTGTGTGTGTACTCACCGACCACTTCGCAAACCTAATTTCAGAAACACCTCTGCGCTCAGCAGCAAGTCTCTTCTCCTCCTTCAAGCTGCGGCGCACAACCCGGGAGGCAACGGCCAGGTAGCGGTTGTAGCTGTTTGTTGCCCCAGTCAGCACAAATCTGTTCCCTTTATCCCTTTCCCAATCCAATTCCATCTCCAATCCCCCAATCTCGGTCGTTGTCGTCCACATCCCCCCTCCAGCTCCCTCCCCCACCGTCCCTCCCCAATTGATCACAAAAAAAAAAACGACTCACGTCAGGCCAGCGGCTTTCCACGCAAAGGTCATTTTGACGATTTGTTACGTTGCGACGTCGAGAAAGTAAAATAATCAGTCGGTCGGCGTGGATGCGGAATGGGTTGTCGAGAAGGTACAGGCGAGCGGATTAATGGACCTGAAAAGCTCCAACAAGCAATCAACCAAGCTGGTTCGTCGGGTGCAACCGAGAAGCTCCGCCGCCCGCCCCTCCCCTACCCGAGCTCCGGGTCACGTGATGGCCTTTTACATCATCTCATCACTACAACCACACAGCGCAATGAATGAGTTGTCTGTCGTAAAAGGGAGGCATCGTATATACCATGTTCACAAGTCATATACAAAAGAAACATTCACGGAAGCTTCAGTTTTAAACCAAAAATTTCAACCACCCCTCTCAAGTGCCCCTCCTCTCTTTTCTTTCTCTCCCATCTTTCAGGCGGGTATGTTAACAGTACAGGGCTTCTCTCTTTCTCATCACACATCTCTCTAACCTCACCCCTCTCACTCCAATGTATACTCTTCCCCAGCCTCCCCAGCTTGATTCGTAGGTCAGAGAACAAGGTAGGAAAGTGGGTTTTAAGTCTAGTGGTCACTATATGCACAAAAGGGTACCAATGCCGCAAGTCTACCAAACGGCAAACACCGAAGGACTGTTATACAGATTCTCTTTTCCAGTTCCGTTTTTGTGATCCCCGGATGTCAAATTTCTGCAACACCGCCGTTCCCGTTTATACCTGAAGGCCGAGGTCCTCGGCGAAGGGGAGCACGTGGAGGTCACCAACCGACGCCACCGAAGCCTTGCCCTCGAGGAGAGCCTTGGCAGCCTGTGAAAAGAGTTAGCAATACATCCAAAACCAGAGTTATGAGAGGAAAACCTACAGCCTTGAGCTTGTCACCAGTAACAGACTCAAAAGCCTTGAGAGTCTCGGCAACCTTGAGGGGAGAGCCGCCGTGGATCAGGTTGGCACCGGCGTGGACGATGCCAACACCGCCAACCTCGCTGCCGGAAAGGAGAGTGAACTTGGCCTTGGCAATAGCCTTGACCAAAACCTCCTGGGAGACACCGCTCTCAGCAACGCCCTTGAGCGCCTTGACGGCAGCCTCGGCAGTCTTCTTGACGGCCGCGGACTGGCCGTTGATCTGGATGACGAGGAGACCAGCATCAGAGTAGGCGTAGTTGGTGGCCTTGGCCTGGGCACCGGGGGCGGCAGCCTGGGACAGGAGGGAGAAGCCGGGAGACCACTTGATGGTGGACTCGCCGCCGAGGAGACCGGCAAGGACGGCAGTCTCGGGGCTGCTGGCACCGAGGGAGGCACCGGGGAAAGCGATAACAACCGAGTTCTGGCCGACGGCGGAGATGCGCTGCTCACCACCGTGGTACTTGGAGGCGACGTTGTTGAGGGAGCCGGAGCCCTGGGCCGGGACGGTCTTGAAGAAGGGCTCGATCCACTTTTGGAGGCCGTGCTCGCTGGCACCGTCGGAGACAACGGCGATGTTGGACTTGGAGTAGGCAACGGCGGCGAAGTCGGCAACGGCCTGCTCATTCAGGTAGGAGTCGATGGGTGTGCTTGGGGTGGGATAGAGAGGGGCACCGAGGCCAGAGTGGAAAGCGACGGCGTGGGCGGCATCGAGGGCAACGGCGGAGGCGTCCACCTTGGCCTGCTTCTGGTGAATGATATCCTTGACCTCCTCGTGGAACTCGTGAGCTGTTCAACCGTGTCAACAAAGCTGTTCCCTAGTCCAACCAAAAAGTCTATATTATAACGCACTGGTGTACCGCGTCTGCGAGACGACCTCGGCAAGGAGCTCGGTGAAGTAGGGGAGGTCCTCGCGGAGGAAGCTGGCTTGCAGCACAAGGGCCTCGCGGGTGTGGTAAGCAGTCAATTGACCGCCGAGGAGCTCGGCCTCACGGGTGATGCGGAGAGCAGAGCGCTTGTTGGTGTTCTGGAGGCCCAATACAAATTAGCTCATCGATGTCCCTGCCTTGCTGAATCGCGCCTCATGGCCACCACCACACCACTTGTCTCGTCCAAAAAAACCAAAAAAAAGGGGCCAACCTGCCTTGTAGGCAAACTCCTCCAGTCCAACCGTCAGTCCGGGGAGGGGCTCGTATCGGGTGCCGGCCTTTGCGACGACGGCGAGGCGGGTGGTCGGGCCATTGTCGTCTCGGGAAGCAACCTTGACGCCGGCGATGGTAGTGGGCTCATACGAGGCCTTGGGTGAGGCAGCAGCAGCGAAACCGCGGGCTCCCTGGCGCCCGAGGGCCAGCTTGCTGCCTCTCGACAGAGCCGATCTGCAGATCATGGTTGGGAGGGAGGGGTTGTCGTCAATTGACACTGATAGAGGTTCGCCGCAGCTTCGTGAAGGGAGCTGTGATACCAACAGCTAGTTCCGAAAATTCCCTGGGCGTCTCCCGGTATGACGGAAAAATTGGCTGTGCCGAGACCGTGGCACCCGGTCGCTGTGTACTTTTGGGGCGTAAACCCACAGTGCAGCCTTCCCTGAGGGGTCCGTTTGAGCCTGCGATGTTGACGTCGTGGGGTTTGGATGATATGAAATTAAACGTTGCCCCGAGGGTGGAAAACGCTTGAAAAAGGTATTACTGGGAATTTTCGATATTCAGATCTCTATTCTACTGCTCTGTTCATCTGTCCACCCCCTCTGGCCGTCACAAGCCAACATTTGAATGCATTACACCATTTCTCGAACCCAGTCTCTTTAGCAGCCTCTGCACCTGAGCTCAGCGTTGTAAGCAAGGAAGCGCAGGCTGTGATTGGCCCGTTTCAGAATCTGGAGCTGCCCCGCGAAGGCCGCGCCAAATTTGCCGTTCGGTCGTGACTCTGCGACTGCGGCTGGCAGCTGCTCAAAAATTGTCATTGAACTTTCTCCATCAAGCCCGAGTCCCCCACCACCCAAGCCATTTTCCCTTCCACGCTGCACCTTGTTCGAGGTCGAGGGCCTTCAATGACTTTCCGGTAGTATCTGTGGCCAGCTCTAGAGATAGTGAGAGGATCTCTAGAAGCCATTACAAACTAATCACCAACATTTCATCCTGATATATACGATACATCGCGCGCACCATCCCGCCATGTTGGTGGTGAGTACAGCCCCGCGATGTCATTCAAACCTCAAAGCGACGACCTCCATGAACTAACAATGTCATTGTCAGACCGCGCCTTTCGCAGAGTTTTGCACTCTGACCATCGACGAGATCTATGGCGAGCTGCCCTCGAGGATCTACGCATCGCTTCTCATGCGAGGCAGAAGCACGATCCAACAGCTCGCTGGTGACACCGGCATGAACGCGCGCCAGCTCCGTCACGGTCTCGCCCTTCTTTTGCAGCATAATTTGCTGCACTACCATCTCGATGCCGGGTCACCCCACTATTTCTACGAGGCCAATGTTGAACATGCTTACAACCTCGCGCGTACGGGGAAAATCCTTCAGATGGTCGAGGAGACCCATGGAGCGGCTGCCAAGGATGTGATGCAAACCATCATTCTGACCGGCTTAACACGAGTCGGCGATCTTGTGGATGCGTACCAGAATCGAATCGACAGGATGAACAGAATCAAGGAGAAGCTCAAGGCAGAGGAGGATCCATTCGGCAATGGCGTAGAGTCGCATGAAGTGAACGGCGAGCCCAAGCCCAAGCCAACCCCCCAATCCAGCAAATCGGACCCCTTGATCAGCAGCATCGCCGACCTGAACAAGATCATCTACAAGCTGGTTGAGGCCGAGCTACTTATTGGGGTTCACAAGACAAGCTTCGAGAGTCCCGAAGACCTGTTGGCGACCATCGAGTCCGACATCCAAAAGACATACCCTGGCGGTGAAGTCAAAGGAAACAAGGCCAAAGCCGAGTACAAGGACAAGGTGGCTGAGGCGTTGCGCAAAAACCGAAGCGAATCGAGATCCCTGAAGCGGAAACTGGAGCAGAATGGCTTGTCTGCAAAGCGACGCAAGCTGTTCGACGGTGCCGCTTCGGCCAATGGTACGCCTGATGGAGAGATGGACCTTGGTATCGATGTGAGTGACTGTCGTGGTTAGGTTGGTGACCATGGAGTTTTGCTGACTTTGTTTTAGCCACAACAAGTGATGTGTATCAACTACGAAAAGTGCCTTGTGGAGCTACGGAATCGTCGCCTCATGCACTATGCTGAGGAGGCCTTTGGACAGACGACTTCTTGGGTGTATGCCTCGCTTTTGAACCTTCTTAGCAAGGACATCTCTCGCTGCCGCGACGACTCAATCACCGATCATTATGAGAAGGATGAAGAGAAACCTGCGCCTGTTGTGGTCACGACATCACAGCTTCTGGACGTTCTGAAAACCAGCCTTGATCTTTCTGTGGGGCTCGGCCAAGTGGATGCCGACAAGATCTCAGTCACAGCCGCCGAGAAGATTGCAGAACTGCCGCCGAGGAAGAAGTTCTTCATTGACGTCCAAGCCGAAGCTGACGCCAATGCTAGCTCCGATGATGATGATGAAGGGGAGGATGTCAAGCCCGCGACAAATGGTGTTAAGGGGGTGAATGGGACCCATGTGACGAACGGCGTCAATGGGACGGCCAAACGGGTGGACCGCCGAACTCAGCTCCGGCAACACTTGTTGCTTCTATCAGAAAGCACGCAGGGCTTTTTGCGGCATTGTGGAGCGGAAGAATGGACGGTCGACTTTGAACCGTTGATGGCAGCCTTGCGACAGGCCGAAATCGATGCGACCATTGAGAATACGGTAGGCCGCGAGGGTGTTCGACTAGTGCGCATGCTGCGGGCCAAGGGCAAGCTGGACGAGAAGGCGATTATGAGCGTAGCTCTCATGCGAAAAGCCGACATGTCGAAAAAGCTGGCAGAGATGCACAAGTACGGTTTCGTTCAGACGCAAGAAGTGCCCAGGGAGGCCAAGGCAGACGTGAAGAAGTCATTCTTCCTCTGGTATTTCGACGGCACCATGGCGCTTGAGCGGATTCTCGACGTTTCGTACAAGACGATGATCCACTCCCTCCAAGTGCTCGATACGCTTCGGGAGAAGGACCAGCACGTCTTGTCCCTGATCAAGCGAAGCGACGTCAAGGGTCAAGAGGACGACAAATTGCGCAAGATCCATAAGGAGAAGCTCACTCAGTTTTTGAAGCTCGAGCGGATGTTACTTGGTCAGATTCAGCGTGTGGACGACCTGGTCGCCGTGCTGCGGGACTACTAATCGGGGGATGGAAGAGCAACACATATCATTCGATGGAGCTTTGTGCGATACCAGGTTCTAACTCATTTACATGGGCGGCACAAGGGGTAAAATTTCTGGAAAAGATACTGGCATTGGCAGGACATGTCTTTTTACACACAGCCAATTATAGACCTGCCAGTCTTGTTATGATAAACATAATAAAAACATTTATATATATCCTTGATTTGAGGACAAGTGAAGTGGGAATTGCCGATAAAGATAACGATAAGATGGGACAAGACGAGTCTGGGCACCGCTGTCGGAGCTAACGCAAGGCACATGGGTCGATGCGCCAGGGACTCGCGAGTCGCTGGGGACCAGAGCCGGGACCCGCCAGAAATTTTTCAAGAAGCGGGACGAAAACCTATCGGAGCGCCGTCATCGCGGATACACTTCGGAGAACTGCTTCTTTTTTTTTCCCTCTAGTAGTTCGTTGTCAATAGATCTCCGGCCGGTTGTCTGCTTTTTCTTCTGCCATTGCTGCCGCTGCTTGCTTCTTTCTACAGCAGCTATACAATAATTTCTATACCCCTCCATCCACCACCCCACACCTAAATCAACATGTCTCCCATTGCGGCTGGTGGCAGAGAGAAGGAGTCCAACCTGGCGAGGTTGTTGGGTTCCGGTATGTTTGACTGAGAGAGAGGTTATGGGAGTAGTAAACTGATCAATTGATTTGTGAATCAGGATCCGCCGGTATTGCCGAGTTGGCTATCTTCCATCCTGTGCGTTTATTATGAGTTCGCGGTTCTCGAGGATTGATGGTGGGGTTATTGAGGGTGGTGGGCTAACGAGAGGGATCATTATACGAGTTAGGTTGACACAATCGCGAAGAGACTGATGTCCAACGAGGGCAAGGTACTTTTTCCGTCTTTCTTACCCATCGTGTTGAGAATGATTGCTGACCCCAAAGAAAAGGTCTCGTCCGTCGCCAAGCTCAACACCGTCATCTTCAAGGACAAGGCCAACGCCTCCGCCGGCCGCAAGTTCGTCTCCCTTTTCCCTGGGCTGGGGTATGCTGCTGGGTACAAGGTTCTTCAGCGTGTGTACAAGTACGGTGGTCAGCCCGTGGCGAGGGATTACCTTGGTGCGCATTATGGCAAGGATTTCGAGAACGCGTTTGGCAAGAAGACTGGCAAGGCGATTATGCACTCGACTGCTGGTAGCTTGATTGGTATTGGCGAGATTGTGCTCTTGCCGTTGGATGTGCTCAAAATCAAGAGGCAGACCAACCCTGAGGCGTTCAGGGGGAGGGGTGTGCTCAAGATTGTGAAGGATGAGGGTTTTGGGCTTTACAGAGGGTGGGGGTGGACTGCTGCGAGAAACGCCCCTGGGTCGTTTGCTGTAAGCATTCTGTTCTCTTTTCCCCCTCCTGATGGAACATGACTAACGAGATGTCACATAGCTCTTTGGTGGTTCCGCCTTTGCGAAGGAATTTCTCTTTGGCCTCAACGACTACAACAAGGCGTCGTGGTTCCAGAACTTCATCGCCTCCATCGCCGGTGCTTCTGCGTCTCTTGTCGTTTCGGCCCCCCTCGATGTCATCAAGACCCGCATCCAAAACCGCAACTTTGACAACCCCGAGTCTGGCTTCCGCATCCTGACCAACATGGCCAAGAACGAGGGCGCCGGCGCCTTCTTCAAGGGTCTCGTGCCCAAGCTGCTCATGACCGGTCCCAAGCTGGTGTTTTCGTTCTGGCTTGCGCAGACGTTGATCCCTGCTTTTGATGCGGCTTTTGCGGGGAGGAAGGTCGAGGTTGAGAGGAAGTAAGGAGATGGAATAATGGGAAAGGGAAAGATAGAAAGAGGGCGGGGGGAACCATATGAGTGTATGATATGAATGGGAAGATACCAATGGCGGATCTTTTGGCAGGCGTTGATACACACGGAGGAAAAGGGGAGTGGAAAAATGGAAAGGCAAAGCAAGCGAGCAAAAAAAGGGTAGATAGACACACCGGGGATTTTTTTTGGCTTTTTTTGGCTGGGCTTTTTATATAACTCCTCTTTGATCAAAAAAATATGAAAATAACTCTCCGTATAATCATCGTGGGATATTGACAAAGGTCTCAAATTTCACATGCCGTTGAACCAATTGCACAAGATGGTAACTAAGATACTTTAAAATAACATAAACTTCCTACGGGGGGTATCTATTTCCTCTCAGCAAAGCAACTCCCCCTCCCACGCTTATGAATACCTCTCTCTCTTCCTCTCCAAAATCCAAAATTGGGTCTCATTCCCAAACACTCCCTCCCAACCCCATCTTCAACCTCCTCATCTCCTCCTCCTCCTCCTCCTGCATCCTTCTTCCTTCTTCTTCGTGCCTCTGTTCCCTTGCCATATCCCTCACCGCAGAATCAACATCCCACAACCCCCCTCCCACACCAAGGAAATCATCCAAATTCTGCAGCACATCATTCACCACATCCTGTGACTCCCCTTCCACTACCTCCTCCTCATCTTCAGTGACTATCTCAAGCTGGGAATCAAGCTGTGACTGCAGCAACACCTCCTCCTCCTCCTCCTCCTCCTCCTCCTCCTCCTCCTCCTCCTCCTCCTCCCCCCCTTCAACCCCAGCAGTTCTCCCCGAGTTGTTGTGTGAGTCTGCAAAAAAAACAAACCTCTCCGCCATGGCCTCCACCCCCGGACTGTCACACCCCTGCTGGCTCTCACTCGGCAACAACCTCTTCTGTGTATCTCGAAGTTTAGCCACCGGGTTGGCAAAGGTCGTGTGGCCGAGGCGTTTGGTAGCCACCTTTGCAAAGTGCTTGGAAAATTTCTCCGTTTCCGCTGTCGGAAGGTCAGATGACAAGGTTGATGGTGGTGGGGAGGAGGGTCGCGTTTTGGGGTGGGGGAAAGAGACTATTGGGGTGATGGGTGTGCTGGAGGGAGTGGTGGAGGGGTATTCAGCTGAGAAGTAGGGGGATGATGCTAGGTCTAATGCAGGGGGAGTTTCGCTCGGTAAAGGCGCAAAGGTGACGCGTTTCCTTTTCCGTGACATCGACGGGGTGGTGGTGGTTGACAGTGTTTGTCGGAGCAAGGACTTGGGTTTTATTGTATTAGGTGTCGGTCTCCGGCTGCTAGACGGCAGACCTGGAGACCAGGGGTTGGCGGTGGCGACTTGGAAAAGGAGTTGGGTGCTCCTTATAAGACCTGTGTTGTTCCTCGCTGAGGACATCCCGGATATCTTCCTTCTTTTGGCTGGTTGAGGGGAGGGGGTCATGAAATCCCTGAAGGACTTGGTAGAGAGGCCGAAACTGTTGGTATTCTCAGGGGTTCTCTGGGCGGGTTTGTTGGATTCGGGGGTTGATAGCTGGGCTATTGACGCTTGGGAGTTGTTGGTATCTGAAGGAAAAATTTGAGGTGGTGGTGTCTCGGGTCTTTGTAGGACGGCGCTGTTGGCAGGAGAAGAGAATGGAACAAAAGAGCGGATTTCGGGAGCTGGTGGAATTATCACCTGGAATTGAGAATCGCCTCTCGCCCAAGGACTTTGAGATACTGGTAGTTGACAAGAATCCGGAACTGTGAGGGCAGCAATTCTGCCGGGAACTGGCGTCTCGATATTGATAGCCAGTGGTAGTGATACTGCATCAGTTGCCCAGGGGCTTTGCTCAACCGATACCGGAGAAGAAGACCGATGTGATGAGATGGAAGCAGGCTCCCTTTCATGAGCAGTCTCCGTCACTTCCTGTGCCACCTCGGGTTTGGCCACCGTTTCGGTGTCAATGTCCATTTCTTCTACCTTACTCGCAGTATCAATCCCGGGCGCCTCTTTTGCAACTGTAGCTGGTGAATTTGGTTCGTCTCTGGCTTTCCCCGAGGTTTCCTTAGCGTGATCCAGTGCCATTTCTGGGGTTGCAATGCCAGATGAAGGTGACGATGCAGTTTCGTCAGATAGGCTAGAACAAGGCGCTGCGTGGATTGGCTCTTCCTGAACGGTGACAGCCTCAGCGCCCAACGTTATAGCAACGCTGTCTGTAGCTCCGCTCGATTCTGCACCTGGGTCCAAAACCCTTCGGATGGCGTTGAGTCCCTGTGAAGCCCGATGGGCAATTTCTGCCATCAGGCCGTTGACTGCGGGGACCAAGGAGCCAGGGGAAGTGATGGTCCTGGGTTCGGGTATGGGATCTGGCGCTGGTACAGAGACTACTTCCGATTCTAGCGCTGGCTTCGGTTGTGGTGCTGGTGTCGGTGCCAACACCGCCGGTTCAGAAACTTGGGGTTCTGGTACTCCTGGCTCTGGAATCTTGGGTTCAAAGACTTCTGGATCAAGTAACGCCGACACCAACATTATTGGTTGTCTAGACGGTTGTGGTGCATATTCTTCTGGTTCAGGCTTCAACGCCATGTTCAAAACTGTAACCTCCTCAGTCTCGCTAGCCTCCGCTGTCTCTTCATCTTCTTCATTTTCTTCAGGACCACTCTTGACCACATCATCATCAATTGTATCGTCTGCCAACATGCCAGCATTGGCCGTCACCGACATCTCCGCAACATGTTGTTCCGCCGCTGCAGCCTGCTCAGGTTCAGGCACCTTAGGCTCCTTCGCCCTAAGGAGCGTTGGTACGGGTGCTGAGTCAAGGGGTACAGTTAACTGTGAACTCTGGTTCGTGACGTTAGTGCCAGGTTTGGGCCACAACAGCCGTTTGGGAAACCCAAGACTGGCCGCGATATCCTGTGGCACCGACGCATACTCCTTCTCACACGTAACATTGCCCATGCTGACATCCTCGCGGTCTTCCTCGGCAAAAGATAGAGGGACCAGGGTAACACCGTCGATTTGCGAAGCCCTACTAGGACTGTCCGCTGCGCATTGCTTTGAATGTTCGACATGAGTCTCAAGTTGAACTTCTTGAGTGACGATTCGAGGCTCAGGCTCTGGCAGGTTACCCACTCCGTCATTGTTAGAAGAAGTTGGTGATGTAGGCTCCGATGGATTTTGGTCCTCCCGTGCAATGTCAACTGTTCCAGGTTCCACCGTTCGAATCTCCGATGATGCGTGGTTTGGTTGATTTCGCTTTTCACTTGAGTCATCATTGCTCGGTAAGACGCTGGAAAGTCTACTGCGCTTGCGAAGCGGTAGATCTCGTTGCTTCTGGCGCGTCTTGTGAAACCGAAAGCTGCCATCTGTTTGAGTGCTGCCTGGCAGTCTTTCAGTTGTTGTTGTCACCGCTGAATCAACATCGGCGGGTGTCCTGGTTGTGGAAGGCTCCTCGAGGGGCGGTTGGACAAGTAATGTTGGAGCTGGCGTACAGTTTTTGAGAGGGCTCCCTTGGAGCGGCTGCCTGAACGGAGAAGCTTTGCTTGATTCCCGAGATAAGTAAGTCTCCTCGAATAGTCTGATGGCGTGTGGCGAAAGATCAATGACCGGTAAAAACATTGCCTGCCCTGCCCCTGGTGTGTGAAGCTCTGGTTGCGGTGGCAGCTCCTCCTCTTGGACACTCGAATCCTTCAACCCAACGGTCTTCTTTTGGCGTATAGGCGTGACAATCAAGGGGGACTCGGGCGGAGGCGACAGCTCACTGGATGCGTCATCGTTAAGGATCTCCGGCGTGGGCACTTTCGAGGGCGTGCTGACGGGCTCGGTTTGAGACGGATAATAATTGGTAGGTGTCGCATTGACAGGTATCTCGGCAAGAACCCGATCTCTCCAGTCCTGCACCCTAATAAGGCTTTCCTCGTCGGCATCTTGCGTTGGCGCATGGTCAAGCTGTACAATGTTGCTTCGGGCGCTCGACAATTCAGAGGACTCGTAAGGGACAGGCGGCGGTTGAGGTTTAGTCGCAAGTTTCTTCGCAGTGGTTGGGCGCTTCCTCTTTGAAGATTTGCGCACGACTGATTTTGAGCGCCAGGGGTTGGTCCATCCAGAAGCCTTCGTGAAGGGGCCAGAAAGTGAGGCTGAGATCAAGTGAAGGCGCTTCCCTTGGAGATAGCGGCGTCCTTGTGCCTCTATTCGTTGCCGTCGTTCGGCCGGGCTTTCGTACTCGTCGTCGTCGGAGCCAATGTACAAGACATCTTCGGGCTCGTGGGTGGCTTCGCAATAGACGTCCTGATCGCCAAAGTGGTCGGGCTGGAGAAACCTACACTCCTGGTTGCCCTGTACCCAACCATTGGTCATTTTGAGTGGCGCCGGGTAATGATGATCTTGCGATGCAACATGGGTGAGGTTTAGGTTGAGATTATACGTGCCGATGTCGCTGGGGAGGGGGTGTATGTGGTCGGGGTGCAATTCGTGGCGGGTTAGGGTGTTGGGAATTGAAGCTGTTGTTGACAATGGCGCTGTTGCCAGGGCCCCAAAATAGGCCCCCAAAATCGGGGGAGTGGGGGACGTGCGTTGCAAACGCGTCTGCATTAATTGGTCGCGGTCGCGAAGTCACATGATTATAACCTTCCCTTAACTGGTTGGCTGTCATTGGCCAGAAGCTCTCCACTCCAGACGACCTTGCATGAGCCAGCAAAGACAAAAGGCATCCATCAATGGGCTACCAAGACATCTTGTCTATTTCCAATACCTTGTAAGCAATCCAATCATTGACTTATTTGTTGAACCATACATTCTCAACATATCACAAAGCCGTCGACCGCTCCCTCATTCATGTGGGCTTAGACAACTGGATGTCAATTCTTATCGATGCCTCGATTCAGTCCTTGTTCCCTACATCCCATTGATCTTGCTAGTCTTGCCATGCTTAATCAACAGTCCCAAACTTCACGACCGTAAAGAGCTGGCTACAGTGTTGCCACTGCTCTGCTGGTGCTTCCTTGATATAGCTTAGAGCTCTGAGTTGAAAGTGTGCTGTCATCATTTTGGATCCGATTCTTTCTAGCGTCCTGTACAGGATATTGAATTGTCAAATTCATATACGCAGGCTTTGCCCGTGTCTTTCTCCTGTCCTGTATGATAGAAAGCCTTGGTGGAATGCCAGATCTTGTAGATGTGTCCCAGTCACCATTCCGTTGATGCATGCACATCCTGGCAGTGGGCATGTCTCGTTCTGACAACTAAGCCCAGTTCGAGGCAACGTGGAATGCCCATTGGTGGGATATACCACGACAAACCATGTGTTGCACTTGGCTTTGCGTAGAGATGTACGGACAACAGGCTATCTGTCATACAGGCTCTTTATGGTTCACCTTTATTATCTATCAACTCCAATTCCACAAGCAGGAGTGGGCGATAGTGTTGGTTTATCCTGGCCCGACTTACTATAGGCTTTTGCTTGGAAGTGGACATAGAGTTATCTCATTCCTGCGATCTAAAGGTACCTTGCGTATCTTCCTCGATGTCTTTCAAAGTTTAGGCTGATCATGAGATAGAACGGCTCAGAGGCCTCACTGATAACGGGCAGATATTCACTTGACTTGCCGTTTCCGAGACGGTGGTTGGTCAGAACCGTGCTGATACCGTGCTTGAGGAGATGAAGGCACTGTCCAGGGTGTTGTGATCTGTGCCCACAATATCCTGCCCCAGACTTGGCTCCTCTGACAGATTTTCACCCTAAAAACTATCTACACTTGATCTTGGACTCTTCCCTTGGCTCTCATCTTACTACCATCATCGTTAGGTCGTTGGATTACTGCTTGGCTTCCGAAGTTTGGAATACACCATACATTCTACACCACAACAAACAAATCGGCTGTTTGCTGACCTTAAATCGCTTTATACTGCAACATCAAATCAGAACCTGCACACACAGACATCGATAGAGAGTCATGCAAGAGAAATACCTGGAACCAGACACCAAAGACAGACACCAAAGACAGGCACCGAGGGACATACCCCTGGACAGACACCAGGACCTTGACGCCTAGCCCCCTATCAGCTTATCATCGACGACCAAGCAATATCAACAGCCGACTAATCAACATCAATAGCCAGTATCAGGACCGCACTACCGCGCTAAGAAGTCCCATCTGAGGGTAAGCTCATCCAAGCCCTCATCACACAAAACGCTTGCAATCGTTCAATTTGGAGAGCGAAACCTCAGGTCGCCACTGTGGGCGAAAGACCAAGTGCTAACCCTCGCCCAGTTCTCGCACACAAACCCAAAGTAAGCCGGGTTAGCAGCTGCTGTTCTGCCATCCATCCCCGTCTGCAGACACCCTGTATTTTGGCTGAGCTTTGCGACTTTGGAATCTTGCGGAATTTTCTCCTACACTACTTGGGGCCCTGCGAACTTTTCTGTTCCCTCTGCCTTTTTTTTTTTTTCACCCACCACAATTCTCGAAATATCCACGTGCTCCGACCACAGACTACTTTTCCACCTCCAGAAAAGACCAAAGCCATAGATATGGCTTATATGAACTCTGACTCCGAGTCGGAAGCCGGCGGTCACCCCGGCTTCAGCCACTCCCACGGCGGCGGTGCGCCGCTCTACCCCCCCTCCCCCTCCCCCCAACCCACCAAGCCCTCGCCCATCGGCTCAGAGATGGCCAAGAAGAAGGCAGCGGAGAAGAAGCTCGCCGAAAAGGTTGAGCATGCCGAGAAGAACGGCAACCCAACCCCCGCCACCGAGGTGTTAACGACACCTTCGTCGACCTTGGCCGGGGGTACCTCCAGTCGTGAATCCTTGGTCTACAATGGCAGACCCAAGAAGAGCGCCGCCACCACTGATGCTCCCATCGTCGATCAGTTCGATCGACTTTCTTTGGCTCCGCCCCAACAGGTCGTCAAGACCACGAGCCAGATCTTCCGCGGGGCTGCTGCCAAGGTGTCGAAGAATTTCGAAGATGACGAGATCCATCATGATCACAAGGTTTGTTTATTTGCTCCCCCTTCAGTTCTGTGGCTTGGCACTAACCTCCTGCTAGGAAATGAGAAAGCAGTGTCGTTTGGTCTTGCGCCGCATCTGGGGACTTCGTGAAGGCCTGCACATGTTGCAAGATACTGCGGGTATCTCTGACGAGTTTTTGAAGCAACTAGACTACGACATCCAGGGCCTCATCAACTCCGTTTCTCAGATGATGGATGAGGGTGACAAGGTCGGCCTGGAGCTTCTTCGACTTATTGCCCTTGCTGAGTCGTGTGGAGATGAAGGCCGCAAGACTCAAGAGGACCTCCAGCGGTTCAAGAAAGAGCACGAGAGCATCGTCGAGGAGTACAAGTTCGCCAAGGAAGAGCTAAAGCAAGTCTTGACCGACAACAGGTTGGAAGTCCAGATGGCCCAGCAGAGGGTCAAGGAGCTGGAGGAGGAGCGCCTTACTCTTGACCAGGTTGTTGCGACCTACAAGAGTAAGAATGCCAGAGACTCGGAGATGATCCAGTTTCTCCGCGAGAAGCTCGAAAAGCTAGACATGGAGAACGGTTACCTGCGTGAGCAGGTTGAAGGCAAACGCAATCTCTGGATGCAGGTTCACACCGACGAAAAGGAGCGCGATGCTGCCCGAAACATCATCAAGCAGTCGTCGATGCTTGGAATGGGCCAGTCTCGCCCATTGTCACACCATGTCTCCCAAGTGAGCCTCCGTCCGGGCCCCCGGCATGGTCCGCAACATGATCAAGGCCTCCGATCTTTCCAGTCCTACAGCCAACTGCCGTCTGGCTTGTCTCCCAAGGACTCGCAGCTGATTCGGACTCCGCATGGCGGGACCTCCACGATACCTAACGGACCCCAGTCTTTGCAGAACGCTCATCTCAAGCAGATTACATCTGGCAACACAGCTTCTGCAAACAGAATCCTGAACAGTAAGGCCACTACTGCCGATAACTGGCGTCGCTCCACTCCGCGGGCTTCAGTCATCAGGGCCGATTTATCTGGCAGTCCGTCTGAACGCAATCCTGCTTCACCGTATGCTACCTTCTCGGACCTGGAGAGTCCTGCTGCGTTCAAGCAGACTGATGAAACGACATGGGCCAGAGAATTTGAAGATTTCTATAGCCTGATGCTTGGATTCTGCAACTCGCACTTCAAGCGTCTTCAGGTCAATCCCCAGATTGTTCACGCCAGCATCCAGACCAAGATACCGAGCTTGTACAACTACATGTGCACGGTCATCAACCCCGGGAGGCCGGAGGAAGGCCAAGGCTATGCCTTGTCTCTCTTGTGCGAGACCACTACGCGCCCCTACTACCTACTTCGCCTCATGCTACAGCACATTGTCAACCTGATCTTCACCACCGACGGCTGGACTGGATTCAGCAAGGCTGTCGATGAAGAGATGGAGAGTCTTGGTCAAGTCTTGGAGTGCAGCAAGAAGCTCCCAGAGCGCGATGCAGCCAGCAAACGTTTGGCCGAGCTTGTCGCCGAAATTGAGGCAAACAAGCAAGGACCAAACTTCAAGAATCGCAAGGTCATCGAGCACAACCAGATTCTGAGGAAGATGATCGCGCCTTTCATCAAGCTGGCCAAGGCCAACCAAGAGGCCATCTTGCACGACTTGTTTACCGTCACGCAGGCCGCCTGGGAGTTGTCGTCTAAGCTGCTCAAGGCGAAGCGCACGTTCCACTACGCCTTCAACGACACGGGTGCCAAATATTCAGAAGACGTCCATATGGTGGTTGAGACTCTTCTGAAGCCGGGGGATATGGCTCTCCGAAACTACAGGGTCAAGCTCTCGATCACGCCCATCGTCACGATGCGCAGTGATGAGAATCTTACCATCCGGGCCTCGCAGATTGTGAAGGCCAAAGTTTTGGTCATGCCCTAGGTTGATCTCGTCACTATTGTTTCCACCATGTGTATCTATCACTTTTGATTCCAGCAGTTCATGCGCCATTTCGTTCAATCTTTGCACTGGCAGCGCTTGATCAGAGACCATCAACCTCTAATTTCCCTTTTATTTTCGGCATCCCTTCGGCATCTCAGGTGGCTTTTTTTCGAGAGCCCAAGGTCTGCCTTGCTCCCCTTGGGCAATACACTTTGGTATTGTCCTTTGCATTGGCAAACTCCAAAACGCCCTGTCCGTTCGGACGAGGCACCAAAAAAAACTCACCACCCAACAAGTGTGGAAAAAGATGCTTTTCCGCCGACAACATACTCGCAACATTTTTATCCACAAGATTTCCTTTTTCTCAGCATGCACACCAGCAAGTTCTTGTTCAAGAAGAGGGTTCGAGGCTCAGCCACAGCATTCCTCACTCAACAACCAGAACCTGCAACTCCTGTGCAACATTTTTTCCCTTGCACCTTGCAAATTCGCAAGAGAAGGCGATTTCACTGGCGACCAATTTCGATTCCACAAGATGGAGAGAAAGGATCACCACACATTACTTATCCACACATACATCGATCCACTTAAGGGAGGGTGACGGGAGGGAGTTGGGGTTGGTTTCCTGGCTTTCTTTTCGGGTGATTGGATGGATGGGACAGATGGATAAATGGTGGAGATGGATAGAGATGGATAGATGGGTCGGTCTGCGCTTTTATGGGCAGGCGGTAGAGGCTTTTCATAGCAGTGTTTAGTATGTACTTGGTAGTATCTTGTGGTTCCTTGTGATGGGTGAGTGTGATGTCCGCCTTCTTTGTTATGAGTTGTCGAGTGAGTCAGATGAGGCGAGCTTGTCATCAGGTTCGGGATAGGTATCAGGCAGTTGATGTTGTGGTGTTGAGGTGTTACAAGTTCAACGCAGAGGCGGCTTATTCTGCCTGAATGTCAGTATGGGGACCATTGAATTTGGTGTATGTCGATGGCAAAGTGATAAAATGCGCCCCCAACTGGAATTGGGCGCATCGCCTTCCATTAGCCACCGATATGGACAAGACATGATAGTAACCTACCTAAGACTAGCGGCTAACCCGGCACACCGGAACCATCAATGACATGCATAGGTGCCATCCCTTAAGTTCATCGTGAAATACATTTGCCGCATAAGGCCGAATTGACTGCGCCGCAGTTGTGGTCACGCTGGTGAAGTTGTTAAGGCTTTGGTGCAGGTCACAACCCAAATCTTAACACTTATATACAGCCCCTGCCGGCCCCACAAATTGAGGCTGGAGTCTGCTGCGCCTGTCTACCCCCTTGGGGTACAGCCTCGGGCCAATGGTAATGTTCAAAGCACCAATAGGCAAGGCATCCAACGAGGGGAAATTCCAAAATGCTCACACCTGAACCCACTTGTGATCCAGATGCGGGGTTTACTTATAGTTGGTTAGAACTCCATGTATCTATCACAAGAGGGGTTATCCGGCAATTCATCCGAAGTCTTCACAAGACCCTGAAACTAACAGCAGACCGCAACTGCCTGCAGAGCAACAGACAGATAAACACCACCTGCTTTCATCATTGAGCAGAAAACACCCCCACTTGCCAGTCTTCTGCCAGCAATATCCTTTTCAGGTTCAAACTTTGGAGTAGAAATGGCCTCTTTACAACCAGAACCCCGTGGCCGCTCTCGAGCATCCTCAGCAGCCTCTTCTATCAGGTCCAACACCAGTGACACCAAAAGAAGCTTCTTCGGCTCTCTCAAAGACATAGTCAAGAGATCCTCCCGCTCACCCTCACCAAACCCAAACAAGATGTGCAACCCCTTCTTCACCAGCGCGGCGACAGTGACGGCGAACGACATGGCAGCCGGAGCCCCGTTGTCAGAAGCACCACCCCCCTACACGGCCCAGCCCCCTCAGCCCAACCCATCGATCTCCATCGACAAACCCACCACCAACTCCCAACACCGGACCCCCTCCCCCTCCCCCTCAGCAACGTCCATCCTCTCCACCCCGGAAGACCCTTATGCCTTCCTCTCCATGTTCGACACCATCTTTCTGATTGACGACTCAGGGTCAATGTCCTCCCAAAACAGGTGGAAAGAAACCAAATCAGCCCTGCAAGCCATCGCACCTATTTGCACCGCCCACGACAGCGACGGGGTAGACGTCTACTTCCTCAACTCCAAAAACCCCGCGCACCCCTCCACGGGGTTTATAGGGAGGAAAACAGCGCAGTCGATCAACCAGCTGTTTAGCGACGTGCACCCCACAGGATGGACACCCACCGGTTCAAGAATCAGGAGCATTCTCGGTCCGTATGTCAAGAGATATGTCGAGATGGTGAAGAGGGGTGTGGACCCGGATAACACAGGGCTTAAGCCGGTGAATGTGATTGTGATTACGGACGGGGCGGCGAGCGATGACCCGGAGGGGGTGATTGTCAACCTGGCGAGGAAGCTGGACGAGGTTGAGGCGCCGAGTCACCAGGTCGGGATACAGTTTTTTCAGGTTGGGGATGATGGGGAGGCGGGGAGGGCGCTGAGGGAGTTGGATGATGGGTTGAGGGGGGTGAGGGATATGGTTGATACTGTGAGCTTTGATCAGAGGAGCAGCTGGGCGGATGGGGGGGGGAGGGTGTTGAGTGCCGAGGGGATTTTGAAGACGGTGCTGGGGGCGGTGGTGAAGAGGTTGGATCGGAGGGTTGTGGGGGAGAGGCAGGGGGGGTTGTTGGCGCCTAGGAGTTAGATGATATTTTTACTTTTAGGTTGGGGTTGAATTCAGTGGTTGTGTTTAACATGCGTGTTTTCTTCTTGGAAAAAGTCATCTTAGACAGTGGGTTGGGGTTTATGGCTGGTTGTGTGTGTGTGTGTGTGTGTGGGCGGCAGCGGTGATTTTATGGAATCATGAGGGTAACAACAAGACCTGAGGAGGGGAAACTAGAAAGGGGCGGTTTATATGATACCTGTTGACTGATATATTCTGCTTATTTTCTTGACATGTTTTCTGAGTAGCTCGCGGCAGCTGAGATTCAACAACGGAGTACCTTATCTGATTTATTACTGTATTTTAATCACGGTTCAAGTTCTCTTTTCTGTGTGTTGCAAATCAGGTGCCAGAAGTAGTGATTACATCTGTGCGGCTTGTGCTTTGTTGAGATGGCTTGGGGATGGGAGATATGCTTTTTTTCTTAGGGAGGGGGGAACGATGGGGGTGTAGGTTGGCCGGTGTGTGGTGTTTGAGGTGGATGGGAAGGTTCCATGTGCCACCTGCCTACCCACCCGCTCGCTCTGTTGGGCTGGTTGTTTGTTGGGCTGGTTATTGTGAGTTGGTGTTATATGGCGTTGCGCGATAGGCGTTTACGCCATCTGCTCGTGTTTTACATAGCCAGTTGAGCACACTTAGACGACCATGTTTTAGTTACGCCTCCATTCAGCCACACCAAAGATTACCACAACCATATGACGATGCTGTTGTGGGGTTCGGGGGGTTGAAGTCCCCGGGGATGGGGTTGTTGCTTTGGGGAAGGGTATGGAAGGTGATCTTGACAGGAGGACACACTGTGCTCAAGTGAGCTTCCGGCAAGGTCTGATGGAACTACTGGCGGGACTGCCCGGCTGCACTAGTGATTCCTTCCATCTGAGCCAGAAGGTTACAGGTGGCATGGCCAAAGCAAAGTTGGACGGGAGGGCAGCTGGTTGAGTCGTCTTTTGCAAGATGGCCGGATATGTAACCAGTTCACTAACAAATCACCAACAACAGTACCATCCATCAGCACTTCAATAGTCGATATTCAACCGCCGCAAACATGAATTGGCGTGCCCGTGCATCGCTAATCCAAAGCCCGACTGGAGAAAGTCAATGGTGTGATTGCATTCCTCCCCCAGAAATAAATTGTTGGAGCAACTGTTGCTACTGCCAGGTAAGCTTCTCCTGTACCCATATCCTTTTCCGGCACCAGTCTTGAGTGACGCATGGATCAGAAAATCAAAGTGGATGGGATCGATTTCAAGGGTATCCCGTGGTGCCTGGATCGCGGCAGCGGGGATCAATACTCCGATTGGAGTACTTGCTACCTGAATCTGGCGGTAGATCCGAACGACATCATGAGGCATCCGAGTTCTTCACCAAATTTCGCCCACTATTATATCAATCCTGTGCGGCCCATACTTCCGCCTCCTTGGGACCCCTACGGTTACGGTGCGTCTCGCAATCGCTTGGTCTCTACAACTCAGCCTGCACCATGGGGGCAGCCGACCCAGACGAATAACTCGGCGGCCACTGATACCAATACGCAGCAAGGTCAGAATCCCGCAGATCGGCACAAGACGTGTGAATGTTCCCTGGATGATCATGAAAAATTATTTTGCGCAAAAAAGGACGTCAAATGCAATACTATCCCCCTGCCCGCCCGCGCGTCGGAATACGATGGTGAAATATTTTATGATACTTGTCACCCGCCTACATCGTGCAGTGAGCAGAGAGAAGAGTGGAACGCCCAGCCTGGACTGGGAGCCCGGACATGTGAATGTATCGAAAAGGCCAATGGACAAAAACGGGCCTGGTGCAAAAAATCTCGCTTCCAGTGCACTTGGATTCCCACGAACGCGAGAGGTAATGTGATATTGCCAAATGTGTCGCCAGTGGCCGGTACGGAGAGTTTGGCTCCCCTCTTGGCGCTTCGTTTCACTGATCATAGGCTTAAAATAGACATGCAGTTCCAGTAAACACGAGTACCAGTTACAACACCCGGAAACGATTGACTGAGCATAGGCTAGGACGGGATCCACTCCTCGGATGAAGATGCCAAAGTTGGCTGGTTCTGGACGAAGGATAGCGGGTTTTTTTCCTTTTCTTCGTTTGATCGGAATGTGGTGGTAGAAGCGGAACACATTTTGTCATTGTTTAAAGGGGTTGGTGGACTAGAACAGATAGTAATAGAAAAGTATGAATATTGGTGAAACAAATATCAAAAGGCCTATTACCATATCTTGTTTGATCCCAAAGCCTCTTGTGGGGTGTGTGTGTAGGATGTCATCCTCGTGCTCCTCGCGATGCTTAGAATAATAATGAGGGTTGCTTATCAGGATCACAAGCTTGGGCAGATCTGACTTTGTGCAAATGGTATTTACTTGTCAGGATTCGCGGTCATGTATGTAGCCCAGCAAGAATTTGTTCATTTAAGATGATATTTGATTTTTTGTTGGGCCTTCTTTCAAGTTCTCCTGGGCCTGATTTGTATCAATACTCAGCTCTCCTGTCATAACCAGAGGAATCCAGACCTCAACGACATGTACCTATCCTACTATCTGTCACCCCACGCCATCCAATTCCTGAGCCGTGTGGGCTAGACTGTATCAATAGAGTCTAGTCTCGTCTGTTTTGTTCCAGTTTAATCCGAAACTTTCTCCTCCTCATCATAATCAACCGTTGTTTCAGAGTGCCGGCGAACAGTGACTAACTCGAGGAGCTTGGCGCACAGCAAGCTCAGGAAGGCTCCCAGTACAAGAGCATCAGCCATACGCCCGTCAATACCGAGTAGATGGTTGCTATAAGGCCGAAGTCTGCCCAGCACCGAGGCTTTTGTACGAGATGATAAACTCCTGTGAATGAGTAGACCAAGACGGCGGAGATGCAGGCTTCTGAGCTTGGATGTTGGAGATCCTGAGGCAGATAGCCTGATACTGCAGACTGGGTAAGTCACTCGTGATATGGACTGGATCCGAGAGCTTGCCCTGTCAGGTTGTTAGTCGATAGGCAATCACGCAAGGCTTTGAGATACCAACCTGTTGATGGATGAAAGTTGACTATCACAAAAGCCGAAAGTTTTCCTGCGAACATTGTGCTCCAGTCGGTAATGAGGGCAGAGATATCCGTGCTGTGGTGGTGCATCTCGGATCGAGATTGATGCATTCTGCCCGACAGCTGGAAAAAGTAATGGGAATGTCGCTATGGAGCGGCGCCCTTGGGCAATGTCTCCAAGGTGGAAGCTTTCCTTTCATGCTGGGAGCTGCTGAGGTATAGTCCGCTGCAGAGTCACAGAAACAAGAGTCAACAGGAGTAGCGCCCTTGTTTTGACGGTTGTTGAATGGATGCGAAGAAATCCCATGCGGCAACGCAACATTCATGTCCATCGCTTCCCCAGCATTGTTGCTAGACATATCCGCGATGATATCGCGGGGTTCTTCGCTTGCAGGTTGTGTTGTCGTTTAAGAACGAGTGGCGGGAGGTTGTGTGTTGGGAAATCGTCTTCAAGTGATATCCTACACGGCAGAATTAGAAAACTCCCTTTTCAGCGAACGAAGCAATAAACATGCAAATCAAAAGGCACTGTGGCCTCTGATTTAGCTCGTTCCATGATAGCTGCCCTGTGAAGTTTGGCGCAAAGGGTAATATGAATCCCAAAATGGTTGAAGTCGTGCCAGCTGGTCCAAGAATATGTTGGCTGGTGTTTTGTTTTCTGAACGAAATGCCTGTTGCGTGGAGAACGGCGGGAAGCGAAACTAAAGCAACCGATTGATGTTGAACACCACGCACAGATAGAGAAGGTTAGGAAGAGGTTTGACAGCAGGTTCCTAGATGATCCCCGCACATTGATGCGGCATCCCATTTTCTGACAGCCTCGTCTGCATTACAAAGAGGGGTCTCTGAGAGTTGACCGCTTCTGTTCCTACTGTGAATGCTCGCGAAATTGTTCGAGTTCAATCTGTTCTGCTGTACCTCAATTCCCCTAGTCTTCAGCAACATCTACCCTCTCCCCACCTGAATACTCTTTTACTTTCTTCGGGTTGTACACCATCTTGCCCAAATACTGGCAACCGATGACCTCCCAGCATAAGTCGAAGGAGGCCCCCGGGGAATATGGCCGACGTGACTACCTGTCAGCTTCCGAGTTGGATTTCGAAAGGTAAGCCCCAGATTTCAAACCCAAATTTACACCCGATAAGCAGGCCTAACATGTGTGTAGTATCGCGGGTTACCTTAAGCTCTCGGATGATGTTGAGAAATCAGACGAGGCCAACAAGCCCGACTTCCCGGTTAGCACCGACCTCCCGGTCAACGACAATCAATTTACGTTTGCTCCAGGCCAACTTAGCAAGCTTTTCGACTCCAAAAGCCTATCCGACTTGTACAAGTTGGGTGGTCTCGCGGTTTCCGGAGGTGCATCACTCTCCTAACCGGCAACGGGCCCCTCTCACCGTGGCATGACGATCGTCCCATACGACAATATCCCCAACTCCCACGGGTTGGGGAGATCAAATTTCCATGTGCAGGGTGGGAAAGCCGAGAATTGGTTATCTTCCACGGGGACACAGGGTCTGATTAGTGAAAGGGACTGCTCCATCCGGCCTTCAACCGCCGGGTTTCGACTCTCTCGGAAACCGGCGGCAGCACGACACAACCATTCGCAACGGCATATGGGAGCAGACGAATGACCATAAACGTTTCGTTCACAAATCCTCTGCTGCGAGCTCACCTCCAATCAATGAGACAGCCAAACCTGGGAGCACAACTCAAGGCAACCTCTCCATATGGCGACCACAAAATCTCGCAGCATTAGAGAGTGCCCAATGGGTAGCACGAATCACGAGCACCGAAACACTACACCTGGACGCCATGCCCAAACTTCTCCTACCCTTCGTGCTCTTTAGCCTTTTACCCTCAGCCTCTGCACAGCAAGAACAAGCAATTGCGACACGCCAGCAAGCTTTCTTCGGTAGTTCTGCCATGGTCGCATTCATCTCGTCCGTACTCTCCCTTCAGCTCGACCAGCTCGATGATCCCCAAAAAGCAAAACTGGTCAAGGTGGTTCTTCGTGTGGCTGGCCCAACATTTCTTTCAGTTATTGCGGTTGGATGCTCATTTTACTGTCTCTCTGATAGAGACAAAAAGAAACCGGTTCCTAACCGTCATCTGCAGTCTAGGCCCCATTCTCTGGATGTTCCTGAAACGCAACCCTACATCTGGGGCGCTCCAGAACGGGGATGAGGGTGCTGGTGCTTGGATCGATGATGCAACTTTGGTTGGTGTCGTGGCTGTTGTCGCTGGTATCTTGAATGCAGAGCGTAGTCTCTTCGTGAGGGATGACTTGGAGGGGGGCAACCACCCCGTCCTCCCTGAATTGGAGTCCGGCGGTTGGGACGGTGCCGGCATCAACAGGAGCGGCGTTGGCCATCAGCCAGGAGTAGATGGGGGTGCCGAGATTACGTCCATAAACTGATGGTAGTTGAGCATGACTATCAGGTAGATGACGAGCAGTGATATATGTGGGGGCAGGCTTTGGATATTCGCGATAGGGGTCTTTATTCGGCGCTGGGTCCAAGTCATTTGTATATACTGTTCTAGCTTTACTCTACTTAGATACCTCTTACGATTTTATTGAGAGGATTATACCAAGCTCACAGGAGAAGATGTAGAGCCAGTGACGGTTTTTCTGGCCCGGACGACAAAGGTGATGCGTGGATTATCAAGCTGTATTTCTTTGGCTTGGTATCTGTTGGGGTGGGAATATCGAATGCGGAATTTGGACTTTTTGGACATATTACGGCTGCTTTCGCGAATGGCGAAGAGACCAGAAGCGATGATGTTGATGGCACAGGTGAGACCAGCCGCATTCTTCGCAACGACAAAGAGAGTCAGCAAACACACCCTAGTGACAACAATCCTTGTTTCACCGAGTCTGGCTTCATGTCCGTCGCTATGCAGACTCTGGCGGGTACGAGTGGGTGAAAACGCAGGAATGGTTTTGAGGTTGAAGAGAACTTGCGGGTCTCTCATCCTGAGATTACGTTTCATACGAAACACCGAATTTGATGAATAGAAAGAGAATATGGTCAGCTTGATATGAAATGTAAACCGCCGAGTTCCAACACCGCTCCAAGTGATAGCGAGGAACCAAAGACATCAAAAGAAGAGGTGGTCATAGCTCCTAGCTTCAACGGAAGGTCTTGGCGTTACTTAGGTCGCTTTCATGACCCACCACAAGCTCCATCGAATCTCTTCCCCACCACAGCTTTCTGTGGTTCGATCTCTCAAAGAAAGCCAACATCAGACAACCTCCTTGCCCTGCCATTGACAACTTCACCAACCGTCGCACTCATGAGGCCATCCTTATCAGGTGTCGCGGCATCCAAGTCGTTCACCTGCCTCCCATGTCTCCTCCGAACCTCAACCAGAAACAGCTTCCAGCGCCCCGTCCTCACCTACACAGAAAGAACCACCCCCAAGTTATCACCAGCGCAATTCTCCAACAGCGCCCGACAGCTCCACGCCCAAGAAGCCCCCGACCAAACCGCCGCTTTCAACACAGCCGCCTCCCTCCGCCCAACCACAGCCCCTAAACCCCTCCTCGATATTAAGCACATCCGCCTCAACCCCGACCTCTACTCCCAAAACTGCATCGACAGAAACTATAAATCCCTCGCCGAATACCCCCACAAGATCAATGCCTTGTTTGCGGAATGGCAAGCTCAGCAAAAAGCCGGCCGCGCCCTCAGGGAAAGGGGAAATATTCTCCGCCGCCGGTTGGCTGGTCCCGGCGGCACCTCCCGTGACGATCCCCGCGAGATTATTGACGAGTTTGGTGACATGAGTCGGGAGGAGATTTTGGAGGAGGCGCGGAAAGTAAAGGCTGGTTTGGCGGGGATTGAGGAGACGGAGGGGAAGCTGCAGGCTGAGATGGAAAGATTGGCGCTGGCGATCCCGAATTTGACGAGTGATGAGACGCCCCGCGGGACGGAGCCGGAAGTCATGAGTTATATCAACAATCACCCCGAGCCTGAGCCGGCGTTGTCGGATAGAGTGTGGAGGAGTCATGTGCATGTTGGTGCGGAATTGGGACTTTTGGACTTTGCCGGGGCGGCGTCTTCTTCTGGGTGGGGCTGGTATTACCTTTTGGATGAGGCGGCGGATTTGGAACAGGCCTTGATCAGCTATGCTTTGGCTACGGCTACACGGGCAGGGTGGAGGCAGGTCTCCCCTCCGAGCGTGGTGTATGGGCATATTGCTGCTGCTTGTGGGTTTCAGCCGAGGGACGCGAATGGGGAGACGCAGATTTACGCTATTGCTCAGTCGAGGGAGGATGCGGCGAGGGGGAAGCCGGAGTTGGTGCTGGCTGGGACGGCGGAGATTCCATTGGCCGGGATGAAGGCTGATACTGTGCTGGACGAGGCTGATTTGCCATTGAAGAGGGTAGCAGTTTCACGATGCTACAGGGCGGAAGCGGGGGCTAGAGGGAGTGAGACGAAGGGGCTTTACAGGGTGCACGAGTTCACAAAGGTGGAGATGTTTTCTTGGACGCTGCCGGATCAGGTCGAGACGGAGGAGATCTTTGACGAGATGATTGATCTCCAGACGGAAATCTTGGGCGGGCTAGGGCTACACTGCCGGGTCTTGGAGATGCCCACTGCTGATTTGGGGGCGTCGGCTACGAGAAAGTGTGATATTGAGGCGTTCTTCCCGTCCAGAAGGGAGCGGAATGATGGCTGGGGAGAGGTTACGAGCGCCAGTATTTGCACCGACTACCAGACTAGGAGGTTGGCGACTAGACTCAAGACCAAGGAGGGGAAGCTGGTGTATCCTTGGACTGTCAACGGGACTGCTCTTGCTGTTCCGAGAGTTTTGGCGGCGATTTTGGAGAACGGGTGGAATGAGTCGGAGAAGAGTGTTTTGATCCCTGAAGTGTTGCGACCTTGGATGGATGGGAGAGAGAAGATTGGGCCGAGGCACCGGATGAATTAGGAAAGGAGGGTTCTCAAGGTCAAGGTTGGGGAAAACAATGGCATTGCAGGAGGAGGTTTTCTGTATTACTGCCCGCATCACTAGTGTGTACTTGTACTTTGTATTGTTAAATGTGGGGGAATGAACCTGATGTTGATGATCATGGCGTGTGTCTCGATGTTCTGAGTTGTGGGTGTTTGGTGTTTTGGTTTCTGGATCATTCTTTCAAGCGGCTTGCGTTTTTCGGTGTTCGGATGCAAGGGGTTTTGCCTGATGTTGGCTCAGCAACATTGAGAAGGGAAACTGACAGGAGAAAGGAGCAAAGGAAATGCAGGCAGGCCCAAACCGATCAAGAGTGGGCTTTGCTAGACCTCTTTGTCTGGGTTTGAAGTGTTTCTGCTTCTGCAGTGTTTGACAGTCCGGATTTTGTGGGGAAATCAGTTTGGTTTTGCTTTGGCAAATGGTTCGGGTATGCTTGATGCAGATTCTGCGCTGACAGCTGAGAGCAGGTATAAAGCAGTGGTGACTCTGCTCCTTGCTCGTCAACATTTTCTTCATTCTTTCCAACATCGAAGTTTGGTCTCATTGGAATATCCGTCTACTCATCCTATATATACCTATCCATTTCACCACGATTCTGTCTCAGAAAGACAGATGTCAACGAACCAGTTCCTTCATCAACCACCTCACAGTAATTGGTCACGAGCACGTCTTTGCACCGTTCGACCGCTTTCTTCATCGGCTACAACAGAAGACAAACCACAGTTGAGAGCGCCAGTGCAGAACCTTTTGCTTCTCCTCGAGTCCTTCCACCTACTCTTGGATTTCACGCCAATCAGCAGCACGTCAACTGAGCGGCACCTACCCATGAGGATGCACCATGACTCCCTGGTGTACCTCACTTGGGTTTGCCGTCTTCCAGGGTATTCCACCATCCCGATGTCAGCTCCTGTACATTTTGGGCATGGCGTTGTGCCAACCATATCTTCATGTAGAAGGAATCTCAAGTGGGGGCGATAAGCACTAGTCCATTTCTAGGAGAGCAACAGACTGTGCGACAGAGCCGTCTTTTCAACCAAGATCAAGACAGATCAGTTCCTCTTGTCGAATACAAGGTCGGGTCAATTCTCTATCAGTTAGCACATCCTCCAGTCTTTTCTACCAGTTGCGTGGTTAGTCTTTTATATATATTTCACCATCATGTCCTCCCTTCAAGATCCTCCATCTACGAAGGGCACCTACCTACTAACCTTCTTCCTACCAGCTCTAGATCCATGGGCTTATGATTATGGACGAGACGGAGGCAGGAATCAGCGGCTTTATGTCCGGAAACCCGAAGTTTGGGCAGAGATACAGGGCGTCTGTTCTGTTCATTCTTTGGAGTTTTCTAAAAAAGATTGCACGTCACTCTACCTCACCTACCTAGGCTAGTGCTTTGACCAAACGATCCCGATACCTAACACTGCAGGGCTTTTGGTTGGAGAGCCGGGAGCCTTCGTGCTTTTGAGCTGGAAAGCAACGAAGCAGAGGACTCCGTGGTGCTGTTCCCTTCATCTTGGTGCTGTCTCAACCCGCAGCTTACTACCCTGAAGAAGAAGGGACGTGAAGACTGGTGTGTGTCCTGAACAATGATCTCGACGGTCTTCCATCAAACTTGAAGGTTCAAGTAGTCAGATTAGCTAACCTTCTTGTTGTTGACAGTCTTTCTACTCAAGACCGCCAAACCCGACGGCTTCCGTCTGGTCACCTCGTCGTCTTCATCGTCTTGACATTTCGGATCTTCAAAGATCGGCGTCAAGAATCTTTGATGCCATCATTGATCAAAGCCAGATGGTAGATGGCACTAGACGAACCAAGAATGGCACCAAGCAGAGTGTATACGTAGAAAACCTTTCCGACGTCCGACTTAGTGTCTTGTCTCAGGTTGTTTAGACATCATATAGCCCCATACCTACCCTACCTTACCTGCTGCGGTTTGACCTTTGGGGCACGGCTCGGATTATCACCTCCTGGATCCGAACCTGTATATTTACACTTCCGCTCCTCCGCCAAAGAATCTGGAAGATCACTGCGTTGCTGTCCCACAAAACCCGAGAAACCCCCCAATACAATTCGTACGTCTTTTGTTCTTGTCAATATACCACATCATTACGCATTATTCGGGGACACCTATGGATTTCTGCAACAAATGGTAGCTGCGACTTATTTAGACTTCATTCTTTTGGCAACGACATACCGAACAGCACTCTGACAGCAACTTTAGGCCTTTTATTGTCACAAAGCAGGGAATTTTGCTACTGATCTAATTCATGAGATGCCTTGTCATTCTCACCTTTAGTTTCTATATATATAATTACCTACTTTACCAACTTCCCGTTCGTCTTTACCTTGGTGTCTTTTACTCACCACCCAAGCCGGCAACTGGAACCTCGCAAAGACGACACCTTATCGTCGCCGGCTCTCATACGAGGACGGCAAAAACATCTGGGCCACTCAGAGACCCGATCACATATTCAGATGCGGCAGCAAGAGGTTCTTGCAGTTGTCGAATGCATGGTACGCCGCCCAGTACCTAATGATTTGCGCTCTACCTGTGGACATATCAGCTAACTGGCTCACAATGGAATAGATGTTCGACGTGCCGGAGCCCTGTTTGAGCTCATGTCTAATATCCCTACACCTTCCATGAGCCTTCGGCGCTGCCGGTGTTTGTTCTCAGTTAGACCGCAGAAGGACAACGCAACATCGGAGGGTTGAAACCCCGGAAATGGAAAGAGGTAAAACATTCTGACTGGGACCCCCCAAATCACCTCCCGGGGCCGGCTCTCCTACCTTCAGTCAAGAGCCAACATTCGACACGCAAACCCTCTTGCCGACGTCCTAGCCCCGACTGCCTCGATGGTAGTTCTCCTCTGCCTGAAAACGGAGCGATATCTTTCAGAATCTTCAGCAAGGGGTCTCTGAGAACAACTGTTGCACGATTAGCCCAGTGCTCTGTCTTTCGGGTCACCTCTTCACCCACGTCCATATATATAGCAGAATCCTTCAGATTTAGTCTTTTCTAGACTCACCAACGCCTGATTGAGAGACTCTCCCCATCTATTTTCTCTGACTTGGTCAACAACGGAACTATCACCTACCTGCCCGGTTTCCAAACCTCGCCATACCTCCCTCCGTCAGGATCATCAGCCTGATGCCATCCCCGATCCGCAGTCTGGTTAGCAGCGTGAGCCGCCTTTTATCCCACCTCCATTCGGTCCCGTCGCGACTACCACCAACGATCTGTAGGCTGGGAACTAGTTGTGGAAGGGCAAAAAGAACCAATTTAATGGTGAAAAGCAAGTACCTGGTGTTTACAAGAAGCGTTGCTACCCTCAGACATAGTTCGCCTTTCCGTCCTTCCACGGCAACAGTGCCATGCCGCCTGTCTCCGGCGCCCATCTGCGGTGTTTGGCGTATACCTACCTACTTTCAGCTATTCTGCTACCACCATGGATCCCACATACCTGCCTCCTGGGAACTGGAAATTGTCGAGGCAGAACATGTCCAGTAATTGCACCTTTTCCCACGTCAATTTCAGTCATGGGCTCTCCGAGTTCGAGGGTCGACCGGCAACATCCCTGCCAAACAACCACCGGGGGCTCGAATGTCTTTTAGAGTTCGACCCTTCTGTTGCTCTTTGCTTAGCTCAGATCTTCAGACACACGCACACGATGGCCATTATGTTGTTTTGTATATATTCAGTTACCCTATCAATTCGAGTTTATCTACCTTACCGCTTTTGTGGTCCTTGACCTTACCCAAGCTTGAAAGCAAGAAACAAGACGCTTACACCGACTTGGAAATTGAACATCGTACTTTCACGGTCACCTACCTACTCAAACAACACCACGTCCATATCCCCAGCCACCAAGGGTCAACTACATGGGATGTGCTGCGGTCTGTGGCTCAGCTTTGGCTACCAGCTATGACAAGGTACCTCTCAAGCATCAAAAAACTGGCAAATTGGCCAGCCTCCAGAGAAGCTAGATCATTCTCAGTGCATTGCCACTCACTCCGGCATCTTTGAGGCGTGCCATATTGTTCCATAATGTGCCGGTAAGAAAGACTCGGCAGTAGCAGGGATGAAGAAATACGTTGTCTATCTTGCGGAATTTTTCTTTCTCGATGAAGATAGCCTCTCTACCGAGGCACCTTACCACAAGTTGTTGCTGCTGAAGGTCAAGGTAGATTGTCAGGAGGGCGATATGCCTGACGTACCTTATCCAGCTTGTCAGAATCGCGACCATTCGTCAGCTTGAACTTGAACTCTTTCACTGTTCGACCATTACAAGAGATTCAAACATTTACGGTATGATCATCGCCTGAGCTCTGAGACGGTCGCCCGCTGGGAAGCCGTGTTATTGTGCCTTGGAAGCAAACCAGACCCTTCACACTATCGAACACATGGCGGGCTGGAGCATGGTTTCGCCGTAGATGAGACGCCAGAATCATCCTCCATCACGTCCACCTCTCGTATATGAACTCACACTTTCCATCCCACCATCCGGAACCAAAATGCCAGAATGACCACAGTCAAGATGGAACGTTCACCGACAGATCGCCTTCAGGTCGCCGACCAACAACACCGCCCAAAGCAAAGCTGCGTCGGAACAACACTGGACCGGAAACCGCCGGCTATAGAGTTCATGAAAACTCCAAGCACAGGACGGCTCCAGTAACTCTGTCTCAATAACCACTGGAATCCGCCACCCAAGTTCAGCAACCTGCAGCACAGGGCCAAAACAACAACACCCTCCTACCCCTGTCTCAAATACCTCACTCACGTACTTTGCAGAATTAATTGCCTTGCCTCCCAGACCATCTTCAATTCACCAGGCCCCCCACCTTCACCAGCCATATAGGCTCGTCCCCTCGACCCTCCGCTGCCACCACTGGCTTGGGAAAACCGGAGGAGAGCTAACTTCATCCGGTCGTGGTGTGAGGGCGAGAAAAGCGCTAGCCAATTTACCTTCCCCTCAAGTCGACCCCGACAACTGGTAGTAGCGTTGGGGAGGGGGGGTGGTTGGCAACGTCCAATAAAATCTGTTTTCCCACACAGCAAACCGTCTCTTTCTCTCCACCAACCCTTCCGTTTGACTCAAGACGGAGAGAGACAAATACTTTCCGTAGCCTGTCTACCTGATTACCTGCGCCAGCTTGCCAGGTCCTCCTGTATCCCACCAGCTCCAGCAACCGGGACTCCCCAGCGATGAGGCTACAGCAGCTGGCAGTAGGGAAGGGCGAAGCAAGCTATCAAACCAGCAAAGTTGTCCTTTACCTCCCGACGCTCTGCCCTCTGAGCAGCTACTGCGGCCTTCCCCAGAACCACTCGGCACCTGCGAGTTAGTGGTCGGGGGAAGACGGTCGCGTGAGGCTGAAGCAACACGAGAACTAGCTTGGGCATTTGGTCGTCGAAAAGATGAAGATAGCTATGCTACAGGACTTTCCTGGGCTCTTTGTGCGGGTCACCTTTCACCTGGACATTGAAGTCATGTATCTGGACCTTAGTTGTGGGTTGTCGTTGCTCATCCTACTCCTTACTTTTGCATCTTCACAATTTACGTAATATCAACCAAGTGGCACTAATCGGGACGTTAGATAGAGGTTGCTATCGACTGGGGTTCAGGTTACGGGAACGAGACAGAGGAAGAGCAGGGGAGGAAGAGAAGACCTAGCGGATGTTCTTCTTGTATATTTACGAACACTGGACAACTCTGGGATGACAATAGAAACAAGGACGATATGTAAGACAATGTAACATGTACCATTCAGTCAAAACACATCACATCACATCAGACACTTCATCCAGCACGGTAGGGTCTCCTCAAAAACGTATTCCATTCAAATTCCACAAAACTATCCCAAAAAATGCAAGTGATCATCCCTCCTCTTGTCCATCTATAATCATCATCCATCATCACATAGACCCTTAACATCCATCCCAGTACTCGCAACAAAAAACAAGATTAAACAACAGAAACAACAACAACAACAACAACAACAACAACAACAACAACAACAACAACAACAACAAAGAAAAAGCCCGTTGAGAGGCCCAATAAACACAACTTTAAATCCACGAAAAATCCATCTTTTGTTGCTTCCCCTCCACCAAAAAAAAAAAAAAAAAAAAAAAAAAAAAAAAAAAGAAAAAGAGTCTATCTAACGCTTTGCACATCCAAAGAAACGGTCTATATAAATCCCCAACAGTGACAATGATCATGATGATGATGATTGATGATCCCTCTTTTATCTCATCCGAATTTTACCCCGAATGCGTTCGTTCCCTTCTCTTTCTTTCCAACCCTTGTGATACAAAAAAATGGTGAATACATGAGGAGGTTGCCCAAGAAACTTTTTAACAAAAAATGATGTTACAAAAAAAGGGTGGGGGGTATAGGGGTATAAAAAAATCCATGTCCAAATGTGCAAAAATTCCCAAAACAGTTGCTTCATAAAAAAAGAGGCCAAGAAGCAAAATTGTGGTGATGTTTGAGACAAACATAAAAAGCCGTTGAATACACCAGGGTCCCTGATGATGGAGATCGTGGGAAAGGGTTAGGAAAGGTGGTGGTGGTGGAGAAAAAGCTTGATGAACCCCCTTGTCGACCCGCCCTTCCCGAAAATCTCCACTCAGCCAATGACGGAATCAAGTGGAGCGCCATGTGAACTCTGGGCAGCCGGGTCGACCCGCACAGCCAGCCCCAGTCAGTTAAAAAGGTATTGTGGGGGGCTGATTCTGGAAAATATTGGCGCGTAGTTTTGTGTAGCTGATGTAAGACGGAAGGAATTGAACTCGGCGAGCGGCGGCCTCCAGGTGAACAGGAAGAGCCGCAGCTGACCAGAGATGAGTTGTCGCCGGGACAATGTGACGGTGTTGTTGGGTGGTAAGGGGCGTGTAAGTGAGGCGTGGGGCTGATCAGAGCTGACAACCCTGAAAGAGATGGAGAAGAAAAAAAAGTAGCAAAGCATCGGGCGCCAACCACAGGCTTCTGCGACATATCGTCAGGTACAGGCCAATCGGAAAGTGCACGCACGACCCAAACAATCGGGATTGGAGATCATGATTCGCGTTTCCGGACCAACCGAACTTGTCGTCAGCACATCACCTCCGCTCGCTGCGACCGGTCCTGACTTGATGTGGATGGTACGCAGCTTCCTCCTCCTCGTAACCGTACTCTCCGCTGGCAATGTAGACCTGGGGGTGAGCGGACCGTTGAGCGCCCTGTGCGTAGGCGGATGGCTCGCGAATGCTGGCATACGTGGTCGAGGGTGGGTATCCAGGGGCCGTGTAGGAATGATGGCGCGCGGGCGAGGGCGGCACAGTCTGCTGTGGTCTGGGGGTGCTGAGACCCAGTGGCTCGATATAGCTGCTTGTCGGTCGGCTTGCTCGGGCGGTTTTGGAGGAAGCAATGCTGCCGCTCTTGGCGTCGCTCTCGTCGCCAACGCGATGCTTGTCGAACCGCTGGCGCAGGCGGTCAATTGTGTCGTCTTCCTTTTCGGCAGGCCGTTCGTGTTCGCGGTGTTGTTCCTTTTCGCGCTTTTCCCTCTTGCGCTCCTTTTCGCGCTTCTCCTTTTCGCGGTCGGCGTCGCGCTCCTTTTCCTTCTCAGGTCTGCGCTTGCTGGCGCTGCGCCGTGGCTTCTTGTCCTCGGTGGACTCGGACGTGGTGGAGCTGGCGGCTGTTGGCGAGCTGGTGACGGTGCTTTTGCGATTGGACTTCTTCAGCTTCTCAATCGTGTCGTCGAGCTGCTCCTGAAGCGCTGTGTTTTGTTCCGAGAGCTCCTTGTTCTTCTCGGCGAGCGTCTTCTTTTCGTGTGTAAAGAGCTCATTCTGGTCCGTGACGGCGCGCACATGGGCCTTGTTCTGCTCAATCTCGTTGCGCAATTGACGGACGGTGGTCTCGAGCTCGGCGATCTTTTTGGAAAAGTCGTCTCGTTGCTGGCGCGTCTGCTCAAGAGCACGCTGCAGTTGGTAGATGGTTGTGTTGTCCTCGTAGCCAGAAGCCAAGAAGTTGCGATCGCGGTCGGTGTTGGAGGTTCGACTCTCGCAGTCGCTGAAGGAACCCACACCCGAGTCGCTGCGCTGATGCTCGTAGTGCCCTTCGGTGGGCGAGCCCCAGCGGACTGTTCTGCTCATGGCGACGGCAGTTATTCGGTGATGCCCTTGGAAGGGGGAGAAGGCTGTAAGGCTAAAGCAGCTTGAAAAATCGTGTTGTGCGTTGATTTGACCGTCGGCGTGGGAGGAGCTGCAGAGGTGCCCGACTGGAACTTGGGGTATATAAGTGAGAAAAAAAATGTGCGCGGGAACGAGCCAAAGGGGGGGAAATTGGGCGAATGGCACAGATGGCACAGGCGGCCCCGGCAGACCAGGGGGTACTTTGGACAAGGGGCGGAAGGGCGGGAACAAAAGTGCTCCAAGGCTAGAAAAAGACCAAGAATGGATGGTGTCTCGGAGTCGGGTTGGGCCTCAACGATAAAGAGCACTAAAGAGCCTAACCGAGAATGAGGGTATAAGAAAACCAGATTTAGCCCCAGGTCAGGAACGAAAATCTCGCTTGGTGTGCAGGAGGAAGAATGAAAAGGCCGAATTTCTCACCGTCGCACACACCTCTCTCCTCTTAAGAATCAGAAGGGAGGGAGGCTCTGGGAGGGGTCCGGCGCTGTTGCCTCGCGCCTGTTACGAATCCAAGGACCACTGGACTTTGAACTGGACAAATCGACTGCGCGACGGAGCACCGCCCGGCTGCCAACTCAAACTTGACGCTTTTGGGCAAATGGTGGTGGATTATGTCAGTGAGATTTTGTTCCCCCTCTTCTCTGTCCGCTCACCCTAGGTACTAGCCAGTCCTGGGCATTCAGACAACAAAAATCCGTGTTCGAATGTGGCTCAATCAGCAAGGCGACGAGAGATGGTGTGCGGCAGTGCTCCGGAATCCTGGCGAACCACCACCAGAGCCCGGCGCCTCTGCCTGTCACCAAGGCAGTTTTCTTCTGCCTGTCACACAAGGTCCAAGCATGCCAAGCTTCCAGTCCGAATGTCTCCTTACACCGAGGGTTTTTTTTTTCCCTTTTTTGCGGGACGTGTGTGTGGAGATTCTCCCATCCATATCAAAAACCACACCATATATCAAGCGGTCGCACCGTCCGTCTGGCGAACCACGACACTGGGAGGAGGGTACGGCGGGCCGTGGCGGGCGCACGAGAGTCTCTTTGTGATCATGAAGTCGGCGACGAAGAATTGCACTTTTGTCTTGGGATAACCAACCACAGAGCTCAGACGGCCACAAGTCAGAAATAGGAGAAAGGGCGCGCTTGTTGGTGGTGTTGGGCCATGGAGTAGCGCGACGGACGGTGAGTCACCGTAATTGTCGGTTATAGGATGTCCACATTTATGCGTTCCATGTAGCCCTTTTTTCCCCTTCATCTTCTGCTTGTTTTTGTGTGTTTCAGATTGCAGTCCCATGGAGGACTTGTGTTCTGATTAGCTCCCGACCCGCCATGGTCAGTTGACCGTTTTCTGCCAGGCCTGCGCTCGAGTGTGTGGGCTCCCCTGTTTGTTCTCGAAGAAATGGATAGGGCTGAGCTCCACCCAAAGCAATAGCAGGGGAAAGACCATCACCAGTTGATCGGATTCAACAAGAGGTTGTCCAGATGGCAAAACAGGATCAAACATCACGATATACCGTCATGTGCCCCATAACCATCGCTCCTGCCCAACCTTTGACATCACCATCACTTGATACCGCTCCTTCCGTCCTCCGTACTCCTCCAAATCACACCATCTGATAACAACCCACGATCTAGATTCCCGCAGCACATACCTGTCTTTTTTCCCTCCTGAGTGATCACTCACCCAGCGCCATGTTACATCCGTACGCAACGCTTCAGCTCACCATGGGTTCTGTGACTCTTTTGCCGGCAGCAGCACGGTTACCTGGAAGGATCAAGAAGCATCATCACCAATCCCCGTAACCCCATCCCAGCCCTACCATCGATGGAGAACTACCAAACGGGTTTGCTCCATCAAACCCACCAGTGACTCCGCCGCCGCCCACACGCCGAGAGAGAAGTGGAACTACTCCTCCGTTCCACTCTCTTCTTCCCGCCATCACAGGAGCTCCGTCCGGGTCACCACATTCTTCTGCCCCACCCCGGCCCGGAAGGTCACTTTCTTCTCTCTGCCGGTTGACTCAAGCCAAGCCAATGTTTCTTTAGCTTTCTCATGTACATATGCACCTTTACCTTCCCCTTTCCAACCAACCGCGCGCGCATTTGCGACGAGGACGGATGGGGATCGACGAGCAGCAGCCGGACGGCTGATGCCTTGCGTTGCGTTGCGCCTGCAGTGATTCTCACTGTTGCCCCGCATCACCATGCCCCACCCCGCACTTTTCTTCACCCCTCCTTCATCTTTTTGAACCTCCTCTTGCTCATATGAGCGCGATAGATAGGGTATGTAACTTCAAAAAAGCGCCATTGCGCACTCCACCCTCCCTGTTCTTGTCACAGAAAATCCTCCGATATGTAATGTAGCTGGCCGAGATGTGTCACACGACACAAACAAGACATCTATCTCTAAAAGAGACAAAGGGGATCGAGACATGGATAACAGGGAATAGCATGTTCATGAGGGATAGATTATCTACCATCTGTCGACAGTGCTATCGAGTGCTACGTCCGAGTCCGGAGTGCGGTCATGAACGAGCATTGTCCGGAGGAGGGTAGAATGATGGGTGGGTGGTATCCGTGGTGGTTGACACGGGGATTTTCCGCTCTCTCTCGCCTCCGGGCGGTTTTTATCTATCTATCTCTGTGAAATTGCGGGGGAGGGGGTAATGGCTTCCGGGTAGGACTTTTTGATTTCGGGGAGATAGACCAGATAAAGGTGAAGCAGGTCAGTAGGTGAGAGATGCTAAGGTGAGTGCGTGCCCAGGTGCGTATTTTTTGCGCGTGCGAGATACAGTGGTCTAAACTATGGGGTTTGTATGCACGTTCGAAAAAGGGAACCTTGTTAACACCGAGGTGTGGGTTTCCCTTTTTCGGGCTGTAGGTGCAGACGTTTCAGTTCGGCCAGGCGTCACCTCATCCTATCCATACTATCTTGATCTGACGGCGGCGGCAGCTACACCGGATGAATAGCCCTACCGGTCTGGAATCTCGACAGAAACCCCACCGGTAAGGTAGGGGTAGGTAGGTAGGTAGATATGTTCCTAACCGTAGGTTGGCGCCATGAGGCGGATGGGGGAATCTGCCATGTTTATGTTTGTGTCCAAGGTGAGGCGAGCGAGGGTATCACCGTCTCACCTTGCCCGTGGAACAACGGGCAAGGTCCCTTCTCCGGGCGCGGGCGGTACTTCCGATGTCAAATCAGTTGTTTTGGTGCAACCTGAAATCTAAAAATCATCACGGGGGCTGGTGAAGCTATCTCGATCTCGTATTTGTTTTCGTTCCACAATCGCCATCGTTCGTCAATCCCCCTCCTTTCCAGCAGGGGGGATTTGGGCGGGCTTGGTTTCTCGTTCGACACAAGGGCGCTGCATGATGCATACCAAGAATCCTTCTGCTGTGCAAGATCCCCACTCTGAGCCTCAACCAGGGTAGTTTGCACAGCCGATGAGAGCTGTTGGTTCGTGACGTCTGTCTTTTTGGTCCTCTTCGATCTGCTTTTCATCGGCTTCGGTTATTTTGACATCTGGACTGCATACGTAGACCGGGGATCTGTGGCGTAGTCAACGGCGAGGACCCCGGCAAGGAGGAGCCGAAGCCGCGAGGGGGAGGCCACGTAGATTTTCTAGGGGTGAGGTGGGAGGGGAAGGGGACCGTAAAGCAAGGTAAAGCCGTCAGGTGTAGACGGAAGGATTCATATCATATCAGGAAGGATTCCCAGATGTGCGGTACCCTTATCCGGATGGTGTTGAGATAGGTATGGAAGATTGCGTGTAAGGCATGCGGTCCTCTCACTCACCCACAGTCCGAAGTCTAGCTCATGTTCGCCACTACACACGCACCTGGGGAAGTGACCCAAAATAATAATTAGGCAAATACAGAAATCATAACCCCGAGTAGACATAATTCGAAATGTTGGTGTGTGGAAAAATGTGGGGAAAACCCCTCTGCCTGCCTGGAGCCTGCCTAAACCGACCAGTTTAAACCATTTTCCTTGACGGAATGCCCCCTCAAACTCAGCTGTCATGATCAAGAAACTCCGTTGCGATATCATATCGAAACATACTTCCGAAGGGGTTGAAGCCAAGGTTGATATTGGCCCCATTATTAATATGTCCTGTTTTTTGTGTCTCGGTAACACGAAACAAATACGGTTGTCAGTTCGGCAAAGCAGTCTTGAGTAACCACCACCACCAACAACCAACCAACCAAATCCCATCTCTTTACCGATTCTGTAAAGATTTAAACCCTCTGTTCTTCATGAAAAGACAAAACCACTCATCACGTCTCACAAACCCTCTAAAAACACCAACCACGTGTATAGATCATGTTGTACAATATCTCCAAAAAAAAAGTCTATTTTTTTCTGTCTGCCTCGGCTCTGCTGTGATCCGGTTTTTTGTGTGTGACGATTGTTCTGTTGGAGTATTTGTATCAAAAAAAATCCATATTCATATTCTGCTGTGAGGCATATCCCTCTTGCTGCCCTGGCCCACCCATTCCCTGTCTCTGCTGTCGTGAAAGTTTGCTTCCGTCTATTGCATCTTTACGTGCTGCCATACGTCAAATTCTGTAACGTTTCTAAACCATCCCAAGAAAACAAGTCCAAAAGCAAACCGCAGCAATTCCCAAACCCCCCCATACCGTGATACCTTATCATTATTCGTACAAGAAGTGAAAAAAAGGGATGTTCGTGCTATTCTGTAGCGATCCATCAAAAAATACCCAGAACCGAAAATATGTTGTTGTAAGAAAAAGCCAAACGTAGTTATCGTAAAGGAAAAGTTGAGAAAACAATCTGAGGTGCAGCAAAGAAAGCTTGATATGTTGAGGTCGATGTTGTCTTTTTTTCTGGTTTTCTGATTGAATGGTTAGCATTCAAGGTTGCCAAGTCATCGGCGAACTGACTCACTCTTTCAACCCCATCAAGCCGGCATCCAATGTATAGCTCAGAGAAACAACCGCTGATGACCGCGAGAAGCCCAAGAAGAAAATGTTTGTCGTAATGTACACGCCTCATCGGCGAATGGTTTTGTCCTCAAGTTCCAAAACCGTTCAAGGGTGACGTCGCCGAAGCCGCTCATTCTCCCTCCGAAGCGTCTCGACCTCAGCCTGAAGCACCCGGTTGGTAGCAATGTGCTCATCGAGATTGTCACGCATCCGGTCAATGCGGCGGTTGGCGTCATCGTATCGTCGGCGCCACTCAGCAACCTGCTGCTTCATGGTCTCGTACTCAGTGCCGACATATCTCGCTTTGGCCTCAAGAGCGTCCTTGAGCTGACGGCTGAGGTCCCGGATCTTGGTCGTGAGGTTGCTGTTCTCGAGCTCGAGAAGGGCATTCTTCTTGCGGGCCTCGCGTAGCTTTGTCGACTTGCGGGCTTCGCTGTCAGAGTTGCTTTCGACTGAGCGGCGAAGCTCCGAGTTGAAGGCCTTCTCCTTGCGGACGTCCTCCTCTAGCTCCTGGACCTGGACCCGGAGGATGTGGTTCTCACGGAAGAGCTGGTCGTAGGTCTCGCGGCTTACGCCGCCGCCGCGTTCACGGCCCTGCATGTCGGCGACTGGTGTTTCGTCCCAAAGAGTGTGGACTCGTTCGGCACTCCGAGTACGACTGCAAGGCTGGCGAGGTCCTCGATTTACGCTCCGGGTGCGACGAATATGGACCTCGGGGACGCCTGGTGTCGTTGACTCAAAGTGCACTCTGTTGCTTCGAGGGCCGTACATATAGGAAGCGGGGGTCTCTCTCAGTGGTGGATAGATGTTGATGTAGGCTGCTGGTGAGCGGATGTGTCTGTAGGCGTGAATGGTGACGGTGTTGGTAGACGACTGAGTTAAAGATAGGTGAATGGTGAAGAGCGGTCAAGTCGAGGGACCAGACGGTGTGGGAACCTCGATATTTAAGTAAAATGGGGGGCAATGACTATGGGAAGGCTCCGGGTTGCAGGAGATGCAAGCAATCGTGCATGTAAGTGCGTCAGGCAAGGTACGTAGCTTTGAGCGAATGAGATGGGAGAGAGACCCGGCCAAGGGCTGGACGGCTGAAGAGGCCTGTCTTTTATGGGAATGACTCCCAGGCACCGGTCTGGTCTGCGGTCCCCCAAAACAGGTAGTCGGCGGACGGGGAGGGACAGGAAAGAAAGAAAGAAAGAGAGAATGACATGACTGATGGTATACAGGTACAACATTACAAGTCGCTTTGCAGCGTGGAAAGTAATGTCAAAGGTGTAACTATGTAACAGCCGCAGGTGAGGGTGGACAGGGGTTCGAGGTGAGAAGACAAGGCGCTCTCTGTAAAGCACATAGCCACACCGGGCATTATCTGGAAGAGGGAACATATGGGGTAAACGTCAGCAAGTAGACAGGTCAGTGACCTTGAGTACAGTAGCCCTAGACCACTTGCTTCTAGGATGGTGCATCCTGGCGGCCGACTGACCGACGCTAGAGAGAGATGACTGCTCGAGATCATCTTGATGCCTGGCGTCGTGGACTCTTAGTCCTAGACATCCGGGTATGAGCATGCATGTGGTCCACTGGAGAAACTATTTCTCTGTGATATAGTCGGTGTTTCAAGTAGGCAGTGCAAACATGTTCGTGGAGTTGATGAGGGCATCCGCTGGAGGTTGGAGTATCCATTGGTTCTCGGCCTCTGGCATGGGGAACCACGGACAACTCACAAGCTATTGTGAGAGGTGAGTATCAGTCTCAAGATTGAGGTTGCGGCAGATCGACAGGCCGTAACCTTAGGCAGTGGTGCGGCGGTTGTTGCGAAACTGTCGAGATAGACGCGATGTGAGGTCACTCATTGACATTGTTGGTTGGTAAAGAAGTTGAGGTAACCGGAGGCCTGGGCCCTAAGCCCCCTCCATTGGCCATGTCAGCCAATCAGCGATGCGTGTGGGAGAACCCTGGGTCCACATTTGATTATCTGGTGCGAAGCGCGCAGCATTGCATTGTAGCAACCACCACAACCAACAACACAATTGTGTTTCCGTATCTTTGTTCTCTCTCGGAGCCGGACCGCCAACATCAAAGCTTTCCTTGGTCAAATATTGTTCGTTTCTCGGAGCCTTGAGGACGAATCGACGGCCGTTTCCCTGCATCGACATTCCGAACCGTCCCACCAAGCACGCTGTTGACCTGTCGTTGAGCGTTTTCCTTTGTTTTGCTGAGTTCCGTCCTCCTTTCCGCATCACAACCTCGCAGCCGCATCGTCTGTGGCATCCATTTCAATATCTTGTTCCGCCTCTTCCTTTTCGACGGGGTCACGCCAGTGTGGGGTGTCCGGAGGAGGAGTGATGGCAATGTCAGTGTGGCTTGACAGCGTCCCTGCTCTTGGAGACAAGGCTGTGCGGCGCAGTAAGCACTTGCTATCCACATCTTGATGCTCCCTCTTATTGCCTCCCTCTTTTTCAGTATGGATAACTCACAAAAGGCCGCATATCTCTACTTGCTGTGCCAGTTCCATACATAAGCACTACCCTCCAACCTGCCAACTTTGCGCCTCTTTTCCCAGCCAAGCAAGGAGGTGGTGGGCAGAGAGCAAAGGGGAGGCCTCGGCCAAAGCCTTGCGATTGCAACTCTCTCTTTCGTCAGCAGTTTCAGGACGATGCAGCCGCACGAGGCTCGCGCGAGTCTATTATGTGCTATTCGTCCAGACGCTGGTAATGGAGGGTATTGGAGCCCTCACTGGTGAATTATTTCTCCTGCTCAAACAATTATCGTGGGCTATTTTCCTACTCAGCCACACCTTTACCAGTGTAAAGGGCACCAATGCGGTACGGCACGTACAAGCGGCCTCAGGTTAGGATTCGGATGCTTGAATTGAAGGGGTTTGAAAAGCGACTTACCCTTTGGTTTCCGGCTTTGACAGCAGCAATATTCCACCTCTCTGCCAGTGTGTGTAGCACCTGAGTGTCAGATGAAGCGCCAAATTCTCAGGTGGCGTTCTTTGCCCTTCCATCCCGAAGCCACAAGGCAGACAGAAGGGCATCCGAAGGGGATGGGAGGTGGTGGTAGAGACGTGGTAGGAGGAACATATACCCGCGACACTGTCAACCCCAACCCTAGTGGTGACACAACCGGCGCAGCTCGACCTCCTCGCTCGGATAACTCCATGGGAACTCACACAAATGGGCCCCTTCGGTAACACATGCCCAGATCGCCGGATTCCCACCTTGAACAAGTTTTGCTGATCACAAGTGAGCGGCCGACGGGCCGTGATCCGCCCATCGCCTCATGGGGCATATTCATGACTGATGGCATAGCGCCGAAGTCACACGGAATGTCTGTTCAAGTCCATGGTGTTGCCATCCGAGAAAAGCGAGACCGAATTTCCATACCCGCAAACATCTTCTCGCTGCCTCGTCGCCTTTCGGCTTGTGACCTTGAAATAGAACCGCCCGAAATATCTAGCCTTTTGAGCCCTGGCACCCCCTAGATATGACGAGTGGTTTACGTATACCAAGGCAGGGTGTACTCTAGGGCCACGCTACCGGCCTGGTCACCGGCCTTCGTCATGGGGGGACAATCTGGGACACGCACTACCTCCTGGGGAAGAAGGCAGAACGTGAAAGAAGGAAGCAGATGAGGCCAGGCCCCTCTGCCCAGACCGCAGATCCCTTCACAGACAACGGCAGGGTCCAGCGAGCCGGTTCTAGATTTGCGAACCGGTCCGCGGTCTTCGCCTGCCCGTTTTCTTCCTCGCCAGGCCATCTCATCTACCGGTGTGGCCGAGGGGGCCACGGCCGGTTGCCTTGTTGCCCAGCTTCCTTCCTGATCTCCGCATCGGATGAAGACCACGGCGTTGCAGAGTTTTCAGTTGCCTTGTCTTCGGTAACAAGATGTTGTGATGGCACTCCTCAACAGTTTCGTGGCCTGATGGCGAGACGGGCTCCAAGTCCTTTACGGTCGTCGGCTGAAGTTCCAGCCCTGGAACTACATCCTGACTGGTGACACCACAGCCGTGTGGACAGTTCCTCGGATGTGTATCTTATGGATTCCTTTGGTTTCTGTCCTCTGATGTCGTGACTGGTCTGCACCGATGGCATCCTCCCGCCTCTGTTCAACTGTGCCAATCATTTTCATACCGACCACAGCTCGAAGGATTCCCTCATGCGCTCAGCACTGCTATGCACAACTGAGCGAGTGCCGCACGACTTGCATTCAACAAGGATACCCCGCCAGCACACAGGCTGAGGAGCCTGGGGGAGATACACAACCATGCCACGGTTGTATACACATCGACAGATACCTCGGCCTCACAACCAACCCTCCAGATCAAGACTATCCGCTCACCCATTGGCCTGTCTCCTCGGTGGTCAACCATCAAAATGGTACATCATACCGAGCCAACAGACTCCCCTTCAGCTCTGCAAGGATGAACCCGTCCGTCAAGCGTCTCTGCTCATTTTTAGTTGGGAAAATGGTGACAAGAGCACCCGAGCAAGGCAGCAATATCATCTCTCATCTTCTCCCCAGTCCCTCCCATCCCGTGGCCACACCCTCCAAAGATACTGACTGATAGGCCGTCGTGGACTCGCCACATCGACGGCCCGCTGTCTCGAGGGGGAAGCAGCGGCGTGGTTCCTACAACTTTCCTCGATATTGACTGAAACGACAGGATACCCGCTTTGAAGCGTCCTGCTGCCTACCCCCCTTTCTGTAATGTCAGGTATATCCACGCGGAGAAGGTATCATCATAGATTCCCCAGCCTCCTTCGCGTCTTTGACCGAGGTGAAGAGCCGAAAATAGCGAAGGTATTGCCATCTGCCTTGTTCAAAGGGTTCAATACCAAATTGTTCGGGGGAAGTACAACCGAGGAGATCTCAAGGTAGACAAAGATCTGTGGAGATACTTCTGCCTCGATTTGCCCGGGTTGACTCCCATCTATTCGGGGGAAGTAGAACCGAAGTGCCCTCGAAGTAGACACAAAGATGTTGGATATCATCTGTGCGTGAAGGTAGGTACTTCTGCCTTGCTCGTGTTCCACCTTGCCTTGGTTATGTGGTTGCGACTCCTCAAATTCCACAGAGTCAGGTAGGTGGGCAAGGCAGGTATACAGACAGAAATGTCTCACGGGCGACTCGTTGGCTCTCGTCCTTCCCTGATCATGCCCGCTATCAAACTGTGACTCCCCAGATTCCACCTGTTCGATAAGTAAGGCAGGTGTGCAAGGTACAGACACAGTGCCTCCTTTTCTCCTTGTTTCTTTGACCTTCCATGACTCCTGATATGCAGACCTGTGAGACGAGGACAAAGACCGAGCGGAAGCACAAGGAATCCCAACTCACACGTCCACCTTTTTGGGTCAGATCTCGATACGTAGGTAACATCCCCTCGGGCCTCTCTTATCTATGCTTGCCAGACGATATGATTGTGTATCAAAGCAGACCAAACCACACACCCACTTCCAACATGTACAGAGAGCGGGAGGTGTCAACGTACCTATCAAAAAGTGGCTGCCCATTTCTCGGTCATCTGTGATCACCAACCAACGACGATCAACTGTGTATCCCTTTCTCTCCATGCGATGTTTGCCTTTTGGGGGAAAGGAAGCGGTTGGTACATCGCATCCGTCCCAACTGTCTGCTCGCTCTTGTGTACCTATCCCCCCAATCATGATAAGTTGGAAGCGAGGTGTCCAGGCCGGCACCGCGAACTCAGAACCGTTATATCGAACCCTGATGCTTACAAATGCCAATCCAACCAGCAACTGAAAGGAAGCCCAGGTTGTACGGGTGAAGTTGGCGAAAGGTAGGTAAAAAAGCCGATGTGGGAAAACACCAGCTTCAGCGATGTGCCTGCCTACTCCTTCACACCCGTGCTCGGTTAACAACTGCATGATCGAGACATAATCGCATTCAGCTATTTCCTGGGCCGAGAAGAATCCCGACTGTGTTCAACGTCGTTCCAGTCGTGCCGCTTCTTTTAAGTCTGATGACCACTCCAGGTTGTTGGTGTTTCACGGTGGGTAAGGTAGATTGGGGTGGTGTTGTGAATGGGTGCAGTTGTTCAACGTTGTAACCTCGGACTCCAGGACCTTTGGTGTAATATCGTGTGATTTTCTCGACAGATTCTGATTGTGGCAGTCGTCCATATCGATCCGATCAGTAAAGTCAGTTGTGCCGAGAGTCCGCAAAGGTGATCTTACTGGACTTGTTCAACCTATGGATGGGTCTCGGCCTTTCTGCAGTGTTTGGTTTCATGGTCCCTCTTCCTAAGCTGGGATGATCTCACGTATCGTTCGATCACGGCCGTATAAAAGTTTCGATATTCCCCAGTATGCTGGGATCGGTTCTGTAGTCTCGTGGGCCGTCGTAGACTAGAATTGTCGTGTTCCGTAGGACCGGTCATCCACCTAGGTGGTCTTGCTGTAGCAATCTAGACCACACCCCAACCCGGGGCATGGCAGTTCTTGTGCTTGTATTCCCCCTCCATTTTACCATATCGCGAGGTTGTGAGTCGTGTTCCAGAGGTTCGTGTTGTGCGCTGGGCGGTGTCGGTTAAGTACTCCCATGGTTGCTGCCACAAGACGAAATGCCACAACTGAGAAATCAACAGCTAGAGGCCGGTGACAGCAAGTGGTATTTGAACTCCTCCACCCATTCACTTCAAGTCTGACATTCGTACAAGTGTAGTAGCGGTGACGCAGCTGCGGTATGAGTAATACTTCAGCCAGGCTCCGTGACTTCGCCTCAATTCTTAGGTACCGATCCCATTGCCTGGAACCACTGAATCCATCGTTTGTTCGATTCTTCCTTCGTTTGGGGATTGAATTCTCTCGCATGCTTACCGACTAGGCGTTTTGGCATATTCTTGGTGTAGTGGTGCAGTCACATCTTACGATTGGACAGTCGTTTACATTGATGACTGAAAGCGATGTTGGCATAGTGCGCATGAACCTAAAGGCACCCCGATACAACAGGCCTCGCAAACTCGGGCAAACCGGAAACCAGGTCGTAGATCACTTTAGATCTGGAGTGCGGCCCAAGTGGTCGCTGCTAAAGGCCTTCGAATAGGTCTTTGCCTTGGTCCTCACTGGCCTAAATGAGTAACATCGACCGACACCTGGCCCACATCAAGCCCATCCGAAATAAGGTCTTGCAGACCAAGATTCTTTAAATGAAAATATTCGCTGGTTGTCTATTTCCTCTGCTATAATGGTCCTCGGCAGGCATTATCGTCGAAGACAGCAAGCCAAATCACACTCTCACGCTGTCCGGCGGCAAGTATAACCCTCCAACTCCTTATCTTTAACAAGAAGCAGCAGCGGCAGCAGGTGCAGAGCCGCCTACACCACCACCCTTTCCACCACCCTCCTTCCCATCCTTATCCTTGTTATCCCGACCACCACGCTTGCTCCGACGCGGGTTACGCCTGCTCTCCTTCGGTTGCTGCTCCCCAGCAGGCTTCTCCGGCGCGGTACTGTTCAACGCAGCTGCCGGCGCAGGAGCTGGGGTTGGCGTAGACGCAGTAGTAGCAGAAGCAGAGGCAGCGGCATTCTTCCCCTGGGTAGAACCCGACGACTGCCCCCCCTTCTTAGCCGTCATATCCTTCCTCTCCAGCACCTGTACTGTAGCCTGCGCAATCGTGACCGGGCTGGCGGCCATAGCTTTGGCGAGCCCAGCATGGTCTGTGAAATCGACATACGCGAACCCCTTTTTGCGATCAATATCCACTGAAGTAACAGTGCCATACGCCGACAAGGCATCCTTGAGCAGCGCCTCGGTGACACCCTGTGAGTGGTTTGCATGCTTAATGAAAGCTCGTGTCGCGCCTGAACTGGGAGCAGGTCCGGCGTTCTTCTTGGATTCTCGGCCGCCACCGCCTTGCTTTGCTGATGCATTTTTCGGTGCAGCAGGTTGGGAGGGTGCGGCTGTCGTCGGTGTAGACTGTGATGCCATAGCCGAAACAGGAGTGGCAGGGGCTGATGGCTGCTGACGCTGGGCCTGTGGTGTCTCTCTTTTCTTGAGAAGAAGCACAGGCTTAGCTGGTGCAGGTGCTGGTGCCGGAGGCGTTGTGTCGGCCTGCTTGTCGGCTTTATTATCCCCCTTTGACTTTCCACCCTCATCACCGCCGCCCCGTCTTCTGTTGCGAGACCTATTGGAAGAAGCTGCTGGTTGCTGTTGCTGCTGCTGCTGCTGCTGTTGTTGTTGTTGTTGTTGTTGTGACTTGGGTGGAGCAGATGACGACGGCTGAGCAGGAGGGGCGGGTGGTGCTGGCTCAGGAGCGATTGGGACATTTTCCTTCGCTGGTCCCTTCGCAGCACTGCCCTTGCTATCGGCATCCGCTTTGGCTGCATCCATTCTGGCCTTGCGGTGAGCGTTGCTAGAGCTCAGACCCAGGTCACGCTGTAGGATACGCGCAGCAGCAGCAATGCCTGCCCTACGGCTCTTCGATGGAGCCTCCGAAGATGCGGATGGTGCGCTGGACTGAGTTGACTTTTGGATGGCTGCCACCTTAGCAGCCTCCGCGGCAGCCTCTGCAGCGGCAACAGCCTTCTTGGTCAAGATCTTGACCGACTCCCTGGGCCTCTCGGGTGCCTTTTCGGTGGCCCTCTCCCTTTCGGTTCTCGACTCTCTGTCCCGGGTGCTTCTCCTCTTGGGTTCCTCAGCACTGGTAGCTGGTGCCTTGCCCTTCCCAGTCAGTGACTCCGTTCTGGCATGTTTCATTGCGATCTTAGCAGCAGCGATTTCCTTTGCCTTGGCAGCCTTCCTCTCCTTCAGATACTCAATCAGAGGTGTCGTGGTGGTCTTTTCGGGTTCCTCTTCGGGCTCCGGTTCAGCAGTGACACCCTCTTTGTTCCCGTCTGGGCTTGCAAGGCTCTCCAGAAAAGCCATGAACTCCGGGTCTTGATCGATGGTCCCTTGTCGGCCGTCCACACGCTTCTTCTCGCTGGGAATCTTCTTGTAGACGGAGAACTCGACGGTTGGTGGAGCGACAAGGGCTGGATCGTTGTAGGTCTCCTTCGCATCTTCCCACTTGGCCTCTTGTACCTTGCGGAGGAGTTCTGGCAACTGATCTCTCTGCGAGACATGGAGATATGCCCGAGCTGGTGTCGACGGTTTTGAAGGGCTAGTCTCATGTCAATATGGGGCGAGAGGCTGTCTGATCATGGCACTTACTGTTGCGAGACCTTACCAGGATACCACTTGTACCAGTCGACCTTGCCATCTCCGAGTTTCCATTCATCGCCCAAAATGGCATGGAACTCTGCTTCGGTAAGACCTGGTGGTAGGCGACGGATCACGACTTTTTCTCCATTGGCGGGTGCCTTGGTCTTGGTTGCTTTTGGGGAATCGGCTGAAGACTGGGCGACTGCTGTAGTGCCGTTTGCCTTTCGTGATAACAACTGTGGAGTTGACATGGTCAAGCTGTGTGGTGGTTGAACCAGATATGATGAGGCTACCAGGTATGATGATAATCAATGCTCGATGTCGGTGGGTTGGCTCACTCAGTGTAAGCGGGGTTCTCAGAAAACACTGATTGCGCCACGCAATTTATGGGCTTTAAAATGATTGAAATGATTAAAGAAAGCGCGACAGCTGGTAGAGAATTCACAGTCCCTTCGTCTAAAGGAAACATGTGACTGAGTGAAAGGGCGCTGGTGACTGTCTGAGGGTAAGTGACAGTGAGAGATGGCTTTACAAGGTTGAAGGCCCCAGAAATCCAGACTCCGATAAACAGGTGGGGGCCAGCCTTATCAGCCTCTTCCCTGTCAATGTCATCAGGGTCCCCTTCCAATTGGCAACGCACGGACCATGATCTTGATCCCACCAGCAACTTGGCTGCTGGCTGAGTGCTTGGCTCTGACGCCGTCGCTGAGCGCGTAAATCTCGGCTGAGAGAGCCTGCTTTCGCTCCCCGCCTTACACAATCACCAACTACTACTTCTCGACCGAGATTGGCTGCTATAAGCTCTGCTGCTGCTATTCTCGGCCTGCCCTTGATTTGATACCCCCGAGATCACTATCACTCCGTGTGTAACAAGCATCATTCGACGAAAACAAACGACCGTCCAGAACACACTTGCGCAATACCTCGTCCCCTCCCCTCCCTCCCTCCCCACCAACCCCCTAATTCCAGAACCATGACCGCAGCGCCAAAGCCGGGCCCGGCGAATCTCCGACCCGGAGCCGGTCTCGACGAGTGGCTCGAAGAAGCAAAACAATGCCACTACCTACCAGAGTCTGTCATGAAGCAGCTCTGCGAAATGGTCAAAGAGGTCCTGATGGAGGAGTCCAACATCCAACCAGTAGTCACCCCTGTCACCATCTGCGGCGACATTCATGGCCAGTTCTACGATCTCCTAGAGCTCTTCCGAGTGGCTGGTGGCATGCCGGGCGACAACAACGTCCAGGCGCCCCAGACAGTCACAGCAGTCATCACATCCGACGACATTGAGCCCCCGAGCGAAATCACCGATCCCAAGCTGCAAAAGAAGGTCATAAATTCTGGCCCAGCCCCAATAAGTACAGATCCAAACGAAACGATCGTCGAGGGGGACACAACCACCGAGGCCATCCTCCCTCCAAACGAGGGGCTCACCCAGTCAGCAGACACCAAGTTTGTCTTTTTGGGCGATTTCGTCGACAGAGGGTATTTCAGTCTGGAAACATTTACTCTCTTAATGTGTCTAAAAGCCAAGTCCGGATCTCTCTTCCCTTTCTGAGCCCAACCCCCACTAACATCCCTTCCTAGATACCCCGACAGAATAGTTCTCGTCCGCGGCAACCACGAATCCCGTCAAATCACCCAAGTCTACGGCTTCTACGAAGAATGCCAGCAAAAATACGGCAACGCCTCCGTTTGGAAGGCCTGCTGCCAAGTCTTTGACTTTCTAGTCCTCGCGGCAATCGTGGACGGGACCGTCCTGTGCGTCCACGGCGGCCTGTCGCCCGAAATTAGAACCATCGACCAGATCCGTGTTGTGGCTAGAGCGCAGGAGATCCCGCATGAAGGTGCGTTTTGCGATTTGGTGTGGAGTGACCCGGAGGATATCGACACGTGGGCGGTGAGCCCGAGAGGAGCAGGTTGGCTGTTTGGCGATAAGGTCGCTACCGAGTTTAACCACGTGAATGGGCTGAAGACGATTGCGAGGGCGCATCAGTTGGTGAATGAGGGTTACAAGGTATGTGTTTTTCGGGATTGTGTGTGTCTGGGGGGTTTGAGGGATGTTTGCTAATGATATTGTTAGTATCACTTCAGCGAACGGTCGGTGGTGACGGTCTGGTCAGCACCGAATTACTGCTATCGCTGTGGTAATGTGGCGTCGATCATGACGGTGGACGAGCAGCTCAATACCAAGTTTAGCATCTTCTCGGCTGTGCCGGATGATCAGCGCCATGTGCCAGCTGGGAGGAGAGGGCCGGGTGATTACTTCCTGTAGAGGGAGGCAGGGGGGGGAGGAGGGCTATCGATCCTGGGGTAGCAACCAACCACGGGATAACGTGTTGTAGCGTCTTGTCGGCTAAGAGACCTGTTTTGATGCGGTGTACGAGGGAAACCGGCGTTTTACATGTTGTTATATTTGTCGGGGCACACGGCAATTGATTTTTTTTTGGACGGGATGATGAATAACTGGGATGAACATTTGATAAACTACTAGCATTGAGTTGGGTTGGTTGATTGGTCATTTTTGGGAGGGTGGGAGAAAGAGATGCTTGTATATTGTATACTGTCACTTTTTTCATCAAGCGGACCTTTTTGAGGGGTGTTTGAACTATTGAGTGGCTTTGGGCTTTCTGATATACCTGATTTTTGTTGTATTACCTACTTTTTTTGGGGTTAAAAAAAGAAGACAGACGGGGGATGGAGATGTCTTGGAGCCCAAGCGTTTCTGAAGAACTGAAGTGTTGAAAGGTACAAAGAAAGCTGAGTATTTTGATATCTATAAGTTTGATGCTCTCTATACATGATGGGAAATTCTCAATGCTCGTTCTGAACCGTGGAAAGCCAAAAAAATAAAATAAGAACTAAATGTTAAAAGATGGTCAAGAGAAAGCAAAAACGCCCCGTATTATGCCTGTCCCACCATCACCCCCGTTGCACCCTTCGTACTCCACGGCCCCCCACATCTAGCGTATAATACCCAATCTTCACTTCGTAGTTAAACTATTACTCTTCGCACCTCCACCCCCTTCCCCTTCTCCTTCTTCTCCTCCACCACAACCTTCACCCCGGGCAGTCGTCCCAAACTGCCAGATGACCCCTCCCCTATCCCACCAGACCCAGATTGATCACTCCCCGAACTCCCAACCCTCTTCCCCTGGATAACCACTTGTTTTTCCCCCCCAGCCCGGGCACTCACCCTCTCCAGAATCCTCGCCTGTGACCGTCTCCGTTGCTCCTCAATCTTTTGCTGCTGCTCCTCCTTCCGCTGCCGGATCGCAAGACAAAACTTGGAGTTGGACCTGATCTTGTCCCCCTGCCAGAGAAACACAAAGGGAATAGCACACATGAGCGTGCTCACGCCCCCAAGCAGCGAGCAAGCACCGCTTATCCCCAACTTCTCAAACATGGGGAGAGTAGCCAAAGGCAAGACAGTAGCGAGCAAAGAGCGGGAGGTTGACGCGGCAGCGTTGGCAGACGCGGCGTAGACTTCGTACGCGTCGGTCAAATAGTTCCTATCCCCATCACACCCAACATCAGTAACTATCAGGGGAAGGGGGGTTAGGAGAGGGGGACAAACAAGAGAGCCTGGAAAATACACATAAACCCCACCCCAAACGGCACCCCCGCCAGCATCGGCACAAAAAAGTGAACCCCCTCCTTCGCCGTCCATCCCAACCAAAAAAGACTAATCACAAACATCGGCCCCCCGACACACGCGAGCGGTAACCGCCTGTACTCCTCCTGTCTAGTCCACGCCTTGTTCCTCGCCATCGCCGACCTCAGAACACTATCCCACACAAAAAAGATCGGCAACGCGAGTAAGCACCCCGCCCCAACGGCCAGATACGTCAACCCGCACTCCCCCGGCGAGAGCCCATAAACCCCAGTGAAAATGATCGGAAACGCCTCAAAACACATGTAAAAGATGGCATAACAAAGCGCGAGGTAAGCACACGAAGTATTAACGATCGGCTCCGTGACGAGCATCTTGATGGGCCGGTATAAAACAACAGTCGTCAACTCCCTGAACGACTTCTTCTCCATCTCATGCAGCGCCACCACCCTAGCCTTGGCGTCATGAAGGCGAATCTCCTCAGCGCGTCGCTTGAGGAGGACAGGACCATATGTTTCTGGGAGGAAGAACAAGGGGACAAGTGTGCATCCCGCGTAAATAAGTCCAATCCAAAACGCCCACCTCCAGCCGATTGTTTCGGAGCAGTAGCCTGATATGATTGGGGCGAGTAAAGGCCCGGAGACGGTCGTCATGAAGAATAACCCCATGTTCCTCCCTCGAGTGCGAGGGTTGGGGGAGATGTCGGCGATTATCCCTGGGACGATGGCGATGGGGGCGGAGGCGAAGGTTCCGGTTAGGAGGCGGAAGATGAGAAACATGATCCAGCTGTTTGCGAGGGCGGTTGCGAGGGTGAAGGCGGTGAATATTAGGAAGGTGATCATTGTTGGGATTTTGCGGCCGAATTGCTCGGAAAGGGGGGCCCAGAGGATGGGGCCCATGACGTAGCCGATCAGATAGACGGAGATGGGGAGGACTTGTTGGGATTCGTTGGTAATGTCCCATTTGTCTGAGATAAAAGGCAGGGCGTTGGCTGGGAGGGCAGAGCCCATGGTTGAGTTGATGATGAGCATCATGCAAGTGATGAGGATGCAGGCTTTCTTGCCGGGGGACCACTCGTGCGGGTTGCCCGTGTCGTGGTCGGGTTCCCAGGAGACGATCATTTCTTCTTCATCGTCCGAGGTGGCGTGGCTGGAGGCGTAGTATGGAAAGGGGGTAGAAGTGGCGGGGGACTTTTTGAGGGAAGAGCTTTTGGTGAGGGTTCCGGTTGGTGGTTGGGGGTATTGGGTTTGTTCTTGCTGTTGCTGTTGAGCGGGTTCAAAGGCCGCGATATCAAGCTCGCCGGCGAGAATGCTCATGCATGTTGGGCAGCGAGGATGAGCCTGCTCTGGAACCTGGGGTTCTTCCCGGTTCTCCCCACTGCTCTCGCCAACATCTCGCGCGGGCTGCGTGCTTGCCATTGACACCCCTCGGCCCCCAGTGCCTCCAGCGGCGGCCAGGATAGCCTGGACTTCCTCTTTCGACAAGCCCAGAATATCAAAGGAGCACTCCCGTTTCACCGATCCATCGGGTGATACCACTCGCTGGCACATATCTGGTGTAGAAACTGTGGTACGAAGAGCGGATGGTGGGCGAGCTCGTGTGGTCCTGATTAATGGAAACGCTCTGGGGACCTGCGTCAGAGTTACTTCTTCCGAGACCGTTTCGATCGCGTCTTTCTCCTGTGGTGCTTCGACCTGTTTCTCACTCTCCCGGATAGCTTCTTCGTCTTTGGGTTCCTTAACTACGGGTTCATCAGACTTCTCGGGAACATCAAGTGTTGTATGAGTGTCATGATAGCTCTGGAAGGATGGCCTGTGGTGAACATCGTCTCCTCCGTCGTACTGGCTGCTGGTTCGTTGTGGCTCTTCCATGGCGATCAGGAAGCTTGATCGACTACCCAAAATCTACAGCCAGGAGGTGAAGGTTGGGTGTGGAGGACAGGGCCCTGGTGATTGTAAAAGAGTGTATTGGTCGAAATGTCAGTCACCAAGTCTGGCCAGAAGCAAAAATCCAACTCCGGGGAGCAGAAGATCAAATATCCCATCCACAGCTCGAGAGAGCGTGGACAGACGGCGCCATGGGCGAGCTGAAGCAACCGATCACACATGTCAGAGTGTAGCCCGCAACACCAGAAATAAGGCCACCAAGGTAGTTGGTTGCCGGGCATCACTGTGCATATTCTCCTGAAAAGCTTGAAAAAGACCCTAGGAGAGGTAGTGTGTTGGTCCTCTGTAACCATCGGGTCGGTGATAGCCCGGCTGCCGTTGAACTAACTTTCGAAAAGAGGGGACTAATGGGTCTAATGTCCCATCTAGTAGGACAGAGTTAGAACGGCGTCGATGTGATAATGTGCACCACGAGACTGGGCCAACTGCAGGCCCGACGAAGGTGAGGTGAGCTGCCTTCTTTTCGGCGATAGCATTGCATCTCGACTCCTGTAGGGTGTGAGTTGGCGGTGAGCTGTCATGATCTATCATATCGTGACAATAGACGAAGACAGCACCAGGTATCTCAGAGGCCCGGCCGAGAAATAAGGAGTCATCTGCAGGACTTGGCGGTCAATTGTCAAGTCCCGCACCCTGCATTTATGGGTGTCGGGTATCTGAACACCCACTATAGCACAGCTCGAAGATGTAGTACGTGGTGGCTACTTCACAAGGGGACCTTCCCCCTGATTGGGGCTGAAACTGGCCCATGGAAAGGGTATCTGGAACGCGCAAGGCTCAGTCGTAGGGCCAAATTACCGGGCCGTAGCATCGAGGTCTTGCTACTAAGTTTTGACGCGTTCCTAGCGGGATGATGTCAAAGCCACGTCTGTGGGACATTAACGAAGCAAGTCATAATGGAGGTTCAGATTGGATTTCTTGATATTGCGCGCAAGACGGGATGCTATGTGCATTAGCAATGCCCAACCCGACTATCGTGCTTGGATGTAGCTTACGAATTACTACACCCAGACCCCTTCATGAACGAATCTCCAATGGCATTGTAGCCAGTAGATCAAATGAGTCCCGAACAAGTGGTGATGTGTCGGCCTCTCTCCTCCATCCCAAACCAGGCGTCGAGTTGGCCACAGGGTGGTTTCTCAAACTGAGATCATTGCCCCATCGTTTTCCTGCAAGATTCACAGAGTCAGGAGATGTCGGGGAACGGTGGCAGGTGAAAAGTGCAGACGTCGGGCAGCGGAATGCGGGGAGCCATCACCGCTGACATGCAGTAAGATGTTTCACATGTCTCGCAAAGAAGAGCTGTCCATTTCCTCCCATCATGTCTCGAGATTGATAGTCTTTCCAAATCGCGCATACAGCTCCACCTTCAGCTGCGTCATTTCCTCCCGAATGGTGGCCATCTTGTCCTCCAACTCCCCGATTTCCTCCTCAATCTTGGCTGTTGAGAGGCCAAGGAGCTCCTGTGCCTGTGGTAGCGGCAGGTGGAAGAAGGCGTCTCCAATCTTGTACCTGGTAAATGTCAGAGCATGTGGCGGGAGATAATGATGCAGGAAGCAGAGAAAAACTCACGGAACAAGGTCATCCTCGTCGGCGAGCTCAAGCTCCGTCGTGATGTCGTCAAGCTCTTCCTTTTCTTTCTGTGCGGGGTTCAGCAAGGCTAGTTTCTGAAGCTGTGAACAGAGTTGTCTCACGTTTTTTACTTTGAGCTCCTCCTCGAGTGTGAGTTCGTGGGAGTGGAGGCGGCTGAATTTGTTGATCTTGTCCTGATCCTCACGGCGGACCTCGATCTCATCCCCTACTGCATCCTCCTCCTCCTTGGTCAACTGGGTGAGAGTGAGCAATGTTGGCAGCAGAATTCACAGGCCCATCGATGGAAATCTTACCATTCTCCTGCTCAAATTCATCTTGGCGAGTTTTGTCTATTTTCCTCTATTCCACGCAACGAGGATATCTGGAAGTTCAAGAAGGGCTGTCGTCTTGGTCAGGCAGAAAGCTGTCGTTCAACTCAGTGGGATGGGGGGGACCCCACCATCAGAGATCTACAAGGTTGAAGGTGGGGCGAGGTCTGTTTATTCTCCGATTGGCCAGACACCTTTGAACCCTGCAAGTCAACAAACAAGCACCAGCACTTCTTTCATCAATCATCAACCTCGTTTTCTCAATTCTCCTTGAAAGGTGTCGGTCTTTCATCTCATTTATCTATTGCTATCTTCAAGAGTCACTGTGTGCCACGCGTTTTGTCAACAATTCCAGCAGTCAAAATGCCCGGTCAAAAGCTGTATCCACGCGCGACAGTCAAGAAAATCGTTAAGGCTCACTCCAATTGCAGCGTGAGCAAGAACGCAGATGTCATGGTATGCCATTTTCAAGTCTTTATTCACGCGTGTTTTTGGGACTAACCAGGATTTAGATCTTTCTGGATTACATGCTGTTTATGCAAAAGTAAGCTCATCATCACCCATCCCCATGAGATGGCACATACTGACTGAAAGTAGTCTGGTGAAAGAAGCCTCCATTGAAGCCAAAAAGGGTGGTGAAAAGGGCATCACGGCACGCAGTGTGAAGAAGGTGACGGCGGTAAGCAACCCTACTCTTGTTTGCAAAACACTGGCTGACCTTGTGTTTTCTAGGATTCATTGGCCAAGTTCAAAGGATGAATGACAAGGCGACAAGGCCAAGGGACCCAAAACTAGTTTTGCCGTTGACTTCGTATTATTGTATGCAGAGAATGGCTTGATGACGCCGAGTCTGTTCACTGAGGTCCGGTCAACGCCCGGCAGAGTGGGGATCAACCCGGCCGGGACGGAGCCCGCGACCGAGAGAGAGATCGGGTGTGGGGAGGTGTGCACCGAGATGGATGAATGCGAATATCTCGGAGTAGGAGACATTGTGTGACTGCAAATCAGAACACTTTATGTCTATAGGTGGGTACCATGCAGCTGGTAATCAAACCAATATAGATGGTTGAGTAGGCACCCGTTGTCTATGGTTATGCTGCCTTGTTGTTTCCTGCTGCTTCTGCACGGTTCCAAACCCTCAGCCTGAGCCTCCAAAGGGCAGCCAATCGTGTGTGAGGCGTGGACGGCTTGGCCCATGCTTTCAGAAATCCGGGGCGGGAAGGAGCTCCCAAAAGAAAGAAAGCACGCCGCTTGCTTTTGCAGCTTCAAATTTTCAAGTCAACTCTTTATTTACTTGATACCTTGCCTACATAAACCTACCAATCTCTGTTTTTTCCGATTTCTGCTGAGAAGTCGTGAGCCAATCTCGAATTGCCACCATTTCTTGCATCCCACCTCCCACCTCCTCCCACCAAGTAACCTAGCCACCGACTCCATCCGTCTGGTCTCTACCCCACAATTAGCGGCGCCTTAAGACCAGAGCTCTCTGTTTGGGCTGAACACTCACCACAACACCACAGCTCAATTGAACTATTCACATCCAACCGCCATGGCTCCCACTACTGTCCAGAATCCTCCGGCGCCCGTCGAGTCCAAAACCGCCCAGAAGAAGAAGGCCAAGGCCACTGCTGCTGTCAAGGCCGCTGCCGGCACCGAGTCTCCTGCCCCTGCTTCCGTTGCTGGCGGCGAGAACCCAGATGACAGCTCTGAGAATGGCTACATCCGCGAGCTTTCCAAGTAGGCAATATCCCCAGACAAAATGAGTCGATTCAATTGCTGACGCATCGTGCTTGCAGGAACATCCGCAACCTCAACAAGAAGATCGTAAGTTGGCTGTCACGCCACTCCCACCTCGCTTGCTCCCATCCGCTGACCGATTTCCCAGTCCAATGGTGCCAGAATCGAGAATTTGATCAACGAGCATAGTGGCAAGTCGCTCGAGGAGCTCGTAGCTGCCAAGATCATCAATGCCGATCAGGCTGCCTCGCACCTGAAACGGCCCTCCCTTCAGAACCAGCTCGCCCAGTTCGAGAAGGAGCTTGCCATGCACAAGCAGATCGAGGCCGACCACCGTTCCCGTCTGAGCCAGCTGGAGACTACGCTGAAGGAGAAGTTCGAGAAGGAGAAGGAGGAGCTTGTTGCTGAGACAAAGCAAAAGGTCGAGGCCGAGGCCGACGAAAAACTGAGGGGCTACCTTTTGGCTCTTTCGCAGTTCCTTCGTCTCGCTGCTGCCCGCCGTCTCGCCGAGGCTGATAGCTCGATTGATGAGAATGCGGCTATCGAAGGTGTTCTTCTCCATATCTACTGTGGTGATAATGATTCCGTCACCGAGATGCTCAAGTTGGTCCAGGGATCAGATGAGCGCGTCCTTGGTGTTGAGGGGAGGTTACTGAAGACTACCTGCAAGTTGCTGATCAGTCGCTATTGTCAAAGGTGTGCTAACTCTTTGTAGTTGCCGATATCAAGGAGGAGGCTTATGCCCATCTGAACCCAAACTACAAGCGTCCCAAGCCAGCCGAGCCCGAGTTTGCGGAAGAGCTGAAGTTGGACGAGTACGAGTCGACGGTTTTGGTCGAGACTGACCCAACAGTTGCCAATGCCGGTCTCACCGAGGTTGACGATGGCTCTGCCGTCGCTTTGACAAACGGCCATGGCCAGGACGCCTCGTCTGCTAGCGGCGGTGCTCCCGGCAACGCCGATGTCGCCGACAGCGCCGCCAATGCCGCTGGCGAGAACCAGTGGGATACCGGCAATACCATCTCGGACTCGCAGGAATGGGTTAGTGTCAACGTTCCCCGCGATCTCGGCGAGACGGAGACCGGTGCGGCCGCTACGCCTGCCCAGCCTACTGCCCCGGTTACCAACCAGTCGTGGGCTGACGAGCATCCCGAGACGGCGGCCGAGGCTACCACCCCTGCCGATGATGGATTTCACCAGGTCCCGAGCCGCAGCCGTGGCAGCCGTGATGGTGGCCACCGTGGTCGTGGCGGTTTCCGTGGCCGCGGTGGTGGTTTCCGCGGTGATGGCCGTGGACGCGGTCGTGGCCGTGGTGGTGATCGCGGGGGTTTCCCCTCGCGCCCTCGCCGGGAAGAAAGCCAGGGTTAGTAATCCTGGTCTGATCGTTTCTGGGATGGGCGCACACAGGGTTGATCTCGTCTCGCATCTCTGGTTGACCAGAGTGTTCGTCGTTGTGCATTTCATGGTTTTGACGGCGTTTCCCATATGATTGCACGCACACATACCAAAAACAGGAATTCACACAGGAGCATGGCTTGTATGAGATTTTTAGAAAGAGAAAAAGGAGGGTTGCTTAATTTTCATTGCGGCCGCTTCTCCGGGCCTTAATTGGCAATGTACATTACAAAGGGCATCAACAAAAAACGGAATCTGGAGGGAAACATCATGGGTGGCGCGGCGGAGAGATATGGTGGCAACTACAGGACATGAAATGGCGGGGCGGACGGACTTTATGAACAGGGTGAACAACATAATCAAGCAAAGTCCTAGGACGACACGGGACTTGCGAGACAAGCTTAATTAGGTTGGGCGTTTGTGAACTGCGGTTTATTTTTTGGTTTTTTTTTTATGGGCGCAGGTATGGAACGAGTTGCTTGTCTGGTGGGCTCTCTGGCTCTCTTATTGAAGGGGGAAAAAAGGGGGTCTGGAGTTGTATCATAGGATGGGCGAAAATAAATACTTGGCTCATACTATTATTTGCGTGTGAATTGTGTTGTTGATTTTTGATGTCCCTGTCGCACCACCAAAACCATACACCCAACAGCAACAGAGCCACGGTCCAATCAGGGCTGAAAGACACCTCTCGACGTGGTGATTTCTTTACTTGAACCCCCTGAACGGTGTCCCCAGGGCTCTCCCCTTGTCGTCGAATTTAACGCCTTCTCTTCTGAGGAGTTCTTTTTTCTCGATGAGGGTGTCTACGCCTCCTACACCGTCGGGGCTTTTGCGGGAGATTTTGCCTTTGAAGCCGCCTAGGGAGTTGCCTGTTGCTAGGACGCGGTGGCTTTATCCTCGAGTTAGCTTTCAAGTATGATGGAAGGGGGGGCAAACATACCAGGGAACCCCGGGAGCAAAGGGGTTTTTCCTTAGGGCGTTGCCGACTGCTCGGGGGGAAGACTTCAGATGTGTGGACATTAAGGCGTAGGTTGTGAAGGAGCCTGAGGGGATGGTGAGGAGGAGGTGGTAGACTTTTTTTTCGAAGGGGGTGATTTTGGGGGAGGTGTTGATTAGGGTTTTGTAGTTTGGGGGTTGGGGGGCGGTGGAGATGGAGGAGTGTTTTCTTTCGGTGGTGGTTGTGGTGGTGGCGGTGGTTGTGAGGAGAGGGGTTGTTGTTGATGGGGGTGTGGGAGGGAAGAATGCTGGGGAGTCTCTGGGGGAGGGGAATGTGAAGGGGTTCGTTGGGGGGGCTGTTAGGGTTGTCATTGTGGCGTTGATTGGGCGGTTGATTCAAATTGTGGTTAGGAGATGATGGAGGGAATGTCGATTATTGCTGTGAAGTCAAGCTCCGGGATGAGATGGGGTGGCGATTTTATGGAGTGATCAACGAAGCACAAAAATCTGGAGCAAAAATGATATTGCTTCAGCGGATGAATGGAGGTGTAAGAAGTTATTCCAAATTCTTGTGAGGAAAGTCGAACGGTGATCTTTGTCCATGATTACCAAGACGGACCGATGTCACTCCAAGGGCGCGTCTCATCAAGCGTGCACGTGGCTAGGAAGCGCGTCGATGGTGCGCTGTCACGTGATGCCACCCTCTTGATATCGATGAGACGGTCTTCAGCTCGTGGTCGATAGAACAACAAACAGGAAGAAAGTGGAATATTCAACCCTTTGCGGTTCGTATTATTCATACCGATCTATTCAGATGGTACACACTCAAGGTTTCTTCGCCATTGGACAAGCAGGAGCTCACCGCTCGTGCTTTCCTCGTTCACAGAGCCTCGGTCAGAAACCGGGCAACAGGAATGTGCAACTGGCATTTGTTGGCAGTTTCTGTTAACCCGAAGGGTGATTCGAGGCCAGAGACCCTTCTTATTTGTTGACTAGGCTTCCCGCTTCAGGTTTTACTCCTTGAGAGGTTGCATTCGACCAATTCCATAGACGCTCACTAAAATCTTCGTTTGTGATTTCAACGACAGAAGTCGTTCAAATCCATCACAATACCATATACCATCAATCAAGATACCAGCAACCAAGTTTCCGCTCCCAAATAAATCACGAGCAGCTGTAAGCAAAACGCTCAAGTTTCATGTGACGCAGATGTAACAGTGGCGCAAGAAGGCACGGAAAGATGGTGTCGACCCCGCGACGCCCGGCCAAGCTGGTGACCGTCCCGCCAACTGAATATATTACCCTATCTTACCCATTAGCAGACCCTACATGATCAATCTTGTCATCTTTCGACTCTTGGTTAACTAAACTCACCATGAACCGCAAAATCGAATGCCGGAGTGATGGGTGTGGAAATGAGGTCTTATTCAAGCCCACTCTTGAGGGGGGCTTCAACATCCATCAGCCGAACTTAGACCACTACCACTATCGCGATCATAGGAGATCGGTAGCTGGTGGGCGACATCTTTCTCCTTATTGCAAGCAACGTAAGGTCCCTTTCTTAGACATTGTGATGATGAGAAAGCGAACTGAGATGTGGTAGACACTTGTGTTCACTTCCACCGTGAAGAGTGCTGTACTAATAAGAAGCCTCCCCATGACACCGTCTGTGCTGTTCGTATGTTGATCCTGAAATGTCAACCTGTCGTGTGATATGATGGTGATTAACAATGCCATCAGACATGAGATGTCCCATCCCGGACTGTCATCAAGCTCGGGCTCAGTTTCTCGACCCTAACTTTGACCCCCTTTCGAATGCTGTGCCGAGATATGCTCGCTATGAAGTGTGTGCTGACCGTATGTCTTTTCTCTCGGTAACCAAAGCTTTGATTGCTTGCTGACTGTGGTTGTGAAGACAAATGCATTGTTCCGAGGTGCGCACAGCGAAGAGCGTCGACTGGTACTACCTTCTGTCAGACTCGTGAGTATTTCCCTCCAATTCTGACACACAGAATGGTTACTGATATCATCAAGATGGGTGCAGAGCAGACGGATGTGGCAACGAGCGCCAGGACCAGCTTGAGTGTTGTGAGAAGCGTATGTGCAACCTCATTCTCTTCAAACTCTACGAAAGACGGTACTGATACGATAGCTCAAAAGACCGATGTCACGCCAGGGGCTGCGACTTGGTTGTGGAAGGCAACCATACCCTCTGTGCTCACCGTGGGTGCCACCGCTGAATCCCATCATGGACAGCTGCTAACCACCAAATGCAGATATGACATGCGAGATGAACGGCTGCGGAGGAGCAAAGCATTTTGAACCCAACAAGAAGGAATATTTGCCGTATTGCACCAACCGTATGTCCCTGCTTATTCATGAGTTTTTGTGTCCAGTCTAACCATGAAATTTTTCAGATTCCACCTGCCCAGTTGCCCGATGTAAGCAGACGAGACTGGACCGACAGTCAGCTTTCTGCGATGACCATACCTGTCGAGAGAGGGGTTGCAACAAGAGCGCCAGAGTGAAGCCGTATTGTGATGATCGTTAGTCTTCCCCGTCCCCGTAACTGCAACCGAGACTAACTTTGGACAGATCGATGTGCGGAAATCGACTGCGCCTATCCTATCGCCGACAAAACTGGAAGGTTTTGCCCATTGCGTAAGAGATATTTGCTTTGCCTTGACAAGTTGTACCGGATGCTAACACGAGAACAGATACTTGCCGAGCCGAAGACTGCCTAGAGTTCGTCAACAGTTTCTCCATATACTGTCAATCCCGTGAGACCTTCTTATCTGACCGCCTCTCCGGCAGATAGCAGATACTGACATCAAATAGACGGCTGCTCCAAACCTAAATGCCTCCAACAATCCATCGTCGAGTACCTCTGCTTAGACCGTAAGCCCACCCCCTCTCCCCAGAAACCGCCAACTAATTAACAAAATAGACCTCAAAAAACACTACACCGCCCTCGGCCGCCGCTCAGCCCTAACCCCAGCCTCCTCCCAATTCGGCACCGTCGCAACAAGCACCATAGCAGAGGACGACGATTCCTCCACTTCAGACGATAACGACGAGAGACGCCCAGGAATAAGGAATAAACCCCCTAGCCTGAAAGGCGCCTACCCGTCCACTTCGACGTTTAGCACCACCCACAGCCATACAAGATCAGCACCCATCTTTGCCCCTAACTCCAATTCTGGCAGCGGTGGAGGCAAAGAGACACCATTGACTATGAGGCCGAGCACAACACTCCAGATTCATACTCAGAATAATACATCTGACCCTCATCACCCCTCGCCGTCGCAAAAGGGCCCGGGGTTTTACAAGGTGAACACTGCTGCTGATGGTGGTGGTGGTAGTGGTGGTGGTGATGGGGAGAGTGTTAGGGCACCGTCGCCCAAGCTTGTGCCTATGCCTCTGCCTGTTCCGAGCGACGATGGGAAGACAGGTTCGAGGCCGAAGCTCATGGAGGATATAGAGGGTATGGTGTACAATCCTGAGAGGGGGTGCTGGGAGTAGTGGCCGTGCTAATTTATCTGTTGATTATTCCCATTTGTGAGATTGGAGGAGTTTGAATGGAGAGAATCGTCCTTGATCGATTGCAAAGGATAATTTATTATACCGTGATTTAACCGTGACCTATCCCCAACACGACAAATCGTGCCCAACTCTATGATCCCCCTTCCCCATTACTTGCCCAAGCGTGAGAATCTCTATGATTGATTGTAATTTTTTTATATAAAAAAGTGGGGGAAAAAAAAGGCCCGGAGTCCGACACAAGAAAAGTGAACAGCGGCCTTTCCTACTATAGCAAACCAAACACCAAACTTTAGTATAATAGCGTAAGGCTAGAACAACCTGGAACCCCGAATAGATAGCCCTTAACCAGACTTTTTACTTAAGGGCCACCCGTTCGGGGCTATTCCAGCCTCACGTTACTAGGCTAATTTTTGTTTTATCACAGTAGAAAAGGTCACTGTTCCCGTCTCTCGCGTAGGGCTCCGGCTCTTTTTCCTTTTTTTTTTTTTTTTTTTTTATTAAAAAAAAAAAACAACTTTATACCCACTATAGGCTCATGGGGAATGTCGATCGTTAAGTTACGCCACCACCTCACGCAAACGCAATGACACTCCAGCCAAACATCCTCCTCCCCATCCATTCCCCTTGTCCACCCCTTCAATAGATCCTGACCGACCCCTTTTAATCCCCAGTATCAACCTCCAAATCAACCTGCACCCCATTACTAACCCCGTAATCCCCCAGCGTGATATGATCCTTAAACGGCCTCTCCCCCTGCCTCTTGAGCAAAATCTCGTGCGGCTCCCGGCCAACCTTCATGGCGACCATAATCTTGAACTGGCCGACCGTGTCGGAGGGAAAAGCGGGGATCTGGGCTTTGGTGCCCAGTCTATCATTCACCGTAACGACAATCATTTCTTCTTGTGGCGCGGTGGGTTGCCTGGGCTTCTCCTTCTTTTCCTCTCTTGGCTTATCCCTTGGTCTGTCCCGTCGTGGCGAGCGCTCTCGTCTTGGGGAGCGGCGCCTGTCACGAGTGGCATCCCGTTCCCGGGGGGCAGCAGCAGAGTCTCGGTCTCGTCTGGTCGGGGAGCGATTTTGCCTCGAGCGATCATTGTTGCTGTCGCGGTCTCTATCCCGTCTATCATCCCGATCGCGATCACGCCGGGGCGAGCGGTCGCGGTAGCCGCGCTGGAGGTTCTTGTCGCTGCTGTCTCGACCGCCGCCGTCGCGACTGTCTTCGCTAGTAGTAGGACGTTTCTCTTTCCATTTGAACCCGCCGCTGGCTTTTGGTCGTCTAGGCGGGGATCGACTTCGTGATCGTGACCGGCGACGAGGTGGTGGGTCTGCATCCGCCATTTAGGGATTTGTTGTGGTTGTTGAGAGGAAAGAAGAAGAAAATAGCGGTCGCAGGTTGGAGGAGGGCCTTCAAGGTGCAGAGGCACCTTAGCAGTGACGAAATTTAGGTGGGGCGCCCGGTTTGGGGTCGGTCAAGTGGCAGATGCCAAAGAGGAAAAAAGGTGAGCAAGAACATGTTAAACTAGCTAGGTAGCCATTAACAATAGAGCAATATGCTTCAAGAAGATACCTAGATAGATCCGTACGGTCTCCAACTCGCACAGAAGAGGAGAAATTCAAGAGTTGCGTATCCAAGTTTTATGGAATCGTACAAGCTGCCTGATAGACAACAAGGCGTACATACCATGCCCGAGCATTTGGCGAACACATACTTGAACAATATTGAAAAGGAGCTCCCTAGGTAGATTTCAAACACTGTAAACAGTTGGCAGTCTGGGTGTCATTCTATCCGCAGCATACAAAACTCGTCCCCAAAGAGCTCTTACTTCAAACCAAATCACAAAGCAATAAGACAAAGCTAGGCCAAAACGTTTATTCTTTTATGCACCAGAGGTCTACATAAACACAATAGGCACCTCCTTTTTCGCCCTTTTGCCTTTTTATCATCACGATGTAAAAATGCAGCGCTTCACATGCATTAAGTATCGCAGACCACACCAGACAAATGCCCCCGTAGACGCCGCCATTACTCCGAATCCAAACGCCGAAGAGTCAACAACAAGCCCAAAAATATGCCGAAAGGAGTATCATACAATAGAAGATATAGAGAGAGAGAGAAAGCTGAAGGGTAAGGAACAAGAGAAGTTACAGAGCAATTCGAGGTAGCAAAGCCAGACCGCTTTACTCCTTGCTGTGCTTCTTCTTCTTCTTCTTATGCTCCTTCTCCTTTACTGGCGCCGCCTCCTCCTCATCATCATCGTGCTTGCGCTTGGAGCTCTTGGTCTTGGCTGGGCTTTCGGTCTCTTCTGTTGACTCCTTGGACTTCTTCTTCTCCTTCTTGTCCTTCTTCTCGCTCTTGTCCTTCTTCTCCTTCTTTTCCTTCTTTTCCTTCTTCTCCTTCTTGCTGGCCTTCTCCTCATCGGCAGGCGCGTCCTCCATCTCGACCTCCTCAATGAGGGGCTTGGCAGTCTCGGCCTCAGCGGCGACACCGTCGGCATCGGCGTTGTATTTGCGGGCCTCCTTGATGTCCCACTTGGGGACAGTGATGTTGTTGGGGTTGGGGCCGAGCTTGGTGGAGATGGGCTTGCCCTCCATCAAGCGCAGGCTGTTCTCGAGCTTGGCGCGAGACTTGATGCCGAGCTCGGCGCGAGTCTCATCATCGACATCCTCGTCGAACTCGGAAAGAGCATCAGTGCGCACACCAAGGGCGACCTTGGCGGCGAGCTGACGGGCAATCTTACCCTTGTTGTTACCAGAAGCCTGGCCAACGAGGGAGGCGTGGTAGATGAGACCATACTTGGGGGTCGCGTGCTTGGTCTTGAGGGCACGGAAAAGAGCCTTTTCGGCACCGAGAATCTGGATGGTAGAACCGGGGTTCTTGGCCAAGCTGATGAGGGAACCAGCGTGGGCAATAAGACGAGCACCAACAAGGGCGCCGAGAAGCTCGGTCATGTTGGGGGAGATGGCCTTCATGCGGTTCTCGAGGTACTCGGAAAGCTGCTTGCGGTACTCGGAAAGAGCAATGACACGTTCAGCGAGAAGCTTGATGTTGTTGAGATCCTCCTCGTTGATCTCGGTACCCATGGAAATATCAGCGGCAGACTTGACGGCAGCCTCGATTTCGTGAGGGAGAATTTCGGAAAGGTCGGTCTCAGGAGCGTTGGTGCGGACACCCAGAGTAACGATAATCCTGGCATAAGAGAGGTTGTCGGGCAAAATCTTGGCCAACTCGGGGAAGTGCCAGCCGTACCATTCCTTGACGCGCATGGCATAGGTGTTGAGCTCCTTGTCCAAATCGTCAAGGAGGGAAACGGCGTGGACAATCATGATGTCGACCTTCTCGGGAGAGAACTTGAGCTTGTGGCGGGAGAGGGAGTGGGCCAGACCCAGAGACATCTCCTTGAAGTTTTCAGGGAGCATGCCGGGGACAAGCTCGGGAAGATGTTGTCTGATGGCGCGGAAGAGCTCATTCGTGGTGCTATCGGAGATGGGCTTGATGTTGAGCTCAGGCAGCTTCTTGATGGAGGCGCCAAGCTTGCTCTCAGCAACGGCAAGGGTGACCTTCTTCTCATCCTTGAACTCATTGAGGAGGTTCTGGAGGCGTGGTGTGACCTTGCCTTCTACGAGGCCCGAGATTTCCTCGAGAGCCGAGGCGGCGCTGTCGAATTTGGCAAACTCCTTGTACTTGATCCTATTGCGATGGTTGGTACTGGTTCTTGCTGTCAAGGTTTTTCGGTGGCTGGGTGGAAACTTACTCCTTGACGATTTTCTCAGTGGTGGAAAGACGGTCGGTCAGGTTGTCGTCCTCCAAGAGCTTCTTGTCGGAAGCCTTGAAAAGGCCATAACTGCATTGGCGAGTTAGCTGTCATGTTCAATGCCGGCTCAGGTGTGTCGCGACTCTTGTTCAAGTCAAGCAGTCGCAATCGCGTCTGTACAGAAGGGCCCATTGAACAGTCGGCACTTACCCGGCGCTGGTTTCGGTAAGAATGAAAAGACCCATGGCGACAAATGCGATGCTGAGCCGATGTGCTCCTGCAGTTGTCGTGGGAAGTGGTGGGAAACAGCTGTCGATGGGTGCCGTTCTTTCTGTTCACCAGAACCTTCAAGCAGCAGCAAAAAAAAAAAGTCAAGAGCGAAAGATCAATTTTTTTTACCACCAGTTGGAGTTCGTAGGTGGGGGCAGTGTGGGCCCGTGCGTTGTACCAAGGTGCTTTTTAGACTTCACCGCAGGCACCACAAAGCCAAGCCAAGAGCTGACTGAGGCTTGATGGCTGCTGTTGCGTCGTCGTTGTTGCTGCACGGTCCACCTACCTACTACACCTTGAGACCAACCAAGACAACCAAGTTCCCGTCACACATCAACGCCGCCTTGAGCCGCGCCTCACCTTCAAGCTTCCTCTCCAACAACACTTAGGAGACTCACTCTCTGTCACGGTCATCTAAACCTCCAAGCTTCAGATCAACATTGCCCAACATGGAGGGCCTCTTCTTCAACGTCAACAATGGGTATGTAACATAACACCTCCATATGTATCTGCATGATGCATCACTTACCCCAAGGGTCCCCATCACTGACACTGACACCCCCCCGCAAAGCTACCTGGAGGGCATCATCCGCGGCTACCGCAACGGCCTCCTCACCAGCACAAACTACACCAACATGACCCAATGCGAAACCATCGACGACCTCAAACTCCAGCTCGGCCCCGCATACGGCGACTTTCTGTCCACCCTGCCCCCCAACCCATCCACCTCCAGTCTCGCCACAAAGACAACCGAGAAGCTCGTCTCCGAGTTCCGCTACGTTCGTGCCAACGCAGTGGGCTCCCTCGCCAAGTTCATGGATTACATCACCTACGGGTACATGATTGACAATGTCGCCCTCCTCATCACCGGCACCCTCCACGAGCGCGACACCCGCGAGCTCCTCGATCGGTGCCACCCCCTGGGTTGGTTCGAGACCATGCCTGTTCTTTGTGTGGCCACCAACATCGAGGAGCTCTACAACAGCGTTCTCATCGAAACCCCCTTGGCCCCTTACTTCAAAGGCAGCCTCTCCCACCAAGACCTGGACGAGCTCAACATTGAAATCGTGAGAAACACACTCTACAAGAACTACCTGGAGGATTTCTACAACTTTGTCAACACCCACCCCGACATGGCGGGCACCCCGACAAGCGAGGTCATGACGGAAATTCTCGAGTTTGAGGCGGACAGGCGGGCGATCAACATCACGTTGAACTCGTTTGGGACGGAGCTGTCGAAGCAGGACCGTAACAAGTTGTATCCCACTTTTGGTCGGCTTTATCCCGAGGGGACGTTGATGTTGTCGAGGGCGGATGATTTTGAAGGGGTGAGGCTTGCGGTGGAGGGGGTGCACGATTACAAGTCGTTTTTTGAGGCTGCGGGACTAGGAGGTGGTCCGGGGGGACCGGGGAATATGGGAGGGGGTTCGGGGTCGGATGGGAAGAGCTTGGAGGATATGTTCTATCAGAAGGAGATGGAGATATGCAAGGGGGCGTTTACGAGGCAGTTTGGGGCGAGTATTATTTATGCTTTTGTTAAGCTGAAGGAGCAGGTATGTTTTTCCTCTTTGCTTTTTCATAAATGGTTATGGAACTAACACGATGAATAGGAGGTCCGCAATATTCAGTGGATATCTGAGTGCATAGCTCAGAACCAAAAGGAGCGCATTGGTAATTACATCAGTGTGTTCTGACCTGGTTTTGGGCGAATGGTTTGGTGTCTTTTTTCATTGTCAGGCTGAGCTTGATGGAAGCTCTTTAGTATTAATGCGCCCTGTTCAGAAGCATGCGTTTTGACTTTTTCTTTGCTCTTTTTGTACTCGTAGCACCCTAGGCAGGCGTATTGGCGATGTGGAATCTTTACAACGACGAGACCTTGTGTCGTCTCTCTCTCTCAATGGCGGGGTTTGTCTCGTCTCTTTTGGTTCGGTATTGTGTATATTGTACATAGAGGACGTTATACATCTTGCTGTCTTTTTTATACACATCTCACTTTTTTTGCTTTCCCAGGGGGTATAATTCATTAAACCTCGATCTGGTTCTTCCAGCACGCCGGGGTGATGCCCAGCGTCTTGAGCATAAACTGCCAGCGCTCACTCCCCCTCTCCTTCTTCTCCATGTACTTGAGAAGCCGTTGCCTCTTGTGGAGGAGCAATCTCAGACTCCTCTTGTTGTTCTTGTCCTTGTAGCCCTTGTGCCCCTCGAGCGAGAGAGCCACGGCTCTGATCTTGGAGGTTAGAATGGCGATCTGGACCTCGCTGCTTCCCGTGTCTGGGCCGGCGCGGACGGGCTTGGGTCCCTGCGGGGCGTTGATGGAGGGGTGGGGGGCGGCGTGGTCGAGGGTGACGTCGGTGACGTGACGGCCAAAGGTCTCGATGCAGCGGCGCTTGTTGGCGTGTTTCCTGTCCTTTGCGGAGCCGTTGTTGAGGTCTGTGATGCGCTGGAGGGCGATGATGGCCTTTGCGACGTTCTCCTCGTGCTGTTTGAGGTCGGTGTGGGTGTCCTCGTCGAGGGGTTTGGTCAGGCGCTTGGACTGCTCAATGGCCTGCTCGATCTCTTCTTTGGTGAGGAGGTAGTTGGCCAGGTGGGGGGAGGTGGGGAGCTCGTGAGGGGGGGCGAGGGGGTTGCCGTCGCCGTCGACTGGGGGGGTGGAGAGGGGGGCTTGTCCGCCCGAGTCGAAGGATTCGACGAAGGGGGTGGTGATGCCGTGAATGGGGGAGCCCCAGGCTTCTTTGCGTTCGGCTTCGAGCTCGGCGCGGCGGCGGAGGTTGGCGTTTTTGCGCTGTTGGGTTTGGGCCCAGCCGTAGGGGTCTTGCTTCATGCGGCGCTTCATTTCCTTGCGCTTTTCTTTGGTCTTTTGGGAAACATTGGCTGTCTGGATGAGGGGGAGGTGGGACAGGGCCGGGGTTGTCGTCGAGGCGGGAGATGGGCGGAGGCATACTGGGGGGTTGTGTTAGTTGCGCATGTCTCTATATCAGGCGCAAGATAGAAGGCAGCTGAGGTATAGCTTACGCGAAAGGGTTCGCAGCCCTTGGGGGACGGGTAACCTGGGAGGCATCTTGACTTGGTTGGCGTTGACGGTGGTCTCCCAGCGCTCTCCGGACCTTCAATCGCTATCCGTACGTCGGCTCACTGCTCACAACTTTCTCACGGCTGGCCTGCATCTCCCAGATTTTGGGGCCGTTTGCGCTAGACTGGACCAGGACTAGCGGATGTTCACCTCTCCCGGCAGGGTCCCTCAACTCGGCGAGACGGAGCCTCAAAATTCCGGGGCTGAATTCTGCCTGGCACAAGCGGTCAGTAACTCTTCACTTCAGCAGCTGGCACTCGGACCGGCAGAATCACCTGCCCAGTGCACCCCCGGCTCGCCAACCACACAACCCTGGCGGGGCACCCCACACAAAATCAATTGTGTGTGCCAAATTCCTGTAGCTCCGCCTTGCAGCCGTCGCGGAATCCCGAAAAAATATATCCCACCAGAACGCCAATAGCCTCGACCTCTTTCTCCCGTCGACACGTCCTGCCGCGAGAAAGCACCGTCAAAATGGCTCCCGCTAACCTCCCCTCCATCTTCAATGCCACCAGCCAGGACATTGAGCAGCTCCTCGCTGCTCAGTGCCACATCGGCTCCAAGAAGTACGATGATCTCGAATCTTGAAAAGCTGACGATCTTTTGCTAACCTCACTTTCACAGCTTGGGTGTCCATGCGCAGCGTAAATAATCCCCTCACGACCGATTGACGAACGAAGAGAAGATTGGGTTATCTGACAGGTTTCTGCTTGTAGCCTACCTCTGGAAGACTCGCGCCGACGGTGTGAACATCATCAACATCGGCAAGACCTGGTATGTGGAGGAAACTCGGCTCGGTGAAGCTATTCGCGAAGAACGGGCCAACACCACGAATTCGAGAAGGAAGTGTGGAGATTAACACTGTTTGCAGGGAGAAGATCGTTCTCGCTGCCCGCATCATCGCCGCCATTGACAACCCGAGCGATGTCTGCGTCATCTCTGCCCGTCCCTACGGTCAGCGTGCCGTCCTCAAGTTCGCCGCCCACACCGGCGCTCAGGCCATTGCTGGTCGCTTCACCCCCGGTTCTTTCACCAACTACATCACCCGGTCGTTCAAGGAGCCCCGCCTGATCGTTGTCACCGATCCCCGCACTGATGCCCAGGCTATCAAGGAGGCTTCGTACGTCAACATCCCCGTCATCGCCCTCTGCGATACCGACTCTCCCACCGAGTACGTCGATGTTGCCATCCCCACCAACAACAAGGGTCGCCACTCCATCGGTCTCGTCTGGTGGATGCTCGCTCGTGAGGTCCTCCGCCTCCGCGGCACCATCTACAACCGCGAGGCTCCCTGGGACGTTATGGTCGATCTCTACTTTTGTATGTATAGCCCTATTTTCGTCGCAGAAAGGACAAGAATTAACTCGGCATCACAGACCGCGACCCCGAGGCTGAGGCTGAGGAGAAGGTTGAGGAGGAGAAGCTCCCCGGCGTTGATGAGGAGGGTGTTGCCGCCATCGAGTCCGGCTTCCCCGCTGCTGGTGGTGACTGGGAGGCTGCTCCCGCTGCCTTCCCCGCTGCCGGTGCTGCCACTGGTGAGTGGTCCGAGGCCCAGGGTGCCCAGTGGGAGACTGGCACTGGTGCTCCCGCTGCCGACTGGGCTGCTGAGCCCGCCAAGGAGTCTTCGTGGTAGACGACTTTGAGAAAATAAAAAGCAATTGGGGTCAGGCGTATCGGCGATATGGGCTCTGGCTTGACTACTTGTCAACACTTTTTCTCTTTCTCCCCTTTCTCCAGGCTGGCTCTCAGGCTTTTCGTTTGCAACCATTGTGTCCTTGGCGCAGGTAAAATTGACCTGCACTAATGAGGGAAAGATATCCTCTTTGGTGGCTGTCTCTGTTGCCGCCGCTGGAGAGGGGGAATGCCCTGTGGGGTCAAGAAGAGGTGGACTTGATCGTTATCTCGCCTCGCCTCGGTACAGTTGTATTTTGGACTGGGGCAATCTGGTCTAGATGGGGGGAATGTTTAGACTTTTTAGCTAACGGGAGCTGACCTGCCCTACTTTTGTGGTACTATGTGATGTTTGATGTGTGATTATGTTTCCAAAGGCTGGACTTTTTAGTGATTCTGATCATATCATGAAAAGGGGCTTCTTTGAGGGGACTTGGGCTGGGCGTTGGCTTTGACCCTGTAAATTGAGAGTCTCGAAGAGAAGAGTCTGGTCCTCGGGAAGGTACATTGTATTGATGTGGGTACTCATTTCAAGAATTGGGAATTCAGTCAGCCCGTCAGATGCTTGCTTTGGATTTGATGGTTCTGTCTGACAATGGGGGGTTGCGATTGATGTGTTCATCTTCATGGTCAACGGGGATGGGAATCGGTTTGTGCTCTCTTTCATGGTGCTGACGAGGTAGAAGTGAAAGTATTTGTTGTAGTCTTATTGGAGGAGGTCACTCGATGATATTGTATCACTACCTCTTTCACCAGATTATGGATAGCGTCGGGCTTGAGCTAGCTAGGCTGTTGGTTAAGAGGGGTTTGGTGTGTGTGGTTGTGTTTGAAAGAGGGATCTTTTCACGCTTCATGATCATGATGTCAGTGATGTGTGATATTACTGTCTGCCTTGTGGTGAGGGGTCTGTATGTGTCTTACCGTGCGTGTTGAGTGTTTGCGTGGAGGTGGTGCTTTCGTGTTGATGATGTGCTGGGGGGGGGGGGACTGGTTGCTTGCTGTGAGTGGGATCTTGGAGAGGAGTGGCTGTGAGGCTGCTTTTGAGGCGGGAAGGTGCGTTGATGAAGTGTGGGAGGGTTGGTTTGGTTGGTTTAGATGGAGAGATGCGGAGGGGCGTTTGGTGGAGGGTGAGGAGGAAGGATGTTGTTTTGGGAAGAGGGAGGTGGGGGAGAGGAGAGGGTGGTGTTGGAGGTTGAAGATAAATAGTCTGTCTTTTTGCCCGGGTGGAGTTTATTTCTTTTTCTCTTCTTCATCATCGTCTTGCGGCATCATCTGTGGACATTCGGTTCACTTCTTCCTTTCTAATCTTTCTCTACTTACTTTGGACTTGATGCTGGTCGTCTTGCTCCGTCATCTGACTCCTGATGTGACATCTCGTCTCACCTCTTTCTTGACGCTCTTGCCTTCTCCATCTTGCCGCTGCCTATTTGTACATGGTTATTTTCATATCTTTTTCCTTTCAGAGTTCATCTCCCTTCCCGCTTGCCAACATGGATAACCACCGAGGGGAGCCTCACTCCGTTCTATTCGACATGGGAATTGATCTGTCCGCCTATCTTCAACAACAATGTTGTGGGTTTCAGCCTGGTGCTTGACATCGCGCCTGAGGTAATCCTTCCTCCCATCAGCTTGTTTCGATATTCTTTTGAGCCAATGAGACTGGCAAGCAACAGGTCTCTTATTTCTCTTTCTTGAACGCCGTTTCGAGATGAGATTCTTCAGCTCCAGCAGACACTCGGCAATCGCGGTGATCTCCAGCTCTCACCACCTCCAACAACAGCCCCGGCGACGAGTTCTCCCATTCCACACCCCTTCTCGCATTTCATCCTCTTGACTCTCCTATGTCGCCTTCTATATACTCAACACACAACAATATCTCCATCGCCGAACCTGACCCCGTTGTCATGTTCTGCCACCGGAGCCTTTCTATCTTGTTTACCTACCCACTCACCTACCATTTCGACCTACCTGTTCTACATACAGCACCCCACCTACCGTGCTTACCAACACCTGCACATGCCACCATTGCCTACTGGACTTACGAGCGCAACCCTACCACCTCGAACCACGGCATACCCGACGCGACAGCCCGTGTGTGTAGCAGACTCCCCCGTGCCAAGGAAGGTCCTGGCCTTTTTCAGGCACCTCAGAGCCATACCAACAAGCGAGATCAGTGAACTCGCCTTGCGAAACTTCCCTCTGGTTGGAGTCACTGTCGCTTGTGCTCTCTGGGAGTACGAACTGATATCCGAAGCCATGCCTTATTGGCCAGAGAACTTGGCGAACTGCTTGAGGCTATGAGCCAGCCGACCAAGAACAACGCAGAGATACGCTGGACGGTTCGCCGTCAGCGATCGGCACCGCAAGCGTTATCGTTGTCGACCAGTAGTTCTCCCGCTCAGAGTCCCCCATGGTGGGGGCTGCCCTTTTGTCGAACCGCGAAACCGACCTACCTAGCGGGAAACATACCTTGTTACGGTGCCTTCCCGGTGTGCATATGGGCATCGAGGGCATGGCGGTGGCCAGCCAGCGGCTCGTCAAAATGTCCAGCTTTTTAACTGGGAGACCACCTTCGACCTGTTTATGGAGAACACCTCGGGGTCGAGGCCTTCACGCTTTGTCTGGACCAGGAGGAAGAAGTGCGATTGTTGCAAGAGCCTTAGAGTCACGCGAGAAACGCGTGACTATACCGCGACTCACGTCAACTCCCACATCCATTTCTGCACAAGGACTGGAGACTTGCGTGTGTGAAAGGTGGGATTGGGGAAGAGGAACTGAGAGAGAGGGTATAGTCTGAGAAGGATGAACAGGGTCACGATAAAACGAGGTTTATACAATGGGGTTTGCTTATTTTTGGGGTTTCTTGAGCTTTGATTGGGCCGGGAAGGATATGATGATGGAGATGAAGGGTGGTTGCTAGGTTTCTAGTGGGTACACAGGAGTTTGGGTGGATGTTGGGGAGTTTGTGAGAGACGGTTGGGTTGTTGCTCGGTTCGGCGATGTGAGGAAGTATTGTGTAGGTACGGTACCTATATTGATCTAGACCTGAACCGGCAGGCGCGGGTGATAATCGGGGTTTTGTGATGACGTAGAGATGTTTGAGTTGTTGGGAAATGATGGTGAATACAAGCGTGCTACAGAGCTCGACCAGGTTCTCTTCCAACATGTGATGTGATGTTAACTTCGGTGATGGTGGACGACTGTTTCCTGCCCGCATTTATTGGTGATCAGGATATGTGATACCAGCATTTGGACATAGGTTCGTTTGATTGGGAAGATGAGTAACTCCGTGGAGGTGCTCGGATAATTTTGAGAAGTGATGCCAATCAAGATGAAGACAATAATATCTCGACAATTTTATTTTCAAGGGAGACTCCCCATAGTTGAGATTGAAAAGGATATAAAAGTCCATTAATGGTAAGTAGGAAGCAACTGCCAACCGTTGATATTTCTTGAGCAGCATAGCTTGAGTGAGAGGACCACCTTTCCCTCGCGGGTGCAATTGATAACTCTGTCGAAAGATGAATGCTTCAACTTCAACCACTTTCAAGATTCAAACACCCCAACACCAGAAACCACCACTCCAACCCACCTTGACCCAGCCAATCTCAACTCAGCAACGTCCGATTCTGAGACATTTATAGCACACCATCAAGTCAGCACGTGGTAGCAGTCAGCCTCACTCTCAACAAACATTACCATCATCGATCGATCCCGTCATTACTTTCCCTTCCCAAGAGCTGACTTGACCCCCACCTTCCCCGACCGCCCCCCGCTTTCATCCCATCTTTTTCCCGCACTCGCTTGATCATTTCGGCCTGCATACAACTTGCATGCAGCCATTCTCAAACTTCGGTTATGCCAGGAACAGAAACATGAATATTACTTACTCCCAAAAACCATTGCTTCCCTTCCGCTGGTGTGAATTCCCGGGGCCTGACCAACCCAGCCAAGAGTAAGACGCGGCAGAACCACAAAGCGATACCCCAGAACGAAGTCGAAACGGTCCCAATGGGACAGTCAGATGCGTACCAGGGTGGTTACCATGCAGGAGGACATCCTTTGCATTGGGTTTGACAGACGAGAGAAAAAGAAGAAACACAGCAATAGCCAATTGACAACTGATACCTCGGCAGTTTTCTTACTCGTGTCAAACACCGTCACAAGGCTCGGGTAAAGAAAGTCGTGATGTCTCTCAGTTACAAGTTCACCCTCGCCAAGCCCCGCCTGACCTAGCAGTCGATCGCCATCAGTCAGATCTCGATTGGCAAGGTATGACCGCATCAAAAAAAGCTCCCAAGAAAAGATGTGTCTGTCGATCAGGCACAGGAATAACAAAACTGCCTGTGGGGAACAGTCTCGTTGGATGTTGAAAGCAGTAACACAAGTAATAAGTGACGTTGCCATCGTCCGCCCTCCGGTAAACCGCATGGTCATGTCATGTGCATATCCGTACATCACCTACCTCGCATTGCATTTCTTTTCTTTGAAGAAAAAAAAAACGCAGTGAAACGTCTGTCAGCATAAGCGGCGGCGGGCGGCGGCGCGGGGTTAGGTAGGAGGGATGGGGGGGAATTGTCAGCTCGACGTCATTGCATGAGATCAGGGGTGGGCGGCCCAAGAGAAGGGAGAAAAAAAATAAAGGCAGACGCCACTCCGCAGATGTGAACTGAACCGGAGTGGTGGGAATTTGTTGAGATTGTGTGTGTGTGTGTGTGTGTGTGTGTGTGTGTGTGTGTGTGTGTGTGTGTGTGTGTGTGTGTGCATGTGCCTCATTTCCAGCGCAGAACCCTGGTCCCGCAGTGTCACTCCTGCAATTTTTGGGTGTACTAGCTATGAAACTGTGATTTGAATCTGGTGAGAAGAATAGCCCGAGGCAGCGCGTGGATTTTGGGGTTTAACTTCCCACAACATGGAGAGAAAGAATAGAGACCAGACCCCGAAGAGCTAAACATCATCATGCATGACCACGCGGGGAACAACAGCATGAATGAGGGGTAGCAAAAGACCCAATCTCCAGGACTTTTCCCAGGATGTGGGTTCCAGGAACTGAGTTGACTCGTGGGAGACCCCCTTCTTTATCCCTTCTGGAAGCGCTGTCTGGCGGAGCACGAGGAGCTGGCCGTTCAAGCTAGAAAGATTGGAACGAGGACCGCCCGGACACGGCGCCGTTATTATGGGATGAGGAGATCTCATGACCCGATGTCGATTCGGTTCGAGGAGGAGGACTCATCTTTGTTCCAGTCCACTGGTTATTTCTTTGGGGTTCGGCCATTCCAGAACAGAGGAGGACAACCCTGAAGAATTGGATTTGAGGGGGGCCGTAGTGTACCGGGGAACGGGGTGTAGTTGTGTTTGCTGGTGATGCTTGAAGCCCCACGCACGCCTGTCCCCCCCGCCCCACATCACGGTCGAGGATCTCTCTCGGTTCCCAGCCGCCGAGGTGCATGACGCAGTGTTCAGGAAGACTGCGAATCATGGGGAGAGACGGGGTGCTGCTGTGGTGACACAGAGGTGGTGTTGAACTTTGAAACCAACATGGAAAAAGAATAAGAGAAAATAAAAGCAAGAAAGATGAATGTGAGGATGTCATGGTCAAGACCAGTCAGTGACTGAAAGTGAGGTGGTCTGGGCAACGCGTGTGATCCCGGATTGGATGATCGAAGAAACCTTGCTCACCCGCATCGGCAACGCTAGTTCTGGGTCGAACCGTGCGCGCGGTACAGTACAACACTTTTGGCCAGTGGTGTCGAGGAAATGCAACTCGGGCCCATCTGAGGGATTGTCCATTGCTGCAGCTAATGGTGTAGACTCTCTCGAGACGATAGTCAACAGAATGACAGAATGATAGAGTGACAGAGTGACAGCGAAAACAACAAGAGAGGAAGGAGAAGAAAAAGAAAAAGAAGTGATGAAATTGGTTCCCCCGGTTCCATCTTTCATCCCATGCAGCCCGGTCCCACAGGCAAATTTCCCACACACGGACCTTATCCGCGCTGAGCTCAACTCACGGTTCTCCATGGCGGGCGGTTCACCGGTTGGCTGGCTCCCGCCTTGTCTCCTGTCACCTGTGGCTGCTGCACTGCATTGCATCCTTGGTATTCTCCAATCCCAATCCCAATCCCAATCCCAATTCCTTGTCCTTGTCCTTGTCCTTGTCCTTGTCCTCGCCCTCGTCTTATCCTCGTCTTCCTCTTTTGCTGGTTGTCGCTGTCGCTCTCTGTTGTTGTTGTTGTTGTTGTTGTTGTTGAGGATTTGTTAGAATCGCAGCTGCGTGTTTGTATCACCCGTCCGACCTTTATGGCGTCGTGCAATACCCGTACGTGACTCTCTCCTGTGCTCGTTTGCCCTCCTCTGTCCTTCCCTGGCCTGTGTGATCAGGACCACCTAGACTCGCACTGGACGACTGTGCTCGCATCATCGCACTCTCCCTTTCTTCCCTTTTGCCTTGCCTTATGCAAAAACTCACCCACCAGCCAAGCCCCCTCGAATCTGCAAGTCCGTTTGACTCATTCATGTCTTGCATCACAGACGTCGACGCGACAAGGAAAAGCAGCAGCATTCATCGCCGCTCTGCACAATAGGAGCTGGTTCCCCCGCAATGGAGGCCGAGCAGTCGTCGGCTCCCCTAGCGACTAGCCCGACGACGACACTACCGATAATTCCCCAATCACCACGGTCGCCAAAAACAACAACGACACCGCGGGATGGACGCTTCCGAAAGACGCCGCCAAGGCTCAGGAAGGATGGCGAGAGGCCAAAGACGGGAGGAGGCCGGGGCGCCGCTGCAGCAGCAGCCATCGGACTGGCAAGGACGAAACTATGGGCATCATCCTCAGCTGCGCATTCAAAACCGCTGCTTCCGGTGACGGAGCGGAGGTCTCAGGAGGAGAACCTGGCGGGGCGGAGAGCAAAGAAGGCCAGTGTGGACGATGAAAAGTGGGATATTGCTCCGGATGGGGGATCGGCCGGCCGAGAAGGGCGGAATTTCGCTGTCGCAAATGTCGGGCACAACGGTCGAATTTATTTGAGGTAAGCGAACGGTGACCGGGTTCATGTTTGCCCCCCACACGGTGGGCGTTTTTGACATCTCGCTTGGGGTACCCCCGTCCCCTTGGTTGACAAAGGGGGCTTGATATATTGACCATTGTTCCTAGGCCAACCGTCCGCCCTGCCAACCAGCGTTACCCGCAGCCTCCGTTTGTGTTTCCCATGACACCGCCGGGTACTGCCGGACTTGAGCCTCTGCCATCAGATAGACATCGGGATCACCGGGACGACAACGCGCAGGGAAGGCCAGGAACTACTACTCGCCCGCAGTTTCCCCCGTCAACATCAAGCCTGACTCGCCAGGACTCGGGGGAGAAGCATGTTCAGATACGCCAGAGACATCGTCGAGCCATGTCGGATTCCACAGTGCGGGAAACCAGCGTGGCCAGGGAGTCGGAGCCGGGAGGATTCAAGATCGTCATTACTCAGCCGGGGGAGAATGAAAGACCACGAACGGTCGAGGACTTGGACATGACCAGGACGCCGCTGCTCGAAGTGTCGATTCCGTCATGGAGGATAGGAACGCCTCGGTTCAGCGTTCGCGGCACGCCGTTTATTCGTGGTTCGTCTTATGCCCCTACTGAGGATGTTCGATCAAGCCGCGCTTCGTTCTTCAACTACACGCCCGTCGATGCCATTTCCAGCATATCCAAAACCCCAGATGCAACACGACAGCACCCGCACCCTCCTGCTATGCCGCCCAACCAGGATGGAAATGCAGTTCCTCCCTCGATCCCACTACGGGCGACATATCTTACGACCCATCTTGTGATAGAGCCCTCCATGTTTGACTCGCTGACTTTTAAGCCAGCCTGCGATGACCGATCTATTGTGAGATACTCACCCTCGGGATCCGTGACGGCAGCCACTCCACCGCGGCTCGTGGCCGAAATTACATCTCCGAGCTTTCTCGACTACGAACTACTCTCGGATTTTTTTCTCACTTACCGATCGTTCCTAGAGCCATCAGATCTTCTCCGCATGCTCTTTGCTCGCCTCAGGTGGGCATTGGGAAGGAGTGACGAGGCGGGCATGGTGGTTAGAGTCCGAACATTTGTTGCTCTGCGGCACTGGATTCTGAACTACTTCACCGACGACTTTGTAGTCGACTACGACCTCCGGTTTGCCTTTTGCGAGTTATTGAACGATTTTGTCGACGAGATCTCCCAAGACGCGATAGCAAAGAAGGTGCCGCTTAAGATTCTGGCCGAGCTGAAAAAGTGCTGGAGGAGGGTGTGTGCCCAGTTTTGGGACGGGCCAGAGTTTGACGCTTCGCTCCCGACGGGCGTCCCGATATCGCCTGGTGGCATTGCTGGCCACCGTGATCCCAGTCTGGACCCGACTTTTTGGACGGCAAAGGTTGATGATGATGCTGGGCCGCCGCAGATTGACGGGCTGATTACGCCTGTTAGTCCGAGAGGACACACGAGTTTTTTGGCCGAGGTTTCGAGGGCCGGGCATATCGACTCGGTGGTGGTGGGGGAGCGGCCGGCGACGCCTGAGAACCCTACAATACCGGATACGGAGTTTACAAGGAACCAGCAGGCTTCGCCTGGCAGCATCACTAGTGTTGATGTGGTTTCTTGCTCGCTTCCTACCAAGAGCATGCGGTTTCATCACAGCGCCGGATACCCGCTCGCTGCTCACCCTGCGGACTTGAGCTCGATGTATAATGCTAGTTCTGACCCTATTGCGACGACGCCGAGGGCGTTGGTGGGCAAGCGGGTGCGTCCGAATCACTCGCACAAGCGCAACGCGAGCCTGAGTGATTCTTTGCGTGATCATGCCACCATGACGGAGAGGGTTATCTACAAGAATGCAGAGTTTCTGCTTACGCTGCCGTATTCGGGGAGCTTGGTGAGGGGTGGTTTGATGCCGCCGTCGCAGGCGTTTGTGGAGGTTATTCCTGGCTCGTCTGGGGCGGGGTCGAGGCAGACGACTTTGTTTCAGCCGGCTGCTGAGTTGCCCAAGGAGAGCAGGCTGGTGGCGTCGGCGATGTCGGGCCAGGGGATGAAGAAGCTTTTGGGGAGTGTGCGGAGGGCACTGAGCACAAGGGGGCAGGCGCTATCATCGTCTACGCAGACGTATGTCAACTTCTCGCCTATTGGCCCCAAGGGCGCGACGACGAATAGGTTACCGGGTACTGCGATAGTTCCGCAGTCTCGGGCCCGGCAGAATAACGGTGCGGGACCCCCTGTGAGGATTGATTTGTTGGGCGCGGAGATCGCCGAGGATTTTAAGAAGGCTGTGCGGGAGGATGCTGCTGCTGAGGCGGAGAATGAAGGGTGCGAGCCTCCGCCGGCGCCTGCTGGGGAGTATTCAGCCGCGCATATGGACACCACCTTTGACTTTGGACCCGATTTTGGGGTTGGGGAGATGAGGCCGACGAGCGACATGGGGATCACCACGGGGAGCAAGTCGATTGTGATTGTGGATGACACCCTGCTGCCGGAGAATCATTACCCTGCCATGACGGGGGCTTTACCGGCGGTGAATTCGAACTCGTCAATGGAGGCTTTTGCCGAGACGTTTATGCCCCACGGTGGGGATCCCACTCCGCCGACGACGCCGCCCGGGGCGAGGGATATGGGGGTGCCGAGAAGGTCTTCTTATATTCTTGGGCATCAGCCGTTGCGGCACTCACAGTCTGCGGATCCGTTGCCGCCGTTTGTACCTGACATGGCGACGTTGGGGTCGTCGGAGAGCGGGAGGCCGTCGCATGACTGGGTCAGGCCGTCGTTTGATTTTTTGAACCAGACGCCTAACCGGCCGCCGTTGAGCGGTGTGAGGGCGCAGGGGCAGGGGCATACGAGGCAGGGGTCCAGCAGGTCGTTTGTGTCGAGTCGGAGTAGAGGTCCGAGGAGGTATGCGTCCTTTACAAGTGGGATCATGCCTCGCCGGTCAACGACGGTTAGGAGTTTTGATGCGACGACGTACTCGGAGGGGAGTGTAATTGGGAGGGCGGATGAGTCGTCTCAGGCGGTGATGATTCCGGAGCCGTTGAGGGTTTTGAGGAGGAGGCCGGGAGGGGATTTGAGGGCTGTTACTAACGTTGGCGAGCTGGATCCGGCGGGGGTTAGGAGGTCGAGGAGTGTGGGGAGTTTGACGACGTATACGGATTCGATCAACAGCTCGTCGTTTGTGAGGAGTCCGGTTCTGGAGATGGGGGGTGGGTATGTCGATGTGGTTGCAAGTGACTACTCGCCGCGGAGGGGGAATGAGGCTTTTTCGTTGGGGGCGATTACGAAGAAGCAGCAGCCTGTGACGGAAAAGGCGGAGAAGAAGTTGAGTTTGTTCAGCACGCACTCTTCCAAGCCGATTATGAGGCCGAGTTTTGAGGCCGAGGCGCAGAAGCTGGCGCAGATTCCGGATGATGTGGATGATGATGGGGGGGTGGAGTCGGCGTTGTTGAAGTTGGAGGGGAGGTTTGAGAGGAGGGTCCCAGGGGGGAAGTTGTCGATGGATTTGAAGGGGACAGTGCCGCAGATTGATGTTTCGGCGGAGGAGAGCGAGACGGTGGATGAGAGTAGGGTTTCGAGGGAGGAGCATAGGCATGTCCACCTGGGTGATGAGGGGGCGCATCCGTTGTCGCTGTCGACGATTCCGACTACGATCAGTGTGCAGGGGGGATTGTTGGATGTGGCTGGTCGTCAGGGGCGGAATGCGGATGTGCAGTCTTTTCTGTCGGATGATTCGAGGGCTTCGTATTCGGCGCCTTTGTTAGAGATGGATGATGAGGGCAGCAAGAGGACTGTGACGAGGGAGTGGACGGACCGGTCGGTGTTCCAGGGGCCGGATGAGGATGGGGCGACGCCGATGGATGGGAGGAGTGTTCAGGGGTCGAACCCCTCTTATGATTTTATTATGAAGACGGATAGCATGGAGAGGATGAGGGGCGGGAATGCACTGACGGTGCTGGAGGGGGGGGCGAGGAAAAGTGCGGAGCAGTCGTTTCTTGATGTGGAGAGCGATCATGACAGCGATCTGTCTTCGGAGTTGTCGATGGAGGTGATTGACTATCATGAGGCTGATGTTGATCCCTATGCACCGTCGAATATTGGGATTGCTGTGTCGACCCTTCCGGCACACCCATTGGCGGATGTTACACCGGGCTATCAGCCGTCCCATCAGACGGGCTCTAGTCCAACAAACCCCCCGTCACCGCCAATGACGCTCATCCAGGCTCTTCACCTGTCTCCGGAGACTGCTTGCGTCCCAACATTGGAGGACCATCAAGTCTGGGGCGAGAAGCCACTTCCACCTACTCCGGATATCACGCCTACTGCGACAGCCGCACCTCCCTACGACACAACACAACTGCCACACGCTTCGCCCGCTGACCCGACAGGCACGAAAGAAGCCTTGCGAAACGCGCCTAAGCTCGAGATTCCCGATCCTCTTGCGTCCCCGGATGCTTCCATCACGGCCCCAGCAAAACTCAACGCCCATCTGCCCTTCATCCTGGCCTTCGACAGCGACATTCTCGCCCAACAATTCACCCTAATCGAAAAGGACGCCCTGAACGAAATCGACTGGAAAGAATTGATTGACATGCGCTGGAAGAATGCTGAGCAAAAAGCCGGCGGGGGGATCAACGCCCGCTCCTGGGTTTCGTTTTTACGGGACACCGACGCGAGGGGTGTGGAGGTTGTGATTGCGAGGTTCAACATCATGGTCAAGTGGGCCATTTCGGAAATCGTGCTCACGCAAGACATGGAGGAGAGGGCGAGGTGTCTGATCAAGTTTATTCACATTGCTGCTCACTGCAGGCGGTACCGGAATTTTGCCACGATGGCACAGCTGACGATTGCGCTCACGTCGAACGAGATTTCGAGGTTGACGAGGACTTGGTCCATGGTCCCTGCGTCTGACACCAAGACGCTTCAGGAGCTGGAGCAGTTGATGTCGCCGATGAGGAATTTTTACAATTTGAGAGAGGAGATGGAGGGAGGGGGGAAGATGGGCGCCAGGGCGAGCATGGAGATGGGGTGTATTCCCTTTGTGGGGATTTACACGCATGACTTGCTGTTTAATGCGCAAAAACCGTCAGAGATTGCGAGCTCGCCGACGGGGGCGCCGCTGGTGAATTTTGAACGGTGCAGGGTCGCGGCTGGGGTGGTGAAGACGTTGCTGAGGCTGCTGGAGGCGAGCACGGTTTATGAGTTTGAAGCTGTGGAAGGGGTGACGGAGAGGTGTTTGTGGATGGGGGCGTTGGAGGAGGGGGAGATTAAGAGGTTGGTTGGGGGGTTGGAGTAATAGAACTGCGGGCGGTTTTTGCCACACACGCGCACACACATCATCACATCTCGTCATCACTCTATGGCATTTATTTGGCACACGCATTTGTACTATGTTTTTTTGTACAAGTACACCGACACATTATCATCATCAGGAGCACCATCGATACCAGCCCCCCCCCCTTTTTTTTTTGTTTTGGTTTCGATTCTCGTTTCTTGGTTTCAGCATTTTTGTTTCATCACAGCACCACCAGAGTGGGTTTTCGCTTCGATTGTGTTTATTCATTTTTTATTTTTATTTTTTTATTTCTCCGAGACGAATTATCAGACCTTGCTTACTTATGCTGTTTTTTTTAACGCTGGGAGGGGTTGATTGGTTTGATTTTCGGTATGCTTTTTTATTTTTATTTTTGGATTGATTGGAAGGAAAGGAGGGAGTTTCTCTCACCATTGGGGGTGAGGGTTGTTTGATATATATGGCTTTGTTTTGTTTGGGAGTGATTATTATGTAATTTTGGGAATGGGAATGGGGGAAATATTTAGATACCAAGTTTTAAAGATAAAAGATGGAGATGGGGGTTGATATGGGAAAACGGAGGGCGCGGGGGGGGGTTGAGAGGGGAGGGGTATAGGGGTATAGGGGTGTTGGGTGTTGGGTGTGGTGGTGGTATTTGGAGATATAGGTGAGATAGGGTGGAATAAATATAAAGTCAAGAGTTGAAGCTTTTTATGATGTCTTGGACTGTTATGGTGGTGATACACATATGTGATGTCTGTCGATCGTCGATCGGTATTTGTAAACAACCCGAACCCTTTTTTTTCTTTTTTCTTTTCTTGGCTGTGAGGGGTTTGGTCACTACCTATCAAATCGTATATTTGGGGTCCAAAAAGGTGTCCATTCTGGTGTTGTACGAGGGAGAGTCCCCGGGTGGCTGGAAAAGGCCGAACCCAGTGGGCCTTACTGACTAATCTCACTACCCAACCCCAGCCCCTGAATCTCCAACAACAACCTTTCCTCACAAACAAACCAGAACACACGCTCACGTTACACCAACCCCCTGAAACCGACTTCACACCACTTCTCGGTGTGGCTTCTCTTTTTGGTCCGGAACTTTGATCCTGACCTGAAAAAGATATCGTTTTTTTTGTGGTGGTACTGGTGTGCGTGCTGGATGCAGCGATGTTCCACCTAGCAGCATGCTACCTCAAGCCAAACGAGGAAGGAATCATGAGGTTGCACACCGCCTTCAAGCTGGCCGAGGAAAAGGGAGGGAAGGGATTTGCTGCTGCGAGTGGTAGTAATGTGGAAAAGGTTAACGGAGAGGAAGGGGTGGACCGGAAGCAAAAAGGAGAGCAAGGGGTTCGGGAGGATCACAGAGATGAAGTGAATAAAAAGGATGAGAAGGATGAGGGTATTGCCGAGAGAAAAGATGGAGAAGGCGACATTGTTGAGATTTTGGCTTGACATGACGGAAGTTTTTTTTGAAGGGGGATTGCAGAGGAATGGTCGGTCTTGGTGTTTTTGCCCACGACGGTGCAAGGTGTGAATGAAGCACGGCTGTCAATCTAACATACCTACCTAGCAAAGCAGAACCCGCCATCTTCATAAATCCCAGCATCTTTTCTCAATAGTAAATCTCAAAGCTGATATTGCGCTACGGCAGCATATCGCCGCACGTCATACTCTCTATTCTCGCTGCTTACACCCGCCCCCCCCCTCCTCCCCTTTCCCCACAAGAGTAAAGCACCCAGGGTATATACACCCATCGACCCCAACTTTCCCAACCCCAAAAAATATCACAAACGCCGAAACCCCATTTTGTATGAACCCTCCTTTTATTTCTCCCAAAAATGCCAGTCCAACCCCTCCATGGTATCATTGTACGTGAAATAGGTAGCCTTCCTTCCCCCCCCCCACCTCCCCAAAGAACTCCTCAACATGTCAGTCTTTCCCCCTCATCCCCACCATCCCTCACTCCACTCTCTCTTAAAATCAACACAGAGCTCCTCTGTGCTCAGCACCGCCCACTCCTAGTTAGGCTGAACAGCCAGAGCAGCCTGCAGCGACTCCAACAACTCCTGATCTTGGTGATCAGGGGTGGAATGATGATTAGGAGGTATTGGCAACCCGGGAACTGCCGGCGGCGAGGCCTGTGCTGGTGACGGCTGGGCTGTCGAGGCCTGGGGCTGGGGCTGGTATGCCGTTTGAGCCGGCTGAGCCGGTCGTGGTGGTGCCGGCGACGGCTGCGATGTTGTTGGCGAGGGGATGTGACGGTGTGGTTGTGCCTGAGGCTGAGCCTGCTGCTGGACTTGTTGCTGGGCCTGCCGGTGTTGATGGTGCGTTTGCTGCTGTGATTGCGGTGGCTGGGGCGCCTGAGCCTGGTGCTGTTGTTGTTGCTGTTGTTGATGCTGCTGTAATTGTTGAGGATGCGCTTGCTGAACATGCTGCTGATGAGAATGTTGTCGCTGAGCTTGCTGGTTTTGCTGGACTTGTTGAAGCTGCTGAGCCTGTTGTTGCTGTTGCTGTGCAGGCCGACTGTGTTGGACCTGTTGGTGTTGTTGTACCTGCTGACCCTGATGATGTTGAGGGACCTGCTGAAGTTGCTGGGCCTGCTGAAGTTGCTGGGCCTGCTGATGCTGAGCCTGCTGATGCTGAGCCTGTTGGGCTTGCGGAGCGTGCTGGTGTTGCGCAGCAGGCTGGTGTGACATCGTTTGTTGTCGTTGCGGAGCTGGCGGCTGCTGCTGAGCTTGATGCTGCGGAGCCTGATATTGCTGGGCCTGGAGCTGCTGCTGTGCTTGATGCAGCTGCGACTGAGTCTGACGGTGGCCTTGTTGCTGGCCTTGCTGCTGAACAGGTTGTTGAACAGGCTGCTGAACATGTTGCTGAGCGTGTTGCTGACCCTGGTTCTGCTGTTGCGGACTTTGTCTGTTCTGTTGCTGCTGTTGCTGCTGGGCTTGGTTCTGGTGAGGCTGGTGAGGCTGATGAGCCTGGTGCTGTTGGGCCTGGTGATGAGGAGAAGACGGCTGTGGCTGCAAGTGATGATACTGCGGCTTACTTGGAGGCTGCATCGACGTGCTCGGAGCCGGCGCCGGGGCTATGGACGGAAACGATGTAACCTTTGGTAGGCCGTGGTGTTCCTGAGGCTCCGACTTGACCATTGGTGAGATGGGCACCGGAGGCAAACCGCCCGATGTTGCCGTAGTCGTATTGCCATTCATAGGCCCGCTCACGCCCGGGGTGGTTGGGCTTGCCCGCGGAGCTTGCACACTTGAATGTGGGCCGGGCATCACGGACTGGTTGTTGTGTTGCATATTCGACAGCGCCATCATTGTCTGCAGCCTGGCCTGTTCTTCTTGGCTATTCTGCCGCGCCTTCTCCTCGGCTTCCTTTCTTGCTGCCTGGGTCGGAGCCCGAGTCTTGAGCTCTCCTGTGACGTGTTGCAGATAGTACGGCATTTCCGAGTTCGTCTTGAGGAAAAATAGCTTCAGATTCCTTGCCTTGTCCTTCAGCTGGACCTGAGTGCGATCCCTCAGGATGGTTGAAATGGTTCCGTGCGGTCCAAAAAGACCGAGAATTTGACTCCAATGGGGACCCTTCACCATGTCCAAACCAGCCATGAGAGCCTTCTCCTCTTCAGGACTCCAAGGCCTCCGAGTCGAATGCAGGCCTTCGCGCCTCGACGTATTAGATGACTTTGCAACAGCAGCCTGCCGAGCCTTTTCGTACAGAGCCGCAGTGGGTAAAGACTGATTTGGTGGAAGGCCATTCTCGTTCGTGGCAGCTGGAGCAGCCGGGGCTGCTGGCGCGGGGCTCTGTGTGTACGTCTGATATTGGCCCTGGTGTTGTTGATTCATTTGCGCAATGTAGTGAGGATGGGCCGGGGCGTGTCCGAGATTTGCGGTCCCGACAGTCCCCGAGTATATCATAGTCGAGGTGGTGGGGAGCCCATGCGGCGGCTCTTCTGGGATTTTCGGAAGGCTGGCTGCGATTAGATTCGCCAATTCGGTAGTCGAGCTATTCATGTCATGCTGTCCAGCGGAAGAGTCCTTAATCAGCCCGCTCAGGTCATGCGACAAGGACGAATCCTTGGCCAACTCCTGCTCGATGAGCTTTTTCAATGTTTCGTCATCATGTTGACCTGACAGATCTTCGCCGTCGAGTTCTTTGGTTTCCCCAGCCATCGGAAGTTGCGCTGTTGCAAGCCTCAGCGTTTCAGCAAGGCTGTCGTGCTGCTCCTCGATTTCCATATTCGTGGCCAGAACTGGCTCCTCCTCTTGTGTGGGTATGTTGATGCCGTAGCTCCTGGCGTAGTCAACTATAACAGCCAGGTGGCCTTGCAAAAACAAGCTCAGCAACTCGGAGATTCTCTCGGGTGACGATTGCTCCGCCAACGACCCTGTTCTTGTCAGTCCACCGACATTCAGAAATCCAAACGGGGAGGAGCAAGTACTCTTGATAGATTCATCAGCGGCCGATTGGACCAGCAATTCCCTTCTTTCGCGAACCTGACCAACCAGCCGCTCCTCATCCGGATTCAATGCCAGATCTCCACTGCGATTCTTCAAAACCTCATCGAACCGAGCAGGAAACAAAGTGTCCAACACGCCCAGCGCCGGCTGCGGTGGTTGGTGATTAAGCGCATCCAAGAAGAGCCGCGTCTTCAAGCTAACTAGCAATTCGGTCAAAGAGTCCTTGTATTCGCCGTCTTCGGGGATGAAGACGCTGAAAAAAGAATCGTGTACATCTTTCAGTGTCACATCGCCTGAGCCAAACACCATGCCTGCCACCGAAGCCAAGTTTGACATGCGGATCGTCTCCCTATCTTCCGAGTCTGTGATTTCCAACTCGTCGACCGAAAGGAGGTGAGAGTCTGAGTACATCTTTCGTGTGCTTTCAAACACATTCCAGAGCATACCATAGGCCTTGTAAAACTCGGATTCGGTATGGGCAAGAAGTGCATCAGTGTCAGCTTTGGTATTCTGCGACAGTCTGATGAGGATCTGAACAGCAAAACTGCCCATGTTCAGGAGGCTCATGGACCGCATATGGTAAAAGGAGTGACGCGTAAAGTTTGCGATTTTGTTTCGTGTTTTCTCAACCTCGGGCGTGGCAGGTATTGGGTTGGTGGTCCGCACCACGTTCACATCGTAATCAGCCAGTGCATTATTCAGCATCGTTTCCAGGTCGACAGGCGCCATGTCATGCCCATTCATCTCACCATGTCCCGCTTGCTCTGGGTGTCCGAGTTGCGCCTCATGTTGGGCAAACTCCATCTTCAACCGTTTTGCCAGGCTATCATCATCATCCAGGTCAGGGCTCCTGGGTCGTTTGGCTTCACTCGGCATCTGGGCAGTAACGGGGACTCCCGGTGAAGGGTCAATTGGTGTTTGAGAGTCTGCCGGGGGTTGAGACATCGTCGGTTGCGGTAATAGCGCTTGAGATGGAGACTGATGCACGAGGGCATCCGTCTGGGCTTGGGCAGATGCTAAGAGCTGCTCTATCTGGACTGAAGGCGACTGCGCATCGAGCGCTGTGGTTGGGGTCGCAGCAAGCAGGTTCGGCGCGGGGCTCGGAACAGGGGCGGGAGTCGATGGTGGTGGGAGAGAGGAAACTGCTGCGGCTGTAGATATTAACGGAGTGGCAGGAGTTGCCGGCGTTGTTGGCGCTGCTGGCACTGTGGGTGTGGGTGTGGGTGTGGTTGTGGTTGTGGCTTCCCCATGTTGCGACGTGGGCGGTGGTGGCGGCGGAGGAGGAGCAGGAGCAGTCGGAGCCGCAGTTTTCTCAGGAGCAACATCTGGCGCTTGTTGAGATGGAGGTTGTTCAGGATCGGCCTTGATTGGACTATCGGCGTCTGGCATCGGAACATCGTCGTTACTGCTGTTGTTGAAGGCAGCAAAGAGATCGGCCTCGAGACCGGCGAGCATCGTGTCGGCCATGTTCGCAGCTTAGAGCGCGAAGCCCATTGAACGGGGGCTGAAGTCTCGTCGGTTTGCCCCGCACACTTAGTGGCAGACTTAAACCGATCTCGAAATATGTATACGACAAAAGAAGACAGTCCAATGGGTCCGACGGCGGGTGTCGTCTCTCTTGGGCGGGCGGTGTCGTTATCGCGGTCTTGGGCGGGACTGGGGAGATGTCGGAGAAATTTTTCTGACGTCCGACATCCAAAGTTGCCCTTATTTTGTGCCCCAGCCTCCGATACACAAGCTGCGTTTATGTGCTTGAAATTCCAAGGAAATACCAAAAATCCAGCCACATCCGTCAATTCCAAAGAATACTGAGTTCAACGTGGGCATTTTGATAACAACTACGAGCAACTCTCGTTTCATGCTTCGATTGACACTCCGCATGATCGTGTATGTCTTCAAAGAGAAGCCAGCTAGCGAAGTGACGGATAACAAGGCACTATCTAATCGGAAGGCACCTCAGCTTGCAATTGGCCAACCACAATAGAAATAGCGATCAAGGTGCGTGCGGTTGGGATCGAATACTCATGGGGGAATATAAATGTGCAAGGCTAGCTCTACAAAGGAATCTTTAGGTGCAGAACGCATGGGTTGGAAGTTGGGGATGTGATAGAAAAGTGATACGACTCAGGCTCTCATAGGACTTACCTATCTCGGTTTCCATCTTCCGCCAGCCAGACCTTGACTGGGAAAGCCGTAGAGCTTCAACATGCTCATCAGGTCTCCGGCGTCACCCAGTAAGCATCAGGAAGGCCCCGAGAAAAGTCCGATTGTGTTTAAAAGAAGAGAACCGACTTTTGGTGTGCTTCACGGGGTCTAGAATCGTTCGAGTTCCGGTAGCATCGTCCACGCTGAGCCATGAGAGAGCATACGATGGTGTCTCAGAAGGTGTGGTATAAACGATAGTATCATGAAGAAGCACTGGTAGTGCGCAGCATTCGGCGGGAGGGAAGGATCTCGGCCGCCCGGAGCCTGCAGCACGGAGGACCGTTGCAACTTGACATTGCCGAGAGATGTTCCCCGGGTCTTGGATCGGAGATAACGGAGAGCTATCCAGACCCCTCAGATTACTATTCACACGCCATGTTTCTTGATGAGACACAGCTTCGCTCTCCATTGCCCCGAAGCATCCAAAGAACGGTGGGTATTAATTGAGACAGTATCAAACATACTGGCAGCCACCTCGAAGATCAACTACTAATGATCATGCCGAGGCAGTCGAGGAATGGATGTCTCAACAAAGGAAAGATGCGGGGAGGCGGAGTGCTACAACAAACCCGTGGAGATCGGTGACAACACATGGGAATGGTAGCAATCCGTCTGTTCGTCTGTTCGGCTTTCCTCAAGCTTTCTTGCCCCAGCTTCCGGGGACAGACTCTGGGCTCTTATATCATCCAGGTAAAGACATGGACGAATGACATGAATGCCTAGGCACGCTTCAACGCGGCTTATGTTTCAATGCTGGGATGGAGCATTGTGTGTCGCCCCCTGAGCGGGGTTCATAGTCCCGCTGCCATCGTCATGCGGGGAAAGTGAGCAGCCAACGAGATGTGATGCTCGGAATGGCGGAATCCAGTGGACATCGTGAGAACATCTTCAGTCAAGTCACCAGCGGTGAGGAGGTGGAGAGAGAGAGAGAGAGAGCCGTGGACCTTTGGTATGGATACCCCGTGAGTTGTCTGTCTCGAAATGATGGAGATTCTGGGGCGCTTGGGGAGATTCTGGGGAAGAGGCAGAGCCACCCGCGTCACCCCCCGACCCCGCGACCCCCGCTTCCGCTGCATGCACTTCCAGTTCCGTGGCCGTGACCCACTCGGCCGTCCACTGCCAGTGCCATCCGGGGGGGGAAGGATGAACTGGTAGCTGGTACCCCTCGCCACTACTTTGTCCCCTACTGTTTTCCGGCGCAACATGTATTTAAAGTCCTGCGGGGACGCCCTCTCGTCCTCGCTGCTTCCCCATTCCCCTCACAGCTTCCCACCTTGACACCTGAGACAGCGAGCTGGTTTCGTTCTTCCTGTCCCAATCTGTCCATATCCCAAGCTGTCACACAAAGCTGCCAACATCATGTCCAACGTCTTCACCGAGCTCAAGACCCCTACCACGGGCACCTACAAGCAGCCCACCGGACTGTATGTGGCTTCTCTTTCTTCCCCCATAGTGAACCACTCACCCTAACCCTGACTTGTACAGCTTCATCAACAACGAGTTCGTCGAGGGTGTCGAGAAGAAGACCTTTGAGGTCATCAACCCCGCCACCGAGGAGGTCATCTGCTCCGTTCACGAAGCCACCGAGGCCGACGTCGACATTGCCGTCAAGGCTGCTCGCGATGCCTTCGAGGGCCCGTGGCGCCAGGTTACCCCTCAGCAGCGTGGAAACTTGCTGCTTAAGCTTGCCGACCTGATCGAGAAGAACCTTGAGCTCCTTGCTTCCGTCGAGTCTCTTGACAATGGCAAGTCCATCACCATGGCTCGTGGAGATGTTGGCGCCGTTGTTGGTTGCATTCGGTACTATGGCGGCTGGGCCGACAAGATTGAGGGCAAGACGATTGATATTGCGCCAGACATGTTCCACTACACCAGACTCGAGCCGGTGCGTTGTCCTTGGGTACGAAGCCACCATAAACTGCTGATGCTAACTGTTGTGTCATTTAGATTGGCGTCTGCGGCCAGATCATCCCATGGAACTTCCCACTTCTGATGCTCGGCTGGAAGATTGGACCTGCTCTGGCTACCGGTAACACTGTTGTTCTCAAGACCGCTGAGCAAACGCCTTTGTCCGGTCTCGTCTTTGCTCAGTTCGTCAAGGAGGCTGGTTTCCCTCCCGGTGTTCTCAACATCATCTCTGGCTTCGGCAAGACTGCCGGCGCTGCCATCTCTTCCCACATGGACATCGACAAGGTCGCCTTTACTGGCTCCACTGTTGTTGGCCGCACCATCATGAAGGCCGCTGCCTCTTCTAACCTCAAGAAGGTCACCCTCGAGTTGGGCGGCAAGTCCCCCAATATCGTCTTCAACGATGCCGATATCGAGCAGACCATCAGCTGGGTCAACTTTGGTATCTACTTCAACCACGGCCAGTGCTGCTGCGCCGGATCTCGTATCTACGTGCAGTCCGGCATCTACGACAAGTTCGTCGCCGCTTTCAAGAAACGCGCTGAGGCGAACAAGGTCGGCGACCCATTCCACCCCGAGACCTTCCAAGGCCCCCAGGTGTCTCAGCTCCAATACGATCGTATCATGGAGTACATTGAGTCCGGCAAGAGCGAGGGCGCTACAGTCGAGACCGGTGGTGCCCGTCACGGTGACAAGGGCTACTTCATCCAGCCCACCATCTTCACCAACGTCAGCCCCAAGATGAAGATCATGCAGGAAGAGATCTTCGGCCCCGTCTGCGCTATCGCCAAGTTCGACACCGAGGAGGAGGTCCTCCAGATGGCCCACGACACCATTTATGGTCTTGCCTCTGCTGTCCACACCAAGGATCTCAACACCGCGATCCGGGTCGCCAACTCCCTCCGTGCCGGTACCGTCTGGGTCAACTGCTACAACCTGCTTTCGCACCAGCTGCCATTCGGTGGTTATGCTCAGAGTGGTATCGGGCGCGAGTTGGGTGAGGAGGCTTTGGCCAACTACACGCAACACAAGTCTGTCGCCATCAGATTGGGCGGTGCGTTGTTTGGTTAAGCGTCTTGCTGTCGGGATAGGGGTAAAAGTGGGTCTGGTTCAGGGGTAATGAATTGGGAGCTTGATGTATTCTCACAATGTAACGTACTCTGGGTTGCGGGTTGGACCTGATCTTTGGGTGTATCAGGGTTACGAAGTAATGACAAAACGCGATGATATTCGAACATTTTATGATACGTCTTCTTGAACCACGCGCTGTCATGTATGGCCAAATTATGGTCTTCCAAAGAAGTGATGATACATGTGCCTTTTGAAGGCCTTTGGCAATCCACGATATCTCTGCCATGTTTTTGACCGGTAGAGATCATAAACACAGCGTTGATCTCGGACTTGAAGGCGCATCCCTTTCTGCTTCCGGCCTTGTGGGCATACGGAGGGCAGTGCTCTCCGCCAGGGCACATCGGCTGGGCACATCGGCTCGGCCTCTCTCTGTGCAGGAGTCTGGGGGCGAGAATTCTCGGTTTCTTGGGGTTTGACCAGCTGCTGGAGGGCTCTTCCCAGGGCGATAGTTGATGGCATTTTGCATGCTTGAGTTTGATGGATAGGTTGGTGCTGGGGTGTCTTGTTGCTACCAATAGGTTGAGAAGAAGATTGAAGGGATGAGGTTTGATGGACCGGTATTAGTGGTCTCTACCGCGTTATTTATGCATTTTGAGAGGAATCGGTGATGAGATTGAAACCTAAATTGACCTTGTTCCCAAGAGTGTGAGACAGACATGTCTATCTGGACGGGCCTGGTGACGATTCTAAGTGCTGCAAGACTAATCCGGTATCAGGGGACATTACCTAAAACTCTTGAAAAATGAACTGTTTGTTGAAGAAATAGCGGGTGAGGCGTTGCGTTTGGGTGTTTGTGGCCCTGAATATGCCGTGGGATAATGAGAGAGGGCACGTGAGAGGATGAGTGGTCTTGCTAGCCTTGGTCAGGCTTGCAAGTAGGTCTTGCCATTTTAACGATGGGCGACTTGGTGGTTCTTTCCTCATGGGCATAGGCAAACTAAACACCTGCCTACACCTGAAACGGGACCCCACCACGTCACATTTCCACATGTTCAGGTTGGCTTATTGCAACTGAGCTGGACGCATATTTTCCGCTGGACTTCCAATATGTAGCATATGAAAAAGAAACAGTCCCATTCAAGCTAGCTATACCGACAGCAGCAAAACCTGTAAGAGATTGTCCAGGACCAACTAGACCTTTGCTAATTCCGTTTCCTCGTCACCTTCTTGATGACCTTTCTCATCCCATCTCCGACCTTCTCGCCCTCCTCCCTCGCCTTCTCCAGCCCGCCTGGTTTCAGCCCACCAGGCAAGAACCACCACATCAACAAAATGAATATGAGAATCGCCAGACAGATCGGCTGCAACACTTCCACCCCCCTACTCTGAGCGATGGCCCCCACCGCAAACGGGAACAGTGCCGCGCCCCCTCCGCCGAATGCTGCAGCAAATCCAATCGCTGAAACATGATAATCGCTCGGCAGCAACTTTGTCGCCGCCACAATCGCCGCCGGAAATAACGGACCCAAGAAGAAACCCAAGAACGTCGCAAAGGTTGCCGATGCCGCGAAGTTGGGTACAGTCCAGTAGAGGACTTGCATCACAATCGAGAGCACCAGATAGATGGTGATGGCAAGCTTTTCTCCTATCCTCCCTGTGACAAAACCCAACACCACCCGTCCCACTGTCAATCCAAGCCAGAAGAAAGTAACAGTCAGACCAGCCAGAAAAGGTTCAGCATTGCGGACTCGCAACATAAACGTCGTGATCCACCCTCCCAGCGACACCTCGGCGCCTACATACCCAAGCAGGAACATGGCGAGGATCCAAGTAATGGGTTCTTTGAGCACTGTTCGAGTCGTGGTTCTCTTTCCACCAGTGGTATCTAAAAACTGAGCTCTGTATAGCTTGGCCGTCGCCCTCCAGAATGCCGCCGTTAGGAATACGAGACCGACACCATCCAGACCAATCATCACATAGTAAAACGTGTACCACTCCAATCCTCCCTTGGTCACCATCGCTGTCGCAATCAAGGGTCCGATGGTGGCGCCTAGACCGTAAGCGCCGTGAAGAAGACCGAGAAGCTCATTGGCGTTGTGCATATTGCCTATCCAGGCGTTCCAAGCACTGTCTTCGATACCATTACCGTAGCCGGTGAAAGCTAGGACGACTGGCAGAACGGGATAGGGCGGGTGGAAGACAAGCGGAATGATACCAATGAGACGACAAACGGGACCGAGGACGGCGATACCAACTTGCCCGAAGTGGTGGTGGACCAGTGAATTGCTGAGTGCTGCGAGGGTGTACCCTATGAAGGGAGACAGGAAGACAAGGGAGACGGCGGTGTAGGAGATGGAATAGTATGTTTCGATGTAGGGAAGAAGGGCACCGACAGCGCCGTCAGTCATACCCATGAGGATGAAGGCGTATATGGTGCCGAGAAAACGGAAGATGTTTGTGGCGGATTGGTTCCATCGTTGTTGGAGGGGAGGAGCTGAGGCTTCCTCATCTGTGGTCTCTTCCGACAAGTCGACCTTTTCAGGATCGCGTGCTGGGATGATGGACTCATCCATCTTCCTGGAACTATTGGGATTGTCGACACCGACGTGGTCTGGACTGGCGGTCGACATGGTGACGGGAGACTGGCGGGTGGATGATGAAGTCGAGTCGGGACGCAATCTCGACCACGGCCATGGAAGACCTCTTATATACTCGATGGATCCGACCCCGGCCTCGTCAGATATCGCGACAGCAAGATCAACCACACCGCATTCTAGAACCTTTCACGAGAGGAAAGAAGCCCCGAAGTAGAGGCGGCTTGAGTGTGGGGGGAGGGGCAAAACAAGGCCCTTGTGTGGTTTGTGGGCTGCATACTTTTTTTCTACGTTAGCCCCGGAGAAGAGCGCTTGCCTTGCATTGGCGGCATTCTTCATGTCCCCTCTTAAACCCGTGTTTTTTTTGGGTTCTCTGACAGTAGCATTTCACGACTGACAAACCAGCATCCGATGACGTTCCATCAAGGCTTGAAAGAACGGGGGGGGCTTGGCGAGAACACCAACACTGTGGACAAAGTTCCCGAGGATCTGCCGCCGGCCCTTGCCAACCGGACCATCTGGACCTGACTCTCTTCGCTTTAGGGTCCTATGACCAGTCTGCAATATTTTGCGTATATATTGCTTATTGGGGGACTTTTGAGAGGTTGGGTGTCGGTGTGAATAATACAATCACTGCGGGGTGGGTAGGGGATTCAGCCGATGTTTTGGCGGGGCGGGCCGAGTCTTATCATCATGGAACGAGATGGTGGTGTCGAGATGGATGAATGTCGGTTGAACATCGGGAAAGTTTGGGGCGGTCATGGCTATTCCTGGGGTCTAGGAGTCATTCAGGATTTGACTTAGTATCATTGTCAGCCGGGACACGAGGATGAAGCTGTGGCTTCTGGGGGTCGACGATAGTGCCAGGATGGTAATGCGGAGCGGACAGGTGTGGGTCCTTCGGAGGAGGTTGAACGGTTTTGTCCCGAAATGGAAACTCCGCTCACGGTATCCCGACTGGCGACCGACTTTATATCATCACCACCGCCCTCGATGCGGGTTGTGTTACCTCTCGAAATTGCGGGCCATATTCCTCCATGGGGATGAATCCTGAGGCTTATCAGGACCAACGACACTTTGCAAACGACGGACTTCCGACGTTTTGCCGTGCGAGCTGACCGAAGTCTAAAAGAGAAGCGGAACCAGATTTGTCAAACTCTTGACATATTCGTCGAGCTGAGGGTTTTTGGGAAAGCCAAAGGAGACCGGCTGGATAGGGAATGATAGCTGGGTCAGAGAGATGGTCACGGATAGGTGTCATGAGTCGGCGCCAAGACAAGGTTGCGGGGACCACGCCTGTGCCTCACTATCAACAACAGGTCATAAAAGAAGTTAAGATTTCTAGTACAGGTATGTCCACCCTGTTGCTCTTCACATTAGTCTCTGGCTAATACTCCCATAGTTTCGTTCCATCTTATTACATCCGACATGCCCATGTGCCTGGATTCGAGACCGAACCCCTCCCCCGCCATCAACCTCATCTTTCGAAAGGAACCAAGATATTCTGTATCCTCCGTGTCATATCTCTCTTGGCGTCTCTAGGCTGGCGGGGCTGGTATGTGGCTTGAACTAAGACGTTGCCATCTCGCGTTGGTTCTGAACTGAAGAAGTCCAAACGATCCTGTCGGTGATCCCGGGCTCTGGCCCCCTCATGGTGGGAGCAACTGGAGCTGGTGTTGATCAGCATTTAGTACAGATCAGTCGGGGCGATGTATCAAGCACGAAGACCTACTGGCAACTCTCGGGCATTTTGGGGGAAAGACTGGATATTTGACAAGTTCTCCGGTGGTGGTGAAGTCAAGATGTCGGGACTGACTGATAGCAGGACTTACCAGCATCAACAAAAGCAACCGGCAGACTCAGGGGTATATATCTGCTCACCTCATCGTTACGACCACCATACGTCCTGCCCATTACCAAGCCCGACGCACCAAACACCATACTGATATTGGCATGGCAGCCCTCCTTTGTCGACTTGGGCTACCCCCCATCACATGTAACATCTGCAAGGCTCAACTGAAACCGACAAGCCACACACTACAAATTACAACACAGTCTACGTGTATGGTTCAAAAGCGCATACTTTCACGCCTCTGGGACACTCCAGCATCTGCAGGGTTCGTAGTAAACACTGCCGGAAAAGGGTACCGTTGCCCTTGGGGTGTGGTAGGGTGATCCCCCACAAACGTTGTGCGTCGGTATGGAGGAGCACCATCTCGTTATCCCCCTGCAGAAAACAGCTGGCCAAAAGCAATGGGGGAACATAGACCAGAGATCCTTCTTCAGAAGCTTTTCTCTCATTGGAAGCATAGTTGGTGCCGGAGGCAGCAAACACAGGACCGAGCCCCAACACACCGAAACAAAATCCGGTGGTTGTGGTGTGTGCGAGGTTGTATGTGGCGGCTATCAACGAACCATGTCAATACCCCGTGGTCACACATGACGCTAGTTTTCTGCAGAAGCTCCGCGGGCTCCGAATTTTCCTTTTTGCCACATGGCCAACCTCACAATGTTCATCTCCTGGCGCCTGTCGCGGCTGAATGACCACAGCCTTTCAAGCTCAGACGCCACGTCTGCACACGCCATCGAAGGACCTTTGGACCCCTGTCGCCTGGTCATGGCACACCACACAGAGACCTCACCGGTTTGTGTGGTTCCAAGTAAGCGCCATAAGCGCATAGTTACACAAAGTTAGCTCAATTTCTAAGGAGATAAGGCTGCGGGTGAGACGGGAGGGACGGGTAAGATGACGATGAGTAAACGTCTGGTTTGTTTCCGACTGACGCCAAATGGGTTGTCTCTACCCTACAGGGCAGCTTTGATCAGATGAACTAACGAACCCTCCCTCTCAAGTCCGAAAACAGCACATGCCATGGTTGGGGACCTTCTACATTAGGATGTTGTTATCTACACGTTTTATGCATCAGCCTAGATGCAAGTCAGCGCGGCAGTCCATCTGCACGCGGAAGCGAGAGAAATAAGACTTGACACATGAAACAAGTTTGGAGCAGAGAAGACAGGAGTCTATAGCAAAATCACGATGGTGTTTCTTTTTACCAGATCGGATCAGACGTAATCCGAGTATTTGGGGTCCGAGAATGGTCTCGGCATGGTTTTCTGGGGGCCAAAAGCTGCCGTGCCACAGTCATTGTTAAGTGCAGGTCTTACAAAGAATCTGGCAGCCTGATATGCAAAGGCATATGCACATCAGCCCTATACATCGTCACCTCTCTACTTTCTAATCACTCTCTCTTGGTTGCCTGAGCAGGTGCATTTGCGGCGTGGTCTTGTGGGAAAAGTTATAAAGTCCGTCAGGAGATACGGTCCGAGTTTCCACCTTGGTCTCTGACGAGGCTGTAGGGAGGGAGGGAAGGAGGCTGGAGGAGACAGGAGCAGGAAGGCAGCCACCATACCGAAGAGAGGTCAAAAGCTATGTACGTCCCCAGGTAGGGTTGTGTTGCATGATGAGGCAAGAATCTTTAGGGGTTGTTCTCTTTGAGGGTGCATAGTACTCTCGAGACCTTTTTCGAGACACGGGATGACGGCTTGGTATCGTTTCTCTGTTGATATCGCACACTACCTTGGGCTTCCGTCCCTCGGACCTCCTGCAACATCTACTCCTCGAATTATTGGAGGTTGTCATAAGGATGCAGCATATGCATCTTTCATGGTCGGTGCCGCCGTGCCTGGTTGCAGTTTCACAGGCATTATGAACGCACATCCTGTCCAGGGAAGCAAGCTACGATGGGTGTCCACACTCATAAAATCTTCCGTAGTATAGTGGTCAGTATGTGAGCTTGTCAATTCCTCGACCCCACCAGTCAGAATAACAACGCTCGAGACCCGGGTTCAATTCCCGGCGGGAGAGTACCACGCATTTTCTTTTTTTTGCTTTTCCAAGCTGGATATGCTTGTTCTCTTTTGGTACCAAAAACAAGGGGGATGTAGACCCGTCTGGCTTCTTCTGTAGGGTGCCGCACCCCACCCAGACTGGCTTCTTGTTGCTTTTGTGACATGCTAGATGCCTCGATGAAGCCCTGCGTATTTCAAAGGTCATACTTAACAACCGTTATTGACAGGCTCTCTCTCCTACTCACAGAGATGGAAACGTACTTCCATTTGTAGTATGCCTATGGCTTATCTTTCTTCTGATTCAAGGCTCACTCGCGTGGCCCCAGCTGATCTTTGTCCTCGATCTCTTCCAGACCTCAACTCCTCTCTTCTTCCCTTTCCGTTTCTGAAACAAACTATTCAATCTGCCACGACTCTCCTGCAAACAACAATCACCACGACGCTGCAGTGTGGGGGCAGCTCAATATCATTCACACAGTTGTCGTTGCCTGTCTTGTGGCGGGGGGTGTCGTGGTTCACGGCACAGGAGAACGATTGCGGTATATGGCCATGGAAACGAATCCGCGATGATAACCTCGGATTTCTAGCCCTCCCATCCACCCGGGACCTCTCCATCGACACCCTACAGGACCTTTTGACCAACTGGACGACCACGTCAGAAAACCTCGTCAAGACTTACTTCGCCCGGATTGCTGAAATCAACCCGTCGACTCGCTCGTTCTTGGAAGTCAGTCCCTTCGCTCTAGAAGATGCACGCAAGCGGGACAACGAAAGGCGAGACGGGGGTGAGGTCAAAGATGCATGGGATTCCGATTTTGGCCAAGGGGTCGGTGTTAGTATTGATGGGTTGAACAGCGCTGCAGGGTCGTACTGCCTGCTTGGCCCTCGGATGTACCCGGCCTTGTTGGGTACCCGGTTGTTTGTGTGCCGCTGGGGTTTTTACCCGAGGGGACAGAGGTGGAGAGGAATACAAAGGGGGGATTTGGTGGAGCAAGCGCCTGGCATACCGTGAGTAATTCCTCCCCGTGTGATCCGCCACTGTACTGACCTCCACCACTTTTTTTTTTTTTTTTAAGTTTTTGGTTGAGCTTCATTGGGAAGCCGTTCACCGAGGAGAAGTTGATTGAGCTGGCGTATGCTTTCGAGCAACGTACTCAGATTGGGAGGCAAAGGAAGCCGGTGGTGCTGCCCGTTGCTGATATTTGCGATATTTTGCGAGAGAGGAGGGTTGTGTGGAGGGTTTGGGGTAAACTACGGGAATGGTTTGTGATATGAGTGGCTCATGGAAACATTTGGGTTGGAAGGGGGGGAGGGTGGTTATACGTAGCTTTATGGGTGTGGACTTGTGGAATAGTATGTCTCCCTCATTTGAACTTACCATACATAGCTACATCTCTCACACATCACAGAATTTCACGCAGCAAAAGCCTTTGAAGAACTCGGCGGTACCTATCTAAGCGTCTACGTGATTCAAGAGCTGATTAAAAGTCTTCCTTCCCTGGATCGGTTGTTTCGTTCAACAACGTCAAAAGATCTTCAATAACCCTCCTTCCTGCATTCTCCCTTCAACAGTTTCCTAATTTTCCCCAAGTAGTTCTGGCTAGGTAAACCAACATGGGGGAAACTCCCTAGTAGGCTCAGACGTTTAAAGATCTATTTTCTTTTCATAAGAATATCTCTCCATGAGAAAGATAAGAGGTTTAGTATAATAGCTAACTCTTAAATCTTATTGCTTTTTACAAGCTAAACTCTAGATCTTAACGGAGATAAATTATAACAAATCACAACTAAAGGCATTTTACAAGGAATACTATCATCCTCCCGTTCTAGGCAAGGAGATCACAAAGTCTGTAAATCGAAGTTGCGGTTGGATGGATGTCATCACCGAGGAATGGTGCGTTAGAATGAGACCCTTGGGATGATAGGTAACTGGGCATTTATGCGGAAAGTATTGAGTTCCGAGTTGAGAGGAGGTGAATATTCGTTCTTGGGCGAATAGATATATCTACGAGCCTGGCCGAGCTTGTCTGTTTCAAAGGTGAGCCAGGCTTAAAATATCGGTACACACTTTCATACTCTCTAGTTTTAAACTTAAGGGGGAAGCGAACTCGGGTACCTCTTTGAGGACGGGCAGAGGCCTGGGCTTTGTGAATCGCGTCCCTCTCTTGGTGATGAGCCGCTTCTTGTCCTTGGGACGGTGTGAAGCAAGCGGTGGAGTCGTTCCTGATATGCTTCTTGTAGAATGTGTCGGTTTGCTCGCTGTCGTGGGGTAGGTAGGGACATCTGTTTGGCGCTGAAGTTGATCCGGTTCCGTGGTGTCACAGACGCGCTCGCTCTCCATGATTAGGTCAAGAGACTTGCTCATGGCGCCAGTATTAGCCAGCTATTTAGGTGAGTCAAGACAATTAGCGTCAAATTATAGCCTGGTTGAAGTTATAGTCTAGACTTATGTTAAGACTCGCGGCGATGGCTATCGCGGTGATGGCTCTCGTGGCTATGGCCAGTCTCGTGACAGTGGTCGCAGCTCACGCCGCAGCCAGCCTTGCCCCCACCGTGGCTACAGAACCAGCGGTACGAATACCACGGGTATTAGCAGCCGTAGCAACAACCGGTACACAAGCGCCCGCCCTTACTATAGTATCAACACCACACCCCACGCCAGTAAGTAGGCCGAGGACACGCGTGGCGTATCCGAGGAGGGCTAGCTAGAGGCAGCCGATAACGTTGGCTACCGGGCTGCATATGGCAAGGCCCCCAGCCCCGAGGGCAATCACAACGTCACGGGCAAACCCCTTGTTTCGGCCCGCAGTGGTTCGGTGGAACTGGACAGGCAGTCGCCTGGACGGGCCAGACTGTAGGTCTGTGGGAGGTATTGCTCCCGGAGAATTGGTCAGTCAGGTTGCTCCGAAGGCTTCGGCCCTGAGGCCGACATATTGGTAACGGTGAGAAAAGATTTTTGCTTTCTGGAGCTGTTTGTCAGAGTATCTAGAAATATCATCAATTTTCACACATCTCTGCGGCGTACAACACATAACAACAGCAAATAACCCCGGCTACCGGATTATGCCCCCCCGGCGTCTCTTGAATGACCAGTAGGCTGGCTTGTGACGCCAGTAGTAACCAACTAGTTTGTGGTGTCATTGGTACGAGATGGGACCGGATAGCGGGAGGCTCATGGTGTTCCACACCTCGAGGTGTGACGGGAGTATCTATATACGGAGGTAGAGTACTTGTTGGTGAACGAGAGAATGTGGCTGCATAATTGCAGATGATGGACGAGGTCCAGTCTGTCTCCTCTACCTTCTATATGATGTGATCTCTTTGTCGCGATTTATCTGATATTTTCCGCCATTTGACTCTTGGTAGGAATTGTGGGCGACCATTCTCAGCTATTTTGACATCGATATCAGCAACACCATCGCCATCCTACTCCGCCGTTCTATTCCGCCGTTCTATCCCACCATTCTATCCCGCCCTCTTAATCCGCCATTCGACTTCACTGTGGAACTATGTAGTAATGAGATAAAGCTGGGTTGTTGTTGAGATAAAGTTGGGATGGTGGTGAGAAGGTGCTGGGGTGTTTTTAGATTTTCAAGCATAATAAGCTGAGACTGAACATCTAGGTCGGCAAGCACCTAGGTAGTTACATACTGGGTGGTTTGGAGAGGACATCGAAAGCATTTCAATCTTCCCTTTTCTATCCCTTGTTTTCTAACACTTGGATAGATTAATCTGCCGTCTGTTATGTTTCTTACCTATGCAACCAAGGTCCTTCAAGAATTTGGAAGCGAAGCCTCCAGCCCTGCCGATGTTAAATCCGTGATTATTACAGTTCATTCTCAGCTGCTGGACTGTTTACTTGCCGGACTGTTTACTTGCCGGTTTGTTTACACCCTCCCCTCCCCCCCTGGACCCCTTTCGACCGCACTGTGCTGTCTGCAGAAACCATCCCTACTTGCAGATTGTGACCGTTTGTCTATGACCTTTAAACATTGCTCCATCTGATGCACCCCCCCCACCCCACCTTCTAAATCACGGCATCTATTCACTCAGCATCCCAGTGTGCCGGATTTGTTAAAGTGTGTTCTCCGATAGTTAGCTGGTCCGTCTCACAGGCATTATACCGCTTACACCAACCCTGCCCGCCTGTAACAACAACAGCAACAAAAAAGGCCCAAGCGCACGGACAAGTCTCCGGTTCACGTTCCCTCAAAGTCAAGCTTCTTACTCCCTTACCACTCTCACATTCCAGAACAAATCCTCCAGCTCAGTGGAAGAGTTTTGGCAGGACAGACCACGAGAGCTTTTCACGGTTGTCAGTCCCAGGGTTCAACATGTAAGAGGCAGGTCAAAGCGAAACGCACAAACCCTCTCTACCTTACCATTTCAAAACAAAACAATGTCAGCCTGGAAGAAGGGAACAACACCACCTCACCCATTGCCATGCTACTCCCACGCCACGTGGTGTTGGTAGTACCCTGCCTTCAAAACGTCAGGTGCTGGACCGTAGTGGTCAATGTCTGACTCAGGTTCGGGTTGGGGTTAGGTAGCAGTCCTGTTCCCCAACCACAGCCCGCTACGAAAAATGGCACACTGTAGTTCCGTCAGTTCCCCACCCTGTTTGAGAAATTGGAAAGGAAATAATGTTATAACCTGTCCATGATATAGTCTCATCTAGAGGTTCGTCCCTCGGTGCTTCATTGGCTGATGTGTTAACCCCCTTCCAGTGAAAACCCCGATGTTAACAGATACCTAGCATCTCCCGTAGATCCCGATATGGCCTTTCTCACCTGAATCATCTGGTCTTTTCGGTGACTTCCCCTTCCATCAAAAGAGTTGAAAGAGAAAAAGAGGAAAAAATTGAATGTGTTCCCCCCCCCCCCGCCAAAACCACCCCCCTGTTCGCCAAACCGTTGCGCTAACCTAGGGCCACTAGTTCAAACGGCGTGCGTGCGGAGTCAGTGGAGTGTGTGGGGACAGACAGTTCGTGAGCAGTTGTCCAGGGCCGGGCCTTGCCGAACCTTGCTTGTTGGTGAGGTGGTGATGGGAGGGGGGAACTTTGGATGTGGGAGTTCGGACCGACGGGGTGGGCATGTACTGTGTATGGGCTCTGATAATCAGTTGGGATGGGTGATCTGATAGGAGCGGATTTAGGGACGTCGTGAATTGTATTGTCGAGATATCCGCCCGGCTTTGGTTGATGAGCGGACGGTTCAAACTTGAACCCCAAACTAGGATGTCAAGGACCAGCAAGATATCCACACCGGTACTCATGAAACTTGCGCGTACCAATACCCCCTCCCCGACTGGCGCGTCACTTCTCAGAAAGACATCCCATCGCACATCAAATATGCGGCGTTCTCGGAAGCTGGCCCTGGCCGTGTCGATGTCAGAAGGCAAAAAGAAACAGACAGGGGTAGGCAACGCTTCAGATGATAGGTGATGGTGGTGATGGCCGTCAAGAGACGGGTCATAGGGTGGTGTGGTATGTTTCTAGATAGGTAGTGGTGTGAAGCAGCAACACTGCCCTTACAACGGCAGTTCAGTTCTGGCTCGACCCTGCTCAAATAGGCGAACTGGTCGCCTATGCATACATGGCAGACGTAATACATACAACCAGGTTGCCCGCTCCCCATCTCATTGGAAGCGGGACTTGGCAAGCAGCATGGCAGACATAGCTGCTCCCACCATGTGATGTCGGCACCAAAGCAGGCCGTTGTGTCATGTCGTTATATGTATGAGAAGCGAGTATAAAGAGCCCATCCCGCCCCCCCCCCCCACCACCATACACCATCGTGTTGCTTGCCCGGACAACCGCCATCCAAGTCCAGACTGATCTCAAAGGAGGGGTTGAACGATGCATTGCTGCAGACTAGAAGCTGTGTGACAGGAACGGCTGGTTTCGATTTGCAAACTGGAGCATCGCAGAGTGTTCGCAACCGAAGAGAAAAGATGAACGGGATGAAATGCGTGCATGGCGCGAGAACAACAAGACGAGACCGGGCTGACCCTGCTTGGTCGGCGATGGGTGGTGATCAAGGCTTATCTCTGGCGACACGCCAGGTGGTGCATATGTGCAGTTAACGGAGATAGGTTCCTCTTCCTGCGATGCAGGCTAGGCAGACTGGGAATCGCTCTGAATTCATTCTGCTGGCTATAGTTTGCTTTTTGCTATTGCTCAATTGAGCCCGAAAATGACAGTAGTTCGACCAAGACCAGTTCTGCGCCGCAATCACGCAGGAAGCAACGCCATTCCGTGCCACCCATGTAACCGTAGACTCCCATGTCGACCAGAACTGCAGATTCACACCCTCCACATCAGATGGAAAACCCCAGTGGTATCAATCTTTTGTTGCTCGGGAAAAGAAACAAAGAACAAAGAAAATCGCGTCCATCGCTCCATTGTTGGTTCTGTGTACCCAATCCATGGAACTCTCTCTTTCATACATCCAGGGGGTTCAAAAGCATTGTTGCTTGCGTTTCCAGTCGTGTTCGTTGGCATCCACCACACGTCAAACCAAAGAAAATTCACACTTTGAGATTCCAAAATCCCAACATACCATCCAAATGCCCAATTGGTCATTGACCGAAATCAGGCTGGGTAAGTCGTCGTCGTTGCACCCCCTTAATATCGCACCTGCATAGGAATGCCCGTCGTGGTCATGACAGGCCGCGGGGTGTCGCTTGTCGTAATTTGGTTGATGTTAATTTGGCTCATTTGAGTCCGGGGGTCCAAGACCTTTTGCCGCAAGGTCCAGTACGATCCAGCGGTGGCATTCGGAACAGCCTCCATGATGATGTATTGGAGCGTTCCCTGGAATGCTTTGGGGACGCAAACCTCGGTGGGCTGTCGCCAGGTTGCAAGAGCCCCGGTGGACTCCGCAGGCTCCATTGCTTCACGGCCCTCGGCCTGTAGACGAAACATGTTTAGTCACATGTAAGAACTACCAAGGACAACTATCAAACTCACAAGACAAGAGCCGCAAGCGTGGCCGTTCATAAACACCCAATTGGGGCAGTTGTAGCTCAAGAAGTACTTGCATCGGTACTTGTTGAATCCGCCAGACATGGTGAAGGTGAGTTTGGTGCGTAAGGTGGGTGCTGCTAATTTTGATCCACGAAGGAAGATCTAAGGTGCAATAATAAGATGTGGACTGTCCGCTGACAGCCAAGCGACTTTATAAGTAGAAAGCTCGAGGTGCTTTCTGGGGTGTGTAGCTGAGGAAGGAGATTCCGTGGCTTGTTTTAGGTCTCCGGGGTCGTCTGAACACCTGCAATCATGTGGATGGATAGAGGGAAAAAAGAAAACATGGCCCTCGAGGTTCACGGTAGATTTATATGTTGGATTGAACCATCTCGACGCGCTTTTGTCAACCTCTGACGTGAACAGGGCGCATGGTACGACAAAGTCGACCAGCAGGCCAAGTGATCGGAGAGGTGCCGGCGGTTGGAAAGCCGAGGCGGGATTGACCAGGGGGGGGAGGGGCCGGGGGTTGGTTTGGTTCACCCGGGTTCGACTTCCATGTGGCGCCTTCTTCAATGTTGATGAATACCACCTGACATACGTCTTTTTACGACGACTGCCCTGCCATGTGCGTCCATGGTTCATCAAGGTTCCAGACACGCCATTTTGTTGATTGAAGGGTTCGGAGACACCACCCGGCGCCATTCTCCGTGCCTTGTAAACGATAGTATCAGGCCCGCTAGCGACGCCAAGGCCGAGTATGGATGTTTTGGAAACTGGAATTACGGGGGAGCATCTCTGTCGTTGCGCTGTGGGCTCATGGCACGATACGAGCGAGCGAGATAAATTTGGGAAAAGGCCGGGGGTGTTGAGGGTGCTGCTCCGGAGCTGCATCGGGCCCCGTCTCAACGTCCTGCTTTCTGGGCGACGAATAGGGAGTGTTGGCGGGCAGAGGTGCTTCTTCAGTGTACCCCCACTAGCAGCACTGACTTGTCGTTCCCGTCTCCTTGTGCTACCCGAGCAGTGAGGTCCCTTTTCTCCTTGCGTTGTGTTGTGTGGTGTTGTGTCAGACGGGCCGTGTGGGTCGAGGCGGGAGCCAAGAAGGTGACACAAATTGGTCTTGACATGCCATTGTCAGTCTTTTTTTTTTTTTGAGATCCGTATCTCTTCGACTGTTGCGGCTGAAAAAAGAAGCTTCTCCCGTCGGCAGAAGAAAAGAAGCAATGTGAATGTGGGTTCTGCCCGCCAGCGATCGCTGCCTGTTGAGAAATGGTGTCAGAAACAAGCAACAGGGCCAGTCCCGGTCTGTCAGTGGGGATCCACTGCAGGCTAGCGGCTCGCGGGTCAGTGGGGCTAACACAGTGTTCTCACTGTCTTCAGTGCTCGCTGCCTCGAACAGATACCTTGTGCCATAATGCTACAAACCCCAAGTTTTCCCTGAAGTATTATGCAGATTTCAGGACGCCCACCGAATCCAAGTTCGGCCATGATGCCATGCAGCCAGACGCTCTAGGCCATCAAGAGGGCGATTCTTTCCCAATATGTCGATCGACGAAGCAACAAGTTCCCCAACACAACAAGGTCGTCACTTTTCCTGCAAACATGCATCCAGCCTTGTTTCCTCTCCCATCAGACCGTGAGGTAGCGTTGGAAGCGGGTACTCCGTGCATCTTCACATGGGCCTTGCATGAGATTCCTCTCTATTCTTGACTTTGTGACTTCTCAGCTATCACTTCGAGAACAGAAACCCTCAATTCACCTCAGTTGCGACTCTTCCCCGGCCTATGCCGCGTTTGGTTATCACGGGGTCTTCAATCCTTGCGGCCTCGATGGAACCCACTGTCCGGGTGCTATAACCGGATTTTTGACCAGTACCATCGATTTGCCTTTGCTTTTCACCGCTTACATCATGAGATTTGCGCTGCTCTTGACCATGATATGATTATGGTACAACGACAGTCTCGCTCACTCACAGGTCCAGAAAAGATTTCACAGCAGAGACCTCTCACAGACCATAATATCTGACTCAAATATACCCACTCTTCGAAGCGCCATCTTTAGAGACACAGAGTATCCAGGCGGGTATCAGCATATCACTTGCCCGTCTGTCGTAACACCCACGATAATACAGCTACGGGGAATCACCCCTTGGTCAATCTCCCTTCCTCCAGGCATACTTGACACCTCCTTTACACCGCAGCAGCGTCATGAGCCTCAGAAATAGTGTCATTCTTCGAGAATACGACACAAACCAAGAAATTCGGCACCTATCATGCCTTTCCGGCTTCCCCACGGCAGCTGCCACGACACATGGCGCCAGCCTAGCAGAACATATCACACAAATACTACTACACTCGACGGGCCATCCCGGGCGGTGTGTCACAAGCGGGCGCCGGGTGTTGAAGCCGCGTTATAATATAGGTAGGGATGGAGGTTCATGTTGCTTGTTACCATCCTCGAGGACGGTTGGCCATGAACATGACGAGTGTAGCTTTGCATTGATCACCTCTAGTTGACTGCAACCTCAGTATCAGCGGAGGTCAACCCACCGAGAAGGAGAGAGACATCAAACATCAACTGAACATATCTCGGGGGTAGACAACCCAACACAAGGAAAATCCACAGAGGGCCAGACGCTTGGGATCCTCCCCATCATGGCCCCATTCACCGGGTTCCTACTCATACATACCCACCACTGTCAGTTCGCATATACCCAAAGCTGATTGGACCGCCTCGGCAGCATTGTATTGACATGGTAGCACGGCATTTGCATAGCAAGCCACCAAAACGCCATCTTTCTCAGTCAGGTCTCGGGGAACAGAGCGCAAAATGCCCATGTCCCGGACCGGCCGCCGGCCGTCCATACCTCGGCAAGCCGCATGTGCTTTCCTTCCCTATCTACTGATTGGACCGAAGGTGTAGAGGTGATGGGTTTTGACGTTTCACTGCTTTGATATGCCTTTTGGACCCATGAAACCGGTGAGCAAAGCTGCTATCTATCGTAAAGAGAGGGATGATAATGGTTGGGGGAAATGATACCCCTGCTTGTCGGGAGGTTGTCTACCACACCTTTCATATCACGAGCGGATTTTGTGTTGTAGAATAGAGAAATTCTAGAAGAATTTGAGCAGCATCAATTTTTTTTTCTTTTCTTGACTGGAAGGAGAAGATTCCATGCGTGACATTCACAGCTTGATCAATCATTCTTGTTGTCCCTCTTCCCTATCACCACCATCACCATCACCACGCAAGCCAATACCATTTATACACACACGTTCCTGCGTCATCTCACAAAAAAGTGACCCAAAACTCTTAGTCCGTCCCCCAAATTACCCCTTATTCAACCATCCCGATAACACCCACTATCCTAACAAAGTATCCCTCTCCCTCGACATCTCCACAAAGCCATGATAAATCCCGGACGTTATCCAGCCCACACCCATACCCACACCCACACCCGCCTCCTTCTCTCACACAGTTGACAACCCCCCCACCATTACTCTCCCGTCAAACTTTACAAATCTTGCTCAAAGTCCCACAATCTCTACACCATTCACCCCTCTAACCATCGCACACATCACGTATCTCACGATCCAGCAAGAAACTAAACCCTTTCTGTTCAGAAATCCTCATCTTCCACCCGCAAGGAAAAACTCGCCCCTCTATCTCACACTTCCCCGTAAACACAACTAGGTAGTTACCCACATCAACACACGCCCGAAAATTGCACCATGTCCCAAATCATCAAATTGTCTATTTTACCTTCCCCCCACCCCCAACCCCCAACATGCTCAGATACATTAACACATCCCATACACACCAAATCAATAACCCCCCTTCATAGCCTGCCTCCTCTTCACCTTCTCCGTTAACCTCACCAGCGCAGACTTGATCTCCCCCTTCTCAAAAGTATCAACATCATAATAAACCGGCGCAATTTCCTATATTTACCCCCCAAAAAGTTAGCAATCCTCTTCTTCCACTTCCCCCCCACCCCCAAAAAAAAGAAAAGAAAAAGAGAAAAGAAAACTTACAAGAAGCCACTCGGGCCTAACATTCGTCACCGTCCGGATATACTGCTTCGTCGTGAGCACAAACTCATTGTACACCACCCAATCATACGGGCTCGACACCACCGTGCTCGGATGAATCATCACCATCTGGTCGTCCTTTACCGTCTTGTAAATCTTGCTATTCGAGCTCTCCCTCATGGCGACCTGCATAAAAAACCCCGCCAGCAGCGCCCGCCGAATGTTGGTATAATAGTCCTTGTTGTTGAACGGCGTCGACACGAGCTCAATCTCGTGCGTCTCCATGATGCGCTTGAGCTGAGCCCGGACATTGTCGGCAGAGGACAGGTGACGGAACGACAAAAAGTGCTCGTGGCACCACTTCTTGACGTCCTCGCCGTTTTGCTCGGCGCCCTTGTAGGCGTGGTAGGCGTTGAGAAGCGTCAGGTGGTCGCCGTCGGGGTGGGCAAACTGGGCCTTCATCTCGTCGGCACGCTTGCGGTTGTTGTTGGGACGGATCCATATTTGAGGTACCGACAACAACGAGGTGATGGAGAGGATCTCGTTGGAGCAGTAGAACTCGGGAGAAGAGATGAGCATGACGGCCAGAGCGGGATCCAAGGGGAACTCAGACGCCAAGCTCCCAAGCTTAGTGAGACCACCGTCATCATCGAGACAGGCAAGGTAGTTGAGTTCCTCGAGGGCGCGCATCATGGTCTCCGGGGCTGGTGGGTCCATGAAGTCAAAGTGCACCAAATCTTCGACACCAAGCTTCTTGAGTTCAAGAATGGTGTTGGAAAGGTTAGACCGGAGAATTTCAGGATAAGTCTGCTCAATAAGCTCTTTCTTAAAGGCCTTCTCGGTGTAGAGACGGAAGCACTTGCCCGGCCTGGTACGACCGGCACGACCGGCTCTCTGTTGGGCCGAGGCCTTGGAGATGGGAGAAACCAAGAGCGATTCCACACGAGAGCGAGGGTTGTAGATCTTTTGCTTGCTGAACCCAGGGTCCACGACATAGACGATACCGTCGATCGTCAACGAGGTTTCGGCGATGTTCGTCGCCACGATGCACTTGCGGCCGGGACGACCCCCCTTCCGGAATGGCTCGGGGGCCTTGTCGAAGATCTTTTGTTGTTGATGTGGTGGCAAAGTACCGTAAAGAGGGTAGATGGCCAGCGGACCAGCGTCTGATTCTCTGACCATATCATCCACCTCCAAACTGATCCGGCGGCAGGCATCCTCAATCTCCTCTTCACCCGTCAGGAAGAGCAGGATGTCACCCTCGGGCTCAACCGCATGAATCTGAAGAACTGTCCTGACGGCGGCCTCGACGTAATCTCGCTCGGGTTCGGGGGTGTAAAAGATCTCGACAGGGTGTGTGCGACCGGGAACGGCGAGCAAAGGGGCGGGAGGGTCCTCCTTCCGCAAGCTGAAGTAGGACTGGAACTTTTGCGCATCGAGCGTGGCAGACATGACAATGATCTTCAGGTCGCTTCTTCTGTGGGCGATCTCCTTGAGGAGGGCCATCAGGATATCGGTGGCGAGCGTACGTTCGTGAGCTTCATCGAGAATGATGCAGCTGTACCGGTTCATGTTGGGATCGTGCATGGCCTCGCGCAGCAGCTGACCATCCGTCATGTACTTGAGGAGAGTCTTGGGGCCGGTCCTGTTCTCGAAACGGATGCTGTAACCGACTTCCTGACCCAGTTCAACATCGAGTTCGTTTGCGACACGCTGGGCGACCGACATGGCGGCGACACGACGAGGCTGCGTGCAAGCAATGAGCTTGCCGGTCTGGTGTGGCATTTCGTCGTAAAGAACATACTGAGGGATCTGTGTGGTTTTGCCGGAACCAGTCTCACCGACGAAGACGAGAATCTGGGTCTTGTGGTAGAGCTCGAGGAACTCTTCGCGCTGCTTAGAGACGGGCAGGTCGCGACGAGTCTTGAGGATCTTGAAGTAGTTCTCCGAGTGCGGCTTGCCGGTCCAGGGGTTGATGTCCGAGTCCTCAGCCTTCGCGGCCTGAAGGGCGGTGGTGTTGTGGCGCTCCATCTCGTCGAGAGGCGACTTGAAGTCGTTGGCGCCGTCCATGTTGAGATGGGCGAGATATGGGTTGGGCTTGTCGTCGGTCTTGATGCGCTTCGAGTCCTGGGCGTCGCTTTCCACGCTCGATCGCTTCGTGCCCTTTTGATCGGCCATTCCGAAGGTGAGAGGAGTGAGTGCAGAGATGGGGTGAGAGATTCTGCACAAGACAGATGGAATGGCGGGGATTTCACTGTTTGCGCTTGCCTTGCCCTGTCGATGCCGTCCACAAGGCTGCCGCAACTTTTTGTTTGGCAAGCACATCCGCGTTTCCACCAAAATTTTGGATAGTGGGGCGATCAAGACCCCAGTCTGGCGATAAGCATTTACAGAGTATACGATCTATCTCATCGGGACTTATACAGCTGTTCAAGCTTTCAAGTGCCAACTTGTCGACTTTATGACAAGTATTCATACATTGTTTTCGAGGTGGGTTTGATGAGGAGAGGTCTACTCATTCTACTCTCAGCAGCTCAGAACAGGTCAAAACAAACATCTCTACAGATCAAGTCGCTTATGTATCACTCTATCCGATCTTCCACCCCGCGTTCCACACTGTTTCTGCCCTGGCCCAAGCACAGCAACCCAAATTTTCTCTCAGGGTTCGGGCTCACCTAGACAATCGGCATATTGGGAAGAAACGTGGTGGCACAGTCCCGAGTTCACTTTGGGCCCCGTTGTACCTATCATAGAGCAGCTTTGAATCATCATTCAAGTTTGGGTTTTCCCCTGCTTTTGCTCCAAGTCCGACTCGACGTCCGTCCCATCACCCCGCGGTGGTTGTTAGCCCCGCCAAACTGAATGTGCTTTTATATACCACCTCTATCACATCGCTACACTCACTCTACCCAAGCTCATAAATCGACCCCAACATGTCGTATTCAGGAGCCCTCAACCCGGCCTCGGAGGACTACGAGTCCCGTCCTCATTACTACATTGGCCAGCACGACTCGGACCGGTGCGAGGTCCTCGACGACGACCAGTACAACCAGGTTCTTAACAGTGGAGTAAGATCCCTTGCAGATTCCCGAGCATAAACAAACACTAACACGGACTGTCTAGTTCAACTTTGTCACTGCCCCAATCACCAATCAGCATTTCTTCCGGAGGGTTGTCGACCAGCACAAGGAATTTCTCAAGGAGAGGCAAGAATGGAACGACCGTCTGGCTCCGGCTCAAAGGACGAACCCGTCTCTGCCAGTACCCATCGTGCCTACACTGACAGATGAGGACACCTCGCTGTACCCAAGCCACCACATCGGCTCCTTCATCACCTATGCCAGCCCATGGATCGACCTTTGCTCCACAGACCCGTATATCTCGGGCGTCTCTCGCCAGGTCCTCAACATGGAGGTCGCCTATGCCAACTTCTGCGGTGCCAGGACCATCGTGATCCCCGGGCCTAGGCAAGATGAGAGCGGCCGTGGTATTGCTCAGTTTGCCCGTGCGATTCAGGAGGCGTTGCTTCAGGTGACAAGGGCTAACCTGATCATTCACCTGCCCATGTACCGCGAGCCCCTGTTGGAGGAGAAGTGCGAAACGCTCTCGGATATCTTTGACGGGAGCCGTATGGACGCTGACCCCAAGAAAGAGATTGACATCTTCACTTCATGGGACTCATGGCACACCATCCGCTCAGTATGCGAGTACTCGAGCAGATTATTCCTCGCCCTCCGCATTCCTCGCCGTGTGCCGGAAAAGAACCTCCAGGAGCGGTGGTTCTCGGAGCCATTGCACTTCTTGACCATCGGCCAGTCCATCTTTCAGTCCAACCGAGCCGGCAGCCCAACTCTCACCAAGCACCACCAAGATCTCATCAACCGTTACATGCGTCTCAAGAACGCCCCCTGGATCATCCTGAATGACGTCGGCCCCAACGCCGAAGACCTCGGCGCCGCCCGTGCCATCAAAGCGATCGAGTACCCCTCCCTCGCCGAAGCAAGCAAAGCCCTCCAGGAACGCAAGCCCAAGTCGGGCCTGAACGAGTACGTCTCGTACATGAAGTACCTCGAGCGCCAACAACCCCCCTACACGGCCATGGAAACCCCAGCCTTGACTAGTTTTCAAGACTGGCTCCAGTCCCCCCTCCAGCCCCTCGCCGACAACCTCGAGTCAGCCACCTACGAGGTCTTCGAGGGCGACCCGGTCAAATACGACCAGTACGAAGCCGCCATCAAGGAAGCCATGGCCGAGTGGAAGATCCTCAAGAAGCCCTCGGCCCTCGGGACAGAGAGCGAGCCTTACAACCCAGAACTCGTCTGTGCTGTCGCCGGCGCCGGCCGTGGGCCTCTTGTTACTCGTGTCCTCCGCGCAGCACAGGCAACCAACACCAAGATCCAACTCTGGGCCGTGGAGAAGAACCAGAACGCGTTTGTCTACCTCTTGAACAAGAACAAGCGGGAGTGGGACGGGCAGGTGACGCTCGTAAAGACAGACATGCGCGGCTGGGGCGGGCCGGTTCCCCGGGGGTCGTCTACGCCGTGCAAAGTTGACATACTGGTGACGGAGCTCCTTGGTTCGTTTGGAGACAATGAGCTGTCGCCTGAATGTCTGGATGGCATCCAGAACCATCTCTTTCAACCGAGCGGGATGTCTATCCCTCACAGCTACACCGCCCACCTCTCCCCAATCTCCACCCCGAGGCTGTTTGCTGACATCGCCTCCCGCGAGTCAGACCCGCACGCGTTTGAGATCCCTTATGTTGTTAGGTTGTTTCAGCTGGATTTCAACGCGCAAAAGGTCCCTAATCACCCGAGGTTTCAGCAGGCGTGGGAGTTTGTTCATCCTGTTGGTGTCAACAGGGCGGACGAGTTTGCTGCTGAGTATGGGTTTGGGAGGAAGTATGTCACTCCCGGCGGGGGGGCGATGTATGGGAGTAATGGGACGAATGAGCATAATGCCAGGCGCTGTCACTTGACGTTTGTTTGCCCTACGCGGGGTGTTACTCACGGGTTGGCGGGGTATTTTGAGTCGACGCTTTATGAGAGCCAGTTGGAGGGGGGGGGGGAGGGGAAAAGGGTGGAGATTAGCATCTTGCCTGATCAGATCGATAGGAAGAGTAAGGATATGATTAGTTGGTTTCCCATCTTTTTTCCGCTCAAGGTATGTAACATTCGCAAAAGGAGAATGGGAGGTGGGGGGAGGACGGTTTTGCTGACATGACGCACGATTAGAAACCGCTGTACTTTCCTCAGGACGCCGAGTTGGAGGTTAGCATGTGGAGGCAGACGGACGACACAAAGGTTTGGTATGAGTGGCTGATCGAGGTGTACGCCTGGGTTGGGCCGCAGACGAGGATCAAGGTGGGGGCGAGCGAGATGCATAGTAGTAAGAAGGTTGCTTGTTTGATGTAGTTGTGTTGGATAGTAGAGGGGGGGGTATATGGTAGGCTAGGGAAAAGAAGGGGTGTTTTAAAAAGTCGGTTTTGAATTGCTACTTTGAGATATCTGACTCTTTGGTTTTGGCCCCATTGTGTCAGCAGAGAGAGAGAGAGAGAGGTATCGACAGACAACGAAGAAACCTCTTACCATTTTTTATCTCTATCATGGAAGATTTTATGTAACGCCTTTTTCTTTTTCTTTTTTGCCGCCCTTCATCCCCCTTCTCCGACTTGCTCTTTGCGCCGCAGAATGTCCTCCTCCCCTTCTGTTGGTCCAGTCAAGTTATCGTGATGACACTGGCGGCAATGTAGAAATGTTTTGCGCCGTCATCGTCTCGTTGGTATTAACCCCCCCCATGTGAGATCCAGCCCCTCCCCAATCGCGACCTCGCGTCAATGTCCTACTGCGTTCTCTATCCATCCCACTCTCGATCTTAAAACTCCAGCCCCACACCCGCCGCTCACTCCTCCATCTTCGTATCCCCCCCTTTGTCCCCCCCCTCAGCACCCCTTACATAAAGCACATTATTACACCGGATCAGGACCTGGCCGAGGGTGCCCGTGAACTTTTGCTCAATGAACTCCTCCGTGTTGGCGAGCTGGATGTTCATGTAGGAGTCGATGCTCTGTTTTGTTTTGCCGTCGTCATATCGTCAGTGTACCGATTGTTTCTTTTGCACCTTTGGGATAAAAAACATACGACTAATCTCCCCTTGTACTCTGTCTCGTTCCACTTTAGGCGGACGATCACGTCCTTGTTGACGAGGTCTTGGAGGAAGGGCCGGGGGTTGACGGGGACGAAGGAGGACATTTTTGCTTTTTCTCCCCCGCTGACTGTATGGGGTGATAGATGTGTGGTGGGCGGGAGTCGTTGTCGTCGTCGTCGTCGTGGTGATTGATGATGGTGGTGGTGGATAGTCAGTCGTTAATTAGTTGATAACAGCGGAATGCGACCAGCAAGCAAGTAAGCTTGGGGGAAATTTTGGCTTGGCATTTTGCGCAACTGGCGCGGCGCGCAACCGCGTCGTTGGTTGGTTTGGGTAGGTGGGCAGGTGACTGGCGGGTGGCACGGGCTGGCATCACTCAACACACTCTCTTACTCATCACAGATGTTGGTAAATGTAGTTTTTGACACAAATAATCATAATAATAATACAAAATACAGCTCAGTATAAACATTCAGCAATTCAAGGAGTTTCATTAACCCACCCAACCCTCATCTCACACCGCCGTTGAAGAGCCCAATTCCCGTCCCCAGTCATCCATCCACCCATCCATCCATCCACCCCCTTTCAAAAAAACCGAAACAGTCATGATATAACCTATCCAAAGTTCGTCTAACATAGTCCCAAATAATCCATCCATCCCCAATAATCACGCTGATGAAATACCCGCCCGTTTCCCAAGTAAAATCAAACATGAAAAGCCACCGTTCCCAAAGTCCAAATCCCAGGAATGATATAATATAGGAAACAGATCTTCCCCCCCCCCCCCACCAACATCCTCACTCATGCTTTTTGATCTTGCTTGTTTACCCTCACCTCCCCACGTAACCACCACCCTCCCAATCACAACCACCCCAACGGACTCGCCGCCCCCCTCCCCAGCCTCGTATCCGTCAACCCGCCACTACTCCCCGTAGCCTGCGTGACCCCCGTCCACCCCGTCATCCCACTCTCCGGACTCGCCGCCCTTTCCCTCTCAACCGGCACCTCCGCCTCCAGCTCGGCCGGCGCCCTCGTCCCGATGGGAACTTGAATCCCCACCCCGTACATCACCCCGCTATCCCCCCTCCCATGGCTCTTTTTACTTTCATACGTCCTCACACTGCCCGGACTATGCAGCAAGCTGTGGCTTCTCTTCCCGTACCCACCACCCAGCCTTGGGGAAGGCTCCTCCGATAGCTCGTACGGAGGCGGGATGGCACGGTAAGAAACCGATTTTTCTTTGGGAGGGACGGGGGGTGCTTCGGCGTGCTCGGGAATGGTGTTGTGGTGCATCCGGGAGGAGGATCGATGGGAGCGCTGGGAGCGGTAGGATGGGGTTGGGGCTGTGTGTTGACTGTTTGTGTCGTCATAGAAGGTATGGTGGGGGCGGGAGCGGGTGCTGTAGCGTGAAGGGGCGCCGCTTCCGGGTTGGGGAGGTTTTTGTTGGGGGGCGTATTGTTTCCTGCGACGGCGCATGTAGCACCAGAGACATAGCGAGGAAAAAATGATGAAAAACCCCAGGCCGCCGCCGACGGCGATGCCGATTATGGCTGTTGAGCTTAGGCCGGTGGACGAGGAACTGGTATTGTCTGGGGGGAGGAGGACGTTGGTTGCGGGGGGGATGGCTGCTGTTCGGGAGGGGCTGACGGCGTTCTAGATAGGGGGTTAGTATGTACACGGACGAAAAGGGGGAAGGGGGAGACATACGGAGAGATCAGAGGCTTGGAAGCGGATCTGAACTGCATAGGCTGATATCGCACCTCCTCTGAGGGTGACGGTTGCAGTGCTGGCGATGGTGGAGTTTTTGATGACGATTGGCTTGAGTTCGCCGGCGCCGCCTTGCCAGACCGTGGTGCATCCTGATTCCGGCTTTGATTCGGTTGCGCAGGTGTATTCGACACCATAGCTGCACGTGCATGTTAGCGCTCAATTCTTCCGTGACCGTGAGATATCAACATACTTTGGACAGCAGGCAATGGCGGTTTCCGTCACGGTGCTTGATGTGCGAACACTCGAGCATGCAGCTGTATACTCCTGCGGGCAGAACCCAGGCGAGTAGTATTTTGTCGGTTCTGGATCATAACCACTCGGGAAACAGTCTTTATGTGTTGGGAATAGCGGCCCCTGAACATAACTCGACTCCTTATCCCCCTCAAAAACCTCGTAAAAGTTGGAAAGAACCGTCGCACAACTCGACGGAGCCGAGAAGGTCGTGGTCAACGGACCGATGGCCGCCATCTTTGAGCCGCCCGCTCGTTGTTATCCGATATCAATTCGTCGTCAAACCATCCAATGTCACAGCTGCTTGGCGTTGATGTTTCGTCCTCGACAAAAAGTTGCACAATTCCTTGGTGTTTGTCGTTTAGAGTCTTGTCGTCTAAAGAGATGAGATGACGAAAAGAAAGATAGACAGAAAATGCAGAAGAGAGAGAGGGAGAGAGAGGGAGAAAGAGAGAGAGAGAGAGGAGAGGAAAGATTAACGAGACCCAGACCCAACGGCGCAATTTCCATTCCCAGAAGGGACTTGGGTGCAGCACCGCCGGGGGGTTTTCTGCACGCCGCTCTCATGCTCACACGCTCGGCGATTGAACCCACCTCTTCACCCTTCCCTCACCACCTCCTGGTGCGTTGGGGTCCGGAGGCGGCGAGGCGGCACCGTATTGATAGCTCTGCAGACAACTGATGCTGCTGAGCTGTTGAATCGAGTCTACTGCTGGCAAAAGAGCTCTCTACCTTTTTGACACGAAGCATGGAAGCAACCCTTGGGGTTCGGGCATCTCGGCCATCTTCTGGCTCCTTTTGGGATGCGATGGCGGCAAATTGACCAATGGAAACAGGTGTGGTTTTTCTAGCAAACTCAGCCCCCCTGTTTACCAACTGGTGCAAGTTTGTTCCTCTGTCAGGTCTGTTTGTGTCTGAGCAAAAAAGAGTGACAGCAGCAGGTTCAGGTCTCTGGGAGACGGCACAGAACGTCGGGGATCGTGGCTGAATGCGACTTTACTGGTGTTGCTGACCTCAGAGCCCACTTCGAGGGGGGGGTAGGTAGGTACATAACGTGTAAAAAAAGCGACGGGTCCAGAAGGCGGGGAGCCCGTGTTCCCAAGCGCATTTTCCCTCAGACTGTCCCCCTCATCTTTGCCGCGTTGCTACTTGACCAGCTGGACCTCCTGAGAGTTGATCACGTCGTGATTGTTTCCAGTAGAGAGACACGGGAGGTTGATATTCAGACGTCGTAAAGCCGAGACCAATGCCTTTCGGCAGTTTTTCTTCAACAACAATGCATTTGTTCATGGAGAGTCCAAGACATGGACCCTGCACCACCGCCAGCCTTGCAGGGCCCCAACCGATGGCGACCAACGCGCTACCTGTCGATCCAAAGAAGCATGTGGGGCCTCGTCTATCCACGACGATCCACGACAACGTCCTTTCAGCTGGCTGTCTTTCTGTCAGTATGAGCTCACTATCAATTGAAACATTCTTCATGATGCCGGAGAAACAACAACATCAAACTGACCGACACGGAGAAAGCTTCCGTTTGTCCAGCGAGCAACATCACAGCTGACAGCTGACAAGTTGAGCTGGACGTCAGCACACCAAACATGGATGGATTTGTTCCAGCGTTTCGATAATCGTCCAACCCGGCTAGACTCCCTTGGCGTTGCAATAGCGGATCACATCCCTGCAAGCACTTACGGCGATCCCTGCTGGCCCCGCCCTCTTGTCAAATGTCGGTGCACGTGCCATCTGTTTATCACAATCTTTTATCGGTCTTCTCCAAGCTTTATCAGTTCGAGGGGCACTTGACGGCAGCTTTGCTTTCCATGTCGTGTTTTCTGGGTAGATACCTACCTACCCCTCATCGTTCCCCCGCCGAAAGCAGGCCTGACTCGTTGAGCACACCATGCACACCGGACAAAGAGGCCAGTGGGAGAGAGTCAGGCTGGTGGTGGAAAGCTCCGAGGAGAGCACTTGAGTTGGAGCTTTCCTTGTTTATTGCGTGCCGGACTTGGTGAGAGCTTCCACCAGGCTCGGAGAAGAAGAGAATTCTCAAATGAAGTCTGTCTTTGGGTCCTTTTCCTCTCTTCTCTCTCACCTACCTCAGGATATTTGAATCAATCACTGTATTACCTGTCCCCTAGAACCTCACTTCTGTCTCCTCTGCCTCTGCATGTGTTAACCACCACCGCCCAATTTATCCCTACACATCCTGATCGCCTCGACAGGATGGCCCCCCTCTCTTCCTCGACGGTCCTCGTCGCCACTCTCCTGGCAACAACCACCCTTGCGCAATCCAACGTGCGAGTCTGGTCCTCCGTCGCTTGGATCCTCTACGGCGACCGCACCCCTTTGCTGTCAGACAACCCAACCCTCACCCCCCTCGGCGCGCAACAGCTCAAAGCCCAAGGCGCCGCCCTGCGAACCCGTTACCTTTGGAAATCCTCCCCTGACGACGACGACGATGATGACATCGATAGTAACGGCCTCGACGACATCGCCCCCATCCACGGAATAGAGCAATACACCATCAACAACCGCCAGCTCAGAGCCATGTCCACCACCGACACCTATAACATCGCCTCGGCCATGGCCTTCTTCCAAGGCCTCTACCCCCCCACCACCATCAAACCCTCCAACTCCACCGGCGGTGCCATCGCCGCCACCCTAGCAGACGGAACAACAATGACCTACCCCCTCGACGGCTACCAATACCCCCAAATTCAAACCCTCTCCCGCCTCTTCAACCCAGACTCCATCTACCTCGACGGCTCCTCCCACTGCCCTTCCTTTTTGCAGTCCATGGCCAGTTTTCCAAGCGAAGAAACCCCCTCGTCCAACCTCTCCACCTCGTCCTCCTTTTACGCAAGCCTCTACCCCCGCATCTTCAACTCTTCCTCCCTGCCCTTGGACCAGCTCGACTTTCTACAGGCCTACAACATCTACGACTACGCCGCCTATCACCACCTTCACAACCCGTTGCTGTCTCCCCTTTTTGCCGAAGGTGAACTCCCCCGCCTCCGCTCCCTGGCCTCGAGCGAAATCCGCTCCCGCCACGGGAACCTCTCCCTCCCCATCAGGACCATCGCCGGGCGCACCTTGGCAAGCTACACAAAATCCCTGCTGGTAGACAACATCCGTTCGGCGGGTTCCACCAGCAAGCTCAACCTCCTCTTTTCGTCATTCGAGCCCTTTGTTGCGTTTTTTGCGCTGTCGAGTCTGGATGCAGGCGCGAGCAGGGAGCTGTTTCGTGAGCTCCCTTACCCGGGGGCGGTGATGCTTTTTGAGCTCTTCAGCACGGTGAATACGACCAAGGGGAGGGATGGGGAGGAGGAGTACCCCGAGGTTAAGGACCTGAAGGTGAGGTTTCTGTATAGGAATTCCAGTGCGAGCGAGGCGAGGTTGAGGGTTTATAGTTTGTTTGAGACGGGGGTGAACTACCCGACTTTGGAGTTTTTGGATTTTGAGAGGAAGATGGGGGGGGTGGGGGTCAAGGGGGGGTGGGAGGGGTGGTGTGGGAGTTGTGGGTCGGGGGTTGGGTTTTGTGAGAGGCGGGGTGCTGTCGATGATGATGAGGGGGTGGAAGGGGAGGTGTTATGGGCGGAGTGGAAGGGGAGATGGGTCCTGCTGCTGCGGGGGCGGTTGGGGCGGCGGTCACGGTTGGGGTTTTGGGGTTGGTGACGGGGTTGGCGATGTGGTTGGGGGGGGTGAGGTTTAGTGCTGTTGGGAAGGGGGATGGGTTGAAGGGGGGGTTCAAGGGGGGTAGGAAGGGTGGGGATCAGGATGTGGAGTACGGCGGACGGGGGCAGAAGAAGGAGAGGGTGGGGAGTTGGGAATTGAGGAATGGGAAGAAGGTGGTGGAGGGGGTTGGTGAGGGGGTGGAGGAAACGGGGACGGGGGCGAGGGTGGAGGTGCCTGATCGGAGTCATTTACGGACTGTGGGGGGGAGATGGGAAGAGGATGATGATGATCGGTTGAGTTTGTATGGGCGGGAGCCGGTGAAGGTGCGGGAGTTTTAGGTCTGAGTTTTTGGGTGAAGGGTAATGGGAGTTGGGATAGGTTGAAGGATGAGGCTGTTTTTTGGTCACTTTTTGGCATTCTCTTGATACCCCGTTTTGCTTTTTCTTCTTCTTCTTCTTCTTCTTCTTCTTCTTCTTCTTCTTCTTCTTCTTCTTCTTCTTCTTCTTCTTCTTCTTCTTCTTCTTCTTCTTCTTCTTCTTCTTCTTCTTCTTCTTCTTCTTCTTCTTCTTCTTCTTCTTCTTCAGGTTGGAGTATACGTTCGTTTACTGGGTTGTTCTTTCGTTTGATGGGATGTGGAAGTTGAATACAAGAGATGGATGGATAGACCTTGCTTCTGTTGAGGATGGCGTTTTGGATATTTGAGGTTGACGTCTTGTGAAGGGGATCGATTGGGCATAGGGGCTTTGCATAAGGGGTTGAATTGTTTGACAGTCAGTACCTAGGGAATATGATATACCGCTGCTTTTACACTTCGATTTCTCCAACTACTTTGGTGGTATCTCCAAGAGTGTGCAAACTCATGTGAACACTAAAGCTGGTGCCCAGCTGCTCATCTTGGGCAACAGATCTTAGTCTAACACCACATATGCACGATCAAGAAGACAAAACACTATTCATCCCCGCCAACCGCGTGGCAACAGTCGCAGCAACGGCGGGTAGCAACGGAGGCCAGATCAAAAAATTAAAAAAATAAAATAAAAACCAAATAAAAAAACATAAAAAATATAAAATATAAAATACAAAAACGTGGTCACTAGGAAAACTGCGGACTGTACCGCTGACCACTGGTGTCGTGTTTTGCAGGGCCCGGAACTTGTATTCTTTTGTGTGGGGTAATCTTGGGATGTTGGTTTGAGAAGTGAATTCATGCGCGAGCGTAAGAAATTCGCATGTTCTATTAAGAAGTCAACTGGAGAAAGAGAGAGAGAGAGAGAGAGAGAGAGAGAAGGGGGTCGCTTACCTGACAGATCGGGCGGAGCAAGCCACGTGGCTTGCGAGTGGGAGATGTTGGTTTTTCGGAGAGAGGGAGATTGGCGTGCGGCGTAGGGGGGGGGTGTCCGAGATTGAGGTTGTGTTGAGGATGGAAACTGTATCAGTAAAGTAGGTAGCGAAGATTGACCTCCTCGGTAAGGCCGGTTGTGGATTGCGTTTTTCTTGAGTGATGCCAACGTGCCTGTGCGGTTCAGAGGTAAGGAACGAGGAGGTGTGTACTCAGCGGAAGGAAAGCGAGATGCCGGAGAAACAATATCAACAACTTCCGGGTGGGGCCGGCACCGATCCGACAGTCCCGGCTCACCTCCGGCGTCTCATATCCAATGACGCCAATCTAGCTGAGAAAGCAATGTTATCCAAAACGCACAGAATGAAACGGAGAAAGTAAAAACATCAGGAGCCAGGAAATAACAATAAAAAACAAAAGAAGTGATGAGAAAAAGCAGGGGTATCATTCTCCAGCGCCAACTCCGGCTATCCTTCCCTCCTCAGCCTAAGCAACCCGTCCTCCTTCCTCGGTCCCACATCTACCACCCTCTGTTCTCCGTATTAATGCCCTAGGTTACCCATGGATACCTCGACCATTTCTTGCAATGGCGCAAAGTTTGATCATGCAAAACGAGTTGCTGCTGTTGATGTGTGCCAGTGACTCGTCTTAGTCCTTCTTGCACACGCCATCATCGCAGATGACACGGAAACCCTATCACAAACACATTCAGTATATCTTCGCTCTTCTCACAAATCATCATCAACTCCCGTCCAACTCACCAAAAGCTTCCCCGGCTTCCCCTCCTTGGCACAATCCGCTCCCCCCGCAATAGGGAAATGTCTCTTGAGCGTCGGCAAAAACGTCGTAGGCGAAGAATTAAACATGATCGGGCCGTTGGGAGCTCTCTTGCGGAAGTAGTGAATGGTATCCTCGAACCTCTCTGTCAGACCCACATCCGTAGTCCCGCGCTCCCCGAAGCCAACTCCGGTGCCATCCCAGCAGTCAATATCCGCAAATTGCGCCTCCAGCACAGAAAGGGGCTGCTCGGGACCAAAGAGGACCATACGGACGTTGTAGCCGGAGTTGACGAGGAGATTGGTGTCGTTTGCGAGGATGGCTTCGATCATTTTGGGGTCGAATCCGCCGGCTTTGACGATGGGGTGGTAAGGGGGGATGCCGACCAGGAGGAGGTTGGCTTCGCCGCATTGGACGGGGCGGGGGTGGAAGAGGAATTTGTCGATGTTGGCGTTGTTGACATCGGTGGTGTTGTCCACGGCGCGGGGGGTATGGCTGATGTGGGGGATGGTCGGGAGGTGGCCGATGTTGATGGCCATGACTGTGGTCAGGAGGACCAGGGTGAGGAGGAAGTTGATCATGATGATTGGGTCGTGGACCAAATAGCGAAGGACTGGAAACTTTAGGTGCATTGGTGGGATGGAGAAAAGAGAGGGTTGTGAGGAGAGGTTTGGTGGCAGTGAAAGCAGACCAGAGCTGTGCGGACTGAGTTGTTGTTGTGGTTGAAAGAGAGAGGGCAGAAGAAGGGAGAGGGGGAGAGAATAAATACTCGAGGATCCTGTGATTCACCCTGAAGAGAGATCCACTTCAGTCGCTGCTTGCTCTCGACACCCAGATCAGACGAATCAGGTGAACGGAGTGAACAGTGAATATCACGAGGGCAGCGTACAGTACGTATCCTGGGGCGTGATCAACACTTGCTCCGCTTCCTGGTCAGTTTGGTGGTGAATGGCTGTCAAATAATTTCATCTGATGTCTGAACTTCGCCCTTTTATCTCTTCAGCTTCGTCGGCGCTTCAGCGAAAGACATGGTAAGTGAATAGTTATGTGCTTGAAACAAGTCAGTATAAAGCCAATGAGAGACTCTCTTGTCAGTGAATAAGGTGCCAACAAGCAGAATTGAATGAGATATGAGGATATGCTGGCAACGGGGGAGAAGGAGATATACTACTAGAATCACAGCAGAGAGATGAAAATGAACACGATGGCAGCGGGGTATATTGGGTGAATCATGTCATTTATCAAGCGATAACTCTCCGTGACCACTCCCTCTCGGTGAGAGAAAGAGCCCCGTAAATGGGACCTGGGAGAAAGGCAACCCAGTGATCAGTCACAGAAATAATTCACACCTACGAAGCCAAGGGTGCTGATAGTCTCGGTCTTCCAAAGAACAAAGCAGCTGTGGTTTGCTCCACGTCCCTATCCTCGAGTCTCAAACTAGGTATCCATTAATGAAACCCATGGGAAGACGCCGTTTACATCTTACATGCACCCATCTCGACCAAGCTGTTGAGGCACCAGAATCTTTGTGACCCATATTCATTCATAATCAGGTTCCCTAATGATATCTCGACCTTGTAGCATTAGCCAAATTCCAACCTAAGAAACAGAAGCGGACACTTAATTCTGACGGTAATACAAGCCAGCCCAACGCGCCGGTGAGGTCAACTGCAAGACCCAGACCACATAGGCACAATTGGGCCGATGCTCAAGCGCGGCAGCACTGAGTGGAAACACCTGCCAGCCAGACTTACACCAGAGAATGGAGCAAGACAAACCACAGTAACATGAAGGTGGACGCCAATTGCCCCCGAGGTCCGGCGGCGATATTCCCACTTCGCAGTTTACCATCAAATATCACCAAAAAAAATATAATTTCCTCCCATTCACCACAAAGGCTAAAGTCAACTGCAACAGTGCTATAGAAGAACCAAGTAAGAAAGCGAAGGTGGTATCAGGTATCATGCACCAAAAAGTCCTAGCAACTACCAATCCAAAAAAGCAAGACGCAAACTGCCAAGATGGCATCTCTCTCGCTGGCACGCTCTCTCTTCTCATAACCCCCCTCATTAAACTATCGTCATCATGCCAATCCATAACTCACTTCCTTCCACCCATTCCGATCCATGTACAAAAAAAGGGGGTATCGACTGTGATCGCTGCGGCGGGGTATAGTAAAATCATAATGTTGTATGGTTTTGTCTCTTTTTTCTTGTGTTTTTTTTTCTTTTCCCGCTCATTTTCATGATTTGGTCTTCAGAAATCTCCGTCATCAACCATTCGACTCAGATATTCTCAATAATCCGGGCATTAATCGCCTGCTGAAAGCCGGGATCAGTGCTGCTGCTCCCCTCGTCAAAAGTGTTGTAGTTCTTGTTTCCCGACCCCCCAGCCAGCGAATTCTCGAATTGTTGGGTGCTCGGCATAGTCTGATTAGCAGCAGGCAAGAAAATAACCTTGCTGTTCGCACTCTTGGCCATGGCCTGCATCGCCTCCAGGTAGCGAATCTGCATGGCAGGGGCGGAAGACAAGATATCAGCCGCCTGCCTCATCAGCTTGGCAGCCTCGACCTCTGCCTTGGCGGCAATGATCTTGCTTTCACCGATCCTCTTGGACTGGGCGGCCATGGAAAGAGATTCCTGGAGTTCGTTGCTGAAGATGATGTCCTTGATGAGCATGCTCTCCACCTGGACACCCCAGCCGGCGGCGACGTCTTCGATGATTTCCCCGATTGACTGGGCGAGTTCCTCGCGGCGCTCGATGACGTCTTGGAGGACGCGGGCGCCGACGACGTGGCGGAGGGTGGTTTGGGTGCGCTCGATGAGGGCTTGGCGGACGTTGGTGATGCCGAAGGCAGCCTTGTGGGGGGCTACGATGTGGTAGTAGATGACCGAGGTGAGGTGGACACTGACGTTGTCTTTGGTCATGCAGACTTGCTTGGGGACTTCGACGATCTGGATCTTGACGTCGACTTGGATGAGGTTCTCGGACAAGGGGTTGACTTTGACGAGACCGGGGTCGACAGCCTTGTAGAACTTGCCGAATTTGGTGACGAGACCGACGTGGCCTTGGCCGACGGATTTGTATGGGTTGGGGCAGCAGACGCAGCATGGGACTGCACCGAGGGTGCCGATGAGAGTACCGATGCCGTTAACTAGAGGGTTGAGTGGTATTAGCTGCGGTGAAGCTCTCGAAGTTTGTGTTGCTGTATCATCAAGTACACACCCATGCTGCCATACCAGCCCTTGGGGTTAGCATTTGCGTCGACGACCGTGGCATAGCTTCTCTGCAAATCCTCAGGCTTGGGAGGAACCACAGCTACCATGTTGCCCTGAGGCTTGAAACCGCCATTGAGTGTCTCTGAGCCCTTGCCCTTGGGGATGCTCTGAGTGTCGCTGGACATGTTGGGGGATGGCGATGAACTTCGCGAAGGCGTCAGATGGTTAGACTTTCAAGAATGTCGATCTGGCTAGACGGGAAACGGAGGATGTGCCACAAGTCTTATACGTCCCGAGACGAAGGAACAGCTCGGGGGATGGTGGATGGTCAGGAGACTGAAGGGCAGCTTTGGCGGGGCAGAGAGCTCTCGATGGCGGCAGGGATATGGTGGGTCCATGCAATGGCAATGGGCGATGGCCCACTGTGGGTCTGGGGATCGCCCCACCAGGCTGCCATCCGTTGAACACTGGGCAACAGCACTTTTTACAAGCCACAAGATGTCCAAATTCCTACACATGAAAGATATGAGCAGACAGCCCTGCTCTCGGAGAGGCTCTGTTCCATAATTCTCTCACGCCCAAACTGGCTTCTATCCCGATTAAAGGTCGCAGATTTTAAAAACCTCATGGCCTGATGAGCTACACACACACACACACACACACACACACACAGTGCAGGAGACGATCGGCTGGCCAGCAACAATGGATTGCCAAGGTCTTGGGGTGTGGTTTGCACAGCACACCACTTCCAGATACAGAGGTCATGACGCAGTTCTACAGTCAACCGCACTCTCACAACGATTGAGTTGAAGGGCAGCAGATATTGGATCGGTGGCTGTGCAAAGCTCTCTGCTTTTACGAAGTGCCGAATTCCGACGACGGCCGTGTTCTGTTCACCACCAACGGATGAGGTTGCGCTGGATAATGTCACTTGGTGATTTTGACTGCCAACTGGGGCGGACACCGCTCGGACAACAGGTCTGGTATGACACATGGAATGTAACACAGCATGACAGCATGTTGTGTCTAGTTCTACTGTCTAGCGTTCCTTCCGAAGCCATCATGGTCAAAAGAATGCCTCGTCCATCTTCAGGAACATGCGCCTTCGCAACGCCGCAATTGTTAGGCCTGTCGAGGGGTTGGCCATCATTTTCATTATCACATGAGGTAGAGCACTGCCGCTAACTTGGTTAGAACCATGAACAATGCGAACTCCGAGCCCGAATAAGCAAGGGGCAAAAGCTTGCCACGGAATAAGCCCAGGTCCCTCAACCGTCATTCGGGAATAACAACCTGGACTTTCCATATGAGGTGGCCCGCACGTGGCTGATCATGTGGCAACTGGCATCTTTTTGTTTCCAGAAATCCTTCCACTTGGCATTTCCCAACGATCATTTTTCAACTTTTTATACCAAGGCTGTGTGGGCTAATAGAATTATTATCGGGCTCATCGGGCTGCCAGTCAGCAAAACCGCCTTGGTGGCTTCGAGGCAGATCGGTCCGGGTACCGTGTAGGAATCTCAACACTGCAACAGCGCCATTGAAGGAGTGGATAGCCATCTGGTTTAGCTGGGTCTTGATGCAGACGGTGAGCCTTGTGACCAGGCACGCAATTTCCAAGCGCTGGCATAGCCGCTCCTTCGATGGCATCAAGACCACGGACTATTGGGCTACCGCAAATACGAATGCATCGTGAAAGAGTAGGCCGGTTGCAATTCATCACTAATCGAGACGACGTCAACAAGGGTCGTCGAGCCGTTGGTGACATTCAAGTGTTAGCGAGTATGCTTCACGGGATAGAGAAGCTTTACCAACAGCTACACAGCCCCTAAAAGTATTGCAGCAAAAAGCATTACCTGTACGAGTTACCCAAAAAGGAAGTGCTGAATAAATCCAGTTCAATCTGGTAGCCAAGTTAATCTGTCTATCTGTCTTTAACATCTCTTCCAGTAGCATATATACAATATTGAACTGGTCATTCCCCAATGGCCATAACAAAAACAATATGTCCAATGCCAAAGCAAAAGTTGACAAGAAAAGAAGGTCGCAAAAAAGAGCAAAAGCTCACCGGTCAACCGCCTCAACCCACATCAAAGTGGAGGAAGGTGAATATCCCTTTGGGATATTCGAGGAGCTTACCACTAGGCCATTGGGCTTTGTGGTTTGTCCGCTGCTCCTGTTGAATTCTGAGCGGTGGGAGAGGTGTATGTACTGGGGTTGCTCCTTTGCCTGCTTGTGTGGGAGTCGTGTGATGGTGTTGCTCTGGGTGAGAACCCTGATGGGCAGCTGCTGGGCCACTGCTCTGGACCACCAGCGAGACTCCCTCACTACAAAGCTCATCATAAGAAGAGAATTAACATGATTGAATCTCTCGTCAACTCATGGTTAATGTCTAAGTGCACAGTCCTCCCTCTTATCCTGTGCAGCACAGTCCCCGTAGCCATCCCCCCCAGGCAATTATCGGATTTCCCCGGATTTTTTTATGCCGATCATTCCTTGGCATTCGTGGCACAGGCTACCAGCGGTTTGAAGGTCATTTGATCAACAACCTGGGAACCGTCAACCCATTCCAAGACAACACAGTACACACACCACACACCTCCATCACCGCTGTCGTGCAACGGTTTTGACACTTTTGTCTGGCGGTTGACACAATCGTTCCACAAAACCTCGGAGACTTTTATTTACATCCTCGCACCATTATCAATTCGTCTCACTCTTTCTTGGCAGTCTCGCGCGCGCGGTGACGTGGATGAAGATGCGCCAGGCAAGAAGGACGGTACACGCGATCTAGTTCTCTGGCGGGTAGGTATATCCGCCTGCGTGTGCCTGTTCCAACATCCTTCTCGATTTCTAACCTCCCGCAACCACCATCACCATGTCCTCAACCACCACCCCCCTCCTCCACCGCATCCCCTCCACCTCCACCCTCGGCCCCGCCAGCTCAGACACCACCTCCCTCCGCTCCCTCCCGTCCTCCCGCTACCGCCGCCGTCCCAGACCAACCGCCACCCGCCGCGCCCTCCTCCTCTCCTTCCTTTCCTCCCTCCTCTCCTCCCTCTCAGCCGGCTCGATCACGATCTTCTCCCTCTACGCCCCCACCTTCCAATCGACCCTCCACTACTCCCAATACCGCATCAACGGCCTCGCCTCGGCCGCCTCCATCGCAATGTACATGCCGGTCTCCCTCCTGGGCTACTACTGCGACCGCGTCGGCCCCGCCCCCCTCTCCCTCCTCTCCGCAGTCTTCTTCGGCCTCGGTTACGCAGGCGCGGCGCTGTTCTTTTACTGGGGACAACAGGGGGATCCGGAGGGGGTGTACTGGGGCTTGGTGGGGAGTTTTGTCGGGATAGGGGTTGGCACGTGTAGCATGTACCTAAGTGCTGTGGCGACGTGCGCAAAGAATTTTGGGAGGGGGAGGCACAGGGGGTTGGCGTTGGCGGTGCCGATTGCGGCTTTTGGGTTGAGTGGCATGTGGTTGAGTCAGGTGGGGGACAGGCTTTTTTCTTTGGACACTCCCGGGGATTTGGGAGGGAAAAAGGTTGATGTTGTCAGGTTCTTTGGGTTTTTGGCTATATTGTTGGTGATCGTGGGGGTGATTGGGGCGGTGGGGTTGAGGATAGTGGATGAGCAGGAGTTGATCGAGGAGGCGGTGGAAGAGCTAGAGAGGAGTGGGATCTTGGATGGGAGTCGGATGTTGGGGAATGGGGTTACGAGGGAGGGGTACGGGGGTGTGGATGTTGATGAGGAGCGAGAAGAGGAGGACATGATTGGGGCCGGGATTTTGGATCCAAGAAAAGATCAGGAAGAGGATAAAAAGATCAAGACTTGGGTGTTGAATGCGGAGACGAGGAGGTTTTTGACGGACCATACCATGTGGTTGTTTGCGTTTGGCTTCTTCTTCATGATTGGACCGGGGGAGGCGTTTATCAATAATATGGGGACCGTGATCAAGACGTTGTATGATCCGGAATTGAGGGTTGGTGGTGGTGCTGAGGAGCATGAGACGTCTGCGGCGACCCATGTGAGCATTGTTGGGATCACGAGCACGATTGTCAGGCTGCTGACGGGGACGTTGACGGATTTGCTCGCGCCGAGTCCGCAGGCGGGACATGTCCAGATTGCCTCCAGCACTGAACTTGAGAGAAAAAGATTCTCGGTTTCGAGGGTGGTGTTTTTGCTGTTTTTTGCCGTGATGCTTTCTCTGGGGCTGGCGGGGTTGGCGGCGGGGTGGGTGCAAGACCACGGGGAGAGGTTCTGGGTGATTTCGGGGCTAGTCGGGGCCGGGTACGGCGCCGTGTTTAGCCTGACGCCCATCATCATCACGGTGATCTGGGGGGTGGAGAACTTTGCGACGAACTGGGGGATTGTGGCCATGTTTCCGGCGCTGGGGGCGACGATGTGGGGGTTGGTGTATTCGGCTGTTTACCAGGAGGGGGCGAGGAGGCAGTCGGTTGTTGGGGAAGAGGATGGGGGGGATAATCTGTGTTATGGGGTTGAGTGCTATGCGAGCGCGTTCTGGGCCATGGCGGGGAGTGTCTGGGTTGCGTGTGGGTTGGTGTTGTGGGCGTGGAAGGGGAGGGGTGGGTGGTCGCAGAGGGGGGTGGTGGTTTGATATTTGGGGGGAGGAGATGGATGGGTAAGCAAGTACATGTTGGGAGCATTGGGCGGCGTTGGGATCTGGGACAGGGAACATGTCTGATATACTGTTTTCATTGTGATCAGGGGCGGCACTGTAAGCACAGTGCCGAAGCACAGTAAAGAACACTGTAGAAATTCTCACTTTTTGAATTCCGCTTTTGAGATGGCAACTTAGACTCATATCTTGTTCAACTCGACTCACCAATTAACACACTCACTCACTCGCATATTTCTTTCACACTCTCTTGTGAGTGACTTTGCGACTTTCATTCATTTCCCTTTTATACAAAACTCAAGTCCGACAAAATGGGCAAACCAAAAAAACTCAAATCCGACACCAAATCCCCCGCAGCCAAAGCCCAAGATGATCAAGTCATGGGAGTCCGTCTCCCCCCCCTCCCCCCTCCCCTCCCCCCCCCTTTTTTTCCCTCCCTTCTAACCTTTTAGCCACAGACAAACTCCTCTTCCATCGTATCCAAACGCTCCGTGGAAAAGATCTACTACGCCGGTGAACCGCCCTTCTTCCGGTACTTTGTCTCCAAGTATCAGCGGCGCGCTCCGTTGATTAACAGGGGGTATTGGTTACGACTACGAGTGATCGATGTCCTGGTGAGGGACTTCTTAAAGAGACCGCTGAGGGAGGGGAAGAAGAGAAAGGTGGTTGTTAATTTGGGGGCGGGGAGTGATGTCCTGCCTTGGCAGTGTTGGAGTCGATATGGGGGTGATTGTGGGGGGGTCAAGTTTGTGGATGTTGATTTTTTTGAGTTGATGGAACGGAAGAAGGGGGTCGTGATGGGGGAGGGGGCCTTGAGGGGTTATTTGAGGGGGGGGAGGGTGCCTGAGGGGGAGAGGGTGGTGGTGGATGGGAAGGAGGTGCTGAGAAAGGGACCGGTGGTGTTGGATAGTGAGGGGTATGCGATGGTGGGGGTTGATCTACGGGATTTGAAAAGGTTGGAAGAGGCTATGGGGGAGGTGCTTGGGGGGGGGCACTGGAGGGAGGAGTGTGAGTTTGTTTTTGTTGCCGAGGTTAGTATTACTTATATGGAGAGGGAGGGAGCGGATGGGGTCATAGAGTGGGCGGGCAGGGTGGGGGATGCGGAGTTTGTATTGCTGGAGCAGATTCTACCGGATGGGACGGAGCACCCTTTTGCGAGGACGATGTTGGGGCATTTTGACAAGTTGAATACGCAGTTGAAGTCGGTGGAGCGTTATCCTACGGTTTCGGAGCAACGCAAAAGGTTTGAGGAGAGGGGATGGGTGGAGGTGAAGGTCTGGACTTTGTGGGAGGCTTGGGGGGACGAGACGTTTTTGTCCGGGGAGGAGAGGGTGAGGTTGGATGATGTGGAGGAGTTTGATGAGTGGGAGGAGTTTGCGCTTTTCGGAAGTCATTACTGTGTTGTGAGAGCGAGGACGGTGGGGGAGAGGGGAGCTAAGCCGGTCGTGCATTCTGGTGTTGAGATTCCGGTGGGAGCGGTAGAGACGCAGGTTGATGAGACAACGGGCACTCGAGGACAAAGGAGGTTTGCTGCCGCGATGGAAGTTTCTCAAAAGGGGAAGCAATCGGAGATTGTGAACGTTCTGGGACTGGGGACCAGGAACAGACTGCAATCCTGCGACGTTTTCACTCAGGGCGAGGCAAGCGGACTCGCATTTGGAGAGGGAGGGCCTTCAAGCAGGATGTGTCACTCCCTGGTGGATATCGGAGACTCTGTTTTGCTTGTTGGAGGCCGCGGCTCACCATCAAGCCCCCTCAAAGACTGCTGGCTGTACGAGAAGAAGTCGAATGCCTGGAGGCGGACATACGATCTCCCCGTACCGCTCTATCGGCCAGCCGTTGTCGCTCTCGGAACCTCAGGAATGGCTTTGCTCATGAATGGTAGAGGAAAAAGCTCGACATCTGATGGGTGTTTGCTGTATCGGCACGAAAAGGGGTGGGTTGAGTGTGATGCAAGAGGCGACCCCTTCGCGGCAAGATATGGAGGTGTCATCGGTGTCAAGAGCAGCAATGCGGGTGCCAGTTTCAGCGGTATCTACGCCGGTGGCCTGGTGGATGCACTCTTCACAAAAGAGGTGATGTCTTGGGAGCTAGATATCTCAGACATCAGGAAGCCTTCCATCACATTCACCCGTTTACAACCTCGGACGGATTCCAACCCGGATGCTTCCAGCTGGCTGGTAGCAAGGTTCGGAGCAACCTGCGTTCAACACGGCAGCGAGTTTATCATTTTGGGCGGAGTGGCTCGAGACCATCTCTTGGGCCACAACGACGAGATCGTAACTTTCTCAGTGACAGGCACAGAGTACAAGATTACTCGCCGCTTGATATCCAACGCGTCGCCTCGTGCCCTCTACACTGGACACTCAGCCGTGGTAGCAGCTGACGGCAGAATAGTGATTACCGGGGGCGGTGCTACGTGCTTCTCCATGGGCACCTTCTGGAATAAGGGCGTGTATTCTCTGCGCTTACCAGGCTCTGGCACAACTGGGGCTCTCCCTCACTGGACTCACGACAAGACCGTCGACATCATCCCAGGAGAGCGGAGTCTTCCCATCCGAACCAAGCTCCAAAACGGAACCTCAAGCATAGCCATCAAGACCATCGAGCGTGTTCAACTCAAGACAGCAGATGACTTCGCCAAGGTTGTCCGGGCAGGCCGTCCGGTGGTGCTGGAAGGCTTGGATCTGGGCAGCTGTGTCGCCTCTTGGAACCTGAAGTACTTGGCGGAAAAGGTTGGCAGCGACCGCAAGGTATTTTCTCACTATGGCTGTCGACATGATATGCGTTAGCTAACGATCCTAGGTTGTCATCCACGAAGCCGCCACTCAAGTAATGGATTTCAATGCCAAGAACTTCCGATACGTAACAACTGGATTCGGAGACTTGGCACAAAAGATTGAGCAAGGCGGCAGGCTGTATCTGCGGGCACTTTCACAGGAGAAGCCCACAGAGAAGCCGTCGGTGCTTGAGGAGGACTTTCCGACTTTGGGCGGTGACTTTGTGTTGCCGGAGCAGCTGGCTTTGGTGCGGGAGAATTTGTTTAGCTCGGTGTTGAGGCTGTCTGGGCCAGTGAATATGTGGCTACATTACGATGTAAGTTGTTTCTCTGATATCAGTAAAACGGTGCGTTAATCATATCAGGTTATGGCAAATGTATACTGCCAAATAGGGGGTTCCAAAAGACTCATTCTCTTCCCACCCTCAGACGTTGAGCACTTGTCGTTTGCACCCGGTGCTTCCAGCTCTAGCATCGACGTATTTTCGTCTCTTGAGTCGCCGGAGTTAACACAGACACACCCTCACGAGGCTGTACTGGGCCCTGGCCAGGTCCTCTTCCTGCCCCCGTTGTGGTTGCACACAGCTACACCAACCTCGGACAAGAGCATCGCGGTCAATGTGTTTTTCAGAGATCTTGACAGCAACTCATATGCTGCCGGTAAAGATGTGTATGGGAACCGTGATCTGGCGGCATATGAAAAGGGCAGGCAAGACATTGGTCGCATCGCGAATAGCTTTCAAAAGCTGCCGGCCGAGGCGAGAGAGTTTTATCTCTTGAAGTTGGCTGATGAGCTGAGGCGGAAGGCAAGGGGTTGAGTGTAGAAAGTTCTAGCTATTGGATAGGGCAGCCAATCAGAGCTCAAGGCTTTTCATCGAGTCAGCAAGGCACATGCGTCAAGGGACTGCCCTGACAGGTCCGTTGTGCCAGGGGGCACACAGCGCAGGATGGAATTGTGCTACCAACTGACGACCAGGCGTCCAAAAATAATTGGTATTGTTTGGTCTACTGATGGTGATGGGTTCGAACTGGGAAAACATACCGGCAGAAGATGAGCATGAGACTGAGACATTTTTCAGGGCTTGACCTTTCCAGTGATGCATCTTGTTATCTTATCTCTTACACATCAATGTCACCGTGGGCTGTAGTAGCGGTGGGTCCTGTGGCCCTTTTAGTCAAAAATCCACAACGGTTGGTTGGCCAGTGCGTCTTTTTGATGCCCGCCGTGTACCCGGGATTTGCCGGGCCAGTTTTTTTAAGGTCCCTTTTCCCGAAAGCCCGCCCCGACCTCACTTTTTCCAAAAAAGCTCATCCACTGCCCAAACGACGTCGGAACTCTCCCACAGGTCCCCAATTGTCTCCCGATCTTTCTTGAATCCTCGCGCCCCCGAGCTTTCAGGACCAAACTCCACTCAATCTTCCACCACTTCTCATCAAAGTCGTCAAGATGGCCACCAAGACCGAGACCAAGCCCCAACTGAGCGGCGTTGCCCTCTACTCCAGATTCGCCCTTGCCGGCGCCATCTGCTGCTCCGTCACCCACGGTGCCCTCACCCCCGTCGATGTGTAGGTCCTCCCAGCACTGTTGCGCCGACGAGATCACCACGGAATATCGAAAAGCTAACCGCCTCCTCTACAGCGTCAAGACTCGCATCCAGCTCGACCCCGCTACCTACAACAGGGGCATGATCGGTGGCTTCAAGCAGGTCATCAAGAATGAGGGTGCTGGTGCCCTCCTCACTGGTGTCGGCCCTACCTTCGCCGGTTACTTCCTCCAGGGCTCCCTCAAGTTCGGTGGTTACGAGCTGTTCAAGCAGCAGGCCATCAACTATCTCGGCTACGAGAACGCCTCCAAGTACCGCACCGGTGTCTACCTCGCCTCTTCCGCCATGGCCGAGTTCTTCGCCGATATTGCCCTCTGCCCTCTTGAGGCCACCCGTATCCGTCTCGTCTCCCAGCCCACCTATGCCTCCGGCCTCATCGGCGGCTTCGGCAAGATGCTCAAGAACGAGGGTGTTGGTGCCTTCTACGCCGGTTTCGGTCCCATTCTGTTCAAGCAGTATGTTTTTTTTTTTTTTTCGTTTTTTTTGGCCTCCTGAATAGGACCCCAGATATTGACAATTCTCTAGGATCCCCTACACCATGGCCAAGTTCGTTGTCTACGAGAAGGTCGCCGAGGCTGTCTACCAGGTCTTCCCCAAGAAGGACATGGCCGACAGCATGCAGACTGTTGTCAACCTCGGCTCCGGTCTCGTTGCCGGTTTCGCCGCTGCCATCGTCTCTCAGCCCGCCGACACCATGTTGAGCAAGATCAACAAGACCCCCGGCGCCCCCGGCGAGGGCACCACCACCCGCCTCATCAAGATCGCCAAGGAGCTCGGCCTCAAGGGCTCCTACACCGGCATCGGCGCCCGTCTCTTCATGGTCGGCACCCTTACCGCTTTCCAGTTCGCCATCTACGGTGACATCAAGAAGGCTCTTGGTATGTTTTCTTTTCCTGGTCGATTTGGATAACAAGTGCTGACTTTATCTGCAACAGGTGCCACTGGCGGTGTCGAGATCGGCAAATAAGCGACTTAACATAGTCAATGCCGATGTAGTCCAACAAAAGTGGTGATGGAACCACAGAGACTTCCACATGTCGTCTCTGCGGCTTAATCCCCGCTTTTGTGGAGCAGGGAGGTTGGAGGGGTTATGATGGTGGAGATTTTGGGGGGAAGTTGGAGAGAAATTTCGACGGCTGCTGTTGTTACGACCTGAATGACAGCGACACAAACCAAAAAAACGACCAACAACAGGCAGGGTGTCTTTCGGGGGCATCAACGAAAAAACTGCGCGGCATCTTGCACAAATGTTGCTCGCTTTGAGGGAAAAGGTGTTTTATTTCCCCGGTCTTTGTTTGCATTTCCGGGATTTTGAAGCGCCTTTTCGCTATATCTTTTCTTTTGTTGTGTGTATGGCTATAATACTCTAAATGGGCAGGGATTTGGGAATTGTCTTTTTTTTTTTTTTTTTGTCTTGGGCGATTAAAAAAAAAGTGGTATGCTTTCAAGAGAACTATAGAGCGATTAGATCGGAGAGAGCAACTCTTTGTCTGGGAGACAAATAGAAAGAAAGAAAGAAAGAGCAAAGACGCTTATTCCTGTGCCTAGGTGGAGTGTTGGTTAGATGTGTATAATAGTTGAGATTTCAGGGAATGGTGGAGGTCTTTTTTTTTTGGATGATTTGTTGATCTTTGGTGTTGTACGTAAGTGAGTGTTGGTACTGGATAGGGAAGTGGTTGACTAATGCCCCCTTTACCCCTGAAGGCTTGGGAACGGTTGAGAGGACAATATTTGCTCTGGGTACATGACCCGAAGGCCGGGCAATTCCGAATAGACAATTAAGTCAGTCCCTCCATGAAACCTAACGAGAAATCCAAAAGTGTATATTCAGACGAACATACGTGGGGTATCATCTTCTATATTTTTCACCTTCCACACACACTACATCCGTTAATCGTCAAACCCGCCAAACTCCTCCTCATCACTGTCCTCCTCTCCCACCACCATCTTCTTTTTCGTCATCACCCCACCACCACTACCACCACCCTTCCCAAAAGCCCCAAACGTCTTCCCGTCCCCCCCCAACACCCTCTCCTTCCTCCTCTCCTCCGCCTCTTGCCTAGCCTTCTCCTCATTCTGTTTCCTCACAAGCTCAATCATATCCTCCAGCTTCATGTGCTCCTCCCTTTCCCGTTCCGTCATCTTGCTCGCCCTCTCCGCCTCTTTCCTCTTCCTCTTCTTTTCTCTCCTCGCCACCTTTAGCTCCTCCGCATCCTGCTTCTCACTCCAAGCCTCGTTCGTCTTCCTCTTTTGCCCCGCCCGCTCCCCATTTTCCTGTTGGCTAGCCACCCTAGCCGCCTTTTCCTTTTTCCATTTTTCCAGTTCTACCAATCTCTTCTCTTCGCGGAGTTTGTCCTTGAACGGAATGGCTTCCACGTCTATGCCCAGGCCGAGGGAGCGGTCAATGTTTTTGCCCTTGATCTCCGGCATCTTGGGGAGTTCAACCAGCCCGTAGCCGTGGGCTAGGTCCACCCAGTCCAGGTCAGAAATCCGAAAGATGGAAGAGGCTTGGTGTTCAATGTAGCTTCGCGCCCACGAAACAAACGCCCTCTGAGCGAGCTGGTACACTTCCCTATCCGTGATGGCTTGTTTCCTTACTTTTGTCGAGATCTCCTTGGCTTTCTCTTCAGAAAGAACAATTTCGGGTCTTTCCAACGGTGTGCATGGTGTTTGTCTCACTTCCAGCAGTTGGAGATAACCTTCCTCACGACCTGGTTGGAGCAACACCACCGCCAAACCGCGACGTCCGGCGCGACCGGCACGACCGCAGCGGTGGATGAACACCTTTGTGTCTGTCGGTGGGTCATGCTGGACTACCAAGTCGACTTGTGGAATGTCCAGACCGCGGGCGGCGATGTCGGTGGTCAAGAGGATGGATGGGGAGGTCGAGTTGACGAAGCGCTCAAAGTTCTTTTCGCGGACTTGGGGCTCGAGTTTGCCGTGGAGTGAGACAACGCTGAAGCCTTCTGGGAGAACGCTGTGGAGGACCTTGGCAAAGTATTTTACCGCGAAGCAGGTAGAGAAAAAGACGATGGATCGGGCCGGGCGGGGGTTGAGTTTTTCGAGGATCTGGCAGAGCGCTGGGATTTTTTGACTGGCGGGGGTGATGAGGTACGACATTTGGAGGGACATTGGGGTCTTGCGCTCTTGGATTTCGCCGCCGTCTTTGAGGTTTCGTACCCGGACGGTGATGCGGTGGGGATATAGTAAGCCGACTGTGACGAGGCGCTCTACGGCGTCGCTGAGGGAGGCGCTGAACAAGCCTGTGCGGCGCTGCTTGGGGAGGTAGCCGAGGATGCGGTTGAGTTCTTGGGAGAAACCAAGGTCCAGCAAGCGGTCGGCTTCGTCCATGACGAGGACTTCAAAGGTGGAGGCGGGGGCCTTGACATAAGGGGAGGCGAGGAGCTCGGCGAGTCGGCCGGGTGTGCCGATGAGGAGGTTTGGTGATAACCTCAGGAATGCGCTCAGGTCTTCGGCCGCTTTTGTCGTTCCTCCCACCAGAAGCTGGGGGTAGACGACCGGTTCGGATGTGATGGTTCGCTTCTCGTCTCGGTCATGTTGCAGCTGCTCGGCCGACTGAGGGTGGAACTTGATGAGGCTGACGCAAACGTTGTAGATCTGTTGCGCCAGCTCGCGGGTGGGCGCAATGATGATGCCTTGGACATGGTGCCTCTTGGCTGCTTCGTCTCCACGCAAGAGTTTCTAGACACATTTATGTCAACACAGTGAATCAATGGTAATTGCGATGGTAGGTTTCCGTACCTCGACCACTGGAATCAAATAAGCCAGCGTCTTGCCACTACCGGTGACAGCTTCCACGACGACATCCTTGTTCCCCCTGAAAAGATCGAGTGTTGACTTCTGCACTGGCGTCGGCTGCTCGAAGCCAGACGTCTGAAGATAGTCGAGGATCCATGGAGGGAGACTCTGGTTCAGCGAATCCCAAGTCCTGGGGGTCTTTTTGGCCCGTGGTTGAACTGGCGCCATCTGAAGGGTCTTGCGATTGTCGGATTTTAATACAAAAGGACAGCCCCTCTATTCGTCTGCTTGTCGCGCAATTGACATACCACTTGAAGCCTCCAAAAAAAAATGTCGGGGATCAGTTCGATAGCAGAGGGCTTATCAGCTTATCGATAAGCCCAGCTGGACTTGGCAGACCGGGTCACCCTTGTAGTTCAGAGCACGGGCCATATGTGAGCACATGAGCAAAATGACATTGGGGGTTCTGGTGGATGATGTCGTCAGTCGTGGGCCAAGGCTTGCCGTGTTTCTTGATGTCGACGTGGCTTTTAGTTTCTTTTTAATTGTGAAGCAATTAGCCCGGGAAATGGGCGAATTTGGAGGGACGGAGGACGGGACAGGTGACCCATGGTGGGATGCCATCTGAACTCGTAAAAAAATATCAGTTGTTGTGTGCATAATTACAGGCGGTAACGTCATTCCTTGCAGGCGGGACTGGCAGAATGTGGAGGGCCGCTGGAGCTGGCCAGGACTTGGATGTGAGGCACCGTTGAGCACACAAAAAACAGCTCTCCTCGCAACAACTCTTTTTTAGGAGTACGAAGTATCAAAACGGGGATTTATCCTGTCTCTTCTCAAGAATATCAAGCCAAAATTTACCATCGACAACAAGAGGGTCAGAGAGTTACAAACACTGACACTAATAGTGAGCGGCATTGAACCCATCTTAAATCAAGTGTCACATGCAACGCTGAGGCCTCAAAGCACCCCGGTCAGCCCGCTGGCCGCTGTGTCTTCCCTCCCGCACCAGCCGAAATTTCTTCGCTCTTCCTCCCAGCACCGCGCTCCAAGCCCGCCGCACCGCACTGCCCAACGGGAAACGGGATCCAAGAACGCACCGATTCGACTCTCCCCCTGGACCGCCGGGATTCGACCCTTTCGCACCAGCCATGCGGCGGAGTACTCACACTCCACCGCATCAACCCAAACACCACACTGGATTCCACAGAAAAAGTTCAAGCCTTCTTTCGATACCACCAGGCCGTCTTTAATGCCCTAGCCCCCACCCCTATCTCGCCCAACGACCCGAGAAAAGACTGCTTCCTTCCCACCTCCCTCTGGCCGCTGCAGCTCTCCCGTCTCCCACGAATCATCAAAGGTTGTGTCGCACTGCCAGCCCTACCACCATTTCCCTACGACATGTCTGGCCGAACAAAGCAAGCCATCCCATCTACCCCGCGCGTCATATCGCCGAGTCCAACGCCGTCAGAGCAGGATGGAACCGGCCAGGATGGATACAGCGGGCCGATGACTCGGTCGGCGGCGAGGAGGAGGCTGGCGACGCCACTACCAGTAGAGGAGGATATCGAGGAGGACGAGAGCCCAGAACTCTCAAGGGCCCGGACGCGAAGCCGCAGCCCGATCGACACGCGAAAGGTGGCCCAACTAAGCCCAAGGAAAACTTCAAGGATGGCATCCAGCGCTCTCCAGCCGATCGCGGCGACGGCAGCGACGACGACAGCCATCGCAACGCCCAACGGGAGCACGGGCGAAAAAGCACCAGAAACAAACGGGCACCTCTCCCCGCCCACACCATCACTTTATTATGGATGGAGCTGGCGGGACTTTAGCCGAAGTCCCAGCCCACTCGGTCTGATTCCCATCCACAGGCACTGGAGGACGTTTGTGCACAAGCACGAGGTACCCCGGAAGGCCCTGCACGTATCCATCGGCTTCTTCGTCGTATGGCTCTACCTCTCGGGGACACAAACTTATTCTGTGTGCCCCTACCTCATGGGTGCCTTGATACCCATCGCCGCCGTAGATGTGGTGCGCCATCACTACCAGCCATTCAACCGGTTTTACGTCAAGGTCCTGGGCGCCCTGATGCGCGAGAGTGAGTTTTCCGGTTACAACGGTGTTATCTTCTACCTCTTGGGTGCGTGGACGGCCCTGTACTTTTTCCCCAAGGATGTCGGAGTTATGGCCACGCTGCTGCTGAGCTGGTGTGATACGGCCGCAAGCACCTTTGGCAGGCTGTATGGGCGGTACACCCCCCGTCTCCGCCGCGGCAAGTCCCTTGCTGGCTCTTCGGCTGCGTTCCTTGTCGGCATCGGGACGGCTGTGTACTTTTGGGGGTGGCTCGCCCCGACCAAGGGACCCTTCCCGGGAGATGAGAACTTTATGTTTACGGGAACTCTCCGTCTTCCTCAACTCTTGGCGGATGCTGTGGGCCTGGCCCCGGCGAAGGCGACTATTTCTGGAGGGCTTGCGCTTGGTGTCATGAGTCTGTGGTCTGGGTTTGTGGCTGCGGCTAGCGAGGTGGTTGACCTCTTTGGCTGGGATGATAATCTGACCATCCCGGTTCTCAGCGGTCTCGGAATTTGGGGGTTTCTCAAGGTGTTTGGTTAAAGCGAGGCGTGGTTGTCAGGGTTTCAACACGAGAAGACGACAGAAAAAAGAAATCTGGCCGGCGGCGGCAACGAATGCGGCCCGGTTGGATGTGTATGTTTATTAAATTGCATGGACGGCGTTGCTTGGGGTTGGGTGGTTTATTGACCCCAAAGGATACCTACGTAGACGTCACCTCGAATCTCTTATCTCATTCAACATACATATTTCTCTACCTACTACCTATGGATCCCATCGGAACATTCGAATATCGAAAAGTGTACACTCGCTCTATGGCACAGCTATTCAGGCCCTACATCAACCCCGCGGTGGGGGAGCACTTATGATGCCATGATATATGCTTTGGAATGAGGGGGCATTTGGAGAAGGCGCATGGGTTTTGTTGGCTCTGCAGCTGCCACGCAGCTTGACTGTATGTCTTGCATCGGCTTACACGCGGGGATCATGTTCAGAGGAGGGGGCCCTCCGTCCGTCTCTCTCCTCTTCGTGTTGCGCCTTTCAATAATCTCCAGAGGCTGTCACGGCAGGTGGTTTGTCCCACGAACGGTTCCTTCGATTGCATCAACCACTTTTGATGATTCGCCCATCCTTCTCTGACAAAAGCCCTAGCCGCATGCTCGACACGAACACCTGGTTGCGCCAAGCCTTTTTTTTTTCTCCATGCATATTCAAGGTACTCTGAAGATATGACTCCCGAACGAACGAACGAGCCACCTCTTGGACTTCCATGTCATGTCTATCGGCTGCTTAAAAGAGGGGACTGACTGATGGAGAAGGGAATCCGCCTGTGGCTGCCATGGTTTTTCGTTTGTCCTATGAAATCGTGCCCAGTCATCAAGGGCTCGGCACCGGCGCAACGCACGTCTGCGTTTGACTGCATGCCGGTCCAGTTTCCTACTCTGAGAGTTACATTCTTTCCGCTAAATTCCACTGGATTTTCTCGAACAATTCCCAGTGGATCGAGAAGACCATTGAATTGGTGCGGCACCACACCCACGGCTGGACGTGCGGCAGGACGTCTCCTCCCTTGATGCGTTGTCCCCCTTCCTCAGCATAACATGCTGCTACTGCTGCTGTCTTTCCCGAGCTCCTGCATCGAGGATTGGCGTTTCATTCGAAACTGTTGAAGAATACCTCCGGCCTCGTTCCTCTTTACCGATCCTCAAAGCCAACGCCTACACAGCCTGGCTGTTGACTGGCTCATTCTAACTCAATACTTGGCAATATCTCCCGTGATTTGGTGGTTCTGCCTGGCCGTTTTTCCAACTGGAGGAGATGGAGAAAAACGCCAACTGGCTAGCCTCGAGACGTCCAGTTAGACCTGCAGGAACAGCACTCGTTATTAGCTCACCAACCATCCATCCCATCCACAGCGGGCCCAGGCTGGCGGGTTCTCTCGCTCTCACGCTCTCGTCAGTGGTTGAAGTTCTGTCCCACAAGAATTCGGCCATTGGGTCGGCTCGAAGAAGAAGAAACAGCCGGCAAGCCGTTATTTGTCTCGCATGGAGAGGAAGTCATGCCCCTCCTTTCCGGCCTTCTACCCGGCAGCTGCTATATGCCGTTATCCTAGGTGCTTCTTGGACAAACCAGGGGTGTAGCGGTCTAGGGGATTTACGAGTGACTTGGCCTGTCGGGTGGGATGATGTCTGGATAACAACAGCTGCTGACTTGCTACCGAGCCGGGGCTTTGAGGTAGCGAGTGGCCACTTGCCTGATCCATCAGTCGGGTCCTTCATCCGGGCACTCACTCCTCTGGGTGTCCTATATTCCAATTTCTGTTTTGATGTCCAACACCTGCCATCAGAGACACGGTACGGCTCACCGCTTTCCCTCCTGCCAGTCGGGATATGCACATATTCGAGACCCTTCAACTCTGAGAAGAGCAGCAAGCAAGTCTCGGGAACTCGCCACTTTCATTATCAATGGCAGCTGCAAAAGGAACGACATCACATCACTGCCGTACCTGGATTGCGTACAACGGAGCACCGAAAACCGGAAAGGCAAGGGAAAAATTAGACAGCGGGTGCCTGTGCCTGGGGTTTATTCCAAAACCTTCCTTCGGTAAAGCGGATCCCGGGAGGCACGACATATGCTCGGCCCATATATGGTGTAGACTATCATAAGGTGGATAAAAAGAAAAGAAAGAAACAGAGCCTTGCAGCAGAAGGCGGATGGGAACACGGAAAGTCAAGGTTATGCCAGGGCTTATTAACCTGCATTTCTAGACGCAGGCTGTGGGGGTGGGCAATAAAAAAACAAAAAAAAAAAAAAAGGAGTATTCTGCCATGCCATTCTGGATTCATGGCTGACTGCCACGGGGGCAGTCCAGAGGCGGCACCTCCACCTTTGCAGGTCGAGTAGCCACTCAATCCGCCGACTTTCACCGAGACAGCAGAGGGATTTACCTTTTCAGCCTTGGACCAATGGCGTTATTCCACCTTTTTCCTTCTTTGAAATCCTCGATGTCAGGAAAGATGCCCTCCAGCTTTGCAAGGGGCCGGAGACAACTTAGCCAGTCGCGCACAGGCCAAGTCCAACATACGGTGTAAGAGGATGCAGGCCACTCTGCAGCAGGCATTCGTCTTGTTCTTTTTTGTCTTCTGGGATTTGGACAACACATTGCCCGACTTGATGCATCACTGCCTAACCCGACTTTGCAACATTTGTTTGACGTCCGCTTCTTCATTCCCCCCCCTCCCTCTTCGACTTGTCCGAGCCAACGAAACGGTGGGCTATCAGCCTAGGTATCTTTGAGCAACCTTCGCCGCTTTTAACTTGATTCCTGCCTGGTTCGTGGATCCAAACGGTGCATATACCTCCACACATGCCTCCACTTCACTCCTTCGCCATCTTCCGGTCCGCCGCTTCCTGGTTCGTGGATATTGTCTCCTGTTCCCATCACCCAGCCTATCTGCAGCTACCGTTTCGTCTGCCTGTCTGTCTCTGCCAGTCTGGTATTGTCTGATGACACACACATCGTTGTCGTCCAGACCGTCGTCACTTTTCTGACCTCCAATTGCGGCGAAACTAACCTCTCACAGGTGTTTCCCATCCCCCCCCCCAATCTTTCTATCTCCTACACCCCATCCCTGTCCCGTCATCTGCAGAAGAGAGGATCTTGTCCCGAGCAGGGAGTCAGTCTATGCCAACCATGTTGCTGTTTCTTGCCTCTCTTTCTCTCTCTCAGCCGGGACTAGTCGTCGTCTACATGGCTATGTACACCCCCCCTCCATCAGCCGGCTTTCTTTCGAGATGGAGTGTATCCTCCCTTGAAACCTTGAAGCCTCTATCTCTTTCGCCTCCTCCTTCCCACACACAACACACAATTGCCCTCCCCGGGGCCATTGGGCTTACAACCGGAGTGCCGGCTCCCCCGTTGTAGTCAATACAAACGGTTGATAGTCCCACCTCTCGGCATATGCGAGTTGCTTTCACTCGCTCCTTTTTCTTTCTGTGATCACATTGAAACTTTCCTATAGGTCCCTCTGGCGCTTGGTGGCTTTCGTTTCTTCCTCCAGGGATCACCCCATTCATTGATACGGTCCTGTTGGTCAGTGGTTGATATCAAGGGTGTGTGAGAAGGAGGGGGTGAGGTTTACGTTTTTTTCTTGATCAATACCGATAAGTGAACGTCGTCACCATACTTATTTCTCATCACATACCTACTTGCCTGGTTTGTTCTGGCCAAGTGAGTTAGTGTGTAGGCTTTTGGTTCAACGAATAGGAGTTGCCCTCCTCGGGGATGGATAGAGTCCGTCCTTATCCATGTCCCCCTCTCTCTCCCCCTCGTGATGAAATCGGCATGCCATCGGCCGACTGGATGAGAGGGGGGGAGGGGAGGAAGGGGGAAAATGTATAAAAGGGGGGGAGATGGCAGATATGTGAGAGATTGCTTTTCTTTCACTTTTCTTTCTTCCATTCTTTACAACGAGAACAAGTTGAGTTGGGCTTGATACCTACCATACTGCGCTACAGCTCTGTCTGCTTGCTTTCACACACACACACGCACACACACCATTACTTTACTACACTTTACCCAAGAGGAGAGACTTTCACAAGTGACACCTTACTCTTGGTCTTGTCCATCCAACCATTCTATCTATTCACAACCCTTTCCGCCACACACACACACACACATACACACATATACACACACATACACAAACATTTCACCCTAGTTACCTTGGGCAGAAAGTTTATTTATTTTTCCCCAAACCCAACGGTTACACATTTTTACCCTTTTTTTTATTCTCCCCACCACCGCCACCACTACAATCTTCTCATCATCACCGAACTTTGCCATATCAAAATGTCCCACTATTCAACCCCTTACTACCCCACTACAACCTCCATCCCCATCCCGCCCACCAAGTCAGCCTACCAATCCCCCTACTCTCCATACTACCCACCCGCCGAGGAGACAGGGACGTACTCCGTCTCGCCCCCTGAGCTCACAGATGATGGGCACAGTTTGGTGAGCACTGGTGGTTGTAGCTACTCTGTCGGTCCGTCGGGGTCGGTCTCCTCGGGGTCAGACTACTACTATGGTGGTGGGTCTGGGGTTGGGGGGGATGTTGCGGCGGGAAATGTAGCGAATGTGGATTTGAACGAGTACATGGCTGAGAGGTTCAGCGAGGGGGTGATGGATTCGGTCGGGGGGGTGATGGATGGGTGTACTGTGAGGCAGGCAAAGGCGTGAGTTTTTCCCTTTTGATTTTGGAGAGAGGAAGAGAAAAGCTGACAGTTAAAACAGTTCTGGCCATTTGAACGCCAAACACAGGGAACTGCTCGAGTTGCAGGCCAAAGCGCAGGCGAGGCTGGCAAAGACGAGGGCGAGGTTCGCGCAGGGGATGGAGGATGCGAGGGAGGTGAGGGAGGATTTGGAGTGGACTCAGAGGAAGGTTGCGTGAGTTTTTTGCCCCCCCTCCTTTTTTTTTTCCCTCCCCTTCAGCATTTCAAGCATGGGAATTTTTGGCTATCTGGCTTTGAACCCCTAAAAACCGCGAGATCTCAAATTTGGCGGACGAGCAGCAGGAGGCAAATCTGGGGACTGGCTGTTTTCTGAGAGAACAGGGGCTAATGATGGAGAATAGGTCGCTCAAGACAAAAGCGTCAAAGAAGCACACAAAAGAGTACACCAAAGCTCGCGCTCGGTACCCAAGCCCAGATTATTGAACCCTCCCCCTTTTTTTTTTCTTTTTTTTTTCTTTTTTAATTTTCTCAACCTTGTCCAAAAAAATTGTCTTGTTCGTTATTTTTCATTTTGGTGGGTACAGCAATTTCGATGGGATATCCAAATTTTATTTTTTTCACAGGTGAGGGCAGAAGGCTGGAGGAAAACCACAGCCTTGGGGAAGGAGTGAGGTTGATAATGGCAAGGCGCGCGGCAACACACACTCCACTGATCTCTGTTTTGTAAAAGCAGCGAGTGGAGGTTATAGGGCTGAGATTAACAGGGGGGGCGTGTGGTGTGTGGATGATTCTGCATTTTTGTTGCATATGCGCGGATGGGGATGGCGGGCGTTTTTTTTTTTTCGTTTTTTTTTTTTCTGGATTGAGTTTGGTTTCACGCCCCCTCCATCACGCCGCCGCTACGGGCCGCGCCCACCCACCATTCTTTTCCCCCTGGAATTTCCCGACTGGGAGGTAGTGGGGGTGGTGATTGGCGGGGGGAGAAATATGGGCTGTGGATGTTGACAGGGGAGATCTCACTGGGACTGGGGATGGCAAGAGAGTTTGGGGTGGGAAGAATTGATGGGTTTTGCTGCTCACACCCCCTCCTCTAGAGTACTGCACGTCAGAGCGGCATGGCGGGAGCAGGCGGATGTGCTGTGCCCAGAGGGAGGTGTGGATGAGATCAGGCGTGAGGACCAGGGGGTTCTGTTCGTTGGACCGGGAGATGGGTGCTCCGTGCCTTGCTTCTGGGAGTAGCCAGGCAGGTTTTTCCATGTGGACTGGGGTCTCAGCTGAGGAGACTGGTGGGGAGAGATAGTCATGGGCCTTCTCCGTTTTGCCGTTTTAGGGTAGCGTTTATAAGACGGGGTGATGATGGAGGGGACGGCAGCTGAACTTGTCTGTGGGTCGAAAACAAGGTCTGTGAGTAACGAGAGTTTTTTCCATTTAGTTTCTTTTCTAGCTGGTTAGGTCGTAATGATACCTTTCGTTTTTGGTTACCCGTGAAATCTCGTGACTGGTGGTCAGGTGAAGGTTGCCTAGGGTTGATGAACATATGTCCTGATTTCTGTCTTGCCCAGCTCTGTCATGTAGACACTAGCACTTGTTTTGTTTCGAACTGGGTCGATCATCTTACTAAGGTCATGGCTTGGTGCCCAACCAGATATGTAGCGCTTCGGCAGGTGGAAGCATGCAGTTTTGGACAGACATGCCTCGGACACCAAGGGGAAAGCATCACGTGATGCCACTGGCTATCTTTTGGGTGACAATGTGTTGAAGGGCAAAGAATTAAGAGTGGTCTGGTATGTACTATCAAATTGTAGTGTTACAAACTCAGTCGTCAATCATTGCGTTATAAACTTTTCCCACGCCAGAAGATAAATATGCTTGAAAAAGAATAGACGCTGCGTTTCAGGTGGCAGCAGCGAGGAACACCTCAGCTTTGGCTTCCGCCACTGCCTCTGGCGCTTTTGGTTCGGGACCAATCTGTGTTGTCTCCGGTTGGGTAGTTTGCTGCTGGTCTGAGTGCTCTTGGCTTTGTAGTTCTTGTTGCTGCTGTGGGACTCCCTTTGGCTGGCAAGGCTTCCTTTCCAGCCAGGTACCCACAGGTTCCAACCCATTCTTCTTCTCGAGTGGCTCCCAGGGGTTCTCGTTGGAGCGGGAGTCGTAGTAGTCAATGTACCAGTTTGGATTGTGGCCACCGCCACCTCTGCCGCCTCTGGCCCCTCCTCGGCCTCCTCTCTCACCAAAGTTGCCTCTGCCTCTTGCATTAAAATTACCCCGGGTGGTAGGGTTGGAACCTGACTCTTTGCGTTGTCCCTGGTTTGGACTATTACTGCCCTCCTCCGCTGCTGCTGCGCTGTGGCAATCTTCATCGTGATTGACCCTCTCGGTTGTTATCGCTGAACCTCGAAATCCCTTGATGAAAGGATCGGACCCTTGGCCTGTTGGGGATGGTGAGATGTCAACATGAGTATCGGTCGTGACGATGATGGGCGAGCAGGAAGCTCGGGTTGGACCGCCCCTAGGGGATGATGCGGGGTGGGTGCCGTCGGGCACTTGGGGGTGTGCTGATCCTTCATCTGACCGGGATCTCTTGCTTGGTGGGTGTTCATCAGAGATGGAGGAGGGACGGGGCCGGCGAGTGCGAGCGGTGGTGGTGAAGGAGGAGAAGCCCATCAATCTAGCCATTTCGGCACTTTCGTCATCTTGTTGGGGGTCATTTTGCTCGGTGTGATGGTCGCCACCGTCGAGAGAAGTTCCGCTGGGGTCGGGCATTCTGGACGTAATGAATGGGGAATAAGGATGAGGTGGTTAGTCGCCAGCTGACCTCGACTTGTGATTCAGATATGTGAGAATAAGTAGGTAGTGTTGTGTGCCGAGGTGCTTCGAAAGGTCCTTTGTGAGGTCTAGATTCAGCAGCTTGAAATCAAGCTTCCCTGCGTATTACGTTATTTCCTCGAGAAGCTGTTGAAGCTTGGGCGGGATGTCTCTTTGTTGGTGGGTGGTGGAGTGACGGGAGACCAGATGAAGTCGGCTGCCGTTAATGGAATTCAGCCTTGTGGGTCTCTCGCTAACCACGGGAACGCTCTAGCGGCTCTGTGTGTGTAACAGCAGCCGGCCGAGATGTCTGTGAGCTGTCAGTTTTCACATTTATTTTCCGTCTTCTCGATTTGCATAAGGTGATTGGGCTTGTCCCTGAACGGGAACTACCGTTGGTTTGAAGTCTAGAAGTGTGGTGGAAGGACCAACGGTTGTTCAACTGTCAAAGACGGCCCCAGGGTCCGCTATAAGGGTGGGGTTTTAGTGGGGCCACCTGCTTCTAACACAGTGAACCGAATGCCTGGAATAGAATCAGCAACCAACTCCTCTCTCGTCTGTGTCTTTTCCAACCTCAGTCAATCTGCAATCTCAGGGAACATGTGCCATTACACACGCTGCATGTCGCACCGCCGAAGCCGCATGAAGAGTTGGCTTGACACCTGTAACACCCCCTGAACTAGACGCTCGGACACGCACACCCCTGCCTCTCCTCACACCTTTCATATCTCAACCTCACTTTCATTCCATCACCACCATTCTCATCTCACATCTCACAGCATCATTTCCACCAGCATCATCATCAAACTCACCAAAAATGTCACCCATAACCCTCCACCAACCCTCCAAATACTCCCCCTCACCCACCACCACCACCACCCCCTCCCCAACCATCGACTTCCTCTCCCGCACCTGGTCCGTAACCCACTCCACCCTCCCCATGTGGCGCAAAGCCCGCAACGTCAGAATCACCTACTCCCCCCTCCCCCAACCCACCCCCGGCTCCCCTCTCAAAATCTCCGACCTGGTCGAGTACGAGCCCCTTGACGGGTCCTCCCTCAAAAACGTCCGCGGCGTCGACACCGCCTCCGTTCCCAACTCCCTCACAAGCTGGGACTGGCGAGGCTCCAGCTTTCTATTCTTTGTCACCTCCCACTGGGAAATCCTGGGGTACGGAGAGGTCCCAGAAACGGGGGAGCGATGGGTTGTAACTTGGTTCCAAAAAACCCTGTTCACGGCTGAAGGGGTGGATGTGTACAGTGATCGGAAAGAGGGGCCGAGTGAAGGGTTGAAAAAGGAGATTTTGGAAGCGTTGGAAAAGATGGAGGGTGGGGTCGGAGGGTTGTGTAGGAGGGATATGCACGAGGTAAAGGTTGAGTTGCCTTGGAGGGAGCAATAGAATGGTTTATTGATTTTGCGGTTGGGTATTATGAGCAGGGTTTGGGTATTTGGGGTATCATAGTGTAATTCAGCGCTCCGTGTCATCTCTACTTCTAGTGTGTTTCCTCTCCCTGTTTCTGTCGCGGTGGGATCTCTCTGAATGGTGACCGCCTTTCTCGTGTCTGGCGCGCTTGGGAGATGGAGACCTGCTTCTGCGCCTACGTGAGTCTCTTTCAGAGCGATGCCGATCCCTGCTTCTGCTCCTTTCTCTGTGCCTTCTTTCCCGGCTTGAGTTTCTGTCTCTGTGTCTTCGTCGGTCGCTGCTCCTATCCCTATGTCGATGCCTCCTCTCCCTTCTCTCTGACTTTTCCAACTCTCTCAGTTCCCTCTCTTTTTCCTCGTTTACCTTCCTTCGTTCTTTTTCCAGCTCCCTCACCTTGGCAGCACCGCTCTTCATCATGGCAAGCGGGTCACTCGACACCAACCTTGCCGCTTCCCTGGCCTTTCTGTTCGGGTCGTCCTTACCAAAGACATTTTTGCTTGGAACAACCGACAAAATTTGGTCATCCGGCGTGGCATACCATGCGTCACCTGACCCAGCCACAGTTCCAGGACCAAGACGGAGCTGAGCCTGCTCAGCCAGCTGCTGCTTCTTTTCCTTCTCCACATCCGGGTGTTTTGCATGAGTTTGTTGAGGCGTAAAAAGGGTGAGATGGCCTTTACTGTCGACCAAGTCATCTGGGGTATTCAATGTGGTGGGTGGCGCTAGTGATTGGAACTGTTGATACTGCTGCTCCTGGCGTTCTCTTGCGAGGCGTAACTCAAAGTCGGTGTCATCCTCTCCTTGACGTTTGCGTTTCTTTCGGGGTTCTCGTGGCTCCCTGACTGATGATCTGATTTCTGTGGAAGAGTCGGGTCCAGGAAGCGGTGGCGGGACCTCTCCTCTCAATGTGGCCAGCCTGCGCTCAGCATCCTGCTCCTGCATGCGCTGCTCGTCGGCTTCCTCCTTCAGGCGAGCGGCTGCCTCGTCGCGCCTGACGCGCTCGATGTTGGCTGTGTTGTAGACATTCCATGATTTCTTGCCTAGGAGGTGGAGAGGCATTGTAAAAGATGTTTATCTGGATAAAGATGTGATGGCTGTAGGAAGGGCCATCAGTGAGGACGTTGCACCTTGATGGCTGGCCGCCAAGACAAAATGGTGGGGTCCAACATTGGGGCGCCAAGCTGCCCATACATTAAAACGCCCCCTTTGTACACCGTTTCGCCTCATTATGTTGTGGGCCTGCGACAACAACTGCCCCGCTGGCGAGCTGACCCGTGGTAGCTACATTGACCTCGAAATCTATCACCAACTCCTCTCCTCCCAGACAACGAAGAAAGCGACTCGTCATATAAACTGTCCTCTTCTTCGAAATCACACCATATCAAAGCACTGCGTCCCGACACCTAGTCTCGTTACGCTACCAACCGGCACACCACAAACATACTCGAGCGAGATGGATCCGCGCAGCGCCCTCTTCGGCTCAGGACCCCGCGGCGGCGGCAGCGGTAGCGGTCTCCCCGGCCGCAACGTCCAACAACAACGACCCCCTCAGGCGGGATACCCTCCACAGCAGCAGGGAGGATATGGCTCTCCGCAGCAAGCCGGATATGGCCAGGCGCCACCACCTCGCCAGCAGCCAGGAGGATACGGCCAAGCGCCCCCTCCTCGACAGCAGGCCGGAGGGTACGGCCAGACCGGCTCTGGCCGTATTCCGCTCAGGTTGGCGAAGGTCGAGGACAAGACCCTCCAGTCGCAATACATCTTTGGCAATCTGTAGGCTCTTGCACCCCGTCTCTTGCCCATCGTGGACAACAAACTGACAGCAACACAGCTGCGCCGTCTCCCCCCGAGACTTCCCACCCAACCGCGAAAACACCGATGTCTACATCCGCCTCACCGGCCCCCAGATGAAAGGCGGAGGCGACTTTGTCGTCACAGCGCGCCCCGTCCCCGGCTTCCCCGATGGCTGCATCAGCTTGTCCGACCCTCAAAGAACATGGTGCGGCGTTGGTCTGATGGACTCGCTCGAGGGCGAAGTCTACGACCCCTTTGCGAGGAGCGCGCAGACCTATCTCGGCTCTATAGACGTCGAAATTGGGTTTGCGTCGCTGAGAAAGGTCGTCGACGCACCATACGATCAAGACGAGCTCGCCGAGCAGTTTATCGCCCAGTTTCAAAACCAGCTCTTCGCGCCAGGCCAGAAGCTGCTGATGGACGTCAAGAATGTGCCCCTGGCTATCACGGTCAAGACGGTCACCTTGACGGACTTGAGCATGCAATCGCAAAATGGCGAGGAGCCGCCCACGTTGTCAGACCCGCGCGCCAGGGGTATCCTGCACAAGCATACCAGCATTGGGTTCTACAAGGATGCGAGCTCGCCTCTGAAGCTCAAGGCGTCCAACAAGAGGCCTGCTGCTAATGCTATTATCAGCCCTGACTTCAAGTTTGAGGATATGGGTATCGGCGGTTTGGATGCCGAGTTCTCGACCATTTTCAGAAGAGCTTTTGCTTCGCGCATTTTCCCACCGGGCTTGATCGAGAAGCTGGGGATTATGCACGTCAAGGGTATGCTTCTTTACGGTCCTCCGGGTACAGGCAAGACGCTTATTGCCAGGCAAATTGGCAAGATGCTTAATGCCAGGGAACCAAAGATCATCAACGGTCCCGAAGTGCTGAATAAGTACGTTGGCCAGAGTGAGGAAAACATTCGCAAGATGTTTGCCGATGCCGAAAAGGAATACAAGGAAAAGGGAGACGAGTCTGGGCTTCATATCATCATCTTTGACGAGTTGGACGCTGTCTGCAAGCAGAGAGGGTCTGGTGCCGGTGGCGGCACTGGTGTTGGTGACAGTGTTGTCAACCAGCTGCTTTCCAAGCTCGACGGTGTGGACCAGCTTAACAATATCCTGTTGATCGGAATGACCAACAGGAAGGACATGATTGATGACGCGTTGCTGCGGCCTGGTCGTTTGGAGGTGCAGATTGAGATTTCCCTGCCGGATGAGTTTGGCCGGTCGCAGATTCTCAAGATCCACACGAGCAAGATGAAGGAGAATAATGTCATGGGGAGTGATGTTGATATTCTGGAGCTGGCGGCAAGGACGAAGAACTTTTCGGGTGCTGAGCTGAGCGGTTTGGTCAAGTCTGCGACGTCGTTTGCTTTTGCGAGGAACATCAAGGCCGGCACTACGGCTAGTGTCAGTGAGGATGTGGTGAACATGAAGGTTGGCATGCAGGATTTCTTGCACGCGCTGGACGAGGTCAAGCCCGCGTTTGGTACTGATGATTCGGAGCTGGAGGACGTGTTGCCGTTTGGGATCATTGAGTACTCGAGGGGGATTAGCCATATTCTCAAGGACGGCATGCTCTATGTCAAGACTGTGAAAGAGCAGCCGAACCTGAGGGTGATGAGTGTTTTGCTTCATGGGCCGAGGTCGAGCGGCAAGACAGCGCTCGCGGCGAAGATTGCACAGCTGTCGGATTTCCCTTTTATCAAGCTTATCACCCCGGCGTCGCTGGTAGGTTATAGGGATGAGCTGGCGAAGAAGGATTATTTGCATAAGTTGTTTACGGATGCTTACAAGTCCCCGTTGAGTTTACTCGTTATTGGTAAGCCCCGTCCCTTTTTACGCAATCAGACAAGGTCACTGACATTTCTCAGACAATATTGAGCGTCTCATCGACTGGGTCCCCGTCGGCGCGCGCTTCTCTGGCTCCATCCTCAACACGCTCGTCACGCTTCTTCAAACCCCACCACCCAAGGGGCACAGGCTGCTCATCCTCGCCACCACGTCGCAGAGATCGGTGCTGGAGCAGCTCGACGTCACGACGGCGTTTGACAACCAGATTCCCGTGCCGGCGATCTCGGACCTGGGCGAGCTGGAGGCGGTGCTGGGGCAGGTGGGGGCGTTCGATGGGAGGCACGGGCGGATCGTGCAGGAGATTGAGCGGGCGACGGGGAGCAGGGAGGTGAATGTGGGGATCAAGACGGTGTTGACAAGCTTGGAGACGGCGAAGCTGAGCGAGAGCCCGGAGGAGTGGTTTGTGGAGCAGATTTCGGGACAGATTGCTAGGTATCCTGGGGTTTGAGGGTTAGAAGGATAGAGAAGTTATATAGAGGTTTTTTGTCTCTGATGCAAATAGGGTGAGTTTAGAAATCTAGGGGGTTTGCTGAGGGGAGGTGGTGGTCTGGTGATGTTATGGAGTGGGGGGGTGGAAGTGATTTGACAGGAACGTATGTACTACCTGTAGGTATGATCCAAGGAGACTTTTCAACAAACCACCCAACAGCATCAGTGGTTTAGTGGTAAAATCCATCGTTGCCATCGATGGGCCCCGTGTTCGATTCACGGCTGATGCATAGCTTTTGCTGTCATGTCACACATGCTCTCTTTTATTTTTCTCTTTTTTTTGGGGTCTCTCATCTGTTTTTCTTGCTCTTTTGCAGACAATTTCCCGTTTTGTTTGGGTTGGGAGGGGGGTAAAGGGGCAAAGAGAATGCTGTGGCTGGCTCTGGTTAGGAAATTGGGACGTTGAATCCCCCTTGGGCAGGTTTAGCGGTTGTTTTACATAGGACTGAAGTCTATCTTTTGGGTGGAGGGTCAACTGCCTATCGCTTGTTTTGATGACTGAAGGAGTGAGAAGTCGGGCGTGTTTATATCAGGGATGGTGGTGGGAGGGTTGAGCGAGAGCGGCGGTGGTGGATAAGTAGGTTTGGTTGTGTTTGGCGGTTGAATGGTGTTGAGTGGGGCGGGTGTTTATAGGAATATCCTGGAGATATTAAAAAAAAGAAGGGGGGTTGGGGTTGGGGTGGGAAAAGATAAACTGTGCCTTAATGGGAAGTAGTAGACAGAAAGCCAATTAACAGGACGGAAAGAGACTGGCTGATGTGTTTTGGATAGGTAGCTTGGTCAAGCATCTTGTGTGGAATCAAGAACCGAAGTCTTGGTTTAGATGTCTTCTTGTTAGATGACTCGAGTTGTGTAGGTATCTTTTGGAGTGCGGGATATATACCTATGTACGAAGTATCCATGGGAGAATTGGTATCACTATTCCTGGGTGCCTAAGGTAGGGTAGGGTGTAGCAGTTGGGTTGACGATGCCAACCTGGCTCATGCTTCTGAGCTGTTGTGTAAGGTGGGCGCAGACTGGTCTCGCAGAGCTTGTATGCGTCGATTGTGGAAAGCAAAAGGTTACTTGTCTTCATGTTCGAAGTTGTTTGTACCTTCTTAGCAATAATGCTTGTTTCAATGACCTTGAGTGTCGATCTGGCTTATAGGTAGCTTGGTGCACTCCCTCTGACCTATTTCGGTGCTGCTTCTTCTCCGATTAGAGAGCGTGATGGAGTCTTTTGAGTAGAAACGCTTATCTCAGTGGACGCCAATATCTAGATAGTGGCTCATACTATAGGCAACTGCCTTGCTCGGCGTTTAGGAGCTCTTGTTGTTTTGTAGTATTAGACGAGATTGTTTTGCTGAGTCTTTTGGCAACTGGCAACAACATTAACTACGCTATGTTTACCTGTTGGTGTTCAATTCCTGTCCTTTGACTTCGGGATCTTTTCTTCAACCTTACTTAAATCACATAGGCAGAAGGTCTTTACTTTTGAGCCCTATACCAAGATAGCTAATTTCTGCCATACCGCAACTCTTTCCTGAACATGATCGAGATAAGTCTCGAAGTCTTTCCAGCTTACACCAACGCTAACGGCTCAAATACAGAGTAGCTTTCATGAAGCTTGAATTGTCTTGGGTACTTTTGCGTAATCACCATCTCTCTACCGCACAAGTCTCAAGTCATCCGCTGTACTCGTGATGGCAACACAAATCCGAGGCGACGGTGACCAAGGTGACGCGAGGTGAGAGTCACAAAGACCGAGGAGGCGGTGTGCTGTGCCTCTTCTGCTGTGCATAATGCCGTAAGTCCATGTAACTGCTGCAGTAGCAGCCACATCAGCATCCCTACCGATAGTACAACAGCATATAACTGTCAATTTTCTCTACCTAGGTAAGGTCATCAACCGCAGAGGTTACAGTGTACCAGAAGAATGGCTCAGTTTGATCGACCCGTATGGTTGACGTGTTGGTAAACCTCCTGTTCATATAATCAGTCCCCAGCAGTATAAGACACAGCTGTCAATACCATTTCAGGGGTCATCTGAAGCTCCCAACACAATGAGGCACATGGTCTCCAGAGTATGATAAGAAATCCCGAAAAAGGAACAAAACACTCCGGGACCCTCTTCACACCCCTCCCACCTCATACATCATCACTCATAAGCGATCATCAGCATCAGGAGCGAGCCGGATCCATCCACCCCCCTCTAACAACTCACCCAACCTCCAAAAGTCGAAACCCGAATCACAAGCCCAATCGTCAGTTTTTTGATCACCAGACCAAAAATACGCCCGACCCCTACTGCAGCTAAGTTATTTTCCCGAGTCCGAAAGCTTTTATTTGTCCGAGAAAGCCACGTTTTTCCCCCTTCCTCCAACCGGATCACGGCGGAGAAAATATCGGAGAGCGCAACACCACACCTGTATCTCTTGTTTCAAGATTCAATGTTTTTGTTGAGTTTGCATCCTGTCTATGAGCTGGCTTCCTATTTAGGGGAGGCATGCCCGTTGACACTGCCGACAGCCATCATCACTTAGGCGAACATGAAAGTGGTGCCGGAGGGTGTGGTGAATGATGAGCATACCCGTTTCGGGATCTGCCCGTCTAAGGTTGTCAGTCGTCGTTTGGTAGCATCGGCATCGGGGAGTGTGGAAACATAAACGGTCAACTGGAAGAAGAAGAAGAAGAAAAGCATCCGGAGTGCACGCTCGGAGGTGTGAAACAACACGTGGGGTGCATGGTTCGACACGAGGTTCATGTGGAGGTTGGGAACGCCGGTGGTAATGATCACTAACTGCCGTCTGTTTGGGTGGCTTATTCGTCATTCTATCTGCTATCTATGAAGATGATACTATCACAACTTCCTACTTAGGACCCTCGGTTCGAGCTATATCGGTTTCAGAGGCTGGCTGGTCTCGTTAGATCCATCCCTACCTATCCACATTCACATCTGCCGACCCTGAGGTAGTCGATAACGACATCAAAGACTCCATTCACAATCTGACACGCCCACTCCCTCGGCACATCATCTTCTATCAACATTCCATCTCCAGCTTCTATCTGTTCCCCAACCCCATGTCCAAAACGTCAATGCCCTATCTCGGCAACGGAAGCTCGCGTGACAGGGAGTGGATCCCTTCTCTCTTAGGTCCCATGATGACCATAACATTCCTTTCATATGATAACAACTACCACTATAATCCCAAGGGCCCTCTCCGGACCAAGCCTCAATCAAGACTATTTTCCTCGGGTTCGGGAAGCAAACCCATCGTGTATAAAAATATATATATAAAAATTAAGAAAAAGAAGCGCGTTCCTTTCAAGTTCTTGGCCTTGAAGTTGAGGTTTTGGGAGACAAGGTTACATTCCACCCCAGTCTTCACCCCCATGAGGGCTACCTATATCATAGCTCTGATATACCCTTCGCTTCGAACCAAAGACAAAAATCATCACCTCAATAATAAGCTGGTAGCTCGCTTGGATGCACGTTCTTGATACATCAGGTTTGCGATCACATGACTACATTGTTTTTATTTCCCCGACATCGGGTTCTTTTCATTGATGACCCAGGTACAGGTATCATCACATATGGGCTTCAAGTTGGCGTTGCATCCTCCACATAGCATATGCGTCTGCATTAGCTTCACGAATTCAACGTTTGAGATAGATCACTTGCATATACGCTTGTTGTTCAAAACGAAAAGTAAGAAAGAAAAAAACTCAACTACCGGAATTGATTCTGCAATAGACTCCAAGCGACGGCAACATCACACGGGGAAGACCTCTATTTCAAAATACATCATGCATACCACTGTAAGGAGGAATCAAATAAAAAAAAAGCGCGGGGTGCATATGCATCATGTACGTACCGTGATGCTCTAACTGGCCCTGAGAGAGACCGTTGGGAAACAAGAAATGTTCGGTTACGGTACTGCAAGTTTGTCTATCTTTAGCAAGCTCTGGGACACCGCTGGATATGGGGAAGGCGGATGATGAGATGTGAAAGAGTATCGGCACCTGCCTTGTTGCCAACAGCTAGTCTTTTCTGGTAGCTGAACGACGAGATATGCAAGATGCATGCAAGATAAGATCTGGGCTTGGCTCTGAGTGAAATAGTGTCGGATCAAAGGTTGTCCCAGTTCAATCTATTATATTGACTTTGACAACTCGAGAGTAGTGTGGGGTTGGGTTTCAGTGGCTTGTGTCTCTGTCTCTCTTTGAACAGCTTTCGTATGTGTATTTCCAAGCATGCTCGTTCGGCCTTTGAGGACCCTGACGGCCAAAGCTCGAACCCTTAAAAAACTTTACACAGAGGTAGCGTTTGGCTTTGAGTAATCTTGTTGTGTCTATACACAGTCCTGATCTCCCTGTCTGTGTTTCGCTAGTTTTAGTTCTTGACTTTGGAGCTTCAAAGACTTCAGCTTCTCATTCACTCTCTCAACTGCACTCAACAACGCCTTCACAAAACATTGACAGAGGTCAACATGTTATTTAATATGGAAGTCTCACGGATCCCCAACACTTTGTCTTGCCTGCACCCAAGTGAATCCTGGAGCTTCAAGGTATCTACCGTCCCATGCTTCAGTCTACCTATCGCAAGACTCGAGACAGCTCAGCATCGCGCTCACCTTAACACCTACCAAAGACACAATGCTAGCCATCCTTAACTTGTTGCTTCAAAGTTTTTTCAACACCGTACCAGACACTGTCGCCACCTTATTCGGCTCTCTCAGCTCCCTCAGCTCACTCCACCAAAGTCTCCATCTCCTTCCTTCAGCTCAGCCAAACTCCACTCCATCCATCGGCTCCCAGCAAGCATTCGCCATGTTGATGATGCCTTCACCTCCCACCCCCATCTCCACCAAAAAGCCCAACGCTCATGCGATGCTCCTTTCTTCACCCTCTTAAAATCCCAACTCCAAAAGACCCCATCCAAAACCCCATCACGAAAAAAAACCCACCAGATCGGAACCCCCGGTAGCGACCTTCATGGTTCACCAAACCCACCAAACTGTCATCGATTCCACACATCACGCCCTCCCTTCCCATCCCCACCACCGTTCCCTCGTCCGATATTCTCATTTCTTTTGTTTTGAACCGATTCAACATCTCGATCCAAACTCCACCAAAGGAGCTTCCCACCAAACCCTCCCCACAAAACTCCGTCCCCTTCGGACAACCACCATCTCCTCCCAAACCATGGACTACCCTGTCATCCTTTATGGACAACAAACTTCCTCCACGCACCCCCTGCCAAACCCTCCCTAACCCACGTGGATTTCGCAATTGTGATTGATAGATGTGATCAACCAAACCAACTTCAGCTTCAACGGTCCCAATTTCACCACCACGTGGCTTACCCAACATGATAACCATCCCTCCGGCAACGCTAACTAGTGTAAACCACTCCCTTCGATCACGTTTGCCCAAGAGTTCCAGAAGCTCTTGGTATGTACACAAGAAAAGAAAACCGGCGCCGTCTCCCTCACCATAATGCAAACCAAATCTTGGCATTCAAAACCCCAGTATCCCTCGTGCCCCGACACACCGATGACCACGTTTTTCTCTCTCTTCTCCTCGGAGCTCACGCCGAACCGGCAATCCGGAGGGGGGGGGTGCGTGTTTCGCCATCCAACCCCGAAAGGTAGTCAACTCCGATATCCGTCCCCCCTCCCGGCCAATAACCCAGCTCCGAGCGGGACGGGGGTGAGGTGGTGACTGACTTGAACCCTGAGGTCCAGCACGTCCAGGAACGAAACACCCTCCCCCCCTCCTCCAAAAAATGACCTATCACCACACCTACTACTGCTACTGCTACTACGCCAGCTCCAGCCATGCGTGTATGTACGGGTAAAACCCAACTACTCCTAGTCAGGAACGCCCCCACTCGTCCCCCTACCTTCCTGAGTGCGAAACCATCCCATCATCACCTAAGCCACCAACTGTACAGCCCGCCCTCAAAAGCTTCTAGCCTCCAGTGATAGAAGCCCATAGCGCACGCACTGCGCTGCCCATCTCATCACCTATCCAGGGCGGCACCGATCAGCAAAAACAATGTCTTAAACATCCTTGTGCAATTGTGTCATGCCTGTAGTGTCCCCAAGTCATCATTGTCCATGCGTACACTTACACCACCAAAATGTCGTGACCCAACCTGCATTAGTAGGTAGCCAGCCCTCCTAATACAAACCTGGGCACTCAACCACCAATCACCTCCCCCCTTCGCATTCGTCTCAACTTCCTGCATTACCCTCTTTCTTTCTACGGATACCAAAACCCTGAAACACACAAGCCCTCCCCTTACCCCCTCCTCAAAGACCCGTTCTGGACACACGGCAGAAGTGAGGGGCAGAACGCACAGACCCTATCTGCATGTCAATCTGTCCAGTGACATCGGGACTTCGGCCCTCTAGTCGTAGTGTGCATCCTACAATTCACCACAACCAGGAAGGAAACAATAAAATCTCTTTTACATACCTGTTTCTGGCTCCAGTCTTTGCCCTTGTCTAATGTAGACTCCATCTTCAGCCCGTGTTTGCATAATCAAACGTCAATGCTCTTGCAGAGAGAAAATCCTCATTGTTACACCCCCCCCTTCCCTCGCTGGCAGGCAAAGGTGGATTGATGACAGTAAGGAGAGGGGTCTGCTTGAACAGTGGCGTCGTCCAGACCGTTTGCTAGCGTCATTAGTTTCACTCCAACTTTCATGCTTCAATCTTCTTTTCCGAATCCTCTCGCCAGTGCTCCGCCCAAAAGTGGACAAGCAGAATCAACCAACAAGCAAGCCCAAAAAAAATCCACAAACTCGTAGCGTTCGTGCCGGTGTCATTTCGGCCTTCCTGGTGACAACGCCTCGTGGGTTAGCCGGGTGCGAGATATCAATTTTCTTTGAGAAAAGCCAAAACGTCTACTAGCCCGATAAGCTTAGAGTATATGTGGAATGCTGCGGCGTGGTCAAACGGTTTTGATGAGCGTCGGTCTCATATATCGACCTGATAGACCTGAGCCCTTCTTGGAAAGTGGTAGATGAACAATACCATAACCTCTTGGGTCGTAGAAATGCTTCATCATCTATGTCATCCCCCATCCTGTCCTGTAACAGCACAACATGGCCAGTACCAAACAAACAGCAGCGTAGCAGCAAAGCAGGAATCCCCGACCAAATTACGCACATCCAGCAGTGTCCGTCCCCCTTCGTCCACAACCGCTAATCTCTCCACTCTTCCCTTGTGAAGCCATCGTCAGAATCCAACTCCAGTTACGTATCCGTCCGCTCCACATGGTTGGCAGCAGCCAGAGCACAGATAAGGCTTGGCATCTGAGTTTGACAGCGCCGAGAAAATAGCGTGGGCTAGGGTTCCTGGTTCCCCAGCGTCACACTAGCCCGACAGGCTAAAAAGGCCGAGCAGCTCATCTCTATCATTGGCCCGTTTGGCCTTCCATGGACCGTCGAAATCGAGAAAGGGACCCTAACCCCTCAGCAGCTTGGCCTGAATCTTTCTATCCCCGATCCCTGTTGGAGAAGGGTGAAGGGGAGCCCCCGCTTTTGCTTGCTGAAGAAGTGGTGATCCTCTCACACCCTGTAGTGTAGGTGGTGGTGTTGTGATAGCAACCATCGTCCAAGACAAACGGCTCCAGGCTGGCTGGTAGGGTGGTGACCATAGTGCCAGTTTCGCTTTCGTGAATACAAAGCTCTGAAAACTCTGCGCAATCCGGACAAACTGGGAACGCAAGCGATGGTTGCAGTGACAGTGGAGGTTGCCATTGAGGAGGACTGACTTGCAGCGACCGAGCGAGTGAGGGGCCGGCCCGTTGAAAAAAAAGCAACAAGCATCAAAGTCAAAGAGCATCACGATTGCTGATGACCCCCTCCATCCACAGTTCACGATATCTTTGCGTTGCAAAGGAAACATGATGGTGGGTGTAGGACAATGCATAATGTCCAAGGTCGGAGCAATCCTTGACGATGGGAAGACTCAGCTCGCATGATGTCTTTTGATGAGGTTTACGGGCTGCTCACCAGAGCGAAGATCGCTTCCCTACGCTATTGGAATTGTTGGCTAACGCTTTGCTTGGTGCTGACATGGAGCAGGGACACACCTGGTTATTATTAGCCTCTGATATTCTTCTCGTTTTCAACAACGGATCAAGTGAACGGGCGAACCACCGCTTTGGGAGCAGGGTCCAACTGGACAAGATCGTCGATGTTTTTCTTACCCTAGTTTCTGTTGCTTGATGGAATTGTTGTGAAGAAGCCCTCATCCTGGACTTTCATCAATTGACCAACTCTCAAGCCTCACGACTGGCAGAGCTGATGAAGGAGGATCTCGGCCAATCCGGGCTTTTGACTCCCGGCCATACCCCTGTTGGGTTGGAGAGAAGGGGAAGCTAAACCCGAGCTTCTGGGGCCGGAATACCACCCAGGCCACGTGCAGATCATGCGGGGTTGGCGAGCACAACGAGACTTTGCCCCTACCAGAGACATCTTCCGCGCCGAAAGGTCTTCTCATCGTTGACGAGCATACGATTCTTGGTACGAATCGGAGAATGAGTGAAAGCTATTCATATGTCGTCCATCCTTGCCATTCGACAGAAATTCCTCTTCGTGCCATGCATGCTGGAGGGGCGGGAACGCCGCTGTTTCGTAGAACTCCAGCTGGATGGAAGCCACTATCTCACCGGTCGTCAAGGATGAAGATGGATGGCGGGCGGGTGGTGGCCTGACTGGCTTCGGCACGTTGGGACATGTTGAAGAATCCCAGTCTAGCCTTGGGCTTTACCTGCATGTCTCAGGTCGGTTAACAGCTTCTTTCCAAAAGCATCAGGTTCTATGCCGCACTAGTGTCAATCTGGATGAAGAAGTGTTTCAAATCTGAGGGCTTTACACTCAAAGGGATTCTGTCCACTACGTGTTTCGAATCTCCTACAAAGCAGAGATGGCACAATCAAGTAGTCAACTCGAATGCCGCCATTTCCACACACATTCCTGGCGTCAATGCCCTAGCAAAGGAGATCAAAGTTCCCGGTGTTCCAAGACTTGGCCACGTGCAAAGCCGTCATCACAGCTAGCCACGCCAGGTTGAATTCATGTCGATCAAATCCCGAGGGAGCGGTGAGCTACTTGTCCAGTCCAGGCTCCAATGAGGCTGTTGGGTCGTGAAATTGCGATTCGGAGGTTTCGGCTTCCGGAAGTTCCCTACGTTTTCCCTGGTGCCTGCCGAGCTGAACTGAGGTCATTTTGATGTCCTGCTCGTAAGATAAAACTATTCGTGATTTAACCAGTCCGGGAATTGGTGGCCATTGTGGAAATGTCTGTGCCATCCAGTCTGGGGAATCCTAGATGGTCTCCTTTAGAATCCCACCGGCGGTGCTCGCCTCAACCATTGTGGTGGAGCGCCTTGGTGAGGTTGAGCGTTCAGCCCCAAATCCACAGGCTCGGGAGAAGACTGACCATTGCGATAGCTCATCTCCGCTCTCGGTAATCGGAATCGACACGAGGTCATCGTTTCTTCAAGTGCATTGTACAGATGTCTTGATCGTAGAGCGATGTCCAGTCTTTGGAACCACCATTGTGGAATCCATAAGCCGGTTCTTCTCCCGAAAAGCAGCAGCCTACCATACTATCCCTACTGGATCGGGTGATCAACATCTCACAGTTGGGGGGGTGTTTCTCTTGGCAATTGGTGAAGGCATCCAGCTCTTGGACAAATCATCGGTCTGGTCCGAACGGGCAACCCCCCCTGATCCGACAAGTCGATGGCCTCCTGAGTCGACAGCGCAATGTTTTCGAAAGGCCATCGCCCCATAATTCTTTGGCAGATAGCGGTGGCTGAGCAAAAGATTTGCACGTTGGAGTTGCTCAAGGGCAGCCACCAGAAACGCGCTTGCTCCCACCCGAGGCATTCGGTAGGAACGACCCATGATGTTTGCAACGAGCGTTCAATATTGCCACCCTGGACGGCCTCGTCGGAGGGTTCTCCTTTTGCCAGCCGCGGGGCATTTGCTCTTCCCATGGTATATCTGGACAACAGTCAGTTGACTACTGAAGAGCATCACGAAGTGAACATACCCACAACCATGCTGTACAGGACTTTGGCAGAAGGAGGAACCGAGTCCTGGTCTTTGATCCTATTTGATCATGTAATGCTTCCGTCCGCCAGACACCATGTCTCACCTGGATTACGAGACCAACGTATTTTTGCTGAGGTTTTGTACAACAATCCCTTGGCCCTCACTGTGAGCTGAGTACGCCTTCCGAAGGGGAATTGGAGACAAGGATCGGTCGCCGGTGGCTGCAACTGCCTTGAAAGGGAGACCACGAAAGCCAGTCTGGGTCTTCATTTGTTCCACAACATGGGGCTAGAGGAACAGATAACCTTAAAATGACCATAGAAATACCATTGAGACGGATGCCATGCGGCAACCCGGATGGCGGCCAGCTGCATTCCACATCATGGCAGTAAACTCACATTTCGAGCCAATATCATCTTTGCCCAATGCAGCTGGCCGATGCTCGTGATAACCTCAACATCAAATGGCCGGATGTCTCCTGTGCACTAGGATCTCTAGAAAGCCGCAAGCCTAGATAGATAGACTGCAACCTGGTGGCGCCGAAGATACGAGAGCGGTGAGTGAAGCTGTTGCAGGCCCAAGTTGGCACTCGATAGTGCAACAACCTTGGTTAGACAACCACTCGCATCACGGCAGCGCAACACTCTCTCGTGTCTCGATATTGAGCGGCAATGACTTGTGCTGTCTGAGACCGTGATCAGACTGGGTAGCGGGCGCAGCGAGGGTACCATTCGCGAACAAGCCGCAGCAGCCATCACGAACGTAGAGGAATCCCTTCGACTCGAGTCGGAACTTCTTTGGTGGTGATATGTGCCTTGCCGATATGCAAGAGCGAGGAGACCAAGCCCGTTCGCCACGAACCGCTGCAGGGGAGACGGATGCCAGAGCTAGGTTTTCTTGGCCCTGCGCCGCACGGTTTTGTAGAAGTTGAGTGCGCATACGCTATTCTCCGATAGGCATGGTGTTGTGGGTGAGTTTGGTGGATGACTGAATGGGATGCAAAAGACGACCATTATCGACGAGCGTGTGAGCGTGTGTGTGTCTCTGAATACTACATCCGCATTGATCTGTCAGTATCCGCTATTGGTATCGTCGCCTGTGATGGAAATAGATCCGCCGTAGGAGCAGTATACCGTTGATAGCCAAAAGGGCACCGAGAAAGCAGAACTCAGGTCAGTTTCGATCCCGGTTTTTGCTGGTTGGTTGGATCTGCGTTTGATTCTCCGGCCGTTGGAGGGTGTGAATGCCCCTCATCAGTTCAGTCATCACAGACTGACCGCCAGACCCGTCATGGAGGGGTGAGAAGGAGAGAGCGTGTGATAACCCCCCCTGAAGTGACGAAAGCGGGCAAGACGGTAAATCTTGGCCCTGGAAACAAAGTGCGATGCGGGATCGGCTCCTCTCCCGGAAGCCCGAGTACGGCGGGTCTAGCCAAGACCGTGAGCGTTCCTGGTGTTAGGAAACCAAGTGCCGGGAGGGCAGAGCCGGCCGTGTTTCTGAGATGACGAGTTCGGCTGCTGGCATTGTTCATGCTCGCATCGTTCCGGGCCAAAGGCATGAGCCTAGAAGACGATCTCGAGGCGATCATGAAAACAAGGCATCATCCATGACGGGGCTGCGGATGGGAGGATGAGTGAAGGTGAGGGTCGTCAACGGCGGCCGATCTGCAGGAGGACGTGGGAAGCTGCATGTGGATTCCTGTTTATCGACCAATTTGCCAGGCCTCTTTTCCCGGTCACATTGTCATGATATGGAGCGGTGAGGAATGGGCTCGAAAGGGAAGGACCATTACGAAGCACCTGGCAGAAAATACCGCGAGGAGGGTTCTGGGTTCTGATGGTGAAGCAAGAGCGATTCTGGACCCCCCACTTCAGGTGAAGCAGATGTGGCCTGTGCAGCAGGTTGCTCCTCTTCCAACCAATGGCGTGTAAGACAACGTTACACCCACCCAAAGAACCACCTCGATTCTTGTCACACAACCGACCTGAGACCTTTAAGGCTCAGCGTCCCACGCAGGTACCGCCTGCCATCTGCCACTTGCCACCTGGCCGTCGATATCGGCTCTTTCTCAAGTCTTTCAAACTTTAAACAGCAAGTACTCCGTAGGACTGTCACCGTGATAGACCCTCACCTCTGTAACGATGCCACCGTGATGTAAGATATTCTAGCAGCCGTTGGACATGACGTCCGGAAATGGAGCCAACTTTCGCCGTTCCACGTTTTGCCTCGGACTTGCTGCGAGTGATTGATCGATCAGTCAGCATTTTACTGAGTGGACATCGTATTGTTCCGGGGAAGCTCGCTCCTTCTCCCGGCCCACCAAATACGCAGTTGGACGTTGCCGGCGATAGCTGTGCCACACCCGGACAATTCGGGAATCTTGTGCTGGGCCAGAGAGCTCCATGGAGCCTCTCCTGTGTACAGAGCAAGATTGCCGACGGCTGGATTGCACTTCAACTCGGCCGGGGGGACCTTGCTATTGATTCAGCCCGCAGCCGGTCCGTCTGCGGCGAGAAGGTCATCAATATCGGCGTCGTACGATGTTTGCGTCCCTAAGATCTAGATGCTGGCTTGGGTACTCCGTACTGAAGGTGAGAGAGGTTGAGCCCTGCTGGGCTAAACCATTCCTAATTCAGCGCAGCCCCTACCAGAACCGCGACGGCTCCGAAATGACCGATCTCGTTTATCGTTGTGACAGGAAGATCTCAAACCAGCAGCAGTGATAGGATTGTTGTCGTGTTTGATGTATGCTCGTATCGACCTTGAAGATTGTGATGAGTGGTGGGTTGGTGACAGACCAACTCAAGAGGAACATGGCATTCTGCAGGCAAGTGATCAATTCTCGCTGCATGCAGATGCAGAGGCATAACAGCGGGATGATATTGGCAAGGAGTCGCGGATCCTTGGTTGCCAACCGGGACGTTTGCCGGGCCTGGAAACACTCGACAAATCAGAGGGAATGCGCAACTGAGGCAAAAAAAGTCTCGCCACAGCCTCTATGGATCTAAGGAGGCGGTCAGTGATAACTTCACATCAAAATGTTGCTGTGAAAGACCGAGCCTCGGAGAACAGGTTATTCCATCCTACCGGACTTGGATAAGACTTGTTTGTTGGTCCAAATTGCTTGCATTTGCGTGAATCTGGTCTGTGGTTGTTCCCATCATCGAGGACTGGAATGGCCGAGCCTGAAGCTGCGAACGCTTGGTCTGTGCAATCATGCAACAAACCATGGAAAACCCCAAGCTTTTGCGTTCGTCGCCACCAGCTGGTTTTTGTCGATATATTGGTCGACTTAAAACTCCTTTCTTGTTTCGATTGCTTTCATGCTGCGCTCTGCCCTCCGTATTCTGCATCTAGAGCCCTCGTAATGCTTTAACCCCGACCTCGTAACCAGAGACCGGCAAAAAGGTAGGCCGAAGGCGAGTGAGGCAGTGGTTCAAGACAGAAAGCGAGGTGGGGTTGAGATGTTTTCTGTTTCGACTCAGTTTCAGATGAAGTGATGAGATTGCGGCTTCCTATTGGATGTCACGATAGTCCGGGGCAGTTGAAGTCTTCCACGTGCAGCCACGTTTTATCCCTGCAGAGATCGCCCCGCCCTATCGTATCAAAATGACAGACTGAAGAGACTCGACTCTTGTGTGTTTTGCTTGAGCATTTCCAGCAGACTGCAGGTTCAAACAAGAGTCTGACATTGATGCCACCAGGTGATCAGAAAAGAAATTGATCCCTCGGTCACCTTGCTTGGCTAACAGCGCGCGATGTCATCTGCCCCGCCACAGACCCCACATACGACGACCACCCGCTCACCCCACACTTGGCTGGTTGCGGGGAGGTGATGAGAATGACGGAGATGCTTCGTTATTCAGACAAGCCATCCTGAGAAAGGGGGCACACCTCTTGGCCGAGCTCGGGTCACCGGGCCAGTGCTGTGCAGATGGCTTCACGAACTCCTGCTGGAACGGTCCATAGATCTGCACCCAAGCCACATATCGGTAAAGAGTTGCTGTCAAAAAGTCAAGAAATAGCAACAAAGCGTTGCGTCGGAGTTGTCAAGGACCAAACTCCCAGGTTGACAGGTTCGCCGCCAGAGTTGCACCAAAAGACTACCTTGATCCTCAGAATGCGGGGGACGGAAAGCAGAATAAAAAAAGTCTCCTTTCATCCCGCCTGGACACGGGCCTCAGGACCCTTCCCGCAGTGAATATCTCGAGAGTTGTGGCAAGAGGGTGCAAATGAGAAAGGGTTTGCGCATTGCAACATTCCATACCACACACACCATCACACCTTGTAGACACACCTCAAAGACCAAACAGGATGGACTGCATCGGAGACCTGTTTTCCCAGCCCCTGACACACACACAGCTTGCCAGCTTGCGTAGAGGGGTGATGTCAGTCAGAAGTCCAACTAGGCACGTTGACGTTGTTAGGTATGGGTTCTATGTGCGTCAGGCATTACAAATATGACGCCTCTATATGCTGCCCGAGACTAGCGTTGTTTCTGACTTGACGATATCAGAGCGTACATAGGCGATTGCGAGGGCTGCACCTACTATGCCTATCCCATCCCACCATCATCCCTTCATAGACAGAAACGGCACTTGTCTTCCTAATCTAGTCATTGGGGCTTTCGGCCTTTGAAGCAAGCAGGCAGGCAGGCGGGCAGACGAGCAGACGGGACATCCTACAACTATCGTGCCGTGCTGGTCTGGGGTACATTTGCAGATGCTTTACAGACTGGCCGCATGAGCTGCCAACTCATTCCCTTTGTGCCGTGGTCCCTCGGATCACAGAGTAGGTAAGTTGATATCTTTTTGTATGTTTCTGCTTTTGATGCCACCACGGATCCACAAGACGTCGCATCCTTGCTGGTTCATCAAGGGTAGCAGAGTGCAGTGCGGGCAACCCACCCTGCTCACCCCGCCATCGTTCATGGTGATGATGTGGAGCAGCCAATCATGCTCCAGGGCAGCACACCAAACCTGCCGCGCACAGACTCTATCCACCAGAAGACCGGCCGCGCTCAGGCTTTGGAACAAGAGATTCTTTGCACGACAGATCTTGATCAAAAGAGATGAAAACGTGGAGGCAACAGAGGTCCGAGAGAGGAAGCCGCGAAATGCCCTGGGAAACCAAAGAAGTGTCTCGGATCGAAATCTCACAAGCGCCAGCAGCCGCCGTTTGCCGCAAGCGAGCAAAGCTTCAAACTCAATTCACCCAACCCAGATACCTGGTTTGTTGGAGTTCCTGAGCAGCAACATCAATAACCTCACCCCTCAATGGACGTCATTCGCTTCGCCTACCTGCAGACAGAGTTTTTCATCTCCTGCGATGCGGTGAAGGGCAGAACTTGATGGCTGGCCACGCTACGAGCCGTGTCTGCATCGTTCCTTCACAGCTTCCCCCACACCAAGCAGCACCGGCCACACCTCCTGTTGATGCATTCTCTGCCGCCTCACCGTCCGTCATGTGAGCCCTCTCCTTCCTGGCCCCTTCTCGCCGAAGCATTCGGTATTTAAGCGAAACAATGTTACAGCGGCTTTTATTTACATACTGATTCAGCGGCCGGTCAAGCATGAACCCCTCCGTCGACGCAGCGGTGAGCCGGACGTCATGTACCGGTACCCCTCCCGTCGGTGGGTTCCACATCCGGCCTCCGTTCCTCTAAAAATGCTCGAGCCACATCTCCCAAGCAGCCAGTTTTGCTGCCGTCTGCCCCCTCCTCATAACGACGACAGCGACCTAGACCGGCATCCGAGCCGTCCCGCGGCCGGCGTTGCGGCCTTCTACATGCTTTTCCTGCAAATCATGTCCTTCCCTCTTTTTCAAGCCACCCGTCGTTGCTTTGGGGTGTCGCTTCCCCGCAAAAGGACCAGCTTACCTGCTGCTCACCTACAGTCCCTTTCTCATGCGATGCACTGCAACATCTAGAAACGCCACAATGGTATTGGAAGAACCACCTGTTTCAGCTCTCTGGTAGCGGCAGCACACTTCACGTCTGTCGAATCGTCGTCGGTGGAGAGACGGGAGGGCTCTATCACGGGTCTGGCCATGGTGTTGAGAACACCGGACTTCCCAGCGGGGGTATCCAGACCTCAGAATCATTTCTACGGTTCGAAATTTTGCACAATTACATACGGCATAGGACATATATTGTTTTTCGCCCTCCGCACAGCGGCGGCATCTCACAGTGGCTGTTGTCCCAGCAAAGCCTATAGCAGGCCTGCTAAAAACCACTGTCGATGGCCACGGCACGTCGTCCTCCAGCCGTCTTCCTTGCCATTCCGAGGGTTGAGAATATGGGGAATCCTTGTCAGACGGGTTCATCAGGCCCACGACAATCTCGAGGATTTCTCTGTTTCTGTGTTGCAATGAGGATGGTGGTGAGCCTTCCATTTCCACCAATGAGGAGTCTGATAGTTGGGGTGAACTTGAACAGAATTTCCCGTCAAACGAGTGCGGTGCTGGCCGCGACCTTGGGAACTGGACCAATCGATTACAATTTACTGGGCACTCAGCGGTGGTCTGGGCCCTGGTTTTCTAGGCCAAGCCCTAGCCTGACCATCTTGCTGGAGCCACTTGATCCCCCAAGACCCCTCAGGAGATACGCAAAGCTTACCCTGACACCAGCCTCTATCCACAGGGCTATAACACAGGCATCGCTGTGATATCGCCAAAAGCAGAAGCTTTCCGCAGTTTGGTACACTAGAAAAACTAGTAATAACTGTTTGCTAAGAATCACAGCACACGAGGCGAGGCCTTGTTGACCGGCCGACACACAGGATGGCCCCTGGACGGCGCCCTATTGCAATATTGACTGGAGGCTCTTCATTGCTAATCGTGAGCGGGGTTGGATGCGACCTTGGGATCATCACCTTTCACTGGTGTCCACAAAGAACGATCCAGCTCCTGCAATGCTTCATCATGCGGATATTCGCCAAATGCAAAGCACTTATCCGATCGATCCAACGATACGACTAACGATGGCTAAGCAGGCCGTCCAGGATCCTCACCGCTTGACCAATCTCCCCTCGGCCTCTAGTTCCAGCGCATCCATGATCGCAGGCACGCGGGGCAACCACCATGAGGATGTTTACCAACTCCATCATGGCTTGATGTCTGTGAAACGCAGAAACAATAAATGCCTCTGGGACAAAACAAAATCACTTTAGCCTTTTCCCGTGACCATCACGCGCGTTTCTCTCGAACCGGCCGCTTCTCGCAATCATATCAGAGGCTAATATTCCATGCCTCTTCGAACACTGTCTTTTATGCATAGGATGATCGGTATTAACCTTGATAAAACAAGAAGAGCACGGCATGAGCCCTTTATCCCCGGGCAACGACAGGATCAAGACACGGATGGAAACAGCCAACCCGGGAGGAAAGGAGAGACACGGTTCGAAGCGCCGTTTCCCCCCCTCTGGATATTGGATGTTTCGTTTGTTGCATTTTGTTTCTCGCTTCCCAGAGGACCGATTACACAAGGCTGGCTCGGCCTGTGGATTTGGGGGTCATTACAGAGCACGACGACTACGAAGGTACACGACAACGCCATTGTCACCTTCACCGACGGTGTTTTGCTTTTACACGCCCCATTTTATTAGCGGTGGCCTTGTGTGATGAAGCCCAGGTGAGGTGGAATCGGGTTGTCTCGGCAGGGGTGGAGAAGGGATGGAAAAGGCGCCGGTGGTGGCCGACGCTGTCTGTCATCATCTGTAAGACGTTGGTGCTCTTACATCAGAGACACAGCCAAAAAGACGGTTGAGCAGTTTTTCAATTGGTCCAATGTCCCCCTTCCCGTCCCTTTGGTGTTTCTTGGACTTCTCTTTTCCCTCATCAATTCCTCTTTCCTTCCCGCTGCGTTCACAGGGTTGCGGGTAGGAAAAATAGCTAAACCGTTGCCGGCATTTCGAGGTGTCGATCTCTTGGGTAGGGTATCTCAGGCTGGGAACCCGAGCTAGCCGGCAGGGGCCTGCGACAAAGCTCTTTTTTTGTCCCCCCTTGATGGCAGAGGAAGAAGCAACAAGTGTCGTTGAGATTTTGGATTGTCTCCGCAGCTGCCCGGCTGCCGGTCAGGGGTTTTCTCGTCACGATCTTGTCTCTTTTCCTTTCTCCTCCCTTGCGATTCTTGTGTGTGTTGGGGCTCCGCCCGTCACCCGTCTGGCTCGCATTCGACTGTGAGGTTTTGCTGCAGGAGAGATGGGGTCTTCTCATGACAAGTGCAATCTTGTGGTGGGCCGTAGCTTCAACGCGGTTGCATCCTATGGTTGCATTCTAGGGCGGCCTCTAGATGCACTGCTGCACCACGCACACAGCTCGCTCTGATAGAGCGCTGGGAATCTCGCTGCTGTCGCAGTAGAAGCCAAAGCCGGACCGAGGGGGCTTTCCAAGGGCGAAGGGGGAGGCTGGTGTAACAGGACCTGAGACCGGGAATTGGGTTCTTTCGTCGGCAGTAAGAAACAGGTGCCGGCTGGTCTCTCAATCTATCTGTTTTCCCTTATACATACTATCCAGCCCGCGGAGGGGTTCCCCTGTTGGCAAGGCCCTTCTCACCTGCGGGCCGACTCGGATCGCTCACATCTTACAAAGATATCTCACATGTCAAAGTCTAGATTTCTGAAAGGCCGGGTTGGTGAAGTGCGAGGAGATATCGAAGCCAAGTCGTGTCGTCGTTGTACAGCAAGGCACAAACCACACAAACCAGCATCTCGGGTCGATTGTTCACCGGTCCACCGAACGCTCCGTGCTTCACAATCCTCCTCATCACCCATCCATCCATCCTGCCAGCAGTTTATCTCGTTCGGGTCAAGTGTCCATCCAGCTCTCTCTCTCTCTCGACTTGGCAAGCAGGGGCACACCCTTTTCTTCCTTACGACGGTAGCATCCATGGCAACCTCGCTTCGCACCTCTTTCCGCGGGGAACTCCCATCTTGTCCCTCCCCCCTTCCCCCTTCCCCCCCCTGCAAGGTACCAGTCGGGTTGCTCTCCAAGCCGGTAAGGTCTCGATCAGGGTTCTCATGGCCGTTACAGATACCTCTTGGAGTGTGACGGGTGACCACCTGGGGTACATGAGTACATACATAGGCTGCAGGTGTGTTATAATAATTGTCCGTGCGATTTTATGGGTGCATGGCTGGCTGGCTGGCTGGCTGGCTGCGAATGGGGTGCGGCTACCAAACTGTTTGAAGGGACTGCACCCGACTGGACGCGGAGGAGAAAGGGAGAGAGGTCCTCCTGTTCCTCTCATTGCCATTTCCCACACTAGAAGAGGAGGAGGAGGAGGAGGAGCGTCATGAAATACCTACCCATCACCATCCCGAAATCCATTACCCTGAGGTATGCCCGATACATACATAGGTATCTTTTGTCTACACGGGTAGATGGGTACATCTTACAACAGCTCAAACTTCACACTTGTTCCCGGCAGGCAGGGCAGACAGACATGCATTCGCAGAGAAAGCAATTGTCAAGGTTTTGTCAAGGTTATTGGATGTTGCCCCGCGATGGACAGGGACAGGCTACTTCCGGTCGCTGTCGTCTGCGCTAGTGGCATGCTGCTAGCAAGGGATAGGGGCTGCAAGCCCGAATGGTTAAGACTGACGCGACTGACGCCAACGAGAAGAGTGAAGCGAGGTTTGATGGCGACCGCTTCTCCTCTTTTTGCTCCTTTTTTTCTGTCTTTGCTTTTTCTTGTTACTCTTTTTTTTTTTTCTCCGTAGTGTGAGAGCTGCACGCTTCCTGCAGGGCCCGTCATCAGGCAGGCAATCTCTGAATCTGACCTTGCCTGTTCGATAACACTCAGCTGGCCCTGAGGGAAGTTCCTCTTTGGGATGAGAGCGATGTTGGTCTCTTGCCGTTTCGAGGAAAGCTCAGGTAAAAAGCAACGCTGCGGGCTGGGAACTGCAGCAGTCCCAAGGGTCGGGGGGAGGGGGTTGGAAAGGGATGACCGACTACCTAGGTGAAGCTGGGGGAGCCGTCCCCAGCAAGCCTTCTACCACTCACTCACCACTCGCTCGTCCCGTCCCTCCTCCCTGCCACTATCATCGTTGCGGACCGGCGACGGGAAACAGAGAAGCAACAGAAAGACACGGGACACGGCACACCTTTTGATCGGCACTCGTGATTTCTACCTACTTTCCTGTCTCTTATCATCTCTGTTATTATTAGCCGTGTAATATCATATCCGGATGGTTCTCTAGATTCATATGTATATCTAAAGAAAGGGGGGGGGGGGGAAGGTTAGGTACAAACACACACAATCTTCCTAACCAACAGAAAAGCATTTTCACCTTTTTTTCTTAACGTGCCGTTCGGATCCCGGATCCCAAATTCTTGACCTTGACTAGCTCCGGCACACTACGTCCAACGTTGGAGCGAGATATCACAAATGCTACGGCCGTCGGCCAGATTTCTTCTTCACCTTGCAACAATTCGGAAACCCCTCACACAGAGCAAAGAGGTGACTCTCGCTGCCGCACCTTGAGCACCTGATTTGCGCCCGGACGAAGGTCTGCAGGTTGGATTGTATAATCATCGCGGGGTTCTTCTTCTTGCACCAACTGCGTGCTGTGTTTTGCAGACGGACGCAACACGACTCAAGAGCAGCACACCTTGTCACCACCGCTCGGCCGCCACACACGGCTTACTTTTGGATCCTTTCTACAAGAGAGAGCGCTATACCTCTTGCAACAGAGGATACCACTCCCCATCTTTGACGAACCCGAGCCCAGGCCACAGCGAGATCGCCGGAGCCACGTCTGGCCCACTGTCTGAACCAGTTTTTTCTCTGCATCAGGATTGTACAGTAGCAGGAGAGCATCTAGAGCGAGCTGTCTAGAGTGGATGCTGTGTGTGCTCGGGCGTTGTTCACCTTTCACATCAGACAAGTTCCCGTCCCTCGTTCATACCGACCACTGCTATTGTACAGAGAGATATCTCGACGTTGCAGTGCTGCGGTTTCCCTAGGGCTCAACATCCTGCCGTCCGTCCCTTTTCGCAGCACAAACCCATCACCATACCACGCGGTAGACCTATCTTCCCCGTATTTTGTGACCTCTCCCCACATTTTGGACGGCCGGCGGGCGAGGGAGGCTTGGGGAGACCCATCATCACCCCCAAGGGTATAGCAACCTCGATTTTATAGCCCTCATCAGACAACACGCACGCCACCAAGGGTTCTAGATACCCATGCCGTCCACGAGAAAAATTGGAAGAGCCATTCCTCGTTAGTGTCCAATCTCGTCTAACAACCCAACACAACAATCTGTGGTTCTCATTCTGCTGCTCGGGTTCGCTTTCCCCTGCGTTGCGTGGATACATAACCCACGAGGAACCCCTTCCCACCCAGACCAAAAAGGAGTTTGTTGTTCATCTCGGTTTTTGTCTAATATTTTTATTTTATTTTATTTGTTTGCCCCAGTGTAAAAGAACAACGACGACAACGACAACATCATCGGAAGACAACCTCACGGAAACTTTTGAGAGGTTGACAACCGCACAGCAGCCAACAACCCTGTCAATATCTTACAGGGCTGACGACAAAAACCAGCCGGCCGCCGCGCGCCTGTTCCCGCTGCCTGTCTCGGTCAATTTCGGAGCTTAGGGAAAACCGTAAAGAAGAAACGACAAAAAGAAAAAGAGAGAGAGAAAGAAAAGTGAGAGAAAAATAGCAACAACAACAGCAGCAGCAGCAGCAGCAGCAGCAGCAGCATCAGCAGCATCCGCCAGCCCATCTTTTTCTTTTTGGCAGGTCAACCGTTACGACAGATTTGAACGCGCGCCGTTCAGTAGCTCCAACTTTAAGATAGTTTAAGAAAGGGAGAAGGAGAGAAGCTGGGACGACACACACACACACACACACATACACACGTGTGCGCAATACGATACGAGATATCCAGCATACCTTGACAGCAACACAACTATTCACTTGACAGCAACGGTTAGGAATCATCCGGGCCCTTCCCTGATTTCGGCACTCGACCTGGCCCAGAAGCAGCTCAGAAAGAGGTCACTCGACGATCTGCAAGACCTGTGTGTGAGTGGTTCCTGACTTTGAACTGTGCAGTCCCCCACATCCATCCTGCCACACCCCCCCTCCTTCTCCCATGTACCTGCCTCCCTGCCTCTCTACCCTTCTTTTTTCTCTTGTTATGCTGGTGCTGGTTTCGGAAACTTAACACACGCCGGCTCCTAGACAGCTTTGAATTTCGAAACCGCACTTCCGCACACACCCAACCCCCGCCCCTACCATCCCCTCCCCAAAAGGTGGAACGGCCAAACCTGCCGAACTAGCGCTCCCTGCCCTTACTCGCACCGTCGGTCGCCCTACTGCAGCAGCGTAGCACCAGAACAGGCCTCGAAAAAAAAAAAGGTACGGAATACTTCTCCTCTTGGCTCTCTAGCCTCAACTTGGCTTTAGCTCCATCATCCACACTCACCCCTCTCACCCCAGTCCGTTCATGTTCTCCACTTCGTCCAGACTCCAACGTCTTGTCCCTTTTTGGTCTCTCTCCACCAAACTTATTCTCACCCCCTCCCATCCTCCTTCACTCCCCCCCGGCCACTGGCCTATCAGCGCCGGCCTTCCCGTCTGCCTTCTTTTTTTCATTTCACAACGTGGGCGGAGATTTCCCTAGGCTAGTGTCAGTGCTGCTGCCCCAGTTTTGCTCTGTGTGTGTGTTCCTTCACCTAAGCTTTAACACGCTTTTTCGCTTACCATAAACGTGCATTTGCTGGGGGTGTGTCGAACGAAAAGAGACGAAGAGCCGGCGCTGAACCTTCTTCATAACAACCAGCCTCCCTCCCCCCTCCAACCACCACCACCAACCAACCTTCACCTCCCTCCCCATCATCCGTTCCCCTTCACCTGCCAACACTTCGTCACCGGTGCGGTTTCTTTTATTTTCTTTTGCCCACCTCTTATATATACATACATATATAAAAGGGAACTTTGGCTTTGACCCGCGCCATCCGTCATCCTAACTCCGCGCCTCGTCTTCTCTCTGGGTTTTGCGTTGTTGCTGCCGGCCGCTTCTGTCTGTCTCTTCCGTCACAACATCCACACACACATACACATACATAACATAACATAACATAACAGCACGGTTGTGTCTTTTCCGTCCCAATTCGTTGTTGTTGTTGTTGTTGTTTTTTGTGTTGTGTAGTCATCTTGTTGTTGCTGAGTGATGACAGTTGTTGTTTGAGTTTCTTTGCTCCCGTTGCTCGTACCGTCCCAGCTGACACGCCGATTTTCGACCCGGCCCTGAAGCCAAAATAATTTTTGTTCACCAACCAAACAAACCAACCACCCCGTTGCCATAGCGAAGAAAAATAACCTCCCCTTCATCAATACGCCCTTTTCTCCCCGGCCCCAAACGAAATTTCTTGAGAGAGAAGTAAAAGTGTTCAGCTCGCAATCGTTTTGCTTGTGCTCACTTTTCGCTCCCTCCCTCGCTCTCCCTCTCTCCGCCTGGGTCCCCGCTACCTCGCACACACGCACACACGCACACACACACTCTCTATTGTCGTCATCAGAACCCAACCGCGCTGCATATCTCTCCCCGCCTTTTTGCGCTGGACGCTTCGCTCCATCAACGGCCCATTTTGTTGCGCAAGGAAAAGTTAATAACCAGTTTTTTCCCACCAACACAGCTCTTCATTCGTTTTTGAAAAAGGTTGTTCTGGGGGCGAATATTTTTGTTTGCAATAATATTGAGGAACAAGAAGGGGGAACGACGGAGAGGAAACCACAAACACGCAGCGGCAGCCCGGACGCCTCTTCCGAAGAAGATACAAGGGTACACCCAAGTTCGACGTACACATCACCAACCAACCACCTGCAACAAACTTGCTAATCATCATCGCCACTTGGGAGGGGGAAAAAACAAAAGCTTATTTTGAGGAAGGAAGTTGGGAACATCCTTGGAGGAGCTTATCACACCTCCACACGACCACCACGAGCGGGGGGCGAAACGGGGTAGAGTTGCCCTACATATAAGGAAAGGAAGAAGGAAGAAGAAGAGGGGTTTGCAGGAAGAACGTGCGCCTCTGTGTGTTTCTGACCAGCTCCAAGGCCTTTGACCTTTTTGCGCACGACAGAGAGGGCTCGATCGAAAAAGTAGGAAAGGAAAAAAGGAACAGAGAGGGAAGAGAGAAGGAAAGATGGAACTCATGGAGCTTGTTGATAACGAGCCCACGGCCCGCCCTTTCCAGTGCGATTGGGATGGGTGTGGTAAGGTGCGTTTTGATGTTCTTTTGTTGTATGGTGGCGATCATCGTGCGCGCAGTGGCAGGGTGTTTGTTGTCGGGGCGTGGTGTCTGTGACCATCGTGGGGTTTGGTTTCGGGAGAAGAGAGGTTCATGGTTTGACTGACAGGAGAAACAAAAAACAGAGCTTCAACCGCAAGTCAGATCTCCAAAGACATTATCGGATTCACACCAACGAGCGGCCGTATCAGTGCAACCAGCCAGGATGCGGAAAGAGCTTCATCCAGCGGAGCGCGCTGACGGTTCACATCCGGACGCACACTGGCGAGAAGCCACATCAGTGCCAACACCATGGCTGCGGGAAGAGGTTCTCAGACGTGAGTTTTTGCTCAGGTTGATGGTGAGAATCGGTATACTGACTTCAGTGCAGTCCTCGAGTCTTGCCAGACATCGCCGCATCCACACCGGCAAGCGACCGTACAAGTGCGCCCATGACGGCTGCTTGAAGAGGTGAGACTTCCCACCTTTGGAGCTATGACACTTGTCCACAGACCCCGGGTTCACTGACACGAAGCAGCTTCTGCAGAAAGACCACCATGGTCAAGCACCAACGCCGCTCTCACCAACGAGGCATCCACTCTTCCGAGCTCGACGACTCCATGTCCGACACGGGCAGTGAGGACTCCCCCTCCACCCCAAAGAGCCATTCCGCCATGCCTTGGGCCACAGCCCAACAGCAACATCACCACATCCCCATGATGGGACCCCACGGCCACCATCTCCAGCGTGCCGCGAGTTTCGCCGACTTTGGCCAGCAAATGAACGGGTACAGCCTCCAGCAGCAGTACAACAACCAACACCGCCATTCTTTGTCGTCTGGCGGGGCAGCTGAATACCACGGCCTGCATCAGGATCCGCACCCCCAAGCTGTTCACCACCACCATCAACAACAACCCCAGCCTCCCCAACATCACCACCACCAAAACGTTCCCGTCGTGCTGCAGAGGACGTCCTCCCTCCCCCACCACAGTTACTTCGTCGCGGACTCCAACAACCCCGGCGTAGCAACAATGAACACCAACCCCCACCCTGGCGCCCCTCAGGTTCACCACCACCAGCACGCCCCCCAATACCAAACCATCCCGCGCCAAGCCCCCGTTGAGATGACCTATCCTTCCGCCCCCGGTCTTGCCGCCTCCATCCAGTCAAGCCCATCCAGCTTCTCGGCCGGATCAGGCCGGTCCCCCTCCACCCAAGAAGGGTTTTACACTCATGCCCCTCCCGCCCAAGCAGCGACATATGCTCTTCACGCGACGAGCCCAGTGGTGGAGACTCAACAGCAGCAGCAGCAGCAACAACAACAACAACAACAACAACAGAACATGTACCCCCCTCCTCAGCAAGCCCAGGCCCAACCAACCAGCCAACCTCAGGAGCAAAAGTACTATGAGCCGCAACCGGTCAGAGAGGAAGAGCCGCAGCAGAATTGGTATAGCGGTGCGCATGCTGTTTACCAGCCTCCGGTCGAGGTGGCGACGATTGGGGGGTATGCCGCCGGTGGTGTGTATGACCCGTGGGGGACGGGGCCAAAGCTGGAGTTTGATGACGGGATGCAGTTGCCCAGTGCGAGGATTGAGTCGATGTAAGGGGTTGGGTGGGAAAGTGGTGATGTTGCATGTTGTTGCATATTTTGGATTTTGTCTTTTTTTTTGGGTTGGTGTTTTTTTCCCTCTCTTCATCCATCAATACCCCCTTTTTCTTCTTCTTTCTTTCTTTCTTGCCTTGCAGTCTCTCAGATGGGGACTGGGGCTTGTGTAACATTAGTTGTATTTGTGCGCGTGATGCGGTTTTGGATTTTTTTCTTTTCTTGTGGAGGTATTTGCCGAGCAAACGGGAGGCTGTTGGTTTGATGTTGTTTGTCGTCGTCGTTGTCGTCGCATTTTAACCCGGAACACCACACACACAAAGGAACATTTGGGGTCGGGGGTCGGGGGTCGGCTGGCTTATGGCTTATTTTACCATCATCATCATCATCATCATCTTCAATCCATCCTTTACGAATGTTTTCTGATATATGCTGAACGGCCGATTTTTATTTTCTTCATATATATTGTTTTTGCTATGTTTGCTGTCAGCTTTTTTTCCTTTTCGGAAATGAACTTTGGTTTCTGTTGTTTGAATGCTTTTGTTTTTGCGTATTGGTTTTTGATGTATGTGAGTGTGATTAGGGGTGGGTAGGGAGGAGGGATATGGAATTGTGGAATGGACATGTGTGTGTGATATTTTGGCCGTGGGTAAGTGGGTAAGGAACGGAAGGAAGGGAAAGGGAGGGAAGGGGACAAGGCAACAATGATTTTTTCTTTTCTCTCTTTTTTTCTTTGTTTTATAATATGGGAGGATGGTTTTGATGATTTTTTCTTCTTCGAATACTATGCTTAATTCTGAGGTTGGGGGGTAGGGTAGGGTAGGGGGGGAGGGGATGGTAATAAAGAACTGACAAAAAATGATGGGATGAGGTTGACTCGAACTTTCTGGGGGTTGTAACGATAGGGTGGTGGTGGTGGTGATGAAGTTGGAAGGATTATTTTTTAAAAAAAGGAGAGAGTGTGAGTGAGTGGTGAAGAGGTTGATCAAGTTCTTGTCTATAGCTTTGTACTTTTAGTGCTTCATATATACATACCTGTCAATGAAGTTCTCGTATTCATCTCGCTGTCCTCGGTTGTTGTTGTTGTTGTTGTTGTTGTTGTTGTTGTTGTGTTTGGTGAGATCTTGTCGAAAGTCCATCACTGTCGTTGAAAAAGGGGGGGGATGGGTGACGAGGCGACTGTTGCCGTCGAGGGGATTCGTGGAGTATGTCGAGCCGCGAGGTGTTGTCACGAGCGGTAATCTTGATGTCTCCTCCACTGCTGACCTGATATGCTCCTCTCCTCGGATGTCAAGATTGTCATCCCGTTCCTCTCGCTCCTCAGGGGTCTAACAACAGACGGGATTTGGTGTGGGTTGGTTGGCGTTGACGGTGCCGGTGGCTCCATCCCCAGCTTCAGCAAAGCAGACATTGATTTCTCTGTTTGCTTCCTTCCTCCTCTTGGCAGATTAGATGACAGGTTGCGCCTTCCTCCAACAATGCACAATCATGACCACCCGTTCCTTCCTCGTCTTTTCCACAGTGGATATTCCCATCTTATTGTTGGCCAATGCCAAACAAAGCAAAAGTAAGCCCTCCAACTGCCCCCCGCGAAGGTGGAGAAGACCCCGTCCGCAAGCCGCGCCCCCTTCAGTCCTGCGCAGACAAGGCCGAGTGTTGGACACCAGCCGCACGAATCGATTCCCCTCCAAGTTTGACGCCCCTTAACCCTTCAACTCCCTCCCATAACCGCAGTGTCTCCTCCAGACAATCGTACCAGCGGCCGGACTTCGTATCTCGGGACTTGGTTTGTTCGACGGGCTCGTGGTCAGGTTTGCCGAGAGTCGCCAGTTATTCTACGTGCAAGTGTGTGATGACAGCACATGTCTCCCCTACTAAGGCTGGCCAGGTCTCATCCAGACCACTCGCATATCCCGTCGTCGGTGGCTGATCTATCCGTCGTCGTCGCTGATACTGGCCATCTTCATCAACCGAGATATCTCGTCGAGGCGAGGCGAAGTTGTCATCGGACGATCAAGTCGTACATATCGAAACGAGAAACCGAGGCTCTGAGTAAGGGAAGGACTCCGCAGAAGTGATATATAACAACCAAGGTGAGAGAGGAGTAGGCAGGCTATTAACCGCATACCAATGCCGAACAAAAAAAGAGTGGGTGGGGGGGTGGAGGGCAGCCTCGAGCAAAAAAAAAATACAAAACAGTAACACCGAGCAGCGCAGCACAAATCCGACGTGGCTTTGCTGCTGTGTACCACCCCCTCACCCTACACGAGAGGTAAAGGGGGGTGTGTGCTGTTGGTCAGGAGGAGGGAGGAGGCCAGCCCTCTTTTCGGAGAAGAGAGTTGGGCTACAAAGCGGCATGCAAGAAAGCGAAAAAGGCCAGTTTGTTCAAGAGCCATTTTCCCTTTCTTGTTAAACCCAAATAGTAACAACTTGCATGCCAACAGTAGCCCCAGTTGCTGGGAAGAGGGAACCCTCATCCCTTGGCGCCACTTACACGTAAGTTTGCTTGCCGGAGTTGGATCGGAGCCGAAGAGGTGGGTTCTGGTTGCGTGCCGACGGTCTTTTGGGGTGGGATGGCTTTGACGTGCATGAGTCCGTCAGTCCGGTCTGTAAGCTGCAGACATGTCATGTGGGCTTCGGGTATTAGCCGATGAGAATAAGACCGAGATTCTCTTTTGGGGGCTGTTGGTTGTGGTGTTGAGCTGATGCGAATCCAACATCCAGGAGTGATATCTGAAAGTGACAGAGAATGAAAAGTGAGAAACAAAGTCTTGACGCAAGGCAGCAGGCTTTCTGACAAGACTATCTCCCTAGCTCAAGTCGACTGTGCCGTTGGCGTAAGGTCGCAAGGTGGGAAGAGCAGTGCAGCCTCGGCGCTTCCGTCCTTTTTCGTTGTTGTTTGTCTTCCCCCTTTCCCGAAGCCCGCCGCGCCGTCGTTCCAATCGAGTGCTGGCTTGATGCATCTTGCTTGGTCTGCAATAGCCAATAGAGAAGTCCGGCATGATGGTCTTGGGTGCGTTTGATTCCGGCTCAATGGGCCGCAGGCGCCGATGCGACGGTAGATCAGATATTGGTGATCAAAGCGGCTTTCTGGAACAATTCTGGCGCGCGGCTTTTTGGGGAGTGTCTTCAGCCCTTTTTTTGCCTGTGTCGTTGGCCAATCTAGGGTAATTCTGGGCTGTGTGGTGGTTGCAGACGAGGGAACTGTTGGTGCGTACATGCAGCTTGCTTCGCTTCGAGGCGGGTGGGAGGAGAGGGGAGGGATAGCTGAAGTGTTTACGTGAGAGAAAAAGAAAGTAAAAAGAGTGAGACGAACCTGAGGGTTTTCTTGGGATGAGCTGAAGAATGAATTGCCATCGTCATCGACAGTTGCCTCCGTGGCAGGCAGAACAGGTATAAGAGAGAGAGAGAGAGAGAGACGAGTATGTAACGTTGGGATGGTTTGACAGGTTTGACAAGTTGACAGCTCGGGGGAACGTGCGTCTTTTTCTGGTTTGCCCTTTTCATCTGAAGCCACATGTGTTGTACCCCCATTTTCTCCAACAGCCTCAGGAGGGGGGGGACATTCTCTCTCACCAAAAGTGAAAAAGACGGCCGATCTTCACTTTTGTGCTTGTGATTGGCGGGGTTCTCGCAACATAAGATACGCAGTAAAAAAATAACGAGAATTGTTGCGCCCCGCCAGAGGCCTGTGAGAGGGAAAAAAAGCCTTTTGGTCGCCGATGCCGCCTCGCCCGGCGCATGCCAGCCCATCCAAATGGGGAAGGCCATCAATGGGGATGATCCCCCCCCCCCCAACATCCCAGGACCTTCCCATCTTCTTTTTTGCGAGCAAAAAATAAATAAATAGGTGTCGAGATGGACCTGGGGAAGGGGGGGGAACCGCAACGGCTCGCAAGATCCTGGTTCCATGTTATGGATTCGAAAGGGCGGGCCCCTTACTGGTCTGAGCACCACATTTACGTCGATGAAGCGGGCCTTGGCGCCCGGGATTTACAACATGGGTCCGAACGACGACATCGCATCGCAGAACGGTGAAAGTAAACATTCCAGCTATCAAAACAATTCCATCTTACCCTACCCATTCAATCATTCCCAATCAAAGCAAAATGCACATCCGAACCCTCCTCCTATCAGCCCTCCCACCCCTAGCCCTCGCCCACGGCAACCACGGCGGCGGCGGCGAAGGCGGCTCCCAAAAGCCAGCCGTAGACCCACACGCGAATTGGATGACGAGACACATGGCTGGTACGTCCCCCTTTTCAGATCACCAAATAACCCCTTTTATCTCTCAGATGCTAACCAACATTTCCCCCCGCCCAGAGGAGCACCACATAACCTCCTTCGACCCCCCCTCCTTCTTCACCCTCCACGACTTCGACTCCTCCGGCCACCTCGACGCCCCCGAAATCCTCAAGCTCTACGGCCTCCTCGACCCCTCCAACGCCCACTACACCCCCGCCCAGCGCGACGCCTTCGCCCGCCAAATCCTCGACCTGATCGACACCAACCGCGACGACCTCATCTCCAAAGACGAGTTTTTGCATTACTTGCTGGTGGAAGGGAAGGAGCTGCCTGATTTGGGCACGGGGCCGGGCCATCATGGGGATGATGAGTACGAGTATGAGATTCATCACTGGGAGAAGTACCATGATGAGAATACAAAGTTGGAGGATCTGACGCATCCGGAAGATATTGAGCACTTTAAGAAGCATGAGGAGATGGAGCGGGAGGAGGAGGAGAGGGAGGAACGGGAGAAGAAGGCGAGGGAGCAGGGGGGCGAGGGGAAGGGGTGGGTGGTGGAGGAGAATATTCCGGGCAAGTTTAGGAGGGTGGATCTCTAGGCGGTTTTTGACCCTGTGAAACCTAGGGTGGTGAATCTACGGTGGGGCCAGGGGGAGGGATGGTGGGATTCTGGGGGTTTGTGAGGATGATTGGATGGTTCAATGTCCGGTCAGGCTTCAGACACGAGTATGGATATGGCACGGCTTTCATGGTTTCTTTTCCTTTTTTTGCTTCTTCTTGAATTTCCCCCGGAATAGCAATGATTAGATGTGTACATAAATCTAGGGCTGGGTGGGGGGAGGAAACTTGCTTGATCCTGTAGACTAGTTTGTAATAGACGAAGAGACGTACACGTCAAAAACGACGTGCCAGACATCCGGGGCGTAAGTCTTGACCATCTCGACGTGTTCAACATTGGCTTTGAGGGTGGCGTCTTGGCTTTCTGAACACCAGCCGTCAAACAACCCCTGGATCTGGGCTTTTCGCGTCTCGATATCCTTGACCCCGACATTCTCATGGAGATGAAGCCAGCCTCCTTCCTGTTTTGACGACGGCGACGGTGCAGCAAACCCTTGCACTAGGATGTCGAACGAGTCCTTCCATACCGGCTCACTAGTGGGCAAGAAACCGCAGTTGACATGCCTCACTTTGGGCTTCTCCTCCTCGCCAAGCTCAGCTATACGACGGGCCGCATGCCGGTTGTCTTCCTGAAAGACGATGATTTGTTCCTCAGCCCCCGCTGTCAGCTGCTTTGTCGGTCTGCCCAGGTCTTCTGGGGTTGTGATGACCCTGACGGTGAATTTGTTGGCCAGGGCACCTCTTCGGAGACCTTCAACGCTCCAGGGGTTGAGCTCCCAGCAGAGGACCTTCAATCCGAGGCGGGCGTAGGAGAAGACAAAGTAGCCGATTCCGGCGTAGAGGTCGATGGCGTAGCCGTTGTTGAGGGTGGCGGGGGGGATGTAGCGGTGGGGGCGGAGGGGGGGGGAGCCGAGGGGGATGGTGGAGTGGAAGGATAGAAGGCGGGCTTTTTCCTTGATGTTGCCGCGGGAGAACATTGTGTGTAAGGGGGCCCAGGTTTGGGTGAGGGAGTTTTGTTTCGTTGAGACCCAGAGGCTGGAGGGGAAGGAGGGGGAGGTAGGGGAGCCGAAGGAGCCATGGAGGGGGTGGAGGCCGGTGGGGGAGCGGAGGATGTTTTCTTCTTGTTGATCGGATTGGAGAAGGGGGATGCCTTCGTTTATGGCGAGGTGGGTGAGGGGTGCTTTTGGTGGGGAGAGTTGATCGAGGATGGATGTCCATAGGTCTTCTTTTTGGGAGGTTGAGAGAGAGGTGAGGAGGGAGGGCCAGGGTTCGGAGGTGAAGCTGCCGCTTGGGAGGAGGACCATGGGTTCGTAAACTACCCAACGTTTTGGAGCCGAGCCTACAAGATTCTGCTGAACTTCTTCGAGTGTTGAGGCCCCTGTGTTTTGCTTGAGCAAATCCAGGAGAGTTGATGGTAGTGAGTTGAGCCAGGGCGTGATGGCCAGTGAGATGGGACTCTCCTTCTTTTTGGGTGGCCGGTCCACGGCTTGCGCCTTGAGATGTTGAGTTATCACTGTGTCTGTCATCTTGAGCTATCCTAGGCCTCAATTATCTGATCAAAGGTTGAAAGGTGACAGAAAGTATGAATTGTGAGCTTGTAAGTCGCAAACACAAGTTCTTATAAGACCTGCTTTTGTGCGCTCGGATCCACTGTTAGGTGATGCCAAGTTTTGTAAGGAAAAAACAGTTGGCTTGACTCACTGCCTTAACATTGACGCTGCAAGGCTTGATCCGCTCAGATTTTTACGTACAATTACCTGAGAATTAGATTTAGAAAGAAAAGACAAGGACTTTGCACGCTGATGAGCCTGTTATCATTGAGCCATCTCGGTTGCTGGCGGCAGAGCCGAGTTTGGGAGTCATTTCCCAGCAACTCCAACATCAATCCCATAAGCCCGATTAGCTCAGCTGGTTAGAGCGTCGTACTAATACTGGAAACAGTATCACAGTAATGCGAAGGTCAACAGTTCAATCCTGTTATTGGGCAACACTCAATTTTTGGCTTCGAATGAACATGTTGTCCTTTCCGCTTTTGCAATCCGCTTGTACTTTTTTGTTTGTTTTGCTGACCCTTATGCTTGTGCAAACCAACTTCCAGCTCGGCAAAGCTGCTCAAGCTAGGTAGAGGCCCCTTTTTAGGGATGCTTTAGTGATTCCATGATGATTACTATGAGCAAGCGTCCAGTCCTAGAAAGCATCCATCGTGAGTGCACAGGACCGCGTCTCTCTCGGTAAGACCGTGAGATCCGACGCAACTTGATGCTGTGAGTAGGTAAGAGCCTCAGAGTGATCGCCTACCGCCGTGAAACTGGGTTCGTCGCCGCTGTTTTAAAATCATGTAGTGTATTTTGAAGTCTTTTGATTGTTGTGACATATCTACAGCCCTACCATGCTTTGACTGGGGGTCGAAGTTCTCACTTCTTCTTGTCCTTCTCCTCCTCCTTCTCCTCCTCCTCGTCTCCATCCTCATCATCGTCATCGTCATCCTCCTCATCCTCCTCTTCATCATCATCGTCCTCATCATCCGATATCGTCTCACCCAGAGCCTTGAGCCGTTCCTACAAAAGCAAATTAGTAACCCCCCCCCCCTCATATTCCACAACCAGCCAAACAAACTCACCTTGTACTTATTAACCTTCTCCTCCAAATCCCCAAAAACCATCAACAAATCATCCAGCTCCCCCTGCGCCGCCTTCCTCTCTTTTTCCTTCTCCTCCACCAACCCCCTAGCCTTCTTCAACTCCTTGTCTTTTTCCGCCCTCTCCTTCTTCCCCCCCTCCTCCACCTCCCTAACCCTCCTTTCCGCCTTTTCCCTCATCTCCCCCTCCTTCTTCAACCTCCCCTCCAGCTCCCCAACTTTCTTCCCCCCCTCCGCCTGCGCCTTCATCAAATCAACCTCAAGCCTACTGATCGTAGCCTTCAAATCAGCCTGCTCCCCCTCCAACCTCCTCTTAACCCTCTCCACCTCCTGCTCAGCCGATTTCCTCCCCGCCTCCAACTCCCGCCTGATCCGCTCAGTCTCCTCCTGCGAAGTTTTGCTAGCAGCAGCGAGCTGACGCTGTAGGTTCTCTTCCGTAGCTTCATGCTCAGCCAATACCCTGCGTATCTCATCCCCATGAGTACGCTGAAGAGCATCATTCGCCGCCTTGAGCCGCGAAATCTCCACCGAGGCTTGCTGGGCGCTCCCCTGCGCGGCCGCGAGTTGCTGTCGTAGGGTAGTAAGTTGCGTCTCGGCTGTGGCGATGGTCTTGTCTTTAACTGCCAACTGCGTGCGGAGGGTGTTGGCTGTTTCAATTGCCCGAGCGAGATCAGCTCTGGCGCGCTGGTGCTCGGATTGTTCAGCTGTGAGTTGTTTCATGACATTTGCTGTTTGGGCCTCCGCCGCCTGAATAGCACGATCTTTCGTTGCCAACTGAGCCCGCAAGGCAGTCAGCGTCTCATTCGTGCGGGCGAGGTCGGTTGACTGAAGTGTTTTGGTTTGGGCGTGGGCGGCCTGTTCCTGGGATAGTTGCTTCGATAACGCCTCCCTGTCAGCAAGAAGATCTCCGAGCTCTGTTTCTTTTTGGGCGATCTCCTCTCGGAGCTCATCGACAAGTTTTCTCGAAACCCCTTCTTCAACCCCGTTGATGATAACCGAAATCTCTGCGTCTGGCTCACGGTCGATAGCGCGGAGGATCCGGCTGTAGTTATCCTTGAAGAACTCGACAAAAGCGTCGTCAAAGAAAACATCCGGTAGCTTCTGGTCCAAGCCAGGCTCTAGTTTTTGCGGCAAGACTTCGTAGTCGCGCATCAGGGGGTGGGAGCGAAGTTTGGACAGTTTGTCGACATATCGATCACGGCCCATGCGTGTCATGATCATCTCCCGCACTGTGGCTCGTGGTACTGGTGAGTCCTTGGTGGAAAACTCGTAGATGACACCGGCAAGCATCGCGCTGAGACCTTGCACAGTGACATCGCCGTGTGGGTTTTCGATGGCTGCTTGAATGAGCCCCTGGAGGTTGGTGAACTCGTCCAGGAAGTCGTTGACGCCCGGATGATCCTCGAATAACCAGCACAAGAGCAGCATGAGATAGCCAACAATGACCCGAGGGTCTTCAGACTTGGCAACACAGCTGAGCAGATGCGCCGCAATAGTCTGGATGCTCGTCACAACCTCTTCTCCATTGGCTTCGTCACCTTCCGTCACGCCCCTGGCCAGTGACTTGGCCTCCGGGTTGTTGCGGAGGAGGTGTAGCATCAACACCGCAGCGAACCAGTATTTGTAGGGGTCTCCAGTAAGAGACTCGGTTTTTGGCTGAAGCAATATGGTCAGGACATTGGTGAGTTGGTCTGCGTTAGCCTGGTGTGCCCGGATCGCATGATCAAGGAAATGCATGCGAACTGGAGCATGCTCGTAGAAGTAGGCTTTGAGGCAGACACAGCCGGCCAACCGTAGATCAAAGGCCTGTAGTGAGTTTACAGCAAGAACAAGATCAAGAAGACCGTCGATAACATAGACTCTTGGAATCCCGCCGTTTGCCTGAGGTCCTTGCCCGTTAGCTGCTGCTAGATCAGCTAATGGTGATGGTACCTGAATGCCGGCAAATACTTCCTGTGCTGGTGCGTGTCCTCTGATCATGTCGGCACATGCTAGTAGAGCTTCAGACTTGATCGATATCTCGGCAACCGGCGAGAAGGCAATTTGGAGGGTTTCCACAAGAATTGGATCTCCCCTGGCACGGCTGGTGCGCCCACTGCGACCTCGCTCTGGCTGCAAAAGGTCACCCAGAAAGGCCTCCTGGTTTTGGGGCGTCACCGAGGCCCCAGGGACAAGGAACAACCGGATAACAGCAAGAAGGGCAAAAACACTCCTGTTTCGCAGCTCCTCAATCCTCGGCGGGAGCTCCTCCAACTCCTGTGGCCCTCCATATGCGTCTTTCAATAGACGGCTGACTTCTGCCAGGTAACCCATATCCCTGAACATGGCCTGATTTGTTGGGTTAAGCCGGAGCAAGTTGGCCATCAAGATCAGACAGTTGACCACCACTTCTGCCCCACCAGCAAGACCGCCTTCTGTCCTGACGATGCCAAATACCCTCCCAAAGACGTTTTCAAAAGCCACGAGGCCTTGAATAACCGTGGATATTGGTGTGAGATCCGTGAGCAGGCCAACCGCAGCGTCCCGGATAGGCTCCCTTTTCTCGTCTAAGGCGGCTACAATCCGGGCAATGCCATCCTCGGCATTCACTATGCACTCCTCGGTCCTCTCTGGGCGTGCTGACAGGACGGCTGCAAGTAGTTGTAACGAATACAACCTCGAGTAAAAGTCGAGTCTCTCCCTGTCCAAAAATCCCAGCAGTAACCCAATGTTCTCATGGCGCATGGTAAACTCATCTGCCACCCACATGGCAATCTCTGGTGAGGCCTCGGGGCTGTCCGGGTCCGGCTCGAAGAGATACAGCAACGTCTCGAGCACCACCTTGACTGTGTCGACATCCTCCCCATCCCGATCCAGACTTCCTATCAGACTTCGTAGAGCACCGGATGCTACCGAGGCGGGGTACTGTTTGGCGAAGCTACGCAGACCAAGGATGGCGGCGCGGCGGTCCTCGAGGAGTGTTGCTGTGCTGAGGCGGCCGCTGAGGATGGGGATGGTCTCGCTCACCGACTGCTTGGCCGGGGCGGTGGTCAACGTCGACAGCATGGTTATGGTGTTTTCTATGGGTGTCGGCGGAGGAAAGGTTGTGGCCTGTTAGCTGCCATGGAGGCTCGTATCTCGAATTCGAACTTGGCTGTCTGCTTCGGAAGACGTGTCTCGGTCTGCTAGAGGGCTGGAATCGAGGGGCGGCACTGGACGAGACAGGCTGGCAGCTGGTCTTCAAAACAAACTGAAAGTGGAAATATAGTCGTCAAGCGGTATAGAGCTTCGTCATGGGATAGTGCTCAAGTTCAAGGCTCAAGGCCTGGTGAAGGGACAGGTGTACCTAATAGCCGGCGGGGAGCTTGGGCTAGGGGACCCTTCTGTGCTGCAGCGGCAACTGGCTTGATGACAGCTGCGGCGTGGGATGTCCACCGCCAAGCTCAAAATAAAGTGGACCTGCAACGCAAAAGGTCTGGGCCAATGCAGGTACAGTGCGCGCCTCACTGTAGCTTTCTAGTTATCTGGCTGCGGCTCACAGTGTAAACAACCTCAATCAGCTAAACGCACACTGTAATTGGCCATCCTCAATTTTCTGCAACCACAGCGACAAGGCCAAAAAGGTACACGGCCTTCTTTCTCTACTCTTCACCACCCAAATCCTACAACAACGACGGGGATTTGACCCATCAACCACGACTATTCCACACACAGCTGGAAGTCGCCAATCAACTCCCGACAAGGCAATTGACACGCGACGCTGATGCAATTAGGTGCGCTTGTCCCTGAATCGCAACAAACAAACTGCCTAGCCTGTCCGGGCTGAAATTTGTACTCGAACACCGCGTCAAGATGGGTATTCCCGCCGCCTTCAGGTGGCTTTCCACCAAATATCCCAAGATCATCTCCCCGGTGATCGAGGACACTCCGATTACCATGGAAGATGGTGCCGTCATCCCGGTTGACACCACCAAGCCGAACCCGAACGGCGAGGAGTTTGACAACTTGTACCTCGACATGAACGGTATCGTCCATCCCTGCTCTCACCCCGAGGACAGGCCCGCGCCCAAGGATGAGGAGGAGATGATGGTTGAAATCTTCAAGTACACGGACCGTGTTGTGAACATGGTGCGGCCGCGCAAGCTTTTGATGATCGCTGTCGGTATGTCGAACCCTTCCCTTGATTATCAGAGGTAAAAGCTAACTCGATCAGATGGTGTCGCCCCCAGAGCCAAGATGAACCAGCAGCGATCCCGTCGTTTCCGCGCCGCCCGAGATGCCAAAGAGAAAGAGGAGGACAAGGAGAAGCTGCTCAAGATGCTCCATAAAGACAAGAAGGGCACCGTGCAGGTCCAGCCCGTCGAGGAGGTTGTTCAAAAGGCATTCGATTCCAATTCAATTACTCCTGGCACACCTTTCATGGACATCCTCGCAGCTTCTTTGCGTTACTGGTGCTCGTATAAGCTTAACACAGATCCTGCGTGGGCCAAAATCAAGGTCATCATCTCGGATGCCACCATTCCTGGCGAGGGTGAGCATAAGATCATGGAGTATGTTCGATCGCAGCGCAACTCGCCAGGCCACGACCCCAATACTCGCCATGTCATCTATGGCCTTGATGCTGATTTGATCATGTTGGGTCTTGCCACTCATGAGCCTCATTTCCGCGTTCTCCGTGAAGATGTTTTTGCCCAGGACGCCAGACCTAGATTATGCAAGCTCTGCGGCCAAAAGGGACATGATGCCGCGAACTGCCGGGGAGAGGCCAAGGAAAAGGAGGGCGAATTTGGCGAAAAGGACAGGGCTGCCCCTCTGAAGCCTTTTATTTGGCTCCACGTCAACATTTTCCGCGAATAGTACGTCAACAGGCCGTGATATGTCTTCAACCAAGTCTGAACCGATATACTGACACACGTCCAACAGCCTCGCGGTGGAACTAAACGTTCCCGGCCTTCCGTTTGCTTTTGACCTCGAGCGCGCTATTGACGGTGAGTGGTACCCCGGAAAACATACTATCTAAGTCCCACCCTTTGCTGACCAAATGACCAGACTGGGTGTTCATGTGCTTCTTCGTCGGAAACGATTTCCTCCCTCACCTGCCTGCTTTAGAAATCCGAGAGAATGGTATCGATACGCTCGTCGCCATTTGGAAGGACAACCTACCTTCTATGGGCGGTTACTTGACCAAAGATGGTCATGTCGACCTTGAGCGGGCCCAGCTTATCATGGCTGGCCTTGCCAAGCAAGAAGATGCCATTTTCCGGAGAAGAAAAGAGACCGAAGACCGGAGAGAGGCTGGTTTCAAGAGGCGGAAGCTTCAGCAAGAAAAGCAGCAGCAACGTAATGGCCAGGGGCAGCAGGACTCGCCATCATACCGCAAGCGGGGGCAACCGCCGCCGGAGACCTTTGCTGCAGCGAGCATGAACTTGATATCTGTGTCTAACATTCAGAAGCCGGCTGCGCATAGTATCACGCATGATATGGTGGTGAACCGCCAGGCGGTTGATCAGGCCAATGTGGCCAACAAGAGCGCTGCCAGTGTCCTCAAGAGCCAGATACAGAGCCTTATGAACAAGCCCAAGGAAGAGGTCCCAGCCCCCGCCGCCGAGGAAGCCAAGGAGCCCGCTGCGGAAGAGGCTCAACCAAAGTCACCCCCGTCTGCTCTCGGCAAGCGCAAGGCCGAGCTCATCACCGAAGTTGATGCCAACAGTCCCGCTGCGAGCTCGGGTGCTGAGACTCCAGCCTCGGGCGAAGAGGAAGCCGTCGACACGGTCAGGCTCTGGGAAGAGGGCTACGCCGACCGGTACTATGAGCAAAAGTTCAAGGTCGACCCCAAGGACATTGAGTTCAGGCACAAGGTTGCGCGCGCCTATGTGGAGGGTCTCGCCTGGGTGCTGATGTACTACTTCCAGGGCTGCCCGTCTTGGGAATGGTTCTACCCTTACCATTACGCGCCCTTTGCGGCGGATTTTGTCGACCTGGGCAAGATGACGATCAACTTTGACAAGGGGAGGATATCCCGTCCGTTTGAGCAGCTGATGAGTGTGCTTCCTGCCGCGTCGAGACATGCCATCCCTGAGGTCTTTCATGATCTCATGACCAATGAGGATAGCGAGATTATCGACTTTTACCCGGAGGAGTTTGACATCGATTTGAACGGGAAGAAGATGTCGTGGCAGGGGATTGCGTTGTTGCCGTTTATTGAGATGCCGCGGTTGCTGAAGGCGATGGAGCCGAAGCAGAAGCTGCTGAGTGAGGAGGATAGGGCGAGGAATGAGCCCGGGAAGGAGGTGTTGATTATTTCGGACGCGCACCCGGTTTACGATGATATTACGCAGAAGTTTTACAGCAAGAAGCCGGTGGGGGATAAGGTGGAGATTGATAGTGCGTTAAGCGAGGGGTTGTCGGGGAAGATTGAGAAGATTGAGGGGTATGTGCCTCATGGGGAGCTGAGGTATCCTTTGGAAAGGCATACGTTTCCGGATGTGGACTTTGATCGGACGTTGAGGTATGTTGTTGTATCGATTGATATATGTGTGTGGCCATGGCTGACAGTGTTTTTTTAGTGTTCACTATGAACTCCCCTCCAGCTCTCACATCCACAAATCGATACTCCTCCGCGGCGTGAAGCTACCTCCTCCCGTTCTCGACAGGAGCGACATTGAGATTCTCAAGGGCAAGGGCCGCAACTCTGGACGGGGCTATGGTGGTGTGCCCTTTCATGGAAATAGTGGTGGCGGCAGAGGCGGGCGTATCAACTATGGTCCTGGAGGGAACAACCGTGGCGGCGGCGGTGGTGGTGGGTATAACAATCACTACCGCGGCAACAGCAATAACAACAACCAGTCTCAGGGGTATGGGAATGGGTATGGTAATGGGGGTGGATATGGTGGTGGGCAACAACAGTTCCCTCCTGTTCCTCCTCCGGGCTGGCAGCCGCCGGTCCCTCCTGGGTTTCCCGGGTTTGGGCAGGGTGGTCCGCCGCCGGCGCCGCCGGGGTATGTGCCGCCTTATCAGCAGGGGTATCACCAACCGCCGCCGCCGAACAGGTATGCCATGCCGCCGGTGCCGCCGCCGGGGGCTTATGGTGGCGGTGGTGGGTATGGGGGACAGGGTCAAGGGGGTTATCAGCAGGGTCGGCAGCATGATCAGTATCGGCCTCAGGGACAGCATGATATGTATCGGCCTCCTCAGGGAGGACAAGACAGGAGACGGGATGGGGGACGGGGTGGTGGGGGTGGTGGTTATAGGGATAATAGGGATTATCGAAGGTAAAGGGGGAAGGTGCTGTGTTATGAGCAGATGAGTGGGAGTTGGCAGTTGGCAGTTGGTGTTGTATAACTTGTGTGTGGGTAGGGCTATGATTTGTATCGTGGTGATTGTTTGGTGTGCTATACGGTTTGATCACATGCATGCAAACACATTGTGGGACATTTCATCATGGGTGATAAAGGAGTTATGCTCTTGTAGTAGCTTGTGGATAAAATTTGAACAACTATTGCATTACGACGTCAGTGGAGATTTGATAATTTCTAGAGAATTATAACTAGCGGGTTTCATTAGTCTTGTTTGATTTGGTGTTTTGGGATACCGGCATATTTGCTATTTCGGGGGGTTGGATGAAATAGGAAAGCAATTCATGCTGTACAGAATATTGTTTTTCTCGAGGCATCGATCGTCAATCGAACAAAGGAATTGATGATCTGCGTGGAGGCTTGGGATAGTGAAATCGAAGCCCCTCACTTGCCGTGTGGTGAGAATAAAGAAAATGGCATGGGCATGGGATGGGTGCTGGATGGGCAATGTAACATTTTTGATGTTGTGGTGGTGGTGGAGGTGGTGGTGGTGGTCACAGTGGGAACGGTGAGCGGACAAGCGCGGGAAGAAGGACGGCAGAGAGGAGTGTCCGGGGCGGTGAGCATGGGGGGGCTAGAGATGATGAAACAGCACGCAAACAACCTGGCAAACCCACCACCCTCATGCTGCGTGCCCCGGCATTGTTCAAAGGTGCGAATCTGGCGATCTAGTTCGTGGGAAAGGAGAGAAGAGAGACTCGAAATCGGTGGACTGGCCCCCTAGGCACTTGAAGATTGTTGCTGATTTTTGTTAGGGGGTCCCCGCTTACCTAGGTACGGTAGGTCCCTCCCCGCCCGTATCGGCCACCTACTCTCCTAACCCTCCCCCATACACTACCTACTATTATCTCCTCCACTCCATCCCGTGCTCCAAGCGTGCCGCAATCCAGCGTGTGTCCCATCCTGCGTTTCCGGCCGACTACCCACCCACCCCCCAAGTTTCGGTTCGTTCGTGTGTGCCTGTCCTTTCAAGTCGGTGGGTGTGTGTGTGTGGGTGCCTGGCCTGGTTGTTGCTTTTGCATTAGCTAGCCTTACGGGTGGTTTTTTTTATTACTTTTTTTCTTCCTTTGCATTGGCCCTCTTTTAGTGACGAGAAAAAGCAAAGCAAAAGGCATAGCTACTATCAGACACAGACGCCGACGACAAAGGACCAGAGAAAAGAGAGAAAGGAGGTACGGATATACCGCCGTCTTGCTTGCATCTTTAGCTGCCCGCCGCATGATCGGTGCGACGACGACGACGACGACCGACACCACCCACACCCACCACCACCACCACCCGTGAATGCTTCCAATTTGACTGCAACGATTGCAAAACACGGCGCGGTTCGGATTGTGGAAGGGAGGAGAAGGATAATTATATCTTTTGGACTTGATTTCACGGCGTCCATCCTCAACCAAAGCCTCGGCGATAGCTCCCAACCACCAGCAGCAGCTTCGCGAACCCCCAACGCAAACAAAAAACAGCTTGCAAAGAGGAGGACCTCCCCCTAATCATGAGAAGAAGGCGGAACGGACCTACTAGAATCGACGCACAATGAATGGTGACGCCCTGGTGGGCAGCCTGGTGGAGAGGCTGAGCTCAAGGGTAAGGTGTTTTTGATGGACATGATGAAGGAGAAAGAGTGCTTTGCTTTTTTTTTTTTTTCCTCGAGAGAGATTCTGGAAGCTAATTGCTTTTCTCGGACGACACACAGCTCCCCCACCGTACCGGCTCGCCTACCTCTGATTTCGCTCAAGACGAAGTTGTCTTGAAGACGCGCTCGACACTCGTCAACCTCAGCGCCCTCGGGTCCATCGCGCTCGTTCTCGACGCCCTCCTGACCGTGCTCAAGGAGCAGGCCCAGCCCTTTCGAGCTCTTCTATCTCACCCGCCGCATATAATACTTTCCGAGCTCTACATCCTCGAGCTCATCGCCGACTGCTGCGCCAGCCACTGGTACGGCTCCCAGAATGGCCCGATTACCAGCAGCAGCGATGGATCAAGGTCGGGGACATCCTCCCCTACCTTGGCTGGCGAGGGCCCCTTGTCCCCTGCTCAGAGAGCCACCTTTTACCCGCCCGAGTCTCTGAACGAGAGCCTTCTAGCTCGCGTGTTTGAGGCGATCAAGGTGCTTTTTGAGCCCATACCCGAGAATTATATCCTCCCAGCCAAGACCATCCTCGACGACACCTCGGCCAAGCATATCACTTTGCCCACCCCCGAAGAACCAACTCGAACACCACTCTCCACCCCATCGAGCGAACCCCCCGAGACGAGCCGGTTGCTGGGGGCTCAAGCAGCCGCGATAGAAGCCCACATCAAGCTCATCGTGGAATACGTCACGGCTTCGAGCTGGCCCAAAGCATTTGAATACTTCCGCAACGTCATCTACGCCGTCCGAGCCAATGCGCCACCCCAGGGCACCCCCATCCCCAACGCCGCCGCCGCCGAAGAGGAACGCTCCGCCTTGATTATGCTCAGGCTTGTTTCGTTCTTTTGGGTCGACGCCCAGAAGCTGAGTCTTGTTATTCAAGAGTTTTGTTCCAGCTTTTTGCACTTTAGAAAGTCGTTTCAGAACACGGTCGCGGTGGTGACGCCGCTGTTGATTACAAGGTGGTTGGACAGGTACCCGGAGGAGTTTATTGCTATCCATTCGATACAGAAGCGGAGGGAGAACGCGCCGGATACGCTGTTTGACATGACGCAGACAGTGGTGGATAACGGGCGGAGGAGGGCGGTGCTGTATCCGATGCAGATGACGTTGCTGTTTTTGCTGCCGGACGTGTTTGAAGTGGCGAGCAACATGCGCGAGGCCAAGTCGGGGGGTATGGCGAAGAAGGTGCAGTTTTTGGAGGGGTTGAGGAAGGCGTTACGAAATCGGAATGAGCAGGCTGCTTATTGTTTGGTGCTGTTGCTGCGAGCGGCGAGGCATTTTGACGCGGAGAGTGACAGTGCCTTGGTTTCGTACGCGATGGATGTGCAGGATGAGGTGAGGGATGCGGTTTTTAGGCGGTTTCCTCCGGGGAGCGGTGAGGGAGGGGGGATGTTTGAGCAGGATGTCATGACGGCGGCGTTTGTCTCGTTGAGTCACTTGAACTTTGAGAGCTGTGTCGACTCGTTGGCTTTGGCGTGTCTGGCGCCGAGTGCGCCGCACAGCTTCAAGATTACGGTTATACAGGCTTGTGCGTACTTTGCGAGGCTGGAGGAGAGGGGGAGGTACCAGCCGCTGTTCTCGGCGGCGAGCGCATTTATTCAGGGGCAGCTGCATACCATGAGTGAGCTGCTGCATGAGGGGTATATCGAGGATCAGGTTGGGCAGAGGAAGGTGTTGGAGAGTGGGGGGATGGTGAGCATGGTGAGCAATGTGTTGAACTTTTTGGATGCGAGCCCGATGACGCTTTTTGAGGGGCCGCCGACCGAGAAGAGTGAGAGGGATCATTTTTATGAAGAAAATTTGGAGGCGTTGATTAGCTGTATTATTGCGAGCGATGAGGGGATCAGGAGGTTGGCGACGGGGGTGGCGAAACGGTTGTTTGGGGATGAGAAGTTTATGATGACTGTGAGGGCGAGTAAGGGGATTAGTTCGACGGGGTTCAAGACGAACTTTTGGAGATTGACGTGAGTTTTCCTGATGTGACCGAGGGAGGGAGTGGAAGGATGGATTGGAAAATGCTGACAGGGTTATAGGTCGCTCATATTGATCTTGATATGTGATAGGGCGAGGTGGCCGAGCACGGCGGATGGGCTGAGGGCTGTTCAGGGGTATTTGGAGTCGAGGCTGCATTTGTTGACTTCGATTCCGGAGTTGGGTAAGATCTCCGAGGATGTTCCCGAGAGGACGGCTGCTTCGACAAAGTTGGAGACGTTGTTTTTGCTGTCGCTTTGCTCGGCGGATATCGAAATCTGCCAGATCGTGACGTCGTGTATAGGAACGTTTCTCGAGGAGTGCAGGCTTATCGACACGACTCCTGCGACGGCCAAATCATCACTTACGCTTTTGCGCAACGGAGAGGTGTTTGGTGAGATTTCGTCGAGGGATTTCAGGTTCACTGGGCTGGTTGCGTTCCAAAAGAGAATTAGGTCCCTCCTGAGGCGTATGCAATACCCCAGTGCCGGTATTCTGGATGCCTGGGAGCTGGTCTTTGAAAGATGGCTTCATTTGTCCAAGGATCTGTCTCTAATGGCAGTCGAGGGCGGACAAGAGAGAATGGTTGCTGAGTGGCGAAATTACTCGGGCTTCTTGGCCTCGCTGGGTGGTATTTGCACGGCCGAGCAGGCCATCAATCATGAAGAGCCTTCCATTAGTGGGCTACGATGGATCGACAGGTTGTCTTCTGTGAATCATGAGGAGCCGCTTTTGAGTCAGTACCTGAAGCTGAGCGTTCAGCTTCTGGCATGCGCCAACGTCAGAATTCGTGAGACCATCAGGGAGGTCTTGTCAACCGAGGTCCCGCCTTCGCTGTATCAGCCCCTTTTCAAGGCATTGGAGACGCAGCTTGATGTCCTCTTCACTGGGGCCATGGAGCCCAGTGTCAAGGGGCAAGACAACGACATTATCTTTGCAGAGCAGTCCTCTTCTCTGCTGAAGGCACTGGTGGAAAGGCTTGATACACCAACCGACCTCGGCGCGGCATCCTCTCTGCATCTCGGTGCTCTTTCCCTCAACTTTGCCAAGTTTCTGGACGGCGTCCCTGACACTCCTTCCTGCTTGCGGGTGAAGATCAAGATCTGTCAGCTCTGCGAAGCTGTCACAAAACGAAAAGAGCATCTCAATCTGCGTGATGATGTCCGCAACCGCAATCAGCTGCTCGAGTACATCTTTAGCTGGATCGCCCGGCCACGCTCACCACGTGGTGACAACACCGGCTACGGCAGCAACAGCAGTCGTGAGAACGAGATGGTGCGTGTCCAGCGGGACCTCGACAGGGCCTGCCTCAGAGCTTTGGCTGAACTCACTTACCGTCTTCCTCTTCAACCAGGCGATGGTCAAACAGATGCTGGCACGAGTGAGCTCAAGTCACAGATGTTCCACCAGTACTTCAACCGCTTCCTCTCGCTGCTCAACATGGACTCGGCCAGCTCGGTCGAGTTTGGCAGCACTCACCGCGGTCATCAGTTCACCAAAGATGCTGATGTAGCCACGCCTGCTGATCTTGCTATTTCAATCTTGTCGAACCTTCTCAGTGCCAACATCGATGTGGGACTGAAGCATTCGCTGAGCATAGGGTACCACGAGAATGTGGAGATCAGGACGGCGTTCCTCAAGGTGCTTCATAATATCCTGGTGCAGGGTACCGAGTTCAACAACCTCAGCGATGCGGCCGTGAGCGAAAAGTACGATGAGCTGATTGAGCTGTTGATCAACGACACCAGCTTGGCTACGGCGATGAGCGCCGTCTGCCCAAGTCACGACATGGACGAGCTAACCATTTCGTTATTGAACATCTTTGAGACGAGGGGGCTCACCTTTGTGTTACTCGAGGCTCTCATAAAACAAGAGGTCGACGACACGGAGAGCGAGCCTGAATTGCTTCGGAGAACGTCGGTGGCAAGCAAGATGCTGTCCATCTACGCCAAGTGGAAGGGCGTTGGGTATCTCAAGGGCACGCTGCAGAATGTGGTCGAACGGTTGATGCTGACGTCCAGGGACCTGAACCTGGAGCTTGACCCGACGAGGGTGACGAGTCCGGAGGAGCTGCAGACAAACGCGGAGCACCTGCAGATTGTGGCCAAGGTGTTTATCGACAACATCTGCGCTTCGACGGACAGCATGCCGGCGACGTTTCGAAAGATTTGCAACATCATCTCCACGACGGTGGTGCAAAAGTTTCCGGACTCAAAGTACACAGCCGTGGGGGCGTTTATCTTTTTGAGGTTCTTTTGCCCGGCCATTGTGGCGCCCGAGGCCGAGGGGTTGGTGTCGACGCCGCCGTCGAAGGAGATGAGGAGGGGGTTGTTGCTGATCGCGAAGGTGGTGCAGAACTTGGCGAACAATGTGCTCTTTGGGGTCAAGGAGCCGTACATGTTTCCGCTTATTGAGTTTTTGACGAATAATATCTATCGGGTGACGACGTTTCTGAGGGAGATTTCGGTGGGTTTTTTTTTTTTTTTTTTTTTTTTTTGGACATGAGAGATGAGGAAGAGGTTTTTGCTGACAAGATGATATCAGGCTCCTATGAGTAATTTCGAGAATCCACCCAGTGGCGAGTCGTTCGACTTTGGTAGCTGTGTTGGACTGCACAGGTTTCTCTATGAACATTGGGACCAGGTTCGGTTGAGGCTCAAGGCGCAGGAAAGACGAGAGCTGGTGAGGTCGCCTTCAGGAACGACACGCACTCGGTCACCTGTTTTGGAGCCGCTGAGGAATTTGATTATGAATCACTTGGGCCCGACGCCGCTGGCGGTTACTTGGAACAGGCCACAGATCTCGGCAAACAGCCCACCGGCGTATTCCAGGTTCCAGGACTTTATGCTTCGCAATGCTTTCCGTAGCACGGAATCTTTCCTTACCGCGAGGGCAGTCTATGATGGTGGTGAGAGCAAGGATGGGCTGTCTATCATTTGCATTATTCTCAGGAACATTGATGCCGAGTCGATTGATTACGACACGCTGATCTACTGCTACCTCAAGATTGCCAGCAGGCTGTGGCATCGTCCGTTTGGCCTGCTGATCGATGCCACCTGTTACAATGGGCAGACGGAACCGAGGGACGAGCTGTTCCAAAAGCTCGAACAGCTGACGCCGACCGAGCTGTCAAAGCAGCTGGCACGGATCTACATTTACAACATGAACAGCGCCTGCAAGAAGTGCTTCCGCCGCGTTCTGAGGATATCAACCCGGAACGAGACCAGCGTCTTCAGCCCCAACAACGTCGAGTACCACCTCATCGGCAGCTTGCAGGACCTGCAGGCGCACTTCCACCTCAGCCAGCTGCACCTCCCCAAGGAGACCATCAGTGTGGTGACTGACACGCGATACGTCTTTCAGCCCATCACTAGGCTGTCCAAGTCCAAGGGCAAGATTGACGTGGTCATCAAGGTGGGCAGCCAGTTTGTTCAGGTGACCACCACCAAAAAGCAAGACGTCCCCGGGTTCCGCCTCAACACGACTGTTAATGACATTTTCCGGTTGGGCGACGTGGACGAGGCGCCGACTTCGATCCAGACGGAGGACGACTCTGCTTTTGGGCTGCGGGCGGACAACGGCAAGATTGTCATGTACTTTACCAGTCCCAAAAAGGCGGATGTGCTGCAGGCGATCAGGGCTGCCAAGGCTAAATATGGGAAAGATACGAGAGCTCTCAAGTCGTTTGATCGGTTGATTCGACCGCAGGATGTGCCTGGGACGTTGCTCAACCTGGCGTTGACGAACCTGTCGAGCGGGGATCCGAGGCTGAGGCTGGCGTCGTATAACCTTTTGAGTGCGCTGTGCAAGGCTTTCAAGTTTAGCGCCGCGTCGATGCTGATGAGCGGGAAGGACATCTCCATCCCGCCTGACCCGTCGAGGTTTATTGTCGGCATCAGCAAGAAGCTCGCCCAGGCGGAGCCGCAGCTGACGTCGGATTTTCTGAATGAGTTCTTTGTCGGGTGGGACAGCTTTTCGGATGAGCAGAAGCCTCTTAGTTTGGAGTACATGGCTCCCTGGATTCCTAGCCTGCGGACGTCACTCTTAGCGAGTGAAAGTGAGAGTGATAAGGGGAGGGAGAAGATTGCGGCGCTGTTCCGGAAGCTGATTGATATTACGCTTAATGATCCGACGCTGATGAATACACTGGGGCATTCGGTGTGGCCGGTTATCCAAAGGGATGAGGTGCTGCTGGACATTTTGCTTGATGAGATCATCAAGACGGCGCTGAGCATTGGGTTCATGGATGAGCAGACGGAGGTGTTGGCTTCGGTGGCGAGTCAGATTGGGACGATCACCCTCAGGGCGAGGTTCATCTCGCGGTTGAGGAAGGCGTTGAATCGGACTTCGCTCAGGCCGACGAGGTCGTTGCCGGATAATGCGGTTTGGAACGAGATTTGCGTCTTGCTTCAGTTTTGCAAGGCGTTGGCGTTTGACAGCGGGGTGCAGGCGCAGATGTACCTGGCCGAGATTTTTCACATTGTGACGATGCTGGCCAATACTGGCATGTCGGATGTGAGGGTGACGGTGCATCAACTGTTGACCAACACGCTGCATTCGGCGTGCACGCACTTTGAGCTGGACGAGGCGAGGCAGGGGAAGATGAGGGCAACGTTGGAGATGTTGTCGGACAGCAAGAGCGAGATCTTTGTGAATTCGGTCATGTCGTTGAGGGATGGGGCGTCGATCTCGACTAATCAGGAGGCGGGGAGCACGCTGGGCGCGACGGAGAGCCTGGCGGCGATATTGTTTGAGACTTGCTCGGTTGCGGCGCCGTCGGTGGATTTGGCGAACGCGTGGAGATCGAGGTGGATGAGTTTGGTTGCTAGCACGGCTTTTCAGAACAATCCGGCTATTCAGCCACGCGCTTTTACCGTCATGGGCTGTCTCGCGAGGGAAGAGGTTGATGATGATTTGCTTTATCAAGTCCTCGTCGCGCTGAGGAACAGCGTGGGCAGGTTTGGTGATGACACGAGCAGCGACATGCTCGTTGCCATTGTCACCTCCCTCTCCAAAATGATGGCCAAGCTCCCCTCTGCGTCACGATATGGTCTGCAGCTCTTCTGGCTGGCCATGTCCCTCTTGCGACTCGTCCCACCAAACCTGTTCAATTGCACTGCCATGTTCCTCGAGTCGGTCCTCACCAACATCAGCACTTCGGGTGACATGCGAGGAGAGAAGATGGTGCCCTATCTTCTCCAGGGTAGGGTCCAACTGGAAGAAGCGGCCCTCCACCTCGACGAGGCGTACGGCATTCACTTCAACGCGGAAAACTTTCACTTTGCAGCCTGTGCCTGTCTTGTTCGGGGCCTCACAGACGCATTCACGAGGACAACAGCATTGAGAGTGCTGTCCACCTTTCTAGAAATGACAACCTGGAACGACCCGGCCCCACCACGAGGTAATCCTTTGTCCTCGTCCTTTTCAACCGACCGATCCATCCGCGACCTGGCCGGGTCCCCTTACATGGCCCTCATGCTCGCCCGAACGGTATCGATTGATGAATTACGAGAAAATCTCTGGTCGGTAGGCATCAACCCATCTGGTTTGTCGGATTTGGTATCACTCCGCTCAGCTCAGGACCTTGTCCTCCTCAAGGATAAAGATTTGCTTCTCAACACGGCCATCGAGCTGGTCGATTTTCAGTATCTGGACGATGCGGTGCAGTACCGGAGTCTGCAGTGGCTGAACGAGGTTACGAGGGAGAGGCCGGGGGTGATGGGGCATTTGTTTGGGCATGTGGGGTGGTTGCTGGATGATATTTTTAAGCACTGCCAGAGTTCGACGACGTTGGAGGCCGCGCATGTGCTGCTGCAGACGGGGTTGAGGTTTAGCACGCAGGAGCAGAGGCCGGATTTGGGGGAGACGTTGGAGGGGATGGGGTTTGGGGGGTTGTGGAGGAGCTGCGGGAGTAGTTTTGGGGGTGGGGGAGGGGTTGGATTTGGAGGGGGGGGGATGGGAGGGGGATGATGGGGGGGGGAGAGAAGGTGTTTTGGGTTGACGGAGAGGTTGATTGAGGTGAGTTTTTGCCGCTGATTTGTCTGAGAGGAGAGTGAAGCTAACAAAGGGGTAGTTGATCATTATCTAATGGGCCGGCTCATGATTGGGGGGGGAGGGGGGGCAATATTGGTGCGGGTAGTTGTTGCGGTTAGGGGAGGGTTTGGGTTGAGGGGTGTTGCATTTAATGAGGTTTCGTGGAGATGCATACAGTTGTTTGTGTGTGCTTTTTTTGTCAAATCTTTTGAAGAGGCTTGGTTTGGATCTGTCTGTGTTGGTGTTGGTGTAAGGGGAGTGGTTGCACAGTGTGTTGTTGTTGTTGTTGTTGTTGTTGTTGTTGTTGCTGCTGTTGTTCCTGTTGTTGTTGTTATTGTTGTTCATTGGCGATTTTTGGGAAAGCATATGGTGATTATTTCTTTTTTTTTCTGTACATGCATTGTTTTTGGACGAGGGGGATAAGGGGGTTGGTTGGTTGGTTGATTGAAATGAGCGATATGAGAGATATGGAAGAAGAGGGGGTGGAAAAGGAGGGTTTAAACGAGATACCTTGCCTATAATGAGAATAAAATGTTGAAGGGTCCAAGTGTGGTATCATGTTTCCAACTAACTACGGGGGAAGTTGCTGCTTTGGAAACATCATTGGCGTGAATCGGTTAGCTTTGCTATGGATAGGTATCATGCCCCCATTACCGAGCTGTTTGTTTTGTTTACATCCACATCTGTTCCCCTTGTCTTTGGGGCCCAGTTGTTTCATCCGTATAGAACAAACCTCGGGGTTTATTACCGGTATGATCACCGGAAAGAAACATCCCTACAAACATTACCAGCTAGTTTACTTCACTGCCCTTTTCTCGCGAGAGTATCATCAACACCCCGCTACCGACCTACCAAACGTGTGATCACCTCTCGTTTTACTCTCATTTTCGTTTCCAACTCGGCCTCTCCCCTCCGACCCATCGACCTGGGGGTGGGCGTGTCCGCAAAAGGTGTCAACCAATATGATCAGCCGTATTTTGAGGTCAGCAGAAATCCGACCCACCCAACCCGGGGAGCCGACGGGTCGGGTCCGCCTGCGGCACCGATGGGTAAGGGTTTGTTGTTTTTGGGTCAGACGGTCTGTCAACTCAGATACCTACCTATTGAGTCCGGCGGTGGTAAGAAATTGGCTGCGAGAAAAAAGAGAAAAAGAAAAATAAGCGTGCTGCGCCCCTGGGTGTCTGAGGTGATGATTGACGATCTAGATATGCAATGGGATTGTTGTACGGGCATACGGCACACCCGTGTGGCATGTTGGGTAGCTAGGTGGGTTGCTTGCAGCGGCGCAGCTGGGGGGAGGTAGTGTATACTTTTGGTTCTGGCAGGTACAACGTAGTATTTTCAAGCCAGGCTGCTGCCATGTTACACGAGTTTGGGATGTCAACAACCCCCCCCGCCCTTGAAAATTCTGCTGTTGAGATGCGGTGCTTGGATGGCATGGCATGGCAGGTTACGAATACGTTGGATAAGCAGGAAGGGACTGTCGTCAAAAGTGGATGCGATCTTTCAAGTCGGGACGGTCGGTCTACTGATCCGGCATGGTCTACGCGAGTGCGCCCGGATGAAAATACACTAGATCCCGGAACACGACTAGCCCTCAATACAGGATACGGGACACCAAGAAAGTCCAGATTCCAAAATGTCTGAATTTGTCGGTCCTATTATTTCGTATAGCCGGGAAAAAAAAGCGCGGCCAGACGCGGCCGGAGATGCGGAGGTTTTCGGGTTCAAGGAATCAACAGGCCTATTTTCGTATCTCTGGGGAGGTGTTGTTGCTGAGTGTGCTCGACCAAACATGATTCCAAAGTGCAAAATCCCACGCTATGTGATCCGGAGGCTCAAAATCATTCCATTGCCCACACAGGAATAAGTAATTACCAATCACACAAACAACCATGCTTGTGTCGTCGTCGATACCGGGTTTCTGGCGACCATCCCCCCGGAGCAAAGGCCGAGCACCGAACAAGAGAAAATGAAAAAAACCGTCCAACCAAACCACTTCGGCGTCTCCCGAAGGTCAAAACCCGCATTCCATGTCCCATTACGGAAAGGTGCAGGCACAGACACCCTTTTTTAGCAAGCGCCGTCATGTCTTGCATTAGCTCCCCCCAACTCCCATGTGGTGCAACCCTCCCACTTGCTATCTGGAAAATCTAGAAGCCACCCACCCTTGCCACAAGATAATCGAGACACCAAAGTAGGTTAACAAGTCTTGAAGGATAGTCCATATGCCTTTAAAGATAGTCCATAGGTCTTTAAAGATAGTTAATAGCCCTTGAAAGATAGTTTAAAGGCCTTTGAAGATAGTTAAGAGGCCTTGAAAGATCGTTCAAAGGCCTATTAACTTGCTTTTGAGGTATAGTTCATAGTATAATATGGGTTTAACGTACTTTAGTGTCTCAACTATTTTGTGGCAAGGGTGCCTTACAATGTCGCAGTGAAAAGAAAAGGAGCGAAAATTCTTTCCACTGCCCCCCCCCCCCTTTTTTTTTCTTCCGCATCGGTAATGCAGGTGGTGATCGAGAGGAAGACAAAAATCTCCGCGGGATATCAATTCGGTCGGTCTGTACATTTGGCCAAGTGTGTGGCTTGTATATTCTTCCCTCCGAAGCATCTAGCCCGTATCTCCGAGAAAAGAGCGAACCAGCGAGAGCAGCAAAAATGTACTTGTACCTGTCTGTGTGTCTAAAAAAAAAGAGTCAAGGCGCAAAAAAGAGGATGCAGGAAGCAGCTGGCCAGATCCGAAGATATTTGTCAGAGGTTTGTCCAAACGTCATCCTGACAGAACTGACCAGGCTGTTCTCGAGACATTTTGATAGCTTTCATGTATTGTAAGTGAGGCGGCTGGTGTCCTGTGCTAGTAGTGCATTAGAACTCGTATCAATATAACAACGGCGCAATTCGTCGTGCAGGACAGCTAGCTGGTCCCAAGCTGACGGTTCAGTCCAGCGGCACACGTTCCGCTACCGGGGCCGGCACGGCAGATGGGTAGACGGGGCTCCTGGTTGGTTTGTGGGGGTTCGATAGAGGCGAAACGCACTGGTTGACATATCTTGACTACCTGGCCGAACCGACTCGGAGAGGCAAATTCTCACAGACATAAAAAGTGCGCACAGCTCTCGCTCGACTCGCCTACCACACTTCCTCCCTCCTCCTCCTGAGAGTATGCGCCGGGCATGGTGTGGGCGAGAGGTGAGAATGTGTGTCGCGTGTGCTTGCTGGGATCGAAAGAGGTCCAAGGATCTGGGAACGAGTGGGGAACGTGTCCGGGGCGGCCGACAAGAAAAAAGACTGAGATCTGCATCTGGTGGTGGGGCCCCTCGGCTTGGCATCAAACGTTTGGAGGGCGGCCTCTGTCGCTGATTGGCCAGACCCGCTCAACGGAGAGACTTGGCTTCACGGGCCACAGACGAAGAGAGGTGTTGCGTTGGTCCAGTCCAGGAAATCGAAAGATGTCGCTCTTGATTGGCGTGAGGTCTGTAACGATCTAGGCTGGGATCTGGCAATCTGACATGCGCAAAAGTGTGTGTTCGAGCCCTCGAGAAGCCAGGGGTTCACGGGGTTCCAGAACGCCAGCAACAAAGGAACCAGAGCAATCCACAGCTGAACTTTCTGATCCTCCACGCTTTCCGCATGTGGACTCTTTGATCAAATTCAACCTGCTGTCCCACACACGTGGGGTCTGACACAAGCCCAAAGCTGCTGTTGTGCTGTTTATGGTCCACGTCGCGCGCTCGACAACACAGCATGGTCCCAGGGGGGTACTTTGGTAGAATGAGGTGAATTAAGGCCCGTTGGGCTCTCGTGTACCCGTACTCGATGCCATAGTCGGATAAGCCATGCTGGACAAGAACAGCTGGGCAGGACTCGTACTACCCTCTCCCCTCCTTCCCCTCTTCTTCTTTTTCTTGTCAATCAGTTACGTGCCACATGACGAGGTTTTGGAAGAGAGGGGGAAAAAAAGGCTATGCCCTACGTTGCGCGCACCTGACTTGACCGAAAACCGGAGAGCTTCCGAGTCGTCCTTGTCCACGATTGCACACCTGTGCAAAAAGGTGGTCTTTCAAGAAGAGGGCTGTATACGCAACCTTCTTGTCCTGCCTTGACTTTTGACTACGTAGACCCTTCCCCGTCGGCTGTGCAATGGTGAGGCTTGATACTGATTCATCGTTCTTGGCAAAGAGGTGCTAGCTCCGAAAAACCCTAGGTCTGAGAGCGGCTCGGCGTCGATCGCTCTCGAGCTCCGCTATTATCCCCGCAGTTTGAGCGAGGCGCCTGGGGTCAAGTTCAGGAACCCTCGGCATCTCTTTTCTTTGACAGTCGATGTGATGGCTTGGAGAGCGATGGAAGAAAAAATATTCCATCGGGCGCAGCAAATGCAGGTCGAAGAGACTTTTTCCGGATCGGCTAATCGGATAGAGGCAATCCCAGCATTCGTTTCTTTGATCAAGGAGAGAACATGGGTCATGGGTTTGTCAAGGTAGATGGTGGGGTGGATCGGGGAACCGCACCCCCCACCCGAAGCAACGTCCCCAGCGGTTGTGATCCAGTTGCTAAACTCCGACGCCGCAATCCAGACATCTGGCAGGCTTTCAAGTCATCGAGTAAGCAGCCTTGAGCGACTTCGGATTAGACTCTCCCGTGAAAGGATGAGAGAAACAAGTGTCCTCGTATGGTCCGGAAACCGGGAACCCAGTGAAGAGTCTGGGTTGTGTTCACATGCATCTGACTCATTACCCGAAATGGAAGCCACGATATACACAGTCCTCCCGTCTGCAACGCTCTCGCTGTTCCTGTTTCGCAGTCACCTATAGGTAGTCATGTGATGCATCCCAAGCGAACCACGAACACATGACATGTAAGTGCTTAGGTGGTGCTTATGCAACTTTATGTAGAATAGAGTAAAAGTTCTGCTCATATCCGCAGACACGTGCCGAGAGATTGGTCGGGACAAGAATACTGTAAACAGCAAGTGTAGCAGATCTCAAAGCCACTTAAACGGCCTCCCGGTATATTTGATGGGTATCCGTAGGTAGACGAAGCTTTGCGTTACAGTACAAGCCACACTGCAACCGCGTGTTTAGTGAACGCCACAGGAGACGTCTCCGCGGGCCAACGAGAAGCCGCGCAAAGCAAGACATCAACGTTGATCATTGCGACCCCAACGGTCGGTCGGAGCTGGGGACCAGCATCGTGGACCTGTGGCTTCGCAATTGTAACCAGACTGTCGGTTGCAGCCCTGATTACAGGGACATTGTTCAGCCAACAAGTGCCGAAAAATCAAGGAACAAGCAAATGTAAGACAAGTCACAGTTGGGACCCTGAATTGTAAACCACTAGATCTTTGACAGATCTTTGCCTCATTTTGGGAACGATCTCCGGTGGGGTTGGAGCGAGGTGTGGCTAGTGACGCGCAATGTTCCCCCAAACGTCCCTCACGAGCAACCACTTTCCCGTGTCCGTATGCGCTGAATGCAATGCAATATCGAGAATGAATCGTTGTGATTTTGACTAGGCGGCATGTTCTGAGTGGTGGACCCTCCGAGAAGGAACATGGAAAAAATCAACTAGGCCGCTGGAAAGCGGTCACAGGTGCAAAGCGAGCGGCAGCCCGAGGGTTCCAGCTGTCAACTGCTTGGTGTCGGCAACATGCCCGGTGCCTGAAGTTGGAAGGCCTCTATGGAATCCACGGGGTGGAATTTGCATTGGTAATTGGGCGCTTCCAGGTGCTGGGAAGGATTTTAGAGTAAAGTCCATCTGGTAGAAACGGCGATCGCCTACTGTATAGCCATTTGATACTGATCTAAAGGGTTGAAGGAGGCTGTGTGCATTGTTGGGGTGCTATCCCCAGCTATTGGTGGACACTCCGGTTTTTGGGGCAGTGGGTTGGACCCACTAGTCTGTCTACAGAATAACAGTGGGTTTTTCGTGTTCTCCAAGCAATATTCTGCCAATGACTCGGGCCCTACGGCCTGTTTGGCACAAATCCTGCTGCCAAATCCCACAATCGAGACTACAACACCGGCCCACAGCAATTCAGCTTGGATTGCACTCTTGCACAGGGCTCGCAGGAGACTCTCCTATCCGATGCACAAGTCGACAGACTTGGGATAGACGGACGCCAATGGGTTCCAGATTGGCTTGGGACGACAGCCAGCGAGCGATTGATTGAAGCTGCCGTCTCTTCCGTCGTAGCATCCCTCCCATCATCTAGATGGATGGTGACCACAAGACGCAAAACTGGAATTTCACTGGAAACCTCGGCATGCGGAATCTCTTCGGAGCACGGTCCCCGGTACACACTGGGCTCTTGTCGAACGGACGGGCAGCGACACTTCATCTGATGTTCCGGGACTGGTCATGACAGATGGCCCCCCGACTCCGACCGCTGCTGCCAGCAGTGCCAGCACAGAAACCACTTGGTCGCCCATATACCGGCAGCCAGAGAGACGACTCATGACTCAACACTTCCTGGACGCTTCTACGATGCTCGACATGTTATTAATAACCACGGGACTGATACGGTAACTAGTGAAAAGACAGTGTTCCAGCAAATGTCAAAGTGGTGCATCTCCCACCACCGTTCCGATCGTCGTCCACCTGCAACCTGAGCTACGACGTCTCTGACGCCAAGGAGACCCAGGCTCTGGCCTGACTTCCACTACAGGCAGGGTACCCAGGTACCTTGGTGCCCTGCAGCCGGCCACGAGCAGGTACCAGCTACCGCCAAGACCAGCACCAGCTGGGCCTGCAGGTCCCCTGCCCCTGCACCCAGTTCTCTTTCTCGGTCTTTCCACTGCACAGTGACTCCCGCGCTGAACCAGCCGGACCCTTCCCTCCAAGGTACGTCATATGGAGACTTCCACATTCCATGGTCACCCCACTCCCCATTAGTCACGACATACCCCCCCCCCCCTTCCCCCATGGTGTGTCCTTTCCTGTATATTTAAGATACCGTCCGGGCTTCCGCCTTCTTCTGATCTATTTTGCCACACATATCAAATACCATATACCACAGCTCTAACCTATACAACATCATGTTGCAGACCCCAAACCGAACAATAACCTTTCCTCATCAACAACAACTCAACACATACACACAACACCTACAACCCGGCCCATACGACCGCATGCGACACACAGCGACACCATTCCACACCGACGTGAACAATAGCGCACACGACATTGACCTCGACTCGGAACTCAACTACCAGAGCTTGTCGTCATCGCCAGTCTCGACACAGTCGCTGCTCTCGCAGTACTCGGGTGTGGGTTCTTCGCCTTTGTCGACCTTTGATAGCATTCCGACACCGACGCTGGGAGGACTGAGAGGAGATTTCGAGGGCTCTTTGTTCGAATACTCGCCACAAAGCAACCAGGCCACCCTCGCAGAGTCATCTGCCTCGCTTTTCCCAAACCTCGACCTGATGCAAACGGATACGTGGATGCCAAACGGCCTCACCCCAAGGTCGGTCGGTCGATTCTCACATCACAGAGAGTCTTCGCTGTCTTCTCTGGGCTCCAATGGTCCAGCTTCTCCATATTCGCACAACACCACCAATCCTCAGATCGCGGTGACGGATTCTCTGGGTGAATACCACGGCTTGCCATCACAGGAAGACTTCAACTACCAACTTGCACCAACAAAGCCGTTTCCCGGTGTGACACACGACAACTTCTACGCCAACCTCGGGACATATGCCTCGGCCGGTCCAACGGCTATCAACTACCCACAAGTAGCTACGGCTCCGAAGCGGAGGGACGACCGAGGGTTGCTTCAGCCTTCTGAGAACCCGATTGGGTCTAACCGGTCACAGCCCGTATCGGTGGCGAGCTCTATTAATTCTGACTCACCCGCCACCCCAGCAGGTGACCTCGAGGAAGACAGGAGGAACAAGAATGGTGAGAATGAACCAAACCTTTTCGATTACCTCTCAAACGATCCAAGCTCACCATTCCTCGATGAAGCAGTCATGCACACCGTTCCCAAACTCGACCGCACTCTGACGGATGTTTATGCCGATGAACTCTACAACCCAGACTTCACCCTCACAAACACATCAGCATCTCAGCTCCCAGTATCACCAACAAACGACTTGTTTGTACAGCGGATCCAGGCTGCCAACAACCAGCACTTGACAGCAACAGTCAACTCACCGGCCTCAGCGACACCACGGGATCGATCACCATTCCGCCACGGCTCACCGCACGCGCCCTTGCCAGTGCATGATTTCTCATCCATGGGAGCTTCGCAAGCTCGCTTCGGGTCGGCTCAGCAGATGCGTGAGCAGAGCAAGGCGCTTCAGGACGCCCGTGTTATGCAGCAACAACTGTCTCGCGCTGCGAGTGCCACCACACCACCAACTACCATCTCACCCAAGGACGCCATGCTCGAGTTCCACGAGTCGGATGGAGACAACAGCTTCCCACTGTTCCCACCACAGTCGAGCACCTTCAACGTGGATGCCATCACCAAGGCCACCAGTGCCCCCAGCCAGCCGGCGTTCAACGGGCTTTCTTTGGATACTACGGCCATGTTCAACAACTACCTGGCCTCTGGCCTTCCCAACAACATTCAGGTGCCGCAGCAATACCCATTCATCGCACGCCCACAGCCACGACAAGAGAGCGCTGTGCCATCGCTGAGCAATGCCTCGCTCAACACATCAAGAGTCAGCTCTGTCGATACCGGTCTGGACTCTGTCAACAGCCCACCAAAGCGACCTGCGGATGTCTCTGCTGACGGAGGCACGTACACCTGCACATACCATGGCTGCACTATGCGCTTCGAAACCCCAGCGCTTCTGCAAAAGCACAAGAGGGAGGGACATCGCCAGGCACATGGCCTCAACGGTAGCAGGCAGCCAGGGGGCATGACGTCCAGTCTCATGTCGCAGGCTGGGCCTCACCGCTGCGATCGTATCAACCCCAGCACTGGAAAGCCCTGCAACACTGTCTTCTCGAGACCCTACGACCTTACCAGGCACGAAGACACGATTCACAACGCACGCAAGCAAAAGGTTCGCTGCAACCTGTGCACTGATGAGAAGACGTTTAGCCGCGCTGATGCCCTTACTCGACATTACCGCGTGTGCCACCCCGATGTTGAGTTTCCCGGCAAGCAACGTCGTCGGGCTCACGCCAGCGGGTGAATGTCAACCGTCGCTGCAACACCACAGCGCTGCGACACGGCCCGACAGCTTGGCGAGATCTGAATCATGCTGCCTTCGACGACCACACAACAAAACATCAATCAGCATCATCCATCGATTTTGGTACCAGCCTCGCGCTGCCGATCTGACTGGCATGGTGTGGAATGACACAATTCACAAGAGAGCGATGCGCCAACCGACAGGCTTGGATCGGCCCACGGAGCATCCAAGGCTGTTGCATCGTTCGGGCGTGTGTGGTGGTGTCGATTGCATCGCAAATGACGTCGACTGACACGAGGGGTCCCTTGTGCATCATCAAGCGCCAATTGTCGGTTGTCATTGGTTGGGAGGCCCTCAGTGTGCGACCCCGCAAGAATTCAGGGTCTAAACCACGCCGCTCCATGGCGTCGTCCCTGCAGGGTCTAACAGGGAACCCCGGCTATTTCTGGGCTGTCTTTGACGGATCAGCTGGACCCTGACTTTTTTTTTTGGCTGCCATCGGCGCCCAACTCGAGCCCTTTTCGCTTCGCCAGGTTCACCTGTCATATGACGTCATCCCCACCCTCGACACCACTCCGGAATGTCTCGATTTCGGGTTTGGGAGTTGGTTCCCCGTCATCGAATGGGATCAGCGACCGTTTTCCTTTTTTGGTGTTCAATCTTGGGTTTCTCGACCTTTTTCGGTTTCCTACCTCGAACTTGTATGATGTAGTGGTGGCTTTCTTTGCGGAGCAAAGCAACGCTTTTACCCGATTTCCCGCCATCTTCGATGACGATGTCGCTTTTTCAGTTCCCAACATGGAGAGCGGTTTTTTTTCTTCATTATTGTGTCCTAGAGCCCGGCAAGCGTGTGGGACTGCGACACTTGTACCAACAAAGTCTATGATGACAATGACGGCATTCCCACGGGCGCTTGATATAAAACGGTTTTGGGACTATGATCGCATGGGGGTTTTTTTTACGATTTTTTACGATGGAATTCTAGCGTGTATTATGAAATCATGGGTGGCATCAAGAAAGGGAAAGGGATATGATAGATCTGCTTTCAAAGCGCGGGCTAGCAAAGGAGTGCATGGCTAGCGATTTTGTTTTTGGATTTTCTCACAACGCATCCCGGCTATCAGTGCTGGGTTTTGTATCATTTCTCTTTATTTCTTTCTTGGTTACTAGAAATGGCGGGTGTCTTTTCTATAGACCCAAACATCCCCTCGATGGGGAGAGGTTTGGCGGGCGAGGTGTTGATTTCACTGGGTTTCAAATGGGTTCATCTTTTGGGGGATGGGGAAAAAGAGAATGATTACTACTGCTACAATGAAAAGGGTGTACAGTCGAATGTTGTACGATGGAGTGGGTGGGGGGAATGATTGGTATATTGATGGGAAAAAGTAGATAGCATGATTCTGAACAATAGTATTTAATACCCCTCAATGCAAGTACACGATACTTTGGCATTTTGGTGATCTGTTTGACAGCATTTAAAGGATTGCGTGTTGACGGGTAGGTTATGCTGGCCAGGCTGGCTTGTGGTTAGATGGAAAGTGGGGGAAATGGGGTGACATCAGGAGAGGTTTTTCCAAGCTCATGATGCCTGGGGAGCACGGGAGCTTTCCAAAGCGGGGTTGTGATGACGGCACCCTCCTCCCGATTTGGGCAGTTTCTCACACCCCCCTCGGGCGTCTCGTGGTAGGTCTATGACAAAAGTACTGATAAGGCACTCTAAAAAAGTGAGAAAAGATGGAAACGAACAAATGAGGTGGGTGGTGATCAAGGTTGGTTTTGGGTTAGCTTCGAGAACTGTTCGGGTATGAGTCCCGCCCTTGAACGGGCAAACAAGACCCTGACGTTTGGTGTGATGGGTATGCAAAGTTATTCATCCCCCTGGGCCACTGACGTCTGAGAGGGACCCTGAGGTTCCGAGATAAAGGAATGAGAGACGGGATAGCGTGCACTGACGTAAGGGGAGGGGTATTGTGAGAGTGGGAGGATATAGGGAGATTGTCGTGATCAGCGCCGGTTCTTAGGAACATTGCGAGAAGGTAAAAAGTGAAGGAGGGAATGGTCCGGGATTTCGGGGGGTCGGAAGGTGTGGGTTAGTGACGTTGTGGTATCTCCGAAGATCTCTCCATCTCTTGGGAGGATAACTATGATGATAGGTATAGGATAGGGAGTGACGCTGTAGAGTGGAATGAATGCACGACATATGAGGTATGGCGGGCGGGGTCGGTCCCTTTACCGGTTCTAGATGCTCCCCCAAAATCTGCCTAGCTTCAACAGATGTAACCTGGGATTGTATGTATCTGGTACTTTTGAACAACAATGATGATGATGCCCTCACTTACTAACAGACATCTCCACAATGGGTCTTGGGTGATGATGTCTGCATTCACGCGAATCCAAATTCAGTAGAATCGGAGGTTCATTCTCCCCAAACAACTTGCAACGAAATGCTCCAACCATTCATCACAACCCCCACCCATCTATGTTGCTGTGCAAACCCAACCCCCCTCCCGGCGCGCGATCCGTGATATCGGCCCAGGGCAGCAACGAATCGAGACCTCACCAACCCCACCTTACACTATCATCAGTAATAAACCATCCCTCCCCAGCAATAACTGCAAAGCCTCGCATCCCGAACCCGAGAAATCCTCATGTTACATTTCCTTTGTTGACAAATTAACCCAAAATCATTCCCAATAAATTCCGCGGTTATCCGTCCCCTTCCACACCTCAATAATAACAAGGCTTAGGCCACCGCGCCAAGACATGTCAATTCATCGTTTTGAACAAACCCCCATAGTCACATGAGCCAATCTCAACCCGCATTAGAATATTGAAACAGATGCAGATGCAGATTGCAGCTGTTGACCAGTTGTCAAGTCAGGCCATGATGGCCTGCCCTTTCACAAAAGCCGGTGTCAAGCCCGAGAGGGTTATGTGGGGAAGAAATATGGAGTGGTGAGGTTACATTCTCTAACATCAACAAACAGACCACCATCTTTAACTTGTCCAGCTTGTCCAACAATCCAACCTAATTATGGGACGTCCAAGTTTGGGTCAACCACCACACCGGGCCTGGAACCAACAACACTGCCCCAACATCACCAGTAATTCCTATGCGAGTTGAGGAAGCGAGCCATCACCTGACACACATCACCTGCTGCCTGCCCCATTAAAGAAAACTCTCGTAAGTTGTAGCTAACTTTTCTGTCTTTCTGACACATAACCAAAAACACAACACGCGGCCCGTTACTCGCTTTTTTCTTACTCGATTTTTGACACACAGCCCAGCCCAGACCCCAACAAGAATAGAAACCCAGCCCGGCCATAGACACACTCGTCGAGTTGATTAACAGAGCCTCTATTCTTCCTCGTCCATGTATGACTCACTCCGAGTCCCCCATCACAGCAGCCCTAGCATCGGCGTACAAGGGGGTGACTCCTGTCCAGAGTTGGAACTAGTGTGCATATTAGCAATTGTGATGGTGTCAGAAGCAAAATAAAAACATACCTGATACCAACCCTGAGCAGCCAGCACCTCCAGCCCGGGAATCGTCTTCCACCCCGCATCCTCCGCCAGCTGCATCAGTGGGGTGTGGCGAGGCGTGTAAGCCATTTCCAGCAGCACCCGCGGCTCCTTCTCCGACTTGGCAGGGTGCCTCAGCGAAGCAACCAGCACCTCGCGCATGCTCTGGTCAATGGGCTTGTCGGCGGGGATGCTACTAATAACCACCGTCGGGAGGGCATCCGTCGCCGCTTTGACCTCCTCAGGCGTGGACAAGGTCTGGATGTTGTAGTCCTCAGGGAAGGAGTCGGCAATCGCCTTGACGCGATCCGGGCTGCGGGCGACAATGTGGATGGGCGAGTATCCAAGGTCGTGGAGGGCGTAGACGGCGGCGCGAGTAGTGCCGCCTGATCCGACCACCATGCCGGCGCCCGGGTTGGTCTTGGTGCGAGGGGCAATACCGGCTTGCCGGAGAGAAAAGACCATGCCCATCCAGTCGGTGTTATCTCCGCGGAGAATGGTCTTGTCACTGCCCTCTGGGGAGATGGGGATGACGGTGTTCACGGCTCCTATGGCGGTTGCGGCGTCTGATACCTCGTCCAGTAAAGGAATGATGTCGAGCTTGAGCGGGATGGTGACAGAGGCACCGCCAAAGTCGGCAGACCGGATGATGTCTTTGACATCAGCAGCGACGTCTGTCTCGAACAGTGAGTACTGATGAGGAAGGCCGGTCTGGGCAAACAGTCCATTGTGCAGCGCAGGAGAGCGCGAGGATGAGATGGGCTTTCCAAACAGATAGAAAGACTTTGGCTCAAGCTCGCCAACGAGAGACAATGCTTGCCTGATCTCCGCTGCCGAGAGCTGTCCAGGTGCCGCTTTAGATGGCAGAGCTGGGTGAGAGACCGGGGTCAAGAATCCGTTGAGCACCCTACTAAGCTTGCCCGCGGTGCCCATGTTCAAAGCGATGATGGGCTTCTTGTGCGCCTCCAGCATCTTCATCTTGAAGTTTGTCAGGTCGAAGTTGTCAGAAACCTCGCGGGCCATACCCACAAGCTTGATGACATCTCCGTACTGCAGAGCCTTGTTGTAGAAAGGAATCCACCCGCCATTCTTCCAAGACAGCTTGTTCTCGGGGTCGTGGTGAGACGCGATGATGTGGGTGAAACCCTTTGTCTCGGTCACAGTCTGGAGGACATCCTCTGGCATGGTCATCTCCAAGTCGAGATACTCAACTCCTGTCCGAAGACCGATCTGGTAGAGCTCAAGCGCACGCTTATAGTCATCATCGGGGAACTTACCCCCTTGGCTGATTGTACGGACTGTGTAGACGATAGGAATCTTTGCAGCAGACCGAAGAAGCGCGACTTGAGTTGCCACAAACTCTGGATTCAAGCTCTCCAGCAAGTCCACACGCAGCTCCACAGCATCGGACCCGACAACCACCTTAGGGATGATGTCGAGGGCCTTTGCCACATTAGGGACGGTCAGAGAGACAAAAAAGCTGTGCTTCTTGGCCAAGACATCCTCAAAGTGAGTAGAGCTGCCGCTGATGACTGACAAGAAGCGGCTAAAGTCTTCGGGCGCCTCTTCAGAGCCATTATGATGCGGGCTGTGGTACTGGAAGTTGCTGACCTCCTCGAACCATGGCTTGCGACGGTAGTAGACTTCACGGATGTTTTCCGAGTAGGCAGGGCGAGTCTTATCTCTCATCAAGTACTCCACAACCTGGTCAGTGTCCCGGTGAACCAGGAGAACAGAGCCGCCATTCTTTTGGTAGGAAATGAGCAGCTTGCGTGCCGCCTCTGTCTCAACGAGACCACCGCCACAAGAGAAGACGTGGCCCTTGGAGTTGTTCTTGATCACATCTTCAAGGAGCTCCAGCTCAGCCTTTCTGAACCCTTCCCATCCTCGCTCGCTGCGAATGATTTCTGGGATCGTAGCCTTTTCTCTCTTTTCGAGCTCCACGTCAAGATCGATCAATGGCCTCTTCAAGATATCCGACATCCAGCGGCCGGCAGTAGACTTGCCAGCACCACGCATCCCAACGATAAAGATGGACCGGTCAGTGCTGGGACGAGAAGACTTGGCAGTGCACTTTTTCGTAGGGTCTTCTTCGCCCTCGAGATGGACGTTGAACTTTTGAGACAGTATGTCCCACCAACCTGGCCAGGTCTTGGCAGTGCACTCACGCTCCAAGATGAGAACCTTGTGGGGAGCCAGGATGGAGAGAACACTGAAGCTCATGGCAACGCGATGGTCGTCATAGCAGTAGATGGGCTCGGGGTTCGCCAGCTCCTTGTAAGGCTTGCCGGTGACCTCAATACCATCCTCGAGCTCGGAGCAGTGCACGCCGAACTTTGCCAGCTCGTCCTTCATGGCCTTGATGCGGTTGCACTCCTTCACTCTTTGGTTGGCAATGCCAGTAATCTGTGTGGTTCCTGAAGCAACAGCAGCAAGGACAGAGGCTGTCAGGAAGGCATCTGTCATAGGTTCCATATCTACGTGAGGAATGGCCTTGAGGGCTCCCACAGGGGGACCGGTGACAGTGGTGGAGGTGTCGGTCTGCTCGACCGTGCAGCCCATGGGGCGGAGGACGTCGACGGCAAAGCGAGCATCTCCCTGGAGCGATGTGCGGCCAATGTTGGGGATGGTGCAGGTCGTGCCAGTAATGGCAGCCACAGCCAAGGGGTACGTGGCCGAGCTAGCGTCGCTTTCCACGACGTACTCTTCGGGGTTCTTGTAAGAACCCTGGGGGATATGGTAGGTGTTGGGGTCCTCAGCATCGCGCTCGACCTTGACACCAAAGGAAGCCATCATGGCAATGGTCATGTCGATGTAGAACTGAGAGATGGGCTTGCCTCCAACCAGCTTGAGCACCACTGGCTGACGGGCGTAGGGAGCCGCCATCAGGATTGAAGAGACATACTGCGACGAGATGGTGGCAGCCAGCTCAATCACACCACCAGCGAAACCGCTAACAGCGTCCACCTGAACTGGCAAGCTATTTTCCTTCTCCAGGTACTTGACAGCCACACCGTTGGACCGAAGGGCATCGACAAGCGGGCCAATTGGTCTGACCTTCATTCTAGCATTGCCAGTGAGGACAGTGGAGGTGGTGGTGTCGGTGGGCGAGCAGAGGGCCACAACAGATGTGAGGAAGCGAGAGGCGGTGCCCGCATTGCCGAGATACAAAGGCTCGTTGCTGGCCAGCAGCTTTCCTCCTCTGCCCTTGACGACAAGGACCTCACCTGCCTCTTCCCACGTGTAAGTGGCACCTTGGAGCTGAGCAATGGCAGTCAACATGTAGTGCGTGTCATCGGAGTGGAGCAGACCCTTGATACGAGTTGTTCCCTCGCCCATAGCCGCGAGCACAAGAGCGCGGTTGGAGATACTCTTGGATCCTGGGGGAGTGACACTAACATTGAGACCCTTTGGCACGCCGGGAGTCACCCGGACGGATGGAGAGAGGACGATGCGAATAGCCCGATCCTCCACCACGGTAGCCTTGGGCTCGTACGTCTTGCCGATGGCCGACAGGAGCACGACCTTCTTTTTGCGGCCGTCGTTCTTCTTGTCGACACCCATCTTTTGCAGGAGAACATCGACAGGGCACTCCTTTCCAGCTGTCAGCTTGACGATGCGCTTGTCGTGAAGAGAGGTGGGCAACTCGTAGCTGGCGATGCACTTTGTCAAACGAGCGACAGCACCGGGAGGAAGGACTCCAAGGAAACGGGCGAGCTCGGCCTCCCTGACCATTCCGATGGCGACGCACTCGCCATGCAACACCTGGGGGGTCAGGATAGCTTCATAGGCATGACCAATGGAGTGGCCAAAGTTGAGCAGGTTGCGCAACCCACCCTCTCTTTCATCAGCCGACACAACCTCGGCCTTGACACCGGCTGAGCCCAGAACAATGCGCTTCAAGATGTCACGAATAGGAGCCAAGCGAGCACCAGTCCCCGTGGGCTTGGAACGAATAGCTTCGAGAATGGCAGGGGCATTGTCTTCGAGGGCGGTGAACTCGGTCTCGTTCCAGATGGCAGCAGTCTTGATGACCTCAGCCATGCCATTGATGAACTCACGCACGGGGAGAGTCTCGAGGAAGGCAAGATCAATGTAGATGCGGCGTGGTTGCCAGAAGGCACCAACCAAGTTCTTCCCCATGGGGGTGTCAATGGCCGTCTTGCCGCCGATGGACGAGTCGACCATGGCGAGCAGTGTCGTAGGGACCTGCACGAAGCGTACACCACGCATGAAGGTGGCTGCCACGTATCCGATCATATCTCCAATAACGCCACCACCAAGTGCAATGATAACGGTGTCACGGGTACATTGGTGGGAGAGCATCCAGTCCTCGATCTCGGCCTTGGTCTCGCGGCCCTTGGAGTACTCGCCGGGAGGGATGGTGTAGGTGAGGAGGCGGGCATCTTGACCAGCAGCCTTCTCAAATACCTCTTGGAAGGCAGGGACGTAGGTGTCGTGGAGGTTTGTGTCGGTGATGAGGACGTAGGTGGATGAGGGGATGTTTTGGAGGAGGTCGTGAGTCACAAAGTCGAGCCAGATGCCATGGTCGACGATGATGTCGTCTTTGCCCAAAATCGAGATCCGCGTGGGACCCGACCCGGTAGAACTTGTCATTGTGCTCGATGGGTTGTTGGGGGCTGAATTGCGCCCGGCATGCGCGTGTAGTTGTGAAAGGACCGGCACAGCTTGGGGGAAAAGTTGACTCTCGCAAACAGGTGGGCAGATCAGTTATGGTGGTGCTGTCCAGAGCCCAGCGGGAGCCAGGGGGAGCTTCCCAGCTGGTAGCGGGGAAAAAAACTTAAGCGGATCAACCCCTCCGATGACAGGACAGGGTAGCACCAAGTGGGCAGCCTCAACATTCGGATCGCGTTCCGATGATTCGGTTTCTCTTCAATATCAAAATCCGTGTATATGTGTACAAAGAGCACAGGAATCACGGTCAATGAAGCAACCCCCACGACGACGGGACAGCATCCGAGCCTCGGGACTGTCTTTACTTCCTTTTCTTCAAGACGTTGAGACACATTGACCAGTGAGCATGCCTCGAGGGGAATAAATAACCCGGAGAGCTATGGTGTCTCTTCCTTTCTTCTTGACAGGCTCAACAGTTTTGACTGAAACTATCCATACATAAACGAAGCTCATGTTTGTGATTCCATTGACAGCCCAGTCATTGGCCGTTGTCGGAGCTTGTCAAGGTGGGTCTTGTTGAATTGGCTGCTTGCGGAGTACCCTGGCTTTGAGATTGATGACATTGCCTGCCGGGATGTTGAGACCCCACCAGAAAGCTAATTAATGGCAGACACATCCTGGACAAAATAACAAAAAGACTGTGACATGAAATCAGAGCGTTGAAGGATAATAATTCAAAGGTCTGCAAGATACATTGAAGGCCGATATACGTATAATTTGAGGCCTATTCACCGCTATCTTTGAATGCCTCCTGACTGTCTTTCAGGGATAAGTCCTCGTTCCAAACCATGGCCGTCTCTGTTTTTTTGTCAACCATGTGAGATGGACAGATGTCAAACACCCTTGCGGATCTGTGGCTCATACGATGACTACTCACAAATACTTTATCTCAACTTAGGATCAACCCAACCTCAATATGAAGCCGAGGACGGAGAGTTATGAAGCCAAGTCACTCTTTCCCAATGTCTTCTTTGTCTGTTGCCTTCTTAGGGCTCTCCTTGGCAGTTGCACTTGGCAGGTACAGGCATAAGGCATAGGGCGTCGCGACGCCTTCCCAATCAAATTTATGCTCGGACTTACGCCCTTCTCAAGGCTCGCATGTATTCTTGTTGATTCTGTCGCTTCCTGTCCTCATGTCTGTCCTCATGCCATTTCGACATGCCCACCATGGCGGACCACAGTTTCAACCAGCATATAACAGGGTTCAGCCCGCCAGTCCTCCGAACAATGCCTCTCTCTATAGACATCACACATCACACTTTCGCAAGACAACCTAATCCCCACGACATCCATCTCGCAACATGGCCTCTCCGACCTCGGTCCTTTCCAAGACCTTGCAGAGCATCACCCGCAGCAAGATCCGCGAGTTGAAGTCCCGCCACAAGTCCTACGAAGCTCGCAAATCCGACTTGCTTGCCCAGGTCGACGCGGCCCCTGAGGAGCAAGATCGACTGAGCCTTCTCCTGGACGCTTTCCGGGAACTGTACCCAGGGGCTCATGGAGATGTTTCACTTCACAACGTTGAGCGTTGGATCGCTCAGTCCCGTTACGATGCGTCCATTCCCGTTTCCAAGCTGATGAGCTTTGGCCGGGAACTCCGAGAAAAGCTCGATCACCAGAGCAGAAGGTTGAACATGGCTCATCTGTACTCGCGGCTCTTGACAGGTAAGCATACTTCTCTGCTTTTACATCCTTTGTTTTGCGGCATCTGGTCTAACAAACAATCTAGAATGGATGGATCAACCGCCTGCAGTTTCATCCCCTGCTGCGGCTGATGACGGGCTTGATGATTCCTTTGAACTTGTTGAGCGCCAGCGCCAGCGGCTGTCTGAACTTGTTGACAAGTTTGAATCGGTCGTTTTTAAGCCTCTGGAGACGAGTGATGCTGAGATCCGCAAATTCCTCGACCGTCTGTTCCCTGATGAGAAGAGTCTGAAAGCCTTGGAAGAGCTTCGCAAAACTGTCGCCATCGAAACTACGTCCTTCATGTCCCAGGCTTCACCATTCAACCAGAAGTCTCTCACTACTTGCATCAACGGTCTCTTGACTGAGGATATTCTCAGCGATGAAAAGCAAGCCATCCTCCAGGACTTTCTGGGGAGTGATGTCGCCCTAGCCGAGATTGCCGACGTTTTGAACACGCGTTTCTCTGATATCAAACAATGGCAGTGGGACGCCGGGAAGGACGGTATCCGCGTCATCCCTCGAGCGGGTTTGAATGGCAAGTATCGAGTGTGGGCCGACGACGATATCCTGCAAATGATTTTCGTCCAGTACATAGGTGTGAGACTCTGCAACATCATCAAGCCAGCCCTGAAGATTTTCATGTGGGCCGTACGCCAGAGGGATCTCGACACCAACACAGTCCCAACCGCAGCTGAGAGCGAGAGGCGCAGATATTACCTCAGTGAGTATCCGACTTCGCATAACGTCGAGGACATGCGCATGGAGGACTACATGGAAACCTTCTTTCTGTCGCAGCTGCCAAGCACCGAATCCGACATGAACCGTTATGACGACGACAGTGACGGGAGCGATGATGGCAGTGTTCAAGATCGCAACACATCTACGCCAAAGAAATCCAACATCAAGCAGCAGCTTTTGCGACGTTTGACAACAGAGCTGCTTATTCATCGACTCCGCGGCGTGACTCTTGAAAACCGCCATGAGGCCAGCAACCCTGTTGCGCTGGTTCAGACAGACTTGCAATGGTATGGAACAGGTCTCTCTCACACCACCATCTATTCCCTGATGCGATATATTGGTTTTGGTCAGGACTGGATCAGCTTTTTCAAGAAATACCTCGAAGCCCCGCTCAACCTTGACATGGCTTCCGACAACCGGCCCCAACTTGGGCCGCGCACTCGAAAGAGGGGTGTCCCCATGGCACACGCATCGGAGAAGTTGACTGGGGAGTTGGTGTTGTTCTTCATGGATATTGCAGTCAACCGCGAGACTGGGATTCTGCCATACCGCTTGCATGACGACATCTGGCTTCTGGGCGAGCCCACCAGAGCGGCCCAAGCCTGGGAGTGCATGCAATTGTTCGCCAAGGTCTTTGGTCTCGAGTTCAACAGGAGCAAAACTGGGTCTGTCTATCTCCCAGGCGCCAGCAACAGGGACACTGATGTTTCTGATATCTTGCCGGCCGGGCCAGTCACTATTGGCTTCTTGCAACTCGACCCAGAGACGGGACGATGGACCATCGACCAGAAGCTCGTATTTGCGCATGTCGACCAGCTGAAGAAGCAGCTTGGCGAGTGCAATAGTGTTCTCTCTTGGGTTCAAACCTGGAACAGCTGCATTGGTCGGTTTTTCAGCCACACATTTGGCGAGCCTGCCTTCTGTTTTGGACGGGAACACATCAGTGAGGTGTTGGACACGTACACCAAGATGCTGGCGAGGCTTTTCCCTGCAGAGAACGGCGTGCAAGGCAGCGTGGTTGAGCACCTCAAGGCGATTCTCCGCGACCGTTTCGGCGTCGCGAATCTGCCTGACGCTTTCATATTTTTGCCTGAGCAACTTGGCGGCTTGGGGTTGAGAAACCCGTTTGTGAGCTTGTTCTTGATCCGCGACGGCATCACGAAGACTCCGGATGAGATTCTCGACGAGTATCTCGAGTGGGAACACGCGTCATACCTGGAGCGAAAGAATGTGTTTGCGAAGGAAGACGACAAGTATCGCTATCGGCGTTTGGTGAATATCCTTTCCCCTGAAGAGATCTCGGAGACATCAGCGGTCAAGGAATCGGAGCAGGATGTTTTCTTCTCGTTTGACGAGTTCTGCCGGTTTCGCGAGAGGACACAAACAAAGTATCGGTCTGTGTACGAGGAGCTTCAGACCGTTCCTCGCACAAAGGATATCCACTTGAGCGCCGACGTGAGCCGCAAGTTGAAGGCATTCCTTGCCGGTGTTGAGATTGACTCGGAGAAGAAGTGGTTCTTGCAGCTCTATGCAGAGGAGTTGCTGCGGGACTTTGGAAGCCTGACTTTGGTCGACAAGCAATTCCTGCCTGTCGGTGTGTTGGAACTGATGAGAGGAAAAAAGGTCACCTGGAAGATGGTGCTGTGATGGGGGACTCGGGGCGCTTTGTGTGGGAAACCATTATGAATTAAAACAGAAGGGTACTGTCGCTATAATGCGTTCCAATACATATATCCACACGCCTGCGCTTCCTCATGAACCAAAAGGTTTGTTGTCTTTTAAAGCCCCAAAATTAACCATTGAAAAGCCAAAAACACTCGGGCCCCTTTGCGTCGTTACACCTTTCCATCGGCCGCGTCGCGCTCCTCGTGCGAGTCATAGCGCCCACGGAAGAGGTCGGCGGCAGCTGGGTGGACGAAACCTTGCCTATACCAGAGCTTGTGTCCGATCCAGAAGGCGGCAAACAAGATGAGACTGATGTAGGCGGCAAAAAAGTCGCTAGTCTTCCACTCGATGAACACGGCGAAGCCTTGGGTCAAGGCGACAAGGATGTTGAAAAAGAGACCGTACCACGCGGTGAACGGCTGGAACTTGGAGATGTAGGGCAGGTCGGAAACGGGAACGTTTTGGGCCTTGAGCGCACGTCTGAAGCCAATCAACGAGGCACATGTGCTTCCCCAGGTGGTAAGACCGGCGACACCGCTGATGTTGAGCAGCCAGTTGAAGGCCTCCTGACCTCCGGCGGGTGACAGGTTCAAAAATCCGAGCAGGCCGATGGCCGAGGTGACGGCCACGGCATAGATTGGAATACCATGCTTGTTGGTCTTGGTCAGGATCTTGGGAGCAAGACCCTCCTCGGCGAGCGCAAGAAGCACACGGCTGCCCGAGTAGACGTTGGAGTTGGCAGCTGACAGCACAGCCGTCAGCAGAACGGCGTTGATGATGTGCGGCAAGACGGGGACACCGGCAAGGTCAGCAGCAACCACAAGAGGCGAGGCCTTGGCGTTGGTCGACCCGTTGGCAGCCTGGTCCTTGAGGGTTGGGTCGTTGGATGGCACAATCATGCCGAGCAGAAAGATTGTGACGACAAACATGACCATGATACCCCAGAAGGTAGTCCGGATGGCACTTGGAACCGTCTTCTTGGGGTTGCGAGCCTCACCGGCAGCCACGCCGACAAGCTCAGCTCCCTGGTACGCAAACGAGGCCTGAATCATGACTGCCCAAAAGCCGACGAATTTCCCGACACCACCCGACACCAAGTGCTCGACAAATGGACCTTGTTCCCTCCAGTGCTTGAATCCAATCACGCCCTGCTGTCCGGCACCGGCAGCGATGCAAATGGCAAAGATGATGAAGCCGAGAATGGTGATGACCTTCAAACTCGAGAGCCACATTTCGAGCTCGCCATAGATGCCAACGGGGAGGTAGTTGACCAGCGTAAAGATGACGAAAAAGACAGCGATGAAAATGCCAATGTTTATATCCTCGTTCCAGTACTGAATAATCAAGCCCGATGCACTGAGAGAAAGAGCGTACGTGATAGCCCCTAGTTCAAACAATGTCAGCGTTCACACCTCACCACACACCCAAGTATCAACCCCCAGAAAACTCACAGCCAAACCAATACAACCACCCAACCGCAAAACCCAAACTTGGGTCAACAAACCTCGTCGCATACGTCGAAAAGGCACCTGCTGTAGGGATATACGTCGACAACTCGCCCAAGCTCACCATGACCGACCACAGCATGGTCCCAACAAACAGATAAGACAGCAGACACCCCAGCGGACCAGCCTTCAAAAGCGCCGTGCCGCTGCCCAGGAAGAAACCCGTCCCGATCGTACCGCCGATGGCGATAAAGTTGAGATGCCTCGCCGACAGGGTCCTCTGCAGCTCTCCCTGCTGATCCGATTCGGCATCACCGCCTGTCGGTCCCTTCTTCTCAACCGTCACACCTCCGTCCATGACTCCCGAGTCGGCCGGGGACGGCCATTCGTTTGCGTCCTTGACCATTATCGATCACCTATGTAGTTGTCGTCTCTTCCGTTGCTCCGGGGTTGGGTGGTGGGTGGTGGGTGGTGGGTGGTGGGGGGCGGGCACACTCACCCGGCCGAATCGGACCGAGCTGATTTTTTTTTTGTGTGTGAAAGGGACTTGCGAAAACGTCACAGGCCCTTTCTAACAACCACACAAAACAAATGGTCGGCACCAAAGAGAACGCGGGGATGGGAGGGATCGAAGCGGCACAACAAGCGGGAAAGGGATTGGGAAATCCAAAAAGAAAGAATGGACGTGTGTGAGAAAAAATGTGTTCTCGATCGGCCCCGGGTGGATACAACTTTCCCCGAGGATGGATGACTCCTTGTTCGGGGATTCTTGGGATTCGTGAGTGGTTGATTGGGTATTTGTGGAGAGAGAGAACTGGAGAATCTCGCTGAAAAGCTGGGAAACCCTCTTTTTTCTCTCTCGGTCAAAGATCTCCGGGTTTCGGGATGCAAAGTCTCGGGGTGTGGTTTATAAACGAATGGATAAAGTAGGGTAATGAAATAAAAAAGAATGAAAGGCAAGACACCAAAGAAAAGTATGCAACTCTAATGACTACTACAATAGGGATGCAGTAGTTGGTCTTAGAGCCTTTTCTCTAAGCTTGTTTGGTCGGTTATTACACCCCGCAGAGGAGGGAAGGAAGGAAGGAAGGTGGTGATGGTGGTGGTGGGTTGGGAAGGCGGGGGGCGTAAAGCCAAGGATATAAACCTTTTTTTCTTTCTCTCTTCTCACTTCAGCCAAAAACCCTGTTGATGAAAATATCGGCGTTTGTCTCTTCCGTATGGCTTGGTGGGTGGGTTGGTGGTGAAGCAAAGCGAGAATGCGGAATATGCCGAGCGTTGTTGACAATGCAAATTGTTTGTCTCTTTTCAGGGGATGACCCAAATTCAGGGGTTAGGCTGGGAGAATGTCAATAATCAACAATGGATATGATGCACCAACACAGCAATGATGGGAAGATGGGAGTTGAAACAAAAAAATCCGGGGATGGAATGAGCTTAAAGTCTGGGGTATATAAACTTTTGGAATTCACAGATTTTAGGGTGCAAAAGCAAAGGAAAGCATGACCCGAAGAGTATTCAACGGTCGCTACCGGCCGTTGTTGGCGAGTGAAAGAGCCAAAAACTCGGCTGTTGAGTGACGTTTTGAACCACTTTGGGCCTGCCATCCTGCTAGACTGGAAAGACTGACCGAGGTTGGAAAAAAAAAGTCTGCAGCAAAAAAAAAAAAAAAAAAAACCGGTTGTCGATCACCACCAGTGCGCTGACATATGACTACCACCCGCAAGGGAAACATCACCACGTTCCCACATTTTTTTCTTCGTTTCTTGTTGGCTCCAGAGCTTCTCTTCCCGAACACCGAACCCATCCTTCTACAGTATCTACTGCAATTACTAGCGGGAAATGTACATACTCCGGTACATATGCCCGCATACCGCATTGCATTGCATAAACCCTCCTCGCCTGTTCCGGGGATAGAGTCCAGACCCTCTTCGCTTCCATCCCTCATTATTTTCCCCCTTCCCACATTTGTAGGCTTTTCCCAGCAAAATACCTCCCCTAGAAGATATCCAAGAACCACACTGCCCTCCACCAAATGATACCTTCCCACATTACTCACCATCCCAGTCTCCTACACACAACCCTCCCCATTTTCCCACCCCCACAACCCTCCCCATCTTCACACACACGCACATAAATAACCCTCCCACCCTCCCCAGATCCAGCATCTAAGGTACCTGAGCATCGCCCCTGCCAAGCCTTTCCTCAGTGGCGCAACCAAAAGAAAAGCACGCAACCGCCCCGGAATCACAGCGATCCCTTGCTCACACCAACCAAAAAAGAAAAAACTTTCTTCTCCCGCTTCCACTGCCGAACAAACCCCACTCACCTTATTTTCTCTCATCTCTTTATCTCCGTGATCAAACCCCCGGTGTCCTCCGGCTCGGCGGATGCGAACAAACTCGACCCCCCTGCTAAACCCATGTTATGTTCTTGGCAGGTAGTTGCAAGGTAAACAGGGGGTTTACTTTTGCTCGCAACCGCAGTACCGTAATATCCTTTGGGCCCATCACCAGATGGAACCACACCACGGATGCATTGAATGAATGTGTCACCCGTCCCAGATCTGTCCCGGGCACCCGGGTTACCTACAAGCTTTCACCTCGTACCAAATCTTGTCAAAGACCCAGCAGCTTCGAATTCATATCAAACCACAACATCGATATTTACTATCAAAACTAACCCTCCACTAAAAAAGAAACAAAAACCCATTCCCGTGAATCCATAATCAGCAAGAACATTAAAATATATATATTACCCACCACAAGCCATCTTCTACTTCGCCTTCATCTTCTTTGCCAGACAAGACAAGACAGACAGACAGACAGGCCTGCTAACTATTAAAAATAAAGTTTTTTTTCTTCCATCCCTACAACTATCTCTCTCTCTCTCTCTCTCTCTCTCTCCTTGGAACTCGCATACACGGCACAAAACGCCAGCGCGTACACTCGACACGTATATTTAGGTGCCCTTGGCAAAGCCGTAGGGTAGCAAGCAAACAGACATCCCAACAAAACCCATTGTTTTCGCCTATCCGCCAAAAGAAAGAAATCCCTACAACAGACGCATGTTTATGCTTCTCCAGGGCCGTGGCCAAGAGAGCGACAAATATATGACCTCTAGAGATGCAAGCAAGAGAGGCTCCAGGTCGCCTTCCCAGTCGTAATGCAAATGCCCCGTCAAACTATTATGCAGTTTCGTGGCGGTTGGTATCATAAAAGGACAAATTCAAGGGATTTGCTTGTCGCTCTTCTCCATGTGCGCAGTCTGCTTCTCGTCGCTGGCGGAACTGGAGGGCACCATGTCCTCGGACCACTTGGCGCTGGTGATGGGGTTGACGTGGAGCATGTACATGGTGTCAATCTCCTCCAAGCTGCGGTCCTTGCTCTCCACCAAGAAGAAGAAGACGATGAGGACAAGGGCAGCGCAGCAGCCGGCGAAGACGAGACCGTACAGGTAGCCGATCGAGTCGGTGATGAAGCGGGTGAAGAAGCTCATCAAAAAGTTCCAAAGCCAGTTGCTGGCAGTGGCAATGGCCATGGCAGGAGCGCGGTACTTGGCAGGGTAGAGCTCAGCCGTGACGACCCAGACAAGAGGACCCCAGGTGGTGGCGAAGGCGGCGATGAACAGGCAAGAGAACACGATGAGGACGTTGCCGGCCGTGGGCGTGTTGGCTGGGTTGACGGGGTCAAGCTTGAAGCGACCAACAAACGAGTAGACGAAGAAGCACACCATCATCCAGAGGGCGCCACCCATGAGAGCATTTCTTCTTCCACACTTCTTGACAATGTAGAGTCCGCCAAAGGTGCAACCAACGTTGACGGAACCGAGAATGATCTGGGTAACGTAGCTGTCGCTAAGACCGGTGGCACGGAAGATGGTGGTACCGTAGTAGAAGAAGAAGTTGGCACCCGTCAGTTGTTGACCAGCCTAACTCAAAGTTAGTCCAAGTCGCATCCGGGTGGGGGACAGGGGTTAGTTACCTGGAGAGTTATACCAAGAAGGGTACGGTAGAGCATGCGGGGACCAGTGAAGATCTCGTACCAGCTCGTCTGGGCGCCGGCTCTCTCCTCATCAAGCTTGGCCTTGATCTCATCAATTTGTTGGTTGACAGAGGCGGCCCTCTCATCGAGGCCAGCAAGGCGAGCGATACTCCTGCGCGCCTCCTCTTCGCGGCCAACACGGTAGGCGAAGCGGGGGGACTCGGGAAGGAAGAGGATACCTACACCGAGGATGAGCGACCAAAGGAACGACAGACCGTTGGGAATGCGCCACGAGCCAGAGTTGGACATGGTGTGGGTGCCATAGTTGATCATCTCAGCAACCCAGATGCCGAGGGTGATGAAGAGTTGGTAGCACGAGATAAGAACACCTCTGATCTTGGCAGGGGCCGACTCGGATTGGTACATGGGTACCGCAACCGAGAGAGCACCAATACCAAAACCAGTGACGAGGCGACCGACAGCGAATTGAGCCCATGAACTCGACGAAGAGATTTCAATGATGTTTCCAACGCAGCAGAAGACGGCAGTGACCGAGATGGCCATGCGGCGACCCAAGGTATCGGCGATGCGGCCGGCAATGAGCGAACCAAACAAGCAGCCGGCCGGTAATAGGCCGACTATGGCACCTTGTCTGGGAGCGCTGAAGTCGTATTTGCCAGTGAGGACGTTGAATTCACCAAAGCGTCTGCCGTAGTCTTCCATATCGAAAAAGCCCGAGATTTGACCGCTAACAAGGAAGCAGGTGGAGTCAGCTTGTGTCACCATATGGAGCCGCCGAGCTGTCAAAAAAAGCAGGGCGCGGGATGGCGTGGGATGAAACAATCTCACTCACCTCACATAGCCAAACATAAAACCACCAATACTGGCAACAGCGCCTAGTAGGATGGCAAGGCCGGTGATGCGCTGCTCGGCAGCCAGAGAAGCGGCCGAGACGTTGGCTGGGGTGCCAGACTTGGGCGAATGCTCATCGTCCGTCGTCTCGTGGAGCGATCTTGGTCCCGCCATGGTGGTGACGTTGTCAGTGGTTAAAAATTGAAGGGCCAGACAGGCTACCTCATGAAGTATGTGCGGGAGATGGTGAGAAAGAAGACAAGAAGCAGGAGGAAGATCCGGGGAAGCGTAGAAGCGATATTTATTGCGCTCTTTTCTGCACGCTTCTCTGTGGGAAGCGGAGAAAGATCAGGGGCAGCAGGCTGGAAGGTCTGGAGTTCGTGGAGTCCCCAGAGTTCTGGTTGGGATTGAAGTTGACCTTTTTTTTCCGATCAGGTGGTGTCAATCCCGCAGGAAGGTACACTTTGGGGCGCCGGTAAGCAGAAATGAACCCAGCCTGAGTGGTGCTGGTGTGGTTCTGGTGCGGTGGGCAGGCGCAACTTGGTTGTGGATGCTTCCAGGAACAATGCGGCCGAGAGTGGATTGCGGTAAGATCGGTAGTTGGGAGGGTGGCTTAGGTTTGGTTGAGGAAGGAGCAGCACCGCTTCCTTTTGGTTTGGTTCGAGACGGGCGCTGAACGGGCGGAATGCGAGAAGCATCTGTCGATGTCCTGTGATGCGATGCGGCTAAACCACTAGGGGTTGCCACTGTTAGAAATGGGTGCCGACGTCGTGGCGGCCAGAGACGGCCGCCGCTCTTGTTTTGTCGTCATTCCCGCGCCCTGATAATGACGTTCCTAGCTCGAGTCGGTTTGCGGGTCTTCCGGAGCTGGTGCTGCTGGTGCAACTTGGTCACCGGTGGACCAGGGAAAACCAAGCTGGAACTGACGAGAGGCAAGGCTGAAGAACCTGGTGATTGACTGATATCTCCGTCGTCGGCTCTTGGCCCTGCGGTGGTTTGTGTTGTTTCCGTCGGCCTGGTCGGAGTTGCCTAATCGGGAGCCTGCTTCGATGCTGTGATAAAAGTTGTGCCCCTATTTCCACCCTCTTCCCACCTTCTTGTCAGACCTCCATCCTTGCTCAGAGCTCCCGTCCAGCATCTCGATAGGCCGTCGAGCTCGGTGTCTCTCTCGGTGCCAAGACCAGGTTGTCCCCAGCACATGATGTCAGGTCCGGTTTGCTGTCCCACAATTGATGGTCGACGCCACGAGCAATTGACTCGCCGCGGCTTGTCCGCCCGCTGGCTCTGCAACACGGCCACAAAGCCAAAATTGTGGTAGCCAGTTTCCCCCCATCTGTCCATCCACATCCAATTTCCCTCGGCGGCTGACTGTTGCACTTGCGAAAGGTAGCAACAGCATCATGAGACGAGGGAGGGCGACCTGTGTTCAGCATCTTTCACCACGAGACAAAGTCGCATGAGGTAGACGCCTTGCCATGGAATAACATGCGCAAGGTCTGGGTGCATCACTTGATGACACCGCGCAAATTGCCTCCGCGTTCTGATGCCAAGTGGCCCCTCCTGTTCCTCCACGAGATGCAGTCTCGAGGAAACACCGTTTGCCCCTAACACTGCCGTGCCGACGGACCTTCTTTTTCGTCCATGCGTACCACCCCTTCCTCCAAAGCCGTCGACCAACAGCGCTTGCCTCTGGTCTCGACGACGGGCCATCCCGAGCCGTCTCGTTCGAGTCGAGCTTCCAACCATCCCACCACACACGGGCAACCAACCCATTGACAGACATCAGGAGATGAGAGTAAAGAAAATGCCAAGGAAATGCCCGGAGATCGGATGTCGTCAATGGCTATCGGGCCGGCTCCGAGCCGCCACTCCGGACCTTCCGGGCCATGCCATGACGATGACGATAACATATGTCTCGCTGGAGGCGGCTCTCTTTCGAGTGGTTTCCCAGCCCCATAACCCCAAAAGCCCTTGTGGCTCACTTGAACCAGGAACCAAAGTTCCCAAAGCCACCGATACGTATGTACCGCCGTTTGCGCTCAACGATCTCCCATCCGCCGCCGTCCACGGTCGGCGTCTCGTAACGCAATGCACCGCCCAAGTGGAGCTCGAGAATTCGTGTTGGAGTCTCCGACATTTTTTGTTGGCCCGATTGGTACGAGCCGCCGCTGACGTCGGTGTGCGCATGCTGTTGCCGAAAAAAAACCAGCATCAAGTCGTCCATCCGTCGTCTCGAAAAGTCGAAAGGAAGTGCAGGAATTTGTTTTCCTGTCAAAGAAGCGCGCGTCAGGGGACCCCCTATATCAAATAATTCCTCAGCCTCGTGCCCTATGATGCCGCCGAGACCGCGCGTGCCCAGCCTACCGTACCCGAGGTCTTCCTGATTCAGCCGTTTCAGGCAAAATCCAACGATCCACTATCCAATCATTTGAGAGGAATGCCAATTCAACATTACCGAACCTGGACCAACGCCCCTTGTCTTGAGATGTTGTGTTCCCTCGACGCGAGGGTGACGCCAGTTAAAATGGGAAACGCGAGTGGCAGGGGCTCGAGACGCGTTTTTGGCCGATGAGTGATGATGTTGGCGATGACCATATATAAGTCTGGCGAACAATCATAGGGGTCTTTCTTTCTTTCCTTCTCTTTTCTCTTGTTTTGAATTCTCTTTTTCTGCCTTTTTCTCTTGTGTTTTTATTCTCTTTTTTCTCTTTCTTTCTTTCTTTCTTTCTTTCTTTCTTTCTTTCTTTCTTTCTTTACGACGGTGGTGGCGGGCTGCTGGCGGAGGTTGATGATGGAGGCAGTGCCCTCTTGTTCGATATCGCCTATACGGGGAACGGTCTGCATCGTGTTCGATTCGGCTCGGGCCGGCTGTCGTCATTGGTTTTGGAAGCGGCCCGCTGGGTATGGTGTCGGGAGAGCAAGTGCTCGACCTGGCCATTTGTCATCGGGTTGCTGGGAAGCATGTGGACGATCTCGCGGCATCGAGTGCATGACGACTTGGGTCAAGTGCTCATTTTGGCTGAGAGGTGGTGATCACGGAGGGACAGAGGAGCACAACGCAGATTGTGCGTTAGCTGTCTAGGCTTGTTGGAGGAAGCGCAGTCATCGCGGACAAGGACGATGACGGGATTCTGCGCCTGGAAATTATCGGGTTTCAAACGCATGGCCTTCCCAGTTCTCCGGATCGTTTGCACCTCGTGGCCCGATACCGGATAGTTATCAATTAAAACGAGGCAAGCGGTACTTGAAGAAGCAGGAGCGTTGTGGATTGCGGGCGGGAGACATGCCCACGTGCTCACATTGTTGGCTCTGCCGCGGCTGCATCGCTGAGATGATGAGATGTCACGGTGTGGTGGAAAGATCGAGTCGGGGGTTGAAGGGGTTTTGGTCAGGCACGGAAGCCCCCTTGATGTAAGTGTGTGCAACAGCCAGATGGATGTTTGTCCCGGCAAGGTCGGATAGCTGCTTGAACCGGTCATCCGACCTTGGTTCCGAGTCATCTCGGCTTCGGGACGGCTCCGCTTATTCGGGTAGCACGCAATCGCTGGCAGTGTCCAAGAGTGGTTCTTTTCTTTGGTTGACATCTTTTTTGTCTTTTGCGGTGTTCCGGTGGTGATTTGTTGGCGTGTCTTGGACATACAGACAAGGCCGTTTTGATTGGCATGGGGCTTTGTTCCTGGTGCACAGCATCTTGCGTGATTGGCGTCTGTAACTGCCACTGCCCCCGGATGCCTCCGGCCGCATATATCGGTCAAATTGACGACAATGGCTAGCTCTGTTCATTCTGTTTATGATGTTCCAGCATCTGTTTCTCTCCATCATACAAATCCACTAGCCCTCCCGTCCCGCCAGTCCACCTCAAGCCCGCAAAGGCCTTGCATATCTGGCCATCCCCTCTTCTTTCCAGCGGTGCGCGTCATTTGCCTCAGCTCTGCCAGTCACCCTAGCATTCGAGGCACAATTCGACTGCGTGGTGACATAGATCCCCCAGCTGGTGGTACATTGCTGGCAGTCGGAGGCTGTGGGGCAGATGGACGTTGTCGTTGGTGCCACTGAGGCTCTTGTGCACCCGCAGGGGACGATTACCGGGACTTTGTTTGTTGTCAGCGGGAAGAGATACATCCTCGATATAAGGGAACTTACAATCGGCATTGCAACGGATGCTAGTGGCGCAGGTCACCGCACAGCCTGATGTCTTATACCAGGTTGCTGTCGGGCGGTAGGTGCATGATGCCGGGAGAGGTCCTCCAGGGTCTGGGGTGGGTGTTGGCCAGGTTGGGAGGGTGGGGAGAGTTCTTGTTGGTTTTTGGGCGAGGGTTTGGTGGCTGGGTGCGGTTGTATTATCTCAGTATAGTTCACTTGGTATGGGAAAGGAGAGTTGCCTACGCTAGAAGGGTAAGGGCTGCTAGGATGAGGGTTACGAGATACATGGTGGTGTTTCGAAGTCCTTGTTCGGGTGTTATTCAAGGGAAGGGTCGCTGCTGGCTGAAAATTGTGACGTGGTTGTAGTGATCACAGCCCTATATAGAGTGACAGTGACAATCATGGGAACGGCAAGTACTCAGTCAGTCATGCCATCAGGCTCTGGAAGACATACCCGACTTATAACCCGATCCAACTCCGCCAAGTGCTTTATCTCGATTGCGGGGAAAGGCCATATGTACCACGCGGGTTGGGTTATTTGCTCTAGTCAGGTATTGGCTTCCGCCATTCGGCTAAGACGTAGGGACGAGTAATCAGGTTGTTTTTTTGCGAATTGTGACTTCCGCCTGCCAATATGGATCTTCGGCGTCGATATTCCTCCCTTATAGGTCAACCTATATGTGCTATCATCCAATTACCCGGTACCCCAGTTTGACATTGGCCGGGGTCATTTCCTTTGTTCCTTGGTGAAGATTCTGTACGGAGGGTAAGTCTCCAGAATTTTCCGTCGATACAAGACCAGTAGACGGCACGCGGGTAGTTCGTCTCGGTAGTCGAGCAGGCCAAGGGACTTATTGGCGCGCATCAGTCGTATCCGAGATGGATCCGGGTCATGTACATCCCGCGCTGTGGATCTTGAGCCGCCGATGTGGGTGGCTCTATGGCGATGCGTTGATGGAGGCCCTGCATGAGTTGAGCAAGGACTGAGTGATCAACGTGGCACTGCGCAAGTTTGATGGCGGGTAGTTTGGCGGCGAATGGTCCATGGATGCCGCCAGGATTCCAACATTGTCATGGGATCGAACGACTGTGAGATAAACCATCAATCCTGGATGAGTCAACTGCGAGTGTTCACCAGCTGTTCATATCTCGAGTTGGGATCGTCCTGGATAGTCGTGGGGTTGATCATGGGTAGGTGGTTGAGCACCTAGTCCGGGCTGGAGCACCGAGGCAGCAGGTAGCAATGAGGAATGCTGACATTCAAGTCGACCTTTGGATCACTCAGGTATCTGAGAGTAAAGGAGTAACCAGGTCAAATGGCTCATCGGTCAACCGCGACAGAACGTGGATTCCTTTAAACCTGAGATCGGATTGCTCCGATCTCTCGGAAACAAACCCCCGACCCATCGACACCTGTGGTGGAACTCCTCAGACAGAGGGTTCGATTCCTTTTGGTGGATCATTTTTTGGACTTCTGAGTAATTGTGCAGTCCATCATCTACAGTCGTTCCAGCATCCATGCCCTCGATTTCGACGACCACAACACCTCACTGCAGTTGTCACCCATAACTGGCCCCAGCCGTGACCAAAGGATAGACTTGTACTATATTAAATTACTTTGGGGAGGTTTGTGGCGATTGATAGAGATAAGCCAAAATGTTCGTGTTGGGTTTGAAGACGTCTAGTGTATCTGCGGTTGTGGACAGCTCGGGGGTCAGCATGGTCAATCGTGTAGATGGGGTCGATTCGACGACCAAAAAATTCTCATGTCTCGGTAATTCTACTCAATTTGCGTTGATTTTCCATAATTTCTGCCAGTGTGCATTGAATCACTTCACGGTTGAGGATGGTTGTCGTGTCGAGCAACCCCATGAATAACAATGAAATCCCAAAACCACGCAACACCACGGTGAAAACGTAGCCTTTTTCTGATGGAAGGTAATAAAATATGTCATTTAGGTTACAGCCATATGATTTCCACTCAAGGATCGTGCGTGTACCTTCCATGATGTCAAGAACTATTCCTTGGTAACTGGATTCGATGATTTCCAAATCATGAAAAGAAAAGAAAAATGAAAGTTTATCGATTTGAATAAAGATAACACAGGAAGTTCCCCTCACTTCCAGAAATCTAATGAAAGTAATTTTAACCATGTAACTTCAGACTGCGCCCTGTGGTGGTGAAATTATGTTACCTGGTCCATGTCTGAGACCATGAAAATGTGGCTGCCAATATCGTAGACAACCACGCTGAGTAATTTATGACTGAAAAACATGATAGAGGGTGAAGTAAAACTAGACATGAATTATTCTGCAGCAGAGCGATCGTAGCAAGAGAAAAGTCAACTGCATCACATATATGACTATGAACTCAAAACCTAGCATCAAGTCAATTTCATACACTACAAGACAAAAATCAAACCAACCCAGTATCACTCTAATCATAATACACTCTCCACTCTAAGGCCAAGCTCAAGAACCCGAACAATAAGCTCAAGCCACACCTTCATGTCCATTCAAGTTCTCATCTTGATTTCTAAACCCAACCTCAAAAACCCAATCTTAACATTGACATAACCTCAATCTCAACCATCCAATTACCGCCAGAGCATGTATGAAGCTTTAAACCTTCTTCAAAGCCCCAAACCCATCTCCTTACCACTCTCCCACCATCATCTGACACATCCAACACCTCTGATGAAGTCCTCCTGACACACCTATCAGCCCCACCTATCCCCCCCAATCCAACCAATTACATCATGGCTACACAACGACATCACACTTCTCTCTCTCACAAAAATCAGCACAACTCCCAACAGCCGCAAAGCATCAGACCGAACAAAACGGAGGGATCAATATTCCGCATCAGCAGATCAGACAAAGGATTTGCAAGACAACCGCCCAGGCAGGTGGGCAGCAGCAGCAGCCAGCAAACATCCCTTTTCTTCGTGATATCATCTGCCCCTTCATAAGTAGAACAAGACTGCAAAATCAATATGTGAAATGATGTCCTGATTTCTTGCACACGAGACACTCCAGAAGGGTTGCCCCTGCTTTTCTTTCCACAGCAGAAACTCAACCAAGTTCCCCAAATCTCAAAAGGTCCAAGCACAAAGATCAGACAGCAACGCGCATGTGGAGCCCATCCCAAACCCACAAACCCCCACCATCAACAAGTCAAGGATGCAACGTGTCGCGACCATGGCATGGATCAACACAAGAGAAGCGCGCCAGGAATTGCAAAGTTAAGAAGAGCAGCCACGGTCAGGAAGCAAATGGCACAGCAAAAAGTGATTTGTAATGCTGTTTGGTATTCCGCTTTCACATCAAAGAGATGCTACTAACTCAATCTCCCCCTTTCTCCTCGTCCCATATGGTACACCATCGCCGCCACCGTCCATCATAAAAAAACGCGAGGAAAATAAAACAAAATCCCAATTGTCCCAGAGTATTTGCCCCCAAATGTGTAAAACAGGAAAAAAACGCAGCGCCCAGTAATAAGTGATAAGAACCCGTCATGAAATGCAAATCGTAAACGACTTCCCAGTGATTGTTTAACCACCGAAACCGTAGAGGGTGCGGCCTTGTCTCTTGAGGGCGTAGACAACGTCGAGGGATGTGACGGTCTTGCGCTTGGCGTGCTCGGTGTAGGTGACGGCGTCACGGATGACGCCCTCGAGGAAGGACTTGAGGACGCCGCGAGTCTCCTCGTAGATCATGGCCGAGATACGCTTCACACCGCCACGACGGGCGAGACGGCGGATGGCGGGCTTGGTGATGCCCTGGATGTTGTCGCGAAGAATCTTTCTGTGGCGCTTGGCACCGCCCTTTCCGAGGCCCTTGCCGCCTTTGCCGCCTGTGTTGGGGAAGGTTAGTATTGCTGGTCGAGATGGTGATGATGATGATGATGATGATGATGGGGATGGCAACTTACGTCCAGTCATGATGACGGGTTGTGTTGGTGAAGATGTGAAAGTGGGTAAAGGTCTTGGGAAGATTGGCGAGGCTGAAGACGCGACACCAAAAAGTTGTGAAGTTGGGTGGGAGAAAGAGGTTGTGATGGAGTGGTGAGAAGGTGAACGTGGGGAAGAGGGCGGGCTTTAAGTAAGGCAAGGCGGGAGCGGCATGCACGGCTTTGGGTGCGCGTGGAATCAATCCAATCAGGATCAGTGATCTGATTTTCTGAGTAGGCTTATTTTTTTTTTGGGCAGCAGGGAGAGAGACAAGGGTCAAGGTCCGATTTGATTTTTGGCTTGGCCTGATTTTTTGGGGAACACCCGACGCGCCTGCCCTGTGGATTCCTAGAGGTAGACACGGACCCTTGTGAGGTGTTTGGACTGCGTGTTGACCCCGCCTTGAAACTGTTTCTCGACTGACGGCTGGAGGAAGACGCGTCTCGATTTTCGAGAGCTTGCAGAGAAGGGGAAGCACCTGTTTTTTTCTGGCGCTAGTCCAGATTCGATTTTTTGTCTTTTGGATCTCCCCAGGATACGTACCAGCAGGAGGGGCAGAACCACCTTATCAGCCATCGATCCGATGCGGCCCGCATCCCAAGTCTGCTCCCCCCGAGGTGATTGCCTCGATGACAGAGGCTTCCACCCGTTCCATCCCCAGATCACGAAGCGGATGCCGTCGTATTTTCCCGAGACTCGCTGCACACTTGGCACCGGCAGTACGTAATGACATGTGGATGTAGATGGGCCTGTGACTTGAGACGACTCCTCACTCTGCTGAGCCCTGCCAGGCAAATGCCGGTACCAGATAGGGTCCTGACTTCTCTCGAGGTGTCTCGGTTGTATTCACTTTCCATGATGACTGAGGGTCTAGATACGGGGTTGCCACCCGGTCCTTTCCTTCCGTGGACCTTGAGGCTCGTGATGACTCCTATCATGATATTAGTTGCCTGGTTTTGCTCTCTGAAGGAAGGCTCGAGAAGCCTCGTGATGCCACCGTAATCTTGGATAACGAATTGTCTATTATTCACTTTGATGCCAGATACCTATCAAGTGCTCCCTCTATTCACTGCCCAGGCCTAAGCTCTTGCCAAAAACAGAGCTGCAAACTTTTCCCAGACCCTCTCTCTTTGTCTGAACGTTTCAATGCAGTCACAGTCACAGCTCTGCAGATCCATAGTCTCAACTGCATTCACTTGACAACAGTCACAAATTATTGATATTAGGCATCAGCCGCCTTTCTCCTGTCAAAATCCATCCACAGACGGGGCAACCAACAATCAATTCGGCAGTCATCTCAGATCTGTGATATCAAATCCAGCCTTACCAGCAGCGGATCTCTTTGTGGCAAAGTACGTACCAGTCCCCGCTGCGTGGTTGGTTTCCAAGCGAGTGAATGCGGCAGCGTCTAGTGCAAGGATCCCACCGGTGGCCCCTGCGCCTTGGTGGCAGGTTTTTGGGCCAATAGAAATTCAGCACCAACAGCGGCAGCATTTTTGTTGCCAAATCCCCCCCAAAATCAGGCGTGTTTTCGCTTGCCAGAACTGACCCCATTTTCCCTTGCAACAGACCCCGGTTTTGGCCGCTGCGCATCACAAAAAAGAGCAGGCACAATCGAGCTGATCAACCCAAATCAGCCGCTAACGTGACCTGCAGCCCGCGCCTACTTAAACCTCGCACCCCCCACCTCCCTCTTCCACCTTTCAATTCACAACTCACTCACTCCACACCCCGCCCATCAATCCATCATCTGCATCGCATCTTTGCGACTTTTCCATCAAATTCCATCAACTTTTCCCATCAACAACACATCACAACAAAGTCGCAATGGCCCGCACCAAGCAGACCGCCCGCAAGTCCACCGGTGGCAAGGCTCCCCGCAAGCAGCTCGCCTCCAAGGCCGCCCGCAAGAGCGCCCCCTCCACTGGCGGTGTCAAGAAGCCTCACGTATGTTTTTCTCCTTCGACTTTGATCATCATCATCACCATCATCATTACACATGCTAACCATCATCGCCCTACAGAGATATAAGCCCGGTACCGTCGCTCTCCGTGAGATTCGTCGCTACCAGAAGTCGACTGAGCTTCTCATCCGCAAGCTCCCCTTCCAGCGTCTCGTTCGCGAGATTGCCCAGGACTTCAAGTCCGACCTCCGCTTCCAGTCTTCCGCCATTGGTGCTCTCCAGGAGTCCGTCGAGTCTTACCTCGTCTCCCTCTTCGAGGACACCAACCTGTGCGCTATCCACGCCAAGCGCGTCACCATCCAGAGCAAGGACATCCAGCTTGCCCGCCGCCTCCGTGGTGAGCGCAACTAAGCGTTTCCCCCACCATGGGTTTCTGCTACTGCTAGCTTTGGGGTTTGGGGGTCGGGTTTATGACTACATTTTTCACACTGGGAATGCTTTGATTGACGAAGGGAATCATCATGGCAGCAATTAACGGGGGACAACGGCGTTCGTGCTTGGGTTTTTTATTCACTGCGGTGGTTTTCTTTACTCGGGATTGATTTGTACATTACCCCGCGCGCGCGAGTTCTTGCATCTGCCCACGGGCTTTGGCGAGAATGGAGATGGATGGGCATAATAAACTACGCCTGAAAACCTACACACAGTGGCTGAAGAGCCAGCGTTGATTTCACTCTCTTGCTTTGACCTTGTGTGACTCTGACTGCGGTGGCAACACTTGTTTCTTTTCTTTGACGTAACGCGTCTTTTGGTGTTGGGTTTCTGGTCCTCCGCGACGCGAGGTCAAAACATGAATTCCAGATGCCGTGTTTACTCCACATCGCGTTGAGGCGTGTTATCCCTGCCCTTGTCACGGATAGAGGTTGTGGTGGGGTCATCGGATGGGGGAGAGCCATGATGGATGCTGACAGCGGCGAAGGGACTGTGTTGCTTTGGCCGGACAGGACGCGGGTGTGGGATTGGATGTCAGACTGTGGTGTGATTTTTGCTCGAGACTCTGGCACGGTTTGGAAGAGATAGTATGTGGAGTTTGAAGGGTGAAGTCATCAAGGATGGGGGCGGTGATGGTCATGATGGAGATGATGCTTGCATGTGAAGAGAGATTTCACTTGTAGTAGGAGATGGGGCAGTAGACAAGTGGCCAGATTTGGACAGATTTAAGGAAGTCCATGGTATTTGGAGTGTGGACTACTGAGGTCAGTTTTCCGTGTAGAGTCGTAAGGTGCTGATCTTGAGTGTTATCTCGATGGTCTTTGGAGGTGGACGGTATCAGAGCTGTTGTGGTGTCTCGGATAAGAGACACGATATAGCTTGGGGCAGAGTACATGATTTTCAGATCTGGAATGGTTGCATATTGCGAGGAGAGGGCCGACGATTGGCGGCGGCCGTGCTGATGGGTGTGGGCTGGTGGTGGTTGGCTGGGTCTTCACTTCTGGCAGAGACTACATGCATACAAGTTTGCGATATCATCTTGGGGTTGCATTTCTTTAGGGGGGGGGGGAAGGGGTTGTTTATGGTGGTTAATGTTAGAGCAGCTGGTAGAGGGGGCACAGTACGAGTTGGTTGGGTGAATTGGTCGTGATGGTAGTGGCGTTATGAGACTGAAATCATGGTGATGTGATGTACGTGAGAACCACACACACACGTTTGAGGCTGGTCTCAAAACAATCCATGATTTCACCATCAACAACAGCTCAAATTCACCAACAAGTGTCTGACACTCTGAACAATACGCTCTGTTGTTCCTAGCCGTGTATCCCAAGAAAATATCCAAGTTATATCCAAGCCTCACCACCCTCACGCCGACCCTGCCCTCCCCAATCCCGGTCAGACTACCACCACCAGCTCACAAAACTGCCCTCCACCCCTTAGTCCCCTCCCCCCTCCTAGCAGTCTTCAATTCCCCCTCCAACCCCAAAAACCCCACCACCTGGCCCAAATGATCAACCCCCCAAAACCCCTCCCTCTCCCCCTTAGCATTCGTCACACTAAACCAAGGCAGCCCAAACGCCCCCTCGTCAAAAGCCCGGTCAGTGTTCCTGATCAGTGCCTCCTTCCCAACAGTCTTGGCCTTCTCCAACACTTTACTCGCTTCCTCCTCCCCAAACAGCTCCACCAAGGTCTCTTTCAAGATTTCCGGTTTGTGCGTAGCTACCCCGTCGGCCCAGTGCTTTTTGAAGAGGAGGTCCAGCGCGGGTGTGAGCTGGGCGGGGGAAAGCGTGGCGAGGGAGCGCATTATGGGTAGGGAAGGGGCGGGGAAGTCGGGCGGGAGGCCGGGGAACATGGGGATGGAGAAGAGGGTGGACCAGCGGAGGCGTTCGAGGTTTATCCATTTGTCTTTGTCTGGGGGGGGTTAGAAGGTTGAAATGGGGAGGGGGGGAAGGGAAAGGAATGGGGGGGGGGAGGAAATACTCTTGATTTTGATGGGAGCGGTGTTACCGCATTTGTGCATCAAGCCCCCCAGGAAGATGGGGATGTATTCTACTTCTATATTGCGGAAGATTGGGTCGTTCTAACATGAGAAGAGGATTAGATATGAGATGATGGAGGGAGAAGGTGGGAAAGGTACCCGGAGGATGTGGTATGCTGCGTAGGCAAAGGGGCTGACGGTGTCAACGAAGAGGGTGATTTTGGGTTTGGTGGCCATCTGGAGTACTCGGGTTAGCATTATGTTAGACACCGGTGAGTGAGATGGTGGTGGTGGTGGTGATGGACGGTAGGAGGGAATGGTGCAGCGGTGGTACCTTGATATCTTTTAGAAATTAATAACTGCAGGTAATGAAACAATGCAGTGAATACAAGCAAAGGGTGCGCCCTTAGGTCAACAACTTATATTAATCTACATTACTCGATTGACGTCGTCCCCTTGTCCCGGGGGGCTGGCCGACGCTATCCCCTAGCCGTTCTACCCCAACTTGACTGGTCGTTCAAGCCGAGGAACTCCCCCGCATTTCTGAGAGGCGGGAGGCGGGGACGGAAACGCGGTACCGATGGCTTTGATGGAAAGACATTCTAAAGAGTCTGAGCATGAGAGAGACGATGAGATGAGACGTTGCTCGATATCAACGGCTGCTAGAGATTTCCATAAAATCAGCCCATGCTGTTGGGTGGTAGAGAGAGGCTTTAAGGAAGTGAGAAGCTGCTGTTTAGCCATCGCTTCTTATCAGCCAATTGTTCCCAAAGCAAAGACAATGTTGATCGAACGTGCGCAGGGAAATGTGTTCAACTTCAACCGGTATGACAATACAATTCTATAGCAGGACTCTTCTCTCTTTGGTGACGCCCCCAAAGTCTATCTAGGATTAATATTGGGAATGTAGTAGGTACCTTGAGCCAAAAGCCCAATGCTGGCTCCGCAGACGATGTCATCTACCCGAGCCCAGGCTTCGGTGAACTGCCGACAAAGCAACCTTTCGCACAACGGCTTGATCAAGTTTGAACAAAGCTCCAGAGGGAACATAGCTGTTCGTTATCTTACCCAAATGATATGATATGGGCACACTTTGAAGTTGTCTTTGTCATTCGGTGGCGCCCCTCATTATGCTGGGGTCTGGCACCATCCATTCGTCGGATCCACACTTGACGACATCATCAACGCCTCTTGGGCTCAAATCAATTCTTCCCGTAGCCAAAGGGGGAAATTGACAAAAACAATGTCGAAACATTGGGATAGGTCCAAATAGAAGACCCGTGAGTTTGTATTTCCCACATAGTTGAATGAGAACCACAATTGCTTCAATCTTGAAGCATGAGCCCGTTAGTCCTGGAAGGTATCCTCGATATTCATTCATCCACACCTATGTTAATCCTACGCCCCAAAATCTCATTCTGCTCTCCCCAACACACATCACATCTCTATCCCTCTGCACCTCCCATCACATCCCATTAATACCTCGTCAGTGAGCAAAGATGAACACACCACCCTCCCTTCCCAAAAATCACAGCCTCAAGTCGCCACGAAGGGCCACCGTGATAGCCTCGCCTTGATCCCTCTGCCCCCCCTGCACTGTTACCTTTTACCATCCACAAGACCAGCTCGCAGTGGATTTTCCCCTTCCCTCCCGCGTCTCGCCGCTCTACAACCCAGCAGCGCTCCCCAACCCAGCAGCGCTCCCAAGTGACTCATCCTCGCAGTTAAACAGTGACCTCTCCCCCGACCAAGACGGGCACCACCTTCACCCTACTTAGTACTGAAGCGCTTGATGAATAGGTGGGGATTTGCTTCCCTGGCGTCGGTCTGGTGAAGCTAGAGGCGGCGTGGAGATGAGACGTGATGTGAGGACGACAAAACAAGACGTGCTCTAGTCGTTTGGTGTGCTGTGTGGTGATATATATTAAGCCTGCCACAGTCAGGCCTGTAGGGTTGGAGTCTAGAAATTGACCTTGGTAGATGGGAGAAAGACTGAGATTTGATTGGTCAGGTAGAGGACAGGTCAAGCTCGGTAGAGTCCTGTCGACTCCTTGACTGCCAAGGGGTGAGGTTGGGGGAAATATCAAAGTAGGTCTTTAGTCGGGGAGATCAACACGTTTTTGCTTGTAGTTTTCCAAGCAAAAGGACCCGGTTGTTCATTCTTAAGCATAAGAAAAAGGCCACATATCCCACAGACGACTATATCCTCGCCCATCAAAACTGCACCAAACGCATAGCCAACCCGTTTAAAATCAAAAACCTTGACTCGATTTATTAACTAGATCAAACGCAGTACCTTTTCACATTACCAAACAACACCATGCCCCATGCCAAGCCCACCAAACCCGTTCCATCAACTATATACAACCGACCTCTCTCTCAACACCCCAACCCCCCCCCCCGCAGATTCTAAAAATTGGCCACTCCATGAGCAGTCGGTACCTGCGTGAGCAAGTCAAACGCTCCAGTTCCCAAGCCACCCAATTTACCCACAACCAGTCTCGACGAAGGTGTCATGAGGGGATCCCATTCACCGTCCATGACCGCATCCTTGAGGAAGCCGACGGTAGTTTCTATCGCAGACAATATTAGCATCTGACCATAGAAAAGAGGGCAGGACGACAAAAAACATACCATAACTCATCTTGGTAAAAGGCGAGACATTGCCCGTCAAACCAATGCGGTTGAAAGGGCTGAACCCGCCATTCCTGGTCATGTAATCGGCGATCAAGCTCAAATGGCGCTTGTCGACAGCAATACCGTGAGAGTCGAAAACGCCCGACAGTTCCCTCACAATATTCGCCCTCGCCGCCTCGACACCATAAAACTCGAGCACCTGGGCAATGTCGTTGGTCTGGAGCTTGTTGGGGTTGATGTAATCAGCATACAGCTGCATAGCCCTCAGGTTGACACCCTCGGTGTGGACCAGCAGCTCCTTGATCACCTCCTCCCCAGTCGCGGGATCTCTCTTCTTGATAGGCTCAAGGGTCGCATTGCCAATGTGCGCAATCTCCTGGATGACGGCCTTGTTGACCGCCTCCTGGACGAGGTTGAGCATAAGCAGCTTGGGCATGGAGGCTGGGTATTCGAGGGTGAACTTGACCCACTCGCCGCCGACAGTATCGGCCTTGAACGATGCTACGTCCTCGTTCTTCTCCTTGACACGGGAGGCTGCCTCAGCTTCAAGGCTCTTGTCGTCGCGCCGGCGCTCGGGTCGCGGGCTGCCGCCGTAGGCCTCGTCATCGTCCTCCCCATCATCGGCCTCTTCAGTCTCCCGCTGCAGTTGCCTCTGAATGGCATCGTCGTCGTCATCGTTGGGACCATAAGAAACAGCCTCGGACCGGTTGGCTCTCCGCTTGGCACCGCCGGCATCATCCTCGTCGTCGTCATCATCGTCATCGTCACCACCGCGAGCCTCCCTGTCGCCCGAAGAGGTTGCCGCCGCCGTCTCAATAGTGCCAACCTTGACACCGATTTCAGGCGCCGATGCAGATCCCTTCTGTTTGTCAATCTTCTTGAGCTCCTTCTGGATGATCTTGCAAAGCAGCGGGATGAACTTCTTTTCTACGGTTCCGAGCACATCGGAAATCGAGATGGCGTACATCTTGGAGTATTCCTCACTCTCGAAAAAGCGCAGTCTGATATCAAAGGTCTTGGCCACCTTGTGGGCGATGCCAACCCCGACCTTTTCCACCACAGTTGCATCCTTGGTGACGTGCGACAGAGGCAGGACGCTGATACTCTTGGCGAACCGCTCACCGTCCTGTTCCGAAAGCTCTTCGTTGAGAACAAGTGTCATCGATGGAGTGCTGATGTTGGCAGAGGCCGTCATGAGAATTTCACGAAGACGAGGCACACCCAGTGTGACGTTCTTTGCACTGTGACCAGCCAAATGGAACGTGTTGAGCGTCAGCTGAGTCGAAGGTTCACCGACAGACTGGCCTGCTGTGATACCGACAGCCTCGCCGGGCTCAACAAGAGACCTGATATACTTGGCTGCCAGGATCTTTTCGGCGGTCTTGCGGGAGATCTGGCCGGCTTTCTCCTTGGATCCCTTCTCCTTGATCAAACCGTGCTTGTTTGTCTTGAGGTAGTCCATCATGCGGTTGAAGAACTTCTCCGAAGTGGCAAAGCCATATCGGGAAGGCTCAAGCTTGGACGTGACGGGGTCTTGTGGGTTGCGGGTGCCAATCGACCTGATGGCCGATTTCATCCGCTTGATGATCTCATCCTTATTCTCAAAGAGTGCTTGAGTGCCGTCCTCGTGGAACCTCAACTGTGGCAGCTCACTGTCCAGATTGCGCAGTACAAACTCGAAATCGTTCAGATACTTTTGCTTGGTAATATCGACCGAATCCTCACCGTACAAGAACTGCACGACAGACCCATCAGAGTCTCTGACAGAGCTGTCATAAGAGACAGCCAAGCCTTCCATTCCCTTGACAAGACATCTCTGCAAGTAACCGGATCTCGACGTTTTGACGGCTGTGTCGATCAGACCTTCACGACCGGCCATGTGATGGAAGTAGTACTCCTGTGGGCGAATACCAGTCAAGAAACGCTGCACAATATAGCCACCAGCCCGTGCATCTGTGTCGAAGGGGCGGAAACTGGGTAGAGTCCGACCTGAAATCATGACGGGCACACGACGACCTTCTAGTGTCTGCTGTCCCAAGTTGCAACTGATCAGGTTGGCATTGACAGTGGAACCCTTGGCACCAGAGATTGTCATAGACTGCATGTGGTTGTGGGGGAAAGGCTTCTCGAGACCGGCGGGCAAGCAGACTCTTGTGATCTCGGAAGAGAGCTTGGCGACCCGTTGATTGGTCAACAACTCGAGGCCTTCCTGCTTCTTGTCGTCTCTTAAAACTTCCTCGAGGCGTTCCAGAAGCAGAGGGTCATCCTTGGTTGGCTTTTGCTCCTCCAAAGATACGTACTTGGCCGCAACTTCGAGACCAATATGCTTAGCTTCCTTGATCAACTCCTTGCGGTCCTGTTCGCCCTTTGGTGTCATACGCAGATCATCCATTCCGCAAGTGAATGCAACCATGGCGAGATAGCGTGTGAGGAGGCGACCCAGGCAACTCAGCAGCTTAGCCGCGACGCCGGGGCCGTAGACTTCGTGAACAGCGTGGACAAGGCCGCCATCGCTGGAACCGAGCTGTGACTTGTCCAGAATACCGTGAACGAGAATTCCATCCCGGACTGCGACCTCGCCTTCTTCAGGAGAATGGTCGCCCCAGCTTCTTGCCTTGATCTTGGTGCCAGACTGCATCCAGAGATCGCCACAGTTGGCCGGCTTGATATTCTTCAGAACGGTGTCGATAACCTGCTTTCCAGTCCAGAGTGGTCTTGGCTTGATCATGGCTGGGGGTACTGTCAGGATCTTTTCTCCCGTGATGTGCCCACTTTCGGGGCGGAGACCGGCGTACACGAGTTGCATGTAGTCGCCCTTGCTGAAGAAAGTGTCCTTGTTGCAGAGAATGACAGAGACTGACAAGTGGTCCTGAATCAAACCGCGCAACGGCGAGCCGCCTGTTCCACTGACGTACTGGCTGTCTGTGTTGGCAAGCTGGAGAGCCTCGGCACGAGCAATCTCGTTTTGTGGGAAATGCATGTTCATCTCGTCACCGTCGAAATCGGCGTTGTACGAGTTACAGTTGGCGTAGTGCATACGTAACGTCTTCTCGCCTGGCAAAACACGGACACGGTGACCCATCATAGATGGCTTGTGAAGTGTAGGCTGACGGTTCATCAAGACAACATCACCGTTGGTGAGGTGACGGAGTACTTTCTTGCCCCTGAGATTGGCAAAGGAGTTGGTTGATGGGGCGAGAAGCGTGTTGGCCAGAGCTACTCTTTCCTCCAGAGACTTGTTTCGCAGGTTGACAACCTGGCCATTTTCGTTCTCGATAGCCGCAGCACCGGGCCACTTTTCGACACCGTTGATCACGGCCTGTTGGAGGTCTTTGAAGTTGAAATGAGTAACAGGTTCTGGGTAAGTAAGCTTCACCGCGAAGACGGGTGGGACACCGATTTCGGACGTCTCGATGTTGGGGTCAGGACTGATGACTGATCTAGCGGCAAAGTTGACACGCTTGCCCATCATGTTCTTGCGGAACAGACCCTCCTTCTTTTCAAGCTTCTGCTTGATACCCTCCTCGTTTCTCTTGCCAGCGTTACCCTGGATCGGGTTCTTGTCGCGATCCATCAAACTGTTGACAGCTTCCTGAAGCTCAGTCCAGGCTTGGTAAAGGTGGTTCAGATCCCGTGGTCTCCTGCCTTCCTGAACGACGGCTTTCTTCCCGAGGGCAATCTCTCTAGAGATCTGTCCAACAGCGGAAGACTTTTCAATGATCTTCTTGTAGAGACTGTTTTGCTCGGCTTCGGTGATTTGGTTCTCACCCATCCGAGCCTCTGGGCGCATCCTGTTTGGAGGAACCATGAGCGTGTGAATGAAGAAGATGTCGGCGGTGATAGGCTTCGAGCGAGAAGCCTTGGTCGGTGGACGAGTGTTGAAAATCAGCGACATGATTTCCCGCTCGGCTTGGAAGAGGAGGTCGAGGCGGCCCTTGACTTCCATCGAGTTGAGGAAGCGCTGGGGGGCTGAGGCTTTCGTTTTCGACTTTGTCTGGGTTTCGGTTTCGGCATCCTTCATAGCCACATCACCGCCCTCGTCGAGACTATCCCCCTCTCCTTCATCTTCTGGTTCTGGTTCTGATTCCATATCAGCAACACCTTCATCCTCACCGTCGGCATCCTTCTTGTTCTTGTTGGTCATGGTCAAGGCGTCGCGGCTTTTTCGCCCAGCCTGAGCCATAGTGGCCTTGTCCTTGGAACTGAGGCCGCGCTCGAAGATCTTGACATAGCGGTCCTTGCGCAGCGTTGGGCTGATGCCATCGCAGCTCTTGCATCTCTTCTCCTTCACTAACGTGGCGAAGAGCTCCTTCAACAAGGCTCTCCTCATCTCGGCCGCACCTTCGTGCTTCGCTCGCTTGATATCGCCCGCACTGAGGCGTGTCCTGTGCTCCTTCAACACTTGGCGAACATAGGCTTCTCTAGCTCTCATGGTGACATCTGTTGTGCTCCCCTCGTCCTCGGCCTCGTCGTCCATGTTGGGGATGTCGGGGAGCCTCATGCTCTTGAGCTTCTCTCCTCCGAGTTCGCTCTCGGAGATGGCATCGACCAGCTGCGCTTCATGGAGCAAGCCGTACTGAAGAAGCTTGAGCATACAGGCAAAGCGGTGGATCTCGCGGCGGGCCGTTCGAAAGTGATGGCAGTAAATACACATGGAACGAAGGAATCGGAAAGCCTGGTCCATGAATACTGGGTGGTAACAAGGTACAGCAAGCTCAATATGACCTGGATGACCAGGGCATTGTGCCTGGTTCAGACCGCAGGTGCGGCATCTACACACATGAAACGATTAGCCAAAGCCGGCGCATTGCAGAACAAGCCGAGGGTGCTTACGGCGCATCGCCCCATGAGCCGAGAGCTGGGTCATAGAGACCGCCTGGAACAGGATTGAGAAGTGTGTCGAAGGTGACGGGATTTTCAATGCGTTTGACAGAGACTGCGCGGATCTCGTCGGATGTGAGGAACTGGAAGTCGACGCTGTCGAGAGTCGACGACACGGGCTGTGAAATGTTCATATTGGGCGATCTGGCGAAGCACCGCGCTACTCAGATCGCATGATAGACAGAAACCGGAATATTTGGTGATGTAGAGGCCAGAGACGCGCTGTCGCGAAAGGAGGCAGAAAAACAGCGGCAGCTTCTCTTCGCTATGGCTCTCTCTCTGCACAGGCAATTGGTGGGGAATTGGAGCTGAGCTCTGAGACGGGAAGAATATTTTTTGGCGGTGGACCGAGGCAGAATAGAGGGTGGGACAGTTTATCCATGCATTGCATGCCCACCGCTTTCATGCCAAGCCGCTTCTGGCTGCCTGCCGGACACTGACCTCAGGTCGTTGCAGCGCATCAAAGCAAGCTCTCGTCGCGCATCATCTTCCCCAAGATTGTCATCTTGCCCAAAGCACACCCAACCGTCCTCAAACCGGTCTTCGCAACGTGTAAACCGAGTCACCCACCGAACCACAGCCGAATTCCTTTGACGACCATCACCTGCTGCACACTGCGCCGCCATGGACCGCAATCAGCAAATGGGCGGCGGACTTGGTCCCCGTCATGACCCGTCCTCCAGAATCCAGAAAACCGAGTCAGCAGCCGATCGACTTGCCGCCCTGAAGGCACGGGTTGCGAATGCCGTCGGGAGTTCCAAAGCAAAGGGTGGACTTGGACTCAACACCCCTTTACATCCGGCCCTCGCTGACCTTGGCGCCCCGATCAAACCCGCCGACTCATCTCGATCAGCTCATGGCCAGCGGCCGGTTCCCGACTCCTCAAAGAACTCCAAACCAAAGCCCTTTGGCATGCCCGGATCTTCCAACGATGGCCCTCGACCAAACCCATATCTCGAGCCAAGCCATGGCCCAACAGGAAAGGCAAGAGAATCGCGACAGCTCATCTTCAACCAGAAAGGAAAATACATCGCCCAGGCACAAGCCCTCCGACGACAGGCCCAGCTGGAGGAAATGAAGAAGAGAATCGCCGATCAAGCACGCAAGGCAGGATTAGACGAAGACCGCGACGTGGAGAAGGCATTTGTGGTGGAAGCCCCCCCAGATCTGGAATGGTGGGACGAAGGTCTTATCGACGGCAAGGACTACAGCGGCTTCCCAGACTCGCTCAAGATCGACACTCCCGACAGTATCATCACTCTATATATCCAGCATCCCGTTGCAATCGAACCACCACAAGAGAAGCTGGCCCATGAGCCCAAGCCAATGTACCTGACGCCAAAGGAACAGGCCAAGCTCCGGAGAAACAGGCGCATGGCCGATCTCAAAGAAAAGCAAACCCTCATGAAACTCGGTCTCATGGAAGCTCCCCCGCCAAAGGTCAAACAAAAGAATTTGATGCGTGTACTCGGTGACGAGGCTGTTCGTGATCCCACGGCAGTCGAAGCCCGAGTCAGGAAGGAGATTGCGGCGCGTCTTGACAAGCACTTGGAGGCGAACGAGGAGCGCAAGTTGACAAAGGAGCAGCGGCATGAGAAACTCGCCGCCAACCAAGCAAAGGACGCAGCCAAGGGCATTCATATCCTGGTTTTCAAGATCAACAGTCTAGCCAACGGACAACACAGGTACAAGATCTCACTGAATGCACAGCAAAACGGGCTCAACGGAGTCTGTATCATGCATCCGAAATTCAACCTGGTGATTGTAGAGGGAGGCGAGCACAGTATCAACAACTACAAGAAGCTGATGACGAGGAGAATTGACTGGACAGAGGCTTTACCGTCGAGGGAAAGGAATGTTCAGGTTGGGGCGTACAACACTGCTACGCAGGCTACGGTGAGGGAGTGGTTGAAACCAGAGGATGAAAAGGGGCAGCTGAAGGACTTGTCGGGGAATAAGTGTGTGTTGCTTTTCGAGGGAGAGACGAAGGCGCAGGCGTTCAAGAAGTGGGGGAGCAAGGTCTTTGAGACGGATCAGGAGGCGAGGGAGTTTTTGGCGAGGGTGAAGATGGATAGTTTTTGGACGCAGGCGAAGAATACCCCTTCTTAGGGGAGGTGCAGGAGAGAGGGGTGATTGCAGAGTCAGGCATGTTTATACGTTCTGGTGAGTGTTTTGTTGTAGCTGACCACTGGAAAATGTATCTTCACGTAGTTCGCTGAGTTTGAGCGGGCTAGTAGAATTTCTTGGTGATTCTGACTATGAGGCCACCTCACTTGATGAGTTTTTAACTGCGTTGAGGTCTTGATGCATTCCGTGTGTCTCTCATGGTGCTAATGTGTCTGTTACGAATTACCGCTTGAGTTCTTGTTAAATTCAAAGCTATCAGATTCCGTGCTGCTTGAGAACTCTTGTCTCTTCTTGTAATCCAGTTCTGTGCTGTCTGGCGTTGCTGTCCTTTTCACAACTTTCGCTTGCTCGCGATGCTATCCTCAAGCTCAGATGGACTTAAGGCCCAACCCAAACCTGTTTGTCAACTGCCAGGACCCAAAAGATGTTACCGAGAGAGGTGGATATGCTTGCCTTCCCGTTTGCTATGGTTGCTTTCTGTACGGGACTGCTACTAACGAGGAGATCGTGATTTAGAATTACTTCGAGAAGTGACTTGAAAGGAGATCGGCGACAGCGCCTACTTTCATCGCGCCCCAGCGCTCCGATTATGAGGCCATGGGTTGGACTGCTCTTTTCCAATGAGGCCTAACATGGGATTGCAACTGGGAAAGGATGAACCATGTCCCGGTGTTGATGGGATAAACCGCGCAGCATTGCCCCTCGCAATCTACGGGGCATGTAAACAAAGAAAGTCAACAATCCCTTCCCTTAACAGCAACTGAAAAAACACCTCTCAACACTACCCTCCAGCCCTTCACCTGCCATATCAAACTGCCATATCAAACTGCCGAGCGAGAGCAGGGTTCTTTTGACACGACATGTCCGTTCATCACCAACGGTCCCAAGATCTACATGAGCACACATTGTTCATTTGATATCACGCCTTCTATTCTCGGTAATTTGGTTCCCTCATACTATCAATCTCCACGTTGTGCTTGCTTACCACAGGTGTTTGTTTGGTGGTCTCATCCCACCATCTAAGCCCTGGCGGTCGGCTGCTCATCGACCAGCCCCTTGATCACCTACCGTTCCTTTGTATCGCCTCGGTGGCAAACTCGAACCTCAAGTCTGCCTTGTAATGGATGTCAAACAGTGTCTCCGTTTTGTTGCACAAGCGTGCATATCACAACCTATCTATGAAGCTGGGCGAAGTTGTCATGGTGATACCCACCTTCACAGGAAATGCAGGTCTCCTGGGTCTCATGATGAACTCCGCCCTTTCTGCACATCTGGTCGTCGAGCTTGGTGTCGAAGTTGCAGGTTCCAATGGCAGGTCTGCGGCGGGCAATGGTAAGGGACGTCCCGTGTTTGCTTCAGTTACGCCTCGAGGAAATCGTGGGTATCAACCGGCCCGTTCGTGGATACACAAGCGACGACAGGGGAAGAGATCCTTTTTCGGTTGGCGAGATGTCTCTGCCGTCTCCACGTCGGCAGTTTTGTTTGCGATTTTGACGACTCGAACAATGCCAGGATATGATAACTGCTTCGAGGTATCAAGATGCGAAACTCTATAGGGCCAGTTTTCCACCTTGAGAGCTTACTGTGTGAGATATTCGCCGATCAAGGCTTAACACTCCGGTGGTGCTTACTGCTCAGGAGTTAAGGCAGTGACAAGCCGTTCAGCTCCCAGGCATCAGCATTAATTTGACAATAGGCTTGGATTGTGTCTGTATCGGAAGCTGCTCTTACCATTGGCTCAGCACTTGCAGGTGTGAATATACCGCCGTTATACATCCATCCATGTACCACTCGCCTGACATCAGATGCCATCTTCATCACACTGAATTCACACCCTCACCACCAGACTTGATGTTGATATTTTTGATGTTTCACTGCGGTGCGTGGGGGTCATTTATATCACAGTATTACAATCAATGACTGGCAGCAAGCGCAGTCAACAGCTGAGTAAGCAGCTCGGTCAACACATGGTGCAGCATGTCCCGGGACGCCAGGCCCTTCCTCCCCGGTGGCGTCCAGGTGAGGCCCGGATATGTGCGGCAACGAGTCCGGAAATGTAACCCCACCACCGCCCTCAACCACTCCCCGACGACATCACACATGATCACTCGACAACTTCAAACACAAGTGTGTGCATAGTGGCTTGCAGGATTCAATTCTCACGGTTCAGTGTTTTCCGCGAGCCGTAGACTGACTAGTTGAAACCACACTTGAACAACATCTGGTAAGTATTCTCCCCGTCGGGTCGGTCGCCGACCCTAAACTCACTACCTTACCCGAAGTCCCTTCCCCGACATATCATAAGCGCGGGAGCGGCCCTTCCAGAGGAGTGCAGCATACCTATCGCCGTCCCTGAATCCTTCTATACCACCGAAGGCGTACTAGAACACCAACACACCTCGCCGATCTGCATTCGACATTCTGGTTCCTACGCAATACTCCCAAAACGGAAGGTCGTGATCCTTCTTCCAAAATGCTGAAACACTTCAACTCCATATTTTGAGCTCATAATTAGCATCAATCAGACGAGGTCGAGCCCCCCCCAAAGGGTTAGGTACTCGAGGGGCGAAGCAAGGCTGCTGCTGGCTGGCTGAGGTGTTGTTTTTAACCCATCACCCGCCTATCTACACCCCCTTAGTTGTTCGTCTAACCGATGAACAATTATATCTGCAAGCTCAGGAATGAAACGAGGGGGGATGGTTGATTTGCCACACACGCGCGTCTAGATGTCTGAGGAGGGTGGTAAATGGTCAGATTAGACGCAGTGTTACCTCTTGACAAGATGCGATGGGTTATCTCCTTCTGGGGGGATTGTAGGTTTGGGGAGGACGTTATCTCCTTTGGGGGTTGGGGTGTCTTGTCAAGATGTCGTACCACGAGCACGGCTCTATCACCATCAGCTGGAGTTGTTGACCAAGACATGACCAAGAAGCGCCACCGAGTCTTGCTGTGGTGATTGTCACCAGTGAAGATATGGCTAACCTCAATGATCACTAGTTGCGAACAAGTAGAATAAGGCGGCAGATAGGATCAACAAGATTGTATTACCAGCAGAAGAAACTCCGACAGTATCTCCTCACCGCCAATGGGAAGCGTCATTCTTGAACGGTATTACGGCGCACCCAGCAGCCAGGTTTAATGTTTACTTCCATCGAGTTACCCCATATCAACACCAACATGAGCATCACACCACAAAGTCCGGCCCACTAACTCGAACCTCACATCAACACCGTCACCTCATCAACAAGATCCGTTTCAAACCTGTGTAACCATTGACACGAAGAACACAAGTTCAGCGCGCCTGAATATTGAAGCTAGCTCGTCATCAAATCCAAGCCAACATGCGTCTAACCCTCACGCCCTCACCCATTCGCCCAGACGATGACTCAAAATCACCAACATCCCCACGACAACAGATTCAGTAGTCCCAGAAGCGCCCAAGCGCGCGGTTAACTCAACACTAGCACCAAATCGTGTAGTTTACACGATGCAAGCTGTTGCTTTTTCCTTGGAGTTTTGGATGTGAAAGAGCGGGGGGAATTAGACGCGATGTACGGCACAGCAGCACAACACCAACACCAAATATCGCCACCAAAAGCTTGCGGAAACTTCCATATTGGTGATGGGGTGTATCTCCGATGTTCGTCCGTCCGGTTATCAGACTGCTGAATTTATTGGAAGAATTAACTTGAATATATTCAAGATGATTTCCCCACCACCTGGTAGGTAGGTATGTACCAAGTCGGACTCGGTTCGAATCCTTCACCTCGACCTGGGGCTCGGGGAGTCAGGGGTGGGAAGGCCGAGCAAGGTACGCTATCATGCGCGTCTGGAAGAGGGCAAGAAGATGAAAGAGACTGAGTCCGAGGCTGCCAGCCAGCCGGCATTGAATATCACGAACGACTTGAAGGGGTTTGAAAGGATAGCATGAACCGTATGTCATCCTCCCCAGGCTTCAACACGAATAAAACGAGGAATATAGCGAGCAAGAGAGACCATACCCTACCACCTAGCCCGGAGTAAAGCATGAGCAAAATGGAATCAACTGACCTTCCTTCCCCTCCCCTGTACAATTGTGATCGCCCGCCCAGACCCTGAACACAATGTGTAACAGCACCACACCACACCACACCGCACACGTGTTTGGTATCAACCCGCGAGTTCTAGACACTGGCTCCCAGGTCTGGGTCATGCTAAACAAGGCTCTCGTTCGCCACCATCTCCTTACTCTCACCGGAACAAGAAGAGACGAACAACCTGTTCCCTCTCCACAAACCCCTATCACCACCAATGCATGGAAACAAAGAGAGAAAGAACCCACCGACCGCTCCTCCAACAGCGGACCCCTTTTCTCACGCTGAAAACAGCTAGGGGTTGAACACTCTCGCCGTTGACCTGCGTCGGGTCCAAACCCCACCCAGACAGGTGGTAATATCCCTCCCCGCAATCTTTTCTGAGCCTTAACCTTCTTTCGCCCCCAATTCTCATCCATGTTCCATGGTCTGTTGTTCTCGCCAGGATGTTCCCCATCAAGAACGTGCCTGACGCGTACAGTTTGGCCCCGTGTCTGTCTTGAATGCACATGTACGGAGGCGGAGAAGGGGGGAAGGTTGTGTGGGGGGTGATGATACCGTCGAGGCTTCATCAGATGCAAGGTCTGGTGAGGGTAAAGGGGCAAGGAGTTCATCAACCCCAGACATGCTTGGCCCCCCTGGTTGAATCTCCACGCTCAGTACCTCTTCAGAAGAGAAGGACAGCAAAGGCGAGGCCGGTGGCGTAGAACGGAAGGAGATGGTCTTGGAATCTTGGGCGATGATTCCAAAAATATGGACTTTGCCTTGAGTTCACGTGAAGTCTGGGGAAGGCGAGGCCAGGTACACGGGCGAGGGGATCCTCCCGTCTCTTCTTCTGGTGAGACAGGTTCTCGTTTCTTTTCATTCGTGGCCTGCTGCCAGGAACCAGTCTTTCAACCCCAGAGTGCAAATCGTCGCGTCGTATAACTCCGGCGTTGGCTGCGCCCCGCGGGCCCCGGATTTCGGGCATGCTCCGACTGGTCTTTTCAGCCAGATAACGTTGACGTTTATTCACCAAACTTGGTCAAATATTAGAACACCAAAAGAAAAGAAATGACAGAAAAGGTACAAACCCGGCCGGCAAAGTCACCGCGGAGCCCGCTCCGAACCCACGATGTCGTCAAAACCCATCATGCAGATCCCCAGACCGACCGTTGGTTGGCCAGCTCCCGCTCGTCACGTTTATGCTTCCCAAAGAGAACCAGATGAATTAGACGCGCAAGACGACGCTAGCGTAGCACCTTGCTTTTTGGCTTGCTTGGGTTGGGTTGTTGGTTGTTGTTGGTTCGAGTTGCACACTCATACCACCACGCATCAAATCCGTTCATCATCCCATGACGCCGGGGTTCATACTGTTGGTGATGATATGGATGGGAGGGGTTCGGTCTCGGGGTTGTTCGGTGTCCACATGAAGCTGTGGGAAATGCTTGGTCGGGCGCTTCCATTGCCTTGCCTGCCCCCCCTTGACGTGCATCTAACCCAGACTTCTGGGGTTTCGATGAAAATGCAAGAACCAGACTTTGCGAAAGCGAGAGCGAGGCAGAAAAAACAAACTGTCAGAACCTTATCACCAGAAGGAGAAAAAGTCGGGACGAGATTGCTTACTGAGAATGGGAAATTTGCTGCTGCATGTTGTTCACAGCATGCTGCAGCTGATTCCCTCCCTTCCTTCTCCCGCCCAGAGCAGCCGGCCAGCTTCAGCTGTCCTCGTGGGAGTTACACAAAGGGACAAAGGCCCCTCCCATTGACAAATAGTATGATCTTCCGCAGAAGCACAAGATCTTCCAAGTGTAAAATATGCCGGCCTTTCCGTTCTGTCTCGCTTGCTTCCCCGGTCCCGAAAAGCCGGGGCCGTTGTCGTTCTCAACCCACGCCGGGCCCGTCCTCGTGGGTTGATTCAAGCGAAAAGAAGCAATTGTTTATCTCTGGGCATCTCTTTCTCTCATTGAGCCCAACCCATGCACAGACAGGTGTTCATCCCACGTGGATATGTCCGTCTTAGCCAGCGGCACAGCAGAATGGAGCCGCCGCCGCCACCAGCCCGCACCCTTCCCTCCTTTTTTTTTTTTTTTTTTTCCCTTCTTTCGCGGGGCGACCGTTTTACGCTTCCCCAAATGCCGGAACCGAATGGTTGACGTTTTGTGAGATATCAGATTTTGTTTCTTTTGGTACCTACAGATGAAGATATGCCAACGAAGAAAAGAATGAAACGCCACCAACATCAACTCAATGAAAGAAAAAGAACATTGCATTTTCAATCAAGCCCTCGGAAATGACGTTTATTCCGGAACGGAACGGCCCATTTAGATAGAATGTGTGTATTCGCTCAGTCTGGTAGTTGATTCCTTCACCGAAAACCCGGCGCAAACTCCCCTTTACGATCAACAATCCCACCCAAACACACACACACATACATACCGGGCGGGAGAAAAACCCCCCATGATTTCCCCTCTATTTGTGTGTTACCATCATGATTGGTGTTACCCAAAGCCCGAAGCCTCACTCGCGGATCCTCGGATTCCGAGGTCTGGATATTCATTTCAGTATCACATCATCTCTTCTTTCTTCACTCTCATCATCAAAAGCGGTCAGGGAAATGCAAACAGATAGATAGATGGGTGGGTGGTTGGGTGGGTGGTGCTTGTGCAGCATGACATCTGCCTCACCCACCACCAACCCACCCACCACCACCAGGACACACTTGATGATGTTGCTGCCTCCATGCTGACATACACCACGCCCATCCCTCTCCCAGTAGTTTTCGGACCCGTCTCGCTGGAACTAATCCCCCCATTATCCCTTACCAGCGCCTATAACAACCAATGATTTCATCTCTCAACCCTCTTTGTCGCTGCGTCAAAAAGGCGGAGTGTGAAAACCAGGTCGTCACCGACCTTCTGTCTTTCTTTCCCATTATTGATTTAGGGCTGACGGTAGGTCCTGAACATCAACTTCACTATCAAGTCATCAAGAGAGAGAATCGCCGACTCGGGGTCCCCCTTTCGCTGTCTATTCCCCCGACAAAATGACACCGATACCTTACTCTGACATCTTTGGGGGCGAAAGGTCCCCCCCTCCCCCCCCCCAATCTCGCACCTCACATTGCAGCCAACCTCGCATTTGTACCACCACCTCTCTCCTCCAGCATGGCGGAAGAAGAAGAATGCAACTTTATCAACGATATTCACAACCACCAGTGATGACGACTAAAGATTCTTCTTACACCGCCCTTGTGAACCCCGGCCGGTTTGCAGATGTACATTGACGTTGAGTGTACGGTAGGCCCCCAATGCTACGACCTGCCTACCTGACATGCCAATCTTACTCACGTCCCCAACACCGGACCAACAGCGAAGGCATAACGGAGCATGGTAGGGCCTATTCGGTTCGGTACCGCAGCGGTCGTAGGGCTGAGAGGTTCGGTCAGAGAAGGCTCCAAGCACAGGAGAGACGTTTCCCGGTGTTGACGAATGAAATCCCTTTTCTGCACGAGTGCCTAGGAAAACCTCGGATTCTGTTTCGCTTTTTGACAGCTTGGAAAACTCAATGAGGGGATTGGACCGCATGTTGCCTATCCAGGGGGCCAAAAGGAGCGGATGATGCCGTTCAATCTTTCGTGATATGATCGGACCTTGTGCGATACGCACTCCCCACAACAGCAGCAGCAAGCAGGTCTCACCTCACACCCTCCAAAAAAAAAAAAAAAAAAAAAAAAAAAAAAAAAAAAAAAAGCCCTGTGTATATTACCTTCCCGCAATCATGAACGCCATTGTCAGACGAGCGAGCACCCGTGGCCCTAGCTGCAGCTGCCCAGCCGGACCTACCTATCTCCAGGTTCCTTATTTCCCCCTCCGTTCTATCCTGTACTGCTGAGGGACCTACGATAGGCAAGCCAAGGCGGGAATAATGGCCACCATAGGGCTTGGAACGGACAGGCTAGGGTACAGAAACGGAATCGGTGACTGGCCCATAAACGCGGCCGTCCTAACCCCCCCAAAAAATTGGAGATGTTCTTCTGCAGTGTAATTGGCTGTGTGTGTGTGGGAGGGTAAGATTTTAGGTCCTTTGCTTCTTCGGAATCTTGCCCGCCCCGAGCTGCCATCGGAGGTTGTTGTTGTTATTGTTGTTGGTGGTGGTGGGTGCTCCCGCCCCCAGTATCCGCCCTCCAACGGTTCTTGACATGATAGATGGGTGAGGGTTGGATCCCTACCTGTATGGAGAGTTTCGGTTTCATTTGGGGGATGTAAGGGGATGAGTGAGATGTAGGCGGCCGATGGATGGTGCTGTTAGGGTGCTGTTGGGGTGGTGATTGGTATGGATGATGGTTACGGTGAGTGGTGAGCGGATAGGATATGCAAGACACATCGAGACGGGAGGGAGGAAAGGATCCTCCATCAAATCAATCAATCAATCAATCTACAAGTCGATGCCCTTTCTTTCCCAAGGACTTTCCCACCCAGAGAAACCCCTCCACAGCTACTTGCTCAAGGTAACAATGAGCCCGAACCCAGAATCCCACCCCATACCCAACCATCAGACCGCCCAAGGCATAAAAAGCCTGCACTACATAGGTTCAGCTCGCTGTTGTCGCCTTGCCGGCAATTCCTCCAGTGTGGTATTCCTCCCCTACCATCACCAATAATACGAACTGACTGCCTACTTACCTACCTTAAGGAACCCTCGGCATCGTGTTCAGTCCTCTATGCTCAAGTCCCTTCACACGGGTACCCCGGGTCAGCTCGTTGGTCCTTAGGTCCTTCACTCAACACCGTTGTGAGCGTGATAATCGAGGTCGAGTGATCCCCCAGCCCCGAACCGCATTCGCGGTAGGTATTGCGCAAACAACCCGCATCCCGAGCCCAAACCTGCGCCGCAGCCCTTCCCTTTCCTTGGGATGATGTTTACTTTGCTTTTCGCTCCCCGAAACTCACCGGCTCCAACTAACCCAACTGTCATATGATCATGTTAGTGCCGATCTCAACTCGGCGTTTAAGCAAGGGCACTTTAACCCCATCACTCATCACCAACAACAGCAAGAGGCAAATCAGTTTGGTGCACTTCAATTCTCACTGCCGTCCAATTCTCGGCTTCTCCTCTTTCTATCTCCCCCCATGCTATAGCTCTTGAAAAAAAGACAAATCTTTCCACCCAAGCATATATACACTCATACAAATGACGAAAAGGAAACAATTGCAAGATGACCAAAAAGACGTAATAGATGTCAACAGATAATCCCCTTGTTTGCTTCCCCCTCCCAAAAAAAAAAACAAAAAACCACCGTGAAGTAGTACAAAGCATTCCTCCTCCCAGTAATGTTCTAAACATTTCCCCTCCCAAAATCCCAACCCCATGTTCTTATGAGATACATTATTCGTACAAGTCGCGCTCCAAAAAAAAAACTCAACTCGCGAGACAAAGGAAAGGAATGAAAAAAAACACAAAATGCCACCAACCACCACCCAGCTTCCCAAATCCCGAGGCGCCTTTGGTATCTAATATAATTCCATCACAAATACAATCCTGAAGCATAAGATATAAAATATAAGAAAATGTCGAGCGAGTTCAATCACCTCCCCCAAGGATGAACCTGAGAGTGGTGATGCTCATCCCTCCTCATCGTCGGCTGCATCGACCCCAAAACAGAAGTGCTGCACAGCGGAGGGATAGCCATGGGCGGCAACCCCCCCGGTGGCGGGATCATGTGCCCCATGGCGGGTCCCATCCCCCGGTTGTGATGCATGCTGCTCGGATCAAAGCTCTCCGCCCGAAGGTCCAGAGTCCCAATGTCAAAACGCTTGGAGCAGCCGTCTTCCATGTGTCTGTTCGAAACTACAGTTAGCTATTGTTTTTTGAAGGGAGGTAAAAGTCAAAGGGAAACCAACCTCCTAAGGGTATCCTTCCTGGCAAACATCCTCGAGCAGTAATCGCACTTGTGGTTCCGCTCCTTCATGTGCACGCTCTGGTGGTGGCGCTGGAGATCCGTCTTGCGCACAAACTTCTTGTTGCAGTCCGTCACCTGGCAGGGGAAGGGATACTCCCTCTTCTCGTCGTGCGTCTCCATGTGCGCTTTGAAGTTGTAGCTGCGGCTGAACATCTTGCCGCACCCCTTGACCTCGCAGACAAAGTTGGCCTCCTCCTTGGTCGTCAGCCGGCGGGGCGCCCTTCGTGGCCGCTGGACCCGGAACTGTCGCTTGGCGTCGTACATGAAGCTCGAGGCCTGTGGCCCGCTGGCCGCCCCCGGGTAGAACTGGTCTGGCTCTACTGGGTGGTAGTCGGGCTTGTGCCAGGTGGCCGAGGATCCGCTGTCGGAAAGATAGCCGGCTGAGCTGCCCGTGTAGGGACCGTTGTCCGAAGGGAACGAGGTGTGAACAGATCGGGGTGATGGGTACTGGGACGCCTCCATGTGGCCGTACTCGGAAGGGGTGCCCTCCATCTTGACCCGGGGTGTCATGGAGCCGGGCACGGAAGTGGCGGGAGTGTAAGGCATGGACCTGGGCTGGATGGCAGGTGATCGGGGGGCAGAGCCAGTCGGTGGAGGAGTCGACGAGTGGATCGAGTGGGCGTGGCTAGGGTGGGAGTGGTAGACGTCGTGGCCGTATGAGTAGCTGTTGAAGCTCTCATACTCTGAGGAGAGGATGCTAGGCATGCTGGAGGCAGAAGACATGGGATGGTGGATGACGGTGTTGTCCCAAGATTGGCTCATCGAGTCGAGTGGTGGCAGTGAGTTGTCAGTGTCCATGGGAGGGGTCACGGCGCAGGACGGCTCCCCATATAACGACGAGATCTTGTACTGTTGCTCAAGTCCAGGTGATGGGTAGTCGAGCGAGGACCTCTCTGAAGGGCAGTAGGTGTGCGCTGGGGTGGATGGCGACCTGGTGAGAGCAGGCGGTGTGAGATCCATGGTTGGTGGTTGAGGCTGGGTGCCTTGGGTCTATTTATTGAGGTAGGTGGTGGTGGTGGTGGTGGTGGTTGGTGCGTGTGTGCACAGCACCTGTGAGTAAGATAGGGGGGGTAAGAAGGATGACGATGTTTGTTGGAAGCGGCCAGGGGATGCTCGCCCAGTCAGACGTTCTCGAGTCCGATTGGTGTTCAAACACGTCGAGGTACTGAATCGAGTAGGAGGGGGAGGCAGGCCAGATATAGGGAAAGACCGAGAAGGGCACAGGTCTTGATTTGCGAGACCACTTTCAGGTGCGTGCGAACAGGCAAAGCATGAACAAGAAGGCTCTTCACTTGTTGAGATGCTATTCCATAAATCTGAGGCAGGCTGTGGGAGCAAAAGCTGGGTGTGTCTGGACGAGGCAGACAACCAGGGTATCTTATAACATTTGCAGATGTGGAAGAACAAGGTTGCCTGCCTGGCTAATAAAAGAGCGTGCCCATGTTCGTCCAGACGCGCTTCTCGTTGAAGATGTGCGGGTTCCCTTCATGGTGCTGAACCTGACCAGGGGTCAAGGGGGGGTGTGCCTCGAGAGACGCACAACAGAGACTGGGGGGGCGTCCCTGGGGTAGGAGAGAGAGAAGGATTTTGGGGGTGGGTTCAGGTCCAACGAGCACCCCCTGCTCGCAAAAGAGACAAAAGTGACATGGGGAACAAGGCTGGCGGGCACCAGCCGGAAAGGGCAAGATCTGACTGAACAGGCCATTGTACTAGATGTTGGGTGTGGCAGGGCAACTCTGTCCAGGGGCTGTCGACTGTGAGGTGTGGGAGGGGCAGGTCCCAACTCGGGAAGAAGAGAGGTGGTGACATGGAAAAATAGCAACGCTACACCGGTTTGGGAACGCCTGCGTATCAAGGGTCACAGGGAGTCTAAAAGTAGCGTAGCGGCCAGGATAAGGTGATGAGCAGACACTCGACCTGCAGACAACAGGCACCTCGTTTGAGCTGTTGGAACCCCGTTTCCAGCTCTGGGGTGGGGAACGTTTTGGCTCTCCTGCGGGGGCCATCGACAGGGCTGTTGGCAGTCACACCGGAGCAGGCGGGCAAGAGTTGCTTTTTGGCAAGCTGTTGGTGCGAGCGTTCCCTGCCAGACCACTCGGCGACCGGGACGGGGAAGCGGGAGACCGCGCCAACGCCCTCGGGAGCGAGGGGGGAACAGCTATGCCATCTTCACAGTGCTACTTTGCTGCTGCGTAAAGGCCGAGGTCGAGACGGTCCCGAATCATGCTGGGCTGGCTGTCTGTATGGTTTTCCCCAGACCTGCTTGTGTGGACATGCACTGACATGCTCGCAGAGTTGGCGGACAGAGCGGCAGGGTCACGGCAACAAGACATCGCCGTGGAGATCGAGGGCGCGGAATCCGGGGAGCAACTATGTCTTTGCTGAAGACGGGAGAGTCGGCGACCCAAGAGAAGGGGTCGAGGGGACGGGAGAGGGCCAGGTGGGCGCGGTTGGTTGCACCCAGACCACGCAGCCCGTGCAGTGCAGACACGGGGTCGGTACGGTGCTGCAGGTGTAATTTCTTCAGTGGTTCCAAGTACCGTGGCTGTAGTAGATGTCTCAAGCGCTTGCGCCTGTTTTTTGCGCGCTGAGGAGCCTCTGAGTGGCCGGCAGACAAACGGAGCGCGATTGCTCTGCGAATTGCAACCAAACTTCATGATGGGACCTTTTGGGACCTGGAACCAACATGACTTTACGGCCCCCCGGCATTTGGAGCTATTGCTGCTGTTGGACGGTAGTTGAGTTGGTGGTGGTGATACCGTGATAGCGTTATCCTCCTCCTCCTCTTTTTCTTCTTCGGCGCAAACTCGCCCCCATGGAGTAAAGCCAGGCCAGCGAAGGATTCGGGGATGGACAGTGGACGCCGAACACCAAAAAGCCCGTCGGGGCTCTCATGATCCAAAAGGACCTTTGATAATCTGTGATAATGCAAATGCAGTGAGCAGCGAGCAGTGAGCAGCGAGTGGGAGCCGTGAGCAGACCAATGGGATCAAAAAGACGGTGCAGATAGATTTGAAGAACAAAACGGTCAGCCAAGAGTGTGGTGAGAAAACGGATAATCGGCCATATGCCGGCCCCCAAACTTGATCAGGTCTAGGTTAGGCGATAGCCCTTGTAATAATTAAGGCTAGGAAGTGGAGGATCTTGCGGGATTGCGTGGTTCGCGACCCACTGATATCCGCTCTTTCGCGCTCTGATTTCTGAATTCGTAGCTCGGTGACTGAATAATAGAATAAAATGATGCTGTGAGGAAGCATGTCATGGAGTGTCAGTGTCGATGGGTAGAAGCAGCAGCGGGATGAACGGTCGGACGGCTGCCGAGTGGAAATCGACATCTGTAAGGCGCAGTGAGAGATCGGGGCCCGGGGAAACGAGTGGATCGGCTGCGTACCCGTCCGAACGCGAGGCTGTGATTGGGCCGTGCGTACGAGCCACAATGCGAGTGCTGTGATGTGTATCGTCTCCATCCTTACTAAAATTGCCTGGTGCCAGTAGGTCCGTAGCAGCCCCGTACACAGCCCAGCGAGATGTGCCCTAATAACTAACAGCCAGTAATAAACAGCGCTCTCTACTATATCCGCGATGTCGTGATATCCGACATTGGATCTCCCAGCGCCGTTCGTTCGCCAGCGGAAACAATGGGTGCTCCCGCTGCCGAAATGCCACCCCGCGGCGGTGAGTCTGGAGACATGTCTATTCGACGCAGGATATTCTAAAGGTAGTACGGCAGCCAGGCTTATGGTAACAGCACATGCGCATGGCGTCTCTCCATTGCCTGTCTTATCTCGTCCGACTTTGTCAGAATTCCCATGAATTACCGGGCAGACAGTCGATCCGAGAGATGCGATGCAGCGCTGCCCCACCCTCCATCACAGCCCAGTAAAGTCTCCAGGCGAGCCAGGCAACAACAATTCTCTCTGTCAGGACTGCAGCAGAGGGTAGCACCGGCCTGCGTCATCTTACGAGCCTTCCAATGCGAGCCTTGAATTCCAGCGACACGGTATCGGTGAGCCTTTCTGTTCTCTCAGTGTGAGTGTGTGCTGCACGACGACATGGCTCCGTTTTGCTGCTGTCTCGCCTGTCGTCGCCGTTTCTGGATGGTCACACGCGTCAGCTTCTTGCTCTTGAGTCCTTTTTGGGGTCCAGTCCAAGAGTCAACGACCGGACTGATGGGTACGGAGTAAAGGTGACCGTTGCCCTGCCGAAAGCCCATGCATGTGCCAGGTGGGTGCCCAAAAAGATGGGAAAAAAACCCACCGACTTGGAAATTACAGCGTTGTGCTTTTACGCATATCACCCTTTTCCGCGCATCAATTCACCCTGCCCCGCACACCTACCTGACGCCAGCTGTTGTCTCCCATGGCGGAATGCCGGATAATGCCATCACGAACAACCCGCTTCCAGGCAAACCGTGGGTTTCGTTAATGAGGTTTGCCGGCTCAGCCACGGACGTGGCCCATCTCTGTGTATGTTAAACGTGGGGGAGGGGAAGAAGGGAAACGAGAAAGCAGGATTGCTAGGCCTGGTGGTGGATCTGAAACACGGCATTCTTCTGTACAGTTTGTAAGCGTCGTTGCGGCGCTGCAGGCTTGACTCCCGTCGAGAAAGCCAGGGGAGCATCGCAAATCAAGGTGATGCCATGGGCGCGCCGAGACCGCCAAGATCTCGGGGAGCAGAGACCAGCACTGGGGGAACCGGTGGTGTGGAGGACGGCCGCTGCTGAGTGGTCGCCCAGAGAGGACCACGAGCTGCAGTACCTTTGTGGTGGAAGGATTCCAGAGCCTTTTGGCTGTGCGTGGTTGGATATCCAAAATTGGGTGGCCTTTTATGCAAGAACACTCGGTCTTTGAAACAATTCGAATCCTCCAAGCCCTCCTCCGATGACTTGCTTAACCGGACAAGCCAGGAGAGAAAGCTTTGAGAGAAGCAGACAGACATGCGAGTGCATAGCACATGATGCAGGTGGCTTTCTGGAATCAACAACTGCATCGCGGAGCCAAACAGCTCTACGAGCATGTATTGTACGAGGGCAGTGTAGGGATCTCGTTGCCATGTGTGATTCCATCGTATTAGGCCGGTGAGAGACAGTCGGACCGTCAGCGTGACGGGCGTTCCCGCTGTCTCCAATTGGGAAGGGCCCCGAGAACGCCGACGCGGCACAACCGGAAGTGTCTTGGCAGGGCCATCAAGGTCGGTGCTTCCCCCGGCTCCCGTGGAACCTTGCAGCGAACTAGTGATCGGTGGCTTGTAGTGGTTTACGGAGGGCATCACCAAGATGGAGATTTTGTTTTTGCAATGATGATGGTGGACGGCGTGGCAGCTGAGTAAAGAGCCGCCACCATCTCACACCTCGGCTTGCTTCCAGGTGTCAAAGACAAGAATCACGACATCTGACCTTGTCTAGTTTGCGGAGGATGAACAAGATATTGACGACGACAGGCAACCCCTGTGAAGATCTTCGAGATAGGGAAAGCAAAGGCCCACCGATCTCCACGCCCCGCTTCCCCGGTTTACGGCGCCTGGACCAACCTGCCTAAGCAGCATGACCAACCGCATTCTAAGCATTCAAAGTGGAATATGGCCTGATGCTCATTGAGGCATTTGCGCTTACGCCTGGTGAGCATTGACTAAAAGAGCCAGATACAAGTTTGGGGGCCAGGATGATGGTGAAATTGCGCTAGGGTTACTGGCAGTTGAATGCCCTTACATACCGTTGGCACACTTACACCATTAGCTCTTCCCGTTTTCTGCCATCAGGTTCAGGTTCGATATCGCTGCTCTCTTCTCGTCCCTCGTGGCAATATCCATTGGGCCACGCGGTGCCTCAGCACTCTAAATCCTACAACTCGTTCGACGGCACTCTCCTCCCTGTGGCCATCGGCAGGCAGGATTTCCAGATTTGCCCAGGTGCGGCCGGTTGGTTCAATGCGACTCGGGAGAGAAACGTCCCGTCGCAATCGAAGGATTCTCCGGTTGGTCTAGAAGCGCGGACGCAACGCTGCGCAGACCAAGACGATAAGAGGGGATACCAAACAGGATGCGGTTACGAACTACGACGGTTGGGAGGGTTTCCGTATTCAACTGACAAGCAGCAGGACGATATCGCCGTCATAAATGACCATCTTCACTAGTGCTAGTTGTGGCTTTTGATCGAGTCTGGCAGGCTGCTGACTGGCTTGTTGGTTCTCTATCAGATGTCTCCTTTCGATACCGGCGAACGACGGGAAAGCCAGACAGCTGGGACAACCTGAGTAAGGGACCAAGACATGTCTGACCACCATTTGGGAAAATGGTAGCCGTGACACAAGACCTCGATTGGGCAGAACCGGGCTGGGCCAAGGCTGGCCTTCGTTGGTGAGATCAGCACTTGTCGTGATGCTTTAGCTAAGCAAAACACTTAGGGTTGCGAAGAAACGTCCGAAACGGAGATTTCGAAGATATTGTGGATGACAGCTGGGGCGAACAGTCCCGTCTTGTCACCCTCACTAAGGCCCATTCGAGAAAAGACACCGTTTCGATGGAGTCGTGTGACCGAGTAACGGTGAGCATTCGGAGAACAGTCAGGAGATGAATTATTACACCAGGTCCGATATCTCGAAACAGTGTTTTCGGAGTTACCGTCAGCAACAAGAGAATGATGATCTGACGATACTGGTCCCCCACGGTGAGACGACAGACGCTAACAACCTGACATCTGAGGTGAGGTGAGGTGCAGTGCAGCGATACACCATCGCCGATTTACCCTCAGCGTTCTCCACCAGCATCAGCATCAGAATCAGCACCGGCGCCATCACCAATCCTGTGTCTTCGGTTCCTGGTTTCATCTTCGTCCCAAGTCCAGCTGGTGGAATGATCCGAGCTTCCAGGGCCCAGATAGAGAAACACAGAAAGCACAGCCATCCCGCAAGGCAAAGACCGGCTATCGGCGTCCCTCGCCGCAGTCTTGTGCAAGGTACGGGGACCTGGTGAAGATGAAAAGAAGCGAGCAATCAAGCGCGATGAAGCGAGCAAGCGCAGCATCTAATCTTGATCTGGAAGGAATGACAAGCGCAAGGTGTGCACACACCACCACTAGCCATCGCCAACAACCGTTCGTGATGATGCGACTGAACCGAGAGCCGATTACGCAACGGCTAAAGAATCACGGCATTTCCCATAAATTCAGCGCGCTAAACGTGGTGGTCAACAAAAAGTCCAAGCAGCAACATATTCCTATTCCGAATGACTGCTTCAGGTTTGCTTGCATATGCAGGCTTGATTTAGGGCTGAGAAGTTTCTTGCTTCTGAGGTCATATGGGGTACCATTCACTTTTCCTAAAACGAGCAATGCTCTCAACTTCTCTTGGGAGTGCTTGTGTTCTCCAAAAATCTGCAAGAGGGGGCGTGTGTGTGGTGGTCTTTGTTGGAGTAAGACACACACCAAGACGAACGGTGGGGGTTGTTCACCCAGCCAGCCCAGCAAGGGTGCATCACAGTCAATCAACTTGAAGCACAGACATTTGAGAAGCACGAGCCACGAAGCCAAGACCAGAAATAGGCGCCCTCGAATCAGATGCCGAGATATTTTTGGGATACAAGCTCCAAACTGCAACCCTGAACCAACAGCACATCACCAATTTGTTGCGAACGTCCATAACGGGATTTGATGCGGGGGGGCCAGCAAAAGTGCAGGTTTGTGAGGAGTAAAATCCTCACAGATTGAGTTGATCTGCCTCAAATTAACTTGTGGCTGAATATAGTTGACAAGTCCCCAAAAATCGCGTCTTGAAACACACACTGACTGCAGCTTTGAATGCACATACATGATGCAAGTTCATTCTTGGCTTTGACCTTGACCTCGGACTGCTTGACCCAAGGCAATGGTCGCACGAGTAGGATTCAATCTCTCATTTCATATTGCTCTCTCATCGGATGGGCAGAGATGGCGACTCTTGCATTGCTACCAGACAATTATTGGACGCCGACAATGAGCCAGGGACGGAGGCGGGTGGGTGGTTCATTCATTGAGATCATCACGATTTTACAGATTGGGAAACAAGAAAAGCGCGTGTGTTTGGTGTATGTTGGATTTGTGTGTGAACCCCAAACCACAGATCGTACACACACACACATTCTCTCATCAAATCTCAGATTGACCCCATGATTGCGTTATTCCTTCCTTCCGCACCACCACCACCCACCACCACCACCATCATTGTTGCCAGTTTGAACCCGATAACTTGCATCTCACCATCAGTCAATACTCATTTTCCTCCAGCAACAACAGCCTACCCCTTCCCCCTCCCCCTCCCAAAAAAAAAACCGACAGCTACCTCAACCCCCGTCGCAAACACTACCCGCAACGGTGACATTCAAATCGTATATCTGAAGCCCATCCATACGTCGTCGTTCAACAAACTCCCATCCCAAACCTCCTAATCCCACCCCCTCTTATGGCATGTAAGGTATCCACTCAAAACCGAGCACTCGCAAGCCACGCTCTAAAAGTCCCCCAGCAGCAGCAGCAGCCTTGCGCACCAGAAAAATAAAAATAAAAAAATCCAATTTTCTGATTGGCGAGCTCGTTAAACTTTCTCACTCGCTTTTATTTTATCCCTGCTGTCTGGTTTTGAACGATGCTACGCTGTTGTTTTTCACCGGTGCCGCGGCTTGTTAGGTGTGGAGATTTCTTGGCCCCCACCCCCAACTGGGGTGGGTTGTTGGAGATACAACATACCCTACGGGCGAAGGAGAGACAAGAGATCGTATATCGTAAAGTATAGGTGTATAGTGTAGGCGGTGTTTTTGGGAGGTAAGGTAGGCAGTGTAACCTCACACGGGGGGGAGAGGGGCTCATGGTGTGGCATTCACCTACTTCGTTGCAAGTATGGCACTTTCAGGATGGAAGGTTGACTGACGGTGATGTACCCAAGGTAGATAGGTCCTGCCCGTCTGCAGTTTTGATAATTGTGGGCTGCAGTATGCGAGTGCTGTGTGCCCCGGCCATATGGTCGCCACTCAGCCCTAAAACATTCTGTACATAACACACCTCGCCGGGCTGTTGTCATACCGCTACTGCTTGGTGGTGGTGGATAGGTCCAGAAAACTGGCTGCCTTGGACTAGACTCGGCTGTTGATACTGTCTATGATCTGACTTGCATCATTCATCACCACTTTCCACCACGCCGTGAGCAAGGAAACTAGTGCCGTTGCACGCTATACGCAGCAGCAGCAGCAGCAGCAGCGGGACGGGAAGGATTGCAAGAGAAAAGGATCCATTATTGCGTACCTGACTGCTGCGGCCAAGGTCACGGTTAACTCTACTGTAGGTCCACTCCCGCCAGCTTCCTTTGGCCCCCAACTCTTGATAGTGCTAGGTGCTGCATACCTACATCAAGAGAAAGCCGACGCTATCATCAAAGAAGGCATTGCACCGAATGGCTTTGCAAGTGACAATATGACAGAGCTATGATTCTTGCATTCGATGTGGTGTTTTTTTTTTGGGGGGGGGGAGGGGGGGGGGAGGGAAGGGGGTTTGCTATTTCGGACCTCCTTCCATGTACCTATCTCTTACTGAACTCTTTGGCCCCCATTTTGGTCTGAAGAATTGATAACGAAAAGCCAAAAACTGCCTTGTCGATATCAAGAATTCCAAATCACTTATGCTACAGACTTGATTAGAGTGCAGAAAATAAGTGTCGATCCATGTGGTCCTCCTACGCCTGAGGATGAATGTTCGGTGTAGTTGAGGCTCGGTGTCGAACCGTGATGTTGTACCCATCTCGGCCGAAATCACCACCACCAACCAACCCCCAACCACCCCAAAAGTGCAACTTGAGGCTCTTGGACACACATGCTATAGGAACAACAAAGGAAAATGTTTCATGTTTCAGGTTCTTCCCGCCATTGCATCACACACGAGCAGGTAGGTTCTTTGCACAGCCCAGCGGGAAAACCCACAGCCACATGATTCTTATTCAGGTGCCTGAAGCTAGGGTGAGTAGTGACAGCATCAAAGATCTGAGCAAGCAGGAAAGTCTCACACCCCCCCTCCCCTCCCCCCACCTTCACAGCCCAACCGGCATAGGGTAGGTAAACTAGAGAGAGAGAGAAAAAGCAAGATCTTCTGTTCCGTTTTATTCAGCACGTGGTGTGAAAGCAAGGTGAGGAACGGTGAGTGAGGGGAACATAGAGGGGCGCAGCAGCAACACCTCACACTTCCCCGCACCAACAGGCGCTTGTCCGCGGCTGTTTCTCCCCCTCCCCAAGCCACCCACCTGACTTAAGCGGATGATGCTCTCGGCGGCCGCGGCCCTTCTGCTGCTTGGATTCGCGGGTTTTGTTTGAGAGAGAGCAGCTTAAAAGCTGTTACCTAAAGCTGAACCAAGCATAGGGCAGACAGGCTCTGTAGATCGCCAGCAACAAGAACTTCTTCTGAGTAAGACCAAAAAAAGCCTTGCCCACTATATCAAAAGTTGAGCTTTTCACCTTCCGCTTGCGTACTACTTGTAGCTATACTGTCGCAGTAGGATCACTTCCTTGTGCATCGATCTATCTATCTTGCGGTGGACGTTGCGTGGGGTGGGGGGGTTCGATATCGGATATTGAAACTTGCAGCTTCAACATCAACAATCACGGCCTTAGTACCGCCGACGACAACAACAACGACAATAACGGACGCGGGGTCGCCGTTCACAGCTATCATACCCTCCCCAGCCGCCCGCACCCCTGCCTCCTCCCATTCTGTCCAGTCCTTCTGGAAGGTTTCCATGCAGTTCCGTGCCGCCTTCTTGCGTGGTGCTAGTGGGAAACCTTTCAGAGAAAAAGCTGAGAAAAGTTGCCGCCGGCCACCGTTAGCCCGGCCCTGTCTAGGATCATGGTCCGATACAACTGGAGACAGAAACCTGGGTGTGGATTACAGCAGAGCCAATGTGACGACAGCGCGGGAGGAAGGCGTGAACAGATTAGCGGCGTGTCTGTTGGCGGGCAAGGCGATGGTGTGAGAGCGGGGAGAAGCGGCGGGAATGTCGTACTCAGCAAGGAGAGGAAAGAAGAGGGGGGGGCGTGTGTGAACATTGTTCGAGCCTGGTTGTTCAGGATCAGGAACGGCCACACTTACTGCCTTACCTTACGCAGCTCGGCATGTTTTGAAACTTCCGATCATTCCCCCTTCCTCCAAAGAGAAGAACCCACCGTTAGCTCTAGATGATCAAGATAGCTGAGTGTGCAGAGAGAACATCCGAATCCAGCCATCTAATAAGCCCGTGCTTCTAAAAACAGTTCCCCAAGTGTTTCGAGTTCAGAGGTCCGTCATGATCCAGAATCGAATCCAGTATAACCCCCACTCACACATCATCGCATCAGAGAGGTAGGACTCGGAGTTCTGAACTTAGATTAGATCAAGTCCAGGGAGCTGATCATGAAAGAGCTTGGGCTGGAGTCAACAAGGAACAAGAAGGAAGAGATGCGGAGTCTGTATGTCAACCAAGACAAACCCACCACTGCGACCTTATCCGCGAGACCCGGGGTCTGGCATGCGGACTGCTGCTTTGCTTTGGTTCGCTGCGGAGGCGGGCGGCGCTTCTCTGCAAAGAGCACGTGGAGTATCCGCTGGCGACCAAGATCACCGTGAACAGCGCCACAGGGCACAGAAATCGATAATCGAAGATGATGTCCCGACGTCATCTCCGGGCTTCCTGATTAGACTTGCGTCCCCACCGATAGCTGGTCTTCAACGCCGCTCGTCTGCTCTCGACTTGATGGTCGGCCGAATATGTCCCCAGAGAGAAGAACGATGAGGTGAGCAGCTCAGTTGGGTTTGATAGACGACACAAGACCGACCCGACAGACGAGCCAGGGCTGCGGGGGGAATGGACCAGTGGCTTGTCCGGTTCCTAATTGCGAATTATCGCTACTGCAGGCACAGTCACAGTGCTGATGGGCCAGTCGTCGTGGAAGGCTTCGAAAACTTCCGACGAAGAAGCCAGGAGACTGCCGCCAATGTCGCAATGCATTCAAGAGCGTTGTGGTTGGGCGGGACCGGGACCGAGAACGAGACTGCCCGGTTGGTGAGATGAGAGGAAAGGAGGGCGGGATCGGAATTGCCGTCCATCCATTTTCCATCTCGAGAGAGGCAGTTGGTGATGGTCTCATCAGTAGAAGCGGGCAGAAAGGCAGTCGTCAAAGCGTTTCACCTAAACAGCTGTCAAGCAAGGGCGGTTTTGGCGTCTGCATGACGAGGGATTTCTCTTGTGTGTGATGGAAAGACGGTTGAGCCGAGAGAGGAGGTGATGTGGTTGACTTGATGCGGTTCCAGAGTCGAGGAACCTTGACGACCAAGCGCTTGCATTTGTTGCGCGGCCACCACGGGATGCCCACCAGGTGCTGGGACGGCACTTCCCGCCCCACTGTTGCCCTGGGCCTTGATTGCCCACCTCGGTGAGTGGCTGAGAGCGGCTGGTCTCACCGAAGCTTTGACCACTGCGAAGCACTGACCTTGCTCGCGTCTTCAGTTCACTTCGCGTCGCCACCAGGCAGCGAGTCCACGTGATTTCCTGACATCGATAGGTATTCGACGACGACAACGGCGAGATTGGCTTTGAGTTTTACGGTTTTGGCAGGCGTTCTGGGGAAAAGGGAAAACGGTTTACCGACATCTGATGGGCCAGAGGCAACATTAAACATTCACAGCACTGGATAATTCAGTGATTGCTTTTTGACAGCACCCTGCAGCCATAGACAGCCCGATTTACGAGTCGTTACATCGACGACCGTTTGAGCATTGCATCACATTTCCTGCACTCTTCATCAGGTATTCGATTGCATCCAAAACCATCAGTAGATCTTCAAAATGGAGTTCTTCATTGAGTAAGCAGTATCTGATGTGTTTGTCCCGGGAAAGCAAACTAACATGAACAAGTGACCTTCGGGTCCTCTTCCCATACCCCCGAATCTATCCAGGTAAGTCCGCACTACCCTGAACCCTGAACCTCCTGCTGCATGTGTTGCTAACCTTTCCACAGAACAATATGCGTACGTATTCTTTTGGGGTCTATGCGGTGATCTTTTTTGCTGATACTAAGTGCCATGGCACAGCTACATGGTCGATTTGAAGAGTGGGTCTCCTCAAGCTACCCGTCATATGAGCAATCCCTAACACAAGACAGAAACGCTCGATGCCGGCGGAAACTGCGTTTTGGAAATGCCTTCGGGCACAGGGAAAACTGTCACCCTGCTCTCCCTCATTGTGGCCTATCAGATGTCGTCACAAGAGAAGCGACCGCTCATCTACTGCTCCCGTACCATGTCCGAGATCGAAAAGGCTCTGGTAGAACTCAAGGCCCTGATGAAGTTTCGAGCCGAGAGACTGGGGCATGAAGAGGATTTCCGGGCCATGGGTCTAACGTCCAGAAAGAATCTATGTCTGCACCCAGACGTGAAACGAGAAAAGAGCGGAAGTGTTGTCGATGCCCGCTGCCGCAGCTTGACAGCCGGCTTTATTCAGGAGAAGAAGAAGAAGGGCGAAGATGTAGACGTCTGCGTTTATCACGATGTAGGCATTTCAGATCCTGGGTCAAGATACCTGGCTAATACCTGGCAGAACCTCGACAACCTTGAACCGCACAATCTCATACCCAACGGTGTTTGGTCTCTCGATGGCCTGCTCAGATACGGCCAGAAACACACGCAATGCCCCTACTTCACCGCGCGGAGGATGATGAGCCAGTGCAACGTGGTGATTTACAGCTACCACTATCTGCTCGACCCAAAGATTGCTGAGCGTGTTTCCAAAGACTTCTCCAAGGACTGCATCGTTGTCTTTGACGAGGCTCACAACATCGACAACGTCTGCATCGAATCACTCAGCACTGACATCACTGAGGAATCTCTACGGAGGGCTACCAGGGGAGCCCAGTTTCTAGAGAACAGGATCAATGAAATGCGAGACTCTGATCAGCAAAAGCTGCAAGACGAGTATGAGAAGTTGGTTGAGGGTCTCAGGGGCGACGATGAAACTCGCGAAGAGGACTCGTTCATGGCGAATCCAAGTAGGTGTATTTTCGCAAGGGGCCATCAGGGACAGGTGTGCTAATTTTTGCCTTAGCCCTTCCAGAAGACCTTCTCAAAGAAGCAGTGCCAGGTAACATCAGACGAGCCGAGCACTTTGTTGCATTTCTGAGGAGATTCATCGAGTACCTCAAGACCCGCATGAAAGTCCGGCAGGTCATCTCAGAGACCCCCCCTTCTTTTCTGGCCCATCTGAAGGAGTACACTTTTATCGAGAAGAAGCCGCTCCGATTCTGCGCCGAGCGACTCACGTCCCTGGTGAGGACGCTGGAGCTGACCAGAATCGAAGACTACCAACCCCTGCAAGAGGTGGCCACCTTTGCAACCCTGGTAGCGACCTACGAGAAGGGTTTCCTCCTGATCCTAGAGCCCTACGAATCAGACACAGCTGAGGTGCCCAACCCGGTGCTCCACTTCACCTGCCTGGACGCTGCCATCGCCATCAAGCCGGTGTTTGACCGGTTCAGCTCGGTCATCATCACCTCTGGTACCATCTCGCCACTCGAGATGTACCCCAAGATGCTCAACTTTGAGACGGTGGTGCAAGAGTCATATTCCATGACCCTGGCAAGGAGATCATTCCTGCCCATGATTGTCACGCGGGGAAGCGACCAAGCCACAATCTCAACGGGCTTCCAGGTCCGGAACGAACCTAGTGTCGTTCGAAACTACGGCAGTCTACTCGTGGAGTTTGCAAAGATCACACCTGACGGAATCGTCTTGTTCACCCCGAGCTACTTGTACCTCGAATCGCTCATTTCCATGTGGCAGGGCATGGGCGTGTTGGACGAAGTGTGGAAGTACAAGCTCATCCTCGTCGAGACGCCCGACGCGCAGGAGACGGCGCTGGCGCTCGAGACGTACCGCACCGCGTGCAAGAACGGGCGGGGGGCGGTGTTTTTGTGCGTCGCAAGAGGGAAGGTGTCGGAGGGCGTTGATTTTGACAAGGAGTTTGGCCGTACTGTCATCAACATCGGTGTTCCGTTTCAGTACACCGAGTCGCGCATCCTGAAAGCGCGGTTGGAGTTTTTGAGGGAGACGTACCGCATTAGGGAGAATGATTTTCTCTCTTTTGATGCGATGAGGCATGCTGCCCAGTGCTTGGGGAGGGTTATTCGCGGCAAAGACGACTACGGCGTCATGGTGCTTGCGGATAGGAGGTTCAAGTCAAAGATTCAGCAGCTGCCCAAGTGGATCCATCAGGCGCTGCTTGGTGCGGATACTAATCTGAGTACGGATATGGCGGTTAGTAACGCGAGGAGGTTTTTCAAGATGATTGCCCAGCCTTTCCGAACTGAAGACCAGGAAGGTATCAGTATCTGGACGCTTGAACAGCTCAAGCAGCATCAGAGGAAGATGCAGGAGGAGTTGATTAGGGAGTTGCAGGCTACGGAGGAGAAGAGGGTGAATCAACAGCAGCAGGCGCAACAGGCGCAACAGTTTATTTCTGCGAGGGAGAGGCCGGATAGTGATTACGAGATGGATGAGGATGATGAGGCTGAGTTGATGGCGTTGGATCCGTAGTCGCTGACTTCACACGCGCTTGGGTTGTTAGATAATCGGTAGTCATTTGTAACACATAGTATCATCAATCGATATATGTCGTGGGGAGAAAAATAGAGACTGCTACGTTGGCCGAGGCTATTAACGATGGTTAGTAGGCCTTAAATGATGGTTGGAAGCCCTTGACCGATAGTCGAGGGGCCTTGGGGCTGGCTTTGAACGCCATGATTCCACGTTGCTGTCTCTGTTAGGTATTTTGTCTACCGCATGAGCAGTCTATCTCCTAGGTAGCAGGCAAGAGACTCTGAGTCCAAGACCAAAGTTCCAGGCCATGATGTGGTTGTGGGTTCCACGATTCGGGGTTGCCGATGGTGTGTGCCATCAGTTTTTTCCCGCTCGTTCAACTCACCGAATATGCAGGTTGTGCGGTGGTAGGCTCGTGAGCTTGCTCGAGTGGGTGAGGTGGGTGGTATCCGGGTAAATCCCACCTTTTAGACCTCACACCTTCTTTCTTGCTCTCTCTCATCGAAAGGTCACCCTTGACTGCGAACTGTCGCGTCCAAGGCAAAACCGTTTGCGGCACGGGTACCTTAAGGTAGGTAGGTAGGTACGCAAGGCTTTCTCGCCTCGGAGGGTGAGAAGTCACCAGCATGCAATACCACCCTCATGGGCCATCACAGCTCCAATGAAGGATGAGATGCAAGCCAACCCTTCTGGAAGGGTGGAGGAACCAAAAAGGAAGATATCCCGACGTTTTATTGAGTGTGTTCTAGCGTGCTTCGGTGCATTAGTGATGACACCCCCAACTCTTTGATGCACCATTCCCCCCGCGCGCAAGAATCCTTCTTTGATACCCTAGAGTGATCTTGAAGATGGTGGCTTGCGGAAGGGGATCGGTGGGCATGGATCGGGTGGGCATGGTGACGGTGACGGCAAGGCTGACTTCCTTGTGCTTGTTGGAGATGATGTCGTGATGATGATGGTCGTTAGAGATACACCTGTCCATCATCCCTCCAATGGTGCTTGAGCAAATTTCCCTTGTTCGAGTCATTCGGTAACTCCGATCACTCGGATTCTGAATATCGTTTCAATGAGTGGTATCTACACTTGCTTTGGCACACCCCTAACCGCAACCACTACCTCGTGGGGTAGCATGAGAAACGGTGACGCTTGTCATGCTCACAATCCTCGTATTATTTCTCCTTAACAAGGCTCGCAGCTTGCAAAACTTGGAAAGCTATTGGACCATGCAGGAACATGGCGTCCCCCACCACAAACATGCATACAACTCGTGGTAAACTCGTGGCAGCCACATCTTATTTTCCCTGCTGCACGAAGTGCTGTGATGAGATAACGGTGCATGGACTTTACAGCTCGAAAGGTGAGTCCTAGTTGGGAAGGTTGAGATGCATATCAGTGTTGGTGGCATATGAAAGGCAGGTTGTTGGTTGAGGGGTGGTTTATGCTTCAATGAAGCGACATTAGGATTCAAAAGTGGAATGGTTGGTAATGAATAAAAAGTCTTGATTGTTTAAGTTGATACCTGGTAGGTAAGGTCTGAAGCAAGGTCTGATATCAGGGAACACAGTGTGTGTTGAAGATTTTGGCAGAAAGTGTGCTGGTGGTTGACGGACATGTCGCAAGAGAAGAACCCTGTGCATGTGCAGTAATCTATCACCATCACCATCATCATCATCATCATCATCATCATCATCATCATCATCATCGGGACCTCATGATAATCGGCGTTGGAGGATAGGGAAAGCTGTGTCGGCAAGTTAATTACATTAGTAGACTTGTTGTGGAAGAGTGGGAGCCTGTGTGTTTACATCTCCATAGATGCGGTGTTGGTGGTTTGTTCATCAGCATGAGCAGAGCCATCCGAGCTTCCTGTCGGAAAGTTAGCAACATACAGACAGTGAAATGGAAGAAAAACTTATCCTCGTCTCCGAGGGGCCGCCCTCCCAACTTTTCAGCGGGGAGGACGGCCAGGACCACCTCTTTCGAGGTTGTCCCTGTTCCAAAGATAAGCCACATCTTGCCAGCCAACCAAGAACACCAGCAGCCCTTCCCCGCGAAACCAAGGAACCAGACAAGCAAAGAAAGAAGAAACCAGAGACCAGACAAGTACGAAACTTTGACTCCAACTCTAGATGGGTCCCGGCAACTGATCCCCTCTCCCTCCACCCACCCTTCAACCAAGACCCCCAAGTTCGAAGCATTCAGTCCAAACCAGTTGACCGGCCACCTCCCAGACACCACACCCTCACAAAAAGAGTATCCAGACCTCCGCAGATCAATCCAGCAGCCGAACCTCGTCGTCATCGATGTAGCAAATGTCAAAATCGGCAGCCAAAACTCGCAGGAACCCTAATACCAAAGACCGAACCGGACAAGCTCTTTCCGTGTGTATCGCACTGCCAACAGGGACTAGTTTTTGATTCCTCTCCATCCAGTACCATAACTGGCGGGCTAAGGAGGGCATTAACGCGCGGACAAAAGACATCCTTAAAAACCGCGCTGTCGTCTCCAACCGATATGCCCTTTTCAGGACACACAGCCGAAGGAAGGTTGCGTCAAAGACACGGTTGTTTGGCGTCGTCGCCGGACGTAGGACAAAGCCGTACGAGGGCGAGTTAATGCGCCTAGTCGGATACTATGAAGTTCACAGACACGCCTAGCAGATCTGCCACAACGTGGTCCTGGGGGTCGGGCTGTCTTGGGTGGGTTCGTACGCATGCAGAGAGAAGATGAAGATCGAGGGTACCGAGAGCGTGATAGTCTGGCGGAAAATGTCATCATTGGGGTCTCCGTATGTAGTCCAACAGCCCTCGCTCATCTTGCGATGATTCCGGCGAGGTGAGTTGCGGACGAGAAGATGTGAAACCCCAATGTAGATGACCGTACGAAGCCAGACTGCGCTCTCCCTCCCACTTCGAAGCTGCACAGCAACCAAAAGAGCATGCTGGCCGAAGCCGACAAGGCAGTCCCCACACCCGCCAAGCAGCTGGACACCAAACCAGAACATCCATCGTGACCAGAGCCAAAATACCCCAGAGCCAAGTTCCTGACGAGCGACCTCATATCGAGGCCCTTACCATGTGGACTCATAGGAACTGACGTCGCCCACCAAAAGGTGTCTGGAAGATCGCGCCGCCGGTCGGCCCGCATTGCCCCCATCAGGTGCATCCGCATCGCTTTTCAGCGACCGACTTCACGTCAGAGAGCGCAGGCTTAGAAGACGGTTTGAATGACTGTTGAAGCGCAAGACTTGTTGACCAATTAAAAACTTAGGGTTAAGTTCCGAAACTGATTCACCTCGCGGGACTGACGCCGAAGCGATGGCCGCAGTAATCCCTGCGCGGCAGGCTTGGAGGTTCCTGATGCAGGATCGAAGCTGCGACGTACTGCCGACAGTCCAGAACCCAGTGAGGTGGCCCCGGAGGAGCATTCCTTACGGAAAACCAGAGTCGGAGAACTGTGGAGGAGGCGCCGTGCGTGTAGAGTGGTGAAAGAGCTTGGTCCAGCCAATGCAGTGATGCCAGGGCTGTTTGTTGAGGCTGTATATCTCGATGTTGGATTGTCAGATGCTGCGTCTCTGACGAGGCCATTGAATCGATATGCTTTGGTCGAAGGCGGTTCCTTTCGGACATTGTGAGGCAATCGGTGATGTTGGTATTGTATGTTTGGAGGGGAAGGGTGCAAGTCAAGTGAAGAAGACGCGTTCAAATGCTAAACACCGCGTCGAGTGCACAGACCATCAGACCCACCTTGGCTGCAAACAGCTCAGAAGCTTCGCGACGTCATGGGCTCTTGCCTAGTAAGCAGACCACTACCAACCACACCGGCCGGAAGGCACTCACTGAAATACTCACTGCTTGAGGGGGCGAGCATCTAGGCTTGACGATTTCGATATAAATTGGTAGAAGTCTTCCATTTGTTTCCCTCGAAGCGACGCTTGGTCTGATATCAGATTTCTGCCATCACATCGCCTCTGACATCATCGAAAAGACCCGCCATGGATCCAGCAGCTACCGAGCAAAAGAGAAACAATGCCCGCCAGAAGCTGATGCAGTTTATTCTGGACGTTGGATCCAAGGCATTTTCCCCAGACGTCCCCGAATTATCCCGTGTGGAAGGAAGGAAGGAGTGGGATGATGCGATTCAGAGGCAAGGATAGCCCAATGAATTCTCTTGAGCAAGGCCTTGATCTGACAATTGTCCCAGGATAAAGACCTTCAACCTCATAGCTGCCCTTAATATTCTGGTGAGACCCGGTCACGCACCATCATGGCTACGCCCAAAGCTGATGGAAGCTTTGACACTGATCCCCCTCCGTCCGGACGGCGTCAGGGCCACCATGGAGTTCGTCTTTGCTGTTCACCCCTCCAGCACGGTAAGAGTGTCGGAGGCGGCTGTTCCCCAGAAGAGAGGCGCGAACATCACCCACGAGGCCCTAGAGATGGCCAGTAAACTGCTTTCGATTTCTTCTTCCTCGGTCGCGCCCGAAATATGGTACTCAAGCATTGCGCCACAGCTCTCGGTACTGCTCGATGGAGACGAGGGCCCGGAACTCACGAGAACGGCGTCCTACATCATTGGCTTTGGGATTCTGGGACGCAAGGCGTCTGGAGCTCCAGGAACTGCAGGCTGGAAATGCCTCGCTGAGCCTTTGCTCCATGCCATCAAGCCTCCGCCGAATGCTCAACCACCAAGTACCGAGGATGACGACGAGATTGTTGACCTCAGCAAAGAGAGAATTCTTGTGGAATACCAGGATCTCGTCACTGCTCTGCGCCGGCTCAGGTCGTTAGTTGTTTCACACCCAAACCAGGGCTTGGCCAAACGCTTGCTGTCGCCATTGCTGCCGTCCTTGTGGACACTCTCGACATGGAACAGAGCCAGCTCAGAGCTCTCGGACCAGGTCTGCGGTCCGGCTTCAGAATTACTCAAGATATACCTGAAGCTTGCCCCCTCTCCAGAACTCGTGCTTTACCTGATAAGAAATCTTGGGTATGTTGGAGGATACAACCGACAGAGTCCTGAATGGGTCTACAGAGAGACAGGCAAGCATGAGATCGGCATCGTGGAAAGAAAACCTCGCGCTTTTTTCATTGGCGGCGCCCCAACAGCCCCTCAAGTCACCATGGAGGACATCGAGACTAAGATCACCACCTTGCTTGACTTGATCACAACGACCATGTCGGATGCCGACATCATCGGCGCTTTCCTTGAGCTCCTGAAACGATGGTTCAAGGCAGCACGGCAGTCAAGAGGCGGAAGTGTTCTCATCAAGGAAGAGTCTGAGGAAACTCGAGACCCCTTGGAGCAGCTCATTGAGATCAAGACCCTCCAATCCATGATGGAGAAAGTCCCAAACAAGCTCGCCACGCAACCTCGGGCCATCCTCGACCTGGTCAGCGAGATATTGGCGAGCTCTGCCGCCGCATCCGACGAGGACCACAATGATGATGAGGTAACAGGCGTAGCCCTGAGCCTTCTCAACATGATCGTCACAGTCCCCGGCTTCCAAAAATCCCGGGTCAACCCTGACACTTTGTCCCTCATCGAGACCTCTCTCGACAAGCTCTCCAAATCCCCCACCGACCTCGGGAAAACAGCCAACAACCTCGGCCTCCTACTCCTCTACCGAGACCAGATCGACGACCCATCCGAGTCTCTCCTCCCACCTGCCCCGGCAGACCGCCAAATCGAAGACCGCAAAACGTACAGCCTCGCCATTTCCTACATCACCGCCTCTGACTCCCCCCCCCCGGTAAGGTCTGAAGGCCTGCATCTAATCGGCACCCTCATAACCTCGCACTCCCCTGTCCTCGACATTCCAGGTATTCTAGTCCTGCTGTCATCCCTCATCTCGGACAGCGACGAGTACATCTACCTCCGCATCATCAAACTCTACACCCTCCTCGCAGGCTCCCACCCCAGAGCTGTGACGAACGATTTGCTTGACCAGTTCATTGACGCTAAGGAGACTTACTCTGTCGATGCCCGGCAGCGGTTCGCTGAAGCGTTGTCACAGATCATCGAACGTCTAGGGGAGACTTTTACCGGTGATCTCGCGCAACGTGTAGGCGATGGTCTACTCTCCGTCGCCGGCCGGAGAGCTCACAGGCCCAAAACTGAAGCTAGGCAGGCGAGGGAGGCCAAGGTGCAGGAGAGGAAAAATAAGGAAGCGGCTGATGCCTGGGGGGGTGAGGTGCCTGACTTTAGTGACCCGACGACGCCGGAGGAGAAGGCGAGGAATGAGATTTTGGAAAGGATTGTTGAGGGGTGGGAGTCGAAGAGGGGGAGTGAGGATATCAGGGTCAGGGCTTCGGCTTTGGGGGTTTTGGGGATGGGGATGGAGGTTAATGTAAGGGGTATGGGGGTTAGGGTTGTTAATTTGGCGGTTGAGCTGGCGGTTAGTATTTTGCAGGTGGAGAGGGGGGTGGAGGGGGGGATTTTGAGGAGGGGGGCGGTGATGATGGTGAATGAGTTTGTGAGGGCGTTGGATAGGGTCGGGGAGGGGTTTGGGTTTGGGTTTGGGTTTGGGGAGAGGGCAAGGGAGGATTTGATGAGGACGCTTGGGTGGGTTAGGGATACGGATGGGGATGGGCTGGTGAGGAGGCAGGCGGGAGAGGTGGTGGAAAGTTTGGAGGCTTGGGGGGTTAGGAGGTTGGTCGGGAAGGGGGAGGAGGATAAGGGGATGGGGATGCTGAGGGGGTTGGTGGTGAATCCGATTGAGAGGGTGAATCCGGCTGTGGGCGAGGAGAAGGTGGGGAGGGTGAGGATTGAGGAGGTTGAGTGAATTATTAGGCTTTATGCTTGAGATTAGGCTTTTATATCACTGCTTTTGAACATTGCGTTCTGTTTTTGTGATCTTTTGGCTTGGTGTTGTGCAAGTGTAATAGGTACGTACCTTTCTTGGCAACCCGTGACAGCGCGTGTATCCCGGCGTGTTTTCGTCCCACCTTTCTGCATCCCCGCAGCAAGCAAGCAGCAGGCAAGCCACTATCTAAACCAGCTGCACCGCGTTCAATCAACCATCCCAAAACAACGACACCAAAAAATAAATAAAAAAATGGCCCCTCGAGAAATCCTTGACTCGGAAGACGACGGCGATGGCTTTGACGACGACCAAGAAGAATATGGCGAAACCTTAGTCCCTCCTGATGCAGCTGTCGAACAGCAGGCAGCAGCGCCACCTGCAACAAGCGCCGCCATAAACAACGTTGCTGCCACAAATATCGGCACCACCGCCCTCTCGACCGATTCGTCTTTTTTTGAGAGGGTGTATGAGGGGCAGTATATCGCTTTTGATCTGGAACAACCAGTGGCTGCGACAACAGCAACAGCAACAGAAATGCCTCCTTCTACGCGGAAAGCCACCGGCCGTGCAAAGGCCAAAACTAACGATGCGGTTGTCGATTTAACCTCCCCGCGAAAAACAGACGTGTGGGACCTTCCGGGGAGTTCCCTCCCCCCAACCGCTGAGCAGGGTTCGCGTCGGTCGGCGAGGAAGCGCGCGCAGGTTGGGGTTGGGGTTGGGGAAGAGGAGGAGGATCCGTATGCCTTTCCAGAGTCGACTCCGGCCGCGAAAAGGACAAGACGTAGTCTTGGTGCGGCTGCCAGCCCTGTTGCGCTTGTGGGGGGGGTGGGGATGTATGTCGCCACGAGTGAGATGACGGCCAGTCAGAAGGAGCAGCATGTGGCCGTGTCGTTGCCCAATTCGTCTACGAGTGAGGTGATGGGAGGGACATTGCCGACGCTGCCGCACGGGGAGGGGCAGAGCTCGAGCGGGGGGACGTTGAGTACTATTGCTTATACTACGCCGAGTAGGATTGGGAGTTCGAACAGGAGGGACATCTCGTCTATGGGTGGTGTTGGTTCGTCTGTTGGTGGTGGTGTTGGTAGTGGTGGTGGGGAGATTGACACGCCGGCAAGGTATCAGGTATGTGTGCGGACGGTGGTTGGTGTTGAGATGTGGGGGCTGACTAGTGTGACAGTCATCACCGGATGTGTTGAACGACATGGCGCCTCCTTCGACCGGCAGCAAGAGAAAGGCCAGGGGTAAAACGGACATGGAGCCTCCCACCTCGACTGCTTCGGGCCGCAAAACCAAAAAGAGGCGCATCATTGAGGACGAAGAGGATGGTGACTTTGGAGCTGAAAACGACCAGAGCCATGTTTCTGAGGATATCTCGACGGAAGTCATCCCTCAAGCTGAACCGGAACCACAACCAAAGAAGAAACGTGGCCGGAAAAAGAAGGAGCCTGTACCCCTGCCGGAGGAGGCAGCACCGGATGTAGAGCTTAGTGAGTTCTACCACCTTGACGCGGAAGCTACTGCTTCAAAGGGGCAGGTGGCCCCATTGCCGGATATGGAGGGTGAGGCTGCACCTGAGGCTGTCGAGCCTGAGCCCGTGGTGGAGGAGCAAGCGCCTGTCAAGAAACGGAGAGGTCGGCCAAAGAAGGCGGGTACGGTGGCCAGGACACAGCATGTTGTTATTGAGGTGGAGGAGGAGGGTGTTGAGGAGATGAGGGAGCCGTTGGCGGAGGTGCCTGTGAACACTCAGACAAAGGGGAAGAAGACTCCTGCTAGGAAGGGGAAAGGTGGTAGGAAGAAGAAGGAGGTGGTTGTTGATTCTGAGGAGGATGGGGAGGGTGATGATGGGGAGTGGGGGGAGAAGAAACTGGTAGAGGAGCAAGAAGAGGTGGCCAAGGAGAAGAAGGTGGTGGAGGAGGTGGTCAAGGAGACGAAGATGGAGGTGAAGAAGGTGGTCAAAGAGACGAAGGTGGAGGTGAAGAAGGTGAAGGAGGAAAAGGTGGTTGCTGGGGGGACTCCGATCAAGCCGGCGGGGTATAGGGTTGGGTTGAGCAAGAGGAGCCGGATTGCGCCGTTGTTGAAGTCGCTGAGAAAGAATTGAGGGAGTGTGGGATTGGAAGGCATGTTTTGATTTGTTATTGTTATGGATAGTAGGGATACCCTTTGCTTTATTGCTGTGTTGGACTGGGGGGGGTTCGGATGGATGTGGGAAGGTTTAATGGGGATGGGATGGTGTAAAGGATGTATTGTGTATATGCTCTTGTTGTCCATTGGCAGGGCAAGGTAGCTCTCGGGAAATGATACTCGCGTGAAGAGAGACGAAATATTATGTCTTGTCATCTTGAGCTCTATCGATTATATGATATATGTAGTAGAGGGCTAGGGTCTCGGTCTCAACAAACATCTCCAGCTTCTAGAATCTCTCCTTACAGCTCTCAATCCGATTTCCATACCTATCTTGTCACTAATTATCCTCAGCCTCAACAGAACCACCCCCTTTATCTTGAAATATGATGCTGTGCCTGGCTTCTTTGACCTCGATGCCCCAGCGCCGCTGCCCACCTGACCTCTTACACTGTTCCACAGAAGGTTTAGCACCGTCTGCTAAGTCCCCCAAGTTCCGGCATTGAACCCTGCACTACAAGGGCAGGGCGACCAATGGAGGGCGGGAATCGTAGGTAGGGACCCGCTGGACGGTGAACCACGTCATCGTGCCGCCGCGCGCGTGTTCGTGCAGTTTTGGTATGCGCGCGCTGCTGTGCCCCGCGCTGCTGTGCCCGTGTGTGTGGTGGTTACTGCCTGGAGAGATTTTTCTCGGGTTTTACGGAGTTGGGAGCGTGAGATGTTGCGGTATTCTTTATTAAAGGAAAAAGGAGAGAGAGCTGCTATTGCAGAAGAGCAAGGCTTTCCAGAAAGGAAAGCTAGAGAGGTGCAGGGCTGAAGCTAAAGGTGCGTCCGTGTACCCCTACCTCACCAGAAGGCAGCAACGTCTACAACCTTTTCATTCTTTCCACCGCTCTTCTAACTGCTACGATATCCAGCAGAAACAATGCCACCAAAACACAGCTACACCACCCACTGCCGCCTCCGCCCCTTATCCCCATCCCCAGATGACCAAGTCCCGGCGGCAAACCCCCAGTACTTCTACTCCTCCCCCATCCCCATCGACGACCCTTTATCCGCCGCCGTTGGCACCATCCCCGACGCCTCGAATCCGAGCTCTGGGGTTCAAAACCTCCGCCCTTTTTCAGAGGGGGATAACCTATCCCTTGAGCGGGCTTGGTTGGGGTTTGCGAACGCAGAATCGAAAGAGGAGCATCAGAGGCTGGTGAGGAGGTGCAAGCTGGGGAGAAAGGTTGATCAGGAGGGGGAGGTGAGGAGACGTCTCGAAGCACTCGTCGACCGCCTCGCCAAACTCCACATTGACAAGCACAAGCGGGAATCTGTCGCTTCAGCAAATGATGGGTTGCTCGGCCCGACGAGCATGGTTGTTTTGACTGAGGATGGTGGGGGAGAGGAGAAGGTGGTTTGCTGTCAGGAGTTGGAGATTGATGTCGCGGCGGAACTGAGAAAGGAGTTTTGTGGGTTGGTTAGGCGGAAGGTGGGTTGGTTGAGGCAGGAGAGGGTTGCTGAGGGGGTTATGGCGGTGATAAGCAAGATGCAAGGCGGGGGTGCGGAGGGGCAGGAACAAAACAAGAAGGGGGGAGGGGGGAGTAGTAGACCTGGGACGCCGGTGCCGCAGATGGTTGTGGGGAGTGTACCCAGGGTGCCGGGAATGTCGGGGATTGGGGTTGGAGAGGAGTTGTTACGGGGACGGGGGTTGGTGGATGGGATGGGGGAGAGTGGGGTTGCTACGCCTGATGAGAGGGAGAGGGAGAGGGAGAGGGGGACAGGGAGGAGGGGGGGGGAGAGTACTGCTGGGACGAGGATAGCTGGGAAGGGGGCTGTGCCGCCGCCGGAGGAGGATACGGCAGAGGTGCTGGTGGGGATTCAGAGACTACATGTGGTTTCGCTGCCGGTGTTGCAGATGAAGCCGATTTACTGGTCGCCGGTGAATGATATTGCCGCGGTGGTGAGGGCGACGTGGTTTTACAGGTCCTTACCTCCCCTTCCACGGACAGTTAACAAAAAGCTGACAGTCAACAGAGACACCATGATCCCCCTCCCTCCGCTGATCGCCAACCAGCTCGAGGCCGGCTACCGCGAACTTCGACCCTGGACAGAGACCTGGTCTGACGAGCTCCGTTCTGCCCTCGACGTCGGGGCGGTAGGCGAAGAAAAGGTTACTCATCGCCTCTGGCCTGAGCACCACAGTGAGAAGCAACGGTCGGCCAAGTCGAAAGATGGACAACATCTACCGCCTGAACCGCCTGTGTCAAGTGACCCGTTCTGTGCAGCGAGGTGCTTTAGTGGGGAGGCTGCTGCGGAGGGGAAGTTGGAACCTGTTCGCGAGGAGGCTGACACTGCCATGCCGGCGCCAGAGCAGAGACAGTATTCAAATCACCACGTTATTTACAAGAATGCCAAGGAGGCGTTTTTGCTCAAGCCGAGCCAGCAGCCCTCGGCGTATTACTCCCGGAGACCGGTACAGAAGATTATGAAAGGGGTCACGGTTGGGGTGCCGGTTGTGAGAGGGTTTGATAGGGCCGCGTGGGAGAAGGTTCATGAGCCTAAGAAGCAGCAGCAGGTGAAGCCACAGCCGGTCAGACAGGAGCAGAGGGGAAACAACAGCGAGGAGGGTGTGTGTCAAGGCTGTCAAGAAGAGCTGCGAAAAGGCCAGGTGACCGACCTTGTCCTCATCGCCCACGGAATCGGCCAAAAATTCGCGGAAAGGGTGGAAAGCTTCCATTTCACGCACGCGGTGAATGCCTTTCGAAGAATGGTCAGTGTCGAGCTGGAGACTCCCGCCGTCAAGTCGGTCTTGCGGCCGGAACAGAACGGGATTATGGTTTTGCCAGTAAACTGGAGACATTTGCTCAGCTTTGAAGACGGGGGGCCGACGACGGGGAACGAGGAGGATAAAGCGGCTTACGCTCCGGATGGGTTTGGCCTCAAGGATATTGAACCGGGTACGATACCGGCCGTGAGGAGCATGATTTCGGATGTGATGTTTGATATACCTTTCTACATGTCGCATCATAAACCAAAGATGATCGCGGCGCTGGTGGGGGAGGCGAACAGGGTTTATAGGCTTTGGTGTGGGAATAACCCGGGGTTTGAGGAAAAGGGGAGGGTGCATTTGATTGGGCATTCGCTGGGGAGTGCGATGGCTGTGGAGGTGTTGAGCAAACAGCCTACCAGGGTGCCGAGGCCTCTTGGGCAGGTGCCAGATACAAAGCACTTTGAGTTTGATACGGTTAATTTGTTCTTGTTAGGGAGCCCGGCGGCGTTCTTCTTGCTGTTGGAACGAGGGGGGTTGGTGCCGAGGCAGGGGAGGATGAAGCCAGGCGCCGAGGCGGCGGATACGGTTGCGAAGGATGTGGTGGGGGAGTTGGGCATGTTTGGGTGCATTGCGGTGGATAATATCTATAATATTTTGGCAAAGGAGGATCCGATTGCGTATTTGCTGAACGGGACGGTCGACCCGGTGTATGCGGCGAGTTTGAAGACGGCGTACGTGCCGAGTTTGAAGACGGGGTGGTTTAAGGGGCTGGGGGATGCGTTCAGGGGGGTTGTTGGGGTGGGTGGTTCGTCATCGTTGGAGAGTGAGGTTGGTGGTGCTGGTGGTGGGACGGAGCAGCAGAAGAAGCCGTCGATGATGATGAGGTTGCCATCGCAGTTGGAGCTGGAGGTGCATGATTTTACGAGGGAGGACGTGGCGGAGAAGAAGGCGTTTCTGCTCAATGATAATGGGCAGATTGATTATTATTTGAGGAGTGGAGGGGGGCCGTTGGAGATTCAGTATTTGAACATGCTGAGTGCTCATACGAGTTATTGGACGAATCTGGACTTGATTCGGTTCTTGTGTATTGAGGTGGGGAGGAGGCCGGGGAGGAAGAACACGCTGCCGGCGATGAGGGCTGTGAAGGTCAAGGGGCGGTTTGGGGGTGTGGCGGTTGGTGGTTTGGGATGAGATGGAGGGTCTGGACCTTACTTTGTTTGGACTTGTACTGTATTTGATAGCGACGGCGTTTAGGAGCGAGACGGATATACTTGGTCAAGGTAGACAGACAGGTAGACAACAGCGCGTTGTTCATTTGATTGGTTGAGGAGTGCTCTTTGAAGTGGCTAACTGGATGGATGCACTTGGATTCGAGACAAAGAACAGTGTGAACAGGGAACTACATAACATGATATCTGGAATTGAAGATGGCCTCTGCTGCCGCCGCTGCTGTGCAATCCCAGATCTTCCCGGATCTGATTCCTTAACACGACTTATATAAGGCTGGCTCGGCAGGGGGCTGGCATAAATTGTTAAGCTTAGCGAACGGTGCTTGGCATGCCGCCCTGTTCCTGTTTCAACAGCTCTCTCTAGTTTCCGAGCCGCAACACCACTGCATCTTTGCGATAGCCGTTGCTGGACGCTGCCGCGAGAACCTCTCCATCGAAGCGCATCGCCCCCGTGTGAGGCGGTGGAAGCGTCGCGGATGCCAAGAGCCAGTGACCAGTTGACAGCGGAGTCATTTGTTGAAGCGACATCGATAGCGCGCGTGGGCCAGCAAGCTCCTTGCAAGGTAAGTGCCAAATTTTGTCTCCACCGCGCGTCGTCCAAAAAAGTCGGACACGATGCGATGCCTCTTCCCTGCACTGTACACACACACACCCAGACCGCGAAGTCGTGACATGCCCCGCAAAGCCATCGAGACATGCTGTGATTGTTAGAACCTGCAACGACGACAACGACGAAGAGGAAGACGAGGACGAAGACGAGGATGAGGACGAGGACGGAGAGCCACCGACGACGAATGAATGCCGAATGAAGAATAATAATATCTTGAGAGACGTCTGAGCTTGGGCAGTGGGTAGTGGGACTAGACGTTGGACAGTAGCAAAGAGCGTGTTGCTTGCTTCGTCCCAGCTTTCTAAAAAGACCTGAGCTCTGCGCTCAACTCAATGCCCATCCACGACACCTTGCACGAGGCAGTCGACTGCACAGGCGACTTCCTCTCTGACTTGCTGCGCTTCCTGCCCCTCCGAACGTTTACCTTTTCTTCGACTTTTGCAACTTTAACTTCGCAGCACAAACAGTTTTGCCTGCTGTTTATTTTCCTGCTTGCGCTTGTCACTGCTGTGGCTTTCACCTTCCCCAACTTACATTCACACTCTCACTCTCTTTTCCACGACTGCTGGAAATCACAACTAACAGAAATGCCACCGAGCAAAGCTCCCACCCCGCGGACGTCGCGCAATAGTCGCGGCCTGCGAAACAGTCCCTTCGTCGAAAGGACTCCCGTCGTCAGACGATCGTCGAGACGCTCCACCAAAGGCACCACTCCTGCCAGCACCAAAGTCGTCGACAGTTTCACCGAGCTCCCCGAGCCGGCGACTCCGACTCCGGTCGCTCGATCTGTGAATATCCAGACCCCTTGTCCTCGACCTGGGCTCGCCGCATCCCCCAATCGTACCGAGCCTATTGAGCAGGTCCCTACCTCTCAAACAACTACCTCTCTCGGACCCGTCGCCCTCGAGCCTATTCGAGAAGAGCAGTCGCCAAGGACACCAGCCGCTGCCTCTCCGATCAGCGCTGCCCCAGAGCAAGCGTCTACCACACCTGTCTCGTCATATACACCGACAGGCCCCAGCACTCATACCCCGCCTGCCCAGCGGAAGGTCTCGCCTCTCCAGTACCGGCGTATTGCCTTGATAAAAGGAACCCCCGTCAAGCCTGTCAAGAAGGCTGGCCCAGTAACACCCATCTACCGTCCAACGAGATTCCTCACAAGACTGGTCGACCGAACACCTGCCCCGAAACCTCCTCCTACCCCTCGGAGTGAAGGTCATGAAACCCGTCGGTTTGCAGAGCGCCGAGAACAAGAGGACGATGAGACCGAGTTTGCCAAGGGCATCTATCTGGCCATCCGCAACGATCACCGCATGAGAGAGTGCTGGTGTCCAATACCCAACATTTACAACTCGAAAGAAGAAGCCGAGGCGGGATCGGGTCACCTTCGATTTTACATTAGTGACACAAACGGCACCAAGTCCCTGCGTGTCCTCCAGAAGAAGGACGACTTCAACTGGCACTGCCACTGCGCCCAGGAGTACCACCCCGTGTGTTTCGAGCTCCTGAACAAGAACGGGAAGCGGCCGGCTCAAGGTTCCGAGCTGGACTTGATTGCGCAGAATTCGGGCCTCAAAAATAGCGAGAGCGTTAAGAAGGTTGTCAGCACACCGAGCGAGCCCACAGGAGAGGGGGAGAAGACAGAGCAAGAGAGTCGTTGGTCCATGTGGTCGCAAGCCCGTGGTCTTTTCGGTTCGGTAACCACCATGATCAACCCGATTACCAACTTGATCGGCAAGCTTGTCGGCGCCGTGCGCGGTAACCACTATGAGACTGTCGATGTGCGCCGCACCAACGAGCAAGATGGCACAATTGTTGTCAAGAGATTCAAGCGCCAGCTGGGCGGAGCTGAGGAGGATGAAGTCGACGGCCTGGATTGGGTCAAGAACCCCACCGAGTACATCGGCGCTGAGAGACTCGAAAGACTTGCCGGCGATTTTGTCGGTCAAGCAACACTTGTTCAGGAAGGCAAGATTGTCACCGGTCTTACGATCAAGGACATCATGCAAGAGCAGCTTGCTGGCCAGGGCGTCATCGGCATCAGTGTTGCGATCTTCAAGTACCAAGAGATGCTTTTCGGCCCTGTGACTGCCGAATGGACCGAGGTGGAGAGAGCCGAGAGGTTTACGGAGGCGGTTAAGAGGTACATCCGTAACCTGCTGAGCACCATCGAGATGATGAGAAACATTTACAGCCCGGACAACTTTGAGATTTTGAAGCAAGAGTTCCCCAAGCCCAGGTCTGGTTTGGGACTGGGCAACAACGAGTTCAGGCTTGCGGCGAGAAAAGCCGGGGAGTTTTTGCTGTTCTTCCAGTCTCTGGTCGACCTCATTCCCATGGACCTGGACATGGTCAAGACGGTTGGGCAGGTGATTGTCGATTTCGATGCCGTGGGCAAGAAGGAGTTGGTTCCGAGCTTGGTTGCCGTCGCCGCAGCCCCGGTTGGGACCATGCCTGGACTTTTCCCAGACGAGAAGCCTTCTGTCATGGAGGAGGTCCCCATCAAGGAGTTGGACATTCAGCCTCTGTATGAGTACAGATACCCGTCACCCGACCCCTCCGAATCGGACAGCACACCGGGCGAGCCGGGCGACTACCGTCTGATTGCCAAACCGAGGGGCATCTTGAAGGCTTCCAAGACATGGAGTGTTCCTCCCACGCCTAAGTATGTCCCCACGCCACAAAAGAGCCGCAGGCTGGTGTTTGAGAGCCCAATCTCGAGGTTCATTGCGCCCTCACATATACCCTCCAGGGTCATGACTGCCAGAGAAGCCGAGCTGATAGTAGAGGCTGAGCGCAAGGCAGAGCTTTTAGGTGATGAGCACTCCCTCAAGGTGCTGGAGGCCACCATGACAACAAATTCGAGGCACAATGCCTCGCAAGACCAGTTCCGATGGAGCGCCCGCGGGCCTGAACTGGAGAAGGACGACAAAGAGATGGGTCTGTCCCGTTATTATCAAAAGTATGGCAAGTTCCTCGACGATGCGAGGGAGGATCTCGAGCAACGCAGTGAGAGGAGGAAAAGGAAGCTGGAGCAGGAGGAGAGGTCCATTTACAGGATGACTCCCCTGAAGCGAGAGATTCGCATCCCCCGGCCGCCGCAGTTTACGACTGCCGAGAGGAGGCGCAGAGCGGCGGAGGCGGCGGCGTCAATGCCCTCTCCCGAGCCGGACAGCTCTATCTCTTTCAGCCCGTGGTACAAGCGGTTTACCGGCAGGGGATATCGTGAAGAGCCGATAGAAGATGATGATGAGGGGGGTTATGTTATGGCCAAGCCTGCCCGCACCAAGCCTGCCCAGACCTCGCGGTTTCAGGGGGTGGAATCGGACGACGAGGGCAACGTGGTCACGCCGGAGTCTAGCCCGAAGAAGGTGCAGCCGGCTACTCCAGCGCGTGTCCTCGACCTGCTTTCTTCGCCAACTACCACCAAGGTGAAGGTGAAGCCGCGATTCAATCATCAGGATGGCAAGCTAGTCGTCGACTTGACGAGTTCGCCAACGGGCAGTGCACAGCGGGTCGTCAACCCCAACGTTCAGGTACAGGTTATCACCGAGCGCGTCACCAGGACCAGCTCGAGAGAAGCCACAAAAACCCTGTTTGGCTCAGATCCTGACTCGGATCCTGAGGATGCCGCCCTCATAGCGTCAAGAGCGGAAGAAGAGCGTGCCGAGCTTGCTCGTAAAAAGAAGGAGGAGGAGGAGAAGCTTCGGCAGAGGTATTTGAATCAAGAGAAGGAAGCCGCGGCGAGGAAGGCGAGGGAGGAGGAAGCGAAAAGGAAAGCTGCCGAGGTGGAGAAGGACAAAAAGGCAAAGGAGGCGCAAAAGGTTGCCGAGAGGATCAAGAGGGTGGAGGAGATGAGGCTGAGGGCTCCTCTCAGGCCTCTGCACAGACCGGTGTCGGAGCTGTGGGAGGCGGCGGTGAGCGAGCTCGGCAACCAGCCGGCGGATCAGGTGATGGCCAAGTTTCCCAACGGCCGGGTAGAGGGACAGCTGACGAGGTTCGATCTTTATGAGCGGCTCACGCGGCAAGGTCCCGACGGGGAAGACGTCTGGCTCAACGACCAGGTCATCATGGCGGCACTGAGGCACATGGTGCTGACGGTGGACAAGAAGATGGGCGGGACCAAGGAGCGGCCCAGGGTGGCGTGCCTGGACAGTTACTTTTGGAAGATGCTCGTCGTGGACAAGAAGGGGGTGGATCCCATGATGCGGGCGGCGAAGCGGCAGGCGGGGCTGACGCCCGAGAACTTTTACGAGTGCGCGTTCGTGCTGGTGCCGATTTGCGAGAATAGTCACTGGACGCTGGGTGTGATTAGGCCGGATTTGAAGGTGGTGTATCACCTTGACTCGCTGGGGCCGGGGGGCGGGGAGAAGGCGAAGAAGCTGCTGGGGATTGCGGCGTTGATTTCGGGGGGGAAGTGGAAGAGGGACGAGTGGGAGGATGTGAGCGAGTTTATTCGGAGCCCGAGGCAGAGGAACGGGAATGACTGCGGGGTGTGCACGATTACGAATGCGGAATGTGTGCTGAATGGGATCGTGCCGGCGGAGGCGTGGTTGGCGAGGGAGATGGGGCAGTTGAAGAGGAGGTGGATTGCGGCCATGTTGATGAATGGGGGGTATGAGGGGGAGTTTAGTTTGGAGGGGATTTAGCGGGGGAGGGGGTGGAAGAAAAGGAAAATAATAATAAAAAAAATATAAAGAAATCAATGTGTGGGATTAGATGGCGTTGACAATACCATTTGAAAGGGGGTTGTTGGGTCATGGTGTTGGAAAAGGGGTGTATTATATGGTTTTTTTACATTTTTTTTTTCACATGGTGTTTTGCGGGATTGGGGCAGAGTTTACATAAAATGGGGAGTTTTAGCACAAGGAAAAAGGAGTCTGGGGATGGGATCTGGTGATGATTTTTGTGGTGTTTCAAGGTCTGGGTCTGGTTCTGGGATTGGGAAAGAGGGATTTAAAGATCTGGGTGGTTTCAGTGGGAATAAGGGGGGGTTGGCGTTTTTGTTTTTGTTTTGTTTTCATGTGAATCCTGGGAGGAAAGATGATCTGAATGCTGGGGGGGAGTTGGGGGGCTCGCTTCTAAGGATTTTGGTTGTTGTTTTTCTGGCTGGGGAAATAGGGGAAATAGGGGGGGGGGATGGATATTGTTACATTGTGGGATATTTTGTTGGAATAATACAATGCATTATGGACAAGATAATGCGAGAATACTGCGGCCGAGTCGGGAAATTTGATGTTGGTTTGGTGGTGATTTAGATGGCTTTTACGTTAGGATGGATGGGGTTTGTGATATTTTTGTAGGGGTTTAAATGGACTTTGAACTTGAAGGCCTGAGAGGTGTTTGACTTGGTGAGAAGGAGGGTTTGGGGGCAAAGTTTTGGAGGGTTTAAGGGGCATTTTATGTGTCCGAAGCTCCTTCTGTTGATCCGCATCAGCCTACGCCCCGCTGACGGCCCGGCTTCTCGCAATGCTAATCGTGAGCGCCGTGCGAGAAAGGGTAGCTTGCCGCAATGCTTGCTGCTGCAGCGCCGAGGAGGATGACAGTGCTCCTGCTGAGGAGGCTGACGGTGCTTCGACCGCCGTCTCTGTGGACCAGGAGGGCGTGGCTGCCGAGTAAGCTAGTGGTAACATCAACCCTACTTTTATCAGTGAGAAGAGTGTTGTGGTTTGGTCCGGAAGGCCTCTCTGTCTCTACTAACTAATTAAGATGACGCCAGCAGCGTCGACATCTCCACTCCCGCCCCTGCCAACCAGGCACATACCAGTCCCACCAAGACTGTAAGAACTAGGTCTTGATGTTGGGTTGGAGTCGATTTGGAGTTGGGTTGTATTGAGACATGTTCATCCCAGCTTTTGAAGAGTTCATCCCAGCTTTTGAAGAGTTCATCCCAACATTGACATTGCGAATCGTAAGGGGACGCTGCCGAGAGAGATAGTGTTGTGAGGAGACGGTCCAGGGATTTGTTTGTGAACGCTTAAGGTTGGTTTGGAGACTGCTTGAGATTGGTGTGTAAACGCTTACAAATTGGTCCAAGCTTGAGCCAACATGGTGGGCAGATGAAATTCTTAAACGCAAGGAAACGCTGATTTTTGTGTAATATCCTTGAGTGAATGCTTTGTGTATTGGTGTGTAGACAGACGCTTGGTGTGGTGAGCTGGTGAAATGTAATCTCTGGCAGTAGTATACGGCATGATCTGTAGTCTAGGCTGTAGGCGTAAGTGCTGAAGGTGGTGATGTTGCTGTTGAGGATATGGTGTTTCTGGGTGATGTGGTTGGCTTGGCTTATGGCTTTGTTTGTGTGACTGAAAAGTTATATCGGTGCTGAAGATAGGCGATCTATAGGTAGCTGGGATGGAGAGTGAGGCCAGCCATGCTTGTGCTGAGATTGAGCACCAAGACGTTGACCGTTGAGAATGAGGACTCTAATTGTGGGCAAGAGGTTTTTGAAATGCTGGATAGTATTGCGAGTCTTTGAATTCGGTGGCAGTGTAAAAAGTGAGCACGTCGAAGCAAGCGACCTGCAGTACCCAGCAGATAGTCTGGAGAGGAAACGCTGCTGGTCGTCGACGAACTTGGTGGAGCAGCGGTGCTTTTGCTATGTCCTGGGAGGAGCCTCCCGCCTTAGATCCTAATAGTCCACCGCAAAGGCGGGAGGATATACTAAACTGCATGGAATGGTTAGAGAGAACCCCATGTCTTGGTCATGATTTCGTATACGATCATGATTCGGATCTTTGATGTAGTGATATATTTGGGGAAGTTGCCTGGATGGAAGAGGATATCCGGTAGTATTTTCCTGGCGGCCTCGTTCTTCAAAACCCAGTGGTATGTCCCAAATGTGATGATATTGTACATACCCAATCTGGGGAAGTCTTTTTCGGCTTCGAAGAGGAGTTCAGGCAACATCTTATAGCAAACCTTGTTTTGGATCACGCAAGCATAAGTCCCCAGGGTCAAATATTCTTATGGATAATATACTGGTTCTGTCCGACGCAATTCTCTTACCCTTCTACTTAACTCGTTTGTTACAGCGGAGTAAAAAGGCTACATGTCCGTTAATAGGAGGATAATCTTGATGATCTTGGAATGGCTCTTTTGTTTGCCCTTTTTGAGGCTGAGCGATCTTTCTGGCGGGAAACATGACGATGGCAGGACGAGCTACTAAAGTAAACGACATTGAAATAAAGGAGAGGCCAGTCTTGATTAGTGAGCGGTATCGGGCATCGACAGAGCAACATTAAGTTCGATATCATGTGGGACAATAAAGCTTCGTTGGATTGGAGGTGAATTGTGAAAAGGGAAGATATCGGTAAGCATGGCATACTGATCACTCCGTCTTTATATTATTCGTAGAGTGGGATATATAGTAATAAAAGGCAGGCAGTAGTGGGAATGTTGTGTAGGTAGGTGGTGGTGGATATTTAGAAGAGGGTGCCTGGGCAGATGGATGAGGCAAGAGGGGCGTTGTCTTTGTCTTCATCTAATCATATCAAACACACTTGGTAAAACTAAGATGGGAGGTAAATAACTAGTCGATATAGCAGGATCGTAAAACATTTTTCTTTGGTAACTAATCACCCAAAACAGAACAAGACAGGTCTCTTTGAACGTTTTGTCGGATATCTTCAACAGTAGATAGGTAAATAGCAATTTCAATACTTGCTCTGTTCTAGACATATCTAAACTGCGAAGAGGCCATATCACAAATGATCCTCTTCACCACTGTCCCTATTAAAAGACGCTCAATCTAGGTAGGGAGATATTCCAGTACCAAACAAAATCACACAATACAACCCCCTCAAAGAAACTCTAACCAAATCCACCACACAAAGACTGCCCAGTTCCCCTTAATAACAACAATCTCAATCAAGTCTATTCACCTCTTTGTTACATCGCCAGCTCCAACCATCTTCACCAATTTGATGCATGTCACTCAAATCACAGAAACCAACATTGATCTTCTTCAACAACATCGATAATCTTATTATCATTTTGCCCTCCCCCGAGAGGCCGCCCCCCCCTCCCTCCCCCAAACAACCCCTTTTCCCATATCTCATACATACAAAGGTATCATCAAGAAAGAAAGAAAAAACTCTAATTCATACAACAACAACAACCCCTTCCCCATTACGCAATGTGTGTGGTGTGTGTGTGAATAATGCAAGTCTTTTTCCCATCCCTCTTAACCCCCCCACCCCTCCCCTTCCATAGAAAATGCCTTGGAAAACGCCCGCTTGCTTGCTTGCTTTTATTTTGTCCCATGCACCCAACCAATCCAGAATACAAATTATAAAAAATAAAAACCCCCCTGTCGTCCCCCCCCCAACCACCCTTATGTATGCATGTTCATATATCATACCATGCCTGTGACCACGTGTGAATCATCAAAATCCGTTTGTTTGTTTACTGAGTGTTGATGGTTTTGGTTTTGCGTGAGCAAAATTCCAGCAAAAGTCACACACTCTGCCATGACTCGCTGGAACAAAAAAAAATCTAAAATATCGACAAAAAAAAAAACGTCGGGGTATTTGTTGAAAAAGTTTTGCGCAAAATAGAAAAAATGTGACGAGTAAAAAGCTGTCTTGCCGTTCAATGCATCGATGGACGGGCAAGTTCCCGAGGACCCAGACTGAGAACCTTTTGCAAAAGACTCCGCTTGCCACCCTGCGCCCGGCGAAACTCTAGGTTAGAGCAGCAAGCCATGACACCGGGGGCCGCCGTCTTCTTGTTCAGCTCGGCTTCCCATCCATAAGGATCCTCATCAGGCGAGAGGCTGGGGGAGCGGTCGGGATCAAAAGACAGGCAGGAGCTGCGGTCGGATTCATCAGTGGGGCCTGCCGGTGACAGGTAGTGGGAAAAGTCCGTCATCGAGAGTCGCATGGACGAGTGCTTTGAGGACAAGGTGCTATCGGGAGTGCTTTCCATGGATTCGTCCTTCAACTTGATGGCATCCTTGCTATCCGTGCCGCAACAGCCGTACATGGGGCTCACTGTCCGCGTGCTGTTGGTGGCAACGCAGTCCATTGATGGCACTTGGGGAGAGGCAGCCGATGTAATCACGGGTGCGGCGCCGGATGTGGTGCTCTGAGGTCTGCAGCACATGTTGCTCTTGATCGAGCTGTCTTGGGGGTTCACGGGGATCTTGACCCGAACTCGGGGGCGCAAGAAGCGCCTCTTGGTGCCCATATTCCATCCGCGCGTCGGATATGGGACAAAACCTTTTGCGGCCATGCCGTTCTTGTGAAGCCCGCTACATTGCTGAGGAATACCAACACCCTGGCTCACGTTCCCCGTCGCGGGAACCGGAAAGCGCTTCCCTGGGTGCGGCTCCTCCCACTCGACCGACGAGCGCAGGGTCGATGAAATGGAGTGAACCTTTTCGTCGAAACCCGTCATTGTCTTGCCTGCTGGGGCATGTTGGTGGGAGGATGTAGCGGGGTCCTGTGGGATCGACACGACCTCTGTTTCCTATAAGAGGCCGTTGCTCCCCTGAGCCGCGTCGCTCATCGGGTGGTCAAGGTCGACACCGGCCGAGGTTGGGTGGTCACGCTTGGCGCGGCCTCTGCGGCTCAGTCCAAGCTTCGCCCCCATCTTCTTCCAGCCGCTGTTGTGTGCGCTAATGGCCCGCTGAAGGCTGCCGGGGGACGTGTTGGCGAAGGCCCAGTCTGAGGTGGGCGGTGTGGTGGGTGGTGTCATCGGCTCGTTCGCGGACGGCGAGGGCACGTTTCCACTGTCATCGCTTAGTCCACCCTGCTCCATCGGGTCGCTGGATGACGACGCGGAGCTTTTGGGCTCGCTAGACCAGGCGAGGTTGAGCATGGGCAGAAAAGCCGACTTGGGTGACCGAATTGAGTCGTGTTCGCTGGAGGACGACGTCTCTCTTGGGATTCGCAGGCGTGACCGAAACAGCCTGGGATCATGCTCATGGCGGTGCTCCTCTTCATGCGGCGCCACCGACGCCAAGAAGGGGCCCAGCACCGAGTCGTTCATGAGCTCGTACACAATCTTGACAGCCTCGTCCAGTTCGGATGGGTTCGGTGGGATGGGCACACAGGGAAGTGACAGCAACCGATCGCGTACGCGGGCGGGAAGGTTGACTTCGCGGATTCCACAAGGCTGGATGAAGGTGTGCATCAGCTTCTGCCAGAGCAGGCAAATGTGCTCGCTGCCATCTCCGATGCTCGGCGGCCTTTCCCCGGTCCCTACAATGTTAGCGTACGCCGTCCTGTAGCGTTCGGCCTGCAGTGTGAACTCGAGCGTCTCGAGGCAGTGGTTCTGCGACAGAAAAGCGGTAAAGGCGCCAAGCGTGTAGGGTGGTAGAGCGGTATCGGTCAGGATGTCTCTCAGCGATGGTGGAGAGGTCGGGTTTGTGGGTGCTGATGGTGGCATAAGAGCCACGCTGGAGGGTCGCGAGGTTGACATGATGGAGTCTCCGTCACCGCCTCTGAAGACGGCCGACGGTCTTGGTGTCAGTTCCTTGGGTGAATGTACTGGCGAAAGCAGTGTTGGTGAATGTGGTCGTAACCGGGAGCGGGTCATTGCTACCCGCGAATGGCCTATGGTTGTGTTGTCGAAAATGTTCCAGCTCTCTTCTTCTTCTTTTTCTTCTTCTTCTTCTTCTTCATCCCTTCGCGTCCTAGACAAGGGCGGGCGCCACCATGAGTGATCGTTTGCCCGGGCTGCAGGGACTCGCAGAACGGCTTGTTTTGGAGCGAGTCGGCGCCCGATTCCCGCACAATGCAACCAATAACCTCCAGATGCGCCCAGAACAGGAACGGGAGAGCGCAGGAGAGGGCTCAAGCTGTGGTCGTCCAGGAGTCCAGTCGCCGCGCTGTCGGGATTGCGTGTGTCAGGCTGTGGACGTCACCTAGCACGCATGCAGGTAACCGGTCGTGGAGCGGAGCAGGGCGCGAACGAGATGCGCAACTCAGCAATAACACGAGAGAGAGTGTGTGAGAAAGAGCGCACGGCAGCACAGCAGGGCAGAGCAGTTGGAGTATACAGAATCGATCGAAAGGATGGATGTTATAATCGGGCGAGCGAGCGGGCGGGGGCGGGCGTATGTCTAGCTATCGCTTGTGGTTTCCTGACGTCCTTCTGTCGCACAAAGGGTGTTGACGTGTAAGTCAAGGGTCGGGTGGGGTGTGTGGAGTGGATTGAGCGGGCGGTGCAACTCGGTCAAAGATGTCGTTGTCGTTGTTGTTTTTTTGGTAATGGGGAGGAGACGGCAGGTGTTGGCGTCGGGGGCCCACGGTTGGTTTTGTTTGTTGGAAAGGGTCCTGGGGGGGGGGGGGAATGGGGATCAAACCGAAAGGGAAACCCGATAAAGGACGGCGACTGGACCGCCCAGTCTTTTAATGAGAAGGTAGCGCGGAGAGGGTGAGGGGGGAGGGTCACAGGAGGGTCACTGCGCTTCCCTGCTAGTGTAGTTCGACTGAGAAGGGATGGGGTGGAATGGGTGGAATGGGTGGAATGGGTGGAATGGGTGGAATGAAAGGAATCCTGGAAGAGAGCCGCCGGGGGGAGGCAAGACAGGGGGGTCCCCCTACCTCTCCGTAATCGTTGCAACTCTATCACACAGAGACTGCCCCCAGGCCCCTCCCCCCATTCCTCTCGCTAAATCCGCCAACTGGTCTGCCTATTGCCTCGCCATTCCCAATCCATCGATGGATGTGAGAATAGCACATGTCCAGGGTGGAGGATAATCCGTAGTGTACGGAGTAGAGACGAGTTCTCCATATCGACATGTCCCAAAGGACTAGCTAGAAGCAGTCATGCCACTCGGGCACCAGTTCGGGATGATGGCATCGCCGCCTAACGGGGGAGTCCCTTGAGACTGGTGATTGACCGTTTTCCGTTTCCAAACCTGCCCGTCCTCCCTCGCTCCCCTCGGCAGCAAAAAACACAACGGAGCAGACAGAGAAGAGAAAGAGAACAGCGAACGGGAGAGCGTCCCAAGCCCGGCCGAGGAATGCAGCTAGCTGGGGGTGGGGTGTCGTGGGTGTGCACCGCCGAATGCTTCTAGAAGCCTTCGATCCCATCTTCTGTTCGAGGGGCGAATAACCACGCCGTACCCGATGCTCAGCCCAATCATACACAACGACCCTGCAGGCTTCGTCATGCCGTGGACGACCTCATTCAGTTTGAATCTAATAGACTGAATACCACTGAATACCCACGTTACCTAATCTTGCATTCGAATACATCCATCCATCCATCCATTGGTGATGAAGCGGCACAGCATCGGCCGTGGGCATTCCCCTCCACGGTACAGAAGCATCCATTCCTGTCTGGCCATCTAACTGATCGTCCGATTCCTCAACCACAATCTCTCTCCCGCAATGCGACCAGTCGCACAAGAGGTCTGAACATGGCACCCCTCGCGCCGCAAAGGAGGCAAATCGCGGCTCTCGACATCACGGGCAGAGAGAGAAAAGAAAAAGCTATCAGGTTCGGGTGACGGATTTGTGCGGTCCACTGGATTGTCGCTTGGACCCCTTGGCAGGCAGGAACCCCGGCCAAGCAGACCAGCCAAGCACCCAAGACCGGCACCCAAGATGCCTGAGTCGTGCAGCTGACAGAATCCCCAGACTGCCAACTCAGGTGCTCCTCATCAGCCTGATTTGTCCTACGCATATCTAAGAAACCAACATCTCATCCATCCCCCAAAAACAACCTCATCTCCCCAAAACCAATGCAAAAAGGGCCGCCCGACAGACGATGAACCCCCCATGCCACTTGGTTCACCGGGCCCATTCCTGACTCGGCAGTTGGCTAGGAACCTGGATGAACCAATAGGATCAATACAAAGACCGAGAGCTTGGCGATAGCAATCCATTCTCCTTCCCCTTCCGTCAAACAGCGGACAAGCACACCCAATAATAAAAGAACAGGTAATCCTCAATGATTTGTTGTGTCTTGTCTTGCCTTGCCTATTGCTGATTGATGACTATTCTTTGCGGACGCGGCTGAATTACTATAGATTCACCACCTTCATTCATCAGGACCCTTGCGGCCAGTTGTTCGTTCCTCTCCCTCTCGCCTCGTCCCGTCCTCGTCTTGAATTGCCAATGAGGCAGTTCGGTAACCAGGACAAAAAAAGAAAGGAATAAGGAACCAAAAGTTCTCGAAATTCCATGGATGGCTTCTTCACGTGATGCGATACGCCGCCATCTCAACTTCCTATCCACGGGAGGGGTGAACAGCGCAAACTTGCATATGAACATACATAGGCAGAAGACGCTTGAATCAAAACGGGTTTGCGATACGGAGGCTGGGCAGGTATTACGGAAACTGTTGTGAATGCCATCACATCACGGGTTATAGCACGCAGCCTGGGCGATCAGACCGGATGTTCCTTCTTGATGCAAAAAGATACTGAGATATGGGTGTAGTTGTCATCCCAAGTCAGGAAAGCGCACTGCATTTTTGTGTTTTAAAAATTCCGAACCGTTTTCGCATATCTTGATCTTCGAGCAGCAGAAGAAACGACGCCATCTTTGGGGTCGGTTGAAATCAGCCCACCGGCCCGAAAGGTGGAGACCATCTCTTATCTTTGCGTCATTTGACACATTTATTATTACCAGTGACATCTTGCTGGATGTCTGGGGTTTTCTTAGTGTATGCCATCGACAAAAAGGGAGGATGATCAGCGCACGGGGTACGGTGTGTGTTGTTGTTTGACGACGTCAATATCACGGTACTATCCGTGTTGACATGTTTTTTTTTTTTCCATTACGCGTACATAAACGCTACACTTGGTGGGGAGGGGGGCGAATTCCCGGACGTACAGTACGTTTTTCTGTTTGTGTCTAGAACTTCCCCTCTTTTTTTTGATCAAATCAAGGAGCGCGAAGGGCTTCTAGAAGGAAGCTAATCAACGCTGTGCAGCGGTCTGCTTTTCCGAACCAAGCATGGTGCAGTGTCGATCATCAGAGGCTTGCAGCCAGCAGCTTTCGAAGGGATAGATGCTGTGATGGCATCGAACAATGGATGGGCAGATCCCCTATCGAGAGTTCAATTGGGGTATCTGCATCGAACTTTCCACAGATTCCTTTCTTTTGGATCTTGGAGGACTTTGGTTGGCTGGCTGAGGGCGGGAAGGTTGGAGTGAGTGTCTTGTATTTGCTGTACATTGGACACCATCGAATGCGGGCTTGCGGCAGGGCCATGTTGTTTGTCAGCTCACTTTTCCTCAGAAGAAGCTTTTCTTCTTTTTCTTTATTACACTTTGGGTTTTTCCTAGATTGCGATGCGTTACGCACTTTGCAACGCGACGCAGGTTGAATATGTTTCAAGATGCCACCATCCGCATCAGGCAAGGGTGGAACAAGACCGGCCGTTTAGATTAATTCCAGAAGGTTTCTCCTTTTGGTGTCGGCCTCATTTGTGTTTGTTTGGTGCCTGTGTGTCTGTGCTTGTGTGCCAGTGCGTGCATGTGTGTGTGTGTGTGTGTGCCTATTCATCAATTTCAGTGGATGGAAAGCTGCAGACGGACCTAAATGCATGAGCCATGCAGGTGCCGCAAGCCACATTTTCTGTTCGATGGTGAATGTGTGTATGTGGCCGTTGCTGGCCAGTCATTGGGTTGTGGTGACGGCGAGGCCGTGATGGGAAGTCACGACCAAAGTTGAGTTGTGCCTGCCTTAATCCAACCCACCCACCTGCCACTTCTGCCTATCCTATCAAAAAAGGAGGGGGCTTTTCCAAACGTATGATTTGTTTGGGGGGACCGGGCACTTTCCATCTTTTTCACCAGAAAGCTGAGCAATCATTCTATTTCAGCTCTCGCCCCGTTACGCATGCTCATACATATCACTATTTACACGTATTATTCCCTATTATGCCCGCACCTGATGTCTCTTGCCCCTCAAAGAAAGGAAGGTGACGAGTCAACCGCCCAAATTTTCTTCATAATGACGAGCTTACCAGGATGCTATCCGATGTCCTATACCTTTGACCATCCGACACCGCTCATCCGCTCCGGTCATCGTCGGTGAGAGAGTCATCAGGTGAGCGAGAGTCCGATATCGTGGTTCACCTTGGAAAAATCGGGACGAAAATTCATCACCAACCTCATACCCCACCAATGCCAAGACATTCCAAAAGTTCGGGTTGGGATTGCGGCTGGGGAAAGGAAGATCATCACCCTCTTTTCACCTTTCTTGCATCTTTCCATATTCTCCGATCCAAGCCACCACCCTCTGAACGTGGCATGAATTTGATCAAAAGATGGAATTTCGAATGCTTGATTTCCAAGGCATGGGAATGCTACGTTATCATCTTTTTCTTTTTTACCCCTTCTGCTGCTGGAAAAAGCTGACCGGGGTTTGGTGGAGAGTCTATCCACTTTTTGCCAGGGTTCTCCGGGGCTCAACCGGCGAGGCTGTCAGGTTTCCGTTGACGAAATGAGGAGCTGAAAAGCAAGAGGAGTCCCCTTCCACTTCCGAGGCCGATGATTGCCTTGAAGATCCGAAAGGGTGTTTCCCTTGGCCTGGGGTCACCGCCGCTATTGCCGCCTTTTCTTCACCTACCTTTGCCTTGCCTCGTGCGCTCGCCGACGGGATTTTCACTACTACGTGGTATTTTTCTCTTTTTAGCAAGTGCGAAGAAGGAGAAACTCTCGCTCTCTCGCCGTTTTTTTTTTGTTGTGTCAGTCAGATCCGACGGTCACGAGCTTGTTGGTGGCTTGTGGGAAGGATTTTCTTCTTCTGGAGTTGCTGGGGTTTCAGCGAGACGGAGGATTTGTTCTTTTTTCCACGGTGGCGAGGCAAGTCGTGCTGAGCCGTTGGCTGACGTTACCGATACCAAGAGCCTCGGGACAGGCCGAGGAGATTTGCGGCGATCCCGCGTTGGGTTTTTTTTTGGGCCCCTGTTGGCTTCGGTGGTAACCTACTTTTTCTATTTCCGATTTCTAATTCTCGATCTCTTCTTTTTTTGGGCACGCTAATACACTAACCTACGTGCCTACATGCCGAGTTGTTTGGAAGTCTTCTTCTTTGAGAAACGGATGATGTGTTTTTCGATAGCACGTTAAGGCATCCACTATGAGCCCCAGCCTTTTGGCTTTTACCCGGCTGCCGAAGCGCTATCGTTCGCTTGGGACGTTGGAAGCTGTCGAAGAAGGAAACGGCCTTTTCCCTTTTTTGCCTTGCGCCTGGTGGCGGTTACATGTCCCTTTTCAGCTGGGCCAAGCCTTGTGAGGCTCTCCAGCACGTGGGGACTGGCTGTGGATTATTGGAGCCGTTGTTGGGGCCGCTGTTGGAGCACAGTTGGAGCATCACTGGAACCACTGGGGGTCGCTGCTGGAGCCATCGCTGGAGCCGCTGGAGCTTGTTGCACAAAAGTTCTGTCCACGTCTGTCTTGTGGATGGCGGGGTCACAGCGCAAACGTTCGGCAATCATCAGTGACCACACCGACGAGAAGCAGAAACCCACCGTCGACGAGTGTTTTCAGTGGGTTTCAGTTGGCCTAGAAGGCTCGGCATCCGGGCGGGGGGGAGCCAGTTCTCCATCACCATCCCCTCTCTTGAATTCGAATTTGAACATGTTTTTTATGTTTACCTGGAGACAAGTGGATGTAGCAAGCACCAACAGACTTTGAATTTCTCGGAACCTTTGACCGCGAACCGCCGTCCTCGGCAATTCTGCCCAATGGTCCTTTGGTAGTAGGGGAAAAGGGCCGTTTGCAAATGCCTGTCTCGAACCATATTCAAGTCAAAAAATTACTCCTGTCTCGGAGCAGAGACTTTTCGCACACACAAATAGAAAAACAGAAAGCAAAGAGATTCTGGTGGAGTTTTTGTCGAGCTGCAATGCTTCGCCCGGAAATCAGGTGTCTCAAGCGATCTGCGTGCTTTTTGGCTCTGTCTTTGGATGTGATCCAGAATGGTCTCTTATATAATGCGCACCAGGTATAGGGGGGAAAGGGGAAGGGTATCATCCGCCATCATCCGCCATCATCCGCCATCATCCGCGGGCTGGGCTATTATGACTGGCGCTATCCACTTTATGGGCCGCTCGCTGCTGGTTTGTCTTTGTTTTCAATCTACGTGTTGTATCAAAACCCCGCGAGGGGTGGTGCTGGTGGTTGAGGAGCCGAGAAAGTTTACCAGCTTCCTGATTAGGAAGGGGGGATCCGGGGGGTAGGGGGGTTGCGCGGGGGGTTCGATTCGCCCTTTCGGAGTTTCCCAGAGAGAAGAAAAGAAGGGAAGGAAAAACAGGCGAACCGGAGGTGATCCGGAGGGCAATGGAGTTACGAGCGAGGCGGGGTGATTTCTTCTCTCGGTTGACCGTCTCCGGTTCGGAGTTTGGGAAATGGGGGTTTGGGGTGTTGCTGAGGATGACGATGGCGGTGATATCACTTTGCACGTGCTGTCTTGTCTGATGTGACACGGGGCAGTGATTTGCAAAGTTGCATCTTTCTCAACGGTTGCTCTGGATGATGCCGAACCATGGTTGAGAGCGAAGAAGAGGCTTGGAAGAATGGGAAAAATAGATGGACGGCCGGTTGTGAGTGTGTGAGAACCTGCCCTTTTGGCGGGTTGATCTGCGGTTTGTTGGTATATGCAAGTGCCTATCATTCACATCGTAATTGTCAAAGGATGACACGTGCTCGCCATCATCGTCTCTAATCACCGATCACCGATGGCAGGGCGGGCGGGGGGCAACAGCAGATCAAGATGGCATCATCATGCGTTTATTTTATTTTTCCTTGCCGCGATATTGTTCGCTTTCGATGGAGGGCTGGAAGAGGAAGGGGGATGGCCGAGTAGCATCCCGTTGCTCGCCACGGTTGAACCCCTTTCGCATGTCGATGTTTCGGTGGTAGTGGTTGGCATGGTCCCAAGCGTAGGTGAGCAAGATGTTTCAACTCGGCAATGTTTGATGATGAACCTCTCCTATCGTGTAGGTATGTGGTCCATGCTCGATCCAGTGATGGGAGACGAGACAGAGAACGTGGGATTACTATATTGTGAAGAGAGAGCGATGATGAGGCCAAGCTATTCCTACAACACTAGTAGACTGCCGCAAAAGGAGGGTATATATGGGTACGGGTTTTGTTGTTCTCTCCCTCTCCCCGTACCAACATCTCGCTAGCCCCATGGTGGTGATACATCGGAGACGGGATTCACAAGTTTCGGCAATTGAAACGCTCGAGCAACAAGGGCGCAGATGAACTTTTTGCTGCCCCATATGTAAAAGTCAGATTCTGTCACTTTTTTTTTCGGTTTCGTGAGACCGGACCCGGGGGTTGCTTGCTTGCTGCCACGGCGGAGGGGTGTTTCCAGGTTGGGAAGGAGGTTAAGGGCCGTACTGGCCGTGTTTGGACCGGTAGATGAACACGTGCTTTTTTGGATGAAGGGGGGTATGGGGGAACTGATAGGAGGAATGTTGGGAAACATGGCTATTGGTTAGGAGGTTAGGGGGGCGAACGGCGTGCGATGTGCAGTGGGTGATAGGTGCGGATGGGAGGAGGGAGTTGGTTGGATGAATGGGAGACAACAAGGCAGGGAGAGATCATCGTTTGGGGGACTGTTTTGGGGTGGAAAGGGGAGAGGGATGCATGATGGTGGTGGTGAGGGTGACAGTCGTGATGGTGGCTGCCGCGTGGTTGTGTTCGATCTTCTTCGGTTTGGGGGGGTCTTTTGCGGGGCAACAGAAAGGATGATAAGGGGCCGGGGATGTCGATCTTGGATGTGATTATGTCTGTGAGGTGGTAGATGTGATAGTATCTGCTTCTGGGGGAGGGTGGCATATGCGGAGGGAACATATGAGGTAGGTTTTGCGATTGTGTGCATGATCAGTGATGGGGTGCGTATGACCGAGGTTTCTTCGATCGCCTTGAAAAGAAATGAGCAGATTGCCTAGGTTGGGAGGTAAGCATCTTGAACAGTGTGGGTTAACGGGTGTTGAGCATGTTACCAAAGACAGTGGGTAAGCACCCTTGATGAACTTTTCTTTTGCTCGGATTATTGTTGTCTGGTAGGATCGAGATCGTAACGGTTTGGTGGGCGGTTGCTCTTGTTGTATGGAGCCATTGAGGACCTTGATAGGTAGACAATTACAAGGGGGTGTTTGCTTGGAATTTCTCTTGGCTTGTGTTTTTTGGGAAGGTTGAACAGGAAGTGAGGAGGAAGGAAGCAGCGGGCATATTGCCTTATCTTGACATTGTTCGTTACGAGTCCAACTCATATGATCCTTTGTTCGCATCGGTCTTTTAGTTGGTAGGTGAGCCAGTTTTGCAATGGAGCCAGATGGAGAAGATGAGCAAAAAAGGTGGATAACTTGAGACGTGTCCGTGTAACATCTTGCATTGCAGGCGGGACTGGATCCGAGTGAGAAGAGCAAGATTCTTTGACTAGAAGGGGGTTACGACTGCGACGACAGTGACGGGGCAATAAGCGGAGATGGGGAGCGGGATGAGATTGGGGCGAGTGTGGGATCAGTGGTCGGTGATTATATGCCTGCCAGACCAGTTGCCACAGGATGGGAGATGGATGACATGTGTTGGTGCTGTCGTTATGCAAGACGCCTGCAAGTCGCCGTGGGATGGCTGGATGGGAAGGCGTTGGGAGGGCCCTTTGTGAGACATGTGGCTGCTACTCATGGCTTGGAGTCCGTCTTTGGCTGTCATTATTGGGTATTTGGCTGGCTGTGACATGATCAGGAAAAGGGCAAAGGGGGTTTCTGGAAGGTGAGGTGTCGAGATGCTATGAGTTGAAGAGAACGGGCATTTGTGGTATGTTTCTAAGGAATATGAAGATACGTGGGCAGTAGGGGACTACGGATTATCTGAAACTCGTGGGACAGGCTCAACTTGGTAGTGGTAGGTTATACTCTATGGCCATCAGAACGTGAAGATGTAGCAGATAGGTCTTTGCCAAGGAATCTTCCGGCCCTCTCTTGAGACTGCCTACATAGGTACTAAGGTAGTCGGTGTCGAATCTACCAGTCTTCTTTTGCAGGCCACTTGGTTTCCATTCCTAACTTTTAACCGAGAGAATCAACATCAAAATTTCACCCATCTTATGTTACCTACCTATCCAATTGCTCAATATACAGAATCTTTCTATCCTTCAGGCATTTTCGAATTGTGAAAGAGGCGCGTGGTGTATGATATAATTTACATCGGAACTTATTACTTAGGTATCGGGAGTCTAAAACATGGTCCAGTTATAGAGAAGGTAGACATCACTGTTCTGAGCTCCTCGGTTATGGATTAGACCTTTTATGTGCTTATAGTAAATCGATCAGATAGGTATGTCATCAGTTAAGGAACAGAAACGAGGTGAATAAACTAAAAAAAAAAAAAAGGAATTTGCTAGACTAGGATATAGCAGCTTATCTATCCCCTCTTACTAACCTTCACAGACCCTCTTTCTCTTTTCGACCTCCAGGGACTACAATAACACCATTCTCTGTGTTGTTATTTCTTTCCACTCCCTTCTCACAATCTAGCCCCAAACGAATAAAGCTTGGATTCCCCCGATAATTCCGCACTTTTGTCTCTTCCACTACCTACTGCCTGCCTTTCATCACCCAACATATCCCACTCTACCCATGTCACGAAGAAGACGGAGTAGTCAGTATACTACCCATACTTACCAACATCACCACCCAAGTACACAGCCCCGCCATAAAACTCAGAGAAGAACCCATATCCGTAATCTTGTAAGATATATTCTCTAAATTCTAACCTCCACTCCCTCTATACCCTTCTCCCACCTCTATATATCCCTGTCCCATCCCTAAAACACCAAATCCCCCTCCCACCCCAACCCTCTCCCTCTACCCCTACCCCTTTCCACTCCCTTCAACCACCTCCCCGCCTCCTCCCTAACGCTCCTTTCCACCACCCCCTCCACCAACGGAACAAACCCAACCCCCTTCCTCTCCTGCGGTTTATTCCCCTGCTGCGTCCCCTGCGCAGAAGTAAATCCACTATTCCCCCCCAGCGTCCTCCCCAACGCAGTACCACCCAACCCCGCCATCTTCACCTCCACAAACCCCTCCTCGACCACCACCCAGTCCCTTCTCACGTCGTTGACGATCTGCTTGCTGAACATCCCTACCCTCGGGTTACCCCCAACTGTCAAGGACGACACCGATGTTGAGCCCATCGGGGAAGTGGTCATGGAGGTAAGGGTTGTTAATGTTTCATCCAGCTCCTCCATCACCTCCCCCAACTCGTCAGCTGACGAGTTGGGGGAGTTGTACAAGTAACAAATCAGGCTAGGTTTGAACATATTAGCCAGCCTGAGCAGCACAGCCAAAACATGCCGCTGGTCAAGTCTTGTCTGGCTAGATAACGACTTGACAATCTTCACCAACGATCCCAAAAGTGTGATCGCGTGAGAAATATCCTCATCACCCGTAAGCTCCCTCGCGCAACCGGGCCCCTCTGGCGAAAGGATACCCCCCAGCGCAGTGACATAAACCTCAAGCAAAACCCAACTGTTGCCCTCCTGACAAGCAGCCTGCACAATAGCCGGTAGCATAAACTCCAGCATAAACGACCGAACATGCCCATTCTCAGTCATTGCCCTGGCGAGAATCGTCGTCTCCGACTCAAGCCTGTTATTCCCAATGGCAACCTTGAAATTATTCCACAGGTAATGAAACAGCTGCGGCACCGCAGTCGAATCCTTCTCTCCTAGCCGCACACCATAAGCAATGATACCGGCGGTGTGCAACTGGGGATCCTGCAAGCCAGGCGAGTAATCCAGACTTGGCTGAGTAAAAAATTGATCCGGGGGGCAGATCCCCACGCCGTGGGATTTGATCAGAGAGATCACCTGTCGAACAAAAGAGATGTACCGTTCGTGTTCTTGCTGGTTGTTGTTGTTGTTGTTGTTGTTGTCTAGACGGAGAAAGGCGAGGTCTTCCTTGATTTTTTGCATAGCCAACTGGAGGATTTTGGAGAACTCCTCGCGATGTTCTTTGGCTTTTTGGAGCCCTGCTTCTCGGAGGGTCTTGCGCATGTAGTGGATTGCAGCGGCAAAGTAACCTAGGTTGGCGTTGTAGTTTGGCGAGGAACCGACCGAGACGGCAATCCGTTCGAGGAAGGGGAAGCCCCGGGTCTTGAGGACCTCGGCGAGGTAGTTCTCGTAGCAGAGGAACCTGTGGGGTTTGAGAACTGAGAGAACCCATAACCCTAGCATGCTGAGGCCGAGGTCCTTAAAGTCAAAGATGGAGTTTTTGAGCAGGGTGGCGATGAACAGGGGCAGGTACTTTCTGTCCTGGGTGTTCAACCTCTTGGGCAGATCGGAAAACATCGAGTGTTTCCCAGGGATGAAGTAAGCCGAAAGGGGCGTGACCCGGTTGTTGACGAGCCGGGAAGCAACCCTTGCCCCTACGGTCACGACCTTTTCTACGCAGGCTGCCTGTTTTGTTTGTCTCCCAAAAGACTTTGGTTGAGGGAGGCCCATGACGGTGCGGGTCATCCAGAAGAAGTCTCTTGTCAAGTTCTCGTTGATCCACAACACAGCCTCCTCGACGTGACCACTGTCTGCGTTCTCTGCTTCCATAAAGTCGCTCGAGTAGTGCTCCTCGGACGCCTCATCAATACGGCCCATGAAGTGGTCGAGGGTGTCGATAGCCACACGCAGAATGCCCCAGTCAACGCCAGGAGACTGGAAGTCGAGGCTCGTGAATGTTTTTTGTAATTGCGCTGGATAAAACTGTCAGTCAAGACCTCAAAGAAGCCACCAAGCAAACCAACTTACGTGTATTCAACCCGTAAATCGCTGCCTCCAGCGAAGGAGCCCGCTGCAAAACATCCAACGAGGCTTTGAGACAAACAAACAGCACATCCAACGCCGTAGTCTTATTCTTGGCAATCATCTCATCCTTCATCTCCTTTGTAATACCTGCCATCATCTCGCTCGACAGGTCACGGAATTGCTGCTCAATATCCGAGGCCGCCGACAGGTACTGGTCCAGGATTTGGTTGAACACGTTGTTCCGCCACGACCTGAACGGCTCAAATGCTGCACGGCCTTCATTCTTGGCTATCACGAACCGAGCAAGCTGGTTCCAGGCCCGAACATTAATCAAGCAAGCCTCCTTGTGAGCGCTTGCTGGAGTGACCAGCTTCTCGATAAGATGGACACCCGGCCGTAGATCTGGCGGGGCAATCCAGAACAGGGTGCAGAGGAGATCGTGATGGTTGCGGAGGGCGGCGAGATCATGCTGGTGAATTGTGCATTCCTTGAGGTACTGTCGGTTATGGTTCGGCAGTGTCCTGGCCACAAGATTCCTAATATCGTTTGTCCGTTCAAGTTGCTTGAGCCTCTGAATAGCCAAGGCCAGCAGCTTGATGAAGATGTGAAAACACCGGTCTTCTGGCTCTATCATGAGTGAAGGACTGCAATCAAGCTCCTCCAAAAACTGTGGAGACTTGTACACCTCCTCGTTCCTGAGGTTCTCCAAATTTTGCGAACCGAAAAAGTCGAAGATTGTGCCAATGATAGTAGTACACTTCCGCCAACCCCATTGCTGAACGAGGAAGTGACATCTGGCCACAAGAGCGCGGCAGTACTCGTTGAAGCTGGGTGGCTGTCGAGGGTTCGACTTGTACAGCCCAAAGACGCGGTCCATGAGCTTGCGAGGCAGTAGCCAACCCTCGATAGGGGCTGTCTTTCTCATGCCAGAAATGAGAATACCGGAATCGTCAATCTCAGTCAGCGGCAGCAAGGTAAACATGTCCTGCCAAAGGGTCTCAAAGGCTTGCGCATCCTGACCGGAAGCCGCCCCATTGCTGAGCTGGGCAGCGTGGACAATATCCCAGAAACCACTTCTTGGAATATTGGCGTTCTCCAGCACTCTCATCAACACCACCCAACAATGGACGAGGACACGGTCCGATCGGACACCGCGTTCCCTGAATGAAAGACGCTGCAAGTCACCATATAGGTCCCGCAAGTCTTCTAACCCAAGGTTCAAAAGACGCGTCACAGTGGCCGAAGCCAACTTCTTGAGCAGATCCTCAACTTTCATAGCCTGCATCAAGTTGACACCCGCCCGGGATATCGAGCGCACCGCGAGCAATGCCACACAAAAGCGAGATGCAACCTCTACGCTATCGATCTTGTTTCGGCCAGGGACATCGCCCAAGTTGACAGACCCCCACCGAGTGACGAAGCTGCTGAATACTTCCAGACATCTCGACACAAAAGCCTTTTCTCGAAGCTCATCGTCAATGCTCATCGACTCCAAGATGTACCTGACAATGAAATCAGCCGCCTCAACTGGCTTCTGCCCGTCCAAAACAGCTTCCGCTGGGTCAGCTGCCAGTTGGTCAGAAACCCAATCGGCCAATATTCCGAGTTCCGACGAGGTCTGATCGTTCCAGATGCTCCACCTGAGCGTCTGCTGGTCAAAAACGAAACAGGTGGAGGCCTTTTGGTGGCGGATTCTCTCGGCTAGTGAAGGCTCGACTGCTTTTCGGACAAATCCACGGCCGAGGAGTGTGCTCTCATGGAAGAACACACCCATGTCAAGCGGGAAGATGTCAAAGTGCTGGGTATAATGACTGCCATATGGACCCAACCCCTGAAGCTTGTTCGCCGCCTGATCAATCTGCTGCTGCTGCTGCTGTTGCTGTTCAACAACGGCGAAAGCAACAGGTAAAGGATCATTTGCAAGGGTATATTGGGGAGCTTCTGTATCGATTTGTTGCGGCCGTTGCCTTTTCCGATACCTCGACTTTGAGCTCTTTTTAGGCGTTCTTGCTGATCCAGGAGCAGGGTCGGGAACAGTTGTCTCATCTTCACTTTGATGGGCCAGCTCTTGAAGTGTGAAATCCGCACCCAAGGCCCGACCAAGCCCATCCGTTGCTGGTAGATTCAACATAGCCCCAGCTCTTCTGTAGTAGGCATCAAGTTTCCGCTTTCTGGCCGCTAGTCGCTGTCGTTTATCCTCATCTTCATCTTCTTCAAACTGGGCGGGTCGGAACTGTGGCTCGCGATCTGGCACATTTTTCCTTGGTGGCGGTTTGGGTCGAGAGATGGAGGGTGTTCGAGCTAGCTCACGAGGTGCTGGAATAGATTCCACCGTGACGAATGAGTCAAAACCACTTTGCCTGATCAACTTGCGAGAAACAGGGGTACCAGAGGCAGGGGGTCTTTTAGGTGTTGGCTTTTTCGAGATTTCTCTCAGGGCTGGCCTCGGCTTCGGTCGCGGTGCTCGACTTACAACCGGAGCCGTAACCCTAGGCTTTGTCTTACCAGACTTCCAATCCTGAAGAGTTGACAGTGCGTCAACATTGTCCCTGCGGTTGGCCAAGCGGATACTCTTCTGTGTTGGACTATCCTTTCCGAGGTCTGGCCTTTTGCGGACAGTACGTGCAGCTATCTTGATAAACTTGGGAGCATCGGGTTCTAGAACATCAAGAATACTGAGCAAGGGCGGTGTTGCTGCCCTTTTTCGAGTGCTGTGTTTCGCTGAAGTAGCATTTCCTTCCCGTCTTCGCTTCGCTGACGCCTTTTTGGAATATGTCGAGGGTGAGGATCTCGATGGACCAAGAGCCTGCGTAATTTTGGGCTGCCGCATATGTTGACCAGAAAGCCCTTTGAAAACAGACTTTCCGGTCGTGCTTTTCTGTTTCTTTGCCCTTTTGGACGTGTTGAAAGAACCGGATCGCCTCTTGTTGCCGGGAAGCATCCAGTCGACAAAATCTTCCTCAATCACGGAACCTGCATCATCTTCGATGATCAACACATTCTCGGTATCTGACAAGGACCTTTCCGTTGTCAAAGTAGGTCTCTGAGCCGGCGGACTATCCGAATCATCCGAGTCATCGAATAATGGGAACTGTGTTGATACAGGCGGTCTACTTTGAGTGCTTGGTTTCGGGAGTGCCACGCCCTTTCTGAATGGCTGCTCAACCAAAGGTTCAGGACTTCGTCGTGCTTGTCGAGCAGGTTTCTGCTGATTATTTGCTTGATTCAACCTCAACCACGAGGCTGGAAGAACCCCGCGAATTCTTTTGCTGGTCTGGCGAATCACATCGGAGTCGCTGTCAGAGCTGTGCTGGGAGCGAACTGACTCAGCATCGCTGCCTTCACCCTCGTCATCCTCGTTGATCATGATTGGAGAGCCGGGGGTCTGAGTACGGGTCCTAGATCTATTGTTAATGTCTGGAGGAGACGATGATACATCATAGACGACAGGCGGCAGAATGATAGGTGGAACCACTCTCCGCTGAGGTGAAGATCCAGGAGATGAGTCCAGCACAGTCCTCAGCCTTTTCCTGGCAGACAACTGGCCGGAAAGTTGACGTTTAAGCTTCCGTGGCCGACCCCTTTTCCTCGGGCCTGGTTGAAGCCGGTCCAGAGGCGGAAATTCATCATCATTAGAAAGGCTGGTGGCGTCCGTCTGTGTGCCGGGGGTTTGCTGACTACTAGTCCGCAAGTGGTGGGCTGGAGACGGTTTCGATGTAGAAGGAGAGAGAGCCAGTTCATCGTGGTCATTGTCAAACAACAAGGGGCCGCTTTCTTCGATATCTTGAAGCAGACCTCGTCCACTGGCCTCCTGACTGTCCTCCTCAGCTTGGTACTCCTGCTCTTGAGAATCATCCTCGTCGGCGGCCCTCCGGGCTGATTGGGACGCCTGTTCAACTCTGATGGGTTTTACGCCATGTGACTTCATGAAACTTGTGTACCGGACATTTTCAATCATGTATGGGTGCTGCTGAATAGGTTTTCGTGGTCTCAAAGAGCGCTCCAGCCGAACAGCAGTTCTCTGGGCCAGCTCATCACCATCATCTGCCGGTATTTCGCGGTTTTGTGGCGAACTGCGAGCGGCATGGGACCGTAACGGGGATCCGGGAGGGGTTGGCGTCCTGGAAAGGATGCTCGGAGGCGAAGAAAGCGGCGAAAGAGAGGACGATGTAATCACTCGGACATAGCCAGTAGATATCTCGTCCTCCAAGAACTCTTGTTGATTCGTAGTGGCCTCGGTAGACTCATGCGAGTGCTCCGGTTCAAGCCTTCGGTAGGTTCCATCGTTCGGAGCGGTAGGAAGTAGTATTGGAATCTTCGGCTTCGGTTTGGGGGCTGGCTTCGCTATCGGTGATGATAGTTTTTGTGTTTGGAAAACAAAAGACGACGCGGGGGCCGGCGAGGAGCCTGGAAAGTCCCAAATATCACCATTTTTCTGGGGTTGGGCGGCACGTTGTTCAACCGTTGTGGTGGCTACGGCTGTAGTCGCTGCTGCATCTGCAGGTATGTCTGTCGAGGTACTAGTTCCGAGGTCGAGGTCAGGAATCTCGAGGTCGCTGTAGTCGTCGTCATCGAAGTTGTCGTCGTCCGAGTCTGGTACCTCTCCGAGTTCCCTCCAGTTTCTCATGGCTTCGTATGGTCATGTCCGTAGGATTCGATGCATCATGGTCTTCTGCTCCCTGGAAACCATCAAGTGTTACTGAAGCACGGATCACGTTCATCAATGTTGAATGAGACGCGTAAACTGGTCCCAAAACGCGACGTGATGCCAACGGTGGGGCTCTCAGCACTGGCCACCGCGTTGATGAGTGCCGTTTTGCACTTGGGCTGGCAGCAGAAACGGTGAAACAAGTCCGTATTGGCCCGGTAATTACGCTCACATATACACCGTCCGTTTTTTTTTTGGCGTGAGGCCACTCCGTTGACATGCAAAACCGATCTTGATCCATTCATAGTGGTGGCGAAGAGCAATTCTCAGCCATAACTTATTGCCAACATGGGCGCCCAAGGGAAATTCTTTACAATCGCTGCGGTGGTGGCCCTCGGGATAGCAAATGGTAGGGCGTTCTGATTTGATGAAAGCATAACATCGGACTAAGAAACAATAGGATATTACACATTCAACCCGAGCTTGAAAGAAGCCAAGGAGAAAGCAGACGGAACATATCTCAGGTATGGGAGCAGGAGAACTTGTGTGATTGACCAATGCTCATGTTAAATAGTAAAACTTTGGAGAACCAAGACGCTCAGAAGAAGACTGCTAGTCAAGAGGACAAGAAGTCAACGAGTCAATGAGGGGCACTTGTTGAGAAATGACTGAAGGGCAGACACGAATGATCTCATGATAAATTATACAGATACTCCTTGACAAATAGCTCCTCCTCTCATCATTTGCTCTCCTTTAACAAGAAGGTTCTCTTCCAACGTGCAACCTCTTGAGATGTTTAGCGGGCTGGCTGGAGTTGCTAGCTCCAGAAATTGTTAAGAGCAGCTCTCAGAATTTGAGTGGATCGATTTCGTCACAGTGCAAATGGCACCTCGTTACGTCAATTCCCCTCCTTCGGCGGGGCGGAAAATGCCAAGGGCCCCGTTACTTGCAATTAAGCGGAGAGTCCAGGACCACGGCCCCCAATCAGACCACTTCGAATTCCGAACTGGAAGGCCATCTGCCCGAAAAAAAGCTCGTCTGTGCATGACTTCACACATCACACAAAACAACGTCGACGAAGGAGTTCCAGGCCGCACGCCGCGCCGGTTACCCAATTAGACCCATCTCCTCTCCCCCACCAGCGTCGAATTTCCATCTTCCTATTCTCGCCCCGTCCGACCTCTTCGAATAGACCGTAATACCACACATACCATCACCATGTCTTCCGCCGTCCGCAACGCCCTTGTGCGCGCCAGCCGCCCGGCTACCGCGGCCCTCGGCCGCCGTGCTGCCACCACACACGCCATCTCCAACCCTACGCTGGCCAACATCGAGAAGAGATGGGAGGCCATTCCCCCTGCGGAGCAGGCCGAGCTCTGGATGTCTCTGCGCGACCGCATGAAGGGTAACTGGGCTGAGCTTACCATTGCGGAGAAGAAGGCCGGTAAGTTGCGGGTGCCAAGACTTTCATCATCATCAATACCACCGCCGCCGAACGCACATGAAGCTCTCGCGATAGGGGCTTGGAGCTATGGGGCAGCTGGGGACAATTGATAGGGATGGGAAGCGGCAGTATGGGAAGCTTGCTGGGAATTTGGGAAGCTTCAAGGAGCTTGTTGGGCTGCACTGCCGTCACCACCACATCCCCGCTCTCGGCCCTTATCGTCGACCAGTATGTCATGGAACCAGACAGAAGCTAACTCGAGCTCAGCCTACTGGATCGCTTTCGGTCCTTGGGGCCCCCGCACCGAGCCTCCCCAGGGTGAGGGCAAGAAGGTCTTCCTCTACACTGTTATCGGTCTCGGCGTCAGCGCTGCCATCTTCGGCACCATGCGCGCTTTCGCCAAGCCCGCCCCCGCGACCATGACCAAGGAGTGGCAGGAGGCGACAAACGAGTACCTCAAGGTGCGTATAATATCAAACTGGCTTGGGACTCGGATGGACAGATATGCTGACATACAATTGCTGCTCCCAGGCTCAAAACTCCGACCCCTTGACCGGTATCTCGTCCGAGGGCTACAAGGGCAAGGGCCACATCCAGTCCCCCTCATCAAAGGCTTAAATCAACAGGTCCGGTTTCTTTTGTCGTTAGACGCAATACTATTACTCACCGGGCAAATATGCCTGGATATCACGATTCTGAAGAAGAGTCTGGGGAGAAGAACATTGAGAAGGGGGGCGGAGCATTGGAGCTTACTGGTGCTAAAAACTGGATGGGGGTGTAAATACTGTACAATGCTGACAATGCGACATCGTTTCCTATTTACGGTGGATTTCCTGTGGTGGTCTGTTTTCATATCTCATACCCCGAAAATTGTTGATGACCCAACTCAATATATGTTTGCAGAATTCCATATTCGCCCTGCTCTCGTGGCAGGGTATGAGCTCCTTGTGGAAGATGAGGTCATGGCTGCGAGTTAGCAAGGACGCCCATATCAACGGATTTGACGGGTCCGGGACAGGCGATCCACTCTCCACCACACACACCAATGGCATGATATCACATGCTTGAGGCTCGGATAGAGCTCGAGTAAGGGATTGAGAGAGGCTCCGGGAAGTGTACTGGGAACCGTGATGTCGAGTGAGGGGTGATAGCTATTCTTCGCCTCGATATTAGCTGCTGCATACCTGGTCGTGCTGGTGTAGAGCATGCCAGGTGGCATCTATGTTTGCCCCTGTGTACGATACGCTCAAGTAAGTTTATCTCATCCTTTGAGTTCATAGCAAGGACTATAGTAGTAATCTTGTTTGTCGGTAGACCTTGATTGAGAACGGCACCATAATTGCCCATAGACATACTGATGGCTACTTATCTGCTCGTATCCCGAGTATAGGTGTCTCAGGGTTACATCCCCTAGCTACACAACCGCAACTGTAGCCTTGTGTGTGTGTGTGTGTGTAAGCGGACACTATTGCCATTTTGACGGTCACACAATTTTGCAACAGCTTTCTTTCATGTGATAGCTCACTGAACACCACCAGCTAGCTACCTAACTCACTTTGAGATTGCTTTCCAAGCACGAACCAACCAACCCCGCGTTCTTTCTTGGTCACCGCCACTCGGCAGCAGCCCCTCCATCATCATCATCAACCCCTCTCTGGGATATTTCCACAGAATATTGATAAAAGTCAGAAGAAACTCGGGTTGTTAAAAATGCCATTTAACACCTTCGACGCCAAGGGCTTGCATCCCGGCTGAATACCACATGGTGCAGCACGTCAAAAAGGATCTGTAACCTTTCCCAGCCTCAGACAATTCAAGAGGATCATTGGCGGAAAAAAATCATTTACTTTACCCCCCCCCTGCCGGAAGCCACGGTGCTGAAATTCAACCAGCGATTGGCAAACCAGACGTGGGGGGTGTTCGGGAAGCCGGGGAAGGGAAGGGGAGTTTACCCTTTTTGTTGTTTTTGTTTTTGGCACATGCCAAAAGACGGGATATTTTTGAGATAGAAAAAGAAAATGTCTCTCATAAACATGGCTTTTTCTTATTTTGAGAGTTGGGGCTGAAGAAGCAAGCAACCTTTCTTTGTTAACATCAACGCTAGAGGTGGCGGTTGATCTTGCTCTCGTTTAAAGGCTACACAAACTTTTGGGATTTTTGTGCAACAATTGGGGACTGCCCCGTGGGGAAAAAGGTATGTCCTGGTGATGATGATGGGGGTTGTTTTTTTTTTTTTTTGCCATAGGGCTAACTAACTCTTGCTGAGGGTTTTTAAAAGCCAGGGAACAATATCTTTTTGACTACCCTAGGACGAAACAGACAGACGAACCTGTTAATCTTGGTTGCGTCATTGGTGGAGACGGCGCCGTCGTCTGAACTGTCTCTCTCACTCTTGCCTCCTACTTACTACCTTACCCCCTTATACCTACCGAACTTCACGAACTTTTCCCACTGCACCTGTTTTTCCCTCGCGGGGACGAAATTCCTAAACATTCCCTTGTTTCTTTGTTAAATCGCCCCCCGCCGCGCATACGGAACGACAAAAATGTCCCGCTTCACCCGCAGCGCCAAAAGGGCCCTCCACCCCCTCGCGCTGCTGGCCACCACCTCGGGCGCGCTGTATTACATGTACCGACCTCGCAACATCCCCGGCTACGAAGGCCCCGTTGTGCCACCCCCCATCTTCGGCGCAGACGGCACGTTCAAGCTCCCCCGTTTTCCAAAACTAAAGTCCAGGCTGGAGCAGATCAACGACCTCAAGCGATCCAACACGGAAGAAGAGTATGACATTCTCGTCATTGGCGCGGGAGCCACCGGGTCAGGTGTGGCTCTTGATGCCGCGACCCGAGGGTTAAAAGTGGCTGTTGTTGAAAGGGATGATTTTTCCTCGGGGACGAGCTCGAAGAGTACAAAGCTTGTTCATGGCGGGGTGAGGTATCTGGAGAAGGCGGTTTGGAATCTGGACTGGGCGCAGTATGAGCTTGTCAGGGAGGCGTTGAAGGAGAGGACGTATTTTTTGCAGACGGCGCCGCATTTGAGCATGTGGTTGCCGATTATGCTGCCGTTGGACAGGTGGTGGAAGGTGCCTTACTATTGGGCGGGGACCAAGTTTTATGATTTTTTGGCGGGGAGTGAGGGGATTGAGAGTAGTTATTTTTTGACGAGGTCGAAGGCTATTGATGCTTTTCCGATGTTGAAGCAGGAGGGGTTGATTGGGGCATTGGTTTATTATGATGGGGCGCATAATGATAGTAGGATGAATGTGAGTATTGGGGCTACGGCTGGGTTGTATGGGGCGACGGTGGTGAACCATTTGGAGGTGAAGGGGTTGTTAAAGGGGGAGGATGGGAGGTTGAGGGGGGCGGAGGTGGTGGATAATATTGGGGAGCGGGATGGGAAGCAAGGGGAGAGGTTTAATATTAGGGCCAAGTGTGTTATCAACTGTACGGGGCCGTTTACGGATGGGATAAGGAAGATGGATGATCCTGGGTGTAAGGAGATTGTGGCGCCGGCGTCGGGGGTGCATATCATCTTGCCGGGGTATTATTCGCCGGGGAAGATGGGGTTGATTGATCCGTCGACGTCGGACGGGAGGGTTATTTTCTTCTTGCCGTGGCAGGGGAATACGATTGCTGGAACGACAGACGAGCCGGCGCAGATTACCAAGGATCCGTTGCCGGATGAAAAGTCGATTCAGTGGATTTTGAACGAGGTTAGTCATTACCTCTCGCCGGATATCAATGTGAGGAGGGGGGATGTTTTGGCTGCTTGGTCTGGGCTGAGGCCGTTGGTGAAGGACCCCAAGGCGAAGAACACGGAGTCGCTGGTGAGGAATCATCTCATTGACATCAGTGAGAGCGGGCTTGTGACTTGCGCCGGCGGAAAGTGGACAACATATCGACAGATGGCTGAAGAGTGTGTGGACGCGGCGATCAGGGAATTTGGGCTGAAACCAAAGCCTATCACGAATCCCCCGATGATCAGCGGGACGGAGCATGTCACAGATGATGCTACACTTGATGGGACTTGCCAGACTCACCGGGTGAGGCTCGTTGGTGCCCACGGCTGGTCACGAACATTGTTCATCCACTTGATTCAGCACTTTGGCGTCGAAACAGAGGTGGCCAAGCACCTGACGGAAAGCTATGGTGACAGAGCCTGGACAGTCGCTTCGCTGTGCCGACCGACGGACAAGAGATTCCCGGCGAGGGGAGAAAGGATCTCACAGTTGTATCCTTTTGTAGATGGCGAGGTGAGGTACGCTGTTCGTCACGAGTTTGCGCAGACGGCGGTGGATGTGCTGGCGAGGAGGATGAGGCTGGCCTTCTTGAACGCTCAAGCTTCACTGGAAGCGCTGCCGAAGATCATTGACATCATGGCTGATGAGCTGGGGTGGAGCAAGAAGAGAATGGATCTTGAATGGAGAGAGAGTAAGTCTTCCAGAATAAGGGGTCTATTGATATGGTTGCTAATATGTGTGAACAGCTGTGAAATTCCTCGAGTCCATGGGCCTCCCTCAGCCATTGTTGTCAGCGACACGAAAGCAGGTCGAACAGGGCAAGATTGACTTCAAGAGTCTGCTTGAATGGAGGATGTATTCGCGACATGACAAGCCTGGGCCGGAGGGGGATAACCAGTGAGATAGATGTTGGCCACTAAAACAGGAGGTCTCCTCTTTTGTCCAGATTGATGATTTGATTGGGGGTTGTGTATTACTGGACTGGATATTGCATAGCAGGCATCGTTTCTTGAGGGCAAAGGGCACAATGGCGTTGTCTTATAGATGGGTTCTTGTCATGAGAGGGCTGGTTTATTTTTCACCGTAGGTATTTGTTCGGCATTCGGGTAGGAGAGTATGAATATGTCTGGTAGTGGTAATGCGTGCTTGGGCATATTGAAGATTTTGAGGCTGTTGCCGATGCCAATGTGTATTTAGTTGAGATATAGGCAATTAATAGACAAAAAAAATGGTAGGACTGACCCAAGGGGGTTCAAGGGTCAAAAATGACAAAAGATGATGTATCTATGACCCCGACCCGATTTGAACGGATAACCTTTCGATCTGGAGTCGAACGCGCTACCGTTGCGCCACGAGGCCAATTGATGTTATTCTGGAAAGGAATCTGGGTACAGATAGAACTCTTGGCATTTGCCCCACCATCCGAAAAGACAAAAGCTCTTGTGGCTGGCAACGGCCAATTTTGACATCAACCACCACCTGCCGGAGCTTTCTCTGCAGCAGCAGTTCAGATATCCGCCGTTAGCAACAATCCATTTTCCCTCAACGGCACTCGCCTCGACAATAGCCACTAGTTTTTCTGGTGTATAACGGTTAGCCACCAGTTAACCCGGCCGCCAATATAGCACGATATCAAGTCCAATTGGACCTTTTTTACATCGACTATTCTTTCTGCCCGAACCGCATGACGTCTGCACCGAGGGTCAACTAAGCCTTTCCCTTTTTTCTTCTTCTTTTTATTTTTTATTTTTATTTTTTTTCTTTAAAATAACTTTTCCCGCCTCCCATGCCTGTCGCTGGGGCGAGAGCCCTCCTGTCGGCAAAGGCTGGTGTTGCTGCTCCAAGTCGACAAGTACTGCCCCGCGTTGCCGCCGCCTCCGCATTTCACATCCAGCATCATGGAACGTTACCACATCGGACAGTAAAGAGGGGGTTCCATACCTCCCCTTCTTCTCTCGCCAGGCCCGAAGATGGGGAGAACAACCCTCCTCCAGCAGCAACAGAGGAGAACCCCCCCAAGAACGACACCACCAACGACAAGAACAAACCCGAGCAACAACCCGAAAACAACAAACCTACCGAAACTGAGCCCGCCCTTGCGCCAGAAACCTCCTCCGCAGCAGCTATCGCCGCAGCCGCCAAAAGAGCCCAACTCCGCACTTCCGGGTATGGCTCCGCTCGCGCCCGCGCAAACCGCATCCCCCGCGTTGAGGAAATCCCCCAGCTCGAACCAGACGAATTCTTCCTCGAGAACAACGTCTCCCTTTATGAAGACCGCCCCCTCGGATCCCTCGACACGCTACTCTTCCCCCTCCTAAGCGAGGACCAAGAGCGCATACTGTCCGAAACAGAAGCCGAGATCAACGAGCAGGCCTTGTCGGAGAAAGCAGCCGAGTACTACAAGTCAAGGATGGTGGAACTGGCGGGGGATAAAGAGGTGCTGGATAGGCTGGTGGGGAGGTTTCAGAGGGTGTACAATGCCGCCTTCTTGCAGGTGGTTGCCTTGGGGCATAAGCCGACAGATACGCCCGAGAAGGTGCTTGATGTGAGGGAGCTGAGGGAGTTGGTGACGGATCAGTATGAACGGCTTGTGAGCTGGGAGGAGGAGAGGTTGCAGAAGGAGGCGGGGGAGTATCTTGAGGCGCATGGGGGGAAGACGGTGAAAAGTTTATTGTTTAAGAGTCCGTTGTCTAAAAAGCCCGAGCCGGAGTATTCTGTTTGCAGGGAGTTGCTTGCGGCGGTGAGGTCGCAGTTGCATACCCCGCCGCCGCCGGGGATGGGCGGGATGAAAAGTGAGGCGCGGAGGCCGGTGCAGCTTTTCACGGTTTTGAATCGTAAGGGGATGGCGGTTCCGATGGAGGTGGTGGATGATATTGCGACTGAGCTCGCGGCGGATGTGGTGCACCTGAGTGCGATGGACTTGGGGAGGATGCTGGGGAAGCATATGGGGCAGAATTTGTATCTGAACCGGGGGTCGTTGTCGATGCTGGGGTATGCGGCCGCGGAGATGAACGGGAGGACTGTGGCGAGGGCGGATGCGGAAGGGGAGGAAGGGGGGATGACGGGGATGGTGGCTGTTGCTTTGCCTTCGAGGTTGAGGTCGTATTTTTCTTCGAGGGGGGAGAGCCCGGCGGGGATGGGACTGGATGGGAAGTGGGATGATCTCAAGCTTACGAATGCGCTGAGTGCGTTGATCGAGGCGGCAGATGTCAAACGGGGGATGAGAGGTAGGGAGACGGAGCAGAGGGATCTGATTGTGCATATTCATGATTATGTCGAGATTGGGGCGCTGCAGAGCTCGCTTCTGAACAAGATCAGGACGATTGTTGATCGGATGTGGCATAATGGGAGGAGGGCGGTGATTGTTGCTTCTTCGGCGAGCGAGTTGAAGAACTCGGGGGGGCAGTGGCGGGATCAAATTGCAGAGATTGGCCGTGAGGGGACGCATATCATTCCGTTTTATTCTCACGAGCATCAACACGAGGAGGGAGCTTCGGAGAATGTGCTGGACAACTTGATGAACATCGGGGAGATGGTGCAAGCCATGATGGGTGCTGATGCCGATGTCATCTTCCACAGGCAATTACTCCGGAACGAGCCTTTGTTATACATGAACTGGACAGGGACCGAGAAGGACAAGAGGCTTGTGAACCTGCTTAAACAGCATGTTTTTGATGCCCAGTGGGTATACCGGGTCGCCACCTTGCTCGTTGGGGTCAGGAAGCCGGGTCTCAAGCGCTTTTCGTTCGATCATCTGAAGCATGTCTTGGACTTTATGTCTGAAAGGGATGAGCATTGGAAAAAGATTGTCCCTGCCGTCAAGCCACCTTACTACTCGCCACTCTTCACACCACGGTCGCCTCAAATGCCCAATTTCTTCTCTGGGGGTCCCCCAGACGAGTTTGGGCAGCAGTCCAACGGCCCATCAGGGACTCTTCCGGGCGGTCTCTTGTCCAAGGACCTCGACCAGCATGAGAAAAAGCTCGCCTCTGGCCTGATCAACGCGGAGGACATCCACACAACGTTTGACAACATCATCGTCCCCCAAGAGACAAAAGAATCCCTCATCGGACTCACCTCCCTCTCCCTCACCCGCCCAGAAGCTTTTACTTATGGCGTGCTCAAGACTGAGCGCATCCCGGGTTGCTTGCTCTACGGTCCCCCGGGAACAGGCAAGACCCTCCTCGCCAAAGCGGTAGCCAAAGAATCGGGCGCAAACATGCTCGAGGTCTCCGCCGCGTCCATCAACGACATGTGGCTGGGTCAATCAGAGAAGAACGTCCGTGCGATCTTTTCTCTCGCTCGCAAGTTAGCCCCCATGGTCATCTTCCTTGATGAAGCCGACGCCTTGTTGGGTGCGAGGCATAACACACCTGGTCGAACCGCCCACCGGGAAACAATCACGCAGTTTCTTCGAGAATGGGACGGAATGTCTGACATGCGCGCCTTCATAATGGTAGCCACCAACCGCCCCTTTGATCTCGACGAGGCGGTCTTGCGGCGGCTGCCGAGGAAGATACTAGTTGACCTGCCCCTCGGCCCGGAGAGGGAGAAGATCCTGGGGGTTATGCTAAAGGAGGAGGTACTCTCAGAGGATGTCGACTTGGCCCAACTGGCGAAGGAGACGGATTTGTATTCCGGCTCTGACCTGAAGAATCTGTGTGTGTCGGCGGCGATGGAGGCGGTGAGGCAGGAGGTGAGGGATAAGGAGGCTTGGGAGAGGGAACGGGCTGCTAAGCTACCGGAAGGGGAGAAGGCGGAGGGGGAAGTGGAGGAGGTTTCAGTGTTTCCCGAGAAGAGGGTGCGGGAGGGGGGAGTGGAGGAGGTTTATGAGTATCCGGAGAAGAGGGTGCTGACGAGGAAGCACTTTGAGAAGGGGCTGAGGGAGATTAGCGCGAGTATTTCGGAGGATATGGATAGTTTGAAGGCGATTAGGAAGTTTGATGAGCAGTATGGGGATTCGGGGAGGAGGAAGAAAAAGAAGAGGGGGATGGGGTTTGAGGTTGTGGGGGATGGAAAGGTGGTGGGAACGGAGGAGGTTAGGGTTAGGCAGGTTGTTACTGGGGTTTAGATCAGGGGGTTGGTTGGTTTGAACAAGACAAAAGTGAGGGGGTGACTGTATGAATAGCTGTAACAAGAAAGGGTATAAATAAATGGGGGGGACGGTGGCATAGGGTACGGCAAAGGAATCAGGGGGAAAGCGGAAAAGTTTGAAAAGTATATATATACAATTTGCTGCATTGGATTGGGAAACTTTGTATATATTGCAATTCAGCGGAATTGTAAATATCACGACTACACTCGATCTCACGGTGTGTGTTCGACCCTGGTTATAAGATTGGTTTACCTACCCCTGATGCACACAGCTCCGTCAAGCTTTCTTACCTCGTTCAAACCCAACATCCATTTTCCGGAACAGCAATTCAAGCACAGATTCCCCAGAGATACATGAACCTGAACAAAAAAAAACATGAATGCTACTAAAAAAGACTACAATAATTCTACAACCCCAATTATGAATTCAAAAAAAAAAAAAAAAAAAAAAAAAAAAAAAAAGAGCCGAGAAAACCATTCCCATCCCATCATCATAACCCTTAATCATCTTCATCACCTCGCAACGACCAAACTCCCCTCAACACCACCACTATTCGTCCCCCCATCCCCCGCCCGCCATGTCTCCTCCGCCCTAGTCCCAGGAGCCAGCCAGGCAGCGGCCGCATTACTCGCCCCCCTGTTCCTCCCCTTCCCCCCATGGCCCCCAGCAACATAATCATCCGACTTCTTACTGTCGCCATTGACAACAACCCCCACCCCGCTGCTCGAAGCCGGCGGCACGAGGTTAGGAGACGACACCCTCCCATTCGTATACCCATACCCACCCCTCCCAAAAACCCCATTCATCTCTTGCGGCGACGCCGTGATGCCACCATTATGCTTCACACTCAAAGGCAAAATCCCCCCCTCCACCCCCTTCAAATTATCCCCCGTCAACCTCCTCGCCTTCGCATCCGCCTTATTCCTCTCACTGCTCCGGTCGTACATCCACAATCCCAAAAACGTCAGCCCAATCCCCACAGCCTGCACCCTCGTCGTCGGGTTCCTGAACCAAATCAGCGTGATGAAAATGACAAACACCCTCTTCAACAAGCTAGCCACCGAGTACGTAACCGGGGACACAGTAGACAACAACACAAACGCGAGGATATTCTGCCCAAAGTGAAAAGTTCCGTTGAAAATATACTCGACCGTCAACCGTCCGTGATCAAAGCTGTTTGGTGAGACCGTCAAGTCGACTGAACCATCATACAAAAAATCAGTGAGGATGTGGAACCCTTCCGACCAGAACCAGATGGGGAGGGTGCAGATGAAGGCCATGCCTGAGGAGTAGCAGAGGAGATTGAGCTTGTCCAGTTTCTTGGACTGGACTCCTAATCCTTCTGCTTCCGCTCGGGCGGCTTCGTTGAACAAGCGCTTGGAAAAGATGTTTTGTGTGACGAATATGATGGTTGCGAGGAGGGCGTAGAGGATGCCGAGGAATTGGCCGCCGAACTGGCTCTTGTTGCTGGAGCAGGCGAGCATGACTCCAATGGTGAGAGGGATGAGCGAGATGTATGTCGCGCGGGGGTAGCGGATGTCGAAGATGAAGCGGTAGGCTAGGACGGTGAATAACGGGGAGAGGCCCTTGATTGTGTGGACTAGCGAGACGGGAATCTTGGATGTCGCGGTGGAGGAGAGGAGATGGCCGCCGATTTGGAAGACGGCCAGGGGGAGGGTGGTTCGGATTACATCCCGGGATGGGTATCGGATGGGATGTTTGAGAGCTGGGATGAGGGTTCGTAGTTTGGGGAACTTGGAGGCGAGCCCTGACAGGATGAGGCAGTAGGAAGATACAAAGCCGAATTGGACGATGGTAAGGGTCGCGGGCTTGTCAAAGGCCGTGAGGATGGACTTGGAGGAGGTGTTGGTCAGGGCGGAGGACCAGTACCACATTATGCATAGTGACTACACAGCAGGCAACAAGACATATCAGCATGGTGGCACAAGCTGGAAAAGAGGACACAGGGGACATTGGACATACAATGAGCTTCCATGATACAGGAGCGCGGAGGGCGTCGGCTATCTCGTGGGCGTTTTGGCTCATACTCCCGGAGCGCATGCGGTGGATGGCAGTGCTGATGCTACTCCTTTTCCTGGCATGGCCGTATGCGTGAGAGGAGGCGGCGCCGGGAGCCCATTTTACTCTGCTGTCGCGGCGGGCGTGAGCGTGGGCGTGCCAACGTTGCTCTGGTTGTTGTTGCGTAGCACTTTCCCTGCTGTATCCGTATCCATTCTGTTGCTGCTGCCTTCCTCCTCCATTCGGCGCGCTCGAATCGAAAACGTGGGCGGCATCAAAGTCGGGGAACTTTTCTGTACCGTTGTGCGCCGGGCTACCGTTTGCGTTGGACAGTCGGTTCTGCGACGGTGCCCGCATGTGCGAGGTCGAGTGTGGCATCGCGCACAGGTGTCTGGTGTAGGTATGAACAGAGAAGGACTTTGTTCAGTCGTATCTATAGCGATATCTGTACTCGGGATCCTTGGACAGTTGGCGTGGGATGTTGGCGTAAGCGAGTGGGAAGTACAGGACTTGGCTTGACAGACGTCACAAGCAAGTTTTAAAAAAATAAAAAATAAAAAGTCAATCAATCAAGCGAGTGTGTTGTTGAAAATCAACTAGTTTCAAGTAATCATGGCAAACTCGGTTGACAAGCAGCAGAGGCAGGAAAATGAAAGAGAGTTGTGTTTGATAGCCTGAAGCAATCACCAATCACACAGAATTCGAGTCGATGGCAATTGGCAACCTATGTATGCAGCGCGCGGCGGTTTTGAATCCCGCCAATTAAGCTCTCTTGGCGCTTCCAATTGCTGTCACAGAAGCAGCACGCGCTGCAGGGGGGGTCTCCATCCAGCCTTCGGAGCGCACCAGCCACACCTTGTTCACTCCCAAACAGCCACCGCCAAGCCAAGACCTGCCTCTTTCTCAAAAGTTTTGGGGCGCGCCGCATGGCGATTGATTGCTGGACGTTGATGAATCGAGGACGTTGATAGCGCGTCAAACTCCACCCGCCAGCCATCATCACCACCCCCGACTGCTTTTACGACATCAATATCATCATATCACGGCCCAAATCCGAGTCGCATCACGAGTACATCATCAAGCTTTTTCCCTTGACGAACAAGAGCCGACGGCTCACAGCTGTCCAAGATGGCGGCCCCAAAAATGACCAAGAACCAAATGCGCCGGGCGAAGAAGAAGGAGCAGAAAAAGGCACAGGTCGAGGTCAGTACTGCTTTCTATCCATCAGTTCACAACACAATCCCAATTTCTGACTATTTTTCCCAGAACGGCTCAAAAGCCCCAGAAGATACCAAGGATGACACCCCAAGGGAAAACGGATCTCTACCAGACGACCAAACACCCGTCGCCGATCTCGAAGTCAAGAAGGATGGCGATGAAGACACAAAAATGGACGCTGATGGTCCCATCATCGACGAAATCCCATTGGACGACCCCGCCTACGCCGATTTCAAGAAAGCGTTCGAAAAGTACGGCATGAGCCTGGACGACGACGACGAGGTAGCAAAAGAGGCCAACGCAGGCAACAAGGGCGAGGTCTTCTTTGACCAGGACGACGAGATTCCCAGCGAAGACGAAGACGCGCAACCAAAGATGTCCAAGAAGAAGCGCAAAAAGCTCAACAAGCTCTCCATCGCAGAGCTCAAGGCTCTCGTGCGGACCCCAGAGGTGGTGGAATGGAACGATGTCTCGTCGTCAGATCCACGTTTGTTGGTACAAATCAAGGCGCAGCGCAATATTGTTCCTGTGCCTGGGCATTGGTCGTTGAAGCGTGAGTACCTCTCCAGCAAGCGTGGCATCGAGAAGCCGCCGTTCAAGCTCCCCCAGTTCATCGCCGAGACGGGCATCACCGAGATGCGAGATGCGGTTTTGGAGAAGCAGGCCGAGCAAACCCTCAAGCAGAAGCAGCGAGAGAGAGTACAGCCCAAGATGGGCAAGCTCGACATTGACTACCAAAAGCTCTACGATGCCTTCTTCCGCCACCAGACCAAGCCAGACCTGACTCGATTCGGTGACGTCTACTACGAAGGCAAAGAGTGGGAGGCCGACTACAAGATCTTTAAGGCTGGTGAACTCAGCGAAGGACTCCGGGATGCTCTAGGGATGCAACCAGGCTTTCCTCCCCCATGGCTCCTCCAGCAACAACGCATCGGTCCTCCCCCGTCTTACCCAACCCTCAAAATCCCGGGCTTGAACGCCCCTCTCCCACCAGGAGCTTCTTGGGGCTTCCAGCCTGGTCAATGGGGCAAACCCCCATTAGACGAATATAACCGTCCCCTCTACGGAGGCGATATTTTTGGCCTCATGGTCCCGGGACAGCCAGGGTACCCCACGGGCGCACCAGCTCAACCAGGCCAGCCCGCAGCAGCAGCAGCAGCAGCGTACATCACCCCGGCGGAACCAATTGACCGCACACTTTGGGGAGAACTCCAACCCCCCGCCGAAGAGTCGGAAGAGGAAGAATCCGAAGAAGAAGAGGAAGAAGACTCGGACGAGGAAGACGGAGACCACATCCCGGCCGGTGGGATCGAAACTTCCACCGGCCTCGAAACTCCGGGCGGATACGCCAGCACACTCCACCCTGACGCCTCTGGTATTGAATCCAGCATGGGAGGTGAATTCGATCTCCGGAAACAGTCCCGCAGGGGCTACGAAACGGAGGAACACCCACGGTCGGCGTATACCGTCATCCCAGAGAGGCAAACGAGAGTGGAGGGCTTCTTTGGCTCGGATAAGACGTACGACTTGGGGAGACACGGGGCCGGGCTGCCGGTGCTGGGGAGGGAGGATGAGGAGAGCAGGAAGAGGAAGAAGCCGGGGGACGTGGAGGTCAGTCTTGATCCGGATCAGCTGGTGAGGGAGGAGGGGGTGAGCAAGGAGGAGCTGAAGAAGAGGTATGAGCAGGGGAGGAGGGAGGAGGGGGTGGGGGCGCAGTGGAACAAGAGCCAGTTTGAGGAGGATTTGACGGATTTTATTGCGAGTGAGAGCAGGAAGAGGCAGAAGAGGGACGAGGAGCGGAAGGGGGAGAGGAGGAGATGATGATGCGGGATTCGTACATCAAAAAGGGGGGTTTGGCGTTTAGCGTTTGGTAATCATGAGGGTTTGGGGTTGTTTAATAGTGTAGTACATAGCTAGATTGCAGGTGCATAAGCGCATTTTTATGATGCTTCAGTGGTCTTGATTGTAAAATAGATAGATGGAGGCTCTGATTGTGGTTGAACTTTGTACTGAACAATCTAAATATCCCAACTACAACCCAAGCTGGTATCTAGTCCAACCCTTTCTATTCAACAGCCACCTACCCAGATACAAGTCTCTCTCTCTCTCTCTATTCCGCCTATCTATTATTATTATTATTATTATTATTCAACCAACCACTCCTCCACCTCAACCCCAACCGACCTCCCCAACCCCCTAACCACCTCCCACCCGACCGCAACCCTCCACTTGCCCCCCAAATCCGTCACATCCCCCCCTCCCCCGACCTTGACCAACAGCCTCAAGCTCGCCAGCGTGGCGATGCTCATATAAATATCATTATCCAACCCTTGTTCCCCCTCAACGATCCCATTTTTGATCCTCCCTCCACTAGCCGGATCCCACTCTGTGCGTACAGCCATAAATATAGCCAGCATCCTCTCCAAAACAAACGCGTGCGCCCCCAGCAGCTTCCTTGCAATCTTGCGGTGTTGAGACCCGTTTTTTCTTGCTCGACCCCCGGTAAACCCACCCCGACGACGTTTACGCCCGTGGTGAAAAGTGGAAAAGAGGGTGAGGTCTGATTTAGTCGGGTTGTGAGAGGCGAGGTAGGCTGATAGAAGCAAAAAGCGGGCGGTGGTAGGGAGGAGGGTGGCGAGGTCGGTTGTTTTAATGGTGGGATTGGGGGTGGTGGTGGTGGTGGAAGGAGAAAGGGAGAGGGTTGGGTCGAGGACGGATTCATCCTGGAAGTGAACCCTCGCTAGGACGATTAATTTGGAAAATTCTTTCACGGTGTGGGTTCGGGCGAGGATGGGTTGGATGAATTTTGGCCAGAGGGTTCGGCTTGCTTGGGTTAGGGAGGGGAGGGTGCGGGAGGCGGGGCGGGAGAGGGAGTCGTGGAGAGCAGAGAGGAAGCGGGTGTAGAGGTCGAGGGTTTCGGTTGGGGTTGTTGAGGGGGTGATGGGGGGGGGAGGGGAGAGGGAGAGGATGGTGATGAATTCGGGTTTGGTGTAGGTTGGGAAGTGGAGGTTAGGGGTAAAGGTTGTGAGGAGGTTGTTTGGGGGTGGGGAGGTGAGGATGAAGAGGGTTGTTAGGGAGGGGATCTAGGGAGTGTTAGTGGGTAGCTATACCAGAAGTGAGGATAGGGGGTGGTAGGGGGAGGGGCTTACAATCTCTGATAGTCTTGCTAGTGCTGGGAGGAGGGTGTGAGGTGCCTCTCGTTGATGGTCGATGCCGTCAAAGACAAGGACGAACCGGAACCCGTCTGGCCGTTCGGTGTACTTGAGCATCTTGGAGAGCTCGACGGTCAACTGTGAGACTGACTCGCACCTTGGGGCGACGGCCTCCCATCCCACGGCGGCGGCCACCTTGCCCACGACTGTCTCATACAGATGGCGAGCTGTGATACATTCTATCGAGTTGACAATGGCGTGTTTAAACGAGTCCCCGTCAAGGCTGGCCAAGAGGGCGGTTGTGATGGCAGATTTGCCTGTTGCTTCAGTACCATAGACTACCAGATTCCGACATGGTGCTGAGCTGGGCTTTGCTTGTTAATTCAGTGTTCAGATCCTAGCTCTCCTACGTGAGATGCTCTTACATTCAAAAGTGTAGCTAGTGCTCTGATCTGGGGCTCTCTGCAAGGAAACTGTTTGGTAATGAGGCTGAGCCTGAGCTCGTCAGGGAGCTCGAATATTGGTACAGTCATTGTCTGAAGTCTGCAACGATCCCCTTCACGATCAATTGACTTTTTACTTCTAAAAAGAAGTGGTAATTTGTTTGGGCTGTCGCACTAGAGATGGCCGTTTACAAGGTGCCAACGCGTCGGCGCGTTTGTTGAAGGTGGTGTCAGTGCGCTGCCAGCCCGCCTACCTAATCCCAGCCGGGCGATGGCCTACCGTCCGGCTCCACTTGTTCCAGGCTGTCGGCTGCTGGGTGCTGTAACGCGGGTGCTTGCCAGTGCCCGGGAGCCCGAGCGTTTCTATTGGAGATCATCAATGAGAAGGCATTCACAAAATCCCAGGAATCTTCAGCACCCAACAGAGCCATGGGGTAAGTGTTTCACATAGGTCAGCAGAGAAGAAGATCGATCTAATGTGCAGAATAGATCGTAGTATTTCTCCGCGTTCCATCTCCATGGGGCCACAGGGCCACAGGGCCGAATAACTGGCCTAGTGCTATCCCTGAAATTGCCCTTCCCCAACTTTGCAGCGGGACTAGACCCAGCTGAGGTTGAATCGGTGATGTGCAGCGCCAACCAACGGAGCCTCTTGGCCTTCCCAGGTGCCGTCGTGCCGCCATGAGAATCGCGGGGGCCCGAACTTTCTCTGGCTGGCCGGATCCAAGAGAATCGATATGCGGGTTGCAACCTCCGGAGAACTCTAGCTGGGAGGAACAAGATTCCAAGTGTCCGTTCCATCATGAAAAAGCAACATCAAAACGTGACGATGCCCTCCACGGCGCAGACACCACTTCCAAGCAACCAACCCCAACCTCAAATTCGCCGTCTCCCCACCCTCCAACCAAAGGCCGATCTGGAGCGTGACCGTGACCGTGACCGTGAACGACAACTCCAGGAGGGCCCGCCGCCGAGAGGGGGTAGTGGACCCGGCGACGGAAATACCATGAGCTCGTCGACGCCATCAGCTTCATCGTCTTCAACATCCGGTGGTGTTGTCGAGAAACCCTACCACGCAAAACGCCCGCACAAAAAGAGCAGGACCGGCTGTCGGAACTGCAAGTCCAGAAAAGTCAAATGTGACGAAGCAAAGCCGTCATGTCGTGCCTGTACCGCCAGGAACGATCGATGCGTGTACCCAGTCATCACACCAACAGCAACCGCCGCAGCGGGAGCTCGCAATCGCGGGGCAGCTAACAGCAGCAGCTCAGCTGTTGTTGCGACGACTCCCGCTCGCCGACGAGCTCTGGCTCCGGTTCAGGAGCCCGAGTTCATCCCCATGGAGCGCGACGACCTCGAGATGAGGCTCCTCTGGATCTACACCAACAACACTTACACGTCCTACTCCTCTGGGCCTTTCCGGCACCGCATGGTTGACCACGTCCTCAGGGCCGACGTGATCCAGCACGCGTTCGCCCACCCGTTCCTGATGAACACCTGCCTTGCCATGGCAGCTCAACACATTAACCGGGCGGGCGGCCGTCCCGACATGCATATCCCACCTTCCAAGGAGCTCACCTACCGGGTCAAGGCCCTGGAGAGCTTCAGAAAAGCAGTCGAAAAGGCCGAAGCGTCGACCTACCCGGCCCTCATCGCCTGCGCATACCTCCTCACCGGTCTGTCAACCTACATGTTCCGCAACAACAACGACAGTCCAACCTCCCTCGTGATTCTCGACTGGATGACAATCTGGCGAGGCATCGGCGCCATCATCGACGTCACCAAACTGCCCACCCTAGCCCAGTCCGGTCTCCTCCCCATCATCTTCCGCCCCGACATCGACATGAAAACTTCCATCAACCACTGCCCCGCCTACCTTCTCGACCTAGCCAACACCCAAGACCCCCTCGACACCCCCTTTCTAGCCGGCTACCGAGAATGCCTCCAAGTCCTCGGATCAGTCTACGAAGAACTCCGACGCTCCGGCCACAACAGCCACATGTTCATCTGGCGCGTCATGACCTTCTTCACCTTTCTCGGCCGAGAATTCGTCACTTCAGCCCACCACCGCCGCCCCCCAGCCCTGACCATGATTGCGCACTACCTCGCCCTCACAACCATCATCTCAGACAGAGTCTGGTGGCTGCAGGACATGGCCCCCCACCAAATCCCCCGCATCTTCAACATTATCGCCGGCATGGGACCCCCCCACACCGCTCTGGATCGAACCCTCCCTTTGGAGATCCCAATCCGCTGTCTGGACCCCATGACCAACGACGAAAGATCTAGACTTGTACTTCAAGACCCGGACTGGGTCCATCCTCCCGATCATACTGGGGAAATGCCTGTTACTTACGACAGCGCGGAAAGGGAGTACCTCAATACCAAAATGTTGCGAGGACAGTCGAGGTCTCCGTCTATTTCTTCCCCTCCTCCGCTGAGTGTGGCGGGGTCGTCGGAACCGCCTAGCCCGCCGGCTCAGAGGAAGGAGGTGGTGGCGTTGTATACAAAGGATGAGCTGATTATCCAGCCGGAGGATGGGCAGGAGAAGGGGGTGCAGTATAAGCATTTGGAGGGGGCGTATTATGCTGTTGATGGGGTGAGGGTGACGGATACAGAGTTTTATAGGGCGATGGGGTTGGAGAGGGGTGGGGGGATGATTACGGAGATGTGAATGGGGTTGTGGTTTGGGTTGGAATATTCTTCTTTCTTTTGATACCCCTTTTTTCTTCTTCTGTATATACACATTATTACTTCTTTTCTGGCGAAAGGTTAACTTGGGCCAGTAGCTAATTTTGTTTAGAGGACATTTTCTTTTTTTTTGTAAAAAAAAACCCATGAGTTGGCAGTGAGAGAAACGATCTATGTATATCGCCTTTATGTGTTGACCGGATTAAAGCGTCAAAAGGCAATGCCGCCGCGTGGGTAGCTGAAATTTTATAAAAACCAAACGAAGGAAGGTTAGGGGAACCCAAAAGACATAGACTTGAATATCCAAAACGTGAATTAATCATGATAAACGACCTCTCCTACCCAAGCCAAGTAAGTCTCCCTATTTCTCGCCTCGCTCTCCGTCTCGCCGCCTCCGATACCTAGCCATTCGAATCTGCCCTCACAAACACCCCTTCCAGATGAAAATGCATGTAACCTTCTTATCAGGCTCTATCTCACCCAGCACAACCCAACCACCACACTTGGCATCCCATCGATATCACCAATCCTATTTCCAAATCACAAGAAATACCTCACTCAAATACCACTCATGTCATTACTCATACCGTAAAATACCAAATCATCAACATCATTCAATTGTGTACCCAACCCTCCCCCCCCCTATTCTAACATCTAACGTACACAACCCCCTCCCAAAAACCAAACCAAAAGCTATGATCTCAAGAAGCAAAAGAAAACAATTATTTTAATGCACACACATTCCAATCCATTTCCCTATCCCATGCATCTTGCCTGTGTAATCCTCTTGCCTCACTCACGTTTCTTTTTTTCTCATTACCAAAAAAAAAAAAAAGTAAAAAAAAGAAAAAAAGAACGATTGCTTCATTCAAGAGACACTTTAAAAAAAGTTTATACATGTACATTAGGGAGACACAAAAAAACCGTAGTTTTCTCCCCCACCTGTGTTTACCCTCCCACCCTTTCATTTACAAAACACCCCCATTCAAAAGACTTACTCCCCCTTGAGCTTGTCCTGAGTCACGGTAAAAGCGCTCTCCAAAAGATCCTGCTCCTCCTTGGTGTGCGACGACTTGAGACCGGTGGCCACCGACGCGCTGGGGTTGCGGCCGGCGTACATCACGTGCTTGCGGTCATGGTGCTGCGTGCTGTTGAGCAGAGTCTCGATGCGAGGCTGAGTGTAGCTCCAAGCACCAGCGTTGAGAGGCTCCTCCTGCGCCCAGACGATGGTCTTGGCGTTAGGGTACTGGTCGAGGTTCTCGCGGAGCTGCTCCCAGGGGAAGGGGTGGAGCTGCTCGATGCGGGTGATGGCAACGTTGTCGATCTTGTTGTCGGCGCGGTACTTGTGAAGACCGGCATAGACCTGGCCAGAGCAGAGGATGACGCGGTCAATCTCCTCGGGAGCCTTGATCTCGCCAGACTGGTGGGCTGGGTCGGGGATGATCCACTGGAACTGGGTCTCGCCAATGAACTCCTCAATGTTGGAGCGGGCGAGAGGATGACGGAGGAGAGCCTTGGAGAAGAAGAGGATGAGGGCTGGACGGAAAGGTTAGCACGGATGGCCATGCAAGACGGACGGAACGGACAGGGTTCAACTTACGCTTTCGGAATTGCCGGTTCATCTGGCGACGGAGAATGTGGAACAAGTTGGCGGGGGTGGTCATGTAGGCAACCTGCATGTTGCAGTCCTGGTGCTGGCGGTCGAGCTTCTCGGCCGAGGGGTAGAGGCGAGGATCCTCGTTGCAGAGCTGGAGGAAACGCTCGAGACGGCCGGAAGAGTGCTCAGGACCCTGACCATCGTAACCGTGGGGCAGGGACACGACAAGGCCGGTACGTTGCATCCACTTGGTCTCACCAGAGGCGATGAACTGATCAAAGACGACCTGGGCGTTGTTGGCGAAATCACCGAACTGCGCCTCCCACATGACGAAACCGTTAGGGTCGGTCAGAGAGTAACCGTACTCAAAGCCAAGAGCACCGTACTCGCTCAGAGAGGAGTTGGAGATGACAAACTTGCCCTGGTCCTTGCCGACATGCTGGAGAGGGGTGAAGATGTCCTCAGTCTCCTGGTCATGGAAGACGGCATGACGCTGGGAGAAGGTGCCACGCTCAACATCCTGGCCAGAAATGCGGACGTGCTTGCCCTCCGTGACAAGAGTACCGAAAGCCAAAGCCTCAGCAGTAGACCAGTCGATATTCTTACCCTCGACGACCGATTTGGTGCGGTTGGCAAGGATACGCTTCAGGTTGCGGTGGACGTTGAAGCCCTCAGGGGCAGTGCCGATGACGGTACCAATGTGCTCCAGAGTCTGACGGTCAACACCAGTGGGGTTGTGAGGAAGGACCTCAGTGGCAAGCTCCTTGGGAGACTTGAAGTTGTTCCAGGCACTGGTGGTCCACTCCTTGGAGGTAGGCTGGTAGTCCTTGGACTTGGCGAAGCTCTCCTCCAACATGCCCCACACCCACTGCTTGTGCTCCTCTACATCCTCCTTGGTGAAAGTGCCCTCCTTCAGGAGCTGGTCAACGTAGATCTCGATCTGGGGGTTCTTCTCCTGGATACGCTTGTACATCAGGGGCTGGGTGAAGGATGGCTGGTCGGTCTCGTTGTGGCCGTGCTTGCGGTAGCAGACGAGATCGATAACGACGTCCTGCTTGAACTCAGCACGCCAGTCGGCAGCGAGCTGGCAGACGAAGTTGACGGACTCGACGTCATCGGCGTTGACGTGGAAGACAGGGGCGTCGATGGCCTTGGCGATATCAGTGCAGTAAGCGGTCGAACGGGAGAAGCGGGGATCGGTGGTGAAACCAATCTGGTTGTTGACCACCAAGTGGATGGTGCCGCCGGTCGAGAAAGCGGGAAGCTGGTGGAAGCCCAAGCACTCGTAAACGACACCCTGGCCGGCAACAGCGGCATCACCGTGAAGGAGGACGGCCATGGCGCTCTTGTGCTGGACCTCATCGTTGTTATAGTGCTGGATGGCACGAACCTTGCCAAGGACAACGGGGTCCTCAGCCTCCAAATGGGAGGGGTTGGCAACCAGAGACAGCTGCACACGCTTTCCGGAAGGAGTGGGACGCTCAAAGTTCATGCCCAAATGGTACTTGACGTCACCGGAACCCTCGTCCTCACCACCGGCAGTGCCGGCGAATTCGCTGAAGATAGACTCGTTGGGCTTGCGGACGACGTTGGAGAGAACGTTGAGACGACCACGATGGGGCATACCAATGACAATGTCCTTGACGCCATAATCGACGCTGCGGTCAATCAGGGCCTTCATGCCGGGAACCAGGGTCTCGCAACCCTCCAGACCGAATCTCTTGTCGTTGGGGTACTTGGTGGCCAGGAAGGCCTCGAAGCTGGAGGACCAGATGAGACGGTCGAGGATGCGGCGCTTCTCGTCGATGGAGTACTTGAAGGGCTGGGGAACCTCGAGGCGCTCGCGGAGCCAGTCGCACTTTTCTCTGTCGGGAATGTGGATGAACTCGACACCGTAGGAACCGCAGTAGATCTGCTCGCAAGCAGCCACAATCTCACGGAGGGTCATCTTCTCGCGGCCATCCCGCTTGAAGCGGGGCAAGATACCGGGGCCAAGAGTGTATTCGGTATCCAGGTCCTTCTCAGTGAATTGGTAGTAGTCGAGCTCGAGTTCCTTGGGTCTGATGTTGCCGAAACCAGACTTGTTGGCGTTACGGATGCCCAGGGGATCGATCTTGGCCTTGTGGTGGCCACGAGCCTGGTAGGCGCGCACAAGGAGCTGGACCTTGAGATGGTTGGTGACATCAGTGCCCTCACCGATGCCGACACCGGCACCGGCGGCCAAGTTGACAACAGTCTGGTTGCTGCTCGGCACGAGGGACGGGGGAGGTGTGAAGGCCCTGGAGATGGGCATGTCACCGCTCTCCATGTTCTTGAAGTAGACCTGCCATGAGATGTGGACGCTCTGGGGATCCTTCTTCCACTGCAGGTACATCTCATCGATGTAGTTGGCCGTGTTACCGGACAGGAAGTTGTCGGCGGCATCGGGAGGGTTATGGAGGGCGCTGTCGAAGCGCTTTTGGGCGGCGACAGCCAGAGGACGACGGCTCGCGGAGAGCTTGAGGCTGGCACGGGCAGTTACTGTGGCGGTCGAGAAGCATCGCGAAGAGGTCGACGCAGCGCCCTGGAGCGCGCGGAATGAGGTGCGCAACATGGCGGTCGTGGTCCCAGGTCAGGGGGCGGTGACTTGAAATTGTTGTCTGGAGTTGAGGCAAATGTGTGAAAAATCGGCCGCTGAGAGGAAACCCAAAGCCGTCCCGTCTAAAATGCGGTACTTCGTATCGATGCGGTATCGTAGTGCCGAGCGTGTTACACCGAACAGCGCAACAACCTGGAACCCAAACCCAGAAATGAGCGGCGGAGTAAGTCGTAGGTGGAGGGGAGAGTGATAGAAAAACGATGCCGCCGTCAGCGAGGAGCAGCAAAAGGCAAACAGAGGGACGGGGAAAAAAACACAAAGACAGATCAGATCAGGGGGGGGCCTTTCTGTCTTCAATCTTGATAAAAAAAGCTGGAAAACGAAAATCGAGCGAAATAGTAATGGGTCTCCGGAGGATGATGACGGCAATTTTCAGTGAAGGCCCTGGTTCGCCCGCTGCATCGCTGCATCCCTGCTCGGCCCAGCGCACCAACCAGAAGCCACGCTGAGCCCGCGCCGTTCTGAAGCCGGGTGGTCATGTGGCCAAGCTCGCGGTTGGGCGGAAGGGCCCTTTGACAAGTCGCCGACAGCGAGCCCCAGTGACAGAACAGTGGTCACCCGCTCTACGCCCGCACACTAGTCAGTTACATCAGCGAGAGCCCCGGTAGAAGCCGAGTGAGCGCGAGTCTTTTTTCTCTTCCAAGTTTCTCTTTACTCGGTACTTAAAAGAGTTGGTACTACCTCAACCCAAGGCTGTCATCAACTACTAGCAGCAGGGTAGGCCGTCCAATTTCATCTCATCGCAGGGATTGTTCCCACCACCTGTTCCAGAAGACGTCTAGATGTGAATTTGAAATTGGGCTCAAACTGGATGTTGGATCCCGGGACTTAACGCCGCTCCGGTGCCCGGGCGCGTCCCCAAGAAAATCTGCGGAGCCGAGAGCAACTCTGGGGCACGGAGCACCCGGATTTTATAATTAGTGTGGCTTGGCATCGACGCCGTTGCCTGGAGGTTTCGTCAATTCAAAGTCCAGCCAACCTTTAATATCGACTTCAACTGCGCCATTCACACCGCCACACATTCATCAATCTATCCATCCGTCACTCTCAGTCGCGAGAGAGTGACACTCTATGACACATAGTCGCTTGATACAGCAATTGTAAAACCTGACAAGGAACCCAGAGTCGAGTTGGCAGTGAGGCAGTCTGGCTCTCCGTGATGGAGCTCCCTCAGGGAAGGGCGACCTACAAGAAAAAAGATGGCGTCCTCACCTTGACAGAAGACAAGAAATTCCTGATCTGGTCGCCGTTGCCTGCGAATGGCCCGCCTACGGTATCTCTGGCTTTGGAAAGGATCTTGAACTTGCAGCAGACGCCAGACACGGCGCCCAAGGTTATTCTCAAGGTGATTGAGAAGCCCAAGAGCACAGAGGAAGGACAAGCAGGAGCGGCCTTTCTCTTCCAGTTTACATCGCCGACAGATGCCCGCGCAGAAGCCAATGCCATCAAAGCTCTGTTATCACAAATTCTATCTGAACTGCGCGGCAATGATCCCAGTGTTCCCAAGCCTATCGGCAACCCCCAGGCCGATGCCAACGGGGCTGGTGCCTCGGCGGCCATGTCGTTCGCCAGCACTGTCAACTCCAAGGGCCCAACTGTTCGCTGGTTTGACGACAATGCGTTAAAAGCAGATCTCGAGCTTCAGCGCTCTCTGTTAAACAAGGACGACGATCTGGCCCAGACGTATGCACAGGCGCTCTCATTGAAACCGCCATCAATATCAGATGCTGCTTTTGATGCTCAGTTTTGGTCCACCCGTATTGGTCTGCTTAGGGCTCATGCTATCGAAGTCAACCAGAAGAAGGGCGCATACAATGTGCTGTCTACAATAAAACCACGAACCGAAGACGGCGAGGTCAAGCTCAGTCTGAATCCAGAACAAATTCAAACCATCCTTCACCAACATCCTCTAGTGAGGAGGATATACAACGAAAATGTCCCAAAGGTCTCGGTGGCCACCTTCTGGTCCAAATTCTTCCTGAGCAAGCTCTGCAAGAAACTCCGCGGCGAGCGTGTGACCGACATCGACAACACCGAGCCTCTCTTCGACAAGTATCTGAACGCTCCCAACGACATGGGCTTCACCAGCAAAATCAACGCTGCCCAGCAACTCCCACACATAATCGACATCAACGCCAACGAAGAAAACCAAGGCGGTTTCAAATCCGGCAACAGAAAAGATGTCGAGATGCGTCCCAGAGCCAACGTCCCCATCATCCGAACTCTCAACTCCATATCTGAGAAAATCATGGCCGACGTTGCCCCCTCAGACTTGGATCCCTTGGCCGGTCCCAATGGCATCCCAGATGACACCCGCACCATAGAGGAACTCACACTCCGCGATCTCAGGGGCGAAACCCCTTCTTCTCGCATCATTCTCAACCTCAAGGAGCAGTCTGCCTTATTTCCCACCAACACCCACACTGCCCAACCCAACTCCACCAACGCCACCGACCAGGCCTTGTTTGCCCAACAAGACCCCACGGGTGTGTTATTCGAAGTCCAAGCAGACCTCGACATGGTAGACGAGGACCCCTCAGGAGGTCTCGATCTACGAAAAGGCATAGGTGTCAACGACGACTCCGATGACGAGGCCAACGCTGACCCTACCACTCCCCACGTCACAACCACACCTCACATCGGCTCCCACAACGCCCGGTTAGCAGCCAAAAACCAAATCTTGTCTTCACTGAAGAAACGCCAAGCAGAAAACACCTCCTTGTCCTCCTCTGGCATAACCACCTCATCAGGAACTACCCTCCCCGCCGAACCACTGACAATCCCAGCCTCGATATCACACCAATGCTACCTCACCAACGCCTCCACTGTTGAATTCCTCCGCCAATTCTACAACACCTTCTCAGACAAAAACGCCAACCAGCAAGAACTGAGGTATTACGTCGACGCCCTGGGGAAATCACGCGAAAGAATAGAGGCCCTGGCGGAAGAGGCCGAGAAGCTAAGAAGGGAGAGGGAACAGCAGGTGATAGACGAGGCGTTCGCCCGGTTCAAAAAGACGGGCGTCAAGGGGAAGAGGCCCAAGATTAGAGGGGGGAGGGAGGATGTGCTTGGCTTGTTTGAGCAGACGTTGGCTGGATTGAAGATTGCGGAGCGGGTTTGGGAACAGAGTGGGAGGGGGAGATAGAGCAGAACTGGGAGACAGGACAGCTTAGGGGGGATAGATTGGGATATTCAAGATTGCAGACAAAACAAACAGACAACGGTGGCAGCGGGTGAAGCGGGTGTAATATACTCTTTGACAAGCATCGATACCATACATTGCTGTTTTTAGAACAGGAGGCAAGAGCTAAATTGGATTTGTTTTTCGAATTGTTAATCCAGGGCATATTGTTAACTGAAAAAGTCGTAAAAACGAAAATGAAAAAAATGAAAAAAAGAGGGTTCGAGTTCGGGTTTATTTGCCTCAAGTGTCAGATAACCCCAGAGTCCCTGCCACAATTACCAGCGTCGCCTTACATCTCTCTTGGGTGGAAAAGAGTTCTGGTTTGTTCGCCTCAAGTTTCGAACTCGTGGGGTCCTTCAACCATCACCAGCGTCGCCTGACATCCCTTTGTTAGGTGGAATGGGCAGGAATAATTGGGCGTCCCCTCACACCACTGCGCCATACCACCCCTCCTCGGGCGTCCCCGATTGAAAGTCAGGAGCAAACTTGGCATCTATAACCCTGTGAGGGAAGGAGCAGCAAGTGTCAGTCAAGGAAGGAGTAGCTGGTGCGGTGTTCATAACACGGAAGGAGCAACCCACAGTAACAAAAAAGGAAAGCGCGACCCTGACCATGCTTCAGCCCAACACCTCACCACAAAACAGCATACATGGTCTCAAGCTTAGCTTGTTATTATTCTCTATTCCCATCACTTCCCACCACCCTCCATCTACTCCCCTATCCTCACCTCCCAAGCCCTCACAACCCCATCATCCCCCGTCGTAACCAACATCTCCTCGTGCCTCCCCTCCGCCCCCTTATCAAACCTCCTACACCAAGTAACATGATTAACCTCATACGGCCCATGCGCAGCCTCCACCTTCGCCCTAACCTTCCACTCATTTGTCTCTTCATCCTCCTCATAAACAACCAACAACCCATCCCCCCCCGTCGTAGCCACCAATCCACTCTCCCCACTCCAACCAACCGAGTAAATCTCCCTGGTGTGAACCCTCGGCAACACCCCCTTAACCTCCCACTCCTCCCTCAAACTCTGCCTCATCCTATTCGGCACCCCTCCCCACCTACTATCCCCCTCCTCTTCCTCCCCCTCCTCCTCCTTGAGTTCCCAAACTTTTACCCCCCCCTCCGCCCCAGCAGTCATCAACCTCTGATACCTCCCATTTTCCCTCTCCCTTTTCTCCCACTCAACCCCCCAAACAGTCCCAACCCCCCCCTCCAGCACACTCACACACCCCCACTCCCCATCCTGATCCTCCCTCCAAACCCTAACCGTATCATCATAACTCCCACTAGCCAAACAATCACTCCCATACCTCCTCCCATCATGCCTCTTCCCCTGTTTAAAACCCGGCGCAAAAGCCACAGTTTTCACATCCCCATCATGCTCACTTAAAACAGCAACCGTCTCCCAATCCTCATCCTCCTCTCCATCCTCCCCTCCCGATAAGTGCTCCCATATCCAAATCGATTTATCCCTACTGCAAGTAGATAGATACTGTCCCGACGGACTAAAACTTAACGACTTGACTTCGTTTTCGTGGCCTTCGAGCACGAGGGTGAATTCCCATTCTTCCTCCTCCTCTTCCTCCTCCTCCTCCCCTTGACCGATGGGTTTTTCGAGTGTGGCAGCAGGGTTGTAAGTCCAGATCCCGGCCGTGGAGTCAAAACTGCCGGTTACGAGACGTAGGGTTTGAGAGGAAGAGGAAGGTTGCCAGGCGCAAGATCGGATGGAGCGGCTGTGACCCCCCGTGAGGGACGAGTGCTTTGAAAAGGTCGCGAGGGAAAACACGGTGACGGTCTTGTCGTGGGTTGTTGCTAGGAGGGGGAGGGAGGGGTGGGGGGTTGATTGCCAGGCGCGGGTGTAGAGGTCGGGAGTGAAGGTTGCTAGCGGGAGGAGTTGTATTGGTGGTGGTGGCATTGTTGCGGTTGTGGTCTGGAGATGGGGAATTGATAGCTAGAAAAGGGAACGGTGAGTAATATGGTAGAGCTGGAGGAGGAGGAAATAATCTTACCAAAAAAAAAAGTATAAATCTGTCACCTAATGTCCATCGCGGTTGTGACTGTTGACTAGTAAAGAGTGCCCCTCCAAAAAGCGCCCCTCACTGGCAGAATTACGGCCACCAGCTCCGATCCCGCTGAGAGCCCCACTTACACCGAGAGCTTCCCTGGATGATGGTTGCAATCAGAACAGTCAACATAACTAACTGTATGGCTCCCCAGTTAAAATAAGACAAATCATTCTCTTTCATATATTACTCCAAATCGCTATCCCTAATAAACCAGAATGCTGCTATCAAAATATGCTGTTTACTGTTCTCACCTCGGTCCGTCCCTGAATGTTGCCCAAACTAAAAGACCCAAACCCTCATCCCATCCCATCCCATCCCATCCCATCCCATACCCAAAACGCCTTGAATATCAAACTATGTACTTATGCACTCCCCAACCCAGCCGCCTCCCTCGCCTCCTCAGCCGACAACCTCACCTCCACCCCCCCACTCACCATCCTCTCGTCCTCCTCCCTAATCCTCCTCTCCACCTCCATCTTCCCATCCTTCCCCCAATACCCCGCCTTCTCCTCCCCCTTCACGCAAGCCTCCGTAATGAGCACATACGGCGTCGGCGCATCGTACATCGGCTCCGCCAACACCCTCTCCATCTCCATCTTCAGCCCTCTCGCCCCCGTCTCGTTCTTCGCTGCCCTTTCCGCGATGGCATACAGTGCCGACCGGGTGAAGAACAGCTTGCTAGGGTAGGTTTCAAACAGGGCCGTGTATTGCGCCACGAGGCTATTTCTTGGTTCAGTCAAGATGCGATAGAGCTCTTCGAGAGAGAGTGGACTAAGCGCGCAGATGTTGTGCAACCTGCCAATGAGCTCGGGGATAAAGCCAAAGGCTTGGAGATCCGCGGGTGTGGTTAGGTCGAGGGGGGTGAAGTTGGGTTCAAAGATTGGTTGGTGAGGGAGATGGCGGTAGGATTCCAGAGGAAGGATATCCTTCAGACTGTTTGTCGAGGAGAATGACCTCCCGCCTCGGATTTCTGAACCGAACCCGATGGAGGGTTTGGATACCCTCCTCAGAACGGTTTTATCCAGCCCTACAAAGGCGCCACAGAAAACAAACAGAATGTTGGTGGTATCAATGGTGTACTGGTCGACTTTCCCCGATGGGGGCGCTTGTGGTGGTGTGGTTGATCCGTAACCGGTGGGGGGCTGGTTTTGCGTGCGGGAGGGCCGGTTGTCCTTGACAGTGATGGTGACCTTGGTGCCTTCTACCAGCTTCAGCAATGCTTGCTGAACACCCTCTCCGCCTACGTCTCTTCCGTTGACGGTTTCTTTTCTAGCGATCTTGTCAAACTCGTCGAGGACAATGATTCCATGCTCGGCGGCCTTAACGTCGTAGTTGGCTTCGATGAGGAGACGCTCGATGCAGGATTCGACGTCTTGGCCGATGTAGCCTGCTTGGGTGAAGGAGTTGCAGTCGCTGATGGTGAAGGGGACGTTGAGTTTTTTGCTGAGGGTTCTGCACGGCTGTAAGCAAGGGGCCCAATTCTACATCAGCAAAGAAGTGAACTCACTCCAAGATATACGTCTTTCCCACGCCCGTAGGACCAATCAAGAGCAGGTTACTCTTGTCAATCTTGACATGGTTTGGCACCGTCATGTCCTCCTGAATGTAAAAGTTGTCCGAGGGTGCCTCAAATGGGTCTTCGAGAACTTCATTTTGGGTGCCCCGTACGGACTCGTGGTGACCGGGAAATTCGTCTTCAGCAACATGGCGGATGTTAGTCTGCTGCCGCCACGATTTGGGAGCATAAGCAGAACGATGAGAGTGCCTTCGCCCACCTTCGACAGGGTGTACAGGCGCGCTGTAACCTGTGCGCTCAAAAATCTCGCGGTCCTGAGCAAACTTTTGTCTCTGAATCTTTTCCCTCAGATGTTGATCCTGCAGCTCGTGGTGTTGACGCCGCCGGAGCCCTTGGTAGTGGTTGAAGATGACGGAGCAGATGGTCTTCTTCGCCCGGTCCTGGCCCACCACGTAATCGTCTACCCTCTTTTTCAGATCTCGGGGGTAGAACTGGGGGACGCCAAACTTGGACTTGGAGAAGATGGGACCGCGGCCGGTGTCCTGTGTCGGATCGTAGCTTGACGTGAAGCCCGAGTTGAAGTAACTAGATCGGCGGGGGGAGGCGAGGAGGATGCTCGAGGTTGAATAGGCTGGGCTCCGAAGCCGGGCAAATCGCCGTGTTGCGCATAGAGGCGCCAGCGGTCTAGTCAAGACCAACATGATGGTGTGCTTGAGCTACTGTCATGCTCGGGAGAAGGCAGCTCGCGGGTGCGATCGGCGTACGTGGTAGGGGTCGGAGCACGGACGGTAAGGGTCAGGAAGAGGCGTAGGTGATTTAAGAATGTTTTAGTAACAAGAGGTTTGCCGGTATCAGTCAGGATGGAGAAAAACCGAGAAGAGAGTGTTTGCGATGGCACACATCATGGTGCTAGCCCGTGAGACAATGGCAACGGTGGTTAGAGCACCTGGATGACCCGGAGAGCGGGGGAGAAGCACCGACCACCGCCCGCGCGTCGCGCATCTCCCTTGTCTTGTTGGAGAGAGCTCTCCACCTCCACCTGAGCTCCGGAAAGCTCCCCTCCTTGTCTGCCCGTCAGTGCTCGTCAGTGGCAGTGTCAGTGTCATCTTAGCAAAGACCCCACCAAACCTAGCTCAGCCAGAAGGAGGCGAATCGGGTCATGGCGTCGATATCAGCTCCCCCTCTCTATCTCTTCTTGTCCGAACTTCGGCTGGCGTGGGCTGGACTGGTCGGACTGCTGCATCTCTGCGATAAGCGGGCTTCAGGCTTCCCTCCAGGGGCTGGTCACAGATGAATGGCGCATGAGTTTTGGCTCCCAACGGGCACGGCACAGAAAGGGGCATTGCTGCAGGCAATACACGCATACAAATACACGCTGGGTTTGCACCAGGCGTGGAGCCCCTGCCCACTGGTGGGTTGTATTGGGCTGCACTAGGAGGGGCTCCAATGATGTAATTAGCATCTACATACCAACTGAAAGACCCCTTTGGGCTTTTATCAACCTCACACCACATCTTCCCAGAACACACCATCTATATCTGTGTCGAATCCAGCGAGAGCCCAATCTTTCGTTTCTCTCCTCGACGTCTTCTTCCCACCCTAGCAACAATTTGAAAGCGTTCTCGTCTTGATAGCTTGTCCCGGAAGCGTCAGCTGGCTGCCCCTCCTTCAAGTCACGCTAAGAAGCACCCTACGAGGCGATTTGATATTCCTGTTTGAGGTACTCTTCAATTCACAAATTTTCATCAAACAAGATGGATCCCGTTGCTCTTGAATCGTCCAACACCCTGGCCAAGAATGGTCATACCGCTGGTAACATCCCCAATGATGGAACTGGTACGTCCTATCCCAACATGCCAAGATATGGACTGGCAGTGAAGCTGACATGAATCAGGCGTGGTTGCCCTCGATCCCTATCTTGAGCCATTCAAGCCTGCGTTGAAGAGACGCTTTGACAAGGCTCAAGAATGGATCAAGAAGATTGAGAAGACCGAAGGTGGTCTGGACAAGTTCAGCAAGGTATGATCCACCACTGCCAATGACAGGGACTTTACTGACCATCCCAGGGCGCCGACACGTTTGGCATCCATCAAAATGACGACGGCAGCATCTACTACAAGGAATGGGCACCCAATGCCAAACAGGCAGCTGTCATTGGTGAATTCAACAACTGGGACCGCAATGCCCATCGCATGACGAGGAACGACTTTGGTGTCTTTGAGATCACCATTCCTCCCACCTCTGACGGCAAAGCTGCCATCCCCCACAACTCCAAGATCAAGATCTCTCTTGAGCTCCCAGACGGGCAGTGGATCGACAGACTACCGGCCTGGATCAAGTATGTCACCCAGGATCTCTCCGTCTCGCCCGCCTACGATGCTCGGTTCTGGAACCCCCCCGCCTCTGAGAGGTACTCTTTCAAGCACCAGAGGCCCAAGAGGCCAGAGAGCTTGAGGATCTACGAAGCCCATGTCGGTATCTCGTCACCAGAGCTCAGGGTTACCACCTACAAGGAATTCACCAAGAACATGCTCCCACGCATCAAGAGCCTGGGTTACAACGCCATCCAGCTCATGGCCATCATGGAACACGCCTACTATGCCAGCTTCGGCTACCAGGTCAACAACTTCTTCGCCGCCAGCAGCAGATATGGCCCGCCTGAGGACCTGAAGGAGTTGGTCGACACGGCTCACAGCCTGGGACTCGTTGTTCTTCTCGATGTTGTTCACAGTCACGCTTCCAAGAACGTCCTGGACGGCCTGAATGAGTTTGATGGCACAGACCACCAGTACTTCCACGCGGGTGCCAAAGGAAAGCACGAGCTCTGGGACAGCAGACTGTTCAACTATGGCCACCATGAGGTGCTCAGATTCCTCTTGAGCAACTTGAGATTCTGGATGGACGAGTACCACTTTGATGGATTCCGGTTCGACGGTGTTACTAGCATGCTTTACCTTCATCACGGTATTGGAACGTAAGTCTTAGAGCCTATCCCTAACCCCGTGGCAGTCATTGACCGACACTTAACAGCGGCTTCTCGGGTGGTTACCATGAGTACTTTGGTGCTGATGTCGACGAGGAGGCTGTTGTCTACCTCATGTTGGCCAACGAACTGCTTCACGAACTCTACCCTGACGTCATCACGGTTGCTGAGGATGTCTCTGGCATGCCGGCGCTTTGTCTGCCACTCTCACTGGGTGGTGTTGGCTTCGACTACAGACTTGCCATGGCCATTCCCGACATGTGGATCAAGATCCTCAAGGAGAAGAAAGATGAGGAGTGGGACATTGGCAACATTACCTTCACCCTCACCAACCGCCGCCACGGCGAAAAGACGATCGCCTATGCCGAGAGTCACGATCAAGCGTACGTTTCTCCTCACCCAGGAGATTTGCTATTTTGATGCTAACTCTACTCTAGTCTTGTCGGTGACAAGTCTCTCATGATGCATCTGTGCGACGCTGAGCTCTACACCCATATGTCTACGCTCACCCCATTGACCCCGGTTATTGACCGCGGTATGGCTTTGCACAAGATGATCCGTCTGTTGACCCATGCTCTCGGAGGCGAGGGTTACCTCAACTTTGAGGGCAACGAGTTTGGTCACCCCGAGTGGTTGGACTTCCCCCGCGAGGGCAATCAGAACTCTTTCTGGTATGCTCGCCGCCAGCTGAACCTGACCGAGGACCGCCTCCTTCGGTATCAGTTCCTCAACAACTTTGACCGCTCCATGAACTTGTGCGAGAACAAGTATGGCTGGCTGCATGCTCCCCAGGCGTACATCTCCCTCAAGCACGAGGGTGACAAGGTCATCGTCTTCGAGCGGGCTGGCGTGGTGTTTGCTTTCAACTTCCACCCAACACAGAGCTTTGAGAACTACCGCATCGGTGTCGATGTCGCAGGCACATATAGGGTTGTGCTCGACTCTGACACCAAGGAGCACGGCGGCTTTAGCAGAGTCGACTCGAACACACGGTTCTTCACCGAGCCTCTGGAGTGGAACCACCGGAGGAACTGCACTCATATCTACCTCCCTTGCAGGACTGCTCTGGTCTTTGCTTTGGAGTCGACCACCACTCCCAACGGTCACTGACTGCAGCAGGCGGTGTCTTGGGTCACCCGGTTAGGTGGCTTTTAAATACTGGGTTATCAAAAGGTGTTGGAGGCATATTCTTGTTGTAGATATTTTCTTGTAAAAGCGGATGGGAAAATCCCCAAAGATAGACAGGTTCACACAAAAATGTATGAGAATGTACATTGAGCAATTGGTGTGTTATGTTTCAAAAGTCTTGAGTGGGAAGAGCTTCGTTCGTGCGAGGATCCAAGCTGTCAATTGAGTTCAGCCAAAACCCAATCAGCTCCAGGGGCTCCATCCCGGGACGTCCCGGTAAGCCATCTCAACAGCAGCGGGACAGTTCTCAGGATTGGCAACGGCCATTGAGGGGAAACCAACGCCCAAAAGAATATGCAACTGCCATGATGCAATAGTCCAATCAGGTCCAGAGCTCCCCTTGAAAATTGCAAAAGGATTGGCCCAAGAGCGGGGGACCACGGACCATCACCTGCTAGATAGTTACAGTGGTGAGGGGAAAGACCTCGACAGGTTCGTGAGAGATCGGGGAAAGGAAAGAAGGGAAGAGCTGGAAGCCAACAGAATGGCTGGTGCTGTCGAGAAAATGTGGGTCCGCTCAGTCAAAAAGCTCCAAACTTGGAATCCGTCAGGTCACGTGGAAAGATGGAGCTCCGCAGCTTCTAGCCGAAAGCTCATCGAGAGATTTTCGAACCCGTTTTCTTCCTCCTCCAAGCCATTCTCTCTGCCTTGCACATCCACCATCCAAGTCCGCCCTTACCATCGTCAAGATGTTCAAGAGGTGAGTTGCTGCTGATCCAGCCATGTACTCTCCCTGTCGTCGGCTTCCCGATCCCCAATCGAGGTTAATTGAGAACTAACCCAAGGCTCTTCTGCCCTCCCCCTCAACAGCGGCATTTCCGCCTTCGCCCGGACGGCTCGTCCCTCCTTCGCGGCGGCGACTCGTCGCGCCGTTCGCCCGGCCCCCCTCAACTTCAGAGCCCCTGCCCTCAGCAGATTCGCCAGCACGGCCGGTGTTGGTGATGGCAAGATCTACCAGGTCATCGGTAAGCTCGACCGGCCAGACCACAAGCATGCGCCCACACTAGAGGTGGGACAATCCGGGAAAATTCAGCTAACCATGTCTCTCCCAACCAACAGGTGCCGTCGTCGATGGTTAGTAACCGCAACACCACCCAGCAAAAACAATCTTGACAATGTCGTCCCCGAGATCATTGTCGCTGACCCCCTGCCCACAGTCAAGTTCGACACCGAGAAGCTCCCCCCCATTCTCAACGCCCTTGAGACCCAAAACGGTGGCAACAAGCTTGTCCTCGAGGTCGCGGTACGCCAAGACTCCCACCTCCACATCCCACCAACCACACACGTGTACTGACAGCCCGCACAGCAACATCTCGGCGAGAACGTCGTGAGATGTATTGCCATGGACGGTTGGTTTCCGCTATATCCGGCAGTTGTTGGACTATTTCTGAGACGCTATTTAGGTACCGAGGGTCTGGTTCGCGGCGCCAAGGCCGTTGATAGTGAGTTTTTTACCCTCAACTACACCAGCATGTCCAATATCAGACAGCTAACCATGTCACAGCCGGTGCTCCCATCACCATCCCGTGAGTTTATTTGACGACAAGGACAACAGAGTATGATCGGGGACACCCAACTGACGTTTGCTAGTGTCGGCCCTGCCACTCTTGGTCGTATCATGAACGTCACCGGTGACCCGATCGACGAGCGTGGACCCATCAAGACTGACAAGCGCCTCCCCATTCACGCCGAGGCTCCCGAGTTCATTGAGCAGTCCACCACCGCCGAGATTCTCGTTACCGGTATCAAGGTCGTCGACCTCCTCGCCCCCTACGCCCGTGGTGGAAAGATTGGCCTCTTCGGTGGTGCCGGTGTCGGCAAGACTGTGTTCATTCAGGAGCTCATCAACAACATCGCCAAGGCCCACGGTGGTTACTCAGTCTTCACTGGTGTCGGTGAGCGTACCCGTGAGGGTAACGATCTGTACCACGAAATGCAGGAGACTTCCGTCATTCAGCTTGATGGCGAGTCCAAGGTCGCCCTGGTCTTCGGTCAAATGAACGAGCCTCCTGGAGCCCGTGCCCGTGTCGCCCTTACCGGTCTTACCGTCGCTGAGTACTTCCGTGACGAGGAGGGTCAGGATGGTGAGTTATATATATGCCTCAATCCTTGGAGAGTCGGGAAAAACGCTAACCTGATGCTTCTTAGTGTTGCTCTTCATTGACAACATTTTCCGCTTCACCCAGGCCGGTTCCGAGGTATCTGCCCTTCTTGGTCGTATCCCCTCTGCCGTCGGTTACCAACCCACCCTCGCCGTCGACATGGGTGGTATGCAGGAGCGCATCACCACCACCACCAAGGGTTCCATTACCTCCGTCCAGGCCGTCTACGTCCCTGCTGACGATTTGACTGATCCTGCCCCCGCCACCACCTTCGCCCATTTGGACGCCACCACTGTCTTGTCCCGTGGTATCTCCGAGTTGGGTATCTACCCCGCCGTCGACCCTCTCGACTCCAAGTCTCGTATGCTCGACCCCCGCATTGTCGGTGAGGAGCACTACCAGACCGCCACCCGTGTCCAGCAGATCCTCCAGGAGTACAAGTCTCTTCAGGATATCATTGCCATTCTTGGTATGGACGAACTTTCTGAAGCCGATAAGCTTACCGTCGAGCGTGCCCGCAAGATCCAGCGTTTCCTGAGCCAGCCTTTCACTGTCGCCCAGGTTTTCACTGGTATCGAGGGTAAGCTCGTCGACCTCAAGGACACCATCGCCTCCTTCAAGGCCATTCTTTCTGGTGAGGGTGATGACCTCCCCGAGGGTGCTTTCTACATGGTTGGTGACTTTGCTTCCGCCCGCGCCAAGGGTGAGAAGATTCTTGCCGAGCTTGAGGCGAGCGCTTAATTTGGTGGTGGCGAGGTGTAAAAGTGGGAAGGAATCGGCGACCTGTGTATAGAAGCGAAAATGGTTTCCGGGGAGTTCCCTAGCTCAGTCAAGTTTCTTTTGTGAGCTGTGTATCAATTGAGTCTTTCCACGTTATCACTGTGTGTATCCCGTTGTTATGTCTGTTCCATTTCGTCTGATGTCTGCGTGTGAAAGTCTCGGCATTAGATTTGGTACACATGGTGGTGGGATAAAAGGTGGGGCCAATGGGAGATTTTGATTGCTGATAAATAGTAAATGAAGGTTTAGCCTGTGTCGTCCTGTGCGCTTTGTGAAAGAGCAGTTGTCGTATGGGTGACGGGATTTTAAGAGTCCGTCGAATGGAGGGCTTTGGGGGGTTAATATCCGGGGATTAAACCATGTGATGTGAATCCGGGGTGTCGATCCAGGCCTGGGGATCATGGGGGTATGGAAAGGGGATTGATGGGGGGATGGTGAGTAGGAGGGACGGGTAAGGGAAAGAGTATAAAGTGACAGGTCTTGGCCGCAGGAGATTTCTTTCTGCTGGGAGGACATCATCGTCATCCTCCCCACTCTATTCTTTTCGTTTCAACCTCAATTGAATCACCGACGGTCAGCCATGGCTTGGTCGATGTCGACTCTAGTCCGGCTTGTTGCCCTGGCTGCTGGGGGTGTTATGGGAGCGCAGTTGACGGCTGTGACTTATCCTAATAATGCTACTAGTAAGCCGCAGATGTGAGTTTTTTCCTCTGTCTCTTCACTACTTATGGTGTGCGTGGTTGGGTTGTTTTTGGCCCTCCACCAAGCAGCCTTTGTTTAACGTGGTCATGATGGCTGTGGTCTCCTTTTTTCTTTTTTTTTTTTCCTTTTTTTCTTTTTTTTCCATGGAGGGGAATAGGATGTGAGAGACTTTGGTTTAGGTAGTTGAGTGATGGGAACCCAGAGGATGAAGGCGGAAAGGAGGGAAGGAAGGGGGGGGGGTTTTGTCTGGTAAAATTTGGGAGCTGATGATAAATTTGGCCACAGGCACGTCTACGTCCCCGACAAGCCCTGGTCCGGTCAGGGAAAAGGACCGCTGGTTGTCGCGATCCACTCCTGCCAGAGCTCCGGGCCGAGTTATTTTAATAATGCAAAGATCCCTTGGAGGCAGGGGAGTGACAGGAAGGGGTATGTCACTGTCTGGCCTAGCAGTCCCAACAATGGGGGTTGGTGAGTCTTCTCTCTCTCTCTCTCTCTCTCTCTCTCTCTCTCTCTCTCTCTCTCTCTCTCTCTCTCTCTCTCTCTCTCTCTCTCTCTCTCTCTCTCTCCTCTTGTCTTCCCAATCTGACGATCGAAGCTGGGATGTGAGCTCGAAGAGATCCTTGGTCAGGAACGGAGGTGGTGACAGCCACGCGATTGCAAACATGATCCTCTACGCAATTGAAAAATACAACATTGACAAGGAAAAAGTTTTTGTCACGGGGGGTTCGTCGGGGGGGATGATGAGCAATGTCATGGCGGCTGCGTATCCTGATTTGATCAGGGCTGTTTCGCTTTATAGCGGGGTGCCGGCGGGTTGTTTTGTTAGTAGTGGAGGGGGGGTGGCGCAGTGGAATAATAGTTGTAGTGGGGGGCAGAGTAGAGCTTCCGCTGAGCAGTGGTATGTTTCCCCCTTCCTGTTCTCTTCAAACGTGGGATGCTTATATGGGTGACAGGGGGAATGTGGTGAGAGCAATGTACCCAGGGTATACCGGTCCTAGACCCAGGATGCAGGTCTGGCATGGCAGTGCGGATGGGACTCTGAACCCGAACAACTACCAGGAGACGATCAAGCAGTGGACGAATGTGTTTGGGTTGAGCCAGACGCCGACGAGCACGGTGCAGAATTTCCCGGAGAGGAACTACAGGACAGAGAACTATGGGACGGAGGGGATGTTGCAGGGGATTTGGGCGCAGGGGGTGGGGCATAGTGTTCCGAGTAATTTGACGGCTAGTGAGCAGTGGTTTGGGATTTAGGGGGGTGATGTGAGGTGTTGGTGAGATGGATGGAGATGTTGGTCGTGGAAGGGGGCGTGTTGGTTGGGATAGGAGGAGATGTTGGTCGTGGAAGAGGCGATGGGTGGTTGGAGAGTATGAAGCAGTGTTTGGTGATGTGTTGGTTGTTTGGGAAAAGAGCTGTTGCTGGTCGGTAGGGTAGGCAGCTCGATGAATCAAAACAGAAACAACTAAGAAAATAAAGTATAGCCCAAAATGCAATACCAAAAAGTAGCTTTGCCACGGACTCGAACCAGGTAGTGCCGGTGCCAGCGCTACGGGTCGACTTCGCCCTGACATAGGTACTATGGGTTAACTGAGGCAACCGCTCGAGACCGCCACCTTAGGCCACTTGGACATTGATATTTGTTGAGGATCTGTGTTATGGGCTGCGCTCCTGTTTTGTCCGGATGGTGGGACTCGATCGTTCCTGCCATTTTTGACTTGACTTGGTTCTCGAAGGTTGCTCTTTCCTTTGCTGAATCTTTAAGTCGAGAGTTGTCAGCTCTGTCCAATGAGAAGTAACGACTCTTGTCGACTATCTGACCTATGCTTGACGCACCGATACTCAGGTAGGGTTGAGAAGCTGTTTATTTTCTTCGTGATTGATTGAAGGTGGGCTTATCACTTCTGACAACTTCTGGCACACCATGTTTAAAATGAAGATTCCCCCTCGGGTTTAACGCAAATCGCTCGGCCGTCACCGTCGGGGAATCGACTGGCGGAAAGTTGAGTGCTACACCTACTCGAGCGGAGTCTATTGTCCGAGGTATGTGTGTGTACAGCCCCATGCGAATGTTGGCTAGCGGTTACCCGAGTATCAAAATCTGGATTGGGAAACTAAATCAAGAGCCATGATATGTCTACCGACAGACTTCTCTCGGAAACTCTGTGTCGTGATGAGAGCTGGTGACGCAGACTTGAGCCAGCTCGCTGTCGAACAACATATAGTTAGCCTCTCCCAGAAGCATAGGTTTGCCAGAATCTATTAATCCATCATAGCCTATCGACCCCAACTAACAGGGGCATCTTGAAGCTGCCAGTGTTATGATTACCTAATAATTACCTACTGATACTAATTTGGCCCTTGGATACAACAAGCACCATAGGAGCACCATAGGAGCACCATAACGAACACACAGCTCACCACAACCCAAACCGAGAACTTGGCAGTTCGCGCATCCATGTTTGCTGTCCAATTGTAAGACATTGGCCAAGGAATACACACAACCACCAACTGTTAGTAAGGTCATCTGTTCCATTACCCCTTGGAAACCCCCAATCTACCTCTAGGGTTACTAGCAAGTTACAATCAGAGATTCGACGCTCGAAAATTGTGCCTACAACCGATGAAATGGGAACATACGAGATGGTCAACTTCGTCAATATTTATTGCATCTTGACCACAAAATCGATACCTGATTTCTGATGATACTTTCGACATCCAGCGCATAGAAGACATGAAAGTCAAGCTACCACTGATGCGAACCATTTCCTCGAAGGTTCTTATTATAAAGCCATTGTGCCACATAACGGATTGATCGTGAGTTCAACCTTGCTATGAGGTTTCCCGAAGCAGTGTGGTCACCTCCTGGTTATCTGGTATATCTTGATCAGTGTAACCGATTACACAGCGTCGAGGTATAGCAGCCTTTCTGGAACTGGTTCGTTTTCGGTCTCGGAACACCAACATCATACTGTTTCTTTACCTATTCAAGCATTGTTTTGTCACCTTCTCTTTGTTATGAGCCGTTTTAGGTATGCCTCACTGAAACCAAAAACCACACAGTACACTCTTCTCTTATACGTGAGGCAAATAGGGCAACATTCGTGACTGCAATTCTTCCAAGATTCATTCCATACTTTGGTAGTAGCCAGGCGCGGAAGGATGCCACAGGCTCGATTTTCAATCAATCAATCAATCAATCAATCAATCAACCAATCAATCAATCAATCAACCAATCAATTAAGCAAGCCCAAATAGTTAGTAGACAGTCTTTTCAGTCTCTTTTTAGCTACTCTAAGTAGCTTATCTACCACTTATGATTTTGGACCTGAAATCACCAGAGGCGATCTTGGCCAGTGTCTAATAAGCTTCAAGCATGCGTCTGTCCAACAATAGAGGAGGATTCACCTAGAAGCCTGATAAGCTCGTTTTGATATTCTCTAGTATAGCAGACCCAAAGCCAAATTTCTCTGAGCTAAAAGTATTGATCTGGTTCAGCTAATATCAGAAACAACACGATATGCGTCTCGAGCCCACATAATCCCAGACACTATTTCCTCGATTAAAGTAACTAGAGGAACATACAACCACCTTGGTGGATGTTTGAATGGGATTTCCTTCAACACACGGTAATAGTCTGGTCGAAATCGAAGTTTTGTGGCTGATTTGTTTGATTTTTATCTTGAGCAAGACGAGGCTGTCGTTTGTGGCCTCGGAGGCGCACTAACAAAGCCATCTTGACTAACTCGGGTTTGAAGCTCCGAGACAAGCAAGACTTAGCAAGATATCAGTAATTCTAGTGTCACGAGATTCTGCCTAATCTTGGTGTTTTTTGCTTGATGTGTCCTTCCCGGCAAAAGTCTTCCATAACGGGCAGACGAACTGTCAAGCTCATTGTCGGCAGGATGGTTTCCACCACCACTGTCAACCATGCCCTTACCCACTGGCTCCATCAATCTATTGTCAAACCAGCAAGTCGGTAAACATTCTTTGTTCTAAGTCGTCTGCCCCTTAAGCCGTGTTGCACGCGTCATTCAGGGGTTTAGTCTACATGCTGCCGCCCTGGTATAATGTCTCCAGTCTTTCATGCCTATCGGTCTCGAATCCCAGGACCCGATTACTGCTGGGCTTGGCCATTCTGAAAACGAGTAGCTGCCTTCAGTCGGTTGTTTTCGCAAATATCTTGCAGTCCGTTCCTCGAGGTTGAGCATCGGCAGGTGGCCAAGCGGATTCCGACCTTACAGCCTACCACAACCCACACCCAACCTGAACCTCCCTCAACTAGCCTGCTTTGTGTCATGAGGTCTGATCCTGCGACATACTAACAATTTTGTCTGACACTTTTGGCAACTTTTCTCATCTTTTATACATTCTCTGCTCTTGCTGCCAATGACTGACGGCAGGCGCTAGCAAGCCACCTTAACACAAGCCTTGGACCGCCGCAAAGAGAGTCTGAGACAACAGCTGCAGCCTTTTCATCCCAGTTTTGAGGCCACAAGATGATATTCAGACTCGACAAGCATTGATTCCTCCTTTTCGCATCTTTTCAAACAGTGCAACCGAGTCCTTTTTGCAGGTTCATCAAGGAGTCAAGACAAAGCTTCCGGGATCTTTTTCACAGGCACCCCGCCTGGTCCGACAGCCCCATCCTCCCACAGCCCTACCTTCACAGCCAGTCACCCCTTGGTTGTTTGTGATTTTGGTCATATTCAACCAAGCTGGCGTCAAATCGGCTGTCTCGGAGAGGGTGACCAGGGCTGTTAACAGGGTACATGCACCTCGGGTGAAACTCCCCCCACAGACAAGTACCCTGCTACCGCGACACGCCGCTAACCATTTCAGTGAGCGAAGCACGGTGTTCGGCCCCACGACTCGCGACAGTTTTTTGAGTGGCACAATCGCGAAGTTGTAGAATCTCTCTTCTGCCTCGTTGTCTGTCCATTCGCTTATCAGGTACGCGTTCTCCTTTCTCCCTGTCTCACTCCTCGTGCCCTTGGCCCTGTTTTTGATGCGTATTTGATTTGTACAGGAGTTCCTGTCCAAGTGAAGATGGTTCTGCGCCAGTGCAGCGCCAGGCTGTGCCCTTCTGGATTTTCTCAGAACACTGACAGCCATCACCATCATTTTCTTGGTGTTTCAACCACGGCATCCCATGTCCCCCCCCCTTTTTGTCATATCTAAGGCAAGCGCCACGGACCAAACCAGACACATGTGTACACACTGTTGACGGCATTTCCCCACATTTTTCTATGGTCAGCCTGCTGCCACTCCCACACACAGCCTGGGGCAGAACCTCATTTTGGCAATTCAATCTATTCAATTTTTTTTTTTTTAAGTTGTCGCCGTCGATGCCGAGTATCATATTCATTTGTAATCTTCATCTGCGTTATCCTTCCACCTTTTAGTCCTGGCCTCCGGTATGCTAGCTATCCAGAGCTACCAAAACACCCGCTCAGCCTGGGAAGCAACGATAGGTACTGCAGCCTTCTCTGAACTCAGTATCCATCAGTTGTCATCAACCGCTACATTGATTCTCACCTGGACAGGCACCAATCTTTATCATTTTCATCAAAGGCGCTTTCATCTGACGACCTTTCAATTCATTTTCCGCCCCCATTCAGCCACTAATGCTATATAATAGCGATGACGACTGCAAAACCTCGCGCCCGTGGCCTTCCGTACCTGCATCGGAATTGGAAAAGGGCATACGACGGCCTGACGTCCCAGATGGGCAACAAGACATCTTCAGAGTCTCGTGACTCTGTTGATCAGATCACCGACCAGCTTGACACCACTCAACGCGCCGCCAAACGTCGCCGCCTCGAGAATGATCAAGATGTCTTTCCTCTCTACGAAGACTGGAGCAACTCCAAACGTGGTCTTCGCATCGAGGTTCTCAAAGTCAGTCACAAGGATGCTCCCCGGGTCAAAAATGGCATCATGAACGGACTGGTCCCGCCGAACATCAAAGATGTCTCGCAAATCAAGGCTCGATGTCAACTCACCATCATGGGATACAAAGGCGACCACCCCGTCGTCCTCCACGTCGACAGCCAGGTTTGTGACATCAAAGTCTTCAAGAACCCCGCTGGTCAGTCCCCCATGGCGCGTTTTTACTCCATCCGACCATTCCACATTCCAGAAGCCAAAATTTCCCTCGAACGCGACGACGACGCTGTGTTTGGTCTGGCCAACACGTACTCTGTGCATATTGAGCTTCAGTCTGCTGGTGATCCCAACTGGCCACCACGTGACCTCGTCACCGTCAGCGATGAGGATCTTTTGTACAGTAACAACAGCGGCGGGCTGCCACCACGACAATGGGTCATGAGCGCCAGTATTGCGGACATTTTTAACAAAAATCACCGTAAGACGATGCGGCTTAGAGTCAAAAAGCATGTCAGCCAAGATATCGCCACAAACTTTCTTATGGATGTGGACGTGCGGTGGTTGACGGCCATCTCCACCCAGAAGACTATGCGGGAGCACACTAAGGATGTTCTTCCTTGCATCACGGCGTTTGATCCTGATGGACACAACAAGGTGGTTGCGAATGGGAATGTCAATGGGGTTGCTGTCATCAATGGGGTCAACGGTGCCAATGGGGTGAATGGTGTCGGTGGTGTCAATGGGCAGGTCAACGGGGGGTCGCTCCCAGACACTCCCGACGAGTTCATGCCTGAGGGTGATACGACACCCAACAGGTCGAGACGCACAAAACAGAATGTCAACTACAATGTTAGGCAGATGTGGAATACGGCTGTTGGGAAGGAACCCAAGAAGCGGAGGAAGTTTGGCGACGCGGTGGAAAATGGGGCGAATCAGCAAGTTGACGAGCACGTCATCACCTACCTCCTGCCCCCAGAACAGGTGCAGATGGTGAAGTTCATCTGCATCGTCTGCGCCGCCGAGAACGACAATTTGACCCAGCTCCGGCTACACTACCAGAGCCACCCGCAGTACCTGTTCAGCTTGGAAATTCGGCCCAAGCTGGGCTGCTGCGTCACTGTCAAGCCCAACAGCGAGAACCCGGGCAGTCCGCTCAGACCTAAGGTGTACCAGCTTGGTCTACCGGTGGAACCGCTGGATGTGGAAAAATATGTGAATGGGGACGAGAGCTGGCTTGAGCATAGGCTGGGTCCGGACAACGATAGGGATGTTGTGAATAATGGGAAGCCGGCGAAGCCACAGCCAGTAAGTTAGTAGAGTGACACAGCAGTCCATTCTTTCGCCTCGCACCCCCATCATCGCCAATTTCGTTATCGGCATCATCCCTCTTACCAACATCGTCACCGTCATCAACCAACACAACCGATTTTCAGTTACCTTCATGTCATTCCACCATATTTTTTTTTTTTTTTTTTTTTTTGTATTCAGCACACCACGGACAGAGCAAGTCGCTAATTTCAGCAGAAACCGGCCCCCAAAAAACCTACCAGACCAGTCGTCCTTGTTCCCAAGACGAAGCAGCCACTCTTTGACCCATACAGTAAAGTTGCCCTCGAACCCGGCACCCCAGTCCCTCAGTACCCGATAGACGACTCCTGGCTCTTGCTTAAGCACCGCGAGGCCCTGCAGGATTTCATCGATCTCAACCACGAAGAAAAAGAGTACATGCAAGAATGGGACGCCTTTATTCTCCGGAAGCATCTTTCGTCACAGCAGTACCTGCCCAAGGCGTTTTTGCAATTCGTGAAGGACAAGGCGGGGTGGCTGGTGGAGAAGCAGGCGAGGGCGGAAGAGTTTAGTAAACATGTTAGCACGCTGTTGGCGAGGAGGGTGTTGGGGGAGAATGAGGTGATTGAGTCGACGGCGTTGCTGAATGAGGCGAGGGAAAGGAAGAGCAAAGCGGTGAATGGAGAGGTTAGTGGTGGGGGTGGTGAGGAGGGGAGGAAGGGGAAGAGGACTGGGGGGTGTTGCGTGGGATGTGGGGAGCCGGTGCCGGTCAGTGAGATGGTTGTGTGTGGGAACAAGGTATGTTTTCTTGCCATCTTCTCGACAGACAGGTGACTAATTGTGGGAGCAGGAATGCACAAACCGGCTGTGGCACGATCGCTGTGTAGACGATAAGAAGACAGCGAAGAAACTGGGCAGGAAATGGAAGTGCAAGGGCTGCAGGGCTTAGTTGTCCACGCTATCTGTCATCCTCGTTAAGACTTTATGAGGGTGTTTTACTTCTCTCTGCTCCAACCCAACGGCCGATATAGAAAAGAAGGAGGGAACTAATTGGGAAAGGACACGTTTGACTAGGGATTGATTTTATGGGAAAGAGGAAGGGAAGAAGGGTTACTTGCGTTGCATTTGCATATGGGGGGGGGGGAGGAGGCATTATATACCATTGCTTCAGGGTACTCTGTGTTGCTGGCCTTTGCTTTTTAACCTGGATGGATAGATAGGGGGGAGGCACCTGGGGGGAGGGAAAAGGAAGGGGGGAGATAAGGGGGAAAGGGGATGGGGGATATGTTGTAACTTGTGTAATAAGTTAAGAACTGAGCTTGCTGATGGGGTGTCTGGGAATATCGGTATAGCGTTGGAACTGGCAAGATTTAATTTAAGCATGGGAGTGGAGAGAGGTGTTTACTATACTGTATGACATGATTGATATGGCCTTGGCTGCTGACATGCTTGAAACTGGATGGAAGTCGTGTGGCAGGTGCCATGGAGAGGATGTGGGCTACATTTTGGGCACATGAAATGTTCAAACTTGTCATTGCATCACTGCGCTCCTCCTTGGACACTGATCACCGACCGGCCATGCTTTGATTGAGAGTCAACCATGGAGCTAAGATTGATATCACGAGTAAACATTTTCTGTGGTGCTGATCGATTTAGCGGTGTTGCTAGGTAGGCACAGAACAATACACACACACAAACCTTGCATTGCCATTCCGGGTACTGTGTCTCTCCCTATTTGTTGACCAACAGAAGAAGTTGGTCTACATTACTATAACCATTACCTGGATCATATTTGCCTTGTAATGAACACCCTTTAGTACAGCCAAGCAGCAACAACATATTTCACACGTATACCTACCTACAATCCTTAAGGCCACATCCGACAGGGCGGGCACACGTAAAGAATCACTACCCCAACAGCCCAGGTTCATTAACACAGTCCTTGATTCCATTTACACAAGCTACTTAAACAGTATAATACTCCCACACAAACCCCTCCCCAACTCCCAAAATCTAAAGTATATACGTCCTGTTGTCCCTTATACCCTTCCTTTCCTGCATTATCTGTAGTGTTGTTTCCTCCTGTAGGTATCAGGGCAAATTCCCAGGTATTAGACCACCCCACCCCTCCCATCCCGCCTCCATTGTGACCACATGTGTGTAAGATATAAAGTAGCAAAAAAGCCAACACCAGTAGACGCCCCCCACCCCGCCCGGTCAAATTCCAAGTTTGAGAAACCCCCAAACGCCAGTGTACAGTGCAAGAACTCCAATGAAGACAGGAAAGAAACACAAAGACAGAAACGAAAGAGAAAAAGAAAACCGTGAATCTACAGCCGTCCCGTCCTGACTGTACCGTAACCCAGCCCTTTCACACACAGGTTTAACTCCCGGTGCCAACTCGAGCCAGCTCAATACCTGAAAAAAAAAAAAAAAAAAAAAAAAAAACCATCACCAAGCATACCCCTCATCCTCACCCTCCCCCCCATCCCCACCATCCCAATCCTCATCACTATCATCATCCCCCTCCCCGCTCCCCCCCTCGTCCACATCCACAAAGTCATTCATGCTGTACGGCATAGCCACCGGCTTCCCATTGTCCAGCACAACCTCCACCCTGTTACACATTCCCTGCCTGTAGTACAACTCCTCCTCCTTTTCCTCCTCCTTTTCCTCATCATCAACCTCCATATCATCATCATCTTCTTCTCCCATAATATCCTCCCCATCCGTCTCCGGCTCCGCATACGAAAACCCAAACCCCTTCTTCTCCGCCACCCTACCACCCCTCGAATCCCGACCAACACTACTAGCCCGGCTGGAGGGGTTGGAATACTGCTCCCTGATCCTGCTGCTTCTCCTCGACGGGCTATCCACGCCCCGTTTCTTGGTTTTCTTGGCCACAGACAGAGGGGGTTCAACCACCTCCCCACCAACAGCAGCAGCAGGAGCAGCTCTCAACGAAGTAATCCCCGTATCCTCATCAAAATCATCCCTCAAAAACACCTTCCTGAGCGTATTACTCCATCTGTCCCTAAAATCCGACCTCTGCTGATACGGCACATCAAGCATAACCTTCAAGTCAATCTCCCTCAACCTAGACAGCCCCCTCGCGCAATCAACAAGCGACCGAAAAAAAACCTCGGCCGCCTCCGCAGTCCAATGCTTGAAATCCTTCAGCTCGATCCCAACCAACGTCTCCGGCCAAACAGGCGCACTCTCAAACCTCTCCAGCACCCCACACGTCGCATCAACATTCCGATACCCCAGCTCAATCTGCGCCCCAATCTTGTAGTCCATCACCACCCACTTCAACCTCGGACACGCCTTCCCCAAAATCGTAAGCCACGAAAGCGACAGCGCGCGGTTATGCCTCAGCGTCAAGCTCTCCAGTCTATTGCCGTGCGTGAGCAAAAAACTGGCGAGATCCTCGTCGGTAACCTCGCAGCAGTTGATCAGATCGAGACCTCTAAGGTTCCTGGGCAGCATCAGAAGGATCCTATCGTCGACTCCATTCGAGTACTCAAACCCGACATGCTCCAGTTGCGACAAGGCATTGATCGCGTCGGCCATGTTCTTCACAAAAACGTTATCCCTCTCCAAAACCTCCGCCTCATCATCCCTCGACGTGGCCTCAAGAGAAGGAAGCTGGTAGTTGAGCAAGGTCACCTTCTTCACACTGGACAACTCCCTCTCATGAATCTTCTTGATCTCCCCCCAGTCAAACGCATGTTCCGTGAACCGGCGATTCCATCGCCACTCCACCAGCCTCGCACCCGACGCCTCCAATCCTTGGAACAGTTGCCTGGGATACCGCCAGCGGAGGTTGCTCCCCATATCCCTCATCACCGGGTCGTCCTTCCAATGGTACAGCTCCAGCGCCTTGAGCTCGGGGAGGTGACGCAGCAGCTGTGTAAAGTCGAGCGGCTCACCCCTGTGAAGCTTGGAAGCAATCTCATTAACATCGATAGAAAGTCTCCTGATCTTGGTCCGATAGGCAAATAACGTCGTGCTCGGGTCTTTAGCAAGGAGCGACACAAGGCCGTGTGCCATACCCCTGCTGGCCAGTGGAGGGCGACGATATAAAGCAGTGATGGCAGGCTCTTCCAAAGCTCGACAGATTGTGCTTGCAGCAAGAAGCCATTTCGCTCTATGCGAGTCTTCAAGGGACGAGGAGGCATCTTGAAAGACCTGCTCCCAAAAGAACCAGGGCAGATTGACCCAGTTGGGAATGAACACTTCCTGAGGTCTGGATTCAGCGACAGCCTCTGGCGTAGTAGTCGCTGTCTTGGGCGGCTTGAGCACCAATTGCCCAGCCCGCAGCGTCTGTCTAGTAGGCGTCGTCTTCTTCCTCCTCTTCGCAGACCTAGCACTACTCCGTCTCGGACTGCCGGTGCGCTCGACACCAACACCCAGCGTCGTCGTAAAGCTCCCATGATCATCCTCCTCAGGGTCACCCTCACCCTCATCATTATAAAACCCCGACCTGTGTCTCGTGCGTTTTGAGCGACGACGAGCGGTACCAGCCGACAAAGCACCCGGTGACACGGCTCTTTTGCCGTGCGACCCGACAGGCGTCCGAAATGGAAGCGATGTGGTGATTAGCTGCTGCTGCTGCTGCGGTGATTGTATCACACGATGGCCGTTGGTGGAGGTGGTAGAGCTGAAAGACGAGGCTGAGCTCCTGGTGACCCGGCTGCTGAGCGAAACGTGGGGATCATCGGCCTCTCCTCCTGACGACACACCCCCCTGGACGCCGGCATCTTGGCGCGGAGTACGAGGCCGCAAGCTCCGGCGCAGCACCGGCGACGTAGCGGATCCAGGTGTGTGAGACACCACCACACCACCGTTGCGAGTCTTCATGGCGAGTTTGTGTGGGCGACCATCTAGTGAGAAGCCACAGGTTGGAACGACAGGTTTCTTTTTATCGAATGCAAGTGCAAATTAAACACGGCTCGAGGCAAGAAGATGCAAGTCGCAGTTCGATGGTTGAAAGAAAGAGATCCGGAAGCGGGACGGCCTGTGAGCTGTGAATGGTTCACTCGCTCATCTGTCAAACCTTGGCCGATAGTGGGGCACAAGCTTTGGTGCAAGTGCCCCTCCAGAACAGCCATCGGGTTAGGGTTAACAGAGGCCATTACAGTTATCAGCATATATATATATATATATATCAGAAAACAAAAGGTGTGCTGCATTAGATAGATAGTATTTCTCAGTTCATGTGCTAGAAGGGATTTAAGCACTCTGGGCATAGCAAATCATAAAAGCAAAACCCAGTCCCGGAATCGATGACTGCACTCTGCTGACTGCTGCCGACTTCTCTATCCACTATAGCAGTTTGCCTCCTGTCCCTTTGCCTTTCCCAAAAACCCCAAACGCCAAACAATGCATTGGTCAAAGTGAATTTTCATGCCACCAGTCATTTAGCGGGGGTCCTTGCCATCCAACCGCCTCCCCTTGCTTTCCTCTGGCTTCTTTTCAACCAGAGGCTTCTCCTCGTCCTCTGGATTCTTGACCACTCCGCGCAACGTCTGTCCTCGGCCAGCAAAGTGAGGCTGCTTGGCGTTCGCCGCCTCTCTCTCCTTGTCCGCAGCCGTCTTGACAGGCTTGATCTCATACCCTAGGAACAGTTTATTTGGCGGCAAACGCAACGGCGCCGGACCGTTATTCCTTCTCTTGGGCAGCGCCGCAGCAGGTAGCGCAACATTCCCGATGTTAACTGACGCACCAGCAACTGGAGTCGCCGGCTTTGGTGTTGACGTCTTACTTCCCTTCTTGCTCAGCCGGTTACCCTCCCCAGCAAAGTTCCCGATCATGACGTTAACTGCGCTGGGAGCAATGGCACCGTAGTTGATGGCTTGCGCCATGGTCCCCTGGCTGTGCATCAGACCTCCGGGAGCCACTCCACCTGGGCCCATGGCACTGCGTGGAGTGCTGGTGCCGCTCCCACGAGGCTGTCTCTCAGGCTCGACATAACCCACTGGTGGGGCAAAATCAACACTGACATCGGTCTCTATCATGCAGACGCCCATCTTGTCCGTCTCGGGCTTGACCTCCAGCACAGCCATCTCGTAAATCTCGTCGTTGTATTCAAAGTTGAAAACATCACCCTTGGTCAGAGTGGCAAAGTTGCGAAAGGCCTTTTCGAGAACGGCGCGTGGATCGCTGATGTCGAGGAAGTTGACTGACTGGGGTTGCAGCTTGACCAGCTTGGCAAGCTCGAGAGAAGTCGTCTTGATCTGGATCATGTCGCCGACGTCGAGTTTGAGTGTTTGCATCATCTACCACTGGTTAGCACGGCACTTATACTCCTTCACAAGTGACTTGTAGCACACATACCCATTGAGGAACATAAGCCCTGCCCTCCTCGGCCACGAACTCTAGCACGCCAGCATGCGTGTGCTTGCCCTCGGCCCCGTTGATCAACTCCAGCATGATCGGCCACTGGACGTGTAACCTAGATACCTTGTCGAGAGCCGAAGGAGGGAGGAAGATCTTGGAGCCGTAGTTGAGCTCGGGGCGTTCGGCGCCGGGGGCCATGACCAAGGGGTAGCAGCGATAGTATTCATCGAAGCGCTGTACGCGAGGGGCTCTACCCCCGCCTCCGTAGCCAAACTGTTTGTAATCAGACATCAGCAACGTGCTTTCGAGATTGTGCTGCCGGCGGGGTGGTGATATCTCGGCGCTGCCAAGGGTGCAAGGATGAGCTTACCATTTTGCTTGATGGACCGAGATTTAAAGCTGCCTGTAAAACCGCGTAGCTTTGGTTGCGTTGCTGGGGGGAGGTAAGAAAGCTGCTGTATCTTCCAATGCGGCGTTGTGGTAGCAAAAGAGAAAGTGAATGGCAGCTGGTCGTCGAGGTGCCGAAGGCAGCCAGTGGATGACATACCTAATGTCCGTCACAGTCGCGGCCCAAGCTCAATGCGCACTGTGGGGTTCCGCGGGGTGTTGTGGCTGCTGTGGCGCGACCTTCAACAGCTTTATGTATTCAGAAATTGTCTGAAGATTACTCGATGCTCTACTGAGAGTGTATATACTATTATCAAGTGAATCTCGAGAGAGCTAAGCTGGCAACCACAAGGTGCTCCCTGGCGCTGCATGTGAAACCTTTAGATTCACCATCACGACCGAGCCTCCTGACGTCATTCCTCCCCCAACCCCAACCCTTATCGCTTACCTTTCATCTCGATAATCGCAACATATCGCGTCCTCAACTTCCCATTTCACCCTCACCACCACCATCACCATCACCATCACCACCACCACCACCCCCCATCACACAACCACACCATGGCCTCCCGCTTCTCCGCCGCGCGCCCCAAACGCGCCTCCGAAGCCTTCGCCCGCACCCACCACGGCTCAACCTCCGTATCCTCCTCCAAAAAGGTCCGCTTCGACGTCCGCAACCCCTCAGCCCTCGCACCCACCGCCGACTCGGACGAATCCGACCAAGAAGAACAAGACCAAACCCTCGCCGCCGACGTAATCGGCTCCTCCATCCGCGCAACAAAACGCGGAGCAGTAAACATCGACGGCTACGACTCCGACTCTGAAAACGAGCATTTTGAAGCACGCGCCGAAGCCCGCAGCGACAAGGTCAACCTCGAAGACGCCCTCGACAATTACAACTCCCAACCCACCACCACCTCTCAACCAGACTCGGACGATGAAATCGACATGTTTGGCACCGCCGACTCAGACACTGAGTCCAAACCTCCCAACAAACCCTCCAAAAAAAAGGACAAAACTGTCAACTTTTTAGATGTTGACCAGATTGAAGGTCAAGAAGGGGACTCTAAATCAGGCGGTCACATCACCCTCAATCCTTCAGCCGAACCCACCCTCTCCGATGACGAAGACGACGACGAAGAAGAAAACCCCGACACCATCGCCGCCGCCATCGCAGAAGAGGGCCTAGACGAGGAAGTCGGCCTGGGAGGCCTAAAAAAACATGCACCCAAGATCGACGCCTTCAACATGCGCGCCGAGCAGGAAGAGGGCGCTTTTGACGAGGCGGGGAATTTCATCAGGAAGGCTGCTGATGCTGATGCTGTTCATGACCGCTGGCTGGAGGGGGTTAGTAAAAAGGAAATGAAGGCTGCTGCTGCTGCGCATGAGAAGAGAGAGGAGGGGTTGAGGAAGAGACAAAAGGAGGAGGATAAGATTACGACTGGGGAGTTGATGACGCGGCTTATACTAAAGCTAGAAAAGGGGGAAACTGCGCTGGAGGCGTTGGCTAGGCTTAGGAAGGGGCAGAAGAGGGAGAGGAAGGTGCCGAGGTGGAAGTTGGAGAAACAAAAGAAGAAGAAGAATGGGGGAGGGGGAGGGGATGAGATGGATGTTGATGCTGGTGGGGATAGAAAGGAGAAGGATGCGGAACAGGAGGGGATTAAAGAGGCGATTGGGGATATTGCGGATGCGGCGGACAAGTTGATGGGGAGGGAGTACCCGGATATATATGACTATGAAAGGGAGAGGTTGTGCAGGATGTATTATAATGAAACAGGGGAGAGGTGGGTTGAGCCAGCAACGGAAGAGGAAGAATCACAACCAGCAGAGAAGATGTGGGAGTTTAGGTGGGTGGACGGACGGGATGGGGGAGAAGGGAATATACAAGGGCCTTTTGACGGCAAGACTATGGAGGCGTGGAGGGAGGCGGGGTATTTTGGGGAAGGGGTTGAGTTTAGAGTCAAGGGGACAGAAGGGTGGATGAGGGTGGCGGATTTTGTTTAGCATTGCATCGATTTTTTGATTTTTGGGAAGCAAAACAAGGGACGTAAAAGGAGTTTTCAGCGATACCCAAGTATGTAGTAATTCGTAATTTGAACACATTAACAGCCCTTGGTGCACCACCATGGCAGTGATGCTCGGTTTGGTCTCTCAAAGCAATCTATTTCATTACAGTTACAATCCATGATCTGCCTCGCCATGTAAACAAACACAGCAATTCTCTTTTTACCCCCTATCCCGTAACGCCTACGCAAAAATTCCCATAGACAGCAAGCATACACATTTCCCCTCTATCACGAGGTATCCATCTTCTCCCCACCCCCGACCGCAGACACAACCGCCGCCGCAGGAGCAGCACCAGCACCATTCTGCACTCTAAAATCCACCGCCCCGTCCTCCCCAATCAACCTCTTCTCCGAATCCTGCACGAACTTCACACTCCTGCCCGGGTCATAAAACAGCTTGAAGCTCCTCTGCACATCCTCGATACCAATTTGCTTGCTCGCACCCCTCCTCTTCGCCCTGATGAGCTCCGAAGTAGTGATAAGATTGCTCGCATACCTCAGCCCAGCCTCCTGTCCAATCTTTGTCAGGAGGGCAAGAGCATCAGGTGTGATATCCACTTCTTCCTCCTGGGCACGAATAGTAAGAATCTGCCTGATTTCGTCGCCGTTATAAGCGTGCGTGTTGATGATTGATACACGGTCGAGGAAGTCGAGGGGGAGACCGTGGGGGGATTTATAGTCTGTTCCCCTGATCTTGGAGTGTCCTCTGTTGCTGGCCATGATGACGATGGGGGCGAGGTCGGACTCGAGGGCGCGGTTGATGTACGAGAAGCATTCGATGTCGAGCATGTGGACTTCGTCGATGAAGAGCACGCCGGGGACTATTTCGGCTTTGCCTTCTTCCTTCCACTCTGCTACTTTTGTGTTGATTTGATCGCGGATTTCACTCCTGATCTCACCGGTATCACCCGAGAAGAGGGCCAAAAAGCCCTGGGTGCGGGAGTTGATGACGTCGATTTCGTGGAGCGAGACAGTGTGGACGACTTCCTTGCGTTTTTGGAGTTCACCATCGGGGCACTGGAGGAATTTTGTGTCGACACCCATGGCGTCGTAGTCGCGGGAGCGGGCGTAGGAACGGCCGAGCTTGGTAATCTTGCCGGAGGATTTGTCGATGGAGATGATGTCTCCGGCCATGACGCGCTCTTTGGTCATGGCGTCGATCATTTTGCTGCCCATGTCGTAGATGGCTTCCATGTCGGTGGTTTTGATAGTGAGCTTCCCTTGCTTTGCGCCGCCCGTGACGGAGCGGTCGATCTGGATCTCTACGACTTCGCCCTCCATGATTTCGGAGTCTTCCTTGATTCGGACGCCGATGGACTTGCGGAAGGCTTGGGTGAGGGCTTCGGTTTTGGACATTTCGAGGGAGAAGATTTCGGAGGCGGCGAGGGTAGTGAAGGGGACGTCGGAGCCGAGGGATTGGGCCATGCCCATTGCGATGGCGGTTTTGCCGGTACTATAATCAGGTGGTTAGTGTCTGTTGATTGGGATCTAGCGCTGGACGTTGCGAACCTTGGGGGCCCAGCAATAAGCACTGCGCGGCCAGCAATCTTCCCCTGCTTGATCATCTCCAGCACCACAGCGGCAGCTTTGCGCGCCTTCTCCTGTCCTACCAGGCCCTGGGAGGCAATTCTGGGCTCGAGGGTATCGGCATCAACACCCAGCCCACGAATGTGCGAGTGGGCGGCGATGAGGTTGAGCCCCCGGAGCTCTTTGCTCTCGGAGACGGTGACGACGGGCTGCATGTTTTGGTCAGTTATGCTCTCTTGTTCCTGGGTTTGGCAAAGATTCATGGTATCCAAATTACTTACAGCAGCCATTGTGCGCTTGTTGCAAATGACTTTGGAGAAGATGTTAGATTTTTGCCGTTCGAGGAAGCTGGTATGAACGCGCCAACACTTCTTGGAATCGCGAGGCTGATGAGATTCGACTGATTACTGATTAGAGTTATCGCGTCTTGGCGCTGTGCACATATCGAGGCAAGGTATGCATCAACTGAGCAAATGCCAAGAACCAAGATTAAGGCTTGCTGCTCCCAATTCCGACTTCCGACAGCTCAGCAATCCAGGCTACCCCGCTTTGGGTATCAATTGCTGTAGGTTAAATGAATGTTACGCTATTAAAGTCTAGGGTTGTTGCTACAGTGGCGCGCGAATTTCACTGCCTACTGTTCTCAACCGCGTCGCGGGCATCCATCAGGCGACTTGAAATACAAAAGACCATTCGCTCAGCGCCGTGTGGCAGAGAATAGAGACGGGCCGAGCGAGGTCGGTGCCTGTTTGAATATCTACACTACACAATATTTTTGTTGCCTTCCGATGTCTGTTTCCCATCAGCCACTCGTCGAAGAAAAATTAGCGGACAACCTGACCAGGATTTTTCTTTCTTTTTCGAATCGACAACGCGTTTCCTCGAGTAAGCAGGACTGTGCCTGAGCAAACTCTCTACACATTGCTTCTTCTCTCCTGACAGGGACCCCCCCGCAGAAGAGCGCAGCTGCCATTGGAACATGCCTCTTAGCGCCTACCCGTTTGCTGGGGGTGTGCTTGCCTCTCAATGATAAACCTTGGAGCTCAAAGTTTATAAATCTTCCAATCTCCAGCTCACCACCGCGTTGATTCCCTGTTTATTTTTGCTTGCTTTCTATTTTACATGCATGCCCTGGTGCTGCTGGATCTCTGTTAACACTGCTCGCTTTGTTATTAGCAAGCCCCGCGCCGTTCAACCGTGACGCATTGTACTTGCACGACCTTCGAAGCTCGGAATTCCCCCGCGCCACTCGTTCGGCCCTTAGCCACTGATTGCTCCGGTAAGTGTAAACTTCTCTCCATATCTCTTAGCCCGCGCGCCATGGGCACACAAACCGACATCCTTGAGGCCAACGTACCTTGTGCTCTTCATACAACACTCGTGTACATCCTGGACCAGAAGTAGAGTTGATAGACTTATCCTACCTACTCTTCCACATCCATGCACTTCGTGAGCCACCTTCATGTTTCGGCTCGCTGCATGGCTGTTGACTTCTCTTAAGCCTATCAACTGCTAGACATGTCAATTTTCTTCTACCTGCCGACGCCATCTAGACTTGGAAAACCATCCTTGGGTTTCTTGAGTTATTGTGGTAAACCTTGCGATTTGTCTTGGGCGTGTGAATATATTCTCGATGTATTCGAATAGTTGCTAACATGATTTTGCAGAACCCCTGGCTGTGGTTGAGTTGTTGCCGCACCATCAGTCACAAAATCATAAAGTCGACAGATAGGAGACGTCCCAGCAACTCTGTGCTTGCCGCCTCGGCCCAGTCCGGGTCGCTGCTCCAACATGTCTTCCGACCGTCGGGCGTCTGGGGCACTCCCAAGCCGCCGTGGTCTCGACGAGAGATGGGACTCGTGGGGCTCACGGGATGTTCGTCGGGACGATTACTCCAAACGTGAGTCGAGAGACGATTATTATCGTTCAGGAGATCGAGAACGCGAAAGAGAGCGGGAACGAGAACGGGAACGTGACCGTGACCGTGACCGTGATAAGGACCGTGATCGTGATTGTGACCGTCAAAAGTTGTCGTCACATCATGTAGCATCACTAGTTGCTTCCGTCGACTCGGACCCCGTTAGTGGCGGAGCTCGTCAGGACTGTAGTGCCGCCACAGGAACACGTAAGTACTCCCGTGGATATATACGGACTGTCTCTAACGATTGCATCTGTTCTAGCAACTCGCCAGCTAGACGTGTCCACAAAAGGTGCTGGCGGGGTTGAGGAGGCTTTGAAGCACCTCGCAGCCATGCTAGCGGAGAAAACACGCTTCAAACTGCACCTGGAATTGCTTAAGAAAAGCCAGGCGCAGAGGAACAAGGAGTACGAGAAAGTCAAGCGGAATGCCGCTTCCTTTGCTTCGGTGCCAGACTTGCAGAAGGAATATCGGGACAAGAGTGACAAGGAAATCAAGGACGTGGAGCATCATCTCAGGAAGCTGCACTCAATGGAGCAGAACGCAATTACTTTCTTCATTAATTGTTTAACCTCCTTTCCGAACCAGACAGGCTTGCAAGCCCACGCGCTAGCCCAATCTCAAGCATCGACTGAAGAATTCAAGGCGGCGCTGGCAGCCTTGACCAAGACTGTTGAGCAACAACAAGAAAGTCTGAAGAGGCAGGAGGAAGGCTGGAAAGAGCATGGCGAAGCCGTTGCAACCCAAATCGCACAGGCTGAGGAGAATCTCAAGAGTCGTGACGAAACGACCAAGGACATGTTCGCCAAACTCGAGGCGAAGTTTGAGGCGAGGTTTCAGCAGTTGGAAGAAGGGAAAAAGCAACAGCTGGAAGCCCAGAATCGGAAGTTCGAGGAGGTGCAGGTGAAATCCCAGGCCATGGAAATTGCCTTCAGTAATCTCAGTCAAAAGTGCCAAACCTTGGAGCAGGCTCTTTCCAGACAGGCCAAGACCTTGGAGGAATCGGCGCAGATTGTTGCGTCCCACACAAAGATTCTCGATGACCACTCGAACAGCCTAGCCGAGCATTCGGGCGAGTTCAACACCCACTCTGAAAAACTCGCTGCACACACCCAAATCCTTACCGCACAAGAAGGAGCCCTTTCGCAGCAAAGGCAGGCCCTTGCTCAACAGTCTGAAGCGCAAGCTAACCAAAGCCAAGAGCTTGCAAATCAAGTCCAAAAACTCGACACTGTTGCCGAATCGTGGCGCAACGAGTTGGACATGAGGCTTGTCACCATCACTAAGACGTGGCAGCACCAACTTGAGGGAAGGCTTGAAAAGTCCAACGCCTCTCTACTACACCAGCAGAATCTCACAGGCGACATGTTTGATATCCGTACAGGATTGATGACAGTGATTGATAAGGTGAATAAGATGGAGACGCGGTTTTCCGGTATCGATGACACGTTGGGGTCAGTGGGCAATAAGACCAACAAGATGGAGGAGCGACTTTCCAACATTGATGTGGACACGCTGGATGCTATGGGCGACATTACTGTCCAGTTCCCCAACCTTGAGGAGAAGGTTAAGAGTTTGGAAGGGAATGTGAAAGCGCTTGAAGGCAACGTCAAGAACTTGCAAACAGAAGTCAGCAAAGTTCAACGACAACGATTCGAATCACCGACCATGGTGACGATGCCGACAACTGTCGAAGCGCCACTGGCAGGCTCTGCTGGGGTATCGAAGCAAGTCTTCTCGGCGACCATGCAGGCCATTACGGCCAAGTTTGGCGATTTGATCAATGCAGTTAAAAACGACTTCACGGCACTGGAAGACCGGGTGCAGTCGCTCGAAGCCAAGGCGTCCCTTAAGCAGGAGACTCTTGGCAATCCGGATATGCGGTCTGACATTGCCCGACTAGACCTGGCTTTGACCAACTTGAAGTCGGAGGCGACACACAACAAAGTCCAGATCAACAGTCTGACCGAGACTGCCAATAAGCTGGCCAAGAATCACCAAGTGGTCGAGGACACTTTGAAAAGCAACATCGGTTCTTTGACTATGAGTATAAGCACCCTAGATGACCGCTTCAACAACCTGACCACCAAGAGCCTCTTTGACCACATGGTTTCGTACATCTCGACGCTCTACCCAGAGCCGGCTCAAATCAAGATGGATATTCGTCACCTCTTTGACCTGGTCAAGACGCTGCAGGCAGGCTTGCAGGACTGCCAGGGCAAGGTTGAAAAGGTGGACGACATGGCGAAGGCGTTGGATTCGGATTACCACACAAATGTGAAGAAACGGAGGATTGATTCAAGCCCTAATATGGCGGGGCTGAACGGAGTTCCGAAGGGCGTTGCCTCCTAGGTGCCTGAGCAACCCGGGGGAGGAGACCTGGGCCAAGGTGTACGACAACGCGCTGCCATGCCGGCTATATGGTCAGGAACAAGATGGCCATTTGGAATTTAGGGGCAAGATTCTACGAGAAGAGAGCCTTGATTACTTGGCCTGGGTTTGCTCGGTGTGGTTGGAGAGTCTACAACTACCCCACGGGAGGGAGTGTGCATTTTTACGATTCTGCGCATTTCTTGTTTCTTCACAGCGTTGGGTTTTCCATCTTTATGCCCTTGACTTTTCGGTCACCCCGAGACTTTTGGTATGATTTACCAGCACGGCGTTATGGTTCGTTGAATGTTTTGGGGTGGGAAGGAAGGGCAAAGGACAGAGGCATGGTGTGCCAGTGACTACCTGGCACACAACGCTTTGCTCACGTATATACGTTGGAACCACTCATGTGTTTTTTTGCATCGCATTGCTATTATGATTTACAGCATGGCGTCTTGGTTTGGGGGTTGACAAGCTGTCTTTAAATTACGTTGCGAAGACTAGAGGGAAGCAGGAAGGGAAGGAAAAGGGAAAGAAGCCTTGTGCTATAATGGAGCCTCGTTGATTTCATCATCGACATCATGTTCGACCACGAACAACAGACGTTACATTCGTCAGTGGCATTTTCTTATTTCTATCAATAACACCGACAGGCAGCAGGTTATGGCATCTGAAGTTGGTTAAGGAAGGAGGAAGGCGAGGTCAAGGGAAGCGAGGAGTTTTGTATTTTTGGTGGTGACGTCTCACCTTAGATGTAAAATGGGCAGATTAAGCTGCCTGACAAGTGACATATATGTGTTGCGGGCTAATTGTTAGATTACTAAATCAAACATTGTAATGTGTGTATCTGTGTTTGATTTTGGTTTGTCTAAATGTGAGCAGTCTATGAAGGGAACAGAGCCTTGCCAGGAACTGGAGTACCTAGGGGTGAGACAGATCACGTCAGCTGTCATACTTAAGCTTTGGGCTCCGGCGGCTTGGTTAAGAGGGATGCAGAAAGTCAAAACTGGGCATGTCTTTTTTTTGGGGGGGGGGGGGCAGCTGATGCCAAGACTTATGTGTTATTTTCCCGGTTTGAATCTGTTGGATGAGATCGGACCAAGTGCCGGGTGATGGGCTGGCGCTAGGCCGAGATGGTTTGTTTCTTCCAACCGAGTGACTGTTTATCTGTCTACTCCGTACCCAGGAAGAATGGGAAGAGTGATGGATGAGGGTGTACCTGTGACGATGAGAAGAACAGACGGGAACATCTTCTAGGTGTAAATAAAAAAGTCCCCAGCGCAAAAAGAGCCAATAACTCTGCAGACAGCTTTCAGGTCGACCCGCCCGTAAAACAGAGCTGGAGCACACCACTGACACTTCCCTGTCACCCTGTTCGCTGCCCCCGGTCCCCGGCGACTCCACTGTTCGCGCACCGCTGCCCGCCCGCGGGAATCCACCCTCGGCTTCCCACTGTCCACTGCCTGCACTGTCCGTTGTCCGCTGCCCACACCCACAGCAACACCCACGCCCACACCATCCTCAGCATCACTACGTCCGGACCGCACGATACCATCTCCGATTTTCCCGCGTTCGAGCCGGCTCGTGATCACGCTCGACCCCCGATTCCACTTCCCATACCTACCGCGCCCCTTCGATTGACCAGTCCGTTGCCCTGTCGCCATCATATGCGGGCAACATCACGACCAACCTACCGTCTTTTCGAGAGATGTGCTCGTGTCTGAGCCGCGAAGATAAGGTCGCTTCTCGGAGGCTGGGATAAACTCGGAGGACAACCACCGATTTCGACATCGTGAGGCGGTATTATTTTCTTCTGTCACGGACTGACGCCAGAGAGGCCGTGTCGCTACCGCCGAGCTTGTTGACGGGAACTTTTGGTACGTGTGTTGGCACATTCTGTCTGCCCGTTGGGGAAACCTTGATGCGAAAAGACCCAATTGCCCCCGCAGAGTGAGACCCGAATCTCTGATTCAACTCGAAAGGGGGGCAATATTATTATTGTTATTTTTTATCTCTTTGCGGGAAGCGCGCCGGGGGAAAAGAGGTTATCGAAGACAGACACGGGGCCAGACTGACTGACGGGTCGCGACCTGGCAGACAATTTGCGCGCGCGCGCACGAGCTTTCTTCGTTTCTAGTTGCTTTGCGCACCACCTCCAAGCAGAGCTTGACATTGTGTTGTTCTTTTTCTTCGGTTGCTTGCGTGCAGTTATTCGGTTGGCATCCTCCGGTTCCTTCCAAAGCTTCCGCAGACTACGGTCCAGCAGTTTAAAGAGCAAACCTGCCTTTTGGGCCGCGGAAAGTTTGGTTTTCCACCTCCACCACCACCAAGCAAAGGTCTGGATTCTTCCCCATCATCGAACACGCACCGCACCAACATCCGCATCCTCCACTTTTTGTGCGGCAACGAGAGAAGAGAAAAGGCACCGCCAACGAGACGCCACCAACTAGAAAAACGAGCTACACGACCGACCGCACCACTAAGATACGAGCGCTCAAATGTCCCAACAATGAAGAGAACGATGGATGGAGCGAAGAAGAATGCAGAAGATCTCGTGGCCCAGCATATTCTTCCCAACTGCCCGTACCATCTCTCGTTGTACCACAACCGCCAGTACCCCAAGGCTGAGGAGTGGTGGTTTAACGGCCCCAGCGCCCGCCTGCAGTACCAGACCTTCTCGTCCGATGCCGAGCGTGGGTTTTTGTATATTGTACCGCCGTGGGTCATTGTCGAGGAGGAGCAGGCCGCTCAGATGCCGCCCAGACCGGTCCCCAAGACGGGCGAGAGGAAGAAGATAACGCTTTCCGAGGCGTTGAAGAGGAAGCAGTCCCCCATGTCGCCCATGGGGAATAATAATAGTAGTGAGACGCCGGTTAGATCGGACAGCCGGGTGGCGAATGGGAGTGGTGCTCACAAGCCGCCACCACCGCCGCCATCGAGGGAGAGGGAGAGGGAGAGAGAGAGAGAGAGGGAGAGGGAGAGGGAGAGGGAGAGGGAGGTTGTGGTGAAGAAGGAGAGTTTGAAGCCAGTGGAGAGGTCGGATGCGCGTCGGGTGGTTTCCAAGACAGATTCCCGGGTGGAAAGGCCACCACGGCCAGAGGTGAATGGGGACAGGTACGAATTGAGAGGGAAGAGGTCGCTGTTGTGGCCGTCCATGCTAACAAAGACGACAGAAGTAAACATCCCCCACCGCCACGGTCGCAGCCCGAACCCGAGAGCAGAAAACGTGTCGCGGATACTGAATCGAGCTTGCCCCCACAAAAGCGACCCAGGAGCGAGCAGGTCAGCGCCTCGAAGCTGGACCGCGAATATGGCCGGCAGCCAAAACCGGAACCACCACGGGGTCGCGACAGAGGGGCCCCTGAGAGAACACAAAGAGAGCGAGACACAAAGAATGATTCACTGCGTCCGACCACGAATGGCTTGGCGCCTGCGTCGACGGACAGGGACAGAGAAAATACTGCGTCTCCGAGATCAACAATACAAGTTAATGGGTCGAGAGTCCGGCCAGATAGCGGCAGGTCCACTCCTCGAAAAGGAGAAGGGTTGACGAAGTCGCTGTTGCCCGAGCTATTATCACCACTTCACCCAAGTCTGGAGGCCGAGCTCGAGGAGCACAGGCCGAGGAGAAAGCTGGCGGACAAGGCGCCACCGCGATCACAAAAGGCGGACGGGGGCCCGCCACCGGCGAAGAAGAGGAAACCTCCTGTGCTGCCGGAGCTTTTGTCGCCGACGCTGCCCGCGATTGTGGAGGAGGCTTTGATACAGAGCAACCAGACGCCGGCCAGAAATCAGTCGGGGAGTCAGTCAGAATCGTCTCCTAGCAGCGCAAGAAAGACCATCATTGCGGCCCCGTTGATATCACTCCCCCCACCGGCAGAGGAGAAGCCGCCCCCGCGACCCAGCAGGATCGTGACCCTGAAGCTGAAGAAGGCCAACGCCAAGCGAGCCAAGGACTTGTTGAGTCTGCCGTCGAAATCGGCAAAGGACGCCCTCAAGAAGGAGCGGTCGATCAGTGTGGAAGCAACGCCGCCGCCAGCGAGAAAACGGCCTCGGCCGGCGGATGAGATTGAGCAACCCCCCGCTCCTCCGCCGGTCATACCACCCAAGTCCCGGGGTGTCAAGGCGGAGCTCATGAAGAATAACCATAACAGTCCGTCGACTCCGTTGAGGGTGCCGCCGCAGGGTGGTAGTGCTTCCCAACCTACACCCCTCCGTCCCAACTCGACAACCCCGTTGAAACACAGCATCACGGCGGCAGTGTCTGGGAGTGCCGAGGCGGTCATTGCTGCTGCACGCCCCCCCACGAGGGATGTCGCACCCCTCGACCCGAAAACAATCGAAAAGTCGGAGCACCACCGGAAAATCCACCAGGAGCTTGTGGCTTTGGGGACAAAGATCAAGCACACGCGGGATGACCTTTCCAAGTCTAGTCATGGAAACCCCTCCCCCGCAGAAGAGAAACGGCTCTCTGCCCTCCACCTCGAGATGGTCCTAACATATTTCCTCGCCTTTTACAACCTGAATTTGTCGAGGACGTTGGCGGGGAAGTCGGGGGATATCCAGATGTGGGAGTCGCTGCTGCCGCATATTGCAGAATTGAGGGGGAGACAGGGGGTGAGGCAGAGTAGGTGTTTGAAGGCGTTGGCTTGCCAGCTGCATGCGAGTTGTTTGGATCAGATTGTGCACGCGTATTTCATGCTTGATGAGGGGAGCGCGGGGGTGTGGTTTAGGCGGGTTGGCGGGGTGGTGCAGAAGGGGGGAGGATGTGGGCTGAGGCGGAGGGGTTGGTTAGTTTGGTGGGGGAGGCACGGGGTTGAGGATGAGGGGGGGTTATGGGGATGGGGGTTGAGGAGGTTGTTAGGGAGGCGTTGGTGGTTATGAGGAGGTGGGCGAAGGGGGGGGGTGGAGTGGGTTGGTGAGGGGGTGGGGAGGTGGGTTGGGGAGGGGGGGAAGGAGGATGGGGGTGGTGGTGGGCGGGAGAGGGGTGGTGGTGGGAGGGAAAGGGAGAAGGATGAGGGGAGAGACAGACACGGTGGAAGAGATCCCCCGCCGAGAGAACATCGTGATCGAGATCGAGAACGGGGAGGCGGGAGGGATAGAGATCGGGATAGAGACCGAGATCGGGACCACCCTCCGCGTGAGAGAGAAAGGGATGGCCCACCAAGTCACCGTGACAGGGATATGTTGCGGGATCGAGACCGTGACAGAGGAGGAGGACGGAACTCGGATCGGGCGGGGAGATGAGGATGGGTTGTTTGTTTGACTTTTTTTGTTGTTGATCATTTTATCTTGTTAGCGGGATACCACACCACTTGTTTCCAGCGAGGGTTTTTCTTTTTGTTTTTTTTTTTTGCTATGGGAATGGTATGGGATGGGGATGGGGGAGTTTAAAGGTTTTGTTTCAAGTGTAAAATGGGATTGTCAGACATAAATCAGGTATGCAGATATGGGGATGGAAAGCGGATTAACTCACAAAGAGAAAGGGGTTGTTGTTGTTGTTGTATTTGAGGTGTGTGATACTGAGTGTTTATCTTGGAAAGAGAGAGGTTGTGGATGGATGAATGGATGGATTTGTTTAATATGGGTTGTTGTTGTTCTTTTGTTCCCCGGGGGGGTCATGTATGAGATTGTGATGTTGGAGGGGGGGGGGGGGCGATATATGGACTTGATACCAGCCATGTTTTTGAGGTACCTGTGAGGAGAGCTGGGGGGTAAAATGGATGTAAATGATACCTGTTAGCTGTTGGAAATTTTGAAGATGAGTTGGCTGTGATCTGGACGACAGCAGGTGTGAAAATGGCCGTGGTGTGATATCTACGGTGGTTAACAGGGTGCAGGACCCGTGGTTGATGGTCCATGGAGAGAGGTTATATCTATTTTGAGCACACTAGGTAAGGTAGGTACTTTTGTAAACGCAATCTTTGACTCATTCTATCATTAAGTTCTGAACATTTGACTTTGGGGGATTAAGTGTCTTTCTCAGTCACCATTTCTATCTCACGGGCACAAACAATAGCTCCCTCCCAGTCAGACCTTTTTGCTTTGCTGATTCATGCAGGGCATAGCAGGCGAACCATCTCCTCACACAGGTAACATAACACCTGTTGGGTTTCGTCAAAGGAAGGGTGGTTAGTGATTATAATGCGAATATACCTGAGGCTGTAGGGGAGAAATAAAGTCGTTTGTGATGGCGATTCATACATCTCATTCGCTATGGATATCCATCATGTTCTTCGGTGATAAATCGTGGCTATATCTCCATTGTTTTGATGGTCTCGAAGTTGCAATATTAACTAGAGTCCATTTACGAATCACTTGATTATTACTGGTAGTGACAATCTCATAGTACTTTATCAAGTCTAATAAAAGTTGAGTAAATACCACTATTCTTCTCCATTCCACATCCTAATAACCCCTCCCGCCCTCGTCCCCGCCCCCTAAGCAGCCGCAAACTCCTTCCCTTCTCCCCGACAGCCCAGCAAAACCAAGCCCATCATGAAAAAGGTAATGTCTTCCCTTTTCTCACAGCCCACCTAACAGGTGGATAACAGGTGAGCCACATTTGAAAATCAAAGGAATTTTGATCTGATGATTTCAGATCCCCCAGAGTCTTCTTTTTGTTTTAAAGAGCATATCCCCCAGATCCCACTACACCGCCACCACACCACCCCTCAACACCCCAACCCATCGATACCAAACCCGCCCAAGTACCCAGTCCAATGCTCACGACCTAACAGCAATAAAAATACCACTTCATCATGAGGATGGCTGTCATCACGTGGAATCACCCAGCCTTCCCCGTCATAAGAAGCTGTCGTTGCTGAGATGTGGAAAGGTTAACAGTGAAGACACAGTAGAAGGGAGGTGTTATCAGGAAAGGGAAGAGAGTTTCACCACAGAGATCATGCAACACTTTCCCGTCATGGACATGTACGGTGCTGTGAGGTGAAGTGAGCTATAAAAATATATATAAAAAGGGAGGGAAAGGGAGGGGGAAGGCGATTTCTGGGGGTTGGAAGCTAAGGGGAGGGAGGTGTGTGTTAGACGTAAGACTACCTAAGTAGGTAAGTTGGTTCTCTTGCAAGATAGTGTTGCTGTTGAAGGGGGTTGAAGATAATGGTACGTTTGGTTTGGTTTTGTCAATGAATGACGACGTTCAGGTTGGTTTGGTTTGGTTTGGTTTGGTTCAGTTTTGTAATGTCAAATGATGACACGTTTGTTGAGCTGCGCCAGTTGCAACAGTTGCAGGAGCTGCATGCTTTGTAGAATTTGTTTGGTGGTTGAAAAGTCAATGAGGTCCACGAGGGCAACGAGGTCAAAGTCTTCACCAGGCACGGCCATGCCGGTCTGGAGATGAAGAACACGATCGCTCAAGGGCGGTAGGGTCTGTCTGCAAGATGCGACGGTGAAGAGCATGGCTCTGGTGATGAGGATGCGGCAAGGTACATGCGGCAACACACGCATAGGTGAGAAGAACGGGCAGAGTGCATGAGGTGAGGATCGGAGCTGTCCCGTGCGGTCCGTGGTCTAGTGAGTCCCGTTCACAAAGTTGGAGTGCGCTGGTACACATCTCTGGCAACACATCGGGATCATCAAACCTGAGAAGGCACAAAAGATGATCCGTCCTCTGCGGTTGATGGTTTTATCCCCCAAGTTCATCGTGCCAAGCCCCCGGTATCGCGACGGCTGGTAATATTCCCCTCGAGCATCTGAAAAGACAAAGTCTTGGACTCCAGTGGCATGTGATGCCACGGCCTGCATCTAGTGCAGACCAAAGTTGATGTCTGATAGTCCATAGTTCGGCGGCAGCTGTCACACTCTCTGCCTGGTAGCGTGAGCCATTCTCTTACGATGTCGTGTATGACATTGGGTCAACGACGGTTCCCAGTCAAATGGCAAGTCCCCCAGAAGAGTAGCTCTGAGTAGGTCAATATGACTGAGATGAGTTTGCGTCATGGTAATACTTACGTGTGAATCACATCAGGCCTGATGTCCTCGTTCACCGAGGGTCAAAGTTTACTGAGGTCAGAGTTCATGGAGGTCAGAGTTCATTGAGGTCAGAGTTCATTGAGGTCAGAGTTCATTGAGGTCAGAGTTCATTGAGGTCAGAGTTCATCCCAGAAAAGATGGGTCATGGTCCATTCAAGGGGATGTCCCGTATATATGTGTCGCCAATGATCGCGGTCATGAGCAGGCAGGACATGATCCAGGAGTTGGGTCGAGTTCACTGAACTGACTGACGAATGGCGATGGTAACTTTTGGAGTTCGCAAGTCTGCCGTCTTGGCTTTGGCTCGTTCCCCACGTATGAGAATTGTCTCAGAATTGGGAAGACGACTCATCATCATGCCGAGCTGTGACCTGTCACAATAGAAGAACTCGTCTGGCAATAAAGCCATGGGAAGCTTTCAGAAACGCCACCCTATGGAGGAGTGGCTGCTCATGTTCACCAACTGTTATACCACTTTTGACTTGGAATTATCCGAGAATAATACACATAACTGTGTTGAACTGAGAAACAAACTCTGCTCCATCCAGAATCACAGCTCGTCATCACCAGAATCCGTCTCACTCCCCGGTGGAGGAGTGGCTTCCTTTTTCGTCGTGTTCCTCAAATGATGCCTCGTAGGCAGCGCCCCGTCCTTCTTTGGTGCAGGCTTCCTTGGTTGAGCTCGTGGTGGCGGAATAGGCTCGTCATCGTCAGGCTCGCTACCCGTGGCGTCATCATCGGTGGTCTGGCGATCCTCACCCTCGGCGCTGACCTTGGCTGACTCTGGCGTATCGATATCCATCCTGTCAGCATCACTAACCGGCCCAGCAAAGCCATCATCCGAGTCAGACGACCCTCCACCCGAAGCATCCTCCAAAGCCTTCCTCTTGGCTCGTCGTGATGGCGCTGGGTTTCTGTCTGCTTGGCTGCTGGCAACTTGCGCCACACGAGCCGAGATAGCATGGCCAGAAGATCCTGGCCGCGCCGCAGCCAACAACCGCTGCTGCTCCCGAATCTTGACTTTCTTCTCGTTGAGGATATCGCAGAATTTCTCCAGGATTTCCGACTCCCTATCCTTCTTTGCCTGTGTGAGTTCGTCCAGCTGATTTCTGAGCTCCGTGATCCTAGCTTCCAAGTCGGTTACTTTCGTCGTTTCGGTAGCCACAGTTTCTTGGAACCTTTCCCGCTCCAACGCAACAGCTCCGCACCAATCAAAGAGCTGGACCTCTTCATCCTCCTTGTACTTGAGGGCCAGAGTTCCGAGACGTTGGTTGATACCTTGTACTCGTCTCCTGACAGTAATAGTGAGCGACACTTCCGACTTGACCTCAGCACCAGCTTCGATGCCCTCGACCGGGTCCCCTCTGAGAAGAAAAGATTTCAAGATTGCTTCCCACTCTTCGGGTGAGCATGGGCTGTTGCTGACCCTGTATTCGCCAATACGGTCGTGCCTCACTGGTGTGATATTAGCACGACATGGCTCGGGGGTTTCCTGTGCTACAATTAAACGTACGCTTGATTATGAATGGGGCGTATCCGTCAGTGGCCACAAACTTGACGTTGAGCGGCTTGGATCCGGAAGGAGTGACTTGACCGAGCACGTAAGCCCCCTCCTGGTCGGTCCTGGGAATTCGTATGATGTGAGGGGTTGCCATATTGTGTGTACGAGGGCGGGATGGGTGTTTGGAATAGAACTGGATTGCAGTTCCTGCTGGAGGAGTGACGCCGATTGCTGGACGATTTGGGTGCCGCAGCGGCTGAAACGAGCCGCGAGATTTCAGGAGGAGCAAAATAATGGTCCGAAGGTATAACAGTTGATTGTTTTGAGCCAACGGTGCCGTGAGGAAAGCAGAACCTTGATGCTTTGAGAGACGGCCCGGAGCCAGCTCGCCGGTCTGGGTGCGGGGAAGGCGGGAAGCTCGCGGGCAATGCTATTTTTCGGTTGATGAGTCAAGAAGCAGAGACTTTTGGGAGGGTATACGGAATGGGATCAGATGCAAGGGGGTGTGGTGATTGTAATGGTATAGGGGATGGAGTTTGATTATAAGAGGGAAAAGCAGGTCCAGGCAGCGAAGGCGACTCCAGGGATTCAGGTCCTAGAAATTTAGGCAACACAGCTTAAACTCAGAGCAAATAGCTGTAAGGTAGCTATAGCAGCACACAACAAAGACTTCCGTAACGCTTGGTTTGGGATCGAAAAATGAAGGCATCAAATAGTTGCCCAATACAGCAAAAGGCTGGTGTGCCGATCTCAGAATGCGATGCAACAAGTGATGCAAAAAGGCAGGACGACAGTGGTTTCCGATGCCAATACCGATGAGGTCAGAGGTTGGCTCACCTTGCACCATGTGGCACACTTGCTATGGTCCCACGAAGACGACGAGGAGGAGAGATGGAGGAGAGATGAACTCTTGTATTTTGGTGACTTGTGTTAATAAGATTGCCATCTGATCATATTACTTTCTTTTCTTGTTGTGCCCGTCAGTGCGCTCCAATGTCAACCCGATGACAGAAGTGTTGAGTGTGTGGCAGCTGTTGCTATTGGTGGGCGGGGGGTTCGTGTTTTTGCGCGTCATGGACGCGACTCGCATGCTTTGCAGACGGCAGCAGACCGAACAGGCACTGCATGAGACATTTAGGGGAGGAGTGGCTAGATATTCCTGGAGTGCCACGGAGTGTAGAGAGATATATCAGTTGATGAAGATATGAAGCCAGCAAGGGTGGAATGTTTGGCTGGGAGTGGATTCACAAAGAAGACGATGTTGTGCATGTTTAGAGGGGGTTGAGGTGCTAAAACCGGCCCCTGCGGGTTATTTGGTGGCCGGTGGAGTCTTGGGACAAGCGGGGGGGAGCATGGGCCTCCACCCACTCTGTGTCTCATTGCATCTCGCCTCCCACCCACCTTTTGATTCACCACCAAAAGCACCCGCCCGCACTGCCTCTGTGTGCGTCGTGTGCGCTCTCCCATCTCTCTCTCTCTTTTGCCAGCCACACCTTTCCACACATACCAAGGCACCACATCCCGCCTCTTCGTTTTCAACCACTTCCCACCACAACGTCACCTCAGAGAGCCCACACGAGCAGCAGAAATTCCTGCATTCTTGCAATTACGAAATAGCCCTCCCCCGCAGCATAACCCCTGTATCGCGCTCTCTTTTGTCTCTTTTGCCTCTTTTGCTTCGTATACCAACAACAAACCTACACCACTCCTTACCGACCCGGAATCACTCCTCCCGACTTTTACACCTGCACACCTTATGCGACCGTTAGCTGTTCTTATTGCTCCCTGAGAAAGGAAAACAACTGCCTGCCCGGGTGGCCGATGCCAACGTGTTGACGACTATGAATCCTCATTACTGACTCGATCGCCCATCGTCGCTACACAACAGTAGCCGTCGCGATCGCACACGATTGCATCTGAACTGCAAATAACCAGTGTTCCAACATCATCAGCCATGGAAACCTTACGTCTAAGAGCTCGTCTGCCGGTCGAGGACGAGATTGAGAATTGGGACGATGAAGACTTTGTGATTGATGGTGACGATCTCACCTTTCAGAGCCAGTCCAACTCGGCCAACCTTCCCACCAACCGTCGCGATTCGCAATCATCCTTCCGATCCGAGTTCGAGTCCATCCATGGAGAGGAGGAAAAGCAGGTCCACCTGCCCGGCGACGATGAGAAGTCCACCCTGGATGCCATCGCAGCTGCCGAAAAGGCCGGCGTTCCGATCCCCAAAAATGTACCACCATCCGCCCTTATGGGGGGCACCATCAAGCGTCTTGGGGGGAGAAAATTGAAAAAGGTAATCCAGGAGGATTGGGTCGACGATCTCGAATTTCCCGACATGGGCCAGTCGCTCCAGTTCAAACCCCGCGATGGCTCCCAGTTCCCCGAAGTCCTGCGCCAAGTTAGTAATTCAACAACAAACAGCCCTCTGAAGCCATCCAGGAAGTCGCTCACCATTGCTCAGGAGGATCGCAAGGAGAACAGTTCGTCCTCCATCAGCAACAGCTACATCGACCTGGAGCGGTTCCGCGACAACGAGGACGACGATGACTTTTTCGGAGATGGCATGGAGACAATCAAAGTGTCTAAGAGGCGCCAGACTCCCAAGCCTATCTCTTTGATCACCCCGCCGACCCCGAAAAAGTCCAACATTGACAAACCCGCCGATGGAGAGGATGATTTCGAAAAGGACTTTGAACTTCCATCGGATGGAAAACTTCAGCTGTCGACAAGGAGGGACGTGCCAAAGACGCCCACTTTCAACACCATGATGGATGACTTTGAGTGGGCCGAAGGCAGTCTCGGGACAAGATTCGGTGGCACTCGTCGCGATCTCATGTCGTGCCGTAGCTCCTCCGTCTCGGCCATGAGTCCCAGCATAGCAAGCTCGATCATTACCGAGAGCGAGGATGAGTTGTTTGAGGGCATTATCCTGCCTCATGGACCGCTGGATTTGGGAGAGAGGCTCCGACGTCGTCGTCAGAGCAGTCGCTCCCCTGTGCGCAACATTGCTCCCGTCCCGCCGATCAAGGAGGAAAAGGAAGAGGAGAAGGAGGATTTCCTTGCTGGCCTCGTTCTTGGCGATGGCGATGTCTTTGACTCACGTAAATTAACTCTTCATCGCAATATTCAGGTGAAGGAGACGAGGCCTATCAGTCCGGCCCGTCCCAAGGCCTCTGTCGCCCTCAAATTCACCAACAAGCCTGTCACCACCTCTCGCCTGCCTCGTCCCATGGGTCCGGCAGTGAACCACGAGAGGTCCAACACTCAATCATCCTTGTCCTCGTTGGAGCCTGTCTCTGAGAGCGGTGGGCCGATCGCTCGCACCACTCACAGCAGACGATCATTGTCTCGCCTGGGAGGTGGTCTTGGTCATTCGGCGCAGTCTTCAGTCGCCAGCGTGACTAGCATGGGCAGCCTCAGTAGTATCGCGACCCCCCCTACTCCGTCTTCAGCACAGACTGTCACCCCCGCCCCGTCCACCCCATCTCGGAGGAGAGAACTTGGTCAAAAGACCTCGATGGCTCTCAGACAGGCCGGGCCAACGACCACAAGTGCTCAGCTGCTCCGATCTAAGAGGTCGTTGCCTGCGTTGCGAAATCTACCATCTCCTGCTAGAGGCTCGGCGACGGTCCGGGGGTACGAGCGCCCCCCATCCCGGACGGACTACTCGGCACGAGGCCCTCCCACTCTCCGGCCAAAGACGCCGGTGGAGCATTTGCGGTCCTCTGAGAGTTCGGCGGCCCAAGCCCGCAAGGCGCCCGTGCCTTTTCTCCCGGCCGGGGCGTCACTCTCGCAATCGCACAACATCAACGCCAAGTCGTCGCGGGTGTTCCGGCGACACGATTCCGAAACCAGTATTGAGTACCGGCCAGGCTCTAGAACGGTTTCTCGCTCTACAATACGCTCGCCTAGTCCGCGCAGGTATCGCCCGTCTGAGAAGGCCACGGCCGATGGGGCCTGGAGCAAACTGAGCATGCCGCGCCGAGTGAAGAACTTTGGTGACGGGCACGAACTGGATGCCTTTGACGATCTGCCGACATCGACTCAGGCGGAGGCCAAGTTCCTCAAGCAACCCGTTAGCGGCGGGGCCAAGACGCACATGCGGAGCAAGACTCTTCAAAACATCCTTCCCGATCGGGCCATCACGACCCCGTCGCCCATTGCACCGTTTGTTGCCCCCCGGGTCGATAGCGTGCCCAGCTTTGCCCGCGATACCACCGCGAGCCGAATTGCCCGGGAAACCAGTCTCGCTCAACGCAACCCCTCCGGCCCGCTGGCCCCACTAACGGCTCAGCGGGTCGCCCAGCTATCGTCTGCCAGGGGTACGCTCAATATTTCCCAGCCACCGACTCTAGCGGCCAAGGGTACGCGCAAAATGCGGAGATCCCCACAGGCGAAGCCCCATTTGATATCCAATCTGAACCCCCCGAGAGAGGCAAAGAGTGAGTTTTTTTTTATTTTTTTAGTTTTTTTTTCCCACCGCGTTTCTGTTTTTTTTTTCATGCAGAACTCTAACAATGCCCGCAGCGGTTGGTGGAATGTTTTATAACCCCGAGACCTTCAAGTGGGAGGGCAACGACAATGTGCTGCACGCCTTCGAGGCCCCGGCTTCCACCACCCCCTCTACGACCTCGGTGCCAAGATATGTCATGAGAGAGAGGGAAAACGCGACACCGCGTCCGGCTCTCATCACCAACATCGGCGCCACCAAGGGCGTTCAGGTTGTGGGCGGCATGGTTTTCGATCCTCAAGCCATGTGCTGGCTCAAGCTTGGGCCACAGTCCAACAGCAAGAGCAAGCAGCAGGCTCAGCAACCTGACGCCCTGGATGGATTCAACCCCCTGGATGACGAAGACGATGTCTTCAAGGACATTCCCGATCTTGAGGAGCGTACCATGGCCTCTAGCGACGGTGGCAACGGGCGCGCCAGCGAGATCAAGGACGACTGGCTCGTGGGCGAGGAGTTTGACGTCGGCCCCGAATTTGTTCGTCGGCAGCGGGAAGAGGAGGACCGCTGGAGAAAGAAGTGCTCCTCCTGGATCAGCGACCAGGTGGACCGCGGCGATGCCTGGAAGTGGGCGATTCGCGACATTGTCAAGCAGAGCCTTGCCGACTAGGCTTTTTTGATACCCGACGATTTTCCATTTTTCTCATGGTTACTTGCATGTTAGCAAGCGTGGCCAGCAGGTGTTTGAGGTTTTCTTTTCTGGGTTGCATTACCTCGGGAACAAACATGACCATGACTCATGACTTTTATCAACAAACAAACTGGGCAAAGGCAAAGGCGCATTTGTTTTTTTTTTCTTTATTTTTCGGCATTACCTGGTCGGACATACAAAAATTCAACACTACACTACACAACACACAGATACACAAACACACACACACACACACACACACACACACACACACACACACACACACACACACACACACACACACACACACACACACCAACAATGATATATAAGAGCTACGGGAGCATGCTATTTGTCTGTTTGAGACAATGATTGGACTTGGTGGTGATGGCTGTTAATGGCAAATGGAAGAGATGAGCGAGGAGTGTTGGAGGGAGAGGATTGTAAGGGCTGGATTTGTTACACGATTGAAACTGATGGATGAATATGGGTGGGTGGGCACTGGGTGTGGGATTTTTTCTTTTTCGGGCGTTTTGGTAACGACCTTGATGACGGTGATGATGAATAAATAGATGATACGGATAGACGAGTTATGACCATTTGTAGAGGCCGGGCTTAGTAGCTCTGGCTTGCTGGCTTAATAATATGTACGAGTTTTGTCAGATGATGTCGAAGGCATGGAGATCCCAGCCTGTCAAAGGAGCTCAGCTTAGCTTAGCTATAGGTATCACTCACACTTGAGAAATTAGCTTCGAGCTTCTTGACTGTGATCACCTGCCAGTCAAGGGTTTTTATTCAGTGGATTTGTGACGTGAATCCAACCTCTGCCGTGTCATTGAAGCTCAAAGTGTCACCTGCCAGCTGATAAGATAAGCCCATCCCGACCCCACCTTTTGCCCCCACCACTGACTGGCGCCGTTGACGTCGGGCTGTAGGTAGCGGATAGGTTCGCAATCATTCCATGCAGCACCACCACCACCACCACCACCACCATCATCATCACCAACCTCACCTACTCACTACTCACTATTCCTCAACAAAAACAAAACTGGATCCCTATCTCACCCACCACCTCCTGTCTTCTTTTTCCTCTAGACAAGAAGAAGCAACACCAGCCGCGAACATGACCGAGCTAGCCTTCGCCCAATCCTTTTTGTCAATGCTGGGGGGTATCCAGTCCAAGATAACCCACGACCACGTTGAGGATCCGCGTCGATATACAATCACCACTCCTGTATGTCTTTTCCTTTCCCTACATTTTTTTTTTGAATTAACTTGCTAATAAAGTAGTACACCCTCCCTCACCACCCCACCCTGCCCAAGAAATTCACCCGCCGTACTTGCGCCACGAAGGCGCCCCCCGAATCTATCACCGTAACCGCCGTTTCCCCTCGCAATCCACCCCTATCCATTACCCTCCCCTCCCCCCTTCCAGTCAGCACGACCTCAGTCCTGGATATCAAAAACGCGATCTCCCTCCAAACGGGTGTCCCAGTCCAAAAGATAAAGTTGCTGCACCAGAAGAAACCTGCTCAGGACTCCAAAACGTTGAGGGATGTCCTAGCGGGGGAGGGGAAAGAACAACTGGAGCTGGGGTTGATGATCATTGGGGGCGCGGCGTCGGTGCCGGAACAGAAGCCGCCAAAACAGGAGGACGAAATGGAGGTGGACAGTAAGGAAGCGGAACCGCAACAACAACAACAACAACAACAACAACAACAACAACCTGTTGCGGCGCCCGGACAGCAAAGTGGACGGGAGGTGTTGGATACCGAAGAGTTTTGGGCTGATTTGAAGGGGTTTTTGGAGCAGAGGGTTAGGGATGAGGGTGTGGCCAAAGAGGCGGTGGAGAGGTTTAGATTGGCTTGGAGGTCGTGAGGGGGAGGGGTGTTGAAGTGGTGGTATGAACACGGTAGCTACTATGGTCATTAATTAGTTGAGGTTGCAAAGGCCGCTCACCCAGCAAAGTCATCCTGTCACATTTAAAACAGTTAGAAACTTTGGCGTGTTGGGTGTGGTGATTCTGGGGCGAGGAACTCCAAAGATAGTTGACACACACACACACACACACACACATACGTCCGCCTCTTGAACGTGTAGATTATCCTTTGCGAGGACCTATCGAGATGTAACTATCTGTGATTTTGATAATGACGCGCCCGGTGAATGCATCTCCTCATCGACTATCACTATCCCCAACTTTGGACTTGAAAAGGGGGATTGACTAGACAGAAACAAGGACAACCCCTTCAGTATTCTTCATCAAGAATAATACTCGGCATAAACCACGACAAAAACAACAAAAAAAACAAGCAACAAACTCGCAATATCAGTTCAGACAACTACAGCATGCTCCTCCTCTACCCTAACCACCACCACCATCACCACCACCACCATCCTTCCCGCTTACTCGCGTATAACAACATAACCATTTCTCTGATATGACCATGTTTATCCCCTCTCCTTTGTCACAACAACTCGACCGCCGCGCCGCCAAAAAAAATTTAAGCAGCAGTCCCCTTGCTCACCGTCTTGACGAGCGAATCGTACTCGATGTCGTCGGCGTCGTTGGCCTGGACCTCGGTGGCGATGCCGGGGAGGGCGCGCTTGAGGGCCTCCTTGGAGGAGGCGTAGACCATCTTGGCCTGTTTGTGTCGAGCATGTTAGTATGAGTTTACTGTGTTGGGGGGTAAGAAGAGAAGAAAAACATACCATGATACCGGCATCATCAGGGGACCAAGCGATGAAGGTGATCTTGTTCCTGTTTTTTTCCAAATCAATCAACACAATATTCCGGAGTAGTAAAAGTAAGGGGGGGAAACAAACCGGACACCCTCCCCAGAAGCGAGATTATACTCAAAGTCGTAGACAGCGTAGCGGGGACCCTTGCCTACGGCGCCCTGTTTTTTGTGTCAGTCAGCTGGGATCATAGCTCGGAGAGAGACAAGGTAGGGATAGCTGTTGAGACACCAAAAAAAAAGAGACATACGGTCTTGCTCTTCGTCTTGGCGTTGATGAGCTTCTCGCGAAAGTCGTCGTACTCAGGGCCGCTCTCCGAGGTGCTGTCGACGACAATCTCCTTGTTGTCGTCCGAGAGCTTGAAGATGACGTACTTGTACTTCTTGTTGAGCTTGAGGTCGTTGTAGGCGGTTATGCACTCCTCGTTGACGGTGGCGCTGTTTGATGCATGTGTGTGGTTAGCCATCTGGGTTGGTGGTGGAAGACTCAGAGGGGGAAGTATGTTGGGCTGTGATGACGGTCGATTCGGCGGTGGTGGGCCTCGCTCGCAGAAGGGTAGTTGGACATCATAGAACAGAAGGTGGTACTACTAACCCGGATTGAGACTGCGAGAGAGAAAGAATCATGTCAGCTATCATGTCGTCGTCGGCTATCGTGCACACCACCTCCTCGAAAGCTGTTCGTTCCCTCGGCGCGCATCATCTCCCATCCAACAACAAGCGGGGATCATGCGCGCAAGCAAAACCAAACAAGCACCCAATCCCATCACTCCCCCCCCCCCTTCCCAATCCCCTCACCCTCCCTCCCCTTTAAATCCAAAACTCACCATGATTGCGGTTTTCTTGTGGTTGTTGTCTAAACTCCTAAAAAAAAAAAGGAACTCGATCGGTAATGCGCAAGCAGTAAATCGCGTGGCTCGGTGGGTGGGTGCGTGGTGTGGTGTGTCCTCAAAGAAAAAAACCGTTGATATTCGGCAGCTGTTACAAGTAAGAGGAGAACAAAAAAGTTAGCAAGTGGTCGGTAGTGAGTGGTAGTGGCTTGTTGCGGCGGTGGCAGCGGGCAGCAGTGAATAGCGGGGGAGGAGGAAGAGGAAGAGGAACATAGGTAGGCAACAACAGAACAGCAACGCATACACACACGTAATCAGATAGGTATCCGACTGAACAGAATAGAACAGGCAGCAAAAACACTCTCTTCTTCTCTCTCTTCAGAAACAACAAAAAAGTTGGTTAGGTAGAGAGAGAGTGTAGATGACAATAAAGGAGAAGCAAGAGAAAGAAGTGGGCCTGATTTGCGCCTGGTGAGGGAAGGTGAGAGAGGGGTTTAATATTACAGCCCACTTGCATGGACCTCCATCATCTCGCCCAATTCATCAACACCAGCTGCCCCTCCGACCACTGATTGCACTGAGCAGACAGACAGACAGACAGACAGACGGCTGTTGGAGAAGCTGGAGATATTACAGAAGGAGATGTTGAGAAACAAACTTACAGAGCGGTTCAACAGGAAGGTCCTTGTTGTGTAGGAGTAAAGGAGACACGCGGTCAGTGGAGGTCGAAGCGATAATGAAACGGATGGAGGGGGAGATGGAGAGGGGCAGCAAGGTAACTCGCAGCCTGAAAAACAACAAGATGGCAGGGTCAAGTTGGTGGGGTTGCTATTGGCGGTGACGAAGGAACGACCACTCACAGGGGCTTACGTGATTGGGGTGGGATGGCTGAGCACCCCGCCTCGTCCCACCTCACCTCTCACCACTCACATCTCACTTTCAGTCATATTCTCACTTTCAGTCATACTCTCACTCTCACTCTCATACTGGAAGTGAGCACACTCGCTGCACAGTTAACTCTTTGAAATATCATTACATCGTGGTCTGTTACCTCTACTCTAACCCAGTGTGATCGTAATATACAATGCCACCATGGTGCCGTAAGGGAATATGCAGCTATCAAGACAGAGAGAGAAAGTAGAGAGGAGATTACATGGCACACACTGTACGATCCGATAACACCCAAACCCTTTTTAGAAATCCCCCAAAACCGAGCCGCCCAAAATCATAAAACCATTGCTTTTGCTTTTGCTTTTGCTGTTGTGATCTTACATCATGCCGCCCATGCCGCCCATGCCGCCCATACCACCGCCCATGGGAGGAGGCGTCTTGTCCTCGGCCTCGACAATCGCCACCTCGGTGGTGCCAAGCAGAGAGGCAACACCAGAGGCATCAATAAGACCAGTGCGGACAACCTTGAGGGGATCAAGGATACCAGCAGAGATCATGTCAACGTACTCGCCCTTGGCGCTGTTGAAGCCCTTGTTGAAGTCATTGACATACTCGTCCTGGAGCTTGCCGATGATGACAGAGCCCTCAAGACCGGCGTTCTCAACAATGGTTCTGGCAGGGCGGGTAATGGCGTTTCTGACGATGCTCACACCAAGCTGCTGGTCAAAGTTGGCGGGCTTGAGGTCCTTGAGAGCGTTGATGGAGGCCTTGATGAGGGCAGTACCACCGCCCGGGAGGATGCCCTCCTCAACGGCAGCGCGGGTGGCGTTGAGCGCATCCACGAAGCGGTCCTTCTTCTCGCCAACCTCTACCTCGGAGGAGCCACCGACCTTGATGACGGCAACACCGCCAGAGAGCTTGGCGAGGCGCTCCTGGAGCTTCTCCTTCTCGTACTCGGAGGTGGTGGGGTCGGCCATGACACCACGGATCTGCTCGCAGCGCTGAGCAATCGAGTCCTTGCTGCCGTCCCCGTTGAGGAGGATGGTGTCCTCCTTCGTGATGGTGATGGAGCCGGTAGAGCCGAGCATGTCAGGGGTGAGCTTGTCAAGCTTGACATCGAGCTCGGTGCTGAAGACGGTGGCGTTGGTGAGGACAGCAAGATCGCCGAGGATGGACTTGCGGTTGTCACCGAAGCCGGGGGCCTTGACGGCGGCAACCTCGAGCTGGCCACGGAGCTTGTTGAGAATGCAGACGGCAAGAGCCTCGCCCTCAAAGTCCTCGGCGATGATGACGAGAGGACGGCGGAGCTTGTTGGAGATCTCGAGAGCGGGGATGATGTCCATGGCGGAGGAGATCTTTTGCTCAGAGAGGAGGATCAGGGGCTTCTCGAACTCGACCTTCTGAGCCTTGGCGTCGGTGATGAAGTAGGGGGAAACGAAGCCGCGGTCGAAGCGCATGCCCTCGGTGACCTCGAGCTCATCGAGGAGAGTCTTGCCCTCCTTGACAGTGATGACACCCTCCTTGCCGACCTTCTCCATGGCGTTGGCAATCAGCTTGCCAATGTGCTCGTCGCCATTGGCCGAGATGGTGGCGACCTGGGCAATCTCCTCAGAGGTGGTGATGTCGCGGCTGTGCTTCTGGAGGTACTCGACGACGTTGTCGACGGCAGCCTGGATACCGCGGCGGAGATCCATGGGGTTGCAGCCGGCAGCGACATTCTTGACCGTCTCGGCGAAGATGGCGCGGGCGAGGACGGTGGCAGTGGTGGTACCGTCACCGGCGACCTCGTTGGTCTTGGAGGCGACCTCGGCGAGGAGCTTGGCACCGAGGTTCTCGAACTTGTCCTTGAGGGAGATGGCGCGGGCGACCGTTACACCGTCTTTGTGCGTCTGTCAGTTACTGTCGAGATATTTTTCTCGTAGAGCGAGGACAAACTCACCCTTGGTGATCTTGGGGGAGCCGAAGCTGGACTCGATGAGGACATTGCGACCCTTGGGACCGAGGGTGGTAGCAACGGCCTTTGCGAGGGTCTCGACACCCTGAAGGAGAGCGGCGCGGCCCTCAACACCGAACTTGAGCTCCTTGTGAGCGAAGCGGAGCTGCTGTGTGGAACGGACGCGGGCGGCCTTGAGCGGGGAAGAGACCGACGCTCTCGTGAGTGCGCGCTGCATGGTGGCGGTATGTGTGTGCCGGTTTCAAGCAACAAACTAAAAGGGAGGCTCGGTTTGGGTCTGGGTATCACGATCAATGTCGGCTTCGGAAAGGGGTCGTCAGGGTGGGAGGATGGGGGGATACTCTGTATAAAATATGTCAGCGCTCGGCAAACATGTCGAAAAAAAATTCCCAAGGTTCGTCAATGGATTGGCCCGAGCTCCCTGTTCACTAGGCAGGATCGGGCATAGCGCTGTACTTGATCACTGGTTGGAGGTGTTTCTGGAACCATCGAAGATCCACAAAACCGATTCGCTGAGTTCATGCAGCGCTGGTTTTTGTCCTCATTTTTGGTTGTTCCTCTCTGTTTACCTGGTGAGATTCTGCGAAGGTATTCAGACACAAAGCTCACCCACTTTCGCCTCTTCAGCACCACCTCTCGAGCCCTCATCTCGCCCTAATTTGTCATCACCACTCTCCAGAGACGCATTGCGGGATTGTTGCATCACCCACCCCCCTCCCACGAGTAGCCGGGTTCTCCAATCTTGGCATGCGGTAAGTGGGGTCGAGAGCTCCAGCTTTCCGCTGGCAGCCGAACCAGCCCCTTTTCCCCGACCAAAGTAAACAAACCAACCAACGATAGCAGTCTGGATGGTGGATGGGACATATCACAAGTATGTCGATGGTTTGAGGTCGTGATGGTGTTCAGATTACGGTCATGAAACATGTTTTGCTTTCCATCCGCATATCTTCTGCTGCTTCCCTCGCTCTCTTCCGCTCATCCGATATCTTGAACTCTGAAACATACAAAGAGCAATGCCCTCCCATGAACCGTCACCCACTCTCCATCTTCGCATCTCCAAACATGTCGTAAAGTATCATCTCTCTTCCGCAGCCGACCTCGCTTGTTCTGTTACCCATGACCTAGCCTATCATGACAAAGTAAGCCTAAACCCCCACCCAGCAAGAAGAGCTGCTTCCAGCCGTTGGTCTAGATTGACAGTAAAAATAGTCGTCGACAAGCCACACACGTCCCTTATTGGCCTTCCTCCCGTTCCACACAGACAAAGGTGCATCACCTCTCTGCTCTTCACAAACGGCAGTTCTCACGCGGGACCGAGGCGGCAGGCTGGGTACGGTCCTCGACGGCGGAATGTCGAGGGTTGGAATGGCCGAATGTGACTGGCCGTGCAGTAGGTAGGTGGACCGGTGGTGGCGACCGGTAGAGTGGTTGGTAGGTGGTAGGTGGCAACCGGTTGGTGGTAGGTAAGGTGCGGTGGAAGAGTCAAATTGAGAGAGAAGGAGAAAACCAGAAAAAAGAAAATGTTGGCACAAAAGCCAGGTTGTTGCTGTTGTTGTTGTTGTTGTTGTTGTTGTTGTTGTTGTGGGCGTCGAGTATACATAGAGCGAGTCCTTCGACATGATAGAATTTCCACGGCGTCTTTCCATTGCTGAAAGTTTGACTTCTCCCCCTTGAGCTGTGGGAGAGCACTGAGATCGAATCTCTTGTTGATCGTAAATTCATTGCTGATATCGAGGCCTGGTATAGGCTGGTGGGCATGGTTCCCGATGGTGGGGAAGAAGCGTCGCCGAAAGCAGGTAAAGAAGAATGAGAAAACGAGACAGCCACACGAGACCACCACAAGGTGTGTCTGTGAACCCGTGAATGGAGCTGCTCAGGTAAAAGAATGGAAGCATACCTCGGGAAGACGTCGTCTTCCGTCCTCGGCATCCCCCATACACAACATGAAATAAACCCTCTCTTTTGATTTTTGTCCATCCCGACTCCTCCTCACTTCTAACGACGCCAAACTCCCATCCGAGACCCCTCCCCGCAACATACCGCGCACAAAACAATAATTCGCACAATCCCACGTCACATGTCACATACCCGATCGCGTCCTCAGCCAACAAAAGCCGCAACACAACACGTCGCCCGCCGTTTACTTTTCCAATCCACCACATCATCATCGCCTAGATCAGAAAAACAGAACGCGCACTTCTGGAGGTCCCGCACAGCATCTCTGCCTGTTTTGGAAGCCTGAAAGTGCCGGGGAAAAAGGTAGGTAAGGTAAGGTGGGGGGGTATGCCTTTTCCATGGTTCGGGCTCCCTCTGCCGCCGCCTTCGTCCGCGAAGGCCAGGTCGTGGATTCAGCTGGCGTGGTGCTGTCATGGCAGGGTGTTCCTGAAGAAAGACTCTCTCGTAGCCTATCACCTGGGTGCCGGGGGGTGGTGTGTCTGAGGCCCAGGGGTCTTTGACCGTGTGTGTGAGGGGTAGGGTTGGGTGAAGGTGGAGAAAAGGTCGGTAGGTAGGTAGGTAGGCTGGTGTCCCTTTTCCGTGGAAGCTAAGGTTGGTGAGGGGCCAGCAGGGGGCGAGGTGGTGGTTCGCTGGTATGAGGTGAAAGAGAAAAGGGGAGAAAGAAAATGGGCTGGCTATGTGCCGAGCTTTTGAAGGTGTTGAGTGTATATATAGAAAAGGTCAAAGAACCTACAACTAAAAATATGCAAGTCTTGTTTGTGTCCCCCTGTTTAAAACAGTCCTCGGATCACAAACTGTCGCTTTGTGGTCGCAAGAAAGGAAACCCCAGGAACAGCCCCATGCTCGCCTTCTGCCTCGACGGCTCAAAGTCTTTCCATGTGACCAGGGAGCCAGTCTTCTGCAAAGGCATCCAGCCCAGAGACAAACTGAAGAAGTCTCCCCAGCAGACCCTCCTCTCCGAATGCAAGTGACAGTAGCGCTCTCCATCTGTGCAACTTTGGCAGCTTCTATGATCCTGACCGTTCCCGCACCCCCACCAGGCGTGATTGAGAATGCCAATCCCGAGCTCTTCGGCTTCGGCCGTGCAGATGATCTTGTCACAGCAGGATCACCCTCGGGAGGATGGTCTAGTTTGTGGGTGGACTGGGACGGCAAAGGCCGTCGTGGGTAGTGACTGGTTGATAGGTCGTCACGGAGGAACAGGTAGGTAGGTAGGTTGTTGAAGGTGAGGTAAGGTAGGTAAAGGTTGACGGCAATTGTGATGCCGGTGTGGCTTGGAAGCCTGGACCGCGTGGGTCATATTGAAGTTGTTGAATAGACATATAGAGAGAAGGAGGAGAAGGAATAATAGGAAAGGCTCAAGGTGGAAACTGCCGAGAGAAGAGGAACGTCGAGAATTGAGATGTTGAATGATAGATTGATGTTGTAGAGTGATGATGAAGAGCGGTCTAAAGAGAAGAAGATGCTGAAGAGAAAGATGTTGAAAGAGAAGTCGCTGAGGTGAGAGTGCTGGTGCAAAAAAAAAAAAAAAAAAAAAAAAAAAAAAAAAAAAAGAATTAAAAAAAGAAATACAAAAAAAAAAGAGGCTAAAGTGAATACCAAAGACAAGATGCTGGAGAGGGAAAGATAATGAAGTAAAGGACGGCGGGAGACTGATGGTAATAAGGTGGTGTCTCGTCTCTCCGATACCCGGTAAAGACTTTTCAATCCGTTCGATCTCTCGGTGCGACTTCAAACAGAGTCTCCCGGAAGGTAGTGGAGCCTAGGCAGACAATTACCTATGCAGAGAAACCTTAGAAGCCTGGAGGCATCACAAGCACCCGATGCCTCGTGTAATACCATGGAGGTCTCCTGCAGAGAAGGGAAATCCATAGAACCTCCATAGGCATTACACAAAGCCCCAGAGATTAAATCAACGCAGTTTTATTTGTCTCGTATGGACAATATCAGCTCGAGAAAAGAAACTCGGCTCAACTGGCAGAAATCCTTGCCAACCCAACCCAACGCCAGCAAACCCTTTGGCGGTGATGTCCCGGAATCCTCCGCTTGAACCTTTTCCCAACCCCTTATTGTGATTGTCGAGGTGTGACTCAGAAAGAAGAGAACTATGTCATCAAACCATGATGCTCGTGCCAAATTGTTCTGTCCCCATCGTCAGCATGATCTCTCGAGAGTCAACACCGACGAACTTACCTCAACTCCCAATCAACCCCAAATCACCATGATCATGAACCTCAATGCAAAGATCAGCGCCGAAAAGGAAGAGAAACCCTCTCAACCCCATGTAACCCATGCTTCCCCCCATCTCACCATCCCTCAGTTCCCCCAACCTTCATAACCCTGCCCCCCAAACTGCTCCTGATAAATCCGCTGCAAGTCCACATCCCCGCCAGCAACAGACGCCGCGGAACCGGAACCAGAGCCATCATAACCACCAACACCGCCCTGAGAAGAAGGCGTCTCCAAAACATGAGGAGAAAAAAACCCCATATCCCGAGGCAGAGAGGCAACAGGCGTCAAAGAAGGATCAGATACCCCCCTCACACCCATCAAATTCCCCCTCCTCCCGCTGCTCATCATCACTGGAGGAGATCTTGACTGTGAAAGCAAAAAACCCTGGTTAGCGAAATTCCAGCCGTTTCCATCACCCTCACCACCACCCTCACCACCACCACCACCCTCACCACCACCACCACCCTCACCACCACCACCACCATTCTTCACCCCCTGCTGCCCCCCATTCATACCAGTAAAACTCTCCCCCATATACACCACCTCATCCGCATCCCCCACCTCCACCTCACCACCCTCCTCCTGTTTCTTCCCGTCAAGGAGATGGCGAGAGAACTCGGGAATATCACTCATCTTCACCCCACCACCATTGTTCTTATCGTCAAGATCATCCTCACCCTTTTTACCGCCCTTCTTCACGGCAGCAGCAGTCTTCTTCTTGGCCATCATCGGCATCTCCTCCGACTCGTCCGTCTCGGGCTTGACAGGGACGGGGTCGTCCTTGCGCTTGCGCTTGGTGGGGGTTTTGGCCGCGCTGGCTTCGCCGTTCTTGGGGACGTTGGCGGGGGTGAGATCGTGCGCTTTGAGGAGGCGCTCGTAGCGTTTAGCGCTGGAGAGGAGAGGGTTAGTGATGATGTTGGGGTGGGGAGGGGGAAGGACTCACGCGGCAGCCTTGGAGACGATACCGAGCTCCTGGGAGACGGCGTCGAAGTTGACCTGTGGTTGTGGTGGTGGTGGTGGTGGTTAGTGATGGGTGGTGAAGAAAAAAAGGGAGGGAGAGGGACTTACTCTACCGGCTGAGGCGTGCTTGACGCACGACAACAGGAACCTGAGGTGCTGCTCGGCGTCGAGGGCAGGCATTTTTGGCTGTTTTGAGGGTGGAGTTCGTTTCTGTGAGAGGGTTAGTGGAGGTGCCTACTACGAGTCGAAGAAATTCAACGACAAATCAAATTCGAGATTCCGCTTGGAAGTCGTGGGATCATCGCAATGGCTGTATGAAGTACCTTGCGAGGTAATGTGGTAGGTGGTGGAATGATCGCGAACAAAGATGTTGTTCTGGGTGAGGTCGAGGACAGGAAGTGTGTGAGGGAGGGGGAAGACAAGAGGAGGACGGACAAGCTTTGTCGGAGTCGCGTCTTGTGGGAAGGCGAGGAGGATGACGCGGCTGCCTCAGGCTTGTAGGACTCGACGGAAGCGAAGAAGGGAATCACTTTGACTCGACTCTCGCAGAAAATATGCGAGGGAGTTCAAGGGCGAGAAGAGAGGGGAGTTGCGAGGGGAAGAGAGAAGTGGAGGGGATGGTTATAGCAGAAAGATTCGACTTACCAAACGTGGTTCCTAGTGGAGAGTGGTGATGTCGAGGTTGCAAGATCTCTGCAGTCGTTGCAGAGTTGAAGTCGAGATGTCGTCTGAAGGCAATGGGGGGAAGCGCTCGAGGTAGGTTGGAGCAAGTGAATTGGCCTGTCAAACACCTGTCTGACTGCTATGTGTGTGGCAGTTGGGGACCTTGAGGGAGGGTGGTGATGATGGGACGGAAGAGGAGACCAGGCTTCTGCAAAGGACCGAAGGATAGCAGAAATAATGTACTGGTGCGCCCTAAGCGGGCCTACTGTTGTCAAACAAGACGCTTCGATTTACTCTTCGTGGTGATACTTGATTGACGGCGGGGTGTAAGCACAAAGGAGTAGCAAGCTTCGTTGCCTGAAAGTCCTATTGGAAGATGGGAAATTGGCCAGCGCCGAGCAATAAGTGACTGAGGAAGGTGGAAGTGGGACAAATGATGCGAGTCCTTCTGAAAGATTCAAGTTGTCTGAGGATTAATTCTATCAGATCAAGTCTGATAGTGGTTGACAGATGAAGTCTGTCCCAGTCTGGCTATGGAGAGAGACTTCAAGATGATATACACGACAAGACGCGTCGGCCTGTTCAACGTCTTTGCTCTGCTCCGGCAAGTACCACAAAGCAATAGACATACGGCGCCAAAGACATGAAAGTTTAGTTGCATATGCCTGTCTTTGATGTATTTAACCCAGAAGCACCTGTCAAAGGAATCATTTGACGCTGGTACGCAGTCCAACTTCAAACATGGAGGCACCCAACATTTCAAGCAGAACTAATTCAACGCGGAAAGCAAGGACGGTTTATATATAATCTAGCTCTTCTCATCTATTTCGATCAGCGTTCTTTTTGCAAAGCTTATTCACCCCTGGTTTGCCATCCAGGAAAGGGGGCTTCAAGACAAGGGGCCGTGCGTTGGCACAGCAACTGCATGTCTTGGCATCTCCTTTTGATCCAGCGCCTGCCAGGTGACATACTTGGAAGCCATGAAGCCACATTACCTACTTACCTAACTAACATGATACCATTGAAGCAAACCCTGAGGACAACACAAGCATCAAGCAGGTTGAGCAGTCTAAGGGAACAGACGACCGCCAGTCTAGCCATGACTCTGATGATGCGCCCAGCGCTTGCAAGCCACCCTTGACCATGGCAAGAATATGACCAGACCCGATGGACCTGGCAGGGTCGGCAACGTAGATGGAACTGATGAGCCCACACCCATTGACGGCGATGACGGCTGCGAGAACATCGATGATCTAACCGACCTAGAGGCAGAGAAGGAGCGCGATGAAGAGCAAAAGAGGAAAGCGGAGGAGGAGGATAAGAAGAAGGAGGAGGATAAGAAGGGGGAGGAGAAGAAGAAGGAAGGGGAGAAGAAGGAAGAGGAGAAGAAGGAAGAGGAGGAGGATGAGGGGAAGGAGAAGAAGAAGGAGGAGGAGGAGGAGGATGGAGACTGGATCAAAATCTTCACCATTTCGATTCCCGCGATCACTCGCGGGTGCCAATTGCAACTTCGCAATCACTGCGACTGGACTTGTGAGGTGGTCTTCCTCGATCGATGGCATGACTTGGAAGACTTCCGTTACTGGGTTCGCTATCTGTGGGACAGCGATTCGTTCCTCTTCGGCCAAACCAAAGAAGTTCTTCTATTCTTTCCATGGCGGCAAGAAAGTTGCCGCGTCAGCAAGAATAGCGGCCAAGTTCAAGAAGTGGGTAGAGAATGTAGAGAGCAATGAGACGCTGATTGTGGGCGGGGAGGACATGAAGATGTTTGTGCGTCAGGGTTTTGGGTTGGAGGACTTACTCGAATGGGAAGGGTTGGACGGTTATCGTGTTAAGCTTTATGATGACGAGGACGATGATAATGATGACGATGAGCCCGAGAGAGGATATAAGGCGACGGCGCGGAAGGAGGCTGGAGAGGTGGCAGCAAGGCAAGGACCAGGAGGCGACAGTTCTCGTGTGGTGTGTCCCGCGGAAATTTAGGCGAAGCTGTAGGTACAGCCGCTGTGTCAGTTTCAGCAATGGGGCTCTTTGGGAGGAGGATGCTGAGGGTGTTTATAAACAGCGGATGAGCGAGAGGGAGGAACTTCTTCGGGATGAGCTCAACGGCGTGCTGTCGGCCGTGGCTTTTCTGACTATGGTGCTACCGTCACCTAACTTTTGGCCATGGTACTTGCCCTTTTGGCGTGATCTGGCAGGAGCCACAGTCTCCTCTACCAATTGACAAGATTTATACAATTCAGGCTAGATCGAAATTGGGTGTTTACTCATGGCTTTAAATGTATAAGCCGTGTACCATTCGTCTTTTAACACAACTGTGTGACCAAATAACCTAGAATCCCCAGCCGTCAGCAGGCCTTGCCTGTCAGTCTCGAATAGACCTCAGTTCATCTTGAGAATACGATGGGACCTGTACACTCCAGGCTTGCCCGACGTCTAGATCCAACGTTTACACAAATTCGCTTACTTTATTGGCTTCCTCTTCTAATACCAACCTGCTAGCATCAGCCGTGCCACCAATTATCCAATTCTGTGCGACGTGAACCCAAGCGCAGGCGACTAGACCTCTTATAATCACTCTCCAAGGTAGCCCAACAAGCAAGATGTGAGAGAAGCACCGTCTCATCACGGACCGGCTCTCGTGAGAAAGCGCCTGTAGCCTCTCCGACTCTCCCCGTTACTTATCCGTTCCGGTGCCGGGCGGCCAGAGGATATCGATGCTCCCCAAACACTAGCAGATAGAACAACATCCCGGACGTCTCTCTCTCCCGTTCCGTAGACCCGTCAGCCGAGAACCATCAACCAACCGGCAAATGCGATATTCGAGGCCGTTTTTCCACAAGATAACGGATTCCACATTGCACTAGAGCCTGCAGAGAAGCTGCTGTCGGACGTAATTATGAAGGGGTTAGTTATTTCTGATCCTGAGCTGAGGTGCTGTGAAGAAAGTATGTGTGAGATGTGGAAGTTGGAGGTTGTTGGTGTGTACCGTCTGCAGAAGCTGACTTATTATGACGTGAGACTGGGACTAAGGGCTCTTTGTCGCTGTCGTGGACCGTGTTGTCGGATGTTTTGACAGCGTTCCCATTCAGTGGGATTCCAGGGACATGGACATCTGAAAGACTCTCTTTGACATCCATTGACAGCCCCTAACCTCTGCTGACAGTCCTTGACCCCTTTTGACCGCCCCCAAACACTTCCAGACTCCCAAGACTTACCCCCTGACGTCTTAAGTCTCAGTAAATCCCGCCTTAGACAGCATACCGGACAATCAACACTTAACCACAGGACACCAGTCAACTCCAACAAGTCCAATAGACAACAGTCTCTTTACTGGGACACCTTCCTCATAAAGACTCAGGCAAGACATGCCCTCCATTCTCCTCAACCAGTACTTCCCCATCTACGTACCCTTCAAGAGCCATCCCCTCTCTCGTTTACTACTTGCTGCTACCGCTACCACCACTGCCACCAATGCCACCATCACCTTCACCGTCACCGTCACCTCCACGAGTTCCGCCAACGACAAACGACAACAACAGCAACAGTAGCAGCCGCAACAACAACAGTAGTAACGACAACAGTATCCCACCGCTTCCCCCATTCCCAACAAAGACTGGCCAGCATTGACCTCCGCTCCGTCTGGTAGAAGGCACACCAACCCCCCCCCCTTTTCCTTGAAACGAGCAACCAATCATGAACACATAGCCGCGCCGATGTTCCCATCTCGATTTCGCCTGCCAACTGTTTCCCTGGGCCCAGGTGTGGCTCTGGCATTGAATTTGTTGAGAGGTTCGTGGGCGAGCGGGCGAACGACAGAGGATTGGGAGGAGGAGGAGGAGGAGGTAGGAATGATAACCTGAGCGGATGAACGTGAGTAGGTTCTCGGGATGATGGGATGGAAGGATTGTGGGGCCGGGAGGGGAAGGGAGCATGCTGGGATTTGGGTGGGTTGGTTTGATATGGAGTGGTTGTGTAAACATAAGGTAAGGTAGAAAGGGTGAGGGGGTGGTAACGTTGAGTCTGGGTTTGAGATGTCTTGGCGGGGACGGGAACGAGATTCGGAACGGAAGGGGTTGTGTTCTTGACCTTCTCGGCGGCGGTGGTGGTATAAAAGGGTGATCTGGAGGTTGTTGGTATATTCGTTGGGAATGTTAGCGAGGAAGAGGGATACGGGGGGTGGTTGTGGGTATAGTATACTGTATCCTGGGACCGGAATCGGTGCAGGCTGTCGGGAGGATACCTCGGCATGGATGTCTACATCTCACCCACGATCAAGATGTCAGTCATGCCTTTATCCACCAACCGTCAAAGAGTTTCAACACCCAAACCCGCCCCGTACACCTCCCCTCGACATCAACCCATCCTCCCCAAAACCACCACCAACCCCCCCCAACCCTCCCCATCCCCTCCTCAAGCAATCAGCGACCAACCCCAACCTCACCCCCAACTCCACCAATGATGAGCGCACAGCAACCAGCGACAACACCACAGAGCCAACAAAGACGTAACCCCAGCTCGGACGGGAAACAAACCACCAATCATTCTCTGTCGCCGACCGCTGTGAACAAGGATTCGGAGTTCCTGTCAAACTTGAACTTAGCCTGGAGAGTAACCAGAAGATGGTTCAACACAATCTATACCAACTTACTTAGCTGTGGTTAAAAATACCCCAAAAGTAAATAACAACAAAAAAGAAGGAAGAAGAAAAGGAAGAAAAGCCCGAAAATCCCAAGCGTGAAACTGGCAAAACCAAAGATGTTGACCATCGTAGAAGACCTTTTGTGTACTAAATATTGGCTGGAGATACCTCGAGGGCAAGCTCGACCCAAGCTTAGCCACCAGGTAGAGCCCCGCCGTGCAAGCAACCCTAACTCCAAAGTTGATGCCGCTCAGTGTCGGCGACTACTGGCCCAGTGTCGGCCACTGCTCCCTCAGTTCTCCAAGCAGCCGCGAATTAAAACCGAACCACATCCGAGACCTACCCCTTCGCAGTGCAAAAACACCAGGATTTGTTTATATTCGTATAGGGATATAGATAACAGCAAAGATCTAATAAACAGCAAAGGTGTAGGTGTGAGCAGCGAATGCGCAAGATTGAACGCCGGGAGACCAGCCCGAGTTGGGGTCGACACGACCGAGCCAGCTCTAACTCGCCCGGCTCAACCGGAGAAGTGTCGATTGGAGATGAGGGTGTGTGAAACATGGTGAATATGTTTTGGAAAAGACATCAACACCTACATATGTACTACACCCATCAAAGACACTGAACATGACGTATCACCCCATCTCTCAACACCCTTGCCCTGCACCCTTACACAACACACATACACACACCTTCAACCGCGATATTAGCTGACACATAAAGAAAGGTCAACCCATACCGTGTCATAACTATACCTCGAAGCATAATCATCACACCTTCAAAGATATTCAAAACATCCATTAGTTCCCCTTCAAAGCACAGTTCACAACATACCATACCTCAACTTGCTTCTGCCATGCCAATTATCCTTTAGACACACTCACACATCACATCACATCAAATCACATCATCACAAACATCAAGCCAACATCCCTTTGGTATTGTGCGATATAACCACCCCCAACAAACTCAACGGAAAACAAATCCCGTAAACTCCCCCCACCCAACCATCCATCCTTTTTCCCTCCCATAATATCCCTTGACCCCAAGTCGGCGAGTGAAAAAACCCAGCAAGAGAGAGAGAGGGAGAGAAAAAGAAAAAAAGAAAAAAAAGGCAGAAAAGAAAACCCATGACGCCTCCCCCTATGCGGATAGACCTCCATGAAAGAAAACCCCACCGAGTCCCCCTTACGCCTTTATCCCCCCCTTCCCTATCCCCCACCTAATGCCCGAACGCCAGTTAAACAAGTCGAAGGAATAGAAGAAAAAGAAAAAGAAAAGCTGGCGAGGTAAAAGGGAAAAACACTTGATCGCAAATAGATGACGTTGTCAAGTGTGTCGCGTCAGAACGACACAACTTAGCCGGCGTAACCAATGCCCACATGGCGCCTAAACTCACGAAACAAAAAGTGGTCAGACATGCTCTAGACAAACAGTTCAAACAGGGGGAAAAAAAAAAAAAAGAAAAAAAACCAGTCAAACTGGGTGTGGATACAGACATGTGATGACTTACGAGGCATCAGCCGAGTACACCGTCGTGGCAGCGCGGGGCTGACCATACGAATCCTGGTCATCCTCCGAGTCCTCCTTCTTGACAATCGTGTCAGACTTGGGGGCCTCCTTCTTCACACCGCGACGCTTCTTGGGGGCGGGGGTGGGATCGGCCTCCTCATTGTCGGTTCCGTTGTCACCAGCAGCGGCGGCCTGACCCTTGCGCTTGTTGGAACCGGGAGTTTTTTTGGCCGCGGCCTTGCCACCACGGGCCTTGGCGGGGGTCTCAGGGGCATTGGCGCTGGATCCCTCGGCAGGACCGTCGTTGGCGGCGGTGTCCTTGCGCCGGAGCTTCTGGAGGTGCTGACTGTGAGAGAACGAGATGTCAGTGTAGGGTTCTCAAAAGGGATCAAGTGAAGCATGTCAGCAAAGTACGTGATGGCCTTGACGGTGCAAGTATAGCCGAGTTCGTGCATTTGTTCCATCACGGCTCTGAGCTGGTCCTGGGAGGGGCTCAACTCCTGGACGAGACAGAGGAGGAGGTCGTGGTTGGCCTGGAGGTCCCACTTCATGCGAGACTTGTCGATGGCCATGTATGCGACTTTTCTTGGTGAATGGCTTGAGGTGATGGTGATGTAGGTGTTGATGTGGGATGAGGGTTGACTGAAGAGTGAAAGAGAAGAGAAAGGAGGAAAACTGGGGCAGAGTCGAAGAGGAGGAGGGGAAGGGACGGGAAGGAAATGAGGAAGAGTTGGAGAGAAGCGGAGCGGGGGGAAGGTGTGCCAGGCAGCGATATTGTGTCGCTTGCCGCCGAACGTCAACTCAATGAGAATGGGCGGAAGGAACAAAAGCAACAGCAAAAGGGAAAGAACCGCGTACAGTGCAGCGCCTTGGGTGTAGTTGTAGCCGCGGAGATTGGTGTAGGCAATGATGGCGTCCCAGCACTCGGCTTTGATCTCGCCACGCACAATCACTGCTTGAAGCAGGGTCAGGTGTGCGTCGTGATCCCAGACCGTGGTCGGCTTTCCAGAAAGAGCACGTCCAGGTGGCATGTTGTTGGGTGATGTTGGTGAAGAAGTGGGTGTCTGGTGGTGGTGTAAAGACGCTGAGAACAGGGTGTGCGTGGTGGTGGTTGTGAAAAAGTATGAGAGAAAGCTGCGGAGGCTTTTCGAAGGGAGAAAGAACAGATAGCTGGGAAGTTGCCGGCAACGCCGAGAACCACGTCTTCGCTTGATGACCTGGTCATCCGAGTCCTGCTCTTTCCTGCCTGTGGTCCGACGACTAATCAGACTACAGAAGGTAGGGGGAATGAGTGCTTACGCTAGAGCTGAGCCTGAGAAATGATAGCCTTTGGTCCGGCAAGCCAGTGCGATCTTGATTATATCCTGCTTTGACAGGTTCATCCACTCGTACATCGCCTGAAGCGCAGCCAGGTTCTGCTCCGCGCCCCAAATTGTAACCTTTCGAGCCATGTTGTCCGTGGTCAAACGGGTTGTTGTGATGATTTCAATCGTTGCCAGACGAAATATCGTTTGCGGATGAAAGAGGGTTGATGGACGAAAGAGGGTTGACGGACGAAGGAAAAAGGAAGGGAAAAAGAATGGGACTGTGAAGGAGAGGACGAAATATAAAGACTCTTGGGTTCGTCGGGTGCAACTCGGACCACATCAGTGGGTCGACAACTTTGTCGGTTCACTTGTGATCTCCTGTCAACACCTGTTCAGACGGATAACGTACCGAAGGCCATTCCAGCCAATGTTATAGCCACGCTCACGCATGGCCTTCACCAGCTGGTCCTTGTCTTCAGCCGACAAGGGGGCTTTCATGTTGTAAATGATTTCAAAGACGTCGTCTTTGATGTCCTCCCAGCGGTTGATATACTTGGTCGGTGGCGGCATTGTGAACGGTGCTATGAAGGGTGAGATGTCAAGTGTGGTTAGAGGGTAGCGAGAGCAGCTCAGGTCAAGCTGAGGTGGTGTTTTGTGAATGGAGAAAATAATAGCAGGTCAAAAACCAGGCTAGCAGTAAATAACTGGGCAGCTTGCTCACAGCCTGCTGGGAAAGGGCGACCACTGGCAGCACCACTAGGCAGGGCCAGACAGACGTGGTCCGATAAGGGGAGCAGGCCGATAACGGGGCCAGACCAATGACGGAGTTGAAAGCAGCAGATGGAAACATACCGAATCTTGTCCCAGTTGACGTCCTCGTGGCCCTTACTCTTCATCTTGTCCACGATCTGCGCCTGGACTTCCCTCCCCATCTCCTTGCTGTAGACGTCATACAAGCAGGTGAGGAGGTCCGAGTTGGACTGATTATCCCAGCGAACCATGTCGGTGATTGGTGTTGGTGTCGGTATTGTGTTGTGAGTGTGTGGTGCTTGAGAGAGTCGCAAGTTGCACAAGGGAATGTGCTTGTTGTGGAAGAGAAAGTAAACTGACTGGCAAACAAACAGAATTTCCAGATTATGGCACTAGCCAACGAGGATCTCGACTCGACTCGACTACTGCAGGGCTTCAAGACAGAAGAACACGGAGAAAGTACAAACAAACAAACACCGCAGAATACGTACCGGATAGCCTCCCAAGTGAAAGGCGAACCCATGTGAGCCATGGTATCGACCACAATGTCCTTGCTGTTAGCCAGGCTAACGCCTTGGGCGATCAGAACATTGTAGAGGCCCACGGCGAGGGCTTCATGAGGCTCATTGCCCCATTTGGTGTTGCCAACCTTCTCGGTGGTTCTCTTGTCGGACATTGTTGACGGTTGATATCGAGCTGATCGTTGTCGAGTCTTTGCTGTATCCGCAGGAGGATGGCGAGATCTGGAGATGGTACAAGATCAGCAGCTTGGATGTCAGGATAAAGTCGAGATCTCGGGAGCAGATTTCGAGAGGAAACTAACGCAAGTTCTTGACGATGCCACCACCCCACCGTGCCAGCAAAGAACACAGGTTGGCAAGCGCGGTGCTGAGGTAGGTAAGGCAGGAACGACAGGGGCAGCCTGGAGATTTCAACGCTCTTGCAAAGGGTATCGTGATACGGAAATATTATCCTGTTATTGCTGACGCCGAGATGTTAACCATAGCCCACCACGAAAGGGGTTCCATACTTCTTTTGAACCCTCGCCGATCCTCGCCGATCCGCCAGCGCCATTACCACATTATCATACAGTCGCCATCTTTGTAACGTCCCAGACAAACCAAACAAAGGAAACACCAAGCCATCACGCTATATATCATATATGACGGACAGATCAAGCCTCACCATAACTACTAAAGCTGCGACAAGGTGTCAGCGGCGAAAAGATACCAACGGGGAAGAGCTAAGTACTCACTCCTGACTATAGTCTCCCGGCGTGGGTTCATTGTGTGCTGACAAGGCATTCATCATAGCTTCATCATCCAGCGAACCACTTTGCGAATCGTCCAGCCTTTGCCGCTTAGCCATATGCTCGTCCGAGTCATCCTCCAGATTAGGGTCCACGGCAAGATCATCAGGGGATTCCATCTGGGCTGGTGGTGCGCCACCAGCATTGATGGGCCGAGATGGTGGGCGAACTGGTGTCTGTACCTGAGCCTGGACATTTTGAGCATACATGGGATGCATCTGAACACCGGGCGGCGGAGCAGGCATGCCAGGGATGACGGGCACCGGAACGCTGGTGATTTGTTGCGGCGTCGGAGGAGCACTGGAAACGGGAGCCCCCGGAGGACCAGGAGCCACACCCGGGACGGGGCCAGGAGCAACACTAGGGGCTAAGCCCGGGCCGCCACCAGGAGCCCCACCGGGGGCTTGTCCTGGCCCGGCGGCGGCAATGGCGGCGGCGGCAGCAGCAGCAGCATGATCGGCAGCAGTTGGTGGAGCGGGATTTTTTCTTGGGCGGCCTCGGCCGGGTCCCGGTCTCCGTGTGATGGGGTTCAAGGTGGGATCAATCTTTCTGGGACTGTTGTCGGGGTTGACAGTGCTGGAATCGGCCTTGTTCTGAGCACGACGAAGGCCTTGGAAGTGCTGGCTGGGACGGTGTGTTAGACCAGATCAAACGGCATAAAGAACATTCCCGGTTGGATGGCCGATATCACAAGTGGTACCGCAACAGACATCATCTCGGCTCAACTCGAGAAAGCAATTGTTGATCAACTAAAAGGGGGTACAGGATTGGGGCAGAGATACAAGAGAAACAGCAAGCAACAGCCACCGGCCAGTGCTAATCATTTACGAGATACCAGACATGAATTACAAGAGAAACTCACCGACATCCTTCGTTGGTGAAGCCATAGCCCATGGAGCGCATATGGTTGCCGATGGTGGTCCATTCGCTGCCACTGATGACGCCAATGTTCTTGACGGACAGGATGGTGAAGAACAGGTCCTTGTCGGCCCGGTCGTTCCAGTTTTTGTTCATGGTGACAGCGACAGCGGCAGTATCAGAATACAATAATTGGTAGCTGATGAACAGAGTGGATAGCGGCCACGAGAGGGAAAATTGCTAAGGTCTGCTAAGCAGAGATGCATTTGCTGAAGAAGGTGGCCAGATCATTCAACCGGCGCCGAGACCAGACCAACATGTTCCATCTGATTGGCCAATGCCACATGGTCAGAGCTTCCTCGCTAGGGGCTGGGACCAAACTCAATTGGGACAGAGGAAGGGAGGGGAAGAAAAAAAGAGGTTGGGGAATGGGGATGGCGCCTTGTGGTCCGTGGAATGGAATGTGTGAGTGGGTGGGTCCCATATTAAGAGAAAAAAAACCCGAGGTCAGATGATTTGGCGCCAGTATCGCGCACCAGTGGCACAGCCCCCCAGCCTGCGACGCGCTGTAGCCCTGAAATATCCCCAACCTGACGCGGATGACGACTGCCTGTGGGCCATTCACTGTCCTGTTGAGTGATCTCAACTCTTTATAGCACAGTGATAACATCATGTAGATACATCACCGCTCTTGTGATGACTCGATCCGAGGCAATTGTGACTGTTGCAATCATGCCTTTGTCCTCAGTACCTACCTTAGACATTGCTCCGGCGGATTGCATCACCGCCTTATCGTCGGCGTCTCAGGATGGAAGCTCGGGAGGGGTAGCATCACAGGCTGCTCTGTACCCCATCATCAGGCAGCCAAGAGGCAACAAAAAAGGCCACGAAGCAGTGAGCGTGCGTCTGCCATTGACCCGCACCCCCATCCCCAATCCCCATCCCCATCCATGCCTTGCTCCCACTACCTACTTCATCGACTCTGCATATTCCGAACTTGGAAATCCCACTGAGCTGTTTTCCTCTTGCTCCAACCGACGTCTCGCATTTCCCAATCCCATCCGAGTCTAGTGACTCACTGATCAATCTCTGTCTGTGCCGTTCCTGACACTGGCCAGCTGGAGACAGATTGATTCCCGATCGATCCAGACTTCCCTTCCCCTCCCCCGAGCCATGCAGTTTGACGATGGTTCACCCACCTGCATGTCGTCGCCCGGGCTGCGCAAGCATCTACTTATCATTGTGACAGCTACGACAGCTTCGACAGCTACTAGCTCACACAGCTGCCGCACCTCGAGGCAGCCACTCGATTCGCCAGGGGCCGTTTGACATGGTCACAGCCAATGCCTTGACTCGGAGCAGCTTCAACAAGAGATGGATGTCACACCTCCAGCATGTGAGGCAAGGGCCAGGGATCTGCATGTCTTGGGAGAAAAGCACTTCACGCGGTAGCGCCTCGGTGCCGCGTTGCGCTCGTCGCTCCATCCCACCCTCTATCGCCGGCTTCTTTCTTGTGTGAGTGGCCCGGCCTTTTCCTTTTGTTGAGCCTGTTCCCCCACCAGAGGGCCTGTGGACCAGGCAACCGCTGCTGATTGTCTTCTGGAAATGCTGTAGATAGATAAATACCTATGCCCGGAAAAGGAGGTCCTATCTGTGTCCAGCGCAGGGTGGCGCTTTCAAGCTGCATTCTATGCTTTACCCACAATGGCTGCTGCTCACACCCAGCAAACAAAACCTCATGCATCCCCCTCCTCATTTGGCAAAGACTGCTGTCCCCCTTTGCTCTCTTCCCCAATGAAGACCGATGCCACCAAGCCATTGCTTCTTTGCTCTCAGCCCAAAGGAAAACTACATGAGAAGATTTTTTATTGCTTCTATTTAGGGGAGGGGGGGGAGGGGGGGGGGTGAAACAGCCATATAACCCGCCCGACAGCCTCACCCACGGCTCATCTACATTCACACCGCACACCATCCCATCCAACAGTGACTCACTTCCCCACACAGTTCCCCAGAGCCTTCTGTAGTATTCTGTCGGTGTGATCCCTGGCCCCTGCGAGAGAAGAAGAGCCTTCATATTGAGCTGGTCACTCCCCTCTGCTGCTGGGTGGTGGTTTTCTCTCTCTTTTCTTCCCTCGGTCGGCTGGCTTTCGACCGCCTCTCCCCTCCCTTCCACACCCTCCATCCCCCAATCAGACGTCGACATCCTCCCCAACCGCCCGATCGAGAGCCCTCTACATCCTTCATCATGGCCCACAACGATAATGCCATGACCCGGTTCCTCTTTGCCATACTCCAGCAAAAATGCCTCAAAGATGTATGTTTTCTCTGCTTCTTCTACCGCCACGGAGAGACCACTCACCAGGCCAACTTCGCGTCCAGATCGACTGGAACAAGGTGGCCCAAGATCCCAATCTCGCTCAGCCCATTACCAATGGCCATGCCGCCCGCATGCGCTACTCGAGGTTCAGGTCGGCCATGCTAGGCATCGAACCTCAGAAACGAAACAGAGTCAGCAAACCGGCAGCGAGGAAGAAAAAGACCACAGCAGCATCCACCTCACAAAAGGAAGCCGGCGATGGAGACACCCAAGACACGCCTGCTAAGCCCGACAATCCTCCAGCGAAGAAGATCAAGGTCGAAAGGTTATCGCCAAAGCCTGCCAATCCGCAACTGCCTTCTCCAAAGTCGGATACCATCCCAGCCAGCACCTTCGAAATCGAGACGGTCAGTATCAAGAAAGAAAGGACAGCATCTAGCACTCCTACCACAGCTACTATGTCGATGCCCGGGACTCCCATCGACACGCCTCTCTTCTCCAACATGATGCATTCTCACCGCCAGGGCCCAACTCCCATCCCGCCACCTGCGCACAATCACACCATGCGTCTTTTGACGCCATGCAGCGACCATCAATCCCCCGTGTCCGTCCAAGCACAAGCATCAGACGTGTTGATGCATCATAATCTTAACCAAAACTTCATGACAGCCGCTCACAGCAGCCCTCTAAACAATACTCACGACTTTCATCAACACCATCATCAATCACAAACCCAGCCCCCCTACGATCACCACACCCACCACTTCGACACCGCGAGCCCCACCTGGGGCCACACAAGCCACATGTCGCAGAACAGTCCCGCGTCGGTATCGATGTACTCGCCCACAAACACGACCGCGACAGCCTTTGGCTACTCCCCATCCGCTGCCGCCCGCGATCACACACACTCACATTCGCAACACACCCAGTTCTCCCAGCAGCAACAAACACAGGAGGAGCGCAATCTCGGACTGATGGGGATGGGAATGGGAATGGGGATGAACACAATGAATATGAATCTCGCTGGGATGGACACGGGGCAGTTTGATTTCAATAATATGGTGATGCATCAGGGGTTGAGGACAAGTGTGTCGCCCTCTCCTGCTCACCCCATCAAGGCGGAGCATGTGTCGGGGAGTCCCCAGTGGGGGGCGATGGATGGGGGGTTTGTTTGATATTTTTGATACGGAGCCAAGATTGGGTAACACGGTTCGGGAAGTTTATGAAGAGGGAAGATATTGGGTTGTCAGTTACGTTGATTTTGATTTTCTTCTCTTTCTCTTTTACATGGTTGTAAACGGTAGATTGGTTTTCAGACTTGTCGTCTACATTTTCTTCTTCTGCTCAGACCCTGCCCCTGGACTTTGAGGGATGAAGGGTGGGGGGTTGTAACATTACCTTTTCTTCTTCGTTGTGTAGTCGGTTGGGAACCCAGATGTGAGCGGATTGAAGAGAGGATATCTTGGGGTGGGTTGGGGTAGGGTGTGATAGTTTGGTATGACTGATTGATAATATGATTGATACATCTCCAATCTAGTTCGCTTTTGCAAATTGTTGATATCGGTGATGATCACCGTCTCAAATGTCGTGTTTGTCTCATTTTTTTTCTTTTTCTTCAATTACCCTCAGCATTTCGTCCAAGCTGGGAGAAGTGTCTCTAAGCTCAGTTGAACAACACATACCGCTCTAACATCGACATCGCCTCCAGATGTTTCACATTGGCGCTAGTCACCCGCTCTGGCCAACTGCCACTTGACTTTCAACGGAACCATCATTATTTACCTGAATACACTTTGACCACCTCCCATCCAAATCACGGGTTTAAACCCATCCATCTCTTCACCACAGTCACATCCCCACCATGCTACTCATCAGTACAACATTCTGTTACTTCCAGCAAAAAAAGTAAAACACCAGCAAACTTCAGCTCCACGTCCGATCCCATGAAAGAGCCAGTGTGAGCACCACCTAGGCATCACCAAACCCGCAGAGCCCACAACCGAGCTTCCTACTTAACTAGAGTTGCCTCGACGGAAAAACACTCCCAAGCTATTCCCATTGTGTTCTCACCATATCACAGCTTGGCCGAACAGACACCTCTAAACATTCCTGAATATTATCATGGGATACTAAGATAATATGTTTTGAACTACTCCTTCTGTGTCACGGCGAGAGCTAGACGGATAAATATTTCCAGATCATACCATTTGTATCACCACTCCATGGCGGTTGAGAAAACTAGGTAGCCATGTCCAAAGCATCCGCTCCATTTTATTGTCATTCTTTTTTAATAAATATATAACTCTATACTACCGTTGTCATATACGCTTAGACAAACATACATTCCCGAACCATGCCCTACGTGCTATCATCATAGCCAAGGTATCTGGGTTTAGACGAACAAACCTTCCCAAACCACCCCATCTATGTCACAGCTCAGACGGACTCCCAGATCCAACCCCAACCCCTCTACCTATATCACCACCGTACAGCAGCTTAGACAAACAGTTCTGTCCATTTCGTCTCCCTCAAAGAGCATCGCACAGGTCAGACACATTAACTTTAACGAATCGGGTAGTTACAAGTCCCAAGTATCATGCATGATAATTCGTCTAGGATACCCAGGGGTAGCAGACCTCGTGTCCAAGTTAGAGGGAGCGGAACAACCCCGAGCCAGGCCTATGTCAGCAACACGCGCTGAGACAACCCCCAGACCCCGTAGACATCCGCTTGGATGAATTTTCCGCCTTTCTTCCTCGCGTATACCTATTTGCATAGGTGTCTTGTGGCCTGCACTACCCCTGTTGACAGCACTGGAGTTAGGGTTTGATGTGGCATGTTACCCCTGGCAACGCTAAACAGCGCCGGATCCACATTCCAGGGGGATAGACCCCCCTTCTCGAATTTAACCACTACCACCATTGCCGCCATGGTACGCACAACAACAAGAGATACCTGCCTAGACCTGGGATTGAAGAATGTGAGATACCTACATTCAAGGAGGCAGACACGTTGACGGTTTGTGTTGCGTTAGGAGTGCCCTGGGGGACAAGAGCAATGAGCTGGAGTGACCATCATGCACGGTAATTAATGCTTAGCTGTTGGGGGAGGGAAAGATTGAGGATGGGTGGGAGAATTGGGAGTGAGGTTGTGTCGGCGGGGAGGGAGGGGTTGGAGCAATGTTGAAGTTGTGTTGAGGGGAGCATTGCGTGCAGTAATTCTGGGACGGGGGATGACTTTGGTGGGATACGGTTAATACATTCGTTGAGGCGTAATTGAGGCGAATGTATGCTTTTTATGGGGATAAGAGTCTGCCAGAGTAGTGGATTGGTGTTGATTGAGGTGATGGGCGTCGAGACTTCAGGATGGTGGGACTTGAGAAGGGGAGTCGTGAGAGTTATTGTTTGAAAGAGTTTGGTGCCGGCAATGATTTGATGGAGGTGGGCTAGATTACAGTTCCAACATTTTGAAGCCTCAGGGTCAGCTTGTGGCTCTAGGGTTTGTGTCGAGCGGCGTCGATAGGGAAATGGCTTCAAATTCTGGGAGGCGATGACAACGAGGCTTTGAAGCTGTTCAAGGTAGCTGTGTTTGAGATGCCAGAGTCTATCCGTGATACCACAGCCAAAAGAGACTCCCTCTCAATACCTTATCTTCGTCCGCTCTTTGAGAAATGACGACCCAATCTACTGACTGCCTAAATCTGCCGAGCCCCTCACTGCCATGATAAGAACATCAGACGCTTCCCAAGGTCACCATCAGCTTCTTTCTCCGCCTACAAGACACAGGACACGCAATCCCCTTAACCCATGTGTAGTCTTTGGGCCAGTTGACTCGCAATGCCGTCGCCGCCTGCGTATCGTCGTCCGAAGTGAATAGCCCCGTTATCATTCTCCTGCTCCCTTTCCCACCCCCCGGCCAGTGAGACTCAAGGATTGCGGCTCTCCGTCCATTGCTCCTTCCCCGCTTGACATCAGACGGCCAGCTTGGTTGCTCCAAAACAAAAAAAAGAAATCGATTCCAATCTTGAGTTATTGAGCAACTAGGATCCACAAATCCTACAGAACTGGTGGCGTAGGACCGGCGCAGGGAGTCCTTAAATAGAGTCTCTCTCTCTCTGTCTCTCTCCAGTTCTCCTCCATTTCTTTTCTTTCCCACAGCACAACCACTTTGTGACGTTCGCTTCCTGCTGCCTTTGGCTTTCTGCTTTTGCGACCACAACCCAACAACCACAAACAACAACTGCTCTTTGGCAAGAGAAGCATTGATTGTTTGCCTCACTCAATACCGCTCTCCCAGTAAGTTATCTTCTTCCTTCGGAGTTTTGTTTTCTTTCGTCCCGGGGCCGTGATTGCAGTCGCAATAGCCGGTCGGGCATCTTTGGTCGCCATTCATGGCACAAGTGTGCTTTATGTTGCGACTTTCTTTCGTCAGATTCACACCGACAATTGTTTCCTTCCCCTTCCTCGCCTCGTCTACCTATTCAACACATAGATCCCACCTCATCCTCGACACAAACACTCTATCAATCTCACATCACACCTCTCCAACCGCCAAAATGGACTACCTAAAGACAGCCTTCAATTATACAAAACTAACTCTTCTCTCTTTCACAGACCACAAAAACAACCCCTTTTCATCTCAACAACTCACAAAAGCAACAAGGACAATGGCCGAAGAGAAAGCCCCCCAGCCCACCTCAGCTGAGGCCTTCCTCTTCTATTCCATAGTGAAGAATCTGAGAACCCGGCCAGATATCAACTGGGAGGGCGTCGCCCGCGACAACGGTTTCAAAAACGCCGAGACGGCCAAGGTGCGCTACGGACAGGTGAAGCGCAAGCTCAACATTGAGAACTGGTCGCCGCCCGTCAAGCCGCAGGGCGGCAGATCCAGCGGTTCGGGCGTGGGCAAGACGGAGATGGACCAGGGGACTAGTCTTGTGAGCAGCAAGCCCAAGGCTGGGACTGGAGCCGGGGTGGTGAAGAAGAGGACGAACAACAATGGGAAGGGTGGTGGGAAGAAGACTCCGGCCAAGGTTATGGAGGAAGAGGATGATGATGATGATGACGAGGAGGAGGAGGAGGAGGAGGAGGAGGAGGAGGAGAAGTCGAAGGCGAAGGGGATCGATGCTGCCTTGGCGAGACTCTCTCCCACGCCGACGGGACGGGCTCAGCGGCAGGTTGAGTTTGGCAGTGCGATTGCAGATGTGGATGAGTATATTTCTTCGCTGCAGAGTCGGACTCCCATCGTGGCTGCCAGGCAGGTCGGTTCTTACCCTCCTCGTGGGGTCAAGATCGCGGGGGAGGTTTATCTGAAGACTGCCATTCCAGTTAGGGGGTTGGGGGATGTGTGGACGGTCAAGCCGGTTAGTCCTGAGGGGCATGAGGCTTGGTTTCAGGGGTTGGGGTTGGAGGATCAGAACCGGTTTATGGAGGAGGCAGTGGAGTTTTTTGTGAAGAGTTCGGAGGAGGGGGTCGTGGGGGAGAATGCGTTGGTGGTGCATCAGGGTGGTGATGATACGGGGGTTCACTAAGTTTTTTCTTTCACGACACGACGCCACTACTGGGGATGTGGGGATGGAGTATGGGCTTTTTTTTCTTCTTTTTTTTTCTTAATAGGTGAGCAAGGGTCAAGTGACTCGTTGCATGATTCACTTTTTTTTTTTTTGAAATTTCCGGTCACGGGAATTTTAAATCTTTTGCTCCTCCCAAGTGGGATGTGAGCTGGTGGGATGTTGGTTTATGTACGATTGGTATGGTTGATACCCCCTTCTCTTTTCTATAAGGTACCTACTCTCGGAATGGGTTCAGGAGATGGGGAAACAGGGAAACGGGACAGGAATACGGGGCCATGTTTATGGCGATACCTACTCGCTGCTCGGTTTCCATAGGGAAGTTTACAGGGCAGACAAAGACAATAAATTGCGTCGAGTTTTTATTTTTGGTGTGCTGTGATGTGTGATGTGCTGATGGAGGTGTTGTGGGCGCTGCAAGGAAGACAGGAGGTGTGATGATTACCTACCTGGGCTTTTTTTTGGAGAGGGGATAGATGTGGAGAGGTAGGTGGTAGGTTTTGAGAGATGGTTCATAGGCCTATGAAAGTGGCTAGTAGGTCTGTTGACTTTCCTTTGAGGCATGGGTTGAGGATATGATATGATGTGCGTCGTTTGTCTTGAGGGGGTTGTTTTTATGTTCAGTTTATCAGTGGATAAAAGTCTCGGTTTTTGAAATGGGGTAACCGAGGATGTTTACAGTCTGTAAGTCTCTGTGGCTCGTTGTTTGGGCATCAATTGGTCCTGTCGTGACAGTTTGGGATTGCTCGGGCCTGGAATCGAAGTCTTTTGGTGCCGTCGGTAAAACTTTTCTCCCTATAGCATCAGGTCTCGTCGGTTCGTGCGGCTGGTATTGTGATGATGGTTGTAGGCGCTCGAAGGCTTTGTGTTTGTGGTGTTTTGATGTTGCTGTTCTAGGGGACAGACGAAAAGACGGTTTCGATGACAAAAAAGCGAGGACACCCAAGGTTGTCCCCATTGAACTACGGCTCTGGGACGGAAGATGATGGATCGACCCCGGTGGGAGTCTTTGCAGATAGGGGTATCTCCAGAGAGGAAGACTTCAAATACTGTCTTTGAAGAAGACAATCGAGTAGGTCAGCTGTAACACAACACCAAAGAGATGAAGAACCGGACCAAATTGGCCACCTACACGTTTTGGCAGCATGCAAGATGGCCCTTTGTTAGAGTAGGTTGTTTTGTGTGGTGTTCTGCTTGTCAGGGGGGAACGATTTGCAAAGATGGGCTTTGTCGACTTTGAGAGAAGAGGGATTCCTGTCAAGCAACCACTCTGTTTTAGGTAGGTAGATATTGGAGACGGACCCGGGGCGGCTAACAATACGACAGGTCATCACCCAGTCACTTCGGGAGGCGTCAGGGCCAGAAACTCTTCTTCCTCTGGGGCAGGAGATCTGAAGCGGCGAGCAGAGAATCACCAACCCGGATGAACTAGGTGGAAAGCATCAGAGCCAAAAGGGATTGGTCCTAAAAGTGTAGGAATACCCAGGCACATCGACCTCTTCCGGCAGGTCGGGGCACCTCCTCACGGTGGCGGTGGGTTGGACTACCTTGGACGATTGTTGCTTGGTTCTTGGGGTTACCGAGTGTACATCTCGCAGCGTATTACCCCAGAACCCCAAGAATACTATTACAACAAACACACCATAAAAGCAGAGACAACTCTACTATTCGAATTTCATCAACCTTAATTGAACCCTCCATCTTACACCTCAACTGATATTCACCCCCCTTTACGCCTCCGGTAAAGGCGGAAAATCCTCATCCAACACCTTCCCCAACCCACCCCCATCCTCCCCAACCCCATCCCCCAAAACTCTCCCCCTCTCCCAAGGCTTAACCGGCACCCTCCTCCCCCCAACAGGCACCACCCCCTCCCCCCTCACAACCCGCTCCTCAATCTCCCTAATCCCCTCAATCGTCTTCCCCGTCGTCACCGCTTCGATAATCGCCTGAAACTTATTAGGATATTCCCCTTTCCTATCCTCGCCTTCCCCTCCCCCCTCCCCATCCTCCGCCTTTTTCGATAAATCAACCTTCACCCCCCCACTCCTCTGCCACTCCGGCACTTCCTCCTCCTTTGGTCCCTCTGCTGGTGGGACAGGGGTATTGTTGGTTATCTTCTTTTGGATATTCACATACAGCCAAGAGGCCTTTTTGAGGATTTCCTCGTCTGGGGTTGGGAGTGTGGTGGCGGAGGAAGGGGAGGGGGAGATGGGGACGTTGAATTTGGCGGTGTAATATTTTGCGCGGAGGGTCTGGATGGAGGTGAGGACTTGGGGCTTGGTGAAGGGGGAGGAGAGGGATTGGGGGGATAGGAGAGGGCCGAGGGTTGTGATGAGGGATTGCTGCGGGGGAGTTGTTAGTGAGTAGTGGGATGAGGAGGGGAGGGAGGAGGTACCATGAATTCTCGGTCTGAGGCCCAGGGGTAGGTGTTGAATGCTTGGAGGGTTTGGGGTGGGGTTTGTTGGGTGGCCATATTGAGGTTTCGAACGTGAAATAGTGAATAGGAATATGAGGGGTTACTGTTTGAGAGATCGGAATTTGATGAGTGAGGCCGCCAAGCTGGTTATGACGGGGGTGGTTTTCCGTCGAGAGCCGAGTGAGGTGGTGAGGTGGTGGGGGTGGCTGGGGGAGAGGTTGATGTCTCTGAGTAAATTTGGGATATGAAAGTCAAAGAGGTCAGATTTCAACTTGAGATTTCCGGAATGATATGAAACACTCAACGTTGACAGTATCATAAATGACTGTGGTTGGAGTCGCATGTGAAAGCTAGGGAATCCCCACCATCATAAAGACAGTGTGAAGGACAGTGCTAAAGACGGCAGAGACTGTGCCAAGATATCAAAGCTCATTCTCACAACAAAAAGAATATATGCTAGCTTGTCACAGACCAACCATATAGCAAGGCAGAGTGGAGACTGCAGCAGGCCGTGGGGAACCAATCAAGTAAAATGTAACGACGGGGCTGCAGGACACTACTGAGCCATAGTGAGCCAGGTACAGAGATACCTAGAGGATTGAGGTCTATATATACGGAGGAACTAGATAGCTAGCAGATAGTTCCGTAGTATGCAATACAAGTCATAATCGTTGGTATCTAGACTGTTGTGATTGAGACAAGCCATTTGTTGTGCACTGTTTAGCTGCACCGAACCAGTTGTCAGAAGTTGCCTTCAACAAGTATCTGTTTCAGAAGTTCTGGATAGGGGTTCGTCACATAGAGTTGTAGAAAGTAACCTTTTGTATTTGAAGTGATTTGTGTCACAGTTAAGCTAACGGGCAAGTTAGACAGTATGAGCGGCGCGGGACGCGCTTAGCTAATTATTAGATTAGATAAGGAGTAGTCAATCAAGATGCGATCAGTGTGATCACTATAATTAAGGGCGGAACTAATCAGAGCATGATTAAAGTCATCAAAGCATAATTATAATTATCACTGGCAGGGCCAGTCAGTACGTGATAAGGCGGCTTGGCTATAATCAGTCTAAAGCTCTAGAGTTTACATATATAAAAGAACTAAATGAGCATCAAATAGTTCTGCAGTATGCAATACAAATCACATTTGTTAGTATCTTAACTATGAAACAAGCTATTTATTGTACACTACTTAGTTATACCAAACTAGAATTATTCAGAAGCGCTTTTAACTAGCAACCCTTTCAAAGGTTCTATATAGGAGTTCATTAGATTCCAGCAGTAACTTACTATAATAAATTATATAAAAATAAACTTAATATATATTACTAACGATTAATTATAATAGTAAACGTAAAAGATAATTTAATAAATAATTAGTTACGTTATTAATTATCTGTTAAAATATAGCTTTTGTTTGTGGATTTTATAGTATATCTAAGCCTTATATATTGCAGAGCCTTAGAGGCAATACGATGGCTTAAATCAGCAGTGTTTAGAAACTGCGGTTATCGGAGCGGAAGCTCGGCCTCCGGAAGTAATTTGAGGTCCCGGAAAGCTAAGCGCTAAGGCTGGTGCCCTGCAGTGGTTAAACGGTAGCGGCAACGTGGCCTGTAACGTGGCCCCTAACCTTATATTTGATTAGTGCATTTAGCGGGCGTTCGGGCCCGGAAAACGCGCGTTTAGGCCCGGGAACGGAGTTACCTTTGGGGAGCAAGTTAAAGGCCGATGGCCTATAAGACCTTTGCCTCACACCCTATCCACTGTGGTATTTTTTAGTCTATAAGGTTCAATCAATATACTGGTTTACTATACTCATTAGTGCCTCACAAGCCTATGTTACAGTGATTCTCTTTTATATATTACAGGGCGCCGCCCCTGTAATCTTCCTTCCTTCAGTGCTACGGCAACTGTCGAATGCTGCAGTCAAAGTCTTCTTCGCTCTCAGTGTACTGCGCCGATAGCTATTTGAGCCTATATTTACAGGCTTCAATAGCACCTATTTCGACAAAAGGTAAGGAAAATAATTACAAGTAATTATTAAATTAGATAATTGAATTTTTTTTTTTTAAAAAAAAAAACTTTGAATTTATATTTTACGGCCTTTTTATAATATTATTAGAAATTTGGGTAGCGCTAGGTATACTATCAAGGTTGGATTTCGGTGATGTAGCTAGAAAAATAAATGTAGTAGGTGGGGGACTGACGTGGTGTTTAGGATGCACAGCAAGACACACATGACAGTTGACGTCTCTGTGCTTCCAACTGCGTTTGTCCGTCAGGACGCACGGACCACTAGGATCAAGCTGTGGAAGCTTTGGTGAAGACAGTGAGACAGCTCCTGCTTTCCATCCCATGTGACAAGAAAGGACCAAAGAGTATTTGAGAAAGGGCATTGTTGTTTTGTTTCTTCTTGATCAAGACATTCGTTGTTGTTGTTGACTGCCACCGGTCGTGTCTCACCTGCCACCACCACGAAGGCCACCACCGGCCCCAATTCGTGCATCTGTACCGCTCCCGCATCACCGACCTTGACAGACCGACCATATCTCTCCACCAATCTTCCGCCTTGAACCCCAAACCTCCCTCCCATCCGATACTTAACCAGCGGTACGGCATCACCCCCGGCGACCGCGAAAATGCGCCGCGCTGCCGTACAAGCCTTTCGGACCACGTTTCAATATACTGCCCGGGGCCTTGGCCGACGCCCCTTCACAACCTCTCTCCCCACCACCGCCGCCCGCCGTCTCCTCTCCTCAACCTCCACCACCGCCGCCCGTCGCACCCTCAAGAATCACAGCAATGCCACCGGTATTCCCCCTCCCCTCCTAGAGAACATCAACAACAACAACAACAGTCTTCCCCTCCCACCACCCCTCCAATCCTCAATGTACTACCGCCGCGCCTCGGTCGTCCTCGCGTCGGCACTCGTGGGCTACGGAGCCTGGTACTCGTACAACGGCACCGACGTCAACAACGTCCCCGTCAAGCGCGGTTACTCCACCACCACCATCACCGACACCTCCACTGCAGACACCTCCCTTCCGACACGCAACGTCTTGGTCATCAGCGCTGACCAGCTCCACACCGGAACGATAGTAGGCGACGGACCCATCAGCAAGACCACCTCGGAAGACGGCACGAGAGTGATCGAGATGCTCAACCCGGAGCAGGCGACAGAAAAGTTGAGGAAGCTGGAGGAGTCATATCTCGTCAACCGAGGCCAAGGCGTGGTGAGATACGACCTGGTGCAATTACCAAGCAACGACCCAATCGAGGACGACCACACGGAGAAGATCATTGAGATGCAGCCCGCGACGAGTGAAAAAGGGGGGAATGATTGGATGTTTTGGGGGGTGTTTGATGGACATAGGTTTGTCTTATTCCCCAGTTGTTTAATCAAGCAAAAATCGAAACAGCTAACAAAAACAGCGGCTGGACAACCTCTGCCAAACTCCGCCAGACTCTCGTCTCTTTTGTCGCCCGTGAGCTGAACCAGACGTATCAAGAATCAAACAATGACCTCTCGGGTCCCGGCGTGGAGGCGGCTATTAGAAAGGGGTTTTTAAAGCTCGATGATGAAATAGTCAACCAGAGCGTGCAAAAAGTCATGAGAGCCAACAACAAGACCATGGCCGCCGAACTTTTGGCACCTGCCCTGTCCGGATCATGCGCCTTATTGTCCTTTTACGATTCCCGCTCTAAGCTCCTCCGCGTAGCTTGCACGGGAGACTCACGCGCCGTTTTGGGCAGGAGGACAGAATCGGGAAAATGGACGGCGACGCCGCTGTCGGTTGATCAGACCGGCTCCAATGTGGACGAGGCGAGTAGACTGAGGAGGGAACACCCCAACGAGCCCTATGTCGTTCGGAACGGGAGGGTGCTGGGTGGGTTGGAGCCGTCGAGGGCGTTTGGGGATGCGAGTTACAAGTGGACGAGGGAGATTTCGGAGAGGTTGAGGAAGCACTTTTTTGCGAGGTCGGTCTCGCCGGCGTTGAAGACGCCGCCTTATGTGACGGCTGAGCCGGTGATCACTACCACGAGGATTGAGCCGGAGAGGGGGGATTTTGTGGTGATGGCTACGGATGGGTTGTGGGAGATGTTGACTAATGAGGAGGTGATTGGGTTGGTCGGGAAGTGGATTGATGCTCAGCAGCAAAAGGGGGGGAGACAGTCGGGGTTGTTTGATTCGGTTTGGTCGAGGACTTTTGGCGGTGGAGGGTCGAGTAAGGATGGGCCCGGGGGGTTGCCGGTGGAGGTGTCCAAGGTGGAGGAGGTGGAGGGTCAAAAGACGCCGTTTAGGGGGGTGAGGCAGTGGGGGGGGAATGATGGGTTTGTGGTGGAGGATGCGAATGTGGCGACGCACCTGGTGAGGAATGCGTTGGGGGGGAAGAACAGGGAGCAGGTTAGCGCGTTGCTGACGCTGCCGGCGCCGTTTTCTAGGAGGTATAGGGATGATTTGACCGTGCAGGTTATCTTCTTTGGGGAGGGGGAGGGGGAGGGAGAGGGGAGGGGGGAGGTGGTGGTGAATCGGGAGGCGAGCAAGGGGGTGAAGGGGGAGGGGGCGAGGGCCAAGTTGTAGGGAACTTGGTCTGTTCAACCCGGGGAGGTTTCAAGATGGGTATTGATGCGTTTTCTTTGCTACATGGCGGTTGGTTTCCTACGGACTGGCTGGCGGCGCACCTGGGAATATATTTCGGTGGGCAGCGGGTGATGGCTTGTTTTTTTTTTTTTTTCTTTTCTTTTTTTTGTTGGCTATCTGTTTAGTACATTACGGCGGGTGTAGCATATGGCGGAGGGGGTGTTTTCAGCAATGGAGTTTAGGTGTGGTTAGGAAAGACCAGTGATTACTTGTATCAATCAGTATCTTGGGAAAAGTACTGACGATGGCTAAAGCAAGCAAACTTTAAAAAGATTCGACCGTTGTGCTCAGCTTGATCCTCCGTCCATTCTCCTGGGTGAAAACTCAAAGCTTGCCAGAAAGAATCACATCATTCAACCTCCTCTATACACATATCACACATTTGGTAGGGCTCTGGAAAACATCCCATACCCAAGAACTGGCCGGACAGAGCAGCCGGGATGCGTGCCCCTGCCAGGCTGCCGGAAAACAACAACGGCAAAGAGGGAACATCCCTCCTTGGAGCCATCATATCCAGCGGCCAAACAGGGCACCTCTGCCCAGGCCAGTTCCTCGGGATGCTCCAACCCAACCCCCTCTTGGTATATCTCCCTCGACCCCCCCCCCCCCTTTACCCTACAACTTACTCCTCTCCCTCTGCGGCGGCCCGACAAGCGGATCATAAACCCTCTCCGCCAAAAAATTCACCGGCCCAACCCCATGGCTAAAAAGCCCCCGTGCATCCACCATCCCCTCGTTCAACTCCTCAATCGTCCTCGCCCCAATGAGCCTCATATTCATCTCCATCTCATCCTTGAGCAACTGCATCGCCCTCTCCACCCCCTCCTGCCCGTACGCGCTCATGGCATACAAGAACGGTCTCCCGATCCCCACCCCCTTAGCCCCCAAACACAGCGCCTTGATGATATCCGTCGCCCTCCTCACCCCCCCATCAACATAAACCTCAATCTTCTTCTCCAGCCCCATCTTCTTCAGCACAGGCATAGTCTCCGCCAAGACTTCAATCCCCGACCTCGCAAAATCCAACTGTCGCCCTCCGTGGTTAGATAGCACCACGCCCGCGCACCCAACCTCCACCGCCCTCAACACGTCCTCCACTCTCTGAACCCCCTTCAAAACGATGGGCATCTTGGTAACGGACCTGAACCAAGGAATATCATCCCAGCACAGCCCCGGGTCGATAAAACTGCTGATCGCCCTCGCCGCACCCTGGCTGTTGTCCGTCTTCTCCCCTGACCCCTTCTGCACATTCGAGCCCTCATCCGTGAATTTCAACCTCATGTCTTTCTCCCTCCTCCCCAGCTGTGGCGCGTCAACGGTGATGAACAGCCCCTTGCAACCCCTCTTCTCGGCGTGCTCGACGATCCTCTTGGTGATGGCCCTGTCTTTGTTGACGTAGAGCTGCAGCCACTGGACTTGGCTTGCATCTGCAGCGTCCATGATCTCGTCAAAGGAGCAGGAGGCAAGGGTGGGGATCATTTGGACAACGTTGTGCCTCGCCGAAGCACGGGTGAGGACAACCTCGCCTTCTACGTGACCGAGTTTGCCGAGAGCGGTGGCGGTGACGTAAAAGGGAATGTCGACCTTGGTGCCGAGCATGGTGGTGGAAAAGTCGACTTTTTCAACGTTGACGAGGATTTTGGGGCGGAACCAGATGCGTTGAAAGGCTGTTTGGTTTTCTCGGAGGGTCTACATCTCATGTTGGTTCGCATTTGTCCCAAGATGACCAAGAGCTCAAGAGGGAGAGGGGAGGGGGGCTTACAATCTCATCATCAGCCGCACTAGAGTAATACCCCCAAGCAGTCTTCTTCATCACCCTCTTTGCCACGCCCTCAAAGTCAAGCAAGTTGTAGCATTGTTCGAGCAAGGGCATCTCCTCGATCCTCTTCATTCTCCCCTGCTCTTCTGGGAGGACCTCTTGTTTCTCGACGACGACGGTGGACATGTCGACGGGACCTTTGTGTTTGTCTTTTGGAAGGTATTTTTCCAGAGTGTCCGGGGGGTGGATGGGGTCGAATTCTTCGGTGGCGTCTTTGCCGGCGTATTTGAGGATGATTTTGGAGCCGCCGGGATGTTCGGGGAGGAAGTCTGTCACGTCGTAGGCGCGGCCCTGGGGTTGTCAGTAGGGGGGAGAGATATGAGGTGGGGAGCTGGAGAGGGGCACTACATGGACGATGACCCAGCAGTCGTCTGCCGACTTGTGTTTGGCGACTTCCACGCCTGTGAGCTCGACTTTGGTCATTTTTGCGGTGGTGGTGTGTTGTCCAAGGTGTTGTCCAAGGTGTTGTTCAAGGTGTTGTCCAGAAGACGGGTTGAAAGATGGGAATTGGTCGTGAAAGAGGTGCTCTTTAAACCAGTCTTGTTTCCTTGGGACCGAAATTTCCCCTAGTATGGGAAGGGGGCTGGTGTGAATTGTGAAAACGCGAGGATGGGACGAGTTATCTCCGGTGGTTGGCCGATCTGTTCGAGGTTGGTCGGTGAGGCTGTGGGGATGCCAGTGACTGAGAGGGAGATTCAATTGAAAGGGGGGTCTACGTGGTATATAAGAGAGCTGAGGGTAGATATGGGGAACAAGGCCCCAAGCAACCAGTTGTCACACGGCTGGGTCAAGGGGGAAGAGGGCGCTCGTCCAAAGCATCATCCAGGCAGTTGTCATTCGACAGGGATGCTTGGGGGGATGCTGAAGAGGCTCGGCATCTCGGCTGCGTGTGTTGCTTGTCTGCGGGGGGGGGAAATGTGGGGACCTCACCCCATTGCCTCAGGCGACGTCATCCGATTTGGCCGAGCTGGGTGTAATTACGGGCAATTTGGTACGGTATCTTACGTATTTTTGGGCTGTTGATTTCAAGCTGAAGGTGATGAGATGATTGATGGCATCGTCATCTTGAAGACCAGTCTAGATGTTTTGCTTCTCGTGGTAACAGGCCCCAAACATTTCAGCCTTGTGGTTCCATGTCCCCTAACCGTTCCTATCCGTTCATCCAGATTAACAGGCACCACACAAAGGTCTCCTCCATCTCCATCCCAACAGCCCTTGTTCCCCCTACCGTGCTATTGCTGCACATCTTGACCCTGAACATCCCGCCTCTTCCCCAGTAACTCCTCCTCCAACTTAAAACTCCTCCTCTCCTCCTCCTCCTCCCCATCACTCCCCTCCCCCTCTTCCTCCCCCGGGAAATCCCTCTCCTCATCCCCATTAACAACTACATACCACCCTACCCTCCCCGCCTTAACCCCCCCTCCCCCCTCCCCACCAGCTTCCACCACCCCACCCCCAATCTTCATCAGCTCATCCCTCAGTTTGGGAAACCAGTCACTTTCCAGGTACTGGCTCGTGATAGCAGTAATATCAACCACGTCATCAATCCTCACCGCAAAATCGGCTATGTAAGCAAACGGTGTAAAAGCAGATGACAAGTCCCCTGGGTTGTACGCCTCGAGAACTTTGACGGGGGAGCATGACTGTGAGGCCAGCACATCAAAACCGGAGGGAGGCGTATCTGGTGGGGAGTCCGGCAGTGGGATGAATGGGTAGGTGTTGCGGAGGCAGGACAGGAAGGAGTGGGAGGAGGAGGGGGAGATGAGGTGCTCGGGGGAGCAATCTGACAGGTCGTGGAGGACGGTGAAGATGCGGATCAGGGGGCGGGGGAGGGGGAAGGCGTGGGTCAGGTAGGTTGGCATTTCTGGGCGGTTGTGAGGCTGAGGTTGTCGTTGTTGATGACTGACTCGACTTGGCTGTGGCGTCGTTGGCCAGAAGGATGTACTGCGTAGAGGACTCAGACTATCGTATCTCGTGATTGCTCTCGTAGACAACAACAACAACAACAACAACAACAACAGCAGCAACAGCAACAACAACAAGTCGTCATCGATGGCGGGGCTGGATTCCAAATCATGCATAGATTGGTGTGGTGTAACGGTCTTGGCGGGGCGAGATGGTGCTCAGCTTTCTAACGGTTCTCAGAAACCAGCCTCTCCTCCTTACAACGATGTATCGGATGGTCCATCATCATTGATTAGGACCTTTGAAATGTTCCCTTCCGTCGTGCAAGCTTCTGCACTCAGGGACCGAACCCACCAAACAGAAAGCGTCCTTTACAGATCGTGTCGACCCGTTAGGATCTCGAATGCAACCATCTCTAACATCGCCCTCGGCCTGCATTCAGTCCCACTCGGCCGATGCGACGTGCAGGACTTCATCTCGCGACCAAGGTTGGTCCATTCTCGCGTGTTTTCAAGGATGGAATCCATGGGTTGGGGGCCGAATCAGTGTGCTGGCCGCTTGGGGGGGTGGTCTACCATCTTGAATATCGAACTTGTGTGATGTTCGACTTTGACCTCTTTTGTGACCTCTTGGACGCTAAACTGGTGAATAGAAGTGAGATCGACACGGCTGCAACGAGGGCGAATGGAGTTTGTTGATGAGGAATCTCACAGCTCTGGAAGAGGGAGAGTCGGTCCTGAACTTGGGTCCATGAGGGACAACCAGCCCTGTGAACCAAGAATCCAAGTCCAACTCCATCAGACCGACGTGGCTTGCCTGACTGTCTTTCTATGAATCAGTTTTATACGAGCATTTTTCCGCATAAATAGCAATGTGATGGCCGACCCCAGGACAGCAGAAGCCACTGCCTTATCGTAACCAAAAGGGCAACTGTTCGCAGCCTATAACATGGCTTAAAATAGGGGGTTTTATTTGCAGATAACTCCCCAGCTAGCACCAAGCCAGGGAGGGGGCTTAGCCAAGAAACGGCCCCTGCTGTGTTGGATGTCTTGGTGGTGAGAACTAAACCCTACCCCAGCTCCTTGCCGATGGCAACCTCACGCACCTCGACGGCCCAGCCGGCCATCTATCTGATGGGCCATGGCCGACCAAAGGATTTTTTGTTCCCGTCTCTCCCCCAGTGTCGATCTCTTTTATCTTTTATTGCGCCGCTCTTTACCTTTGCTTCTTGTTTCTTTTCTCTTCCTCCCGACATATGTCGACCACAAATCCCTACGGCTACACCATGGCCGCCACAGTAAGACGTAACCAATCTGGTGTTTCTCCCGGTCTTTGATAATGACAGCCCCGCAGTACGATCAAGGCCTCGAGCCAGCGCGCAACGACTATCCAGAGGTCACAGACCCTTCCCACTGCGCACCGGAATACGTGCCTCCCCAGCCACTGACCAATGAGCCGATGAAGCCGTATGGAAGTACTTACGTGACTCCTGCCGCCCCTTATGAGCTCTCACACACGAGGGAATCATCCTCGGCATATGGTGGACATGCAGCAACGGCGGCACCACCTTACGATATGCACGATCAGGTCCGGTTGCCAGCATCGCCCCCAACGACAGATCTGTCATCATCGATGAGCTCGGAAAAGCCCCCTTCTCACCACCGGAAAAAGACAGTATTCGGCTGCACAACACTGGTGTTTGTTCTCTCGTGCATCATTGCGCTTCTGTCGATGGCCGTGATTGGGCTGGCAGCTGCCGCGGGTATGGAGGCGCACAGGGCGAACACCAACGCGAGCAGGATAGCGGTCATGCTTGCTGAGAGCAATAGTACGTCTGGGGGGTTGGAGTCGGTTTCTGACGCCGAGCCCGAGCCTGGTACCGGTTCTGGTTCTGATTCCAACACTACTCCCGGCAGCACAAGAACCGTCACCGTCACCGTCTCCGCTGCTGCTGCGGCGACCGAGACTGTCAGGGTCACTCCTGCTTCCGCCATCTCCGCCGTTGACGACGGCTGCTCGGAAAACCCTGAGAAAGTCCACGGGTCGACTTATACTTCTTATAAACGTATGCGCCCCCCCACACTCTCTTATTTTACCCTTCTTTTACTAACCTATCTTAGGCTTCAACTCTTTGAAATTCACCCGCTACTGCCAACGAGATCCAGACGGCTCGCTCGTGATGGTGATTTTTACCTCGACTTTTGAACAGTGCATGGACGCGTGCGCGTCGTACTCGACTTATGTAGCGGAGTCGTTCCCCACGGGAGGCGCAAAGACGAGGTGTGACGGGGTTAGTTTTATTCCCGAGTGGGCGGATAAGGCTGCTGCGGGTAAGGAGAATTCGAGGGGGAATTGTTACCTGAAGAGTGGAGTTAAGGGGGAGGGGGGAGAGAATGGGAAAAAGGTCAAGGTTCATGCTGCTATTTTGCAGGGATAAATAAGTTGGGGGAGGGGAGGAATGATACCCAGGGTGCGTGTGCGTGAGGAGTAGGTAGTCGATTGGATGGATTTGTTGTGCGATTATAATGGGAGGACATTGGGAAGCGTTGAGGAAGGGTGGAGTAGGATGTGTTTATCTGGGCTTTGACTTTGACTGTATTGATTGTTCAGCTTTCTCTTTTTCTTCTTTGGCGCTAATAAATACCTGTATGAAAAACTGGTGCGTGAGTCTGACCGTTTTCGTGCTTGAAGCACGTAGGCATGTTTATATGTGATGAAATCATGAGCCAAGTGTGTGGTGAAATGGTCTGCAATCAATCCTTCAAAGATGTGTCGATACTCTCCTTCAATGATATTTTGTATGCCTTCAAAGATGGTTAGAATATTGTTGGGAATATAACATAGGTTTTGAAGAGACACTCAATGGCATGTTTCAAGGATGGTCAGTGTGTCCTAAAAAGGAAATGAAATAAGGGGCTCTTTTACCGTAGTGATAGGCCCTTCAGGCAACAATAAAAGGCATGTTATCTATCCTCAAAGATCCAAAGTCGGCGGTTATTACAGCTTTACTTGTATTTGACCAGCGGGTACAACCGCAGTGATGAATAACTTTGAGTAGTTCTTGCTCAGCAACCACCTATAGCTTTCTAAAGGGGCATCATCATCTTGGGGGACTGTGCTCGTTGTTGATGTGCCTAGGCTTCCACACCGTCTTCTACATAGTGATTGTCAAAGTGGTGGCTGTCAAAGTAATAGTTGTCAACAACCTGAAGAAGGGCAGCAACAGTGGTGGTCACGAAGTAGAGGTCGTTAAGCGGGGGCAGTTGGGAAAATCGATGTGGTGACGGAGTATCGTGGGTCTGTCAACACCATCCACCCTCCAACACCACCCACCCTCACCACCACCACCATCACAAAAATAAATGAACAATCGTGATAACAGCAAAAGATAGGCACACCAGGATTCGAACCTGGGTTTTACACCGCATCAGATCAACACCCTCACATCTCTCCCCCCGCCACTTGGAAGGCCACCGCAGAAGCCAAGCGCGATGCCGCACCTGACACTAACAGTACAGCACTCCATGTAAGCAACGAGTTGTAGCAAGGAAGGAATTGGTGTTTAGACATTATCACCCCAACCGGGTCGTCGTGAACCACTTGACCATGCGCCCCGTCATGTGTCAGCTCTTATTTGTTATCATGGCAAGTGCTGGGCCAAATATGTAAGCCATTATTAGTCCGTGGGTCGCGTGACTTTGGTGTGTTGTGTTTGGGGAAGGGGCAATGAGGGCTGGGTGGCACGTGCGTTGTGTGTGAGGTGGGAAGGAACGGTGATGGTAGAGGGCATACACAATGGGTGGGGAGAGCATGGGTTTGGAGCTTGAGGGGGTGGGATGATTCGCCATCTACAGCTCGTGGTCAAATGGTCACCAGTGCTGAGCTTGCTCCCCCGAACATCAAACAACGGCTTCACATCCCGGAGCTATGGTGCACCCAACAAACGCTCTACCTCCTCCCCCTCAGCTGCTGATGGCCTCACAATTGCCCGCTGATACCCATCTCACAATTCCTTCCGCTGGTCCCCTCCAGATAGATTGTCTATGCCGGGGTTGGTAAGACTCTAGCAGACATCGAAAATCTTGTGTGTTGGCTGTGTGGACATGTGACTTATTACTGCACCTTCAGCCATGGCAAAGATGCCTCCAATGAAGAGGTCCGTGTTGTTGATGGCCTGGTCCATTACTGTTCACAAGATTGCAGCTTGAATACAAGCTTGCGGATTGGATACATATATTCTAGGAACAAAACTCTGTTTGGCCCCCTCTGTAAGCCAAACATTCTCAACAGCTCTACCAATATCTTGAAAGGAGGCAGCTTAAATTCCTTACCATTGCTCAACCTCCTCGTAGCATCAACTCATCAAAACACAATCCACACAACCCACACAACCCACACACCACAACATCAATCACCTTCCTGCCCCTCCCGCCCACAGAACAGCAGCACACACAAGTAGAGTAATTTTATGTTTTATGCCTATCACCCACCGCTTTGTGTCTACAAGCATAGGTAGACAGCAAAGCAAAGCAGGTAGTTAACTATACACATTGTCCCCCCGTTCACTCACCACCCCCCACCCCCCCGGGACCTCCTAACTGTCACTTCCCCCCCGCCTCCTGCCCCATCTCAAGCCACTCCCCCCATTCCACCAACCCCAGTCCCCAAGCAAAGTCCCCTTGCAAATATGATTTCTTTGTTAAAAAAAAAGTTTAAAACACAGCGCTGATACCGAAAAAGCCCGCTGAATAATAAAAGCAAGAGAAGCAAAGAAAAAAACCAACCCCAACCCCAGTCCCACCCAATCACCTCGTTTCTACCCAGTCCCAGAGAGAGTCCTCCATCAATCTCCCGTTCCCATGCCTTTCCTCCCCCCACCCAAAACGCCCCATGGAAAAAAAAAAAAAAAAAAGATCGAATTTTTGGTATTGTGCCGACATTGTTGAATGAAATAACCGAAAAAACGCTGAGTGGTGAAAAGAAGAGAAAAAAGAACGAAGCGAGCCGGCGAAATATATACCATTCACAGCAACAAAAAGCACTGAATGTATTTTTCAGACGAGAGAAAAAAAAAAAAAGAAAAAAAAAACCCAACAACAACAACAACCCCAACAAAGAATATTAAATCCCAGTCCCACCCCTCACTTCCCTCCCTCCCTCTTCCGCCGCCGGACTCCCCGCCCTCACAACCGCCGTCTTCAAAACAGGCGCAATACTAATCGCAATCTTCTTCTGTCCACCCCCTCCTCCTCCATTCGGACTCCCCTCTCGACTCCTCGCCTTCCCACTGTTATTGTTGTTGTTGTTGTGAAAACTTCCCTTCTTCCTCAACATCCCCCCCACCCCTGACGACCCCAACGAAGAATTACTCCCCGCACTACTGCTATTCCTCCTCTTATGCTGCATCAGCTTATCCAGCGCGTCATCCTCATCCTCCTCCCTCCTCCTCTTCTCCGATAATCTTTCCGGCGGCGGCGTACTTGGCACCACCACCACCGGCTTCTCATTCTCCTTTGACTCATTCCCCCCCCCATCCACAGCTGTCGTCGTCGTCGTCATCACCACATCCCCCCCACCGCCCTCTTCCTCCTCATCAGACGTGTACTCCACCAGCGGCAGCTTCCCCCCATTCACCACCACGCCCGTAGGACGATGATGATGATGATGATGATGATGATGATGATTCTCCTCCTCATCATCAGAAACACTATTCCAATACTCCTCCTGCGCCTGATCAACAGCCAAATGCTCCATCATCGCCCCCCTTCCCACCCCCCTCACCTCGTCCTCTTCATCCACCTCACTAACCGTATACCCCCGGCTCTGATCCCACCTCATCAACATCCCCCTAAAGTAATCAACATGGCTCAGCGCCACTACCTTCTCCCGGTAATTCTCCATGATGTGCCTGGCCAACTCCCGATCCCCCTCATAATTAATCGACGTGAAAAAGTCCAGGCACGCCGAAGACAAGAGATTGTCCCGCGGCAGCGTCCGCAGCAGCGTGTCCAAGACTGGGCCGAAAATTCGCCTGTCGGATAGGTGTTTGGTGAAAAAAGGGTCACGGAGGAGGATGAGGTGGCGGAAGAAGCGGATGGCAACTAAAACCCCAAGAGAAAAAAAGAGGAAAAGAATTAGCAGTGTTCAGATAGGATGCAACAAAGTATTTCGTACCAAGCTGGAGGTGCTTCTGTTTGCAGGCAAGAAGCTGCGCAAACCTAGACGCAATGTTGTGGTCAAACACAAAGTGCTTGCTCCGAAAAGTGTGATGCCTGATGTAAAAGCAGAGAATCTCGTTCAAGTACCCGAAAATCCCATCTTCGAGGGCACTAAACTTCATGTTAGGCCTCTTCTCCAGGTCAAGCAGCGGCCTGAACAGCTTGGCGACCGAGTGCTCATAAAAGTGGGCAATGAACGCGTCTTGCTGGGGATCGGAAGAAACCTGATGTTTTCCCTTGGGCATGAAGCCCTCTCTGTTTTCTGGAGGGGGGCCGCTGCCGGGAACATTTGGGTCTAGAAGCACCTTGAGTGACTCTGTAAGTTGCGACTTGATCCCCAGATCCACTTCGACGAGGAGGAGATCGATGAGGGCGTCGGTCAGGGGCGCTTGTTTTCTATGGGTCTGCTCGTAGATGGTCTTTCGGATCATGGAGGGGTCAAACTCGAGTATGGAGCCGAGAATGTCTGTAGCACCAACCCGGACCGTCACGTCAGGGTGCCTAAGCCCGTAATTGATAACGGGAACAAGTCCTTGCTGGAGGAAGTTGCCATAGAGTCCTTGGCGGGCAGGTGGTTGGAGGTTCTTCGAGATGGCGCACATTTGCTGGATGAAAATGACGGCTTCCTTTTTGCGCAGCGGCTGCACAGTCGGGTCGCCAAACACGGCAAAGAGATCCGTCATGAAACCGGGCGTCATGTGGAGGTGCTGCACGATCTCGACCTGGTTGAAAAAGATGAGCGAGTTGAGAACTGAAAAGGTAGGGTCGTCCAGGATCCTAGCAAGCACAACGTCCTTCAAGTACTGTAGTCGGTAGGTCTGATGGATCTTGCGTCGCACTTGGTCATCTTGGATCCTGACCACCTCCTTATACCGCCCCTGGTTGTTCAACCACTGCCGGTGGTTCGCCTTGTGCGTCGGAAAATCGGGATCGTACTCCATCGCACCCACAACTCCCAAAACACACTCGTCAGACACGGCATGTTCGATGAGGCCGGTGTCGTTCAGCAACACCACCGTCTTCATGATGTTGCAGAGATGATGTAGGTCCCCCAAGCTCTCCATATCCTCGGCCATTTCTACTAGTGGAATAAGTTTGGCGATGTAGTCTTCGCTCATGATTGCTTTGGCGAGGGCATCGCGGCCGGACGGGGATTGCGAAAGGTTCCGCAGGGTATTCTCTATATCGATCAGCGTCCCCAGCTCAGCAGGCGGGAGCTGGATGGAGGTGGGCATGTCCATCGCCAAGTCGTCTGAGAGACCATCATCTGCAGCACGGCGAATCAGCAGGCACTCCCCTGGATAGGTTATGCAGCTCCTACCTGGTCCCCCCATGGCGGCCTGGAATTGTTGTTGAACGTGGTCGATGAATTTCCTAGCACCCGGCGAGTGAGCTTGATGCGACGAGCGTGGCATGCGAACAGGTTCAGACAAACCATATTGCCTGGCATCCGTCTGCCTCCTGAAAGGAAAGCGCCATGTCGACGCCATTGTCGGTCCAAACAATGAGGGTGTCTGTGGCGCAAGTTAGAGAACAAACTCCGGATACCGTAAAGGTTGAGTGACATGCCCTGCTGCTTCTGGAAGCCATCATCCTTCACTATTTTGGTCTCGAGCAGTAGTCTGTCCGGCTGGTCTTCTGACTGGACGATCACGCGGGGTTCCTTTTGCTCTTCCTGGATCTGAGGGATGGGTGAGTTGAGTCATCAGCGAAACCGTGTTCTCTGCCATGCGGGGGACGGAAACAGCACAGCATACCGTGACGAAGCAGGCGGTGCAGAAACCGGTGCCGCGGTCAAACCAGTCATTGTTGCGAAGCTCGTAGACCTTGACGCGCTTCTTGTCGGCCGTCGTCTGATGAGGCACGGGTTGTGCCATCATCAAGCGCTCGATGGCCTCGTCTCCGACGTCGACGTCGAGGGTGGTGTCGCTGAGCAGGTGGGGTGCGATATCGAAATGGTGCGGCGATTGCGATAGCTCGGGCTCGGCCGGGTTGAGGAGAGCAAGGGCCGCCACTTTGTTCTGGGGTTTGCGCGCTCCAAAGATGGGGAGCGCGTCGGTGCTGCAGCGAAGTGTGAAGAACGGGCTGGCGGACAGGCGCTCGGGTGTGGACAGGACACGGACTGTCTGTCGCTGGCTGGCGTGATAGGTACGGCAGGCAGAAGTTGGGGCAAAAGTCAAACTGGTTGCTCGGGTGGTGGTTGTGTGGTCTGTGGTCTGTGGTCTGTGGAGAGGGTGACGTCGAAAATAAAATCCGATGTCGAGTGGTTCAGGGAGCCATAAGGTTTCGGAAAGACCAGGCGGCTTCTTGTCGAGATGATAAGCCCTCGAGTTGATAGAGCGACAGCGCACGCGACCAGCGGCTCCTCAGACGATCGCGCAGGAGCAAGGCGTGCTCTTCAGTAAATCCCCGTCGCGACGAACGATGCGCGACAAACAGCGAATGCTTTCTTCCTTGGTGGGCGTTGAGTGGCGATGGATTATTTCCTTGGGCCGATTGCTGCCAATCTGGATTCTCTCTGCAGGGCGCGCAAGGTTGCGATGGGGAGAAGCGGGCGGAGTGCGTGATCGCTTGGGTCAAGCGGGTCCCGAAGGGGTTTAGTGGCAAATGGATGTGCCGGCTTTTTTAGTGCCATGCTAAGAATAAGCGCGGCCTGATGTCACTTTTCTACCTAAAACACCCCCACCGGCCCCAGCCCTTCACCATGCGCTGGAACGGCAGACCGGCCGGGCATTCCCTTTCATCTCTCAACCTCCCCCGCTCCACCTCCGTCCCGGCCCCGTTGTCTTGGAGCTATGGCCTACGTCCGAAGCCTTGTCCGTGTCTCGACCAGCATCCGAGCTTCTGTCGACCTTGGACGGCCCCACTCGGTCTGATATCTTGACCTAATTACTGATGATATATATTACCATCTTGACAACCTCACTTGTCGACGGTGCCGATTACGATTGATATTCAAGAGCTCTGCTTCCACTTACGACCATTATGGCTTTTGCAACAACCAATCTTTGTATTGGCATTCTCACACAATAGTCATTCACCCTTGGTCTTCACATATCATTGCAATCCTTGGTCTTAACTCTACAAGACATAACACAGCATCATTAGCTTTCCAAGCACTCTTTGAGGGCCATGCCAGCTTTGTGCTGTCCTGGGAACCTATCCGCTCTATCTTTAGATGACGAGGTGATTGATGGCTAGAGATGACCATGGCCAACACGGGTGTTGAGAGCATCAATGTTCTCGAGGTTGCACTGACTCGATGCCCTTCCTATATCACCATGGCCACCTCGTCATAGATCGCAGTCACGCTGGCATCACGAGGCCTTATACGAAAACTACTTTTTCTTATATGCCAGCTTGCAACCAACTGCGCATTCATCTCCAAGCTTCAACTGCAGCCACTCTCACCCATTATCTATCTACCCACAACCATCACCCACCGGGGCCATTTACCGCCTTCCCACCATCACCAACCACGCCACACACCACTCTTCAGCTCTCACAATCCGATCAGGCAGTCTGCCAACCCAAACGAGCCTCTGCCGAGCAGCCATACCCAGCCCACCCTTCCTTTTCCAGCTTCATCGCCGGTAGTGGCAACGGCATCGGATCTGGCCGCATCGATGAAGGAAGTGACAGCCTGGTTGTATGCAAACCTGCCTGGCGTCGTGACAGCCGGGCAGCGGGAAAAAATTCCGAGCTGCAGCCCTTTGAGGTAGCCACCTGAAGCCAAGTCACATATTTATCTGATGTCTCTCGCGCGCTTGGGCAGTGGTGTGTCCTGTCAGGGCTTGTCAGGGGCAGGGGATGACCCAACAAGGCAGGCCAAGATAAGAGCAAGCGCCGCCGTCATTTACCGCCAGTCTTGCAACATATTCATCACCAAGAGAAGCCGGAAGCTGCACCCTGTCTTTGACACCTGCGAATTGATTCTGTCAGCCGGTCGTGCATTATCTCGATGTCTGTCTCAGAGATGATGCTACCGAGACTACCCACAAGCCCTGAGGGAAGATGAGTAATGTCTCCGGTCATGCAGGAACTTTACCCAGCCCACGAGGCTGGACAAGCTCATGAGAAAGATAGATCGACAACTTAGCACCGCCAGCGTAGCAATCATGGCTGGCTGTGGCTTCTGCCGGTCCACCCATCTGCCCATGGATATCTACATACATTGCAGTGCCGGACCTTCCTCTCGCCGAACAAGCAAACTTGGAGGGTGGAGGGTGTAGGTGTATATGTAAGGTATGCATATGCAATGTACGCACATCTTTCTATTTCTACTCTTACCACTCAAGAGCCCCCTTCCCCCCTGACCGGGAGAGATGACATGGCAGATTTGACCCCCACGCCCGGGCCTGCATGGCTGGTGTCTGCTCTCTCTCCCTCAGCCTCTCTTAACTTTTCGGGGCCCGCTCATACAGGCCAAGCATACCACTCCAATGCTGACGTTGGATGACATGGCCTATCTGGCGGTTCCTGATCCTGCCGTTTGTAATGTATGCAGTCATGGTGGAAGCGTGTTAAGCGCGTCAGTTAATACAGCAAACACGTACCGAAGGAAAAAAAAAACCCTAGTTATGCAGGGACCTTGGACCAAACCAGTGTTTTGTTCTGTTTGGGAGAATACATCCATGTTTACGAACAGGAGCTCGGAAAACCGAATACTACCTTACGTACTCTAACCCAAGTTTACCTCTGGCCCATCCGTCCGAGATCTTTGGAACATAAAAACAGAGGCAAGCTAGATAAGGCGAACACGTAGGTAAGAAACAGGCGTCGACACTAGCACGAAACGAGTACGAGCCAGCCCGCATGGTCGAGTTACCTATCTCTTATCTCTGCGGCAGCATATACAGTACACAGCAGCAGAAACAAAAACAGGGACACCACTGGGACACTGTTTTTCCGTCAGTCCAAAAGCTGCCGTCCAACCTGCACCCCATCCGTGTCTGTGTACACAGCAAGCCACAACAAGCAGGCCAAGAAGGCTTTGGTGAGATTTCTTCGATTTCCAAGATTTTTCGCACAAGAAGCCAAGGTATCGGATCAGGCACTTGATTTTTTTTTTTGGAATTTCTTTTCTTTCTTTTTTTTTTTTTTTTTTTTTTTGTTTCTCTCTGGAAACAATAGCGAGCGATTTTTTTTCTCAGATTGGGTTGGATCAGGTAGGTAATTGGACCGTATTACGACCCTCAGGACCCGAATCCTCACCAGCATATCTATCTCTAACCCGGTCAATATCATCCCAGCGTTGCATCTCAACATGCGGATCATATCTGTCTGTCGGTGTCAGCCCTGCTGGGAGGATGGATGGTATCTTTGCTTTGGGGTCCACTTGATAGAGAGCAACATGAAAAAAATGCGGATGGGCAGGAGGTTTGTGCGGTTGAGGAGGTTGATGAGATGAAACACATCAACAGCTGTTTGGTCGGGATGAACTGATGGCAGTTGACAGCGCGGTTAGGTGGGTGGATTTCAGAGGGGGGGCAGAGCCGCAGCGCTGAACATGCCTGGGCTAGGTAAGAAATGATCTCTGGCAGGGAACCAAGATATTGCGATTTCCAGTGATTTTAGCCGTTTCTTTTTATTTTGTTTCTTTTTTCTTGGGGAAAATAACAAGGAAAGAAAACGGGCAAGTGCCGACAACAGCGGCAAACACAACACCGCATCAACCTTGTTCTAGAGCAAGCAACAGAACTTGTCAGAAAAGAACGGCCGCGGTCGTTTCTTTCTCCTCTTAACCGAACGATTCTGCAGCTGAAACGGACGGTCTGCCCAACCGTTGCCTCTCTCCCCACTCCGGCGAGTGCCTCCGAGCAACGGACTGCTGTCAGTCAGACTGTGTGGGAATCTGTGAACTAATTAGCGTCAACGGTCCCCGCAATACGCAATACATACAACACACGGTTTCTTTGGTTTCTTTGGAAGCGTTTAGAAAGAACTTCAACGGGGAAGACGGCAGCTTGGTAGCTGGAAATGCATGACTGACAGCAAAAAAAAAAAGATGAGACATCGTCTGTTGTTTTAACCTTTTCTCCGATTCCATCAACCCATGTTTTGGATTGTCCTGTTAGCGCAGATCATTTGTGGTATCCAAAGCGAGTTTAGCTTGCCTAGCGCTGCAACCCCCCAAGAGGTTTAGCAAGCGAGGGTTTTTATTTATTTTTATTTTGGAACGGTCACATCGGCGATAGGGAGTGGTGGCGCTATTGAAGATCGAGACAGCCGCGATAGGAATGGTTGGTTGGGCGGTGGAGGAGCTGGAAGGTCTTCTTCAGAAAGAATGTCTCTGATCCAACCGACTTCCAGAGCTTTATGATATGGAGCCCGGTGGCTGTCAAAAAAGATACTAATAAAAGAAAGGACCCTGATTGTCTCACAACGCCTGTTTGTTGCGGCGGCGAGACATTCATCCAATTCATAACTTGGAGCAACAACAAACTGGGAAGGCTTTTATATAGGTATATATGGGTTTATTCGAAAAGGCAATCAAATTCTGTGCGAGGGTGGATATGATTTCATCTTCCCCTTGTACTGCGTAGAATTGGCGGCGGCACGGTTCATGTCAATTCAGACCCCTGCCCAGGCCCGAAAAGTGCGGCTGGGCTCGACGTTGCATTCTGCCAAAAGATGGGTCTCTTTCTGAAAGAGAGAAACCGGGCGGGTGGTGTCCCGAGTGTCGACGATGATTTGTTGGTGAGCGGGAAGTCGGTCGTTCTGTCTGCGTGTCTGGCGTCGCACATGTGTGTGTACATACATGAAATGGTAGTAGCTATTCCAGAGCATCGGGAACTGATAACGCCAAGTCCTCCCTTCCATTCTCGCGGGGGCTCGGCAGGTTCAAGGTTCAAGGTACTCGACACTGGAATACGAGGGGGAGGGGGCCCACTGTTTCTGTATGCGTGGCTCCAACAACGACAGGTCCAGAGGTCTCCCCCAATCCACCGACAAGATACCTGATGCTTTCTTGGAGAAGACTCACCTGTTGGAGAGAGGAGTAGGTGCATTTCTGCACCTGCCTTACTCGTCCCGTCGTTGCTTTGGGACCATCAGAATGGTGCACATTGTGCCTCCGTACCCCGCCAGGCCAGACCACCGCAGGGTAGCAAGGATGCATGGGTGGTGTGTGTGTGTGAGGTAGGTACCTGGGTACAGCATGTCTTGGGGGTCGAGGAAAGAAAAACCCCCGCGTGGCTAACTTACCCCCTCCCCTGTTGATGCATGGATTGCCAATGCGGCGCCTGTTCTTGTCCTTGATGCCAGTCCGGTTTGAGCAAGTCTCGCACCCGACGGGACACTCGAGGGCTGAAAAAGCCCAGATTGGATCTAGCCGTGCCTGGAGTCGTTCGGAACAAGTCTGTTCTCATATAATGCCCGCCTTCTCTCTGTCTGACCCCATCAGGCAGAGCCCTCCTCCTGGAAATTCGCATCCCGAACCACACAGCCCTCCGAGTCTTTCGACTGACTGACTGACTAACACACCACCAGCAGCCAGCCTTGTGTCTTCTCTTCTCTGTGTAGCATCCAGAGGTCTCTCTTCGCTACACTATCCTGCCTACCATCTAGCGCTGCTTGGCCAGACCGATCATTCTTGGCTGCTCTACTCGCCTCACTCAAAAGTTGGAGAGTTCCCATCCCGAATTTGCAACTGGATTTTCCCGGGTTTCGATCATTGTTCCTTGGATCTAGAACACGGCTGTCACCGAGCACGCCTGCTGCCTTCAGCCGAACTTGTCATTCAGCTTCGAGATTGCCCGAGGACCCTGAGTTGCACTCAACCATTTAACATCTTCGAACCTCGCTACCTCCCGTCCTTCCATGCGACCTTGAAGGCACTTAATATAAACAGACGCAACCTGCACCACCCCGCAGCATCCCAACCAATATCGACTTTGATCAGGTGCTTTTGACACACGATTGTGACGTCGGAGACTCCCATTACCCGCTTCTGCCTCTCACGACGCTTCCATCTTCTGGACTTGCCCCTTTCCTGGAAACAACACATCTTCCCGTGCGCAGATCGCTGGTCGGGGACGCAAGGCCAATCCTTCGCCATGTCCATGTTCTCGTTCATCAGAAAGGGCCGACAAGCAGCCAAGGAGCACAAGGCCGAAAAGGCCGAGAAGGCAAAGAGGGAAGCCGAGAAGCCTCCTTACAGGCACATCCCAAAACATGCCGCCATCGACGCGGTATCATCGGGGCCTGCTGGGTGGAGGTCCGAGGACCGCCAGAAGATTGTTGATCAGAACAAGCGGAGGAGTGCCATGACCACCAGTGGCATGAACATGACTGGCCAGCCTCGCATTCACAGCTCTCTCTCCCACGTTTCATTCCCAGCTGCCTTCGCTACCCCGGTGGTCCCCAGGACGTACAGCCACAGCAGCATGCCCGCCGGTTGGGCGTCTGGGGATATGAACTACAGCAACGTCGACGTCTCTAGTTCGTCGGTGAAGGGCAAAGAGGTCGACAGGAGTACATCAGCCTCGCTTTATCTGAGCCGATCAGCAGCTAGATTGTCAGCTGGGCGATATCCAATGAACATGAACGCCGTCATTGGCACCGGTGATCTCTCAGTCTCGCCTGTCGACAGCTCCAGCAACTCGACAAGCTCGCAGGACGATCTGGAGATGGAGCCCATCAAGCACGCATCCCTCCCACCAGTGACGAGCAAGACAAGAGGCTACTCAAGACCCATGAGCGACAGCGGCTCCATCCACCGCCTTCACCCAGCCCGAAGACTCTCCGACGCTGAACAAAACACCACCCCCACCCCGGCCCCAGCGCGCACCTCCTACTCCCCACGCACGAGCTCCCTCCCCGCCGGCATCCCCCCCGTCCCAGCAATCCCGGCCATGCAATTCGGCGCCGCGATCACAACCTCCACCGTCTCCTCCACCACCGCCTCGGCAGCCAGCTCCGTAACCATGGTCCCCATCGCCTCGAGCGTTTCTCTCCACACCAACAATACCAAACCAATAATCAAAAACGTCGAAGAACGCCGCGACGTGGCGGTTATTTCCCTGACCCCCGAACCCTCCAGCGACGAGGAAGTCTCCCCCGTCGGAACCGCCATCTCCCCCATCACCACCTCCCCTACCAAGAACAAGAGGAGGACGTGCAAACCCAGCCGTTTCCCCGAGCTGGAGACGATCAACTCGAATATTTCCATCGCCGCGGTTGAGACACCTCTCTCCTCGGTGCCGTCATCGGAGAAGGACGGTCCCAAACTTGCGGTGACGGAAATTCATGAGAAGATTCGGCCTACGTCCACGATTGCGGCGACGCTCCCGATTGATTTTGATGAAAACAGCCTGCCGACGCCAAAGGCGCTTGACCTGCCTGCGCCGGTGGCTCAAAAGCAGGGGAAGTTGAGCAAGAACCCGGGGAGGAAGGGAAGGTGGTCGTTGAGGGGGCATAAGAGTGCTGCTGTCGCTGTTTAGCCAGGTAAACTAACACAATCACCACCCCCAATTGCAGCCGACGCAACCTCTCTTTTGTTTTGATGGGAAGGAGTTTTTGCTGTATCATCATGAGCACACATGGGCCTGTTCAGTTTCGCCCGGCCTTTTTCTTTTCTTTTGTATCAACCTTGGCAAGCGAGCGTAGCAGGGCGTTGGGATAATTTTTTTTATTTGAATTCTTTTTTTTTTAATCATAAGCGTGTTTATTTTGTGTGTGGGGGGAGGGGGGGGGGGATGTAATGCCTGGCGTTAAAAGTTGGATCTTTTTATTATCTACTGTCTAGGTACGCAAGGAGGGGAATGATGACATGGAAACTGGAATGGATTGGAAATATTTCACTAGATGGATGGATGGACGGGCATTGGGATAGCTACGATAGCAGAAACTCGGGAAGAACACACCCGCCAAGTAGGTCACTGTTCAATCTGTCGATGATAAGACCTCTCTCCAACATGCAGAAAATGTGATCGTATCAACATCCAGAGATAGGAGAAATCCCATGATTCCAGACCAGGGGCGGCGCGCTTTTACCACGTGGGACTAAGCTATCCATAACGGGGTTGGTTTAGGAGCATAAGGCTAGGCCTAGCTCGGCGGGTTCAGCTCTTGTCTTGCAAGCCACTTGAGTTGCCGGATTTGGAGTTAGCGGCGCGCCAGATTGGGCAGAGGATGGTGTGAATGGGCGGAACGAGGCGGCGGGACGAAGAGAGTGACAAGACGGAGGGGTTTGGAGATGGACTGGGCGCTGCGCATGAGGAGGTAAGGCGGACTGGTGGTGGTGATGATGGTGATACACACACATGAGCACAGCCAGCGGACGGGCATCAATGCTAAAGACGGCGACTCACCGCGTTGCTCTTTTGCAGACCATCATGATGATGATGATGCTGATGATGATGACGGAGGCGGCGTAAAGCTAATACCTCTGGCGGATTCAATAATTCGTCTTTTGCAATTTCCACCATCTCATCGGTGCCCCATCAGACATCAGTGCCATATGACCGGTGATGAAAACCTGCCGAATCTATTATTCTTTACTAGCAATACCCGAGACATTTCAGATCTGCCGTTTGGACAGTGTCAACTTGCCAGTCTGTGTGTGTGGAATTCAACAGTCGGTCCAGACTGACTCCAACTTCTGCTCCAACAACCAACCCCAATATGTCTCCAACTACCTATCATGCAGCGATACACCTCCAGAATGGACAGCACAAGAGAAGGCTAATGCAGGGATTTGCCCATCGGGAGGCAACTGGTGGGGAGGGGAAAGACAGCAAATAATACCCCGTAGATAGCTTGGCTGTCCCAACTCCGGAGAAAAGCTCCGGGCCCGAACAGACAGACAACTTCTTCTGCTCGATCAAACAACAAATCAAGGAAATCCGAAACCAGACTATCCGTCCCGTTGTGCAAAAACCGGTGAGAATGTTGGGGAACGGGAGGGGGGTGGGTGGGTGGTTGGGCTCGACGAGGCCATACCATACCGCATCGAATCAACTTCACCGCTTGATGTCGAGGTTGCAGACGGACGTCATGTCAAAGTCCCGGATGGTGTCAGAAAACTAGTGATTCCAGCTGGTCGGGAAAGAGAAGAAATAAAAACTAGCTACCCATGCTAGGTGTGTTGTCAGTAAACCTTGCCTATTTGGGTGGTGGTGTTGTGGCGTGGGGGTCAGTCAATCAAGCTCACAACACCAGGATCTGCACGTTGATAGATAAGGTCTGCCTTGCTAGACATACATGAACGGAAAAAATGTCTCACTCGTCTCTCTTGCTCAAAGATATCATTCACGAAGGAAGTCAGGTTGGCATGAAAGTTCCCGAACCACACAGCTCACATGTGGCCCGACATCATACCATGCCCAACTTTCCCAAGCCCCCTCCATCTGATCAGTTTTGTAGGAAAAAGGGAGGGTGGCACTGGGGCTCAAGCCTCAGCGGGTGATCGCAGAGGAGAGAGGGGGACCCTTAGCTGGCCATTTCTCGTCCCAAGTACACCGACGGGCCAGCCTCACCGGGATGCATTGATAGGAGCTGCGGTGTACCGCCTCCAGTGTGAGTGGTGGTGGGATGGGACCATGGTCGTATTATAGATCCCCCAGCCGGAGGCGGTACCGGAAATCGTCTACCGGTGTGTTGAGGCAAGTGGATGGGATGGGCTGATGGCGGGAGAAGAAAAGCTGATAGCGCATGCGGTGTTACCTGGAAAAGAGAGAAAATAGTTACACCGCGCTTCCCAAATCTGCAACAAGACGACTGGGACTGCGAGTGAGTAATTCTCAGCCTTTGTTAAAGAACATCTGAACTTTTCCGAGCCAGTGAAGTATCGTATCACCAGGCATAATCATGCTATTCTCCTCAGCTCGTACCTAGGAGTGCTCGCATGAGGGGTACCTACAAACTTACAACAAGATAACCGTCTTCAACCACCGTTAAACAAAGCAACAAAATCGTCTCTCACACTGTCGAAATCACATGCCTCCCGTTGTCCCAGAAATCCCAAGACAAGGAAGCGATGGCATTCCTTTCTTGAACTTCTCGAACTAAAAACCCCCCGTCCTATTGGAAGCAAGTGGATCTCCATTGTGGGCCCCTCCCCGAAGATCGACAGGAACTCCGCCAACATGATTCGCCAGCCTTGCTCCCCTCGCGCCCCACTGGGTCTCGCATTCAGTTCCCAGGTGTCATCATCTCGCAGCTCTCGCTTACAGCCTTGCACCCTTCTTGTTGCCAAACCTCCAGATGGCCTTTTGAAGGTCGTCGAGTTGCAAAACAACTTTCGCCGAGCGGAGCAGATGATACCCCCATGATTTCCTAGTCCTGATTTTTGCAAGATCGTTTCCAGCGCGCGGTGACAGCGCGACCGCTTTTTCTTGCCTTTCGTGTTCGGCGCCCCCGGCTCGGTGCAATTCACCACCAAAATGGCAGCCGACAACAGCAACACCACCGAGCGCCTCGTCGCAGCAGCCACCCAGCTCATATCCCTCCTCTTCACCACCGCGCGCGAACAGCCAATCCGGTTGTTCTTTCTATTCGTCTTTCCCCTAGCCCTCTTTGGCATAATCTCTGTAAGCCATCTCCTGCCCTTACAGCACCCTCCTTACTTGCCCAGCTAACCACCCCCTTCCCCCCGTAGATCTACCTCCTCCTCCACCTCCTAGCCCCTAAACCCCGCCCCCCCTACCCCTCGGAAAAAACCTACCTCACCACCCTGCCCTCAGGCGCCATCTCCCCCCCAAGACCCCTCCCCTGCTGGTACGACCGCTGGCACGCCGAAGGCTGCCTCAAAGAGCAATACCCCACCGTCCCGGACGGGTTCGACGTCCCCGACCAAGCCAGCATCGAGCCCGCAGAGGTCGAAGTGAGCGTTGTCGTTCCTGCCTACAACGAACAAGACAGGATAGAAGTCGCTCTCGAAGAAATGGTCGAGTATCTCGACGCGAATTTCGGGCGCGGTCAGGAAGGAGGGTCCGGGAGGTTGTTGCCTACGTTGGAGAGACCTAAGCCCGGAGCAGGGACGCCGGGATCGAGACCGTCGACGCCGCACAGGTTGGTTTTCAAGTGTGAGAATGCACTTGGTGGGGGGAGGGGGCAGTCACCGCCGAGGGAGCGGCTGCCGAGGGGGTATGAGATTATTGTTGTTGATGATGGGAGCGAGGACAGGACGGTGGAGGTGGTGTTGGAGTTTGGAAGACGGCGTGGGTTGCATGATGTGCTCAGGGTGGTGAGTCTGGAGAAGAATAGAGGGAAGGGGGGGAGTGTGACGCATGGGTTGAGGCACGTGAGGGGGAAATACGCCGTCTTTGCCGACGCGGACGGGGCGTCTAGGTTCAGCGACCTGGGCCGCCTCATTGAAGGTTGTGAGGATGTTGTTGATGGATCCAACCGGGGCGTTGCCATTGGCAGCAGGGCTCATCTTGTCGGGAGCGAAGCTGTCGTCAAGAGGTCGGCCATTCGGAACTTTTTGATGAGGTCGTTCCACTTTGTGCTCATGATCCTCACCCCGCCGGCGACGTCGAGGATACGGGATACGCAGTGCGGGTTTAAGCTGTTCTCGAGGGCGGCGCTGCCGCATATTGTGCCGTATATGCACGCTGAGGGCTGGATTTTTGATATTGAAATGTTGATGCTGGCGGAGAGCGCGCCGGCGACGCCGGTCCTGGCGAGTGATGGGAGCGTGATTGGGACCAGTTATGGGATCAAGGTGGCGGAGGTGCCGGTTGGGTGGGAGGAGGTGGGCGGGAGCAAGATGAGTCTTGTGAAGGACAGTGTTAGGATGGCGGTTGGGTTGGCGGTGCTGAGGGCGAGTTGGATGCTGGGGGTTTATAGGAGGAGGTTGACGTAGTTTTGGTAGGGGGGTTTTACGGCTGGTGTATATGTTGTAATATATGGGAATCCGTGTTGTCTTTCAGGGCTTTGGACTTTGGAGGTGTAAAGTGTGACTGATATGCGAGTTTGAAGTGAGAATATGTCTCGGGTTGAGACTTGAGGGGTGTGGTTTAGGTATCTAGGATCACGCGCTGGGCTTTATCTATACATAAGGGATGATAAATAGCAAAAGAACTAAAAACTATCTGGCAAAAGATCAAAAACATACAACGTCAGGGATTCCCCAGTCGTCACCGACCTGAGTACTGATCTGACGGTCATGTAGGATAACTGTGAGGATGGGCAGCTCCAAAAAGAGTATATTGTTTACCTCAAGATATGGAAGACGCTATGCTGGCAAACGGATATGGAACGGCACAGCTTGAGCCCGTTTCCACCGTTAGTTGGCGGACAATGCGGACACACCCATGCCGTGCACAAGATACGGGCTAAGCCAAGGCACCAATCATTTTGAGGTAAGCCCACAGATATCCCGCAGCATGGTCGGTTGGCACGTTGGACACCTGGAGTGGTTGGGTGACGATGGGTTGGTGATAGGTTGATTGGACACTTGGAATAGTTGGGTGATGATAGGTAATAAGGGAGCAGGATAAAAGCGGATTGCTAGGGTAAACTAACGGTGTAGATCACAGCTATGCTGGTACAAAACCCTCAAAGCCCCAAAGGGGTGGTCTCGCCCCACTCGTTCTAGATTCCCAAGTGTTCCGAAGAAAGTTGAGTGCATGCAACGCGTTGTTGAACTGTATATAAGAATAGATCCCCAGAATAAGGGTCTCTATTCTCTGCTGCTGGTCTTTCCGCGGACATGCCAGCCCAGTTAAGAAGCAAGGAAAGAGCAGGAGATACTGCGTGTGATCTGGCCTGATAAGGGTGTCGAATAACCCTAGTAAAGTGTTTATCTCCACTTCTAAATGCTCCCCAAAAAGTTGTCCGATATGTACTTTGAGTATATATCGATATGCAAAAAGCAAAAGATCTGTTTAAACTCCCCCGCATCCTTGCCCCATATCTCCTCAGAGAAATGCATCACCTAAGAATTCACAGACAAGATCGTCCCCATTCCAAACCTTCTCCCCCCAATCTCCAACCCCTCCGGTCCCACCACCCTAGGCAAGTTCATCGGCACAGGCGCAAACATCCTCAGTCCTTCCTTAATACAAGCCTGCAGATAAACCAACCTCTTCGCCTGTCCCCAACTCACCACCCTCCCCTCCCCTCCCCCTTCTCTCCCTTGTAACTCCAATACCTCCCCTCTAGCCCTTCCCTAAACCCCCGGTGTCCGTATCATATAATACACAAAACTCTGCAAAGCGCAACTAACCGTCTCACTCGCCGCCCCAACCGTACTCACCGTCACAGCCTGCACATCCCGCCACTTGATTCTCTCAGGATCCTTCTCCATCGCCCTAAACCAGCACCCCACACTATCAAACCTCGACTCATCATCTCTTTCATCCCGCAACCTCGTCTTCATCGCTTTAATCGTCGTCTCAAATAAATGCCCATAAGGCAGAATATTCAACCAGGTAACCACCGGGTTCCCCAGCGGCGCAACATGAAAATAATAATAAAATGCCATGGCAGAAGCGTACATTGACAACCAGTACCCATTCGCAATTGCGTTCCCAATATCAGTCCCTGTTTTCAAGAAGCCGAATTGACTGGAGAAGAGGATCTCCTCTGTTACATCAAACGACGTGAATGTGAAATACTTTGTCTATATTAACCTGTTCCCCTGTTTGGGCAAAACGGTCGAGGTGGCTGAGAAGCAAGGAGATGACGTTGTCGATCTGGGGTTCTGACCGTAACACGTTAGTGAGGGCGTACCCCGAGGCAAAAGCCTTGTTTTTTCCCATCTTCTTCTTTGGGTCGGTGGTGGCCATGGGGCTTTGGAAGCGGTAGTCTGGGATGGCGGTCATGCGGTACCAGGGACCTTTTCTGAGGTGAGAGTTTCCGAGGATCTTTTTGATGGCGTCGGGGTGGGAGACGGAGACTTCTTTGTGGGCGAGGCGGACGAAGTGACCGTGTTTTTCGTGGAGGGAGATGAGTTGGGTGTTTTGGTCGCCTTTGAGGATGTGGCGGATGTGTCAGAGGCGGGAGATGGAGGCGAGGGGTGGGCCGGGGATGGGGGAGAGGGGGTGGAGGAGGCGGCGGTGGAGGATGATGGATGTGAGGGTTGCGAAGATGATCTGGATGGCTAGGGTCCAGCTCATGGGGGGGTTTTATCTAGTAAGAGATCCATTTTTATGTCAATGGTTGAGTAAAACGTGAAGCTCTGAGAGATCTGAGAGAGGAGAAAGGATTCAAGTGTCTCGTTCGGTTCATGTCATAATTCTTATCGTCTGGCCAAAGTCGCAGTCTTGAAGGGTGACATCCAATGCCTTGCATGCAGTTTCATCAGAACCGGTTAAGCAAATCAGAACCGTTGATATGATTCGGAAAGCCAGAGGGTGTGGGTCTCTCAGCGATGCACGATCGTCGCTGGAGATGCCCAAACGAGACACAACAGCGGAACTATGGCTGACTGTGCACACATTATACAGCGCACATGTCAGCCCTATACTAGTGACGGAGAAATGCTACGGTAGAACAGGCTTGGATTTGGAAGCTCCGAAAGACTGACAGAACAGGTCCATCATTGCCAGCACGTTAGCTGGCAAAATTAGCTCCAAATATGCTACCACTGAGCCCGTGAGCCCACAACAACACACATCCAAAGGAAATATGTTTGACAAAACCGACCCAGCTGAAGCACATTCATTATTTCAAATCAACCAACGTTAAAAAGTCTGACACTAACAGCAACCCTGGACATCGGCCCGCAGACCCGCCAACCAAATCTGACCGATTGTGGGATGTAGTTAAGGCCGCTCTAGCTCTGGGATACAGCATCATTCACCTCCACAGAAGCCTCATTCGACTTTTCCCCATTTATTCCCCTCCTGCTTCTCCCTTAACCACTCCTCCAATTTCCTCAAACCATAGTCATCATGCTCCTTTTTGGAGTGACGAAAGAACTCCTCGCACCAACCAGGCGTTCCACATGATTGTACCACTTCTCTAAACGGAGCGCATCCCCCAAAATCAATCAGCACCGGCATCCCGTCCCGAACCATGATGTTTTGCGGATTTAAGTCATTGTGTGCCAGTCCCAAAGAGTGAAGGTAGTCGATCGCTGACTGGACACCAGCAAGAAACCTCTCATTGTCAAGAGGCTCAAACCCATCGGGGGCATTGACGTACTGATCAAGCGTCTGGTCCAGTCGTTCCACAAAGAAGGATGTGATACGGCCACGGCAAGTACGACAACCAAGGTAGCGGATGATATACGGATGCGGTGCCTTGGAGATCTTCTCCATGATAAGGGTCTCATGAAGGAGTTCCTTCCAGACAAAGTCTGTACCGACGAAGTCGTCATAGTGCTGTATACCAGGTCGTTTGAGGAAGGAGTTCGCTTCGTTGATGTGATCAGGTGCAAGGGTCAACTCGATGTCTTTTGGGATTGCGGGGAAGATCTCCTCATCCGGGATGCGGGTAAGGAGTTGGCCGATCTCGTCAAAAGATAATTCTCTCTTGTTGCGTGTAGTTTTGCCGAAGTAGACCTCTTCATCTTGGGTGATATGCAGGAACATGCAAGACTTGGCGAGTCCAGTTTCGGCGTCCTGTGACTCCACGATGGTCAGGTCATGGTAGGATGTAATGGTTGGCTGTGTTTTCTCGACCACCGTGTGAGTTCCATCATGATCGTTCGCCATGGTACTAGAAATTAACTTGAAAGCTCTGATGGTTGTGCAGTCATGTCTCTCCGGCACGTTGAGGTGTTTGGTGTTGTGTTTTTATGTTTGTCGTGGTGGGACCAACAAGTGAAACTGCTCCCGCACTTTCGATTTATGCATCAATATTTGATGGTGGGACAAAAGCCTCATTAGGTGGCCCATGCTGGCTGGAAGCCTACCTTATCTAGGTGGCTCAACACCATGTTATTATACGGCTCTTCAACTGGGTTTGGGCAAACGCCACAATTATCACCAAGCCAGTTATCCAGTCTACGGGGACTTCCCTCGGTGATCTCTCGCTGCAAATGTACTATTCCCTGCAGCCGGTCGCCGTATCTATGACCAATATGATCGGCCAAAGTAAGAAAAACGCACTTTTCCTGCGGCTTGATTCAATGTTTGGTCAGCACGAGAGCCTGCCTGCTTGAGGAAAGTCCCTGGTGACGACAAGTGGGAGGTGGTTGGGTTTAAGGTGTTGGACACTGTCTATAAAGCCTGGGGTAACTTCCCCTATGCCGCAAATATGTTTTCTCCTTTTCTTCATCATCGCAAACGCTACGGCAAACACCAACCACGCCGCAATCTACATTCAATCCCAGAAGCCCAGGGTTAGTAACCAGCTCAGGATACCTAGGGACCTATCAACATCTTCTACTTTGTCATCATATCAAGAAGCTTTAAGCAACTAGACATGCGTGCCTACGGTACTGACCTTTGAACAAAGCTCCTGCCACACATCTAGTCTTTCAAGATGTGAGCTAGCTGAGTCGACCATAGAAAAGTGTCCTAGAGTTGACATAACATTCAGGTGCACCACCTCTACCACAACCAAGGTTGTCACTACCACCGATGGCAAAACCACAACAACTACCACCACGAAGAAAGTGGATTGCGGGCAAGCCACCTGCTCTACCAGCGCTTCGTATCAAGGATAATAAGCGGCAACAGGGCTCTTCCGATGCCATGCCCTGCCCTTGAGGAGTTTACTGGCTGCGGAGCACAGTGTGAAGGAGGAAGGGAAATTCGTGCTTTGGGATTGTTACTAGAGTAGCGCGATAGCTACCTATTCTACACATCGTTTTGCACCTTTCGGGTCAACAATTGAACGTACATCTTCTGGCTACCCACATCAATCAATGCTCCATCAAAGTCTCCAAATACTCGCGCGTCTGCCAAAACCAGTCATCAAGCCCTCTTTTTTCAAGCTTCTCCGCTCCATAGTTTAACGCGCGCTGGAGGCCATCTCTGTTCACCCCTTCACCCCTCGAGTTGGCCGAGTGAATTAACTCCCTGAGAAGCTCATCAAACTTCTTGTCCGTCCTCTTATGGAACCTCGTCACCTCCTTGGACGACGGCACGACCAAGCACTCTCTAACAAACCCAATGGCCCTAATAGCCTGGCTATTTGCATCTTCGTGGTCCATGAGCGATAGTTCCTTGATTGGCGTCAGATACTGCTCCATCGACTTGTCGAGGTCATCGTGGGTTGCACACTCGTCCAGGACAAGCTTGATGTTGTAAGCGCGGATCTTGTCCTCCAGCTCGTTGGCACGAAACAAGGGCCCGCGCCGGGATAGCATGAGAGCCCTTATTGTTGGGGGGTAGTCCTCTTTGGTTTCAATGTGTTGGACGCATGCATGCCATGTGATGAGTGCGCAACTGGGATGTCGTCAGAAGAGGCTTACCTGGTTTGAAGCCCAGACTGTGCGCCCAGGCAACTAATTTATCCCCCACCTTCGCCCCAAAATAACTCCCCCCAGCCTTCATGTAATAATCCCACACATTCCAATGCAGACTCGGCCACGCATTATTGATCATCTTCAATCCTAGGACCAAGCCTGCGCGGGTAGGAGGGAACGACATCGGTAGCTTGGGGGCCCTGTTGAGCGCGACGACGTCTAGCGTCCAGATCAACCATCGTGGGTAGGCAAAAGCAGCGAGAGTGCGGGGTCGAAGAAGCGCACGACGATGAGGAGCGCAGGACGATGAGGAGCGCAGGACGATGAGGAGCGCAGGACGATGAGGAGCGCAGGACGAAGCGCAGGACGGACGATGAGCAGGTTAGCCAGGTATTAGGGCGCGAACAACGGCAGGTGGGAGCGGGGAAGATAAGAGCCAAAAATACCGCCCTGTCCGGGCGCAGAAAATGCCGGCCATCATGGGAGGCCACGGCGTGAGAGCGAGAGGGGTGAAGCCAACAAGACGGTGCCGTCCGTTGCGATTGCTGAAAAAGGTGGTGTTGAGCCTCTTGCGGAAGCCAAAACGTTCGGGTGCTGACTCAGCAAAAGAGTGGGGCAAAAGCCATCCCAGAAGATAACATTGCCCTTAACTGCTTGACTAGGGGAGAGCGGACGGGATCCCGTATTTCAGCTAGGTATGGCCGTATGTGATAGTTGGGGTAGGGAAAGAGGCTTATGTGGGGGACGGTGGTGGTGACAGAACATCGGTTTGAAAACCACCCGCGGACACGCTGATCTCGCAGAGGTGTTTGCCAATCAACTCGAGGACTCACATTACACGCAGGTACGCCAACGTCCACTTTTACCAGATGCTGCGACCTCTGTTCAAGGGGTAGGTTATAGCCGCCGGGGACTCGATATCACTGCCTGTGAGGGGGGAGGCACGTTTGAGCCATGTGCGGGCACGGCTTCATGAGTTTTGGTATCGGATTGTTGTTTTTATTGTACATTTAGAATACATCACATACAACTGTACTCTCCTCCGCCCCTGTTGACTCCGCCCTTGAGCCAACCAAATGCATCTCTATACACATCATGTCCTTTTGGTTCCAGTCCTTTTACCCACCCCAAGCAAACATGTGCATAACCCCCTAATTTGTCTTTCCCTATCCTGTAATATCATCCCTTCTACATATATTACACACATCCGCCCTGCCCCTCTACCACTAGCTCAACGTCTCCTCAAGTACCAGTTGAAAGCCAATTGCGAGGTGTGCATGTTGAATGGCGTGGGAATCTCAGTCTTGCCCGGGCGAGCAACCGGATGACGGAGGTAGACGGCGGCGCAGATCTTGGGGTTGACCTCAAGATACCGGGGGATGAACGCAAATGCGGACATGTAGGGGCGGGGCCTCCACGGGGTGGCATATGGCTTGGAGGGGTCCCATGGGTTGATCTTCTCCTCCTCGAGTAGACGCTTGAGAATCTGGGACTCGACCATGTCGAATTTGGTTTGACCTGTTGGTACTGGCGTTCTTGTCCTGAGCTGTGGGTAGTCGGGGGTGGAGGGGTTGGTGGGTGCCTCGGCGGCAGGGGCTTCCGCTTGTTGCTGTTGCCGAAGCTCTGCGCGCTCGGCGGGGGTGAGTTCCAGTTCGGACATGAGGGAAGCCAGGTTCTCCATGTCGTCGCCGGTCTCCTGAACATCGGTGCCTACTTTGCGGGCTCTGTTCATGGCCTCCTTGATCTTCTTGGAGAGCTCACGGATCTCCTTCTTGTGGCCGCCTGAGAGCTTATCCTTGTTCTCCTCGATGATCTTCCTGGCATGCTGGTGCAGTTGTTTCAGCCCGTCGAGATGTTGAGCTTTGAGTTGTTCGGGGCTGAGCTCTTCGGCGGACTGCTCAGCGGCTTTGACGGTTTCTTCGGCGGGCTCGGCATCCTCTTCGGCTGTGGGTGTCTTTGGTGTGCTGGACGACTCGGACTTGGAGGTCTTCTTGCGGCCGGTGGCAATCATTACTTTTTCCGGGTCGACCTGAAAGAGATCACCTGGGTTTAGGAGATATCCGGGATGTTGCATCTGTCACACAAAGACACGTGTTAAGAGGCTGAATTTGAACTGGTCATTACGGATAGGCATACCTTCTTCCCGTTCACCTTGACGGCACCGTGAATAACGAACTGGCGGGCCTGCCTCGCACTGCTGGCAAACAGAGCTCGGAAAACGGAAATATCGAGACGACGCTCTTGGGGAGCAAAGGTCATCTGCATATAGGGTGTCATGCCCTCGGCATTTCCAGTGTTGCGGGCGACATTCTTTTCAGACCTCCCTGGCTTGACGTCACGTCCAGAACCACGACCAGCTGCCTGCTCGCTACCGTCGTATTTGGCCATGTATGCTGGGTCCATGTTGACGGCCGAGAGCAGCCTCCTGCTAAACATGCGCTCCCACTGCTTCTCTTTGATATGCTCGCCGTGATAGGCACGCGTGGCAGCTTTGGCGTGCCATTTTTGCTGAAAGAAGGTGCCAAAGTTACCCTTCCTATCCCTCATCCGGAAGAGGTTGAACAGATTGTATTTGTTCCATGTTTGTCTTACGCGCTACACTGTGCATTAGAGGCCTGGATGTCATGGAGATCATGGACAGAGAGGGGTAGAGAGAGAGAGAGAGAGAGCAAGGTCCCCAGACTTACGCCACGCTTCAAGGAATGAAAGCGTAATATCCTACGCTCGCACCTCATCTTGATGACTTCTTGGGGGCTCCCCTTGTTCAATGGACCAGGCCCGACTCTTGGAAGCGCAGGGTGAGCTGTGGGAGGCAGCTGGAGATACCCAAGGGACTCGGTATAGCGTCGTTGCGAGCTGATGCGCCCTATCGCTATCGCCCGAAAAAGTTTCCAATCGGGGCCGGTCCCCGGCAGCAGCTCACGTGAGATGCCGGCCAGCAACTGAACGAAAGGTACCTGGAGTTTGGACCAGTGAGGAGCGAGTGTTTGCCAGACGGGAGCTAGCACAAGATCGGACTAGTCTGTGCTTATCCGGCAGGCAAATGTGGGGAAGATGCGGGTGCCCAGACCCCAAGCGGCGGGCGGTGACAAGCTGCACGAAAAAAAAATCCAATTGAAGCAGCTCGATGTGGGGTTTGCGCCTACGCGACAGCAGTTTCAGTGTTGACTTGGAGACCGCGCTGATTGACCAAAAAACACCCATTGCCAAAACTTTGCGACAAGGACAACAGCGACCAGAGAGACTCTCACAACAATAGTACTCGTCGCTCCAGCCCTAGCTTCCTATTGTTCGCTCGCTTCAATAGCCTTCGAGTCACTTGTCCGTAAGTCCATCTGACTCCTCGCCGCGCCTTGGGGGGCTTTTCACTTTGGCGCACTGCTTGCTTGCTACCCCACCATCCATACCCATCCCATTAAAAGCTGCCCTCCTCCCCAGCTAGTTCTTTTCTCCCTCCGTTACACTTTTCCAACCCGCCAACCCAAACTCTGTCAAATTCTTCCCTTCTATTTCTAACCCGCTTCCCAGCAATTCTCAATTCCCACGGTACTCTCAATCCATCACCTTCACATCACATCGCAACCATGAGCGACGCTGCTGTCAACCAGCCCGAGGTGGCCGCTGCCGCCACCGAAACCCCCGCCGTTGAGCAGACCACCGCTGCCCCTGTGGCCGAGGTCGAGATGGCCGATGCTGCCCCAACTGAGGCTGCCGCTGAGAAGTCGGAGGAGAAGGCCGAGGAGAGGACCAAGGAGCAGACTGGTGCCACCAAGCCGCTTCCAATGCTCAAGACCACGGCTAAGATCGACACCAACTACAAGAACAACAGAAAGTACGATCCTTCTACTCAGGAAGTCACCGACGACCCCGTCCAGATTCGCGCTCAGGTAAGCTCAATTGCAACTGATTGCGTTGAGGCAACTGCTGACAATTGCGCAGGTTGAGTTTTGGTTCAATGACAGCAACCTTCCCGGCGACAAGCACATGTGGGAACAGACCGGTGGTCCCGAGAACAAGCCCGTTTCCCTCAAGCACATTTGCAACTTCAAGCGCATGCAGCGCTTCCAGCCCTACAGTGCCGTCGTGGCTGCTCTTCGCGACAGCACCCTTCTCGAGGTCTCCGGCGAAGAAGGCGAGGAAGTCATCAAACGCAAGGTTCCCTATGTTCTCTCCACGCTCTCGCCACAGGAACGCCAAGCCAGAAGCGTCTACGTCAAGGGCTTTGGCGACGAGCACGGTTCCAGCCAGTTTGAGATTGAGCAATTCTTTTCCCAGTTTGGCAAGGTTCAGCACCTTAAGCTCCGCCGCACCAACGAGAACCTCTTCAAGGGGTCCGTGTTCGTTGAATTTGATTCGGAGGAGACTGCCGACGCCTTCGTCAACAAGGAGCCTGCCGCAACGTGGAAAGACCATGAGCTATTGATCATGAAAAAGGGCGAGTATTGTGAGATGAAGGCGAAAGAGATCAAGGAGGGCAAGATCCAAGCATCAAACTCCCGCAAGTCCACCTTCTGGGAGGGTAAGGAAAAGACCTCGACCCGTGGCGGTCGCGGTGGCGCTCGTGGTGGCCACGGTGGCCGTGACAACCGCAATGGCGACAACAATGAGGATAAAAAGAATGGTTTCAAGGGTGGTCGTGGTGGGCGTGGCGGGCGTGGCGGGCGTGGCAGGGGAGGTCGCGGTGGCCGTGGTGGCAGCAGGGATAATAATAAGGGACAGGATGGGAAGAGGGAAGAGAAAAAGCCCGCCGTTAATGAGTATGTTCCGTCAATCTTGTCTTTGACATCAGTCCATTGCTAACTCATTGTTTCACAGCGGCGAGATGCCTACCATTCAGGCCACGAACGAAAAGGGCGAGGTCGTCGTCAAGCCTGCCGAGGCCAATGGCAAGCGCACCCGCGAGAACGACGAGGCGGCTGCTCCCCCGGCTAAGAAGGTCGACACCAAGACCGAAACTGCCGCCGCGCAATAAAGGAGAGAGGGAGATTTACGACTCGATGTGGAGATTTTTTGCAGCATCAAGGATAAAAAAAGGTACATTTCATTCAGGCCATCGACACCACATTTGCATCTTCCCTTTTGGCGGACAGATTGGGGACTGTCAAAGATATCCGGATGCTTTGCGTTGTAAAATTAGAGATTACTCTGGGCTGGCGTTTTAGGGCGGGTCACGTTGGGGGCTCTGGTTCTTTTTTCCATACCGGACAGGTTGATTTTAGGGGAATATTATCAGCGTTTTGCTATCAAGTGGTTTGATGAGATGAATGGTGATTTGTGTGACTCTCTCAAACCATGTGCGTTTTTGTAAGTGACATTGTTGATATACTATAACACGCATTTTTGGGGGGGACTTGAGAAACAGACATTTTGCTGCCGGGTTTCCAAATTTGTGTGTTGAAATATTGATTGTTTGAGAGGAAGATGAAATTAGCCTATCGTGTCTTTTGATGAACGCTGTCGTAAAACTCACATTCTCGCCGTGCCCTTGTAATCGCCATGATGCTGGAATCCAATCATCATCAGTGGCCATGTTGATCTAGCGTGGAATATATCTCCTCGTTGGGGTGGCCGTCCTCGATTTCAAACTTTGCTTCCCCCCTCCCCCCGTCAAGATGCCTCTTCGCCTAGGTACTTTTCCCACTTATCCTCGGCAAACAGCTCCTTCATTATCCTGCCCTTTTTCTTCTTTTCTTGCTCGTATTGCTTTCTGGCTTTTTTGGCGTCTAGTAATTTCTCTTTAGGCCGTGGTATATTTTTTGTTCCTTTTGGAAGTTCAACCCCTAACCCAAGCCTGTCGTCTTTTGGCTTTGGCTTGAGGGGGTGTGCGATACCCTGCTGATCAGACCCCAAACCCCTTCTGGAATCTGGATCCCAACCTTGGGAGGATAGATACTGCAACCCCATGCGGGAGCGGTCGAGGGAGGAGGGGGGGTGGGAGTGAGGGAGGGAGAGTTGGTGGGGGAGGGAGAGTTCGTGGTTGGGGAGGATGGGGAGGTTGCAACTTGGGCAGAGGGGGGGTGTTGGGGAGGGTTTTGTTGATGGGGGATCTGAGTGGTTGTTATCTAGGGAGTTTTCATGTCCTATGGGTGGTTTTGGTTCTGGTGGGAGGACGAGAGCGAGATAGAGGTCGGATACTGACTTTGACGTATCCCGTGCTGGCTCGTCGGTGGAGACTGTCTTCAGAGAGGAGGATGCCGGGACAAAGGTTACCGGGTTGCGGTAGAGGCCGGAGCCGAAGGGGCGTTTTTGCTGGAGGGGGAGTTCATCTTCTGGGTTGTCGAATGGGTCGATGGGAAGGGTGGGAGTGGGTCCTGGCGGTGGTGGCATTTTTTGTGGTTTGTGAGGGGTGAAGGTGTCTATGAAGATGAAGGTGAAAGTGAGGACGAAGAATTGAGGTGCTAGGCAAAGAAAGCTTGGCTCCCGATCCCTGTTCAACCAACTTAAAAAAAAGCCCGCCCCACACTCGAATCAGGGGTGAGAGAGCAACCTACGTCAGCTAGGCTGGAGAACATTCGTGTCCAAATTTATTATTTTTCGTCATTCAAAATCCCCTATTCGCGACCAAACCCGCCTCCTTCGCGACAACTCGACACTCCTTTTTTTCGAAAAAAAAAAAAAATAATGCCCCCATAACCACACACAATCCACCAAAATGCCCCTCCCCTTCCTCGCCTCCCTCTACTTCGACGGCCTCCCCCCCTGGTTCCCCGACCCCCTCGTCGCCCTCAAATACACCACCGCTCTCGGCTCCCTCGCCCTCACAAAATGGTACACCTCCGGCCGTCCCAACCCCTCCGAGCGCAAGCTCCACGGCCGCGTGGTAATCATGACGGGCGGCACCTCCGGAATCGGCGCCAAAACAGCCTTCCAGCTCGCCTCCCGAGGCGCCCAGCTCTGCCTCCTAACCCGACAACCCCCGAACGACCCCTTTCTAGTCGATTACATCGACGACCTCCGCACCCGTACAAACAACCAAATGATCTACGCCGAGCAAGTCGACCTCGCCTCCCTCCACAGCATCCGCCAGTTTGCGACAAAATGGATCGACAACGCGCCCCCGAGAAGGCTAGACATGGTTGTCCTCTGCGCCGCAACGCTCACCACCCCCGGGCATAAGAGAAGCGAGACAGAAGAGGGGATCGAGACGGAGTGGATGGTCAATTACCTCGCCAACGTCCACCTGCTAGGGATTTTGAGTCCCGCGATCAAGGCCCAGCCGTTTGACAGGGACGTGAGGATCATCATCCCTACCTGCAGCAGCTACATTGGGGCGCCGAAGCTGGAGCCGGGGGATGTGACAGACAAGAGGAGATTTTGGTCACCGAAGCTGGCGTATGCGAGGAGCAAGCTTGCGTTGATGGTTTTTGCAAAAACGTATCAGAAGCATCTGGATGCGTACAAGAGGCCGGATCAGCTGCCGATGAATGCGAGGGTTGTGATTGTTGACCCGGGGTTTGCGAGGACGGTGGGGATGAGGAGGTGGTTGACTAGGGGGTCACTTTTGGGCTTGTTTCTCTACGTAGTTTTCTACTTTGTTGCGTGGTTGCTATTGAAGAGCCCGAATATGGCTGCGCAGAGCATTTTGTTTGCGGCTATGGATGGGGGGCTGTTGAGGGGACCGGGGGGCAAGTTTATCAAGGAGTGTATGGAGGTTGACTTTGCGAGGAGAGACATTGAAGACGAAGAAGTGGCCAAGAAGCTATGGGAGGAAAGTGATAAGTTGATTGAGAAGACGGAGAAGGCTTCTGCACTGAGAAGGGCGAGGGAGAAGAAGGAAAAGGAGGAGAGGGAGAAGGTGGAGGAGATTGAGAGCTTGGTGAAGACTATCAAGAAGGGGAAGGCGAAGCAGGGGGAGGAGAAGAAGAAGAAGAAGAAGACGACGACGACGGATTAAAGTGCGAAACAATAGGGGGGTGGAAGGAAGTGAGTGTTGACTTATAGCTATAGGGTATTTTTCGGCGTGTGGTGGTGGTCAGACCGATGGGCCGGCCGGGCTTATCCGTTGATCAATCGGTCGCTCGGTATGTTTGGTCAGAGCGGGGCCCAAGCCCGCATCTCGGCACTTCACGTGCGACGGGACGGACGTCATTGAAGCGACCTCACTTCAGCTATTCATCATCATCATCATCATCATCATCATCATCATCAAACATATCGGTTCATCATCACGACAAAGTTCTCAACATTCCACACCAGATCTCTATCAAATCTCATAATTTCAAACGACAGGCCAGCCCTTTTTCATCAGCTCAAAGGTCACCTCACGAGCCGAGGTTCAAAATCAGACAGCGCAAGCAATGGCAGCTACACTATCACCACCGCCAGCGCTCAGCAGCCAACAACATCCACAACAAGAGTTCATTGTGCCATGTCAAGCTGTCTGGCCACATGCACAACCAAATCCCACACAAATACAACAACGCCCACCGCCACAGCCAGCCTTCAATCCTGCACACTGTCACCCAGTCTTCTTCAGCGATAAGCTCCGGCGTCCGCCATTTGCCCTAGGGTCAGGGCCACAGTTGAACCCAGTCGCGCATGGATATGTATACCAGGATGGGACAAGGCCAAACGGCAAAACTAGTGGATCGAGGTTATGAGGTTATTCAAGCGATATAGAGGGAAGGCAAGGCAACGAACGACGCGTGTATAGATAATATCAGTACAATACAAGTACAACCCAAGCTCATAAGCAAGAGGACAAACATCATAAAAGAGAGAGCCAATATACCACGGGCAAGGAAATAATAGAACAAAACATTCCCAAACTCAGACAACACAATTTGAAACCCATGAGTTCGCCTGCTTATACCCATCCCAAAACCAAACCCAAACCCAAAACTTCCCATCACCCCTTCTTCCGCCCACACGATTTAAAAAAGAGAAAAAAAAATATTGCTTGTACAGGAATACAGTGTGATGGCATAACCCTAAGGAAGATTATTCTTCACACTCACCACCACCGTCACAATAATCAACACCAAAACCAACCCCAACAGCCCCATCAGCTTCACATTCTTCCACCACATTCTCCTCTTCAGCCCCCTGCTCCTCACGCGAAACTCCCTTGCTGACCCGCCCAGGCGATCGGTCTTGTCGACAAGCAGGTCGATGCGTTCCCCTCTCTCCAACAGGCCCTCAATGTTTCTCGTCATGATGCCCCTCACATCCTCGATCTCCCTCTGGGCGGTACGAATGGCGTCGTCCTGCTCGGCGTTGTCTTCTCCTCTCACATTGTTGGTGCCGTACTCAATCATGAGCCTCTTTAGGTCAGAGTTCAGAGAGGCGCAGCCGTAGTTTGGGAGGGTGGCGAGGTCGGTTGATTGAGGGGGGTAGGCCTGGGGAGGTACGGGTTAGTATGATACAGTCCTTTGGGGACTGTAGTGCGTGTATAATCAAAGGGGAAGGGGGAAGGAGGTGGGACGTACGGCGAGGAATTTAGTTCGGATCGCGGTGAGGTAGTTGAACGAGATGCGTCGGGATACGGAGGACGAGTCGGATATCACGAGGAACGTGAGGGGGAGGGGGGACTCGGAGATGTAGTTGATGTGGTAGGTTCCGTGGGTGTAGGTTAGCTTTTGGGGGGTGGAGTGGTCGATCTTGGGGAGGATGAGGGTTGCTAGTTGGGGGAGGTTGGGGGAGGAGGAGGTGGAGGATTCGGTTAGGAGGGTGGAGGAGTAGGATATGCAGGAGCTGAGGGGGAGAGAGAGGTTAGTATTAAGGTGAGATAGGGTGGGAGAGGGATAGACGTACTAGAGGAGGGGGGTGGAGGTGGATGAGGAGGCCATTTTGATGGTGGTTGTGGTCTATCCAGCGGTGGTGGCGATGGCTTGGTGAGAAGCTTGCGGGTTGATTGATTGATTGCCGGATTTATATGGACGCGCCGATGAAGAATCGAAGCTACTGCGGGTGTATGATGTGAGCGAGCGATTGATGATCACAAGTCTACGAATCGGGGGGTTGTGTCTGGGGAATGCACAATGACGAAGCGTTGGCAGTTCCGCACGGTGGAAACCCTTACCCAACGGTTGGAAACGCCAAGCCCTGGTCCCTGCCACCATGGGGGCGTGTCTTGGCAGAAGAGGAAGTTGAAAATCTCCGATAAGATAACAACTTTTTGTTTTGGGACGTGAACCGCCACCACTGACACCCCCCGACGATTGTTATACAACCACGAACGACCGAGTTTACGGGGAACAAACGAGCGGCCGATTTAGACGGGGAGTCAGCGAGAGACTGCGCACGTACCCCAGGAGGATGGTGTCGAAACCCACGCTCCCGACATGAACGCCCTGCTCAGGAATGCCTACAAGTGGCCGAAATGCACACCACCAGTGTCCGCAGCAGCGTTTTCCACCGCGCCGTCGCCGTGGCGAAAAGCGGCCAACTCGTCGTCCAAGTCCAGGGAGCGTGAGAGGAACATTATAAATTTGCACCACGAAATCAACGACAGCCTCGACCAGCTCAAAGACAGCCTCGACCATGGCGAATCCTCGTCCCGCGGCGGCCGCCCCAGTAAGAACAAGTCCACCTTCAGCCAGAAGCGTAGCTATCAGATGTTTGAGGTGCTCGTCAACGCCAGGGTGAACAAGGTGATGCGAGAGATGGGCGATTATAGGGACCGGCAGGAGGATTGGCGGGCCTTTGGCGTCAACAACCAGGTGCAGCTCGACAGCTCGATCGGCCTCTTCAAGAAGGCGCTCGACACATGTTTTGCGAAAGCCACTGAGAAAGGCATGATTAGTCGTTCGGACAACCCCCTATTCTGGAATCTGCGGAATTCTTTTGTCAAGGGCGACAACAGGGGGCTCAGCTCGGAGCTGGTGCACAGTTTTCAGACGTTCTTGATGAAGGAGCGTTTCCCAGACGCCATCAACGAGCTGCACAGAGAGATCGCCGACCTACGGTTTCCCTACGAGTGGTACCCGGCGACTAGGATGCTGCAGCGCACCGTTCATCTTCACGTCGGCCCAACAAACTCTGGAAAGACTTACAACGCCCTCAAGGCTCTGGAAGGCGCCAAGACGGGGATATACGCTGGGCCGTTGCGGCTGTTGGCCCATGAGATCTGGTCACGGTTTGCAGCCAAGGGCAAGCCATGCGCTCTAGTCACGGGTGAAGAGGTCAGGATACCCGAGGGCGTCGACAGGTGGTTCCACAGCTGCACGGTCGAAATGTCGCCCCTGAACAAACCGGTAGATGTGGCCGTCGTTGACGAGATTCAAATGATCGCCAGCGAGGACCGCGGATGGGCCTGGACACAGGCTGTTTTGGGCCTGCAAGCCAAAGAGCTTCATCTCTGCGGAGAGGACAGAGTTGTCGAGCTGATCCAGGACCTCTGCGCCAGGATCGGCGACAGGTGCATCGTTCACCGGTACCAGCGCCTGAACCCGCTCGAGACCATGTCCAAGTCTCTTCGTGGAGACTTTAGGAATCTGGAAAAAGGCGATGCGGTCGTTGCCTTCAGCCGTGTCGCACTGCACAAGCTCAAGGCCGGTATCGAGCAGGCAACCGGAAAGAGATGCGCCATCGTGTACGGCAGTCTGCCTCCGGAAACAAGAGCTCAACAGGCGGCGCTCTTCAACGATCCAAATAACGAGTACGACTACCTGGTCGCCAGCGACGCCATCGGCATGGGGTTGAACCTGGAGATCAAACGAGTCATCTTTGAGTCATCTTCCAAGTTTGACGGCAACAAAGTGCGAAGTCTGACCGTTCCCGAAATCAAACAGATCGGCGGCCGCGCTGGTCGGTACAGGACGGCTTCCGCCGAGATTGCTTCCGCGCAAGAGGGTGCTGCCGGTGGAGAGGAAGCGGTGGAAGCAAAGGTGGAATCCAACACTGGATGGGTGACGGCGTTTGATTTTCGGGATCTGCAGGACATCCAAAATGCTTTTCAAAAAGAGGCAAAGCCCATTGAGACGGCCGGCCTGTTCCCTCCGGCGAACATCATCGAACGCTTCCATACCTACTTTCCCCCAAGAACACCCACGTCGTTTGTCCTGACCAGATTACGGGAACTGGCCAGACTGTCGCCACGGTTCCACCTCTGCGACTTTGACACGGCACTCGAAATCGCCGATGCCATCCAGCCATACAACCTCAGCGTCGCCGACCGCTGCGTCTTCCTCAACTGCCCCGTCTCCTTCCGGGTATCCCGTGACAGAGAGAGCAACGGCCAGAGAGAGGCGCTCCAGGCGTTTGCCAAGTGCGTTGCCGAGATGGGGAGCGGTCATCTGTTAGACTTCGACTGCATCGACCTGAGCATTCTGGACATGGACGAGGAAACGAGGATGACCATGTTCAACAACCCAGCCTACTTGCAGAGCCTCGAACGGCTGCACCAGATTATCACCATGTATCTCTGGCTGAGCTATCGCTATGAGGGCGTGTTCCAAAGCCAGTCGATGGCGTTCAAGGTCAAGGAGATTGTGGAGGACAGGATCACCGAGTTCCTTGACAAGCTTACGTATGTTACGTACTCGCAGGCCAGGCGTCGGCAGGCCATGCGTGAGGCGGCCGAGAGACATAAGAAGGCCGAGGAGCAGTTGCTGGGGGAGGAGGAGCAGGAGCATTTGCAGGAGCATCACGAGGAAGAGCCGGAGGAGCCGATCATCGAGATTGTGGAGGAGCTGGATCCGGAGGAGATCATTGGGGAGGCTATCGAAGAGGCGGGGACTGGGGAGCGGGAGCCAGGACCGGACGCTGAGAAGAATCAGGGGTCGGGGTGAGGGTGGAAATGCATGGGTTGTACGATTTGGGTTTGCATATAGGATGGGATGGGATGGGATGGGATGGATGTAACTTGTAACATTAGCAGTGTAGATGGTACGGCGTACGGTAGATAACATGTCTGATGAGTTGGAAATCAATCAGTTTGCACACATGTTCTGGCCTTGATAAGGTGTGGACAACCCTTGCTTGTTTGGCCGGGCGGGCCGCCAAGCTAGCTATGAAGTCATTACCCCAACCCAGCTACCCCACCTGATCGACCTTGAAGGGCCCCCTTTCAGGCAACCAAACAGACGAACGCAGCGCTGCCCTCGGCAATCACAAACTCTCGGACCTATTCCGCATTCTTCACACAAGCTATATCTGCTCTCTTTCTCTGTGAACTATCCACCACCAAACATCAACACTCAGGCAAAGCCAACAACTTCCCAGACCGCCACAATGTCCAACCCCGACCCCCCCACCACCACAGCGCCCGCCTTCATCCCCCTCGAAGCCAATCCAGAGCTCATGACAACCCTCCTCACCAACCTGGGCATGTCCCCCACCCTCGCCCTCCACGACGTCTACTCCCTCACCGACCCCGATTTGTTGTCTTTCATCCCCCGCCCAGCCTACGCCCTCCTCCTCGTCTTCCCCATCACCCCAACCTACGAATCCCACCGTCTGGCGGAGGACTCCCTCCTCCCCGACCACGTCCCCACCCCGGACTACCCCGTGATCTGGTTCAGACAGACGATCCGCAACGCCTGCGGGCTCATGGGCCTCCTCCACGCCATTGCTAATTCTCCCGCCGAGTTCATCACCCCGGACAGCGACCTTGACAGGATTGTCAAGACGGCGTTGCCGCTGGACACGATCGGACGGGCGAGGTTGCTGGAGACAGAGGAGAGTTTGGCGAGGGCGCATAGGGCGGCGGCGGAGAGGGGGGACACGGCTGCTCCCGAGGCGACGGATGAGGTTGATTTGCATTATGTTGCTTTTGTCAAGGGGAGGGATGGGGGGCTTTGGGAGATGGATGGGAGACGGAAGGGGCCGATCAGGAGGGGGGAGTTGGAGGGGGAGGAGGATGTGTTGAGCGAGAAGGGGTTGGTATTGGGGGCGAGGAAGTTTTTGGAGAGGGAGGGGGGGGATTTGAGGTTTAGTGCTGTTGCGCTGGCGAGGGGGTATGATTAGGTGATGGTGATGGGTTGGTGATGGGTTGGGCATTGCTACGGGGCGTTTTTAGTGGTGGTGATTTTTATCTACTTTGTGTCAGAGGCAGGAGGAGAAAACAGGAGGGCGTTTGTGTCAGGGTAAGAGTTATGTTGGTTTTGATCGCTGTAGGTCAATGTGACTGGTGACGGTACAATATAACCTTTTTTCCCCTTTTCTCTTCGATATAACCATGACTTCAAAGTCCCGCTCCAACGCCCAGATTTGGCTCCTCGTCGGGTCGATTGCAGATGTACACCTCCCCTCCTCCACCGCCCCTCCCACCACCTTGTGATCTTCCGGATGTTGTGGAGGACTGTCTGTAAGGGTTGGCGGGAGAGTCGGACGTGTTTTGATTCTTGGGCGTCCTGCCATTGGGCTATTTGGGAGGGGGTGGTGGGTTGGTATTCACCTATGTGGAAGCGAGAGAGAGAGGGTTGTGGTCATGATGGTTGATACGCATGATGGCTGGAGGTTATCACGACGCAGGTAGGTGAGGCTCAGGTGAGGTTGGTGGGGAGATGCTCAGATGGTAGTTGCAACATGGCACTTTTGACAGGTTTGGGGAAGCTGCTAGGTGGCAGTGAAGAGACGATTCTCCCATCTCAAAAAATACTTTGCTTCTGTGGAATATCGACGCCTCGCTTTCGAGAAGCAATGCTCACCTTTGACGTGATGACGAGCATGATCATGGCATCAATATTGACTCCCAGAAAGGAACCTCTACCGCTCAGCTCGGGAGATGACGACTCCGATTGTATTGTGCAACGCCGCACAAGCAGCTCGGGGCGCGGGGGGTTGGGTTATTTAAAGCATCCAGAACGGGAGAGGGCGTCGACGAGAATGCTTCAACGACAGCCGGAAGGAACACGGTTGAGGAGGGAAAAACTTCGAGAACTTTGTTGTAGGACGACATCCTCAGCTGTCCCGGACGTCCCCAGGCGATGTGCATCGGCTGGCGGGAGAGGACACTGCCGTACGCAAATAAACGCAAACGAAGACCGGTGTGTCTTCCTTTTCATACAGGGAACACGACAAGCAGGGCAGTGTAGCAGCAGGAATCCGTACCTGCAGCCAGCTAAATAACATTCCCGTCGTCAGCACACATACATATCGCCGACCAACAAAATGCGCCGAGATGCAGCCCATGTCAGCTCTCTCCCCGCCGCCACCCGACAGACAGCCTTGACTCGCTGTCACTCTCACCCTCGCAAAGATATCGCACTGCTCGGCGGTTAGAGAGAGTGAGGCATGCAGTGCCGTTGAAATGCGGGCGAGAAACAGCATGAGAAACAAAGCAGCAACAACGAGATCAAATCTCCATTAAGAGATGTCGATCTCCCCCCTCCTCCCAACCCCTGGCGCGTCTTGGGGGAGATCGTCACATCGACAATCGACGCAGGCGAGGAACATCCTGGCAGATCGACGAGCAGGGGTTGGGGAGGCACGGAAGGGAGCCAGGGACCCTTGCGGCGGACAGACCCAAAAGACGCAACCCACGATCCTCTCTTTGGGAAGACTCCGGAGATCGAGGTTTAGCTTGCCGAAAGAAGCAACGAGAGCCATGTGTCGAGGCCTGAAACCAGGCCACGCTAAAAGACAGGAAGTGAAATCGAGTCTTCAGCAAAAGACTCTTTTTCTTTTCTGAAGAAAAACTGGTGACGGCAAAGATATGCATGATTCATGCTAATTTTCAGCCCGTCAATCTTCACCATCTTCACAGGACAAACGGACCTGTGGTACCTGCCAATGTCTCATTTGCCGTCCGTCTTCAACCACAGGCCATCGTTGGTCTCTCAAGTATCTATGTCGAGGATTAACCTCCAACAAGACCTGTCACTGTCATCCCAAAGGGACACAACTCCGGGGGATCAGACCTCTCTGCCGAGACGGCCCAACCACGCCGTCGACACGCAGGAGCAAACGCACGGTCTTTGAATGCTGCCTCGACTTGCTCGACAACACTGTTCGGACTCGTCCCAGAGACCGCTAGAACAGTTTAGCCGCTTTGGCGCTGTTTTTTTTTCTTCCCGTGCAAACGCAGAGAAACAACCCCTCCTTACCCTCCTCCTTCGAACAACGCTCTCCGTCCTGCCTTGCCCTGCAGATGCCGTGCCGTGCAGCTAGAAGACTGCTCGCCTCCAATGATAGGCTGCGAGACTTTTTGAATCCCCGCGGCGCGCAAACTTTTTGCTCTGGTCCCACGATGTGTGAGAGCCCATGGCTACACACGGGGGTGTTTGATGACTGAGTGTTATCTTCCTCTCACACTACGGAAGCGGCGTGTGGTACTGCCGGCACCCCCAGACAATGCTTTCTCGGTTCACATCCCAACCAGGTGCTTGTGCTACCGAGCGTAGTCGTGATCTGCTAGCCCCCCCGCCGTCTGCCATCTCAATATATCCTACCACGACTCTAGCCTTGTCCCCGAGGTAGAGCTCAGCTGTTCCTCCCCTTTCTTTCCCCACCCCATGCTCCCAGGCGATCCTTTGAGTGCTGTCCACCTGATTCCTTGTCATTTTTCCATTCTATTCTGCTTCCCTCCTTTTCATTCTACATCTTTCTTTTTTTCTTTTTTTATTATTATTACGTTTTTGACCAAAGGTAGCCTGGGGACGAATGGGCTATCCTCTTTTCGAATATGGGCATCTTCAGCTTTCTCTCAAGAAAGTCTCATGACAAGCACAAGGCTGCTTCTCTAAGAGCACACGCCTATGACACGACAGCCGCTGGGACTATCCCTATTCAAGGTGAGCATGTCAACAATATTGCTGCGGGTAGAGATCTAAGTGAGCTTACACGTGTAGGAGCATACCCAGTAGCAGGCAATGGTCCCAATGTTTTCGATACGCTGTCTGGGGGACGACCAGACTCTCGTCATGCACAGCTTTCGTCGACGGTGCCGGATAATCACAACGGAGCTGCGCCTGCCCCTGGGGTTCCTCGTTATCGAGACCCGACTACTGACCGACCAAACACGGCTCCCCATGGGCAGCCAACGTTGCAACATGTGAGCTCCGGGACCAGGTTGAGGAAGGCTGCCAAGAAAGGTCCTCCCATCTCTTTCAAGATGCTTCGAAGCGTTGGCTCTACCATCAGTGGCGGCTCGCGGCCAGGATCGAAGGGTTCCGAGTACGAAACCAAGAGTACCTTGCGAGGTACCGTCAACCATTCACGCTCCAGCTCAATGCGTAGCGAAAGTGGCAGGTTCAGAGATATCCTCGACGCCCATTCCGAGCTCAAGCCTCCCGACTTTCGAGCCAGAGTCAAGGCTGCCGGTGCCAAGGACTATGGAGAGGACGTTGCCGAAAGGAACATGGGAGAAAATGGGTTTGATCTGGAGTCAGAGCATGTCAAGGCCTTCTACAACAGCCATCCGAGCGCACCCCGGCCGAGAAGGTCAGCCCCTGCTCTCAACCCAAGAAGCTCGAGGCACACAATTCGGGAGGCACAGAATGGTCAACAACCACCAAAAAGGCCGATGGCTCCCCCACCTGCTTCCATCGCCCCGTCTCAGCGCTCTCTGCCCCAAGCACTGCCGGGCCAGACGCCCCGACACAAGCCCGCCGAGACCGCCCTGTACGCTGACATGAAAACCACGGGCGGCGGACACCTGAAGCGACGGGTATCAGTCAACACCTACATGCCTCCAGCTTCCTTCCAGAACACCAGCGCCGTCTCCTTGAGCAAGGTGCACGGCTCAGAGATCAACACCATCGACCTGGACATTCTGAAGCCGCCGATTGTGATGGGTGCTCCGAGGACAAGCGGGGAGACCCCGCGGACGGCGAGGATACCGCGGGATTCGGTGATGCTCGCGAGGAGGAAGGTGTCGATACCGGGCCACCTCGCTCGGCGTGACAGCTCTTCTCCAGAAAGGACGTTTTCTCTCCGGTCAGCTACCACCCGACCCCAGCACCAACACCAGCGTGCGTCAATGAGTAGTTCAGCCAGCGCATCGTTTTCCCCCCGCCACCGTCACAGTTTACACACGTTGCACTCGTCTATTTCTTCGTCTGGTGTTCAGAGCTGGGATGGCAGCACGTTTCTTCAGGGAACAACAACAACAACAACAACAACAACAACACCGCTGGCTTACCCGCGTCGTCTTCACACTGCTACTCAACCCTTTCAGCCACTGTCCGTGTCTGAGGTTGATGTTGACGCTGTGGATGATTGGGTGGAATTTTGTTCTTGTTAGTGATTTTTTTTTCTTCTCTTTCTTTCTTCTTTTTTCTCATTTTTTTTCTTCTTTTTTTCCTTATTTCGACACTCGCCCATTTTTTTTGCTCAGCGACCATGTGCTAACTTTGCGTGTTCTCTCTTCTAGCCCACAAGACAGCTTCTACAACCCCTAAACCTACCGCTTCCTCATTGGCAAACCTGGGGTTTCGTCATCCCCTCTCCATGATGGGAAGCACACCGCCACCGCCGTCCTTGACCCCCCCCGCCCGACCGACAACCGCTGTACCGTTTGAGATCCCTGAACATCACGTCCCGATTCGCACGAGGAGTTTGAGAGGTTACTCGGCCTCGTCCGGGACACCGACCACGCACACCATCACGGTTAGATCCTCCTCCAGTCCTGGACGTCCGCAGTCACGAACGACGGTCACGTCTGCGTCTGTGGATGATGACAGTCTGGCGCCCGAGGCGGTCAAGCTTGCTGAGGGGGAGGATGATGGTGGGTTTAATATGGATGATCACATTTCTTCGGATGAGGTCGATAGCGTTCTCGGGTGCGGGGGGAAAAAGCCGAGCGGGGAGGGGGAGGAGGAGCTGCTCTGGAAGGAGGAGGGGTATGGGGGTGGGGGGTTGATGTTGCCGGGGTTGTGGGAGGTTTTTCCTGAGGCGAAGGTAAAGGGGAGTTATGATGGGATTGGGGATAGTTTTGGGCCTAGGGGCGGGGGGAGGAGGAGGAGGAGGAGGAGGAGGAGGTATGTGATTGATACGGGGGTTGAGTATGGGAGTAGTGGTGATGAGGGAGAGGGGTTTGGTGAGGAGAGGAGGGAGGAGGAGGAGGAAGAGGAGGAGATGGTGAGGGGGAGGGGGGTGGTTGTTGGAAGGGTGAGGGGCAGGGGAAGGAGAAGGGGGAAATTGGAGGGGATTTATGGAGAAAAGGAGGGGAGTGATGCTGATGATGAGGAGGGGACGCCGAGGGGGAGGAGGGCGTCGGTGGGGAGTTATTACATGGAGTTGAGGGAGAAGGTTGGGGTGGGGGTTATGGAGGAGGAGAAGGAGGTGATGGGCAAAGTGGATGCGACTGCTGCGGTTAGGATGAGGAAGCAGGCCAAGTGTGCGGAGAGGGCGGCTGGTGGGGGAAGGGTTAGGCTGCGAACGGGAGGGGAGGGGGCGGCGAATATTGGGGTCAGGAGGAACAAGTCGGTGCCGGTGTTGTGTGTTGAAGGGGAGGAGTACAGGGGGTGAATTTGTGTTTCTGGTAGGGTTTGGTGTTTTGGATTTTGGTGTGAATAGGTCCGCACTGTTTGGGTTTTGCTGTTTGTTTTGGATTTCGGACACTCATTGCTAGGGAGTTGTTGGGTTTTCTTTTGTTTCCTCGAGGGGGCGGTTAATACTCTCTGAATGAATGGAGGCAGGAGGACCTCACGGGAGGAAGCTGGCGAGCGGACAAATGGCATCGAGATACCACGGCAGCAACAACGACATTGACGGGACATTATCATCTTTCTTACGGAATGGGACACAAAATGGCAGCACAACATAATATGACGGCGGCAAGGCAAAGGCTAGTAGGCCGGGAAAAGGGGGAAGGCATTGGCTTACTTACATCTATCTGTCTGGCTTTGGCATGCATTGGGTACATAGATTGGGTGTTTTCTTGGAGGGAATCACATTTGGATATATTTAAGGTGTGATAATGTATGGGATGGGAATCCAAAATGATGAACACATTTTTGCACCTCTGAATTGTGCTCGAGTTATTCTAGACATGACCACATACGGGCTGGGAAATGGGGAAAGGGAGGGTTAGGGTTAAGCACCTATGAATCACAAAGCAGCCGTGAGCCGCAAACCCATTCTCCGGGCTGACTCAAACGGGCAAGTTTGGCCGAGCTTGATGTGTGAGGGGCAACTTATCAACGCTTAAACTCACTTCGTTGGGGGAAGGATTATCTGCGATTCTCCCGCCGTTGAAGAGCTCAGAGGGTTTCATCGCATCGGCAAAAATAAACGGTCTGAAAACAAAGGGCATAAACAACAGCTCGACTCTGGCCATTCCTTGACGACACAGCAGTAGCTCATCAGCCTGAGCCCACTATTCACAACCTCACCACTTGATTACCTACCTCCCTACCTTTGAGCCATCAACACCAGCATCATTCATTCCCATGGCGCACAAATCCCAGGAATCTCACACGGCAAAAATGACGACTCCATCCCTCAGCCTAGAAGAATGGCGCGCCCAGGTCTCAGCCATGAAATCAGCCGTCGCCTCGGCCAACCTCAAACCATCACCCCCGACGAACAGCGACAACGAAGGCGACTGGACAGACGACGAGATTGAGCCCCGGCACCCCAGAAACGGGGACATCTGGGACTTCATCTCGGACGACGACGACCTCCTCTCCGACAGTGATGACTCTAAGGACATCTCCAGCGGTGGTGACGACCAGTTCAGCGGCCGGCCTTCCAGTTCGGAAACGGTTTACGACCTGAACTGGTTGGCGGCGAAATGCCAAAACCACCCCTCCGGTCTTGACGCCCAAGCATTAGAGGGGCAGATTCTGGAAATTTTGACAGCGGGAAAGAGGTCGGAAGAGGAGGTGCAAAGCCAACTGACTGACCTGATCGGTTTTGACGACTTGGACTTTGTGGTCGAGTTGTCTCTGCACAGGGGCGAGGTTGTTGCCGCTGCTGCCTCAGAGAGGTCTGGCACCCGGTTGCTGACAAAAGCTCAGAGGCAGGAGCAGTTACGGGAAAGGGATCGGTTGCACAAGGGCCGAAAGTTGCAACAGGCACGGGAAAAGGAGGAGGAGTACCCCCACGTTTACAAACAATACCATGGTGGAAACACGCTGTCGCACAGCGGGCACAAGTACAAGCTCCCACCCAACAGCCAGAGGTTGGAGTTTGAAAAGCACGAGGAGTATGTCATCCCCGCGGGGCGGGCGGGGACGCTGTGGCCGGGGCACAGGCTTGTCAGCATCAAGGAGCTGGATGGGCTTTGCCGGGGGACGTTTAGGGGGTATGAGAGTCTGAATCGGATGCAGAGCTTGGTTTACCCGGTTGCGTACAAGACGGGGGAGAACATGCTGATCTGTGCGCCGACGGGGGCGGGAAAGACGGATGCTGCGATCTTGACTGTGCTGCAGACGGTGGGGCAGTATCTGACGCCGAGTCCTGGGGAGGTTCATGACGCGAGCGAGTTTGGGGTTGATCTGGCAGAGTTCAAGATTGTGTATGTCGCGCCGATGAAGGCACTGGCGGCCGAGATTACGGAGAAGTTGGGGAAGAGGTTGGCTTGGTTGGGGGTCAGGGTGAGGGAGTACACGGGTGATATGCACCTGACGAAGAGGGAGGTGGTGGAGACGCAGGTTATTGTTACGACGCCGGAGAAGTGGGACGTGGTTACACGAAAAGGGACGGGGGATACCGAATTGGTGCAGAAGGTCAGGTTGTTGATCATTGATGAGGTGCATATGCTTCATGATGAGAGGGGTGCGGTGTTGGAGAGTCTGGTGGCGAGGACGCAGAGGCAGGTGGAGAGCACGCAGAGCTTGATTCGTATTGTTGGGTTGAGTGCCACGCTGCCGAATTATGTGGACGTGGCCGACTTTTTGGGCGTGAACAAGCAGAGGGGGTTGTTTTATTTTGATTCGAGCTTCAGACCGGTGCCGTTGGAGCAGCACTTTTTGGGCGTGAAGGGGAAGGCGGGGACGAGGCAGTCGAGAGACAACATTGACGAGGTGGCGTTTGAGAAGGTGAGGGAGATGCTGGAAGAGGGGCATCAGGTCATGGTCTTTGTCCATTCGAGGAGGGACACGCAGGCGACGGCCAAGATGCTGTATGAGAAGGCTACGGATCAGGCTTGTGTCGGGTTGTTTGATCCGAGTGGGAGTGAGAAGTTTGAGGCGGCGATGAGGGATGTGAAGCAGACGAAGGCGAGGGAGATTAGGGACTTGGTGCCAAAGGGGCTGGGCATTCACCATGCAGGTATGGCGAGGTCGGACCGGAACTTGATGGAGAGGTTGTTTGGGGAGGGTGTGATCAAGGTCTTGTGCTGTACGGCAACGTTGGCGTGGGGCGTCAACCTGCCGGCGGCGGCGGTTATCATCAAGGGGACCCAGGTCTACAGTGCCCAGGAGGGCAAGTTTGTGGACCTGGGCATTCTGGATGTGCTGCAGATCTTTGGTCGTGCTGGTCGTCCCCAGTTTGAGGATACTGGTATTGGCATGATCTGCACGACGCACGACAGGCTGGCTCATTACCTCACTGCCGTGACCGACCAGCTACCGATCGAGTCCAAGTTCTCGGCCAAGTTGGTGGACAACTTGAATGCTGAGATTGCGCTGGGCACTGTCACCTCGATCAACGATGCCGTCAAGTGGATCGGTTACTCGTATCTGTTTGTGCGGATGAGGAGGAACCCGATGGCCTATGGTATCGACTGGTCCGAGTACAGCGACGACCCTCAACTGGTCCAAAGACGACGCAAGCTGGCCATTCAAGCTGCCCGGACGCTTCGGCAAAGTCAGATGATCATCTTCAACGAGACGACCGAGGAGCTGCGCAGCAAGGACGTCGGCCGTATTGCCAGCCAATACTACATTCAACACACCAGCATCCAAATCTTCAACTCGCTGATGAAGTGGGATTCGGCCGAGAAGGACATCCTCATGATGATTGCCATGTCTGGCGAGTTTGACAACATTCAGTCGAGAAACAACGAGGCCGACGAGCTGTCGCGGATGAAGGCGAACCAGCACTTTATCCCGTACGAGATCAAGGGCGGCATTGACACACCGCAGACAAAGACCAATATCCTGCTGCAGGCATACATCTCAAGGCTCCAGCCAGAGGACTTTGCGCTGACAAACGACTTGAATTATGTTGCTCAGCAGGCCGGCCGTATCTGCCGGGCTCTGTTCATGATTGCGCTGAACAGGAGATGGGGGTACCAGTGCTTGGTTCTGTTGACCATGGCCAAGTCGATTGAGAAGCGGATTTGGGCTTTCCAGCATCCGTTCCACCAGTTCGATCTCCCCAAGCCGGTTCTGAACAGCCTGGACGCGAAGGAGGCTTTGTCGATTGAATCGATGCGCGAGATGGAGCCGGCCGAGATTGGGAATCTGGTCAATAACTTCAAGACGGGCCACAAGATTGCCAAGTTGCTTGACAACTTCCCCACCTTGAGCATCGAGGCCGAGATTGCGCCCTTGAACCGGGATGTCTTGAGAATCAGGCTGTTTGTCACTCCTGATTTCCGCTGGAATGATTACCTTCATGGGACCTCGGAGTCGTACTACATCTGGGTTGAGAACTCGGAGACGTCTGAGATCTATCATCATGAGTTCTTCATCCTTAGTAGGAGGAGGTTGCATGATGATCATGAGCTCAACTTTACGATTCCGCTGAGCGATCCGCTGCCGAATCAGATTTACGTCAGGGCGGTGTCTGACCGATGGCTTGGTGCTGAGACGGTCACTGCTGTTTCTTTCCAGCATCTCATCAGGCCGGACACCGAGAGCGTGTACACGGATCTCCTGAACCTTCAGCCTCTGCCTGTTTCGGCTCTCAAGAACCCGGCCCTGGAGGAGCTGTACGCCCAGCGCTTCCGGTACTTCAACCCCATGCAGACGCAGTTGTTCCACACGCTGTACCACCGACCAGTCAACGTTCTGCTGGGTTCGCCAACAGGCAGCGGCAAGACTGTGGCTGCCGAACTGGCCATGTGGTGGGCTTTCCGGGAGCGTCCTGGGTCAAAGGTGGTTTATATCGCTCCCATGAAGGCCCTCGTCCGCGAGCGTGTCAAGGACTGGGGCGACCGCCTTGCCAAACCATTGGGGCTGAGGCTGGTAGAGTTGACGGGTGACAATACTCCCGACACCCGGACCATTCAAGACGCTGATATCATCATCACCACTCCCGAGAAGTGGGATGGCATCTCGCGTAGTTGGCAGACGAGAGGATACGTCCGAAAGGTTAGTCTGGTCGTTATTGACGAGATTCATCTGCTGGCTGGTGACCGCGGTCCTATTTTGGAGATTATCGTGTCGCGCATGAACTACATCGCTGCGTCGACAAAGAATGCCGTCAGGCTGTTGGGCATGTCGACTGCTTGCGCCAATGCGACTGACTTGGGGAACTGGCTAGGTGTGAAAGGGGAGGAGGGCCTGTTCAACTTTAGGCACTCGGTTCGTCCAGTGCCGCTGGAGTTGTATATCGATGGGTTCCCAGAGGTTAGAGGCTTCTGTCCGCTGATGCAGTCTATGAACCGGCCTACTTTCCTGGCTATCTTGAATCATAGTCCGGAGAAGCCCGTTATCGTCTTTGTGCCGTCCCGTCGGCAGACGAGGTTGACGGCCAAGGATCTGATCAATCTGTGCGGTATGGAGGACAACCCGAGACGGTTCTTGAGCATGGACGAAGATGACTTGCAGGGTGTCTTGTCTCGGGTCAAGGACGAGGCTCTCAAGGAGGCCATCAGCTTTGGAATTGGTCTGCATCATGCCGGTCTGGTCGAGGGCGACAGGCAGATCGCCGAGGAGCTGTTCCTCAACAACAAGATCCAGATCTTGATCGCGACGAGCACGCTGGCTTGGGGTGTCAACTTGCCAGCTCACTTGGTCGTGGTCAAGGGAACGCAGTTCTACGACGCCAAGATTGAGGCGTACAAGGACATGGACTTGACGGATGTGCTGCAGATGTTGGGTCGTGCTGGTCGCCCGCAGTTCGACAGCTCTGGTGTTGCTCGCATCTTTACGCAAGACTCCAAGAAGGACTTTTACAAGCACTTCTTGCACACCGGCTTCCCGGTTGAGTCGTCGCTGCACACGGTGCTGGACAACCATTTGTGTGCTGAGATTTGCGCCGAGACGATCATCACCAAGCAGGATGCGTTGGACTACCTGACGTGGACGTTTTTCTTCAGACGCTTGCACAAGAATCCGTCATATTATGGGCTGGAGATCTCTGCCGAGGAGCACAACACCACTACGGCTCAGCAGCTGGCCAACGAGTTTATGATCTCCATGGTGGACTCTTCGCTCCATGAGCTGACAGTGTCAAAGTGCGTGGAGGTTTACCCCAACGGGGATGTCGACCCTACACCCTTAGGCAAGATCATGTCCTACTACTATCTCTCCCACAAAACCATCCGCCAGCTCGTCAAGAAAGCCAAACCCCAAGCCGCCTTCATCGACGTCCTGTCATGGATGTCCATCGCGACCGAATACGACGAACTCCCCGTCCGGCACAACGAAGACCTCATCAACGCCGAGCTATCCAAGAACCTCCCCTTCCCAGGGACAGCCTTCGGTCTGCCCATGTGGGATCCCCATGTCAAGGCTTTTTTGCTGTTGCAAGCTCACATGTCGGGGATTACGCTGCCGATTACCGATTACGTCGGTGATCAGACTTCGGTATTGGATCAGTCAGTTCGTATCATCCAAGCCGGCATCGACGTCATGGCCGAACTGGGTTACCTCTCCTCTCTCAAATCGTTTGCTTCCCTCCTCCAGGCAGTAAAGGGTGGCATTTGGCCTGACGAGGACCCCGTCTCCTTGTTGCCGGGAGTCTCACTCTCTGCAAACAACAAGCGCAAACCCACGCCGTTGCGGGACATCGCGAGGATGTCCCGCAACCAGAACCAACTCGATCGTCTTGCTCACGAGCTTCACGTCCCGAGTTCTGCAATCGCCAAGTTCAAAAAAGCGGCGGCTTGCCTGCCTGATGTGAATGTCAGTGTCGACGATGTGAGAAACACGTCTTTGACCGTCACCTTGAGGCGTCAGAACCCCATCACGGAAAGGGAGGGGAGGATCTACGCGCCAAAGTATCCCAAGCCACAGACAGAGGGGTATTTTGTTATTGTTGGGGATTTGGCCACGGACGAGGTGGTGGCTGTCAAGAGGGTGGGTTGGAGTGGACGGCAGGTTAGAGACAAAAATGGGAAGAGAAACCCCGTTGAGATTGGGGACAGGCCGACGGCGAGAGTGGTGATCAAGTTGCCTGAGTGGGAGGGCAAGAGGAGGTATGATGTTTTGGTGGTGAGTGATGGGTATGTGGGTGTGGAGTGGGGGGTTAAGGCTGATGTGCCGGGGAAGCCGGTGGTGGATGTCGATGTCGGGGGGAAGGAGAAAGGGAAGATGCCTCAGGGGCAGGAAGGGGAGATGAGTTGAGTTAAGACATGGAAATAAGAGATGGGTTCCAGAGGTTCGAGAAATTGTCCAAATAAAAGGCTCACAAATACATGAATCGAATATAACGTACACACACCAATAAACAACACTCCGAGAATCTGCGAGAATAAAACCTGTCTTTGAAACATATCTTCATTACCATTACTAATATAATAACCTTCTTTCTTCGCCTATCTTTTATCCTCATATTCCCCCCCTTTCCCTCCCAATTTCCAACCAAAACCATCACATCCCACCCATCCATTCCCCCCCTCTCCCCCCCTACCACAACTCCGTCCCAAAAACCGGCAAAAACACCACGCAAGCCTTCCACAAAATCATCACCGCCTGAACAACCGCCAGCGGCAACATCACCGCCCCCAAAACCACATTCCCCCCGCACAACTCGACAGTGTTCATCCAGATCGCCAAAAACGCCACGGTAAAAAAATGCCTAGCCAGCACCAACGGCCTCTGCATCATCCCCCCCATCAGCGCAACCGGCTCGTCCGTCCTACCCATCTGAAAATACCGAAAACACCCCCTCTGCAGCGCCCTCAGCTGCCAATCATTCGCCGCAAACAGGCTGTACAACGCCTGCGCCAAAACATTGATAATGCTCGTCAGGCTCTTCCGGCGGTAGTGAAACGTGCTCATTGCCGACGCCACCGCTCCGTGATCAGACAGGTTAGGGATTTGCTCCGGGGAGAGCAGATCCGACAAGACAACCACGTCGTTGAACGCGACAGTCATGCCTCCCCCCGTCAAGGGGTGGCGCATATTGTGCGCGTCTCCCAGGACTAAAACGCCAGGGGTGGTTGTCTGTTTCGTGGGCGGGAGCCAGCTGTTTGGCATTGATTTCGGAATCTTCCCGTCAGCGAGCGCCTTGACAACGGAGGGTTGGACTGATTTAGGGAGGGCAGGCAAAACGACGTTTTGGATGTATCCCCTCACTCCCCCGTTCTGAGGGGAGGCAGCCGCGCAGTCGAGTGGGACGTCGATCAAAGCCCTGGTTTCGCGAGTGCCGATTTGGTAGAGCAGGACGACCGACGCGTCCCCGATGCAGACGTGGCCGTAGTATTGCGGGGGGAAATCACAGTCGATCAACTCCAACGCATAAAACTTTGACTTGACGATGGGGGTCTTGTTCAGAAGCGGTTGTCTGAACTTGCTGGCGTAACCATCCGCCACGATGGTCAAGGGAGCAAAGAAGGCCTCTTCCTTCTTGAGGTTCTTCTCCTTGTCTGTTGTCGTCCTCGTCTTCACACCTAGTACCTCCCCTCCCTTTTGGACGAGATCTGTCACCTCTGTTTCGAAAACAGTGATATTCGGATGCTCATGACACGCCTTCCTCAGCTGCATGATGAACCTCCCGTGGTGAAACGCCCTCCCCTCTGGCCCTCTCCTGTCTCTCTTCTGCCCTCTTGTCACCACGACGTTTCCCTCCGGCGAGACAGTAGGGTATGGGATCGCGACGTCATCACCGCGGTACAAGACGTGGTAGCCGTAGCAAGGGATAGCATCGATGCCCTCCAGGCAGTTCCCCAGGCCGAGTTTCTTGAGGGCGGCTACACCGCCCGGCTGGAGGAGTTCGCCTACGATGCGGTCGGGCTCGTGGAGCCAGCGCTCGAGGAGGATGACGGAGCGGCCTTGGTTTGCGAAAGAGAACGCGGCTGCGCAGCCGAAGACGCCGGCGCCGATGAAGACGATGTCTGCTTCGTGGTGTTGCTCGCGGCGGGTGCGCTCGTGGTCGAGGGCGGATTTTGGTTTGGAGGCCATGATGATGGGCGGTATGTGTTGTGTGTTTTGCGGAATAGGTGAGAGGGGACGGGGAGGGAGAAAATATCAGACGAACGGTGAGGTCACCGTGGTGTCGTCGTGGCGGAAAAGAAAGGAATTGGCTTTTGGCGATTAAGTTTAGAGTAGAAGGTTGCAAACAAAACAACAAAAGTCCCGCGAAAAAACCAGCGCCTTTTAGACCGCCTCCCAATTCCTCTAATCGTGATTCGTCAATGGGGGGTCGGAGCTTTCTCTCTCTCTATCTCTCTCTCTCTCTCTCTTCAAGAACACGAAAAGCAAAAGAAAGCAAAAAATAAAACAAAAAGTGGTGTGTGTTTCCTGGCTCTCGAAATTGACCTCCAACCGATCTCGACGACAAATCGTCCCATGGCGGGAAGCACCGCTCATCGCCCCCGGTCCCAGCCAACCAATCACCGCCCGAGCGCATGGGCCCCCTTTTCCCCTTCTGCGCGTTCTTGCCCCTGACAAGCCCCACCCACCGCGACCCGACCGCTTCCAGAAATTCACATGTCAGTCGATGGCCAAGACGCTTGAATTCCAATTGCGTGGCCTGTTTTTATTCAAATATGATCATATTCGTCAATCTTTTCATGTTACATTTGTTTCCCTTTTTCGAATCCCCTAGTTCCCAAAAACCTGCCGATAATGCAATATGCTTGGTATATATGTATTGTACAACGACCCCCCCCCCCTTTCCCAACCCTTACGCTTGGGTCAACACCAAATGCGAAGCATCCCGGCTCTCTATCCTCCCCTCCTTCCCATAGGTACTATTCAACCAAGGGATCTCGTCAAAGTCCACCGGCGGATACCCAGCAGCAAGCGCGCTCTCCTTCATAACCCTCAGCGCATCCGTGCGCAGTCGTGCAGCGTCCACCCTCAGTATCTCCCTTGCTTCGACAATGGCTTTGATCGCCTTCTCCAGAACCTCATAGGCCTGCTCTTGTTTCGACTTTGCTGTCGTAGACTCTGGGTTCGGCTCGAACCTCTTGACGTAGGTAAACGCCGTCTTGAGCATGTTGAGGCAGGCAGTGTCCTCTTTGTAAGTGCTGCTCAGAGCCCGCCCAATCGCTAGCTTCAGCCTCGCCACGTCGAGGAGTTTGGTTGCTGCACTGAGGATGATGCCAAAGTTGGCGAGGTTATAGCACGGTGATTCACCTTTGGCCTTGGCGGCATGAGCAGCGTAGACTATCGCTCCAGAGTAGAACCGCATTGTGAGGCATATCCTCGCTGCTTGGTGCAGTGCCGTGTCTGTGGGGTTGATCCCTAGCTCTTCCATGCCTCTGAGGCTATCCTGAACAACCATCAGCATGCGACTTGGGTGCCACGCCTTCCTTTCCCTCTTCATGTCTGTGAAGAGGTTGTGAATCTTCCAGCCAACGATATAATTGATGATTCCCTCCGTCTCAAGCCCATTGTCTTGTGCATCCCGCACGAGTTCGTACGCGTCTTGATAGCTATCCGGCTCAGCCTGCAGCTGCGCCTGAACCGCCAGCCGCAGTGTACCATGGGAGACATCCATCCCCTCGTGTCGAGACACCCTGTACATCCTCAATGCCACCCTCGGGTGACCGTACGTCAGATGCTCCTTCATAACCAGCGCGAGCTCCCTCGCGTCCGCACACTTGCCCTTGTGCGGCAAAATATTGCGCTCAACACGTAGAGACAACAACCTCCCCCTCGTCGCCCTCCCCCCGCTCCCATCCCCCAACGCCGCCCTCACCATCACCGTCTCGGTGTACCTATCCGCAAACTTCGGACTCAGCAACCTCAGCTTCCGATAAAGCGTCCTCAAATCCCTAAACGGCATCTTCCACTCCCTCCTCAGAACCGTCAAAATAACATTGCTAAACGCCGCATCCACCTCAAACCCCAACCCAGCACAGTACTCCAACCACTCCACCATCCTGCCCACATCCCTCCCCTTCGCATATTTCGCCCCCATCACACTGAAGATGTAATTGTTCAGCGGCACCCCCAACCCCTCCACATACCCCCTCAAAAACCCATCCGTCTCCTCCACCGTATGCCCATCCGCATACGCCTTCAGCACCGGCACAAAAACCTGACTGTAATTCTTCATCCCCTCCGGATCGTCCTCCTCAACCTTCATCCTCTCAAAAATCGCCCTCACCGCCTCCCAGTCCCCCCCGGCAGCATAATGCCTCGCAAAAACCCCCAGCATCCTCACATCCTCAAAAACCACAAACCCATCCGCCGCCGACTTTTCAAAATACCACTCCGCCAACGCCTCCTCCCCAGCCTCGAGAGAAATCTCCACCATGACCCGGTACAGCGCATCAGGGTAAAGGACCTCCTTCTTGATGCCCGCCTCCTCCCCAAGGGTATCAAACAGCCTCTGAGTCCCGCCAAAATCCTTATTCCTCCTCCAGTGCGCCACCAGCAACCTCGTAGCCAGCTCGGACGGCATCTTAAAGTCGATACCCCTATACAGTTTTCTCAGCGTGTGCAACACATCATCTGCCCGGTGGTTGTGCGCCTTTTCAACGCAATCGACCGCCAGCCTGGCGATGTCATACAGCGACACCGAGTCCGGCATGCAGTTTGCGTAATTGAACCGGAATATCTGGATCGCCATCTTGTAGCTGTGTTGCTCGGCCAGTTTGGTCAAATACCAATGCGTGAACTCGGGAGTTGCGTCCCCCATACGGAGGGCATAACCATGGCACCGCCGATAAATTTCTCGGCCGTTGATGAGATGGCCAGCCGCGAATCTCGCTTCAAGCAGCCTCCGGCCGGTTTCGTGGAGGCCGGGGTCAACCACGGGGGCTCGGTCCGCAATTTTGGGACGGTAGACCACCGCGGCGAGGTCAAGGATGCGCAGGCGCGCGTCTTGGTTGGATTTGAGGGTTTCGGCGTGGGCCAGGAGGGAGCGGATGAGGGAGGATGGTTCAAAGGCGTAGTAATCGATTTCGTTGATTTTTCCGCTTCGCAGGACTCGTGCGAGGACATTGCCTGCTTCTTCGAGCATGCCTGCTTCTTGGCAGGTTCTGCAGAGGAGGGCGGTGCCGGATAACCAGCCGGGTTGTCCTGTGATGGCGCTTTCAGAGTTTTCTAGGACGAATTGAACGACGTGGCCGAGCCGGGTTGCGTCTTTGGAGATGCAGGCCTCCTGGATTAACCTCAGGATCTTTATTGTCGAAGGGAACTGAAGGGACTGGACGGTGTTGAGCCACGAGAGGGAAGCGGTTAAGTCGGTAGTCTGTCCAGTCGTCTTTCCTTCAAGCTGTGTCGTCGATACTGTGTTGGTGGGCACATCGGGAACACCTGCGCCGGTGGTAGCCTTCCTCTGAAAGGAGGAGATATCCCGAAACGACCTCGCCTTCGCAGAAGCCTGATGCTCCCTATACCATTCCGGAACCGCCACCGACCTCTTCACTCCCTCCTCCCGCCCATCCCGCCACGCAGCATTGAACTCGGCAAAAGGGTCCAATTCCGGCGGTTCAGCCACCAGCTCTACATCCCCCATCCCCCCTCCCACCTCACCCTCCACCCCAGCATCTCTCTTCTCCTGCTTCTCCAAACAAGCCCCTCCAGACTCTCCCCCCCCATCCGCAGGCGAAAGCACAACCGGCTCCTCATCAACCTGCACAGCCCGCTCCTGCAACACCCTCAACCTCGTCCTCCCCCCTCCCGGCCTGTACTGCCGACAGCTCTTGAGCCTCTCCCCATTCTCCACAATCCTCAGCGCGCTGTTTATCCTCCGCCTCCGATCCTCGGCAATAATCGCAATGGTGCAGGTCGTGCCCACAACAAGCCCTTGGAGCGCCGTCAGGGCAGCCTTGGAGGGCACAGGTAGATTCGGCGGCATCGTGGTGGTCGTCGGCGCTTGGTCTTCATTTCGTCCGGCGCATTGCTGGAAAAAGAAAAAAAAAAAGAGTCGTCAGATTCCCTCCCCTCTGAAACTGCCGTACGTCCCGTAGGTTGGTAAACTCAATCGAGCGCAGCGGCCATCATACGAGAAGAATAATTGTTTTTTTTGGGACCGAATGACATGATAGTTACTAGTTTGCGAGAAGCTCCCCTCCCCCCCCAAAAAAATGGGTCCTTCAAGCTGAGGTTCAAAGCCGCAGCCAATCACAACCCCGCCTTCTTGGGGGAGCTTAGGCGCGCCAAGACAAAACTGTTATGGTTGCATTACCCTGAGAATTACTGCAGCTGCTCTATGTAGCTCAGCTATCACCAAGCCTTTCAAAGATCTTCAGTTGTTGTTATTATATCTTGCTGATTGAGGAGTTCATACATCTATCCCATCTATCTCCTTAAAAGTCTGTCTATCCAGCCCAACCCTCCCACCCATCCTCCCAAAAATAACGCCCACATGAGTTAACCTCCCCTCCACCTTCCCTACCCATGCATGTCTTCATCTTTTCATATCATACAATGGTCTATATACAAGTACATTTCATGCTGCGGGCCTTCTATTTACCCTAGATCTAAACGACCTCCCGGCGCTCCATCGGCATGTACCTCTCCAGCTGACGGAGAACATTCTGGTACAAGAACAGCATGCAGCCGCTCTGAATGCTGGTCCAAACCGCCCTCGGCCCAACACCCCTGAACCACCCCCCAATACCCTCGCTCTTGTAGATTATCTTTAGCCCAGTCATGACCGAGGACGTGTTGAGCGTTACAGCACCGGGTTTGGGCGTGTGTGTCGAGGGCGACGAAGTCGATATCAACCGCTTCTGCAGTTTCGGGCTCGCTGCTTCGGCGACTGGTGTGCCATGTTGTCCATCTTTGACAACGGCAGGCTTTGCGATCACGGGCGAAGACTGTCCTGGTACCTCAACGACCTGGGTTTGGAGTCTCGTCTTCACAACGTCCAACGGGCATGTTATCGTCCCGGCCAAACCACCCGCTGCCGCACCAGTCAACAGCTCGAGTTGCCAGCCAATATCCCGGCCGTCCTTCCACTTTCGAGCCCAGGCTTGACCCTGCTCGTAAAACATGAACTGGAGGGCCGAATAAGGCAGATCGCGCCATAATGTGGCACCATAGCCGTAAAACAGAGCCGAAGGGCCTTCGTTGCGGACGATGGTCCTCAAGGCGTCTGTTGTTCCCCGATAGTTGTACCCCGAGGTGAAATGCGGGTTGTTGTATCGTCCCTGAAGCTGGAGTCTTGTCTTGAGCACCTCGGAGGGAACATAGACAAAAGAGGCAACAAAATCGCCGAAAAATCCTGCAGAAAAGATAACCATCAGCCCACGACTCTCCCCCCAGCATCAACCCCCCACCCTCCCCCTCTTCAGAAATTTCCACTAACCAGCCGTGAGATATGTCAAATGTGGCTGGATGCCAAAGTCCAACATCTGCCTCTTGCTCCATTCATAGCTCCCAAAGAACAAAACAGTTCCCGGAAAAGAGCCAAACAACGCCGGCAGCCATCCACCATATAGCCCTCGCCGTATCCCTTCCTGTCGCCAAATCTTGTAATACGAGGATCCGAGAGACGTGTACTTTGGTGGAATGTGAGGGTCGCCCTGCTGTCGTGTTTTTACCGTATCGAGCGAGTGCATGAGCATATCGCCGCTCGTACCGCCTATCCCGCCCGCAAGCATGCACTGCACAAAAGTGAAGACAGGTCAGCGCACAAGTCGTCGGACCGCCGGACGGCCCTCAGAAACCGAGAGAGAAACCAGCGGCAAGAAAAGAGAAATTAGAGTACAAGTGACGACGCACGTGCAGGTAAGGCGGGCGGCCTTCCAGCTGCTCTCCATCTTCGGATTCGGATCTCATATTATGCTGAATTTCTGGAGTGGTGGTATGCTGCGAGAGGATGCCCGGTGTCTGGGTAATAACATGATGGTCGAGGGGGGACTGCTGGCTCGAACTCGGCGACAACGACGACGACGATGTGGTGGTGGTGCTATTGCTACTGGCGGCGACAGATCCAAAGCCTAGCACCATCGCTCGCCCGGGGCAGAAAAAAGAAGAGAATTGCGCTATGCGCCGCCCAGGCCAGGGGGCTCAGGAAAGAAAATTCTCTCGTTATTTTTCTCGGCCTTCGAGTTTCGTCGCAGGGTTCTTGCGTCGTCGAATTCGGGGTTGCTGCGCATATCGCAAATTCAATGTTTCCCAGTTCAAAATTCTGGGCGGCACCTGGTGCTCCAGACCTCCGATCTTTTTTCGCTAGCGTCATTGGTGTCTCTTGGCCCGTGCCATGCACACCCCTTCTCTCTCTTAAGAGAAAGACATGCATTTTGAGCCTCTTGAATTGGCATTTACAACTGTTGTACACATTTGATACTTACACCCATAACCCATAACCCATAACCCATAACCCATAACCCATAACCCATAACCCATAACCCATAACCCACAAATATACAGCCTGTCCCATGTCCCTTATCCGTCCCCTTTGCGTGACCATTCCTACAACCACTCCCACAACCACTCCCATACCTCCTATCCCTCTCACGCCCTCACAACCCCCCTCCCCGGCACCTCGGGAACAACCCTCACCAACCTCCACCCCCTCAAAACATAAACCACCCGTCCCGTAACCAAACCCGCACTGACCGGCCCATAGTAATTACTATCCCTACTCCTATCCCTATTATCCCCCTCCACCCAAACATGCCCCTCCGGCACCACCATCCCAACCGGATACAACACCTCCCTCGTCGGTCCGTCCGTCCCCCAAGTCGCAACCGGCTTCGGTATAATCCTATCCCCCTCCAAACCCACCACTCGCTTGACCACAATCTTATCCGGATCAGTTGGGCTCCTGTTCCCATCATTAGCCAAAACCGCCGCCCCCTTCCCTTCCCCTTCCCCTTTCCCTTCCCCTTTCCCTTCCCCTTTCCCTTCCCCTCACCTCCCTCCCTCCCCATGAGACAAACATACCTAAAAGTCACCACCTCCCCCCTCCTCAACCCCTCTCTCACCCCAGCCTTCCAAACCAAACACCAATCCCTCCCCAAACCCTCATTATACCCCCTGTTCAAAAACGGGTACATGCTCGGCCCGTTGACAAGCGTCACCTGCGCAACGTAGGAATTGAACCATATAAATGCCGGGAACCAGGTCGCGTATCGAAAGAGGTAGTGGCCAAATTGTCGTGCGAAGCTTCCCTTTTTTGGTATCCAGGACGTCCATCGTGGGCCCATTTCATTGAGAGGGTGATTGATGTGTCTTGAGGCCCAGGTGAAAATGTTGCTTCAAGTGATAGGTACAAGGTACATGCAGCTCGAAAGCTGGTGAGTGATTGACTGATGTGCCGTGAAGTGAGGTAAGCTTCTTGGCCGGCGAAGAGATGGGGTAGATAAGATAAGGAATTTAAAATAGTGGAGGGGTAGTTTTCGGTGAATGCACTCAGGCAACAACAATATCAGGGGCAAACAACCCAAAGCTAAAGGGAGATACGAGATGCATGCGACAAGTCAAAACACACCCATCGCCATGTTCTCCTAGATGGTGGCGTTGAATACATCATCCGCTTTTCATGACCAAATTACAGAGCAAATGACCACCCCCCAATCTTCATGTCTAAACCCTCCGCTGCCAGACATAAACCCCCAGCTCGATCTTTGTGTATACTGGCACTTTTGTACCCTCATCATTCATCTTAAAACGCTATGAGACATCGAGAATAGCCATGTATCTATCATGCCCACGGCTTTTTGTCCCCCAAAACGCCTGCCCATAAACAATGTATGCATTAAACCGTCTCGGGGATGTTGTCGTCAGACTCGCTGACCGACTCGTCACCGCTGACCTCGGCGTTCTCACGCTCCCTCTTCTCCATAAGAGCCTGGAGCTCGGCATCATCCGACTCGGTGACGGCCTTGGGCTCCATCTTGACCACCAGGTGGCCGCCAGCCGCCTCGATGCTTGTGCGGATGTCCACGATGGCCTCCTCTAGCCGAGCGATACCTGCGTTCTTGTCCAGGCACGTGTTGGTAAGACTGCGAGAGAGGTTAGTACAGTGTGTTTAGAGCATATCTCATATTCACTTACACATAGAGAGGAGGAGAAACAAGTCTGCACTTGACCTGAGTATCGGCAGTGTTACGGGCCTCAGCGGTGCGGAGGGCAGTCTTGATGGCATCGATACCCTCATAACCGAAGCAGGTAACCTCAACATCGGCACGGACCTTGGTGGGCTGGGGGGTAAGACGCTTGCCAATGTAAGACTTGAGCTCATCGGCAACCGGGGTGCTGGGGAACTGGATATCGTTCCAGACATCAGGGTTACTACATCGCCGTCAGTATGCGCTCAGCACCCCAGCACGACAGGTATACATACGTGATAGAAAGCTTGAAGGCGTCCAGCGAGTGGCCGTATTTCTTGTTGAGCGGCCAGCCTATTGTCTCATAGAGGGTCTCGATGGGGGTCTCGGTCTTCTCAGCAACGTGTCTCATGATGGAGTGCACAATCTTGGACTTGTTGTAGCGCTCCTCGCAACGAATGATATCCTCGGGCGACACGCGACGCTTGGAAAGATCGATATACCCCTTCTCCTTGTCGACACGGAGAACAACGACAACTTCATTGCGACCGACGCGGATGAGCTTCTGGATCGATCTGATGCGCCGTCTGGAGAGTTCGGAAAGCAGGATCATGCCGTCGATGTTATCGTACTCGAGGAGTTTGACATAGGCTCCCATATCGGCGATCTGCAGCACCCGGTCAGTACCTGCATACGAGAAAAACGACCCGGCAAGCGACCTGAACGTACCTGTTTTACGTTCACCATCACAAAGGAGTCGATTTCGGGGTACTTCTCCTCGTAGAATCTGCAGTTGGAGAGCGACATCTTGACTGTGCTTGCCGTTCCCAGGCGGGGCGAACTCGGGATATGTATTGTTTTTGTTGTGAGGGAGAAGTTCGACCAGTCGAGAGAAAGGTGGGAAACGGGCGAAGACGGTGCTTTGGTGTCTTGGGAAGGACCTGGAAATAGTTGAAGCTCTTGGTATCGCTGTGTTCAACACTTGCCCTTTCAAAGAACAGTCATTGGGCCCGCCCCGCGAAGCAAAAATCGGTGCCACCACTGAACAATACTGAAAGTGGGCTGTGGCTGGTGCGCCTGGCCATTGGTGGGGTGAATTGTGGCCCCACCCTCCAAGAGCAACAGGCTTCCCTGTCGGGTTGAGCCAAAGGTGGGATGAAATGTGGGGGTAATTTTGGTATTGCTCTGCGTAACATACGGTATTCTCTCTGCTTGGCGGCCCACCTGCGCCAGAATTCCGCAGAAGACCTACGTCAACGATTGGAGCTCCAATCACACGCCAACCTGCCACTCCTGCCAGGAACACTTCAATCTGAACAAGGGAGGTCGGCTGGCCGTTGCTCCGTCTGAAGCCTGAAGTATAAATCTGGTAATTTTGGAGATCCCTTCTTCTTTTGAGCTCTCACAATCCGTTTGTTGCTCTTGTGGCGTTCAGGTTCAGTTTGGGGGTTGCTGACTGTCTTTCATTGGATTATCGATACCTCCTCTTGCTGGTCATGAGCAACAGCCGAGGAACGAATCCGATATGATATTTCAAAGTCACGCGTCCTTTCCAACAATACCCGATAACTTTCCGGGTGACCGTTTCTCGTCTCAAAAGCTACCATCAGCACCAAGCACGCCCGAATCGCCATGACGGAGCTTAGTCCAACCGTGGCGGTTGCTGCCGCTGCGGGCTCCGGTGCTTTGTCCTCTGCCATAGCCACGGCCAGCGATGTAGCAAACACCCACGGGTCGTCATCTTGGCTGGGCATGTTCACAAAGGTCCTCATCTGGTTTTTGCAGCTCCTGTCAACAATACTCTACTATGCCATCAAGCTGGCCACCATATCGGTCCCGACGCTGCTTTACAACAACCTGTTCTCCAAGAGCTGGACCGTCACCATGAACGCAACAACGCTCATGCTCATTATAGCTGCTATTGCCTTGGGCATGGCCTACTTTGTCCGCTATCACTATCTCACTTCGTATGAGAGATTACCGCCAGAACCCCAACGCAAGCAGCCGAGCATCGAAATATTCTCAAACACCAGGGAGGAGGATGCGAAGGCTGCCTTGGCCACCTATCTGGACCAGTTCATCAGCGCTATCAAGATCTTTGGCTATCTGGAGGCTTCTGTCTACCATGAGCTCACCCGAAGTGTCCAAACTAGGACACTCATAGCTGGAGAAACTTTGAATCTGGAGGAAGAGGAGGGGTTTTGTCTGGTGGTGAATGGGCTGGTGGAGATCTTTGTCAAGTCAGGGGAGAACCGTTCGTTTGCTCATAGCCCACATATCAGCGCTGTGGACGGGTTGAGTTCGAGCGACGATGAGCATTCGATTCCTGGGCAGCAGCGTTACCAGCTTTTGACCGAGGTTCGCAATGGTGCGCCCATGTCATCGATTTTCTCCATCATGTCTTTATTCACCGAAGATGTACCCCTGAGGCCTCCAGAAGACGAGGTGTCTGGGCCTGGCCTGTTTGCTGGGTATCCGCCGAGCGCAGGCTATCCGCCGAGTGCAGGACTGGGAGTGGTACGTCCTCGTCTGGCGCCCATGTCACAACCAGTGACACAGCCAGGGACACCTCAAAGACATGATTCTGCGACGAGCTCAATAGAGAACCTACCAGAATCTGTCATTACGCCCGAGACTCCTGTCTCTGTTGATACACTGCCCCATGTTCCGCCAATCAGCCTTGACACAGGCACGGCCAGCAGGCCAAAGAGACCAATCCCGAAGCGGGCAGCAACCAGCTCTGCTCATCCAGACATCATTGCGAGGGCGACGGTGGACACAACCATAGCCATCATTCCCGCCAGTGCCTTTAGACGTCTAATCCGCATCTATCCCAAGGCAACCTCACACATTGTCCATGTGATACTGTCCCGATTCCAGAGAGTCACGCTCGCCACTGCGTACAACTACTTGGGTCTGACTGCGGAGGTCATGCAGATTGAGCGCAACATGCTCAAGTACACGACACGTGAGCTTCCAAACCACTTACGGGGCGACGCGCTGGACAGACTCAAGGAGAAATTCAAGAAAGAGAGGGAGCGGCTAGGCGAGGAAGAAGTTGGTAAGGGGATCGCTCTCCACAATGCCGGAGCTGGCCGTCGCCGCCAGTCTCAAGCTACCTTGCGGAAAGACGCCGTGCTGCAAGCCTTCGCAAAGCAAAGACACCGATCGCTTGTTGGTTCGGGTGATGGCCCCAGCCCCGGAGACCTCTTGGGAGACATGCAGGCAGCCAGAAGTGGTGGCCATCACCACCGAGCTCCCACTCTCTCGGCCACCTCACCTCAGTTTGACCTGCATGTCCCACGGGAAGCCATGTCTCCCCTTGCTCAGCGAACTCCCAACCCTTTCAATACGCTGAGGAACCCCCATGTGTCCATAGCCAAACGGGAATCAGTCGATGAAGATAATCTCTTCAGAGAGTCCATCCTGGAGTGCATGTTCAAAGCCCTGGGCTTGGCTAATAATGGGACAGTCAAGGACACGGATTCTGTTCAGGCGTCTCCACGGCTAGTATCGCTTGATGGGCGCCGCCAGAAAGCCGTCTTTACTACTGGGGCATTTGGTCTCATGGGCGGCGTGGGGGCATCTGCTGATGGCGATACAGAGTCAGTAGCTTCTACAGGGTTTTCTGCTGTTCCAGTCAACCCCACTGTTCTAGCACAAGAAATGAGAGACGAAGTGGAAATCGTCTTCTTCCCCAAGGGTTCGGTACTAGTGGAGCAAGGCGAGCGGAATCCTGGGCTTTACTATGTTGTCGATGGCTTCCTCGATGTCTGCACCCAGACGGAGGATTCGCACTCGGATATTATCCACTCATCAGGGAGCACGTCGCTGCATGCTATGGATAGTTACGAATCACTCTGTGCGCCCCACCAGAGACACTCGTCGATACCCGGAGCAAAGGATGGCCACTTCAGGAACGCACGCAAGAAAAAGACGGGACGACGGAGTGTGGCGCTGATCAAGCCTGGCGGTCTGGCAGGCTATATCGGGACGATTTCGTCCTACAGATCATTCATCGACGTTGTCGCCAAAACTGATGTCTATGTCGGCTTCCTGCCGCTGACGTCGATTGAGAAGATTGTGGACCGATATCCCATTGTGTTGTTGACCATGGCCAAGAGACTGACAAACCTACTTCCTCGCCTCATTCTGCACATTGACTTTGCGCTGGAGTGGGTTCACGTCAATGCCGGACAGGTGATTTTCAACGAGAAAGAAGAGAGCGAAGCCATCTACATTGTGCTAAATGGACGTCTCAGGCTAGTAGAGCAGCGAGAGGACGGTGGCAGCAATGTCAAGGCCGAGTATGGTCAAGGCGAGAGTATCGGTGAGCTCGAGGTTCTCACAGAGTCGAGCCGCTCGGGAACTTTGCAGGCCATTCGTGAAACTGAGCTTGTCAAGTTTCCACGCACTCTGTTCAACAGTCTGGCACAGGAGCACCCCAACATCACGATCAAGATTTCCAAGATCATTGCATCCCGCATGAGAGCGCTGATCAACGACCCCACCAAGATGCTGAGCCCTAAGGATTCGGGCAGCAGGATATCAACCACCAGGATCTCATCGACACTCAACCTGAGGACGGTTGCTATCCTGCCAGTAACTTCGGGCGTTCCCGTTGTGGACTTTGGACACAAGTTGCTCAGTGCTCTGCAACAAGTCGGCATTCCCAACGGGGCTACCTTGTTGAACCACGTCGCGGTGCTCAACCATCTGGGCAAACACGCCTTTGCCAAGATTGGCAAGCTCAAGCTTAGCCAGTATCTTGCGGACTTGGAGGAAAAGTACGGGCTGGTGATCTACATTTCGGACACCAACCCTAATACTCCGTGGACGCAGACCTGCATCTCTCAGGCCGATTGCGTGTTGTTAGTCGGGGTGGCTGAGGGATCGCCGGAGATAGGGGACTATGAGCATTTCATGCTGGGTCTCAAGGCCACTGCCCGCAAGATCTTGGTCTTGCTGCATCCTGAGCGGTATTCTAACCCAGGTCTTACCAGAGCTTGGCTCAAGAACCGGCCATGGATTAACGGTGGCCACTTCCACATCCAGATGGCCTACAGTCCCACACTGCCGCCAATGCACACCGGAGCCAAGCGAACCCTTAAACAAACAGTCCAAAACATCCAAGCCGAGATTCAAAAGTTCACCTCCCGCCGTGTTCGCCATAGCTACATGCCTGACGCGCCTTACAAAGGGGACTTCCACCGTCTCGCCCGTCGCCTCTGCGGGAAGTCTGTCGGTCTGGTTCTAGGTGGCGGCGGAGCCCGTGGCATTGCTCAAATCGGCGTCATTCGCGCCATGGAAGAAGCCGGCATTCCCATCGATATCATTGGAGGCACCTCCATCGGCGCTTTCATCGGCGCCCTCTACGCCCAGCACGCCAACATGGTACCGATATACGGCCTCGCAAAGAAGTTTGCCGGTCGCATGGCAAGCATCTGGCGTTTCGCCCTCGACTTGACCTACCCCTCTGCCTCGTACACCACCGGCCACGAATTCAACCGCGGGATTTACAAAGCCTTTGCCAAAACCCAAATCGAAGACTTCTGGCTGGAATACTACTGCAACACGACGAACATTTCCAAATCCCGCGCCGAGTTCCACACGAGCGGTTACGCATGGCGATATGTCCGCGCATCCATGTCCCTCGCGGGTTTGCTCCCTCCCCTTTGCGACGAAGGGAGCATGCTCCTCGACGGGGGGTACATCGACAACCTCACCGTCTCGCACATGAAATCGCTCGGTTCCGACGTCATCTTTGCCGTCGACGTGGGCGCGCTGGACGACAACACGCCGCAGCAGTTTGGTGACACTTTGTCGGGGGTGTGGGCGTTTTTTAACAGGTGGAACCCGCTGAGCAATGTGCCCAACCCGCCCACGCTGGCGGAGATACAGGCGAGGTTGGCGTATGTGAGCAGTGTGGATGCGTTGGAGAGGGCGAAGACGATGCCGGGGTGCTTCTACATGAGGCCGCCGATCGATGAGTATGGGACGTTGGACTTTGGGAAGTTTAACGAAATTTATGAGGTTGGGTATGAGTATGGACGGGGGTATCTGAAGGAGTTGAGGGAGAAGGGGGTGTTGCCATTGATTGGGGAGGATGGGAATGGGGGGAAGGAGAGGGGGGATGGGGGAGGGAAGGCGGGGTTGAGGAGGACTATGGCGCCGAGGAGGAATAGTATCTGAATTTTTTATTATTGTTATTTATTTATTTATATATTATATTTATTTTTTGGTCAGCGAGGGACGGGGGTGTAGATTAGCGTTTTTGTTTTTGGGGATGTGTTAAAAGGGGCATGCATGTTTGGTGTTGTTGGTATTTGGTATTTATATACATGTTTTTTACAAGTAGTCTAACAAGAATTTTTTTTTTTTCAAAACTTCCAGCCATGATTATTACTCGCTTTTTATTTTATTTTTACATGGTGTTGGTTATTCCACTCCCACAATCAATCCAACCCCCGAGTGTGAAAAATCACCACAAAACAGTAGTATTACAAACCATCCTCTGCCCCCGGACTTGGTCGACCACTTCCTTTTTATGCCAACACCTCGCGAAACGTTTCGCTTCGGAGGGGTGATCAAAGCCGATCAAGAAACGGGAATACACCTTGATTTCTTCCCCCTTTTTCTCCTTACCCCCTGTCTCCCCGGTAGAATTATCATTTTGCGACTCTGGCAATCCGACATAGCTCATCGTCGCCCTCAGCGGTGTGATGGCGCCCTTTTTCCTGGTTTTGGGGAGTATCCCCCAGCGTGCGTCGTCGTTTTGGATCAGATGGGATAGATACCGGGGTGTGAGCTTGCCGTTGCTCAGGCGGAGGAGGATGAAATTCCCTGCTGCCTGTTGAGGGACATTGGAAAAGGGTTGAGGGATTGGTAGTAGACGGGCTTGGTTGGTCTTTGGGAGGGTGCTGGTTAGGAAAGAGGTTTGAAGGCTTGACAAGGGATGGATGGAGGAGGTTATGGTCGGGATGTGAGGGGGGATGAGGGAGTGAGGTATGGATTGGGGGGTGGGGGGAGGGGGGAGGAGAGACGGGATAGGAGGGCGGAGCGGGAGAGGGAGTGTTGGGTTTTGAGGAGGGAGAGGTAAGATAGGGCTGAGGGGCGGGAGGGGAAGAAGAGGTAGAAGATTTCGGTTGGGGAGAGGTGGTGGGGGGTACGGTGTTGCATTACTATAGCAGGCGGTTAGTCTTTGGGGGAGGCAAGAAGGGGGGGAGGGGAGGGAACCTTTGTCGGGACCGCTGGTCCAGCCTTGGACGTGTTGGCCTGAGGGGGAGACGCGGTAGAAGTCTGATTCTAGGAGGTCTCGGGGGGCGGAGAGGATGAGGACTGTTGGGGCGTTGGGGTCTTTGTCAGTGGTGGTGATGGTGGTGTCATCGGCGAAGGTGGACTGGAGCTGCTTTAGCCATTCGCCGAGTTCTTGGTCGTCGTGGAGGGATATTCGGGGTGGTTCGGGGTCATCGTTTTGGGCGGCGGTGGCGGTGGTGGTGTTGCCTAAGGGTGAGGCTTTGGATGGTTGGGGGGTGGAGGCTTTGGGGAAGAGCCGGTTGTAGAGGGAGGGTTTGGTTCTTTTTTGGTGATTGGTTTTGGGTTCTGATGAGGATGTGAAATGGCGACGGGTTACTGTTGTGAGTTGCCATGGTTGGGAGGTGAGTGGCTGCAGTATTTGCAGTCGTTTTGGTGACATTTCGTGAAATGGCTTAGAGAGTTGTGAACTGTCGAATAAGTGTGAGCGAGTGTGTGTGAGTGAGAGGTGGTTGTGAAAACTGTGCCAAGACACGGCCCCACCCACGGCACCGGGAACGCCTTCCGAGCCGGCGCCGGCAGGTCGCTCTTTCCTGAGAAATATTCCAAATTCTAGGTTTTGAAAAGTGTAATTAGTTTATGAGGCGTTATGTGGCTCACGAGCGCCCCAGATACAAGCCTCATTATTCCCAAACTATTTCTTCCGACAGGTAAGCATTAGAAATTTGCGCATGTTGCAAATTCTTTCAGGTGTCAAAAATACTAACTTGGACCTTCAGATATCTCGCATACGCCTCTCAAAATACTCAATAGGCGCTCAAAACACATCAATAGGCCTTCAATTATGTGCAATAGGCCTTATATTATCTTTGACAGGCCTTGAACTATATTTGACAGGCCTAGAATCATCTCCAATACGCCTTCGACTATCGCTTTGACACCTTCAAGAGATCATTCGAGACGTCAAAATGAAGAGTTTAGACTTCCGAATCCGGAAGCTACACGCCAACACCGACGCCGACAAACGTCTACAGAAGCGACAACCTTCTCGGATATATGTCAACGAGGAGGCTCTGATCGAATTAACGGGCTCAAAAGACGGTGGCAAGGCTGTCTGTATCGAAAGGATCCATGAGCTAAATGCTGTGAGGCGTGAGGCCACTCTGTGGAAGGCCCCCGAAAAGCTGGATAAAGCCGTCACACAAATGTACGACGATTTTCGGACTGCCTGCGGCTTCAACCTTGGCGAGCAAGTGCGCATCACTGCGCTTGGCGGAGCTCTCCCAGACGCCGATGAGGTCATCGTCGAGCAAAAGCCGAGCGAAGATGGTTCGCTACCAGACCCCATTTTCCCCGAAGATCTCCCAGGCTGGATTGTTCTTATCGCAGGGCGTCTCTCACAAATCGAACATGTACACACCGGCTGGACCATCAAGGACCTCTACGTCCGGGGCCCAAAACGTTCTTTCATTGCCACCTCGGTCAATGGGAGGCCTACTGGTAACGCACGCTATATCGACAGGAAAACCCGGCTGGTTGTTGGGACAGCGGCGCGCACGAACGAGACTGGCGAGGGACCAGTCAAATCTTTGGAGAGGAAACTCGAAGTAAGAGGTATCAAAGGTCTGGACGCACCCGTCAAGAAGCTCAACGACCTGCTGCGAGCCTTCACCTTTGGAGGCATCAAGAAGAGCTTCACGTTCCCAGGCATCGTCATCCATGGTGGCCACGGCACTGGGAAGACAATGCTCCTCAACAGTCTAGCCCACACAGGCTGGGGAACAGTTTTCCGTATCAAGTTCAAGGACAAACTCAGCGATATTCAGGAGACTTTTCAGACAGCAAAGCTTCAGCAACCAAGTATCATCCTGATCGACCAGCTCGAGAGGCTGATTGACAAGGACCGCAGCAACCGAGATGCCGTCATTCTCGCCCTCTGTGATTTGTTGGACGGCCTGGCGGCAGAGAAATCGACAAAGGGAGAGGCCCCCCAGGTGCTCGTGGTGGCCACCTGCTTGGATTATACGTCCGACATACCCGAAGACCTCAAAGACCCCGGTCGGTTCACTTCTGAGATTTACCTTCCCATGCCAGACGTAGAGGGTCGCCGTGAGATTCTCTCATCGTTGGATCTCTGTGTTCCACCAGACCAAGAGGACGAGCTTCTCAACCAACTGAGTGCAAGCACTCACGCCTACAATGGTAAGGACTTGAGGCGGCTGGCAGACGAAGCCTGCTTGATCGGTACAACCCGTCATCTATCGCCACTTACGGTTTCTGCGCCCACCCCTGACCAATCTCGACTTCTTTCTCCTCCACCCGAAGCCGAAGAGGACGAATCTGCTCCCGCTTCGGCGCCCGCCACCCTCATTCCCGCTGACTATCACAATGCGCTCCGGCTTGTCCGCCCGTCCCTAATGCACGATATCAACCTCAAGCCGCCCCCGATCCACTGGGACGACATCGCCGGCCAATCTCTCGTCAAACAGTCCCTCCGCCGCGCCGTCCGTTTGTCCTTGGAACCCCCCGAGGTCCTCGCGCAATTCTTCGACCGTCCCCCGAAGGGCTTCCTGCTGTATGGACCTCCGGGTTGTTCCAAGACCATGGCGGCTCAAGCCATGGCTACCGAATCCGGCCTCAACTTCTTCGCTGTCAAGGGTGCCGAGCTGCTGAACATGTACGTTGGTGAGTCTGAGCGAGCCGTCCGCCGGTTGTTCCAGCGTGCCCGCGAGGTTGCCCCCAGCATGATCTTCTTTGATGAAATCGACAGCATCGCCGGCCAGCGCTCTGGTTTCTCGTCTTCGTCTTCCAAATCAAACGGTTCCAGCGGCGGTGTCAACGTTCTGACGACGTTATTAAACGAGATGGACGGTTTTGAAGCCCTCCACGGCGTCGTCGTCCTGGCAGCGACCAACCGTCCCCATGCTCTTGACCCGGCATTGCTTCGCCCAGGTCGATTCGACGAACTGATTTACGTCTCACCGCCAGACCAGGAGGCACGCCGTGCCATCTTTACCAAGGTCGGTGCCAAGAGGAAGATGAATGACGACGTAGATATCGACAAGTTGGTTGAGGATACGGAGGGCTATTCCGGTGCAGAGATCAAGGGTATCTGCGCGGCAGCAGGAGTGGCGGCTTACGATCGGTTCATCAAGGAGGGAGGTACGGACGTGGGAATACGGATGGGTGATCTGGAGCATGCTATTAAGAACCAAAAGAAGCAGATCACACGGGAGATGATCAAGGGGTTTGAAGACTGGGAGAGGCAGTTTGGGAAGGTTTGAAGGCCTGGAATTTTGTGAATTAGGCGTAGGTACTATCTACATAGGCTTTTTGGTATGTAAATAGGTCTTCTTGGTATTCAAGTAGGCATTCGTACTATCAAAATAGGCCTTTTGCCATTTTATTGTGCTTTTTAGAACTGAAATATGTGGTTTGACTAATACTGATCTGCCTTGTTACTATTTTTATAGGTCTTCTTGAAATGTCAAGAGGCCTACCATATGTGTGAACATGCCCCCTTGACTATCATTGAAGGCGTTCTGACTAGCCAAGTTTTAAACAGCTCTCTTGGGAACCATTCCAGCACACTCATTGGGCAATGCAAGAAATGCCCTCACCTAGCACAAACCAGCAACAGGCCGGAGGGACCGTCGGTGGTGTTGAACACAGCCAGACTAGTCCTCTCGCGGTTTATTTCCCCTATCAGAATGCCACTAGGATTTCACAAGACAATGACTGACATGGGATAAATTTAGCGACAAACCCCCGCCATTTAGGGGACTTTTTGCCTCCTCCAGCCCCCGGGGTCCCCAGCTGAGTGCCGAAGTGACGTCAAGTAACCCACCATTTCTTATCACGGGGAGCAGACAATCCCAAGGTCGCTATCAGAGAAGCAGTCACGAGCCAGCTAGAAGGGAAGGGAACAAGATAGCGTGTGAAGTGCGACCTGAAGCACTGTGGGAGCAACAAGAAACACAAGATAGTATTTTTATTTTTTATTTGATTTTGGTTACGCTACCTAGGTTATTCACTGGCGCGGGCACTCCGAACGACTGACTGAATGTTGACAACGTCTTTTTTTCCCTCTCCCCCTTCTTTCCCCGCAGCCCGCTCGCGGTTCAGCCTTCTCTATTTTTTTGTTTTTACACCCGCCACCGCAGCCCATCCCTTGCGAACAGTTGTCTGTTTCGTTGCCTGTGTGTGTCGCATTCTCATTTTGCCCCTGTCGCAAAACTATTTTGCGACCAAGACCGCGCGCAACAAAAGGAAAAAAGAAATCAGTTGTGTTATTCAACATATCGGCAGCGCGCGCACGACGTAGGACACGACACACACCCCCATCCTGTTCCTGTTGTTTCCTCCCTCCCTCGAGTCAAGCCCCGTTGTTCCCCAGACGAGCAAACAGACTGAAACGAAACAGGTGGTCTGTTACGCGTGTGTCAACACAAACACACAAACCCATCTGAACTACCATAAGCCAACCTTCCCCGACCTCGATAATAATACCGAATAATCATACCAAAATAATCACCCAAAAAACACACGGGGCGACACCGTCACCAAAAAATGTCGTCCGCCCTCGAAGCCAAAATCGTCATCCTCGGCTCCCAAGGTGTAGGCAAAACCTCCCTCGTAACCCGGTACTGCAAAGGCGCCTTCGACCCAGCCAAAACAACCTCCACCGTCGGGGCATCGTTCATGACGAAGAGGGTAGTAGACACAGACACCGACACCCTCGTCCGTCTGCAAATATGGGACACCGGTACGTTGCGTCCCCCCTCCTCCTCTCCCCCTCGTTCTCCCCCTCCTCTCCCTTATCCCAAATCACTAACTAACCTCTTTTTCGCCCCGTCCATACAGCCGGCCAAGAACGCTTCCGCTCCATCTCCCGCCTCTACTACCGCGGCGCAAACGCCTGCATCCTCTGCTACTCTATAACCGACTCATCCTCCTTCCACGAAATGTCCCTCTGGCTCACCGAGCTCCGCCGCAACTTACCTTCTGATATCATTCTCCACGTGGTCGGGACAAAGGCGGATATTGTCGCGAAGGACCCTTCGAAGAGACAGGTTCCGTTTGAGAGGTGTATCGCCTATGTGGCGGAGAATCTCGCTCCCGGAAGAGGATCAACCCCCCCTCCGTCCGCCACCCTCCCCTTACCCTTTGCACCGTCTTCTTCTGAACCAGCGGCTTCGTCGGCGAATCCGAGATCGAGCGGGTTGTTTTCGGCTATATCGTCCACCGACCCTGGACCGAAATCTCCAAGCTCGAAACGGTCGTCTGGGTTTTGGGGCCAGGAGGTGGGGTGGGATGCCTGTCATGAGATTTCTGCCGAGAGCGGGGAGGGGGTGGAGGAGGTTTTTAGGGTCGTGACGAGGAAGCTGGTGGAGAGGGACAGGAAGATGAGGGCTGATTTGTTGGCTGCTAGTGGGGGGAGGTTGGATGGTGGTGGGTATATGGGGCCGGAGACGCCTTTTTTCTCAAGTGTGGCTGCTACGGCGGGGACGGATGATCAGGATGGTGGAGGGCAGGGGGGGTATTTTGATGCTAGGTTTGGAGTAGGAGGGAATAGTGGGGGGAGTTTTAGGGTGGGAAGGGATAGGAGGAGTTGGTTGTTTAGTCCGGGGTTCAGCACACCGGGGTTGGGGACGGGGGATCAGGGCCAGGGGCAGTATATTGATGGGCAGAGGGGGGGGAGGTGCTGTTAGTTTGGAGTGTGGTCGGGAGGAAGGGAAGGGAGGGGGAGAGGGACAAGGAGGAGGGGGAGGATATGATACCCAAGGAGGAGGAAGGAAGGTCTGGCACTTACACACATTAAGCATATGAGCAACATTGGCATTGATGGGGCGGCGTTACATTTGTTTTGGACTTTTTTTTCCCCTCTTCTCTTCTCACTGTTCTGAGACTTTTTTTTTCATATATTTTCTGTTCTGGCATGGCATAGCATTTTTTGCTTTCTTTGTTGTTTTCTTGATTTCTTTTAGCAGACACCAACAAGCCAGAAATTGGGAAATTCATGGGATGGATATACTACCTAGCGTATTATGTGTATTAACGAGCACACACGATTGCATGGCGAGGATGGATATCTGGTTTTCGAGTTCTTTGACCGTTCGAATTATATCCTCATTTCTGTCTCTGTAAATTCATCCGGTAGCGAGAGCGTTGATCAAAAGATTCCAACCAGCAAGAGATAACCAGCAAGAGATGTATACCACGATAAGGCATCAATTCCAACCCGACGATATGTCAAGTCTCCAAACACATCTGCAGTGTGATGTGAACACGCTGTACCTACATTGCTGACCCCTTCCCTCCCACCTGCATGTGACAGCTACTCACACACACACCCTGCCCCCCCCAAACACTCTCTCCCCTTCCCCAAGGATTCACATCTTCATATCTCAATCCAAGAAAATATCTCATGTACAAATATAATTAATAATTAAGGTATGTATAGACTTGTGCCCTTGCGCGTGCTCCTTGCCCGCACCAACGCCCTTTTCCTGTATGCGTTGTATACATGGGGCGTTGGTTTGCAAAACTAATCGCAGTGCAATATGCTGTGTGTGTTCGTGTAACTTTTTTCATCAATCACATCCCTTATCCTTCCTTTCCCTTTCCCTGTCCTGTCCAAGAACCAAAACCCACCCTCCCGCCAAACCGACCCTTTCTGATCTTTTTCGCCGTGACTAACCGCCCATCACATCCTATTATGGGATGGTCGGTCAACCGGGCCCCAAATCCTCTCCGAAAAATCAACCTTCTATAAGAGTATGGCATCACATGCCCACCACCATTTACTGCGCCTTCTTGGCCCTAATCTCAGCCAGCTTGCGCTCGCGACGCTTCTTAGACGCCGCCTCACCGGCCTCGGTGTCAAGGCAGTAGTCCCACCAGCGGAAAGAAGAGGCATAGTTGCCAATGAAGCGCTCGTGGTGAAGATCGTGGTGGTCAGCACCAGCCCAGAAGGGGAGGATGTGACGAAGAGACCAGGGGAAGTCGTAACCGCTGTGGGCGTCGATGGCCTGGAAGAGGCGGAGGACGATCCAGAGGTACATGGTCACAAGGTGGAAGTCGTTGGTGATCAAAGTCCAGACAATGGGGCAGCCGACAATGCCGAAACCGAGGAGCATGACTTCGATGGGAGAGGCGTACTCAGCGGCGAGACCGAAGGGGGCGCTGTAGGTGTGGTGGAGCTTGTGAATCGACTTGTAGAGGGGACCGTAGTGGAGCGCGCGGTGAAACCAGTAGTGCCAGGCATCCTCGAGGATGAAGAAGATGACGATTTGCATGGCGATCTTCCAGGCGGGAGGGAAGGGGACACCGTACTCCATTCCGAAGTAGGTGGCGATGGGGTGGAAGAGCCAGATTTGGGGGAGTTCGACGGTGCAGTGACTGATGAGAACGAGAGCGGCGCATTCCCATTGCTCTCTCCATGTTGGGACCTTGGTCTGGGTGGTTGTTAGTCTGAGCTGCTGTGAATGTGCTTGGTTGCGCGCGCGAAACTCACGTTTTGCAACTTCCACTTGTTGAAGAAGGGGATGGCGTCGATGATGATCCAGGGGAGCGATCTGCCAAAGTAGACGAGCTCGTGCATGACGAAACTCATAATACCCGTCGCGATTGTGTCATTCTGCATCCAAAGGTACCAGGACTAGGTGGTTGTCAGCATGTTCGGTCGAAAGTGTTGAGATTGGGGGAGGAGGTTCGCGCATACCGCCCAGAGACGCTCGGCAACATTGAGGTCGACGGCGGCCTTGGAGACCTCGTCGAAGACATTGGAGAAGGTAGCTGTTGAACCCAGACCACCAATGGTCGAGTTGCTGTACAGAAATTGTTAGCTTTCGCCATGACGCGACCGGAGCGGTGAACGGGATACGTACAGAGCGGCGTACGCCATGATGGGTGAATATGATAAGGGTCCGCAAAGGCAGAGAGAAGAAGGAGTGTAAAGTGAAGATGTAGAGAGAGATCGCTCCAGCCAGGAGAAGCGGTCGTAGATAAGGGAAAAAGAGGGAGGAAGAAAAAGAACAACGGCCCCCAAGTCGAAAGCTGGTCGCGCGCGCAATCGAGGAAGATAGGGGAGAGGCAACAAAAAAGGGTCAGGGATAGGATGGTTTTTTATCGAGAACTGCTGGCACGGTTTGGCATTCCCAATGCAGAGCTCTAAATGGGCCAATGGCATGGTTCACAGCTGGATCGGCCCACCTCCAAAAACCCCTTTCCGCCTTCCGTGCACGCCAAGTGGGGCATCACCAGCGAAATCAATTGGCTGCGTGGAATCAGTTCAACCAATCCGTTGTCGGGTCGTCTGATGTGTGCCTGCCAAGACACCATACACCGTTACCTGCATGTAAACGGCAATTTCCGCCTCTTTGGGAACGCTGTTTCTTCCGCTTGTTCACCGTTCACCGCCCGCATGCTTGTTTCTACCAACCTGTTTCGTTTCAACAACCACTAGACTTGCAGGGCCACCGCTACTTGCACATGCTGTCACCGAACCCAGGGACATGGTTGATATCTCATTCAGAAGTGGCCGAGTTTCCTCGAGATCTCGAGACTGGAGAGCTTATAAAGCCGATTACTCTGTACTCGAGTATGCGTCAAACGGTGCTTGCTTTGTAACAAAGAGTGGGCCACATGGCAGCTATGAAATCATTACGCAGCCTGACAGCTTCCCAGTTTGACGGCCACAGAGCCGCTCAGGTTGTATTTTCCAGTTTTTCAATTGATACAAACATTTTCTTTCTCAGCCCTGCGGTTCTTTCAAAAATTCCCAGTGTTACATTTGCTGTTCCAACATCCCCGCAGGTATTTCCATTGGCGTGATCTCATTTGAATATCTCACGACCCAAACCGCCTCAAGGATCCCAGCTCCACCAGGGTGGGTTTGATTCGCACCAAACCACCGGATTCCCAACTTCCGCCATCAGTTCGGATGGCCTGATCGGTCCTCTCGGGAGCCGAAGCTCTGGACTCACAACTCGCCACTTTTTGCGCGTCCATCTCGACACAGCCCCCTGAGCAGTTCCGTACGGCGGTGAAAGCAACGAATTCGTCGAGTACCCCGCCTAGCCTCGTTTGGGAATCTCTATCAAAATGTCGATTGTGGCCGAGTTAGTAACCCACCCACCACCCACCTACCCCTCCGCGGGGATGGGATTCCCCATGTTTTGAAAGATGCATATGTTGACTTTGGCCTTTTTTGTTGCTATGCAGTCGAGTGCGTCGTCTCGATGCACTCATCGACAAAGTCTCACTTGTACAGTTGGGGTTTGGTGAGGAAGATGACAATCTGCATCTACGTTCCAACCGTGGCGGGGACTTCCACCTGGTATCAGAACCGCGAGTTACTGAGCTGCTTCAGATTGCAAAGCAGCTCTCTTCCAGCTCGCTCTCACTGGGCCATACATCCAAGAGGCGAATTCGAAACTTGTTGATTGAGTCTGGCCTGGCAAACGAGGATCAAAATGAGGAGCTTCACGCTGAGAAATGGATGGTCGAGGTGGATGCTGAATGGCATTTGGTTGGAAAGGCCACTATTCAAACATATGGTCTTTTGATGAGCTCCCTGCTTGATCAGATAAAGCCACTGAGCGACGATATCTGGTACTGGGACGAGATCTTGAGCTCCTACCCCAACAGCCTTCTTTACACGATGCAATCATCACCGGTGCGGATGGGGGAATGGACCAGGGAAGTCTGGCGAGAAAGTTTGGATCGCTTTAACGAGTGGCGACAGCAACAACTCGAGCATCGTTCAGCCCCTCGATCACGGCGCGAGTCTAGGACAGACAGGGAGGGGGGGGTACTTACCGCCGGCACCTCATCAACACAGTCAGAATCAGGGTCTGGTGACAAGAACGCCGCCGCAGAGTCTGTAACTGAAATCAACTTGACCCAGCAATGGCGCGAGTTTTATGGCATCGTCCGAGAAAGCATCACGGAAAAGTCTCTGGGTAACATCAGGCGTGTCCTTGGTCGGGTTGATACTGGCCGTTCGGATGCCCGACGCAAGCTGGCTCGTCTCCAAAAACTCCGGGAAATGACGGCAACTGGTCTGGGCGTGCTTTTGGACGAGGGACTCGACATACGGACACCAGACGATGGTTCAGTGGTTGAAGCGACTGCTTATCACGAGGAGTGGCGAGTGGTGCTGGAGCGAAGCGTTGCTCTGATGGACTCGATCCTCCGCGGTTCGCTCACCCTCGAACACAATATGAAAGAGTTCGAAGACAACATTTTTTCCGGTGTTCAGCACGATCCCGAGTTGTCAATTCACACAGATGACGCTGCGCAGGCTGCAAGGCCTGCCATCCTTGCCCGCCGACTCCTCAACATCCTTGATGAGGGCATTCCCCAGCATGCCGTGTCTACCTCGGTGTTGGCCCGCAAGAATGGTCGCCCTTCCCGACTCGTCAGATACTGGATTCCGGCCATCGCTCTTCTCCTTTCGTCCTCGACAATCCTCCGCGTTCTTGTAAACAGGAAAGCCGACATTATCAACTGGATACGGGATCTTGGTGCCACCACTCGGGATTTTTGGTTCAACTGGGTGGTGGAGCCGATCAAGAAGGTCATCGGTACGATCCGTCACGATGAAACCAGCGAGATTGCCATCATGAGCCGTGACAGCTTGAAAGCCGATCGCGAAAGTCTGGAGCGCATGGTGGTGGAGTTCTCTCGAGACAACCCTGACATTGCTGTTGGTAATTCAACCATCACCGAGGCCCAGGTTGCTGAAATCCGGACTCGGGTGAAGGAGGGAGATGTTACTCCCATCCTGAAAGCATACGAAAAGGATCTGAAGAAGCCCTTTGTGGGCGCCATCAGGGGAGATTTGGTCCGGTCGGTTCTCATCCAGGTGCAGAAGACAAAGGTCGATCTTGAGGTGGCTATCAGCGGCATTGATGCGCTGCTGAAGAGTCAAGAATTGGTGTTTGGTTTCATTGGGCTGACACCCGGTATTCTTGGTACAGTTCTCCTTGGTTCTTGACAATCTGGACATGGCTGACACGTCGCAGTCTCGATTGGAATTATTCAATATCTCAGAACAGCATTCGGCAGCCGCAAGGGCTTGCGCCGTGGCCAGCGAGCTCGCCGCACCCGTCGTGTCTTGCGCAAGATGGATAGAATATTGACCGAGGCGCAACACAACCTCCAGGACAACACCATTTCTTACCGGGACCGCGGTCTGTTGGTCTGCGAAGCTCACGTCCTACGCAACCTCACTCAGGGAAATCTTCCTCGCGAGGTTGAAAAGGAGTTTATTGAGGATCTCGATGAATTCGCAAAGGCTAGGGCGGTTCCCGAGCTGTTCAGGGTGCTTGACAGGATCCGCTGGGCATATTCGGAGTATTTTTAGACAAGAAATAGACCTATCATGATGATTTTGAGAACAATGTCAAGACTGGCGGATTGATAACACGTTGTGGCGTAGTGGGGCTTGTCTGTGTGACCCCTTGGCCCCAGCGCCCGGCCAGGCCCTGTGGTTGCTGCTGCCAAGACCCCTGGTGACCTGTGGCCGCCGTCCCTCTCGCTGCATGACCTCCCAAGCTTCCAGTTGCGTGTTGAGGCTCACCTCCAGGACAATTTGCAAAGGACGTCACCGATTGCTCTTTGTTGCCATCTTTTCCCCCCGAGTCCGTTGTGTCTTCTGACCATCCCGACACGCCCGCCGCCGTCGAGTTTCTCCCCGCCGGTGCCGCTGCAACCTAGAACACGACGCTTTGATTACGCAGTCCCTGGATTCCTGGGAAGCGACCATTGCTTCCAGGTTGCTCTCTGCTCTGCTGCTCTTGTAAGTTCAAGGCCATCCTTTCGTCCTGCCCACCCTCACCGACTTTACACAACTACCGATCATAAGGCCCCGTCCCTGCCTTTGGTCATCTAGTCCCCTGATTCACCGTGGGCCGCCCAGACTTTGTCATAACCAAACAGTCGCTGCCGCCGTCATCTCTTGACCCAAATACATCAAAAAATCCCACCCGTTGCTGACCCGTGTCACTCCTTTTTTACTCGCAGTTCGGTTCCCTCGATACACACATTACAAAAACTAATCTGTGAAAGACTCTCGATTGTGCGCATTACGATTACCTACAGGCAACCCTAACCTAACCGCATTTCACCTGTCCCTGAGCGAGAGAACCCATCAAACCCGCCCTACCTCCCATCCGAGAGTTTTATCCCCCGACGCTGCCGAATTCCATATTTGACTCGAATCTACACAATACCCACAGAAAGACAGATAGATCATCAACCGCCCAGCATGTCGAGTAACAGGAATTACGACTTTTTGGTATGGCAAAACCCCCCTATTTCCACGATACAACAACAATCACACTCCCCGGGAACTTCGGTTTTCCCGCCCCCCTCCCATCTCTCGCGGGACCCAACCAAGATGCTGACAGCGTTTTATGTGTCTGTTTATAGATCAAGCTCCTGCTGATTGGAGACTCGGGCGTGGGCAAGTCCTGCTGCCTCCTCCGCTTTTCGGAGGACTCGTTCACACCCTCGTTCATCACGACGATCGGCATCGACTTCAAGATCAGGACGATCGAGCTGGACGGCAAGCGCGTGAAGCTTCAGATTTGGGATACGGCCGGTCAGGAGCGGTTCAGGACGATCACGACGGCGTATTATAGGGGCGCGATGGGTATTTTGTTGGTGTATGATGTGACGGATGAAAGGTCGTTCAACAGTAGGTTACCCCCTTTCCTCCCTTCTGTTTGATACGGTATGCTGATGACATGGGGTAGACATCCGCACTTGGTTCGCCAACGTCGAGCAACACGCCACCGAGGGCGTCAACAAGATTCTGATTGGCAACAAGTGCGACTGGGAAGAGAAGCGGGTGGTGTCGACTGAACGGGGCCAGGCGCTCGCGGACGAGCTGGGGATCCCGTTTTTGGAGGTGTCGGCCAAGACGAATGAGAATATCGAAAAGGCCTTTTACAGCCTGGCGGCGGATATCAAGAAGAGGATCATCGATACGAGCAAGACGGAGCAAGGGAGTGCAGGGGCGTCGACGGGGGTTAATGTTGGGGGCCAGACTTCGGGTGATAAGGGGGGTGGTTGCTGCTAATGGAGGGGAGGGGTAGGGTATGAGAGACCATAAACACCGTTGCAAAAGGGAAGGGAGTGGTTGATACAGGGTTGTATTGGTTTTATTTTGCTGGGTGACCTTTTTTATTTATTTTTCATCGGGATGCTTGCTGCTGGCGATTATGATTGGGGGTATGAAGGGGGGATATGGAGGGGGCGGAGGAAGGTAAAGCATACGCGATGGGTTGATAACAATGGGTAGGGCAAATGCAAATATTTAGGGTGTTTCTATTTTTATTTTTATTTTTGAGAGAGAGACAGTTTTTATTTTATTTTTTTCCAATGAAAGGCAAGAGATGATAAGATGATGAGGATGATGCGAGAGTGAGATGTTGTGTGTGAATCTTGTGAGAGACATTGAGTGTTGAAGTGAGCGGGTAGGTAAGGGAGAAGGGGAGCAAGAGATGGGGATGAAGGACTGGGAAGGGCAGAAGTAGGAGGACAGAGTATGTACAACATGAATGTTGTGTTTTCGTTTCGTGCAAAATGCCAAATGACTCCTTTTACCTACGGAGCGGGAAGAAAAGTCGTGGTTGGGGGTGGTTAACGGGACAGCTATTGAAAATGAGCTGATGAAAGAGACGACAATGTTTTTCAGCAGTGTGATCAGGTAGGTGTGTGCTTGTTAAGTATGGGAGAGGAATTTTGTGGTTCGGCTTTGTTGACGAGAGTTTGCTTCGCCGGGGTAGGAATAGGCAAAAGGGGGAAGAGACTGGGCGGTGTTATGGTTTTGTTGCGGTCAAAAAGGGGGTGGCCGTTCACCGAGTTCACAGACAAAATAGTCTTCAGATAATTCAAAAAGATCACAGCTGCAGCATCAAGGGAAACATCAAGAACAAGGAAACCCATTCAAAAAGTGGAGGGACAGGAGCGTAGATGTCACCCTGCTAGTAGCCATCTGAATTCGAACCCTGCTCAAGTTAACAACAACAACAACAACAACAACAGCAGCAGCAGCAGCAGCAGCAGCAGCAGCAGCAGCAGCAACATCACCAACCAACCAAACAACAAACAAGCAAAACATCCATGCCAGTAAGCAAAAATAAACTTGGAGAAGAAGAGCTAGGGCAAAAATTGGACGCACCGGGGTTCGAACCCGGGACCTTCACATGGAGCATGGTTGTAATGATAGTCACCACCTTTCGACCACTTCAGGAGCAATGTAGGGAAAGCAACAGGCATTAATTAATGCAAATGAGACGTCGTAACCACTTGACCATACGCCCTGTCTTTGTGGTTTATGTGGTCCCGGCGACGTTGCTATAGCAGGGGGGGGGGACTTTGGATGGAAGGAGCAAACTTGGTGAGCTGGGAGGGGAGGAGCGGGTATCTGCGGTTGTCTGTGGGTTTGGGATGGGGCTTTCTTGGGATTGTGGTGAGGGATATGGGGTGGTTTTGGTTGGATGGTGTTGTTGGTGTTTGTGTTATTGTCTTCGACCAGGATGCTCAACAACTTATTCGCTAACCAAGAAAGTCTATTATGTCTATCCCTCTCTCTTCATACATCCCTTACCCGGAATTATCATCATTGTAGGGCAAAAAAAACAAGACAAGACAAAACGAAAGGGCGCATTGGGGTTCGAACCTAGGTCACTTTTGCTGAACAAACCCTCTCCCCAAACCGATGGCCCAATTCTTGTAGGGCGATCAAAGAGGTAGACCAGTGTCTGCATAGAGATCTTGCCTGCTAGACCATGAGCCGCTTGTTTTTTGTTGGGATACGATATCGTTGGGCGTGCTTGGCAGGTAGGCAGATACCCGTGGCAGGTTGCTTGTCTAGAGGGGCAAAGGGGAGAGCCAATGGTTGTGTCTTTGGCAAGGATCACAATGGCCAGAGAGATGATGATGATATGTCGAGTTCAGGTTGTAAGGCCTTCTGTCTTTTCTGGAGAGCCTTCACGAACACGAGCATGAGTGTCGACTGTCACGTCTCCTTAGCCTATGGCAGCCAAACTACCTAGGTAAGGAGGTGTTCAGAGTGATAAGTGGGCGAACAGGAAGCAGCAGGAGGTTTGGTCAAGATATTGTTCAGTGACGCTTTTGGACGATACAATCAATGACAGCATTCCATCTGGAGGGACCAGCGACTACAAAAAAGTTGGGAAGCAAAAAAGAGATTGAGAAAAAGAGGAAACCCGAGATGACTTCAAAAATGGACGTACCGGGGTTTGAACCCGGGACCCTCTCATGCCAAGATCCCGCTGCCCAAATCCTGCGTGCATCCCGTCCTGTCTAGGGGTGGGGATTTATTAGGCCGGCAGGGAGGGCAGCAAGTGCGAATGAGAAGTCCTACCACTAGACTATACGCCCTTTGAAGTTGCTGGAAGTAGGAGGGATGGAGGATGTATATAAAGCGTAATGGTCTGTGTTTGCCCATGACGTGGAAAATCTCACTGTACAGACAGCAGTATGTATTTGCCAGTTGGACCTGGGCAGGATGTGATCATATGGTTTGAACCGCTCTATCACACGGGTGATGTCAAGAATGAGGTGCTTTGACACAGCTCAATATCATTCCAATGCTCGTCTTCATCGATCCTTCAAGAATCAGGCAGCCTCAAAAATTCTCATTCCGTCTCTTGGTCTTTACCAGCCGCGCCCCCAAGTCTCATCCTCAGGATCTACCGTGCATGACATGCACACTCACACCCAAAGCCTTGATTTGTGTGCTGTACTTGTGATGACCTCGGCTTATATCCACCCCCCGTTTCATCGACCGTGTGAAAGACGACGGGATGTTAGCTGTGCAAGTTTTATGGTTAATGGGTGGGTTTGTTTCCTCATCCCATCTCCATCACCGAGATTCCCAAATACTCCCATCCGGCAGCCGGTAACGGTACCAGCCGTGAGATGTGCCTTAATTTGAAGTGAAAAGGTGGCAGCCGAGTGTATATCATCTCGGCTGGCCCTCAATGTTTGGTGTTTGAGGGCCTCTTTCATTCTGTGCTGCTCGATTCTTTTTCACTTACGCTGCACTTACGCTCTTTTCTAACTTTTCGACATCAGAGGTATGTTGATCTCCCTTTGGCTTGGAGATATGTACTGATTGAGACCTTCTAGCTGTGCTCCTTCCATTCTTTGACATTCCTTACACACCATTGTTTGCAGGCAGACTTTCAAAGAAACCACCCACCATGAAGACCACAGTTTTATTTCTATCCGTTGGCCTGGCGTCAGCCCAGGTTTTGAATAACTCCACTGGTGTTTTCAGTAATTCCACCAGCAGCTTTGCCTCGCCCAATGTGGATATCAACAACTTTAACCTCGGTGGACAGGTGGATTTCAACAGCTTGGACGTCAACGGCCTAAACCTAGGCAATATCGATCTCGGTAACCAAGATGAGATCGTTGATGCTATCCTGGCTATGCTTAGCGGATTCTGTTTGGGTGGGCAGTTCAACCGCAATAATATCCTGGGGTTTGGCTTCAACAATGATATCGATCTATTCTTCCAGCTTGCTCAGCTGCAACAATTCCAGCAGCTTGGCTTCCTCAATCTGGGAGGTGTGCAAAATCTGTTCAGCAAGGGGAAGGTACTTGGGGGGTTCAACCTAGGTCCGCATACTTTTTTTCCCAAAACCAGGTGAAGCTTTTGCTGACCATGTCGTCAGGCCTCTTCAAACGAGAAATTGCTGATGCCAGGAAGACCATGAAGCGAACCGTACTTCGCCGTGGACGGTATGCCAAACGTCAGTCGTGTGCTCAAGGGGCTGGATCAGGCGCCATTGGTTCGGGCGTTGGTGGTCAGGAAGAAGCTGCTTTCACAATTGCGACAGCTGAGAACCCGCCATTGGAGACAGCTACTGCGACGGCGGCGGCAGACTTCACGATCGCCACCGCTGATCCTGGAGTTGATGATCTTGTTGAGTCCGTTGACTCGGCCGATTTTGAGGCAGTTTTCAGCATCGCCACAGCAAACCCAGATGTTGTCGTTGGTGCCGCCAATGATATCTATGCGTCATCCGCCGGTGTTGCTACTGCCATTCCTGCTGTTGATTCAGCTTCAGCAGTTGTTCAAGCCTTTGCTACGATCACCGCTGAGGCAGTAGCAGCTCCTGCTTCCGTTGTTGTTCCAGCCGCAGCTGAGACCGCTATTCCGGCTGTTGCTGTTGAGGAAGTTGAGGAGGCTGAGGAGGTCGATGTGGAGGACGCTGTCGATAACCTGTCAGACCTCACCCGTTAAGTGATGAACGGCACGGGAACAGCTCAGGGGTTTCTGAATGGAGGAGCTCAACCTTGTTGCGGGAGCTGCCCCTGTTCGGGTCGTCCCAACAACTTAGTGACGGTAAGCCAGTTGGGTCAAGAACAGGAGTCTGCTCTAAACATCCGATGAGCTTCCGGATGAAAGGCCGGGGTTGCAAACATATGAGTGAGTGGGGTCTGGGAGGGAGCAAAGTCCGGTCCTTGGCTGTCAGGAATGGCTGGGGGTGCGGCAGATGCCGGGGTCGACCCCAAGATACTTTTTCTTTTGTTAGGGTTTCTTCAGACCGATCGTGATAATGTAATTAGATCGGGCTATCTCTATGATGAGTATAAACTTGAGATGAATCTGTTACTGGTGCTGGAGGGGGTTGGAGTTGCTGGAACATACCTGATGATTGATGATCTCGTGGTTCTAATTTGGGGAGGTCACACTGCTTTGCCATCTTCAGATGGAGTACCTGCATTGCTCCGCATGCTGTGCCTGTTCGTAGCTGTCATCGCAAGACGTCGTGCAATCCTGTGATGGCGTGCTGTCTGTCAGGAGCCCACTTCTTCAGCCGGAACCCGCACAGATCCGGTGGCCAAGGCATCCAAGTCAGGTGAAGAAATTCAAGCGAGGCCATTCCCATGTTGGAAAAAGAGCAATGCCATGGATTTGGCTGCTTCAAAGTGTGCCATCTGCGACATCTATTGTGTGTCTCCGCATGAGCGCTCGGTCCCGTCGTTGCAAGTGCACGGCTTCAAGATGGGATCCAACCAATCAGCAGCCCCAATCACCCCCCTGGACGCCTGGGCGGGGGTCTTGGAATCGGTGGGTGCCACCCCCAGGCACCCCTAAGGCACCCGGCTGTAACGTTAACAGGGGCTTCCCGCTAATCGGCTTCAGACCTTTGAGCCTCTCCCGCCCCAGAGGACCCGCTATTTAGCCACTTCTCGCCAAACAAGTGCCGGAATTGGGGGGGCAATTGAGGCTTGCCAGGCTTGAAACACCGCAACAGCTCTCGGCATCGGATGGGTTCAACTAAGGCAAGCTTAATCGCTTGATCGCTTAATCACCGACTGTTACCTTTCCCTTCGGCTGAACACCAATGTACTCCTTGTCAGTGTGATGGACTGAGAGAGAACCTCGACGGCCAGCTTGGCTATCCCTTCGTTGCGGGCGGCCGTGAAGGGGTCAAGTCCCAGGTCCTCAATCCATTCGATCGAGAAGGTCTGGTCTAGTATAGGCTGCTCATGTTTTCATCTGTTTTGTAAAATCCCCGAGCCCTGCTAACGGCATACAGGAGGGCCACTGTCATGTTGGAACACCCGGTTCCCGAATTTGGCTCTATTCTTCTCCCAGGAGCACATGGCTCCTCGAAACACTCGAAACGAGCAGCTCATCCTCAGCGGTGATCAGGAATGGCCACCGAGCGTCTTCCCGCGACCTCCTGGACATCAGATGGTACCTGTGCTTCCCCCACAAAATGGCCTCGACCTGGGGGTATCCCGTCACTGGGCGCCCTCCCACCCCCACTCAGGAGCTAGTGTAGAGAGCACCTAGTCCCTTGATATCCGAATGCCACCAACCAGTCTTTGGTGTTTCTCTTGGCAGCAAAACAGTCCCAGATGGCCTCGGTCATAGAGCTTTCCGTACCATGACGTTGCTGCAGGTGCCGAGTGTTCTCGACTACCCTCCCTCCTGTGCAGGGCACATCCCCGTCTCGGGGAATTTGTTGCTGCTGTGCCTGGGTTGCCTTGACTTTCTCGGTTCTTTGGTTCCGCCTCAACATCGTCAACACATCCCGGCACATCCTGGCCTGCCCTGCCTGTGGTGTTTTATCCATCCGCCTCCGTCCAGTGACACCTGTCGCCTGATACGCTTCGGATGAGTGCGTGCTCTCATCCCGAACATCACGGCGTCTCCCTGAAATCCTTGGCAAGCAACTCCTGCTCCCATCTTTGCCATCATCGTTGCCTCTGGTCCTTGGCACGTTCGAGCCACCATATAAGGTGACCTGATCACCCGTCCTGTCCTGACTTTTTGTTTCTTCATCCCATTCACAACTCCAGCTTTCCAAGGCCCGTTCGCCATCTTCTTTCTGTCATTCATTCTTCAGAGGTATGTCCGCCAAACAATCATCTAAACGAAACACTTGGTGTCGAGGCTAACCTGGTCAACAATAGCTGTGCTCGCTGTTCGCTTCATTCCTTCAATCTTTGAACATTTTTGAGCTGTGCTCTTAAACTTTATAATCCTTTAATCTCTTTGTTCGCAAGTCGTTCTCTTAACAACAAAAACATCAGTCAAAATGAAGTTCTTCACCGTCATCGTCTCTACCCTCGCCGCCATGGTTGCCGCTGCTCCTGCCACTGCTCCCGCCAGCACTGAGGTTGACAAGCGTGCCTTCGCTTTCGATATCAATGCCTTCAACGGCCTCAAGGGCTTCAACCAGGTCAACCTCAACTACCTCCTCAACATCAACTCTCTGCAGATTGGTCTCCTCGGCAACCTCGCCAACGTCAACAACTTCAACATCTTGCAATTCCAGGGTCTCTTTGCTCAGCAGAAGTTTGATCTTCAGGCTCTCCTTCAGCTCCAGCAGCTCCACACCTTCCTCCAGATCCACCAGCTCGGTGTTCTCAACGGCTTTGATCTCAAGGGCCTCCAGCTCCAGCAGCTCCAGCTCGGTCTCCTCAACAACGTTGGCCTGCTCGATCTCCAGCAGTTCATCTCCCCCAACGTCATTGGCCAGGTCACCACTATTGGCAACTCAGGTGAGTAACTTTTTTTTATCACATGCACAGACCTCGGCCCAATACATCGTCTTGTTTTGTCGGCAAACGTGTGTGTTCACACGAGACCCCAAGCCCCGGTTGCCTTCACCCCCAACCTGCCAGTGTCTGGTTCGTCTCCCGGTGTTGCCGCTCCGAGCCCCAGCGTTGCCCCTTCCGGTGGCGAGGGCCCGAATGTGGTCACTGCGGAAGAGCAAGATGCTCAGGAGGGCCGGAGCAACCTCGACTAGAGGGCTACTTAGGTGCCAAACGACGCCGACACACCCATCGCATCCGCCTCAGCAAATGCCCCCCTTTTTCGGACCCATTGGCTAATTCTGGATTTTTCTTGCACAAAAAGTCCGCCTCCCTGTCAAAGAGTAAACGGCGACCATGATGAAAACGTAATGCAACACCATCTACCATCCACCTCCACCACCCCCATCAAAAACATGACGAGAAACACCACTACAACCCACGAACCGACTTCCTCCTCTCATCCACCGGGGGGCAGGGGGGGAAACGACAGCTTTACGACCCAGCGATAATGACGACAAAAACGTGGGAATGGAGATAGGCAAATCAGCAGCAGTGTGATGTCAGCGGAATTTCCTCTTTTTTCTTTTTTTTTTTTTTTTCCCTACGTGGAAAGTTGAGGGGGATTTTCCAACGACGAGAAACTAGTTGATAGAATCAATCTCTATTTCTTCACACTTTGTTTTTGTTTTTTGCCTATCTCCTGGTGGATTTCTTTTCTCGTCAGCTTAATACTTTTTCTCTCTCCTCTGTTTCTGGTGTGTTTGCGGTAGATTTAGCTTTTCTTTTTTCTTCTTTTTTTTTTGCTTGGATTCATGACACAGTACGATGATGGTATTTTATTTCTTTTGTTCTTTTGTATGACAGACGACGAAAAGAGAGGGGAGAGGGAGAGGGGGAGGTATATATGGGACAAACAGGGGTAGAATGTGATGAATGTAAATGCAATGGGGGGAAGGAAGATTGGTGGGGAAAGCTGGGATGGATACATAGTTGTTGAGTTGTGGGGGGAATATCAACCGGATTGGTTTTTCCTGGACGTGATGACTGTTTCGTTTTGATTGTGATTGTGATTATTGGTTTTGATCATGTTCTTTTGGGCAGGTATTTTGGGGGTAGTGATGGATTTGACTTTTTTTTTTTTTTTTTGGATGATAAAACGTGAACTGAAAGAGTGGGAACCGCATGATGAATGAACGGGACGTTGTGGAGCTGGATTTGAGCTGCTGTTTCTTGGGAAGGGGTGGTGAGGTTGTGACGGTTGGTGTTGGATCGACGGGTGGGGGTAAGGGGGTGATGAGAACGGGAATGGATGCCAAGAAGATGGAATGAACAAGTTTGTTGCTACCTTTCTGGGCTGTCACGTGAGGATGGGATGGTGGGTTAGGTATGAGTAGGAATGAATCGAGCTTGGTAAACGGATTGGTCATTTTTGAGAGGATGATACGTGAGGCATGTGGTGGGTAGGGGTGATAGGTCTACCTAGGCAGGTAGGTACGTAACGATCATAACGCAGATGTAGGGTTTTTTTATGGAAAAAAAAATGAAAAGAAAAATAAAGAAAATTGGTATGGGGTTTGTTTGGCAAATACTTGGAAATAACGGGACTGAGAGTAGGTACTTCGACTTGAGGATATATTGTGATGATTATTTGTTGTTTTCTGTGTGAAGCTCTTGTGGTGGAGGGGTATAGTGGATGGGGATGTTTTACCAAGAATAAGAATCAGGTAAAGAAAGGACCAAAACTTGGGAACCAAATACAGTTTGGATGGGGAAAGTGCGAGGGGCGCGCCGGGGGGGGTTCGGACTATATGGCAGGTTGATGTCATGAAACTTGTGGTTGGATCAGGTAACGTACCTTGTGCAGTATATGCAGCGCACGTGTGTGTGTGTGTCGCTCGGTGTTGGAGGAAGGAATATCATACCTGCGGGTGAGTTGGGTGTTCACCGCCCATTGATCTTTTGGATCTCCATAGGTAGGAATCCGAGGGTAGTTGGACAAGGACAGTCCTTCGAGGTGTGGGTGAGTTTGGAGTCCGAGGAGGCTACACTTTTTCAAACTTTTCTTTTATTTGATTATGGCTATGGAAAATGATGATGTCAGAAATTTGGACTGTTTTGGAAAGCCTTCACTATAATACTGGAGAGAATTAGGACGGCTATGCCCCGGGAAAGTGTCTCATGGGCCTGCATTGCGGTTTTCTGATTGGAGTTGAAGATGTTCTGTGGGAGATTGTGGTCGGGCTGACTTCAACGGACGTTGATATATTTACAGTACGAGATATCTTCATTTTCCCGGACAAACGACATCGACATTACCGACCGTAAGCGGTTTATCTCGAAGTCTTGGTTTGTGTAGTTCCTTTTTGTCGTTTGGGGGTGCTTTCGTGTGTGAGTCAAGAAGAGATTAGAACATCGTGAGAAGTTGAGTCTCGGATTTTTCAAAAGTCTCGGTGCTGAACTGCGCAGCTGGACTTGAGGTGGTTGGGTTGATGTCTGTGGTGACGATGGAGGAATGATTCAGGGGTAAAAAAAGGGGTAGTATGGTCTCGGGTTAGGGTTCTTTCTCTCTGCACACAACTTTTGGACGTTCTTGTCTTTTGGACTTTGCCCTGCTAGTCTAACAGCGGATCTCATGGGCAAAGAAGGGTGTAAAAAAAGAGCCCCAAATGTCTATTTTGTGATCTTCACTGGCGAGAGGAATCCAGGAAAACCCTCCTTATTTCTTGTTCGTATCCTCACACACACAGCCTCGTCAGTGCCAAACTCCACACACAACCCTTCTGTGGATATTGTTTCTGAAACAAAACATTCGTAATCATTCGATCATCCAACTACTCCACGTATCCGTGCCTCGAGCACATTTTTTTCTCTTCTCTATCCCAACCTGATCCTCGGACACACGGAGGATGGAACGTGGCCTGTTGGTGATGAACACAGTTCATCTCACATCAGAAAATGCGGCCGCTCTTGCATGAGCTGAGCAGAAGTTGGTCAAGGTTTCACTGTTCTAGAATTTTTCTCGCAACAATAGCCAAACACTGCTTTCGGAGGGGTGCATACCAAGCTTTTGCCGAGACAGCATCGGATTGGGGACTGCTGCAGAGAAGAGAGTGGGAGTTGGTGGTGGGATGGATGGCTGAGCCAATACTTGCTCCAGTGGCGCGCTTCTGGCCGCGGGCGAAGCGGGGAGCGGAGCACGACTGCGGGAATATGTACATGGCGGCAACAATGGCAGTGGTGGTCACGGAAGGGGAGGCCGGCTTCGCGAATTTTTTTTGAATTTTTTTTGTTTCTTTTGTTGCTTGTTCAGCCCTGCCGGGACATCACACCCACCCACACACCCACACACCCACATACCCAATGTATGCAGGAGACCAGGTCTAGGCATGCGGCAGTCGTCCCATGGTACCACCAGAGGTTGAGGCTTAATCAACGCAGCTGCAGCAGCAATGTCAAGCCGTGATTGCGATGTGCTGGCTCGCTATTGATTTCCTGGGGAAGGCAACTCGCGTGTTCTGCAGGTGATTTTGCGAGCGAGGTCTGGATGTGAGTGCGAAGGTCGACTCTGCATGGAAGACTGCCGAATTGCCGAGCAGCAGATATTCCCAAAGTGACAGTGAATCTGCAGCTTTGTTTTTAGCCAAGAGCACCCTGCTTGCTGCTGAAGATGAGCGTTCGTATTCAGGAACGGGATTCGCTTGGCTAAAGCTTGTGAGGAAAAGCCATGATGATGTGCCGAAGGGACTGACGTGAGGAATGTGGTCATGAAGAATGGTCAGGCCACGGCCATGAGGATCCGAGTCTGTAACACCCTGGGGTAGCCTTGACACACTGGGTTGGGCCCGAAGCCAGACAAAAAGTTGAGAAAGAAATACGATGAATGTTTGCATATGAATGTTTTCCGTGTAGGCACATGTCACCAGGCGTGTGTAGTGGAAGGCATCCAATGGCATCATTGTGCTATCGGTATGCCAGCGCTAGGGAAGGGCTTGCAGGCATCCCCACCAAGTCTGCCCTAGCTGGACTTGGTGGCGCTGCGACCTAAGGCAGGCCAAACTCCGCAACTGTTTCCCCCCTGAAGACATCCACTGACCGCCTGTTGACACGAGGGCTCGCAGAGGGCATCCTCGTAGCTGTGGTAGTTTATGGTAGCGGCCGCAGTTGGCGTCAAGCAGAGGTTTTCGCTGTCATTTCCGGTGTTGCAGGTATGGGCTGCAGCATCAGAGCGCGAGCAGCCTAGACATTTCTGTTTCTGACGGATGTTTGTGCAAGCACTGAAAAAAGACCCGAATTCAGGCGGGCTCCCCTCCTCCCCGTTGGTGGCCTCGACCCTGGATTCGCACCATGCCCCGCTATGGATCAGCACTCAGCGCTCAGCGCCTCTCGCCGGATCTTGTTCATCCAGATTGCAGATTGCGTCGTCGTCGTCAGCAAGGAATTTACCCTCCAAGAAGAGCCAGGGTTCCAGATTCTCCAGGATTCTCCAGAGGAGAAAGCAGCATTTTATTCGAGCAGTTAAAGGGCTTTGTCAGGCCATCAGCCTTCCTTCTTTCCGACGCAGCTGCATATAAAGCGGAGCCATCGGACACATCGGCCCCAGCAATCGGTCGTGCAGCACTGCAGCAGGTCTTGCGCCCGCCGACTCGACGCCAATCGACGGGTTCGACACCGCAAATCCATCTGATCAGGGCACCCCCCTTTTGGCGACCCCCGGTCCTGGCTCCAGCGACTTGGCACACATACAATATCACCCATAGCCTCCCCCCACCCTTTCTCTTCTCCAACATATATTCCCCATCCTCTCGGCCTTGTCCGTCTGTCCGACCTCCCAGCTCGTTCGTCTTGCACCCAAACGACTTCCTCGCAGAAAAACAACCCTTGTGTTTGGTTCCGTTGCGCTTCGGCCCGGCCCCCTTACGTGCTACTCGAAACCTCGTGTTCACAGCCACCAAACAACCAAGCATCACGACGCACATATCGCATATAGGTCTCGCTTCGATATTTTTTACGACGATCCTGTCCAGGGGAAGAAGAAAAACGATCAAGCCACTTCTGGTTCTGAGGTCAGATATGAGCAGCTTGCCAGCCTGCTCTACTAAGCTGTTGTTGTTGTTGTTGCCCGTAGGAAGCACTGGCAACCGACACGTTCGATTTCTGGGACCGTGAATCACGCTTCGCAAAACAACACCTCCAGAACCACCATAACTACCATACAATATCCAAAGCAATGGCTACCTACTCCCCCGAATACTCGGATGACGAGTACGATTTCGACGAGGAGTACTTTGCGCAAACCTACAAGCCGCTCTCCAACCTCCCGACCCCTCCACCCTCGTCACGCGACTCCTTGATCGCTCACAGCCCGAGGTCTCTTTTTGAAGATGGAGGACTTGCTGATTCTGTCCTTTTCGGTATGTGGGCTTTCTCAGTGTTTGTTATTGTTTCGCAATTGGTTTCTAACGGCCCCGTTTCACAGGCCCCGCCGTCCACTTGGTAAACCTTGTGCCTCCAACGGCTTCTCTGGCTGTGCCGTCAGTCGCCCTTGTTCATGAGATTCTAGTCCGGGCTGATCTGCCAATGGACACCATCGGCCTTGCAGTTTGCATTTTGGATTCGCTCAGCTCCAAGTTTTCGCTCAATTGGAGGTTGCTCTGCCCGCTGGCACAGAGAGAGGCGCTCTCTGAGCTTCCCAAGCGGCACACGCTCCCGGTCAGTCCGGTGGGGATGGCCCAGCTACACATCGACTGTGTTGGTCCGGAGATTATCGTTCTGACCGCATTGATCATTGCCGTCAAGTTTCTGGAGGATTGCCAGGAGCCCACACAATACTACGCATCAGCATGGGGGAAGAACCAGTGGACTTGCGACCAAATCAATGTCACCGAAAGGTGCATCATGGAAAGCCTGGGCTACCGGATTCTCCCCTTGTGGGACCCCGTGTTGATTGGGAGTGTGGTTAAAGACATGGAGCGTGCTGGAAGGCAGGCGCTCTACCCTCCACAGCCCAGAAAAATCGACAAGCACCAGCGCTCCCAGAGCGAGGCCGTAACAGGCCTCGGTCTTCCCTTCACGCCGGCAGAAACGCCAGTGTTAGAGAACGGCCCCGCTGTTGTTGTCCCTTTGGTGGATGGAGGGAAAATGCACGTCACATTTGGCGGTGAAGGCGCGCCCGCACCAGACCTGCATCTGCCACGGGGAAAGCGAAAGACATTCCCCACGAGCGGGTGAAGGGCTAGGGAAACTTGGCTATGATTCATTGGGTCACTTTTTTGTTTTTGGGAGGGGGTGCCAACACATTGGTTTTTCTGTCAAGCATAGCACAGCGGGTTTTGCATAACACCTCCATCCAACAACACATCCAACAGCATTGCGAGAACGGCGGATATTGGACACAACAATGGGCCGGGCATATCACATTTACCAACCAACTTTTTACTGGCGCTTCGGATTACTCTTTTCGGCGTTTTTGATATTATTTTTTATTGTCAAGCGGTTCGGGCGCAGCAAAACTTCATTCTACGATACCACGACTGAATTGAAGAACTTTGTTTACGGGGGGGGAGGGGTGGGGAGGGGGGAAAGAGGGCGTATCATCAATGACATTAGGGGGACTAAACAACTACATGTATCTGAACTTTTTGTAATGTTTTGAAAGGCTCACAAGCAAATACGGAGTGAGACAGGGACATGATGCAAGGAGAGAGGAGGAGGAGGAAATCAATAACAGGATGGCGTGCTTGGCGCAGGGGGTGAGGTGGTTTGAAGCGGGGTTACTTGGGGTTGTTTTCCTCAAAACAACACAGAACATAAACATTGGAATAATATTCATGAGAGGGTATTATTATTACACTATTGACTATTATAATCTACGGAACCTGCTTTTCTTTTCTGCGTGCATCATCGGCCCGAACCAGCCATCTAACTATACAATCGATAATGTCCTTTGTAAAGCTGGAAGCTGAACTCCATTCCAATGGGCATAAACTCCACAACAACAGGCCTTTCCCCAGCCCCCCTCCCCGGGATATTTGTTGGTGAGAAGGTTTGCAGAGTACACGCTTTTGACTTTATAGCGTTACGTCAATCGCATGACAACCGCTCGCACGAATAATTTATTTTTCGCCTCGCTCAGGGCAAAACGCGCGCGCGGTTGGCAAGGTTAGGCCTGGGGTGTGATCGACGGGGAATCAACAGGGGTGGGAACGGAAGCAGAGACGTGAGCCGAGACCTAGACCCTGGGGGACGTCATTGCTGATGCCAAAAAAAAATAAGAATAGATTTGATCTGCGTTGGGAAGCACGTGACAGTTGTGGGAGGGGATGCGAGCGCGTCATGGGGTGGAAGGGTTTTTGAACCTGATAACTAATGGTCGAGGGCCGGGGCTGGGTTCGGAAGGGTTTAAAGGATGTTTCGAGGGTTTTGTGTGAAACCGAGGTTATCTTTGCAGACCTAACTACTGTCTCTTTGGGAGTTGAATATGACTTGGGTAGCAATGTTTCAGTTATCCAGACCATGAAGTGACCAGTGAGAGGGAAAATTCGAGAAATGAAGGGCTCGGGATGAGGGAGATGATGAAGTTGCTTTTCGGCTACTGGTATATATATATATATATATATATATATATATATATATATATATAAATACAATCGATGTGGCATAGAGACGTGACAGCCCAATGGCTGAGACTATGTATTTCAAAATGAATATTAAACTGAATACTTACCCAGGACATTTCTGCACTTGCTCCCAGCTTAGCTGTGCCTAGCAATGTCTCAATTCTCACTTGGCAGTTATCTTTACCAGAGACTCAACACTTGAGAAGAATCTCCACTTCAAAAAAATCTCAAAAATCAGTAGTTTCAAAAAGTGGTAAACATAACATTAGGTACCAGCAATGTTTATTGTCTAATCGGAACGATGAGGGGACAAAATAGGCAGTCAGTAGGCATTGCGCCCTTCACAACAGGGAGAGTACACATCTTGCCTTATCATCACATAAAGCGGCTCATAAAACCTATCATGCTGGACGAAACAACATCAATTAACCACCTCTCTCCAGCTAGTTGCAGAGTACCGTAGCTTAAAACACAAATTAATCCTCCCACACCTACCTGAACCAATCCAACCAACCCAACCAACCAACCTGCCAGATGGAATCCCCGTCTCAAACGGCCCTCCCAATCTCCATTTCATACATCATACACCACACCTCCCCCCATGAGAAAGAAAATCTCAGAGATTACATGCAAACAAAAACAAACGCCGACCCAATGCTGCCAACCCCCCCATAAAGCCAAAAAAGCTCACACACAATGCTCGCAAAAGGAAACCACTCCCCGCCCAACCATCCTCCCAAACAGCAAATCTCCCTACCACCCAACCCTTTTCCCACAATTTGATATCACAACGACCCCGCCCCTCCGATCCCCTCCCCTACCCCCTTCCTCGCAAACCGCCCAAACCCACTCTCCGGACTCATCTTCCCCTGCAACTGCCCCCCATCATTATCATCATCATCATCATCCTCATACGTCTCATCATCTTCCACCTGTGGCGGTGGTGGCAGCCTCTTATCCCCCTCCCTCTGCTTCCCCTTATCACCAGGCATCTCATCCCCAATCCCCAACCCCGTCGCCGCAACCGCCGTAACCGCAGACCCAGACCCCGACTTGTTCGAAACCGGACTCCTCATCCAGCTCCCAGTCATCCCGGTGTTCTTCCGTATCTGTATCCTCCTCGCCTCCCCCACCCCCACAGTCTTACTCCGTCTCAATCCGAACCCCCCCCGTCCACCACCCATCATCATCCCCTCCCCCGCCCCTGGCGCAGAAGTCGACGACGGCTCCGACGACCCCGGCGGTCCCACCATCATCTTCAGCGGTTTCTTCTTCCTGAAATTAACCCCGGACCCTCCCACCGCTCCGTCGTCAGAGTTATGCGCCGTGTTAGGAACGGAATTCCTCAACAAGCTCATCTCCCGTACCACATCCCCTAAACTTTCTTCTAGGGTTTTCATTTTTGCTAGCATGAGCCTGCTCATTCGATTGTTATCCCCTTGAGCGCTCTTGGATAGCATCGCCGTCGCCATGGCCATTTGTGTCGCGAAACTAGAGGGCACACCACTAAAGGTGCTCTCTTCGTCGTCTACTGTAACCGTGGCGTTGAGATCGGAGGAGCTCATCCGCCGGTGACGGTGGACATCTTGGGGATCTTGCTGGTGTTGGTGCTGTGTTGCTGGTCTTCGGGCAGGGATGTCAAGAGTCAGACCTGATCGGGTGGGAGCTGTTCGTGCCATGTCGCGGGGCGGGGCAATAGGGCGTGGCCGGGAGGAGGTCATGTAAAGAGAACGTCGAGGCGAGCGGTGGCCACCTCCTGAGATGGGTGTCATGATCGGGGTGTGTCGTCGGGATGGTAATTGTGGTGATCTGCCCATGGAAGCAGAGGAGGAACTATATGGCTGATGGTTCTCTGGGACGTAGAGGATTGTGTTAGTTGACAGTGTCCGGGTGTGCAGAGCGTTACGCCTTGACTGGCCGATACGAGGAGAGTCAGTTGACGGGAGCTCATCGTTGATGAAGCGGCTGGCAACAGGGGTTGTGAAATAATCTTCCTCCATTGCCTCGAGGTCGTGTCCATGACCGTCATCAATGGTGTTGGTCACATTATCCTCCTCTTCCTCATCATTCGTGACAAGCTCGTCATCTCCATCCGCATCGGTGTTCTCCTTCATCTCATGAGCATAATCTCTCCGGTGGACGCCATCGTGGTAATACTCGGGTGCCATGGGGTACGGGGCGTCAGAAACGAAATCTGCTGGATCGCTGGCCGCAGAACGAAGATCGGAATACTGCCGTGGGAACCTGGATGGACGTTCTCGATTCATACTCAGCCGTCGCCGCCAATCACCGGTCATCCTGCTGTCAATCGTCGAATAATTCTGCGGCGAGCGGAGGCCTCCGTCATTTTGGTCCATCCATGTGCGAATCGCATTCTGCGTCTTCCGTCGCTCATTCCTCCTTTGAGTCCTCAGCGTAGCTGTATCGGGAGCACGTCGAAATACTTCTTCCAATGCTCTGTCCTTCTGATAGCCGAGCACTGATTCCTCTCGCACTCGGACACTGGGGCTGAAGAATGCTGACCTGGTAGATGGATCGCCCAAAGAAAGCCCATGTGGGCGTCCACGACCGGGATTGTCGACGAGATCAGTAGCTTCGTAGATGTACGGCGCAAGGAAGTACTTCTCGTAGAAGAAAATGCAAAACAGCAGAGGGAAATGGGTGGCTTTGATCACCGCGCGGTTGAGCCACACGAACCGCTTGAGGGACATAAAATACCTGAGTGGCATCAACCCCCATGCAAAGATATTGGCGGGCGCAATATAAGAGAAGAGCGTATCGTTCTTCACCATGGAAATTGTGTTGATGGCGAAGAGAAACTGGTGCTCTTCGTTTGCGTTGGATGCAATTGACATGAAGGAGTTGGTCAGAACAGTGATGAGAATCGTCCTATCGAAAGTAAGTATCAGTTTTCCAGTTACCAGAGAGCGCCCACGTACACGATGACGAAGTGACAAATGATGAGGAACAAAGCCATCAAGGCCTTGCCCATCCAAGTGTACGAGTCCCACCTGCCGATTCGTTAGCCGTGTGGTCCGGAAATGTCGCTAAGGGATGTGTTTGTACTTACACCTCCCACGCGGCTGGTGTAAAGCCCATGAGGATCTGAAAGATCTTGTAGGCAAGCACATAAGGATCGTTGGTGTTCTTGGAAAGGGTAAAGAAGACAAAAAAGCCGCTACAGCACACCAATATGAGCACAAAAACAGCCGCCAAGTCGACTGCCATCAGCCGAAAGGCTATCAGGAGCTGCGAGAAATATTGGTAATGATCGAGAATGCTGAATATCCTCGGCAAGAGCAAGACCGCATTAGCAGCGAGGACATCGTAGGCATTTTCGTTCCATTTATGGGGTTCGAGAAGAAACACGCTGTAAATGCGCATGCAGTAGTAGACGATCAAAAGCAACAGGATACCCAGATCGAATATGTTCCAGAAGCTCATGATGTAGAGAGACAGGCCCTGCTCATTGAAGCCGACGATTTCGTCAAGCATAAAGCCAGCACTCCAAAACCAAAAAATCAACTCCAGGGAGGTGATTTTGCTCGATCTTCGGCTCAGAACGGCCAAGAAGAGCGCGATCAAGATGGCAAGGGAGCACGTGGAGAGTATTTGACGATATCGTGGGACCCGTAGCCGTGATAGTTTGAAAAGTGAAGCCGTTCGAGGATCATACAGGGTTACAAATCGCCGACCGGAAACGTGAGCAAGAGCCCGTCCCTGGTCCTCCTTCGCTTGCTGCTGCTGACTCAACAGCGGTGTCCTCACCGTACTCTGGCGCCGAGACTGATTGCTACCAACAGCACTCGACGAAGAGCCTTGACGGCGAAGCTGGTCCTCGGTGGAGTGAAAGCTGATGGCACCGTTCCAGATAGCCTCCAACTGCATCACTACCAGAGGATGAGAGAGGAAGTGCTTGGCTGAAGCTCGGATGGCAACCTCAAGGGTTGAAGTCCGCATAGTGGCCGGGCTAGACCTGGCGTGCTGGGGAAGTGGTCCTTGGGACCCCGGGATACCCTGGAGAGGATAGAAGTCGTAGGAGAGTGCGTCGATGAGCTCCCGCGTCGTGTACTCTTTCAATATTTTGAGTGCCAACAGCTCACACACTTTTGCTCTGGTGCTGCTTGTTCCGGCATTTCCTGGGTACAACTGCCCTTCCTTCCCGAATTGCAAGCAATTGGCCATCAGGGCGTAGAGAGTGCCCCGAGAAAAGTGCTGCGTCCGTATTTGTTGCTGCATTGGCCTGATGAGAAACTGCGAAACCTGCGGGGATCTCAGTTGATCCCATGTTAATGTTGTTTCGGTTCTAGCTTGTACAATGATGCGGATGGCATGGGTCATGCTGTATATAGGGAGTGAATCTAGGACAATCATTAATCGCTGCCTCCTTATGGTCATTGAGGCCGCATATACATACCCAAATGACCTGCAGAAAACAGGGGTAAGCCGATGGAGTGACTGCGCCCATCCTCGTCTTCTTCGGTCTGAACACCAGCAGCCTGGTAACGGGACGGCTGCCCGTTATCATGGTGAGACTCATTTTCTTCGTCGTCGTCATCATCGTCGGCCTCGGTGAAGTCAGCAGCGGCGTGACGATGCTGGCGATACTCGCCTAGCGAAGCGACCGAGGCGCGATGCATTCGATTGGTAGGCGCAAAACGTTGTTCTACGTCTGGACGGTGGCCCTCATCCTGTGAATTCTCGCCCCTGCCAAAGGGCCGCAGCAGAGCGGACAACATTCTCCAATCCGGGCTCGAAGTGCCCTGCTCGTTATTCGTAGCGCCCAAGCGCCATGGAAGTCGAAGGGTCGCGATATGTCGTCAAGGGATCGGTAAACTGGTGAAAGAGCGTCGAGGCTGCTGGAGGCAGATGTCGCACGCAGTTCAGTTCAGATCAGATGGATGCTCTAACAGAACATCTTGGCGCCGTCTCTAGACTGTCGCAAAAGACAAGACGAAAAGAGGGACACACGCGTGGACCGCGACTTGGGGTGGCCAAAAGTACAGATGAAAAGCCCCTGGGAGGAAGCCACAGCTGGGAATTGGGTGATACCGTGAAGCGACCCCCAGATTCTGGACTGATAAGGTCGTGTCAGAACTTGGGCACGCGGCGGGCACTGGCCTGATCCCTGCTCCTCAGATCTCCACAAAACCCGTCCGAGACTTGACGACGACTCCAGCTTCCAGCTCTGTCCTTCTTTTAATCAACAGAGAAGAAAAGAAGGGATGTCCTGTCCTCGTGCTCTTTTCTCCTATTTTCAAGGTTGCACCACCCGACCCGACTCGCTTCCCACCATCTGGATGTCTTTGGCGAATGGGCAAGCTCGGAGCACGCTGCAGAAGCGACCCCCGTTCCAGTTTCAACAACCACAACGAATCGCGGGGTCGAAAGTGGATTTCGCCGAGGCCAACATGAGGAGCTGCCTCGAAGCGGTCTGAGGGGCCGCCTCTCATCTTCAGCACTCCCACGGGCACCCACCTAGCGTCGTCGCCGGCCGAAGCTGAAGTTCGCCATCATCAACACATACACACCTCTTCTCCTTTCTTCTGACATTCCTGTCTCTATCTTATCATCGTGCATCAGAGAATGTCGCCATCGCCAGATCTGGACCCAGATGTTGGCCTCATGACCGCATCGTGACCAGCTCAGGGTCCTTGATGGAGGGGTAAGGTTACAGCGGGGCTCCTGCAAAACACCTGCACGCTGCGACCATGGGTGTTGGATCTTGTCCCGCGCGTCCACCGGCATGCTTTCTGACAAAGGCCACACAACCATCGGAAAGAAGTCGAAATAGCCAGGTCTGATAGCCAGCGTCTGACTCGCCTACCAGCCGCCGACGGTGGGGACTGGAGCCGATGCCGCAAGAACAAATGGGTCCGGCAGCGGCTTCTCTTCAGACATCTCCAAGGACAACAGGCTCACAAAGGTTCATCATCACTCTCATCAATAATATGACATTGTTCGGCAAGCTACGTCCCTCCGAAGCAGGCAGGCCGCGCCATGGCTTGACGAACCCTGCATATCCGGATACAGACAGCTACCTCAGCTTGCTTATAAGGATGCCATCTGCTGTGCGAGTATCGGCAGCATGGCTCTAAGGCAGATATCCTTCCACGGTGTGGCTGACTACAGAGTAATAGAGAATGTCGCAGCTCGGAACCGCTTGTCATAGCCTGCCGGTACAGAGTCCGTCTTTTGCATGCCCCACTCGGCGTCGGTTACCCCACACTATCGGCTCCGGGCACCTCTTGCAGCCCCACTACCAGCCGAACTCCAAAAAAGTTGTAAGTGGAGCTCTACAGCACAACTGAAGAATTCTTAAGCCCTCACTTGGACTCCTCTTCTACAACACAACGCAGATGGTCTGCTGGCGTAATTGGAAGCGCGTCTGACTACGAATCAGGAGGTTCCAGGTTCGAGCCCTGGGTGGATCGAATGGCAAAGGTTAAACATAACCTTTTTTCCGTTATCTATTTGTACACGCATCAGGGTGGTCGAGTTGTATCTAGTTCGAATCGAAATCACTTCTATTTTTTCACAAGCCTCTTTTCAAACAAAGCTGAGATGGGCAGACAACATGGAAATCTCCAAAAACACATGGCTCTCTCGGTAGAGTGTGAGTCGAGATCTGGGGCTGAAAAATCCGATCCCAAGCGAGTCAATAAATGGCCAACCAGAACATTGGACAACGGCAGACCAGGAGAACGCTGCACTGGACTGTAGCATCCCCCACCATGAACTGGTGCGCTAACGCCTTTCCAGGGCCCGTGATTGGCCAATGAGGAAAATTCCTGTCAAAGTCAATTGACCGCACAGGGAACCCCGCAGCAGCTTGTCACCACCGCCCTGGAAATCCAAAAAGTTTTGGACGGCAGTATGGAAATGTGGCGGGGCAGCAAGCTCAATACAAAATTCTGCCCTCCCGGCCGCCGACCACAACTTTCTCTTCTCGTTTTCTTTTGTTATCCAGAAGAGCTGCCAAACTCCAGAGCATGACGACCGCTACTTGAACGACGACGACTCTTCTGGTATCACTCAAAACCACTTCTTTCTCATCCCACTGCTGCCCTCTGACGGCACAAGAGCTCTCCACCCCCCTGAACCCCAGCTCCCCACCATCCCAGGGACTCTCCTGTCTTTTCGCCGCGTCCTCCGTCCTCCGTTCTCGGTCAAAAGTCATCATCCTCCTCCTTCTCACACGTTCGCTCCCCAATTCCTTCCCTTCTTCCTCCTACGACCAAACAATCCCTCTTCTCAAACACGATGGAGGCCAAACTTTACGCCCCCGCCACGGCGCCCCTCACCTCTTCCGAGAAGCTCGTCACTCTTGAGCTTCAAGATGGTGTGGTCTACCAAGGCTACAGCTTTGGTGCCCCCAAGAGCATTGCCGGTGAACTGGTGTTCCAGACCGGCATGGTTGGATATCCCGAGTCGGTGACAGACCCATCCTACCGCGGCCAGATTCTGGTCATCACATTCCCGCTGGTCGGCAACTACGGCGTCCCCTCGAGGGAAACAATGTGCGAGCTTCTGAAGGATCTTCCTGCCCACTTCGAAAGCCACCAGATTCACATCGCCGGTCTCGTCGTGGCCACCTATGCTGGCGAAGACTACTCCCACTACCTCGCCACATCCTCATTGGGCGCATGGCTCAAGGAGGAGGGCATCCCCGCCATGTATGGCGTTGACACCAGAGCGCTCACAAAGCGCATTCGTGAGGAGGGTAGCATGCTCGGTCGCATGCTGTTGCAAAACGACAGCCTCGCCGACCTGGCGGCTCTTAACAAGGCCGGCCAGGACTGGAGGCCATATTTCGAGCAACTCGAATGGGTTGATCCCAACAAGAAGAATCTCGTAGCGGAGGGTGAGTTTAGGAGAGACCTTAAGTCAGCCTCATGCTCACCATCTCTTAGTGTCCATCAAGAAGCCCAAGCTCTACAGCCCCCCATCGGCTTCGGCCCTCAAGCACTCTACCGGCCGGTCGATTCGTATCCTCTGTCTCGACGTCGGTATGAAGTACAACCAGCTCAGATGCTTCCTCAAGCGTGGCGTTGAGGTTCTCGTTTGCCCTTGGGACTACGATTTCTCCAAGGAGGAATACGATGGTCTCTTCATCTCCAACGGTCCTGGTGATCCCGCTGTGATGAAGGATACTGTGAAGCACATCTCTGCCGCCCTTGCTGAGAACAAAACGCCCATCTTTGGTATCTGCTTGGGACACCAGCTTCTTGCCCGCGCTTCTGGTGCGCAGACAGTCAAGCTGAAGTTCGGTAACCGCGGTCACAACATCCCCTGCACGAGCATGGTGACTGGCAAATGCCACATCACTTCCCAGAACCACGGTTATGCCGTTGATGCTGCTACCCTTCCCACTGGCTGGCAGGAGCTCTTCGTGAACGCCAACGACGGCAGCAACGAGGGTATCATGCACGTCGACAAGCCCCACTTCAGTGTTCAGTTCCATCCCGAGAGCACCCCCGGCCCTCGCGACACCGAGTTCCTCTTTGATGTCTTCATTCAGACCGTCGTCAAGGCGTCCGAGGACAACAGTGTGCTTCAGAAACCTGTCCACTTTCCCGGCGGTACTGTCGAGGAGAACAACAAGCTGCACCCCCGTGTGTCGGTCAAGAAGGTTCTTGTTCTTGGCAGTGGTGGTCTCAGCATTGGCCAGGCTGGCGAGTTCGACTACTCTGGCAGTCAGGCTATCAAGGCGTTGAAGGAGGAGGGCATCTACACCGTCCTCATCAACCCCAACATTGCCACCATTCAGACCTCCAAGGGTCTTGCGGACAAGGTCTACTTCCTTCCCGTCAATGCTGAGTTTGTTCGCAAGGTCATCATTCACGAGAAGCCTGATGCCATCTACTGCACTTTCGGTGGCCAGACTGCTTTGTCGGTTGGTATCCAGCTCAAGGATGAGTTTGAATCTCTTGGTGTCAAGGTTCTCGGTACCCCCATCGACACCATCATCACCACTGAGGATCGTGAGCTCTTTGCCCGCAGCATGGACTCCATCGGCGAGAAGTGCGCAAAGTCTGCCTCAGCCAACAACCTCGAGGAGGCTATGCACGTCGTCAAGGACATTGGCTTCCCCGTCATTGTTCGTGCGGCCTACGCCCTTGGTGGCCTTGGCAGTGGTTTTGCCAACAACGAAGATGAGCTTCGTGAACTGTGCAGCAAGGCCTTTGCTGCCAGTCCTCAGGTTCTCATCGAGCGCAGTATGAAGGGCTGGAAGGAGGTCGAGTACGAAGTCGTCAGAGATTGCCAGGACAACTGCATCACTGTCTGCAACATGGAGAACTTTGATCCCCTTGGTATCCACACCGGTGATTCCATCGTTGTGGCTCCTTCTCAGACTCTCTCGGACGAGGACTACAACATGCTTCGCACCACCGCTGTCAACGTCATTCGCCACCTTGGTGTTGTGGGCGAGTGCAACATTCAATACGCCCTGAACCCCTTCTCCAAGGAGTACTGCATCATTGAAGTCAACGCCAGACTGTCGAGATCCTCTGCTCTCGCCTCCAAGGCTACCGGCTACCCCCTTGCCTTCATTGCTGCGAAGTTGGGTCTTGGCATCCCTCTCAAGGACATCAAGAACTCGGTCACCAAGGTCACCTGTGCCTGCTTCGAGCCTTCTCTTGACTATGTCGTGGTCAAGATGCCTCGTTGGGACTTGAAGAAGTTCAACCGTGTTTCCTCCCAGCTCGGATCTTCCATGAAGAGTGTTGGTGAGGTCATGAGCATTGGTAGAACATTCGAAGAAGCGATCCAGAAGGCCATTCGCTCTATTGACTTCCACAACTTGGGTTTCAACAAGACCGAGAGCGCTTTGATCTCGCTGGATGACGAGTTGCAGACCCCCTCTGACCAGCGTCTGTTTGCCATTGCCAATGCCATGTACAATGGCTACTCGGTGAAACGCATCTGGGAGCTCACCCAGATCGACAAGTGGTTCCTCGACCGTCTCATGGGCTTGATTGACTATGCCAAGCACATGGAAGGTCTGAAGGGCCAGTCTCTCAACGCCAACACCCTGCTTCGCGCCAAGCAACTCGGCTTCTCTGATCGCCAGATTGCCAACTTTGTCGGTTCTTCTGAACTGCTGGTCCGTGATGTGCGCACCAAGGCCGGAATCACCCCATTCGTGAAGCAGATCGACACTGTCGCCGCCGAGTTCCCCGCCTACACCAACTACCTCTATACCACCTACAATGCCAGCGAGCACGACATCGCCTTCAACGACCGCGGCGTCATGGTCCTTGGCTCTGGTGTTTACCGTATTGGCTCCTCAGTCGAGTTCGACTGGTGCTCAGTGAGAGCTATCCGCACATTGATGGAGTCGGGTATCAAGACAATCATGATGAATTGTAAGTTTACACTTTCGTTTCTCTCTCTCCTCTCCCATATGTTTTGAGGCCTTTGGACTATGTTTCAAGGCTTTTGGGCTATATTTCAAGGCCTTCTCGACTATCTCTGAAGGCGTCTCGGCTATCTTTCAAGGCCTATCGACGGTCTTTCAAGGCCTATCGATTTTCATTCGAGGCCTCTGGACTATCTTGGAAGACCTATTTTATGTTTTCAAAGGCTTTGAAAGATAGCCGAGAGGCCTTGAAAGATAGTCTGGAGGCGTGTTGGCTATCTTCAAAGGCCTTATCCCCGAGTGGCACTCGGTATATGTTTTGTCAACGGCGTCCCGGTTTTCAGTCTTCACACATCCTCTCAACCACTTTGACACCTTCCCGCACCCTTCCAAGAGCTTTAGTACTAATATTTTGACCGAAAGGCAATCCAGAGACCGTAAGCACTGATTTTGACGAAGCCGACAGGCTTTATTTTGAGGCCACCACTGTGAGTTTCGACCCCCGAGACTGTTTACTCGACCCCCTGAGAATCTTTTTTCTCAAACCCCTGAGAACTTCTTGACCCTCTGAGGACCTCGCTCATAACGAATACTGACAATTCTACAGATGGAGACTGTGCTCGACGTCTATGAAGTTGAAAACTCCCAGGGCGTTCTAGGCGCCATGGGTGGCCAAGGGCCCAACAACATTGCCCTGCCCCTGTTCAGAGCTGGTGTCAAGATGCTCGGTACCTCGCCTGAGATGATTGATTCTGCCGAGAACCGGTACAAATTCTCGCGTATGCTGGACCGCATTGGTGTCGATCAGCCTACCTGGAAGGAACTCACGAGCTTCGAGGAGGCCAAGGCTTTCTGTACCAAGGTCACTTACCCAGTGCTGGTCCGCCCCTCGTATGTTCTTTCTGGGGCTGCCATGAACACCGTCTACTCTGAGGGTGATCTCGAGTCCTACTTGAAGCAGGCCACCGCTGTGTCTCCCGAGCACCCTGTCGTCATCACCAAGTACATCGAGAACGCAAAGGAGATCGAGATGGACGCCGTGGCCAAGAACGGCAAGGTTGTTGGTCACTTTATTTCTGAGCACGTCGAGAACGCTGGTGTTCACTCCGGAGATGCCACTCTGGTTCTTCCTCCCCAGGACCTCGAGCCCACTACCATTCAGCGCATCGAGGACGCCACCCGCAAGATTGCTGATGCTCTCAACATCACTGGTCCCCTCAATATTCAGTTCATTGCCAAGGACAACGACATCAAAGTCATTGAGTGCAACGTTCGCGCGTCTCGCTCCTTCCCCTTCGTCTCCAAGGTCATGGGAGTGGATCTCATTGAGATGGCCACCAAGGCAATCATGGATGTTCCTTTCGAGGAGTATCCCAAGATCGATCGCACTGTTGACTCGGTTGCTGTCAAGGTCCCTCAGTTCAGTTTCTCGCGCCTGTCTGGTGCTGATCCTGTGCTGGGTGTCGAGATGGCCTCCACTGGTGAGGTCGCTTGCTTTGGCTCCGACAAGTATGAGGCTTACCTGAAGGGTCTCATGTCCACTGGCTTCAAGATCCCCAAGAAGAACATTCTGCTGTCTCTTGGTTCTTACAATGACAAGCTGGAACTTCTTCCCTCGGTTAAGAAGCTTGAGGAAATGGGCTACACCCTCTTTGCCACAGCAGGAACCTCCGACTTCCTGGCATCTCACGGAGTCAAGGCGCAGTACCTTGAGGTCCTTGGCAAGTCTGAACAGGAGGCTCAGAGAAGCGAGTACTCGCTGGTTGACCATCTGTCGAACAACAAGATCGACTTGTACATCAACTTGCCATCCAGCAACAGATACAGGCGCCCGGCCAGCTACGTGAGCAAGGGCTACCTCACTCGTCGTCTGGCTGTTGACTACCAAGTTCCTTTGGTTACCAATGTCAAGAATGCCAAGATCCTGATCGAGGCTATCGCCAGGCATTTTGAGCTGGAGGTCGGCATCACCGATTATCAGACCAGCCACCGTACTGTTCAGCTGCCTGGCCTGGTCAACATCGCCGCCTATGTGCCCGGTCTGGCTGTTAGGGACAGCGGGGATCTCCAGAGTGTCACCAAGGCTTCGATTGCTGCCGGATTCAGCATGATTCGCGTCATGCCCCTTGGAGAGGGTGAAGGCAACTCGATCACAGAGGCAAAGTCCCTCAAGATCGCCCAGCAGAACAGCAAGCGTGGTGGCTATTGCGACTTCAACTTCTCCGTCACCGCTACCTCTGACAATGCTGACAAAATCAGCCTTCTGGCCGGTGAAGTTGGCTCTCTGTTCATTCCTTTCAACCACATGTCCGGAAAGAACATCAGCAAGGTTGCTGCAGTCCAAGCACACTTTGATGCCTGGCCAACTCACAAGCCCATCATCACGGATGCTCGCACCACCGACTTGGCCTCCATCTTGCTGCTTGCCAGCCTCCACAACCGCCGCATTCACGTCACCGCTGTCACCACCAAGGACGACATCAGATTGATTGCTCTTTGCAAGGCAAAACAGATGAATGTCACGTGCGATGTGTCCATTTATTCCCTGTATCTGTCCCAGGATGACTATCCTGACTGCAGCTTCCTCCCCACTGCCAGGGACCAGGCTGCTTTGTGGCAGCACCTTGCCACCATCGACGTCTTCTCTATTGGAAGCCTGCCCTACCAGCTCGCTCAAAAATGGGGGAAGCCAACTGATGCCACTGTTGGCATCGCCGATGCACTCCCCCTCCTCTTGACCTCGGTTGTCGAGGGCAAGCTCACTATTGAGGATATCATGACACGTCTCCATGACAAGCCCAAGGAGATCTTTGAGCTCCACGACCAGATTGGCACCACTTTGGAGGTCGAGGTTGGCCGCACCTACACCGTCCCTGAGACCGGGCCCTGGTCTCCCTTCGCTGGGAAGGTTCTGAAGGGTGCTGTTCAGCGTGTGACATTCCAGGATCAGGTCGCATGCCTCGATGGCGTCGCCGTGGAAGGTTCCCCAAAGGGCAAGGACATGTCTACTCACGGAGCCATGCCTGCCATCGCCACCATCACCTCTCCTGCCTTGAAGCCACTTAGCCAAGCGTTGTCCCCGTTGCCAGACTCGAGACTCCTTGCCTCTCCTGCCCGTGGCCCCTTCACAAACAAGTTGCAGCAGCTTCTTTCCATGGATTCCCCATTCAGGAAGAAGCATGTTCTTTCCGTGACATCCTACAGCAGGCAGGACCTGCACCATCTCTTCGACGTTGCTGAGGAGATTCGCAACCGCGTCGACCGCCAGGGTGTCCTTGACATTCTTCGCGGACGCCTGCTCGCCACCCTCTTCTACGAGCCGTCTACTCGCACCTCTGCCTCTTTCGATGCCGCCATGCAGCGTCTTGGCGGCCGCACCATTGCCATTACCACCTCGACTTCGTCGGTTCAGAAGGGTGAAACTCTCCATGACACGTTGAGGACGCTTGCCTGCTACGCAGACGCTGTCGTCCTCCGCCATCCTGATGAGAACTGCCTTGAGGTTGCCCCGATCATCCCTGTTCCCATCATCAACGGCGGTAACGGAAGCAAGGAGCACCCCACTCAAGCCTTCCTTGATCTCTTCACCATCCGCGAGGAATTTGGCTCCATGAAAGACTTGACCATCACCTTTGTTGGTGATCTCTTGCACGGAAGACCCGTCCACTCCCTTGTGTACCTCCTCAAGCACTACCGCGCCAACAACGTCAAGGTCAATCTGGTTTCCCCCAAGTCTCTGGCCTTACCGAAGGATATCTATAGGGACCTCAAGGAAGCTGGCCAGATTCTCTTTGAGAGTGAGAGCCTTACTCCCCAGATCTTGGAGTCCACCGACGTGCTGTACGTCACCCGCGTGCAAAAGGAGCGCTTCGAGGATCTCGCCGAATACGACAGAGTCAAGAACTCTTATCGCATCGACCAGAGCACTCTCCGTAACACAAAGCCCAGCATGCGCGTGATGCATCCTCTTCCCAGAAACGAGGAGGTTGCTGAGGAGGTTGACTTTGACCAGAGAGCCGCGTACTTCAGACAGGTGAGCACCCCCCCTTTTTCTTTCTCGTTCCTGAATAAACACTGACATACGACAACAGATGAAGCACGGTCTCCACTGCCGCATGGCTTTGCTCGCTCTTATTCTTTCTTAGAAGGAGTCGAGTTGATCATGACATCTATGGAATGGCGTTTGCTTTTTGTTCATTTTCTTTCAATAGTTATTATATATGGGACGGATGGGAAAAAGGATATGGATGGGAAAACTGGAAGGCATGTTGATTTTTGCGTTCTATTTGCTTTTCGAGTCAGTGGTATCTACGATAGATAGATCCTAGACCAAACGACTCTCCTGGACCGAGAACGACCTTGGAACCCTTTTTTTTCTTCTGGTAGCATTTTCTTTGTTTGATGATATCTCATGACTTTGTATGAGTGATACCCTTTTGCATTGGGATGGCGTATGTATAGGTATGTTTTATGCACATGTATTTGGGTTGCATGTAGAGGCGTATGTGCGTTTGGGTTGGGTTTGGGGTGCTTTGTATTTACTGTATTTATATGTATCATTAGATATGTCCATAATTGGATAACAATTCAATAATCTGCTTTTTTGTGTTGTGTTGTGTCCTCTTTTTGTCCAGTGTTGTGATGATGGATGGGATGGTATCGAGTGTAAGAACATACAGAATCTCAGCACGAGAATCGTCCTCTCTCTGAATCATCTCCTGTTCCACCCGTCTGCGCGATGTCAGAAGAAAGCTAGGTGGAGTGAGGGCTCCTTTGATCAGATTGCGGCTTGATTATGTTTTGTTTCGTTTTGTTCTACCTGTTATGCATACATTCTACCGATAATTGAAGTAGATGAGAATTAGGTATGTTACTCTTAGATGCCGCCACCACTCCGATCCACGCTCACGTAGAGGTCTCCCGCCTTCCTCCGCGCCGACTCGTTCTCCCTGGTGCGGGAGGAGGAGACTTGCTGGACGGCGAGGGCTGTGAGGGTTAGGGCTAGGGTTGCGGCTGCTAGGCGGGGGTTGCGGCTGTGAAAAGGGGCGTGTTAGTCAATGCTGGCAAAGGAATTGAAACTGTGAGAGGGGAGAGAGGGGTTTGGTGTAAAGACATAGAGCAATTTGATGACGTGGGGTAAGACTTTGCTGTGGTTGACAGGAGAGGTGAAGTTGAACGCGCGACTTCCGAATCGGGAGAGATAAGATGAGATAAGATGGGACATACCTCACGCCGCGCTTCATGGCGGGGGAAGAAGTAGTGGGGGTGGTGGTAGCTGCGGCAGCTTGACGGATGGGAGTGTGGGAGGGCATTGTGATATGTGATGGAGTTTTGGGGGGTGAGCTATCAAGATGTTGAAGTTGTTGGAGAGGTATGGTAGGTAGGTATGAAGTATGAAGGCGGTGAAGTAGACGGATGCGATGATGTTATGTTAAGAGTAGCGTGACGGATATAGCAACAAAGATCTTCAACGGGACAGAAGGTAAATAGTGATGCTTCTCTAGATAACGGAATTGTTTTGCGAAAGGAGGAAGACAGAAAAGATCAAAACCCCTTGATCTGTTACTTTCTTTACTTTTGAGCTGCCCCAAACGTTCGAGGCCCGGTTCCTAGGGGGGCAACAGTGGCATGCGACCAGGTGCATTGCATGAAGCTAACTAGTCGGTGTTAGTGTGCTGCTGCGTAGCAGTGTTGCTGCCCCGCGATAAGATTGGCAGGGTGAGCTTGGCTGCCGGTGTTGGTTACCTAAGGTGGCGCACTGTACGGTTTTGATATCCGTCAGAGCACGGTGTTTTTATTTTGTTAAGGGTGAGGTTGAAGGTGGTAGGTTAGGTGCGGGGCATTGGGATGATGATGACATGACATGACTCGGAGGTTACCGTGTTTCTGGGTTGGGGACTTTCTGCTTTTGGCGGGAATGTCGCAGATGTTATGCAAGGAGGGGAAAGTCGGGTTGTTTGGGGTTACACTGGGCTGATTGGCGATGAGGGCGGCGGTCATGGCGAGGATGTCATGGGAATCAGAGAGGGAGAGTTTTTGGGCGAGGAGGAGTGACGTTAGAGTTGAAATGACGTCCAACATTGAAGGTTTGGATGGTGTACGTTTTGACGGTTGACAAGAGGTGAGGGGCTGTCAAGTTGAAGGTCAACAGCTATTGTTTGCATGGCAGTGGTGGTCAAGCAGTGATGTCTGATGATGAGACATGTCTTAGGTAGTGAATTTTGAATGGCCATCATAATCTTGGAACTTCAAATTCCATTGTCTACTGGAACATCAATCTTTCAAGAGTTCATTGAACCACTTTGGTGTTGGCGTTGCAGATGCATCAACACGTGGATGTGTCAGTCAATTTACGCGCAATGATTGGTCAAGAAGCTAGTATCAGTGGAGAGGTCTTCCACGCCTTGACCTATATTCTTCAACATCAGCAAGCCTCGTCAGAGTGAGGACTTGGTGTGCTGCATGGATATGGGCTTTGGGCTTGCATTTGAGGACAGTATCTGTAAGTATTTCCATTGCGACTCTTTCCGCTCCATGTTATATTGACTGACGAGCTTGGGCGGCGGCGGCAGATCAGAAGCTGGGAGCTCGACGTGCTTGATAGGGCTGTTGGGGGCTGTGTAGCATGTAGCTGCAGCTCCTCGTTGTTCGGTTGGCGAATCGAGTGAGGCGGAATATTTGTATGTTTGATGGTTAATATGTTCAAATATGACTGGCGCTGGACCCGGCTGCTGCCTGGCTGAGGCATCCTCTTTCGTTGAGCCTCCATGACGAGCAGGCCGCGAATACCCTTTCAGTGCGCATTTGAGGACAACAGGTCGCTGCAGTTTTTAGGCCATCTCAAAGCTGGAATGTCCGACCATCTTCACGTTCCCATTCCAGTTCATCCATTGTTCTTTCAGAGGAGCTCCCCCGCGCTTTCCTTTCACACCGACAACGTGGCGGGGTAATTAGGTTCCAGCTTAAACTTTGCTGACGACCGCCATCTTGATATTGACCTTCAGTTTTCCTTCGGCTCGCGAGCTCGCGTGGCATCAAACTTAGCTTGGACCAATTCCCTATCGCTTGCTGGCTCGCATCATCAACATTCGCTGCCTATCCCGTCGTACAGAAAAGCGTCATGGAGCAACAACAACTTATCGATCAACTTATCGACGACTGGGCGAGTACGCCCAGTCCACCAGCACAAGAAAATATGCCTATGGCTACTGAATCTGGATCACCAAGAGCTGTAACCTTCAGTGAGCCCCAACCGGAGCCTCCAAAACCACATCAACCCCATCCTGCGACCCGAAATGCCATGCAGCAGAACTTCATGGACATTGTGGCTACCAGATGCCACCTCGCCCCAGCCAAAGGCAAAGATACCTCCGTCTTGGCCTTCATCATCTTTCCCAAAGACTACATTGGAACCACTTGTGACGGCGGCCGATGGGGTGATTTCAAGCTCCGTATGAGCTACGGTTCGCTCATCGCTCTCAATTCTGCCAAAATCAACAACATGTTCAAACCCCGGGCCCAGGAGCGGTTCCGTCGCCGACTGGCTACTGACCTAGGTGTGAAAGACCTGCCGGAAGGTGTCAAGTATGTTCTGGACTTCACGCCTCCGGTTGAGGGAGCTGAGCTAGCAGACCTTACTGCGAAGCTCTGGCTGCCCAAGATGGTCAAATTGTGGTTTCTTGCTGGCCACTATTCGCCAGACCCAGTCCTCAAATGTTTCCAAGATACTGATTTCCGGAGCCGGCTGATGGCAGACTCTGCAGTTGGCGCCATCATGGTAATGGGGCATGATGATATTTGCAGACGTCAGAACTGTGAGTTTTGTTGCCTCGTTAGATGTGGCTTTCTTGTTGCTAATAGTGCGATTTAGGCCTTACTGATGCATCTCCGTGGGAAGTTGACAGCAGTTGCCCGGGAATTGTTCCCGATGACGAAAGTACCCCGATGTGCCACATCCCCCCTTGGCGAAGAATTGAGGATTATTGTCCCATACGGCATCGTGTCTGCATCATGCGTGTTTTGCAGGCGATCAACGGGAAGGATCTGATGCTGAATTCGGCAGTAAGAATGTGGACCGTCGCGCAAGTGGCCATCTCTCTGGAGGTTCCACAGGTCGTGGTAAGCATCAATGACCCTATCGTTGATCTTGATGGCAGGCTTACTGACTTTGCTCAGGTTGACCCGGTCACCCAATGGCTCAGTGCTCCTCCAAACACAAAGTTCACAGAAATTTGTCCCGAAAAAGCGTTTGAGCTTGCCTACGCGCTCAGAATCCCAAGTATCTTGACGGCCGCCTTCAAGATCCTGGTCAGCGAAACTGCCGTCGACTACGCCAAAGCGCTCCGGTCGCCACGTCTTCCTAAAGAAAGCTGGGTGCAGCGTCCCCGAGATGACTACGGCGACTTCCCTTCTGATCCCGTTGAATACGGCGCCCGGGCTTTTCTTGATAGGATGACGGGCAAATACAAGTTGCTCAAATCTGATGCCGTTTTCAACTATCTCCCCACCCGGATCGCTGAATGGGACCATCTCATGGCGACGAAACAAGTTATCGATCGGTATGGGCATTCTGAGGTGAAGGAGGCTTATGAGCGACTGACCAGGGGTTTGGTACATATCGTTCACGAGTACGTGGACAGAGTGATGACAGCTGAAACGCAAGGTTGCGAGATTGATGGCCTTCCGCAGAAAGTGGTGGAGTTGGTGGAGGCTCAACGACGGCATTACGTCCCCGCAAAGTCCCATTTGCCCTTGCATCTGGTGTACTCAAAACTGGATCCCTCGCAAAAGGTTCTCACGCCGTACTTGTGGAGGAGTTTGCGCGAGAAGCTCGAGACTCTTGCGGAGATGGCGAACACGAAGGTTGATGGTGATTATCTAGAGCAGCTCAGGCTCACGTTTAACAAGGAAATGTCGAGGATTCGCCATCCTGAGGCCGTGGAAATGTTGAGCGACATTGCGAGTGCTGGTGGTGGCAATCGCCAAGTCTGGACGGGGTGGTTTGACCTGTTCAAGTTCCACAGCGGGTTGCACTATGCGCTCAAGGACTTGACCACCAGGGTGCTGGGGCATCACGATGAGAACATGTTTTCGTTCTTCCTTTCGGACCACTTGCTGCTGAATATTGAGGATAGCGAGCTCAAGTACTTGCCGATATGGGCGGATGGTGGGTTAGATGATGGGTCGGGGGGTGTTTTTCAGGAGGTCATTCCCGAGGCGGAGATGGGGCCAAGTGAGCCCGGGCCGGGTTATCATACGGGGTACACGGTTGCGGGGACGGACACGGACATGGCCAGTACGGTTGGGTATGCGCCTACGATGGTGAGTAAATCTGATTTGGGGTTCGGAGAGCTGTTGTTGGATGATGCGACGGTGGCAAGGAGTGTGAGTGTTCAGCAGACTGGGGCTGGGGAGAGCGAGTGGGGTGGGATTATATCGGATAATAAGAGGAGGGTGGTGGCTGTGCCGAGTGAGATGACGAGCGAGGATCGGTTTACGGAGGGAGAGGATGGGGAGTGGAATGAGGCTATGTATGAGAGGCCGGCGGGGCATCAGGCTGTTGGGCAGGCGTTGGAGGAGTATGTGGAGGAGCCGGGGTTGGAGGGTGGCTCTCTGAAGGGGAAAGGGGTGGACGATGTCATGAGTCTGGATGATGACGATGATGACGATGGGACGTCGACGCTGGATGGGTTTGAGGATATGGATGATGTGAACTTTGGGCTTTGAACATTTAAGGGGGTTTATGTGGGGTTTTGTAATCTGAAGGAATTTTTAGGCTGGGGGATATGATTTTAAGAGCGGATCTGCTGAATATCTTTGTCTTTCCTCTGTAGGAGGGGGATGAATTCACTTGAAATAAGGGTCACGATCTTGAGCAAGGCGTTTCGGTGTTTACTGGGGCTCTACCTAAACAATGTAGATTTTGATAATTTTCATGTGAATAAATGGATATAGATGAGAGAAAAGACCATCATGGTCATTCCGATTTTTCCATCCGAGCTTTGTTAACAACAATGGCTGTCAAGCGCTGCTCAGTCTAGTAACCCCTGTCCGAGCGTGAGTAGCCGTCATGCTCAAGACGAGGTAGTGGTCGCCGTCGTTGTCGGACTCTTCGGTGCCATGGTTGCTCTCACCGTCGCTGTCCTGGTCCAACTCTTTGGTGGAAGAGCTGCTTGGATCTTCGGTACTCGAACTGCTTGACGCTTCGTCACCGGCGTCGGGCATCTCCAAGTCACTGGGGCTTGCTCTCCTCGTCACTGGTGTTGTCCGACTCTTTGTCACTGGTGGGAGGGGACGTTGAGGAGCGAGCGAGCGGGGTCACTTGCTGTATACCTAGATGATCCCAGCGTGAATACCTAGGCGGGCTAACTGTATGTGCCATCTCTTACGGCCTTCCATAGGTCTGGTGGCATTCTTCCCATTTCGGCCATCAAGTCCCGGCGGTGATGGCATGCTGCCCTACGATCATGACATCAATGCTACGATGATGCAGACCTGAATAACCTGGAGGCCTGATTACCTATCTTGGATAAGGTTTCCATAGACCGGACGATGGAGTCGATGGTGAAGAAACCATAGACGCCGTCGCGGGCGTGGGGCTCGCTGAAAAGGGTTCGTGTTGAACAGGATGAACGTAGGAGAGCACTGTGGAGAGGAGGAAGTTTCGGGACATGATTCTTGAACAAAACGCTAGGAGTAAACGGTAGGCGTGCAGTGAAAGAGCAAAAAGAAGGTATTTTACTTATTTTCATCCGAGCTCGAAACACACAGAATTGGTATGTACCACCGGCTAGACATTTGACAGGTGTCTTTGGAAATACAACTTTATTGCTGCAAATTCAACCCCCGTAGATGTCATCTTCACCTAATTGTCAGCCTTCAAATACAGCAGCTTTACCTAAGCCCCTTTATTCACACTGCCTCATGACGAACGGTGACATTTCGCAATGATTTTGCTCTCCTATGGATGCACTATGGGTATTCTATCATCCCTCACCACCTTCTTTCCATACATCATATCATACTTCAACCTCGCCCCTATCTACACCACCCTAACCACGGTTGATCGTATTACCAGCCCCCCTGGGGTTCTCCTCCACAAACTCATCCCACGCCCTAGCCTTATACATCTCCTTCTCGGCCTTTTCATAATCATCCTCATCCGGCTCCGGCACCTGCCCACTTGCCTCCCCTCCCCCCTCAATAATCCCACCTCTCCTTCTCTCTTCCTCCAGGTACTCATCAATCGTCATTGTCGGCAGATTATGACTCGGCCTAAACACCCCCTTGGCAATCTCCTGCCTGCTTGCCAACAGCGTAAACGGCTGCAGTGGCTTCCCCTGCTGTGACAAAATCGGTCCTCCTTTCCCTCCAAGAGCACGGTTCATTATGTCTAGTCTGTCGTTGTAACTGCCATCGCTGGTTATTCCCCGCCTACGCCTATCATCCTCGGCTTGCTGCTGGTTTTGCTGGGTCGATGGAGGTGGTTGGGAGGGTGCCATGGACAAGATCTCCATTTCCCGATTTAGAGAGTCGAGGGCGTTGAAGGTAAGGTGAACACGATAAGCTAGGTTAGCTAGGTGGACTTCTCGGACGACTTCCTCGTCGCCTGCTCCCGAGGGGATGTCTTCATCTTCTGTGGCGCCATACTCTGGACGGCCGCGGAGATATTCTAACTTTTGGTGGAGGGCTTTTTCTGTTTGGAAGTTTGCGATTTTGGCATTCCGGCGGACTGTTGGGTCGGAGGAGTTGGCGGTTGAAAAGGTGGATGGGGAGGAGGTGTAGGCTTCGAGGAGTTTGGCTGATTGGGGGGTGAGGAGGGAGTAGCTGTCTAGTAGGTGGAGGAAGCGCTCGTAGAAATCGCGGGCGGAGGTGAGGATTCTTTTGCGCTCGGGAAGGGAGGGGGTGGGGAGCTTTTGGGAGAGCTCGGCGAGGTGGTAGTTGATTAGGAGGAGGGGGAGGTCGGAGGTGGAGAGGTCTTCGAGAGATTCGTTGCGGGAGAAGAGAGAGAGGTGGGATATCAGGTGAAGGGACTCTTGGTAGTTCTTGATGGCGGAGGAGATGGCGTCGGCGTATTGTTGGGAGTTGGGAGTGAAGGCCTGGGTTTCCAGAGCGATGCGCTGGGCTTCGGCGTCAGCGAAGACAGCTTTGAGGGAGCGAGGCTCGGTTTCCATGGTTGCCTTCTATTCGATCCTAGAGTCTGAAAATGAATTGTATTTTTCAAAGATCTTTAGTTTCTCGGTCGGTGCTGGTGGATGCTGGTGTTGTCTTTGGCGGCCGCTTGATGTGGAGGGAGGGGCACTTGGAGAACCTGGAAATCCTGGCAGGGGTCCCTGAGCTCGGTCGACCCCACTTTGAAACTTCCCTACTGTAATAGAGCTGCCCCTCGTTTGATCTTATCGTAATCTAATCTAATCAATCAACGACACGTCACTGTTTGGGGGGCCCTCTCCTGGTGATCAAATCTGGGAGCAGTAACGGTCATAGCGAGTAGAGGAAGTTCTATAGCGGTTATCACAAGATTCACCTGCTCCAAGAAAAGTCCTCTCATCAAAACATGATTATTGACTGACAGATGCGTCATGTGGGCAGCTGCTGCCTCGATCGGTAAGTGGGGCGACTGACGGCACAATGGCGACCTTCTTCAACCATCGACTAACTTCTTTGGTGATGCATCAGGCCATCAGGTTTTCCAAGAGCACTCTGCCTATAACACCGCCCATGCGCGTCAGCCCCCGTCGCTTGCCCTCTCTTTCCGTGTTTGCCAGAGGAACCCGTTTGATCAGCTCAAGCAACAGCAGAATGGCGCTTCATCCCAAGCAAGTCGACAAGCTCATATGTATGTTTGACACCCGGCGTTTTTGGAAACGAGAAAATAGCTAACACGCCATATAGTCGCCCCCACCGGGACACCAGCACTACTGGATTCAGGCCCTACACTTCCTCCTGGACAGGCCGCCCAGTTCTTGAAAGCTGAGCGCCAAGGTGGTCTCAAGAGGACTGACGTCGACCCGGAGAGCCCTATCACACAATTCCACACGTGGTTCCAGCAAGCCTCGCTTCCCGAGGCCGGTGTTTTTCACCCAGAGACATGCACATTATCCACTGCCCAGCTTCCCTCTGGCCGTGTCTCCTCTCGTGTGGTATACATGAAGGAGCTTGATCACAAGGGATTTGTCATTTACAGCAACTTTGGAACCAGCGGTAAGGCTAGGGATTTGTTTGGTACCGCAGATGGGAAGAGTACAGGCAATCCATGGGCCTCTCTTGTGTTTTGGTGGGAGCCCTTGGAGAGGCAGGTCAGAGTAGAGGGAAGAGCAGAGAGACTTGCGCCAGAGGAAAGTCAAGTCTATTATGACACCAGAGCAAGAGGTAGTCGCATTGGTGCGTGGGCTAGTCAGCAGAGTTCAGTGCTGAAGCCCGATGCGAGCAAGGAGGGTGATGACGGGCGGTCACAGTTGGAGGGATGGGTCAAGGAGACAGAGAAGAAGTTCGAGGGTGCCGAGCAAATTCCAGTTCCTCCATTCTGGGGCGGCCTCAGAATTATTCCAGAGCGAGTGGAGTTCTGGCAGGGGAGGCAGAGCCGGTTGCACGATCGGTTTGTGTATGACCTTGTCGAGTGTCAGGATGGGAGCAAGAAGTGGCAGTTGGAGAGGCTAAGCCCATAAAGGGGACAGCGTCAAAACACACAGCTTTCTCAGTTAGGATTTGAGCCTTAATAAACTTGTTCACATTCACAGGTTTCCCGTCTCACAGAGTTGAGCTTCGTGATCGGGCGAAATCGAGGTTTGTTGCTCTACGCGGAAGCCTGCGGATAGTTGCAGAAGCTGATAGCTCCAGACTCAGAGACCACATCTTCCGCAGCAATCAACTGATCTGTTCAACTTTTAGAGCGTTTTCCGGGTGCTGGCTTTTTTCAATTTTATTATATTTCTTTTGGCTGCTCCGGGAACTCGCAACTGATCAGAAACACCTGCTCCAATCGCACCTTCTTCTTCAGTGGGAAAGCTCCCTTCTTGCGCCTTCTATTTACAGAGCAATTTTAACCCATCAATATCTGCCAACACTACCGGCTCTCATCAAACACTCTCCCAAAACTCTCACCGAACACTCTCACAGCCCGTATCTTTTCTCACTCTTACCCTATCTACCTAACTGCGCCACCGTGCTTTTCTCGCAACACAACCGACTAACTACCTTACCCATCCTTCTCACAACGCTGCCGAAGATGTCTCCGGGTGTGCTTCTATCACCGCCGGGCAGCCTAGTTGAGGGTGACCTATTGAGTCTGTATGGTTCAACCCCAGACACTGCAAGTCAAACCTCGCCAGATGCCAGCAGTGAGGCGAATGACGATGTTGACACCGACAGAGACGAGGACGATGGCAGTGGTAGAGGCAAGATATTCGAGGTCAACGATCCGCCAGGGCCGCGCAAGATGTCCGAGAAGAGGAGAGCAGACAATGCAAAGTTTGACATTTGGCTAGAGGAGAACCAGCAGAACCTGTCCAAAGGAGCTGGGAAGCTGGTGTTGGATGAGGAGAGGTCTGCCAACTGGCTGATGCGCGAGTTCGAGAACAAAAAGATCATCACGAGCCCGCGAGATTACCAGCTGGAGCTTTTTGAGCGGGCCAAGACCCAAAACACAATCGCAGTGCTGGACACCGGTATGTCTACCACTTGGACACTCCTTGGAACTCACATGGGCTAACTTCTGTTACAGGATCGGGAAAAACGCTCATTGCCGCCTTGCTTCTGAGATGGACGATACAAAACGAGCTCGAGAACCGATCCCAAGGCCAACCGAAGCGCATTGCCTTCTTTCTTGTGGACAAAGTAGCTCTCGTCTTTCAGCAGCATGCAGTCCTGACGTGCAACCTGGACTACTCGGTAGCCAAGTTTTGCGGACAGATGCTCGATCGATCGTCAGCGGAGTTTTGGGAGACCACATTCCAGGAGAATATGGCCATTGTCTGCACCTCGGAGATTCTCTACCAATGCCTCCACCATTCATACATCCGCATGGACCAGATCAATCTCTTGATATTTGATGAGTGCCATCATACCAAGAAAAACCACCCCTATGCCCGGATCATCAAAGACTTCTACATCCAAAATGAGGACAATGAAGCACGGCCGCGCATCTTGGGAATGACCGCCTCTCCTGTTGATGCCCAGATTGACCCAAGAATTGCTGCCGCTGAGCTCGAGGGTTTGCTTCACAGCCAGATCGCCACAGTTTCTGACCCAACCATCATTCAACATACCATCAGTTGTCCAAAAGAGGAGATAGTTCTGGAGTACGACAGAAGGCCTCGGCAGTGGACGACCCCTCTTCACCAGTCCATCAAGGCTCTGGTTGGGAACCATGATCACTTCACAAAGGCGTTTGTTTTCACCTCACAAGCAACAGCCGAACTGGGGCCATGGTGTGCTGACCGGTACTGGCAACTCTTCTTCAACCAAGACGACATCGCCAAACTCGAGACCCAAGCGGAGCGAAGTCTGCTTCGCCAAGGAGCCTTCAGCCAACTCATGGGTCTTGACAAGAACAGAGTGCGGGAGGCTCACGAGCTTGTGAAAAATCATGAATTTGAACAGCCTATTCTGGACACTCGGCTATTCTCCTCCAAGGTCATCGAGCTCTGGAAGACTCTTCATGATCAGTTCAGCAGTCAGGATCTTATAAGACGATGCATCGTCTTTGTGAAGCAGAGAAACACAGCAAACATTCTCGTTGACCTCCTCAAACAGCCGGAACTCAAAATTCCTGGTCTTGAGCCAGGTATTCTTGTAAGTTGACCCCTCTAGAAAATATCAACTTCTCTAACTCTAGTGAACAGATTGGCGGCGGGAGAAATGATTCCAGCTGGGAGAGCTCCAAGACTAGCTACCGCGATCAGGTCCTGACCATCATCAAGTTCAAGAAAGGAGAGCTCAACTGCATCTTTGCCACCTCGGTCGCGGAAGAGGGCCTTGATATTCCTGATTGCAACATCATCATCAGGTTCGACTTGTATGACACGTTGATTCAGTATATCCAATCTCGTGGGCGCGCTCGTCAAGAAAAGTCGACCTACATCCACATGATTGAGAGAGGGAACTCCGAGCAATTGCAAAAGATGAAACAGCTCAAGCAGAGCGAAGACGGACTCAGGAAGTTTTGCGAGGCGATGCCGGACACGCGAAAGCTGACCGGAAACAACTTCAAAATGGACTACTTTCTGAGGAAAGAGAAAGGCCAACGACAGTACACTGTTCCGGAGACTGGGGCAAAGTTGAACTACAAGCAGAGTCTCATCTGTCTTGCCAACTTTGTGTCATCACTCCCACACCCGCCAGAAACGAACCTAGCACCGGAATACATGGTCAATACCACCGAGGGCGGGTTTCAGTGTGAAGTTATCTTACCGGCTGCATCTCCGATCAGATCTGCCATCGGAAAAGTGCACGGCAGCAAGGCAGTAGCCAAGTGTTCAGCGGCCTTTGAGATGTGTCTTCAGCTTGTTCGGGGCAACTATTTGGACGCTCACCTTCGACCAACTCTTACCAAGCAGCTCCCCGCCATGCGTAATGCCCGTCTTGCCATCAGTTCCAAGAAGAAGGAAGAGTATGGCATGCGCATGAAGCCGGAGGTCTGGTCAACTCTCGGCGAGCCCACCGAGCTCTTTGTAACGGCCCTGACTTTGGAAAGTCCAGATTCACTTGGCAGACCGTCATTACCACTGTTGCTGCTCACACGAAGACGGATTCCTCAAGTTGCTTCGTTCCCTATCTATTTTGGAAAGTCTCGTTCCTCAATCGTCAATTTCGTACTGGCAGGTGAGCCCATTGAGGTGGATGAAGCGGAGCTAACCAGCTTGACCGCCTTCACTCTTTCGATATTCAAGGATGTTTTCAGCAAGGAGTACGAGGCGACATTTTTGGACTTGCCTTATTTTCTGGCTCCGACTTGCAAAGACCACTCCTTCGATTTTTCCGCGCCGGCATCAGACGAGCTTATCGATTGGGACACCGTCAAATACGTCCAAGAAAATAACATCGTTACTTACAACTTTGACGAACCGGATGACTTCTTTGAGCACAAATATGTCTGGGACCCCTGGGATGGTGCTCGCAAATTCTACCTTCGTGGACGCCGTCACGATATGAAACCTACAGACCCTGTGCCCGAAGGCATTGTCGCCCCCGGCCACAGGGCTTGGAGGACGACGTGTGACGCGCATGACATTCTGAACTACAGCAACAGTCTGTGGTCCAAGTCCCGAGCCAAGTTCAAGAGCCGGGGCGACCAAGCAGTGGTGGAGGCTGAACTATTGTCTACCCAGCGTAACCTTTTGGATGACAGTCTGGAGGGCGAAGACTTGGAACCAAAGCAGTGCTTCTTGGTTTTAGAACCATTAAAGATCTCACCAGTAAGGTACCCATTTTTTGAGTCGAATATTGCAACGCTAACAGACTGCAGCTTCCAGTTCAGGTTGTGGCTATGGCCTACAACTTTCCTGCCATCATTCACCGAGTCGATTCCAACTTGGTTGCCTTGGATGCGTGCAACATGCTGGGGTTGAATATCAGGCCAGACTTAGCGCTTGAAGCCTTCACCAAGGACAGCGACAACACTGATGAACAGGATGTTGAGCAGGTGAATTTCCAGCGCGGCATGGGCAACAATTACGAGAGACTGGAGTTTTTGGGCGATGCTTTCCTCAAAATGGCCACCACAATTGCCATCTACACCCTCATCCCTGACAAGGACGAGTTTGAGTACCACGTCGAGCGCATGATCTTGATTTGCAACCGGAACCTCTTCAACAACGCACTTGAGGTCAAGCTAGAAGAGTACATTCGATCCATGGCCTTCAACCGCCGCACTTGGTACCCAGAGGGCTTAACTCTCAAGCGCGGCAAACGAAAGGACATCAGGAAGAAGCATGTCTTGGCCGACAAGTCTATTGCCGATGTCTGCGAGGCCATCATCGGCGCCGCCTACCTTACTGCACAGGAAGCTGGCAACTTTGACATGGCCATTCAAGCAGTGACGAGAATGGTGAATGACAAGAACCATACGATGCAGACATGGTCTGACTACTACGCAGTGTACAAGAAACCTGCGTGGCAGACTATGCCAACAAACAGCGTGCAGGAAGACATGGCCGAAAAGTTTCACAAGAGGATGGGTTATCGATTTCAATATCCCCGTCTGCTGAGGAGCGCGTTCCAGCACCCGACTTACCCAACCTCGTGGGAGAGGCTCCCCAGCTACCAACGTCTTGAGTTCCTTGGCGACGCTTTGTTGGACATGGCATGCATTGACCATCTCTTCCATCGCTTCCCAGGGACCGACCCCCAGTGGCTGACCGAACACAAGATGGCCATGGTCTCCAACCAGTTCTTGGGCTGTCTCGCAGTCTACATTGGCTTCCACCGATCTCTCCAGCACAGCTCGCCTGCGGTCCAGTCCGAAATCGCGTCATACGTCACAGAAATTGAGGAGGCCCTCGCCGCTGCGAAAGTCGCTGCCGTACAAGAAGACAAGTCAGAGTCCGAATTTGCGAGAGACTTTTGGGTGGACTGCTCCCGCCCTCCCAAGTGCCTCCCAGATACGATCGAAGCTTACGTCGGCGCCATATTCGTCGACTCCTCCTACGACTACCAAACCGTCCAGGATTTCTTTGACAAGCACATCCAGTTCTGGTTTGAGGACATGAGGCTGTATGACACGTTTGCCAATAAACACCCCGTGACATTTCTGGGTCATGAGATGCAGCATCGGTTTCGGTGTCAGGAGTGGCGGTTGCTGACGAGGGAGATTATGGTTGATAATGATGAGGAGGGGGGTATGATGGGGGAAAAGCAGGTTGTTTGTGCGGTGATGGTGCATGGGCAGAAGCTGGCGCATGCGGTGGCACAGAGTGCGAGGTGTTCCAAGATTGAGGCGGCGAAGAAGGCGCTGAGGGAGTTGGAGGGGTGGGAGCAGGGGGAGTTCAGACGGAGGGTAGGGTGTGATTGTAAGGTGGTAGGGGAGGTGGAGGGGAAGGATGGGGAGAAGGGAGAAGAGGTTGAGATTGAGGTGTATGGGGATACTATTTGATGGTAGGTAGGGATGGTATTTGATTTGGGAATTTGGAAGGGTGAAGATGAGAGGGATTTGGTAGAGGTTATGTAGATAGGCGGATGGAGGGGTTAAGCAAAAGCGGTGCGTTTGACAAAAATGAGAAGCGAACTTTCTCTGATTGTGTTTTGTCACTTGTGATATGTCATGTTGAAGTAGGTTGCAAAAAATGAATGAGTCTGTCTTGATGTAAATAAATGTGTGCGGTGTCTGTGGTGTCTAGTGGGATTTTAGGAAAAAGGGGGAAGTAAACAGACGTGTGCGCTTGTCTGGACAACGTAGTCAGTTACATAAGCAGCAAAAAACATCTTCGACATCAAGCTGACCCAATCGCACCCTTGCTTTTCTTCTCACCCACTTTAAATGCAACGCTTTCTAGTTACTTACCTCCACTTTACTACGCTACTTGAGTGTTGAAAAGTTTGGAGTGTGTAACTCATCATGAAGCCCTCTTTGTAGCGTTGTTATGGTCGATATAATAATATTTTCGGGAATTAGTGGTCACATACGACCATAACCAACTGAAAGCTCGGGATCCCGTCCGCTCTCCCCTAGATAAGCAGTTGAGTGCCGAACTAGTACTCAGGTGGGTGACCACTGGGGAATCCTCGGTGATGTATGTTTTTGCCGAATTTTTGAACCCCACTGGCAAATCTGGGCACCCCCGAGCCAAGCCCTGCCTGTTAGAGGGAAAGAGGGCTTGGAGAGGACATATATTTACCCTAAAGCTGCAGCAGATGGGGCAGTATTCTATGTACAGGGAGGGGTGAGTAAGTTGGTGGTCACGAAGGAAGATTGATGAGAGAAAGTGTTAACTGAGGTGTCACGGCGAAGCTGGGTGTTAAAGGATGTGGGTGAGGTATGCTATGTGAGATGAGATTTGTGAGTGTTCCAAACTTGCCACCCCCGAATACTCTCGATATTGTGCAACCGTATCATACATAAGATTTTCTTGTATGTCTTACTTCATGAGCTTATCGAATATCATTTATGGGATTCTGCCTACAGCCTTATTTTCTGACTCGTTCGTTTCAACTCTGCCTTCTTCTCTGAGATATTCGCACCAAAACTTACACAGTCTCTGTCAGCTGGTCTGCGGGAGGGGATTCTCTGTTGCTAGAAGCTTTTGAAGTCGAACAGTGAAGTTCCATTGTTGCTATGAGGGGCATCTAGGTTTGTTTTGTTATGTCTGTGAAAGTTGACTTGTTGTTTTGTAATCCTGTATGGGAAATGCGGTGGGATCCAAAGGCATAGCGAAATGTGAATGGCGCAAGAACCCAAAGGGATTAAGGCACCAATTCTCCTCGAAAGGGGCACTGTTAGTGATTGGAACCAATCAGCTATGTTTTGGCTTGCTTCTCGGATAACATCCGATCCATTCATGGGCGTTAACGTGAGATTTCAAGAAAATCAGTGGCATGGTGCTCAAGACTACAACAATATATATATATAACCTGGAGAAAAGCTCTTCGATGTCAAATCTTTTACTTACTACCGATAAGCTGAGGCTGATTGTGCTCACGTCCTCCTCCAAAGAAGTACGAAACAAACCGGGTTCCGTTGCGATACATGTCAAGCATGACATCCGACTTCACCTACGAGAATGTCCGCCTGCCCAATCCCTCCCACTACATCCGCCTCCTCCACCTCCACCCTCCTTCACCCCTAGTCCCCGGTGATGCCTTTTCATCTCCCCTCCACTGCTCAATCTCTGTCTGCTCCATTGACCAACCCACCCCTTACCACGCCATCTCCTACACATGGGGTCCTCCAAACCACGAGCGTCACTATCTTCAAGTTCATCATCATAACAACCCCGACTCACCATCCCAGCAACTCCCCATCACCACCTCCCCCGACACTGCCCTCCGCCATCTTCGCCAACTCGCCTCAGGGAAAGTAGCCACGCTCTGGATCGACCAAATCTGTATCAGCCAAGCCGATAACGCCTGGGATGAAAAGTCGAAGCAGGTCGGGATAATGCATATGATCTACTCATCTGCCGAGCAGGTGCGTGTGTGGCTGGGGCCGGCAGAAAATGGGTCAAACGAGGTGATGGAAATGTGGGAAGAAGTCGGCAGGAAATGCGAACAAGACGTCAATCTAGCCAGCTACTTCTTCTCCAACCTGAGTGCCATCCACACGCTTATCGACCATGTGAACAATCGGACTCCGGACGATCCAGTTACCCAGCAAATTCAGAGGTACTTGGACTGGGCGGCGCCGCGAATGAAGCCCTACCTGAAGGGGATGACGGTCATGTTTTCCCGGCCGTGGTTTCGTCGCGTTTGGGTGATTCAGGAGTTTCCCCTTGCGGCAAACACGGTGTTTGTTTGTGGGCTGAAGGTCACACAGGCGCAGTATCCGGCGTGGGTGCTGAACATGTATTCTCACTGCAGAAGCCGGATCTGACCGGGTGACTTGACAGAGGAGGACTTAGAGGTTTCGGATAAGTTATGGAATCCAGCGTTCAACACGTTGTTCACGATCAGGAAACGGAGACAGGATCATGATAATGCGGTGAAACGAGGTCTGCTGGGTAAAAACGAAAGCCCGCCACCGGGTCCGGGTGCTGAAGATTATTTGTTTGATCTCCTGGTCAAGACTTCGAGTGACCAGAGGATGGAGGCTACCGATCTGCGAGATAGAATCTACGTGTTGCTCGGCGTGGCGGTCGTTCGAGAGAAGCTGGAACGGTTGGGATTACAGCCAAATTATCAGAGGCGTAACTTCGAGGAGGTCCTACTGGCTACCGCTCGGGCTATCATACTCCGCGGGCAAGTGCAGATACTGTCCTTTTCCCAGTTTCCCAAGCAGCACACCCTTCCCTCCTGGGTACCGGAATGGAGACCTGGCCTGGCAACTCCATATTTCCACTACAGCAACAGGTCGCTAGGCCGTCTTCCCCCCATGTTCACCGCGTCTGGAAGCTCAAAACCCGCAGTTATCCAAATGGGTAACCCGGCCATCATCGGCCTGCGCGGTTGTCGAATCGATATCGTCGAGGACATATCCGACCCTTGGGCATAAACCGAGTGGGACATAAGCAATAACTCCTCCTACCTCACCTTTCTCCGACAAGTCCAAGCCCTTTGCGATCGATCTGCTGTCAAAGAACAGAATATTTATCCCTCCGAGCCACGCCGGGCGGAGGCATCCTGGCGAGTTCCCGTTGCAGACTGCGAGATCTCCCCAAACGGCCTGGCCCGCGCCACCACTGCGCAGTCAGCCGAGATGTATGCCTACTGTCTAGAATCATGCGAGCTGTTTGAGTCCGTCTCCCCGTCTCAATGGGATTCAAAGACTGCAGCTAGGCACGAGAAGCTCCGCCCGGGAAGTGTGTGTACTCTACGTGTCTGGGAAGGACAGCCAACAAGAGGCCATTTCTGACGGAGAGAGGGTATGTTGGCCTCGGACCACTTTCCACGCGAGCTGGAGACATTGTCGTCACTTTTTTTGGGGCACCGATCGTGTACCTTGTTCGACCGACGGCACGCGAGGGACATTTTGAGTTTCTTGGTGATGGCTACTGTGATGGGGTCATGGATGGAGAAGCGTGGGATGAAACAAAGGCTAAGACCTTCTTTCTTGTCTGATTCATGCTGTGTTTGAACAGAGAGGTTGGTGACCAAAAAGAAATTCTTGAGTATCCCAAAAAGATATATATAACATACAACACCGAGGATTCCCCAGTGGTCACCCACCTGAGTACTAGTTCGGCACTCAACTGCTTATCTAGGGGAGAGCGGACGGGATCCCGAGCTTTCAGTTGGTTATGGTCGTATGTGGTGGTTGATGCAGGAAATAGAGCTTGTGTTTGGTGGTGGTGGCGAAGATAGAAATGGAGGCTACGGCAGAAGATCAGGGGCTTGGGAGGCGATGGATGGGGCGCTTGATCAGCTTCTAAGGGGGACTTGGAGGTGGTACGAGATACAAAGGTCCTTTTTAAGGAGTAAGAAGCTGCCCTGAGTCCTTGTGTGTTTTGGTTGACAGAGCAAGGTTTTATCGTTTTGTTCAGAACGAGGTTATCAGAGATTGTCTTTGAGATGAGGATGATGAACTTTAGGGCAATTGCGTCTACAAGAATGGATATTGCAGTGAGTCCAGGCCGCGATCTCTGTTGTTGTGCTTTGATGGCAATACTGAATTGTACTCGATCTGACCAACATCCTCGAGCTCGGGTAGAGAGGTAGGACAACCATGTTTCCATGCAGTACCATGGCGGCTTACTACCTATTTTCTGCATTCCCTTTTGAGAGTTTTAGTCTGGGCATTCTTCATCCGAGGCTAATGCTACCAGGAGTGGCAGTTGTGTCTGTGGTCCGTGAGCATTTTAATTCCTAGAAGATCCTCACTACGTCTCGAACACAGCCCTTGGCAATCCGAACTAGAACCGCAATCTCAAACCAAATACCAATGCTGTCTGTTTGCCTTGGATGCTTCAATCACTCCAAAACCACCCGCGAACCAATAATTTTCTTGTTGCCTGGTTGCTCAGTTTCACCGGACTGTGTGGCAACATAATCTTGGCATCACCCCCATCAACTCACCTCTCATTACCTCCCCATTGCCTCCCATCCATCACCTCACAATCACGATTCCCAACACCCACACACCTCCAAACTACAATCGAGTACCAGAGTAATGTAACTCATCGTATTTACTCCGAGCTATAATAGCTACTCTATTCCCCTCGGCCGGGTATTCCGCTCTTGCAATAACACCGTCTAAAATCTAACCGACCGCAACAAGCAATGTGATATCCGCAACAAGCAACGCAATGCCAAAGCCATTTTCCATAGTATAACGCACCGTATCCCATCCCTCTTCCCTCCTTCTCCCCCACACATCCCACAAACCCCCCCAAAAAGCAAATACCATGTACTTGTGAGTCTCCCGCATCAATAATTACATATACATAACCCCTTCCCCCATCCATTTCACCCCCTTTTCGTGTTTGGAAATGTAGAATCAAGCCAGAAACCCATCCACACCATCAACCCCCCTACCCTGTAGGATTATTTTTCAACAAATCATACAACGCCTGCTCCCCCCCATCAATACTGCTATAAGTATGACTCGACAAATTCATCGACCGATGCTGCTGCCCATGACTTTCTCCCCCATGACCTCCCCCATGCGCATGACTTCCCCCACTTCCCGAGTAACCCCCGCTCCCACCAGCCGCCGCCGCAGTCGCAGAGCTGTACGCCGACGAGGCATTATTCCCACTCTGAAAACCATACCAATTCTGCTGCTGATTGTTACTCGTATGCTGCTGCGGTTGGTTAGAGTACGTATTATAACTCTGTTGTTGATGCTGCTGGGTTTGTTGTTGCGGTTGTTGGGTGTGCTGCTGTTGCTGCTGATGACGCTGTGTCTGCTGCTGGTTATGCTGCTGAGATTGCTGCGCATACGTCGCCGTTGAGCTCCTAGTCTGCATTGTCGGCGGCTGAGGACGCATGTTAAACCCCTGAACTGCCTGAGATTGTTGGGTGTAAGAGTTGTTGCTGGAAGCAGATTGATTGGTGTTGTAGTTGTGAGAGTTCCGGGTCTGAGAAGTCGAAGTAGTTCCCCATTGGGAAGCGCTGGGTGTGACATCTGCCGTTGTGGTGTAAGAGGAGGCTACATTCTGGGATACCGGTGTTGAATGACTGGTTGATGAGGTCATGTGGTTTGTTCGGTTATAATTCTCGAGCGCCTTGTCAAAGTTGGAGAAGGAGGTCGTGTTCGTACTTGGCGCTGCCGGTGTGCTGGAATAGGGCTGGTAGCCTATGCGGTCATTAGACGAATCGGCTCTTGAAGCACTTGCGCTGGCAGTGTTCGAGTACTGGTTGTAGTTGTAGCCCTGTGTCGAGGTCGACATCGAATCTGGCTGAGTTGTCTGCTGTGAGGACTGAGTAGCAGAGTAACCCGAGGTATTTGTCACTGACTGCGTCGGCTGAGGCTGGCGCGAGGCATTGTTCACAGAGGTCTGAGATCGGTTGCTCTGCCGACTCTTGGTCCGAGAAAGCTGTGCCGCCGACTGGTAGGGAGAAGTGCGTGCAGCTTGAGCAGGCTGTGTGGCCGCAGGACGGTTGGCACTGGTCCAAGCAGACGGTTGCTGTTGTCGGAGGTCGTCATAACCTTGGGAAACTGGAGCAGACCTCTTACTTCTATGCTGTCTTGGTGAAGTCCGGGTTGGCATCGCTGTAGCTGGAGCTGGAGCAGGAGCAGGAGCAGACCAAGCACTTGTTTGGCTTGTCTGATTGCTGTGACTGGCGGTATGAGTGTTGCTGTGATGAGAGGGCTGGCTAGTTGGCAGGCTTCTTCTCGGCCTCGTGGGTGGTTCTACCACCCTCGTGTGCTGCGGCTGGGGCATTGTGTTGTGATTTTCCGGATATGTAAACTCAGGTATAGTCGGAGCAACAGGTTCCAGTACCGGAGGAGTGATATACTCCATTGGGGCAGGTTCCACAGGTGCCGTGGTTATGCCTGGCTGTGCTAGTTCTGTATGGGTTGTGGAAGTTTGAGGGAAGGTTAGCCCTGAAGAGTGGTGATATAACCCGTGAGCTTGAGAGAAGGTATCGGAGGGTGATTCGATTTGATGAGGGTAGTCATGAGCCACTGGTTCTGGCGCTTCTTCAATTGAGTCTGGCGAAAGCTCTTGGGAGGCTTGGTGGTCTTCGGCAGGCTCGGTGTGAAATCCAGGTGACCCTAAATCTTCAGGTTCATCGTCTGGAATAGCAACGGGGGCTGGCTCTGGTGCACTTGGTGCAGCCAATGCCTCTGGACCGACATTCGACTCCTTGCCCCGTATTCTGTGGGAATAGTGGCACAACCAACCTTTGGCGAGACAATTTTGACACACAGGTCGCGCTTTGTCGCACTATAACATGTGTTAGCCTCTCCGGTTCTACTCGTTCTAGAACATGTCTTACCTTGGAGTCTTTGGGTGGCTTGTGAGTCCGGCAGTTGTCACACACACCACGTGGGGGTTTCTTGCCTTCCACCGCGCCGGAATAGACATGTACAATAGGGGCAACGGGTGCAACAGGCTCCTCTGGCTGGAGCTCTGCCTCCGACTTCTTTTTCCGCGACCTCTTTTTGGGCGTCTTTGAAGCTGGCACCTGAACTGGAGGGCTCTGGGATGGTGTGCTTTGCTCTGAATTTGCCCCGTCCTTGGTAGGATGTACAATTCGCAGTCTCTCCGCGCCATACTTCACAAGCATAGCCAGTGAATCCTTCTGCAAATCTGGCGACTGATTTGCAAAGATGTTAAACTGCTCAGTCGACAAGGTCTGTGGGTCAATTCCAGCATCAGCAAGTAATTTGTTAGCAACATTCCGTCTTCTCTCCAGCTCGCCTGGTGGGAGGTTGAAGACCGGGGGCACCGGATCGGCATAGTCTCCGTTCGGCTGAGCATTGTTAGCACCGTAGAATTCATTGTTGTAGAGCTGTCGCTCAGAAGGGTCGCCAACCGGACCAGCTGGGGCCGTCGAGTCCTTCTTCTTTCGCCGCTTCTTTGGCTGTGATGAATCCTCCACTGGAAGGCCATCCTCTCCTACAGCTCTCTTCCTCGATCGTGGTGTTTTTGCCTTGGTTTCCTTTAGTGCTCTCGGCTCTTTGCGTAGCCTTGGGGCTCTGGGTTCTTTCGGTTTATTTTCTGGTGTCTTTACGACAGGAGCAACTGGCGGAGGGGCAAGAAGCTCAATCAGTTGTCCAACAGTCTTGTGAAGCGGTGAGTGTTCGTACTTAACCTCGATGGTCCGCGAAGACTTGAGAAAGGATATCTTCAAGCACCCTCTGCAATCGAAAGCTGGCCGAGCTATAGGGTATATTGTTAGCAGTTATGCATATGGTATCCATCTCAAAGAAAAACATACAAAGATGGATAGGATCCTGTCCACCCTTCTCGCTCCATTCACTAATAACGGTCTTGGCGGGGGTCTTCGCAGCTTGCCGACTCCATGACTGCCATGAGTCCTTGCAAATGTAGCTGAAAGTCCAGCCCTGATCGGTCCTTGCAACAGCCCGTACTACCCACTGACTCCCATCAATCTGACCTAGCGATGTGGTGAGATGGCTAGCCACAAGCTTCTGAACCGCATTGTCGTCTGCCGGTTGATGGATGACAGCGTCACTAGCATTGACTCGACGGTTGGGTTGTCCATCACTGCCAATAACTGTAGGCCCAACACTGGCGCGCACCCCTTCACCAAGCGATGGATGGATGCTTGACGCGTTCTCCGAAGCTTCGTTCTCGTTTTCATTGACGGGGATCTCGAAGACGGCATTCGACCGGATCTGGAATGTCTCTGCGATGAAGTCGGCGCGGGTTTCGGTTACATGCCCTTGAAGAGCAGTTCGCAGCTTGTCCTGGAGCTCAAAGATGGAACCACACGTAGGTTTCGGTTGTTGTGCGCCGCCCAGGCTCAGACCCAGGCCACCGAGCAGCGCATCCATGTTGAAGTTATTGCGAACTGATTGTTGTGTTCATCTGCGGGGTTGTAGTACTCGAACGAAGTCGAACAAAGGCGGGCAGGGAAGTTGGAGATATTGGATTACAGGCGTGATCGTTGGTGGCTGCCGTGACTGGGATTAGCCCCTGCCCTTGACTATCGAACTCGCGATGCGTCACGGTGGTGGGCAATCGCAGCAATTGACACAGAAGACGCGCGTGGCGGGCAGCTCGAAATCAGGTGGGGTCTGTCGCTGTGTGTATACTTGGCTGCGGCTGGGAGCGGTATGGCCTGTGCGTGTCAGCTGGAAATTGCCCAGTCTGGGAGAGGCAGCCGAATGGAAAATGCGGTTATTGGTCTTTACGAGAGCAGTAGAAATAGGGTTATGGTTAGCTTCGATATGTGGATTCCGACTCTCAAATGCTTTATGTACGAGAAGTATAGATAACAACATTCCACATCGAAAGTATACAACAGTGAAGTATTGTAGAGCCAGATAGGAAAGCCTAGTTGTACACGGCATATGTAAGTCAAAACGGTTCATCCCAATGCCGCGCTATTACTAATCCAAACAAACATGAGTACATGAGGCCAGCCTCCCTCACGCATGCTCCTCGATCCATTGCTCGAGTCTCTCCAACAAATCAACCTTCTTTCCAGTTGTGCTGATTCCTTTGCTTGTCAAGATATCCTTGAGTACAGCCACCGTGAGCTTCTTCAATGTGTCGTTCTCCCAGGCAACTTTGAGCTCTGCGTTGCTCATTTGACCACCAGAACTAGCACTGCCTGCTGCGGCCTTTGGCCGCTTGGCCAGTCGTGGTCTTTCTTCCGCGTCGTCTTCTTCGAGTTCGCGTTTAGTGGCTCGGAGTTGCATAAACTCTTTCGCCTTGTCCGCCAACTCTTGTTTCCACTCGGCCATATACGCACCTACCCGCTTGTCAATTTGTCTGTATTTTGGTATAGTCAAGTCATCCAGGGCATCTGGAACATCCTCTTCAAGCGCCATGGCCTGGAGAATCTTGTAGTGCCACTGCAAAGCAGGGTTTGGGTATTTAAGAGGGTTGTATGTGGCCTTGGGCAGTTGAAGGTTCTGAATGATTTCTCTCATCTTGTCTGTCAGCTCATCCGCAGGCTTGATGGAGGTCTTGATTTCAACGCTTCTGATATCGTCTGCAAAGGGCAAGGGATAAAGCCAGAGCCCCGCAGGGAGATATGGTGCGGTTGAATCCTCGTCCTCGTCGTTGAGGTTTCCCGACGGAATGACAGCCACCATGACAGGATTGGCATTCTTTCGAGCAACGAACCATGCAATCCCGACCTTCTTGGAAGTCAATAGCTTCTGCCAAAGAGCCGAAAATACACGGGTTGAACCGACGTAACCGTCCTCGCTTGGGAAAATGAATGTTGACTTCTTGACTGAGGCCCACATTGGGAGGTTGGCCAGTGGCTTGAAGCCGATGATGCGGAGAACTTTGGTGTCGAGTTCCTTCAAGGACTTTGCTTCCTCGGGGGTGAAGTAAATGTACTCGCCGCCAAACTTGTAAGCCTTTTTGATTTCGCTCTTTTCAACGGTTCTCGCCTCGGAATCAACCTTGGTAGTTTCAGATTGAGCTAGTTGGGCTTGTTCTCCACCAAGCCACACATAGCAGGTGCGGGCGGGCTTTTGCTGGTGGAGTGGCATGTAGCCCTTGACTGTGATCGTAAGACCTGGAGCAAGCTCAAAGGGCATCCTGGAGAAATAAGATCGCTTTGGTGTTTGTTTTGAGTTGATATTGGAGATCAAGGAGTTGAGAAGAGTCAGGCCATCGCCCGATCTTGATGTTTTGACTCCTTCAGAGTTGTCCCCTTCCTCGACCGAACTGCGGTAGACGATATCCTACACTTGTTAGGCCACAGACGGGTAAATGTGCCAGGATTACTTACATCGTAGAATTTTGAGAGGTCGAAGGGCTTCTTCGCCCGGCTGACAGGGAATAGTTCAATCGTCACACCAAGATCATAGAGATCCTTGGCACGAACAGCTGCCGATGACTTGGCCTGTTTGTCGTTCCCGTGTGGATTCTCATTGTCTGTGATGATGAACAGTCTTCGCGAGCCGAAGTTGGCAGCATTGGTCGTGAAAATCTGGTTGGCACAAAAGAGCACATTCGACATGAGTACCGATTCCTTGGATGGAACAAGCACCTCATCGGCATCCTCTCCCTCCTCTACCAAATCTCTCAATTTCTTGACATCCTCCGCTCCTGGGACATCGAGCTCAGTGAAGAGGTAGCAGTGAGGATAGCCAGAGCCACTCCGACTACCAGTCTCGTCGCGGAATTTGGACTTTTCAGTCCCAAACAGCAGGATACCCATCATATCTTTTGGTTGGGCAATGATACGCTGTTGCATAAATTGATGGGCGCATTTCAGGGCGGCAACCACGGCGGAATCCTTATCGGACTTCTTGTCGTCGCTACTCGGAGGTGGCTCCAACATGGACGCGCTCGCGTCAATGGCGAACAGTACGGCATCTTTTTGAGTTTTGAAGTCCTGAGGTTTCGGTCAGCTTCAACTCTGATAATAATCATTGGTCTTTCACCAACATTCTCATCCAACTCATCCTCCTCCTCTTCGCCCCCATAGCGGCGGCCCTCATCGTCTCCCCAGGCCATTCCGATAGGAAATAAACTCCTTTCAGTTGTTGAAGTTTTCCTGAGAAATTTTGTTTCCACACGCCGTCCAATTGATGAGAACTGAATATTGCGCAGTTCAAGGGATAATCGACTCTCGCAACTCAACGGGCGAAATGAAATTATGTATGATGCAACCAGGTGTAAGCTTGAGACGCGCTAGAACCAGGCAGGCGCGTGACTGCCTAAACGCCAAATCACGTGCCTTCTTGTCACGAACAAAGCAATTGAAGCGCTCTTATTGGCAGCTGCCGCACGGACCGATCTCCAACGTCATTGGAGAAGGCCAAGATCGCAAAAGTCGGCCGACAGCAATTGCTACCGAACCATTCGGGGCAAACATGCGGAGTAATAAGAAAGTGTCCAGAACATCTATCAATTTACCCCGACATCGCCACCCAGACACTCTGTCCGAACTTTTTACACGAACAGTTCCAGAAGTCATCCGGTGACATATTTCAAAGCCTCACCTGTGTGTCTGACCCTCGATCCTCACCTTTCCACGCCGAACCATACCGGGATTTCGGCTGTGTGATTCTGTTATAAAATCACAAGCCACACCCGGATTGCCGGACTCCGTCATAGCCATGGCCTTCCGACTCCCGGCCGCCGCTTTGCGCCCTCTGCGATCTTCAGTCCTCCTTAAGCCTGTTGCGCAACAAACACGATGGCTTGCGACACCGACACCGTTCCCAGTAACACAGAACATGACCAGCTCTCGGGGGCCGACAGCCATGGTCTTCCTGAATATGGGCGGCCCCTCCACAACGGATGAGGTTGGCGATTTCCTCAGTAGATTATTTGTGCGCCAATCCTACCAACGCTTTCCTATTCCTCGCCAGTGACAGGTTTGACTGACTGTGTTTTCGTCTGCCAGGCCGATGCTGATCTTATTCCTCTTGGCCGCCTGCAAAACTACCTCGGTCCCCTCATCTCGAAGCGTCGTACCCCCAAAATCCAGAAGCAATACGCTGCCATCGGTGGCGGTTCCCCCATTCGCAAATGGTCTGAGCTCCAATGCGCGGAGATGTGCAAGCTACTCGACCAGATCTCCCCTGAGACTGCCCCTCATAAGCCCTACGTCGCCTTCCGCTATGCCAACCCCCTGACCGAGCATATGTACCGGCAATTATTGGCGGATGGTTTTGGTAATGGAAAAGGAGGTCGCGCCGTTGCTTTTACACAATACCCGCAGTATTCCTGTTCGACAACGGGAAGCAGTCTGAACGAGCTCTGGAAGTGGAGGCAGAGGCTGGAGGGTAAGGCCGGGCCGCTGGACGACGGGAGCGATGGGACTATCAAGTGGAGTGTGATTGATCGATGGCCGGTCCACCCTGGATTGGTCGAGGCTTTTGCGCAAAACATTGAGGCAAAGTTGCAGGAGTATCCTCCCGAGAGGAGGGACAAGGTTGTCTTGCTGTTTTCTGCGCACAGCTTGCCTATGACGGTCGTGAATAGGGGTATGTTACAGTCTTGTTTGGTTACGCAGCCGCAGTGCTAACATGCATCTAGGCGATCCCTATCCTGCCGAAGTTGGTGCGACAGTCCACGCTGTCATGCAGAGACTAGGCCATGTCAACCCTTACAGACTATGCTGGCAATCTCAGGTTGGCCCTCAGCCATGGCTCGGCCCGCAAACCCAGATGTCAGTTGAAGAGTACATTGCCAAGGGTCAGAAAGACTTGGTCTTGATTCCCATTGCCTTCACCTCGGATCACATCGAGACTCTCTACGAGCTCGATGAGGAGGTAATTGGCGAGTCGGGCCACAAAGACACCGTCAAGCGTGTTGAGAGTTTGAACGACAGCCCTGTGTTTATCAAGGCTTTGGCCGACTTGGCCAAGACCCATCTGGACAGCGGGATTGCGACTTCACCACAGATGAGTTTGAGGTGTCCTGGCTGCAAAAGCGACAGATGTCACGAGTCGAAGAAGTTTTTTGCCGCACAGGAGCTGGCATAAACAGAATTCAGCAGAAAAATGTATCTTACTGTGTAAACTTGTAATTGCGAGTGTTTGTTATGACTTTTGTATACCTAGGGAATTATGCAGGAGAGCTGGCAATGCAGCCCACCAGCAGTGTGCATTTGTCATCCGGACAATGCAGCACCCGACTGCCGATGAAGGATGCGGGATGGAAACCTGCCTCGTGCGTCATTTATTTAGAACGGCACTTGGAGGTACCACCAATAGATTACAAAGCTTCGTTATCTCTGTTGCTTTGTTGGTAGAATAAGTCTCCGAAGATGTCTTGCACTCGGACTTCGGGTAGTGTTATGGCTCTCCGACGCAGCCGGAAAGATTTAAACAAGCTATGATTGAAGCTTTTACCAGCGACCAACCGTTGGAAATTCTATGATCTACAAGAGGCTTTATTCATTGAGGAAGCTAAAGACTTGGAATTCCCCTCTCCCTATATAATCCACGGTTGTGGCTATTCCCTATCTAGTATAGTGTAATGATGTGCTTATTAAATCTCGGTAAAGAGAATTATTTAAACTAGAACTAATAAACAAATTAGGTTATAATTATAAATATATTATTAATTGTAATATTAGTTAGTTAAAAAGCTAAAGACTAATGAAAATAATAATATTAAAAATATTTAAGTGCTTTATAAAAATTAAAAAGGAATTTCCTATCAGTTACTTTAATAATTTCGTTGATTCTTTATAAATTTAAAATATTTTTCTAAATATACTTTTTCAAGTTAATTTAATAATATTTTTTTAAGTATTATTTTATTTTATTATTTACTTTTTTACTTTTATATTTCAAAACTTTTTTACTTTACTAAGTAGTTTTTTTTCGATTAGATTAATTATATTTTGTAAATTTATAATTGTTATGTTTATTATTAAAATATATTTAATAATAGTAATGCTATTGTTAAAATATAGCTTTGGTTTGTGGATTTTACAGTGTATTTAAGCCCTGTATATTACAAGGCCTTAGAGGCAATACGATGGCTTGAATTAGTAGTGTTTAGAGACTGCAGTTACTGGAGCGGAAGCTCGGCCTCCGGAAGCAATCCGAGGTCCCGGAAAGCCGAGCGCTAAGGCCGGTGCCCTGCAGTAGCCAAACAGTAGCGGCAACGTGACCTATAACGTGGCCTTTAACCTTATATTTAATTAGCGTATTTAGCGGGCGTTTAGGCTCGGAAAACGCGTGTTTAGACCCTATCTACTATAGTATTTTTTAGTCTATAAGGTTTAATTAATATACTGGTTCACTACACTTATTAGTGCCTTATAAGCTTATATTATAGTGATTCTCTTTTATATATTATAGGGCGCCGCCCCTGTAATCCTCCTTCCTTCAGTGCTACGGCAACTATCGAATGCTGTAGTTAAAGTCTTCTTTACTTTTAGTATACTACGCCGATAGCTATTTAAGCCTATATTCTATAAGCTTTAATAGCACTTTTTTTAATATAAATTAAAGATAAAGTATTATAAATTAACTATATAGTAAGGTAGAATAAAAACTGCAGTAGGCCGTAGAAACTAATTAAGTAAAATAGTAAAATATAATAGCGAGGCTGCAGTATAAAGGAGCGTTTATTTCTTAATAGAGGTAAGCCGGATTACTAAGCTTACTAAGTAAACGTAGTAAGCTAAGTACGGAGGTACCTAAAAGATAGAAGTATTTAAAAAATAATATAATAAACCCCTATCCAAAACCTCTGAAAAAGATATTAGTTAAAGGCACTTCTAAATAATCTTAGTTCTATAACGAACCTCTATCTAGAACCTTTAAAAAGGATATCGGTTAAAAGTATTTCTGAATAATCCTAGTTCGGTATAACTAAACAATACACAATAAAATATCTCGATATAAATACTAGATACTATAAATATAACTTAAATTATATACTACGGAACTATCTATCTACGCTAGCCAGTTCCTCTATATATATAGTCCTTACGTTAAGCCTAGTACTATTCTAGATCGATTAACTCGACCTTCGATCCTATCGATACTATTACTTCTGGAGTTAGCTCTTCTAAATCGATCCTCGATCCTACTAATCCTATCTTAATTAATCCTTACTTATATATTAACGATTAGTCTGTAATACGCTCTCCGCCCTATTAAATATTAAGCCGTAACACAACGCTTTCTCTTTTAGGCCGAAGTCCCGTCGGCCTAGCTTACTCTCTTACGTCTACTAATATTTATAAATTCTTTTTTTTTTCCCCTATTTCCCTATACTCTATAATATTTAACCGTATAAGTAAGGCGCGACCTAGTATTAAACCTCTATACCCGAAAATAGCAGATCGCGATAAGCTACTTACTTTAATATTACGATTTACTACTATTATAAAGCGTATTTATTCCTTTTACGAGAAATATAGTTTTTCTTATAAAATTTCTTCCTCCGTTTCCAAGCGTTACGCTACCTATATACAGTATAACTAATCCCTTTATAACGCTTATAGATTATCTATTTAATAGCTCCGTAAGATTATTATTTAATATAATTAAATAGAGACGGAGATAGTAGAGGTTAAATCCTAGCGCGCTACTTTAAATTAGAAAATTAACCGTTTACGCTTATAGAAACGAATATAGTTTAAGCGAATAGCTACGGCCGTCTCCCGTAGCCTTAATAATATAGAAGAGCTAAAGCGTATTAAGTAAAAGGAAGCCGCGCTAGTTATATAGTCTGCCTTACCGCCTAACGACGCTTCCTTACCTCCTCCGGCCCCCGCCTCCCCGGATCCCTAAAGCCGTTTTCCGGCAAAGTCCTCCGCCCCTATCCTACCTAATTTCTCTTTCTTAGATCCTACTTTAAGCTTCGATTAGCCGCTTAACTTTTCCCTAGATTCGGGCGTAGCCGGTCCTTCCTTCCTAGCTGCGTTAGATACTATTAATAATATACTTTCTATTTCCCGAAGTACCTAAGGCGCGTAATACTATTTATATTTAGTCTTTTTTATACCTTTTAACTTTATAGTATAGTATATAGTACGTTAACTATTATATCGAAGGCGTAGGTTCGATTCCTATCGAGGTTTTAGCTCCGTTTTATAATATTTAGTTATAGGCCGGGGCCGAGTCTTTTTTATTTACTTAGGTTTTAGTCGGTCCGAATATCGTTAATAGAATTTTTTTTATTTATTTAAATAGTTAAAATATATCTATAGTTTTTATAAATTATTTATAGCCGGATATCCTAATTAATTAACTAAATACTTTAATTAGCCCCTATTAAACCGTAAATTTAATATCTTTTCTATATCGTACTTCTTTTTTTCGTTCTTTACTATTACTTATATATTAGCCTTTTTTACGTATAATATAGGTTTTAAAAGTAAAATATAAAAGGTATATAACTATAGACGTATCGTATTAAGTAGCTTTAATTCGAATACCGTTTTTAATATTTTTCTCTTAACTTTAAATAGTCCTATTTTTTTATAGTTTAGCTTTTTATTAGGTTTTTTAGTACGTAAATTACGTATGGAAAGAAATATTATATTTTTTCCTTTAAAGTAAGGTCCCTCGAGCCTTTTAATATTATAGTATTTCCGTATCCTTTCCCTTATAAACTTTAGTTTTTACTTAAGCTTATTATAAAATATATATATTTTATTTACTTTAACTTTAGCTTTAGGTACTTTAACTATAGGTCTTTACTATAGGTTTACCTCGTAGCCGAAATTTATAAAGAACGGTATAACTTTAATCGTCTCGGTTAGCGATATATTATATATTAATTATATTATAGGTAATAGTTTAATTTAATTATCCTACTCGAAATTAATATAATTCCGTAAGTATTATTTTACGATTTAATTAAGCCGTTCTATCTAACCGTCTATCTAAAGGTAGTAGGCCGAAGACGCTTTACTTACTACCTTTAGTTTCGTTATTAATATTCTTTAAAACTTCGATATAAATTTAATATCGCGGTCCGTAATAAATTCCTTTAGCTATATATATATTATTATAATATACTATAGTATTATATCCGTTAATTATTTTACTAACTAGGTTTCTTTATAAAGTAAGAAATATATTTACTTAATAAGCTTATTAATTATCGTTAATATATTATTATATTTAATACCGGTTACCGTATCCTTAAACTTTAATAATTTAATAATAAAATTTATTATAATTAAATTCTATAGCCGTTTTATTATTAATAATAGCTTTAGAAATCTATAGGGTTTATACTTTATAACTTTCGTTCTCTTATACGTATAATATAACTAAATAATTTCCTTAACGTCGTCCTTAATCCCTAGCTAATTAAAGTACTACTTAATCTTTTTTATAGTTTTAATAATACTTATATATTCTCCGAGCTTCGATACGTAAATCTTTATTACTAATACTATCTTATTACCTAGCTTTACGTACGCTCGATTCCTATACTATAGTCTTCCTTAACTATCTTTCTAAATACCCTATAGCTCTAGCTTTTCCTATTAATATTACTTTATAATATCGTTATTTAACTTCCTTTAATACTTACTAAAAATAGTTTTTTTACGATATATTATATAATACTCTATTTACGGCTATAATAGATATTTAAAAGTATTATCTAGCGCCTCCTTAAATAGTAATAGTAACTCCTTAGGTATATTTTTATAATAGTCGGCTCGCCGGCTAAGTGCGTTTACCTTAACGTTCTCCGAGCTTTTTTTATAATTAATTTAGAAATTAAATTTTAAAAGAAACTTTAATTATTATATTTACCGTATATTAAGGACCTTCGTAATAATAAAATACTATAGGTTCTTATAATCCATATAGATTTATACTTTATATTTAATATTACTAAAATATAGCCTCTACTTTTTAAACGCTTCGATAATAGCAAGTAGCTCCTTATTATAAATTAAGTAGTTTTAACGTACTTCTTTAAACTTCTTCGAAAAAAAAGTTACCGGATATAGTTTACCGTTATTATTTTACTACCTTAATTATTTACTAATTATATAATTTAATATATTCGCTTCGACCTTAAATAGTCGACTAGGGTCTAGTAATTTAAATATTAAGTCCTTTAAAATAGCTTCTTTTAATTCCCGGAAAGCCTACTTCTCTTCCTGCCTTTACCGGAATTCTATATCTTTTTTAATTAAGTAATTAAATAGCTTTATAATACTTATATAGCCCCGGATAAATATCCGATAGAAATTTATAAACCTTAAGAATTCCTTAATATATATCTATAACTACGGTATAAACTAGTCTTTAACTACCGTAATTTTCCCCGGTTCTATACGTACCTTACTTAGCGATATTAGATATCCTAGATATATTATTTTCTATATATAAAACTCGCTTTTCTCTTTATTAATTAAAAGTCCGGCTTTATATAGCGCGTCGAGTATTTTTCGTACGTATTACTTATACTTTTTTAAAGTGCGTAAGTAAATAAGAATATTATCGAAATAATATACTACTATCTTATCGAGGTACTTCCGTATCGTATAGTTAATAAGAGATTAGAACGTCGCGGGCGTATTAGTTAGCTTAAATAGTATTACGAGATACTCGAAATAACTATAGGATATACGAAACGCTATTTTTTATTCGTTTCCTTCTTTAATCTATATATAAGTATACCCGATAGGTATATTTAAATATATAAAATATTACGCCTCTATTAATTAACTCTATAACCTAAATATTAACGGTAGCGGGTAACTATTTTTTATTATTTCGTTATTTAGCTAACAGTAATTTATATATAGTTATAAACTACTATCCTTTTTCGGTATAAAGAATACGGAATATTTTATTAACGATATAGACTTCCTAATATACCTTCTTTTTAGATTCTCGTTTAAGTATTTCCGTAGCTCTTTATTTTATTTATTATTAATATAATAGACTTTAAATAACCGTAGCTTAGCTCTTTTTTTTAATTTAATTTTATAGTTTTACGGTCCTCGCTCTAGAAACCCCTTTAAGTACTTAGCCGTAAAGACTAAGTATCCTTAATATTTTACCGGTACTACCTTTTTCTTACCCTTCTTTACGTTATTATAATAAGCGTACTTATTAACCTCCGATATTTCTATTAATATCGTTAACCTTACTTTTTTAATTTTATTACTTATATCGATAAAATATACTATTACTTTCTATACTCCTTACGGTAGTACCGTAAAAGGTATTTATCCTATACTTTACTCCGTACGTACTCCTAATTTTCTATTGTTAGTTAAATACTTTTAAGGCTCTTTTAATTATAAATAATTACTATTTCTTTAATCGATATTTAAGTTATAGTTTTTATATTATAATTACTTTAAAATTATATCCTTCGAAGGTCCTATATTTATAATATTAAATATAATTAATATTATTTTTCCTTCGACTATAATATCTAGGAATAGTATTTCCCTATAGACCTTTTACGTAGGAAATAATCTTTATATAACGATCTATTCCTTCTTTTTCTTTTATAATATACGGGCTTAATATATAAACTATAATAAAATTAAGTTTATTTTTATATTACCGTTTACTAATATTATTACTTAAAGATCCCTCTATTGTATAATAACCTAAAGGCATTTATCTTTTTTACTTTTTCCCTATATAATAGCGACCTCGCTAACGAGCGCCGGGTTATTATTCTATACTTTTACCTTACGCTAATACTTTCGAAAATACCGTTCGTAGTCCGTTAAAAGTTAATAACTCCCGCGAAGAGCTATAAATCGTTTCCTAAACGGTTATATTATTTAAAAGCGTCCTCCTACTTCGAGTTAATTAATAATATAAAGTCTTTTAACTATACCCGCTTAACTTCCTTTTATCTTCCGTCTTTAATATTTACTTATATTTACGTTCGATAGCGGTTCTTTTATTTAATCTTAAGCGTTTTAGCTTAATAATATCGCTTAACTTTCTTTCGTAAATATATAACGTAGTTTAGGCTTTAGTACTATCCTAATACTATTTCCTTCTACGAATATATATTATCGTTTATATTCTAACCGTTTACGTATTCGACGTAATACCTTATATACTTTAGTACGATCTATATTACTTAAAGGCTATCTTTTAGTTTAATTAAGTCCTAAACCTTCTATAAAACGTAATTATTTAAGTTCTTCTATTAGGTTTTTTTCTACCGGGCTATAGTCCTTTTAATTAATTATAGCTTACTTTTTTTACTTACCTTACGTACCGGTTAATAGCCGTATAGCGACTTACTTTAATAATACTTTATATATTTATATATAATATACTAAAACTAAAGTACTCTTCGATACTTTAAATATTTAGGATAAAGTTATACTATATTTCCTTTATAGGGTATATACTATATAGGTATTAATATATCTTTTAATAACTTTGCGATTTCGATATTAGCGACCTTCCTACCTTTCTAATACTTTTTCTAACTCTTATATAAAAGCTTTATAGGCTATAATATATCCTATAAAATAGTAATTCTATACTTACTATACTATTTCTTTAATATCGTTTACTTAATAGGTTTTTACGCGAGACCTTTATCCTTAGCGACTTCCGTAATAACTTCCGTAGTAATTTATTGGTTTGGGGTGCGGCCACAGGCCTGAGGGTTTGAGTAAGGAAGTGGGGCTCTCGGAGGATTCGGAGGTTCAGGGGTCATGTATATAAGCGGTCTGCTTCGGACATTCTGTTTTAGACAGAACATCGACTTTTATTTCTTCATATTTTTGTGCCTTGCACGCGTGCAGGCAATTCTGGCCCTCTGATCAGGCCGATCAGGTGCTTATTATGTGGTCTGCGAGCCCATAGAGTCTTTTCTTTGTCCTACGTGGAGTGCGGCCTGCGAGCGAGCTACTGTCACGGAGGTGCGCTCATTCATACACCCTGTTGAGGGTATATTTGTGGTGTTGTGGTTGGTTTGTGTGTTTTCTCACCATTTCAAATGGAGGTCGTGCCCGGGTTGAGCAAAGCTCAGGGTCCAAACTGGACTCAAAAGTCCTGGGTGCTGGAGGAAGTGCGAAGCCACGAACGACAACAAGCACCGACAACTTCACTGAACCCCGCGAGGTTCGACAGAAACAATTCATGTCCGTCTGATCAGACGTACATCTTTCATCATGGGTCAAACACCGAGCTTTCCACCTGCGTGTGGAGAGTCAAGTGTGTGGTCCGGGTGGGACCTAGCAGTGAACTAAGAGCACTGGTCGAGATTAGCTCGTTAGCGGATCTTATCTCGGCGGCAACCATCAAAGTTCTCTCTTATCTTTGGCTGGGAGGAATCCTCCTGGCGTGTTATTTGGCGGTGGTGAGCAATCGAGGGGGTTTCCGGGTTAACCTGACTCAGGACAACGGGGACTCAGAAGCAAAGAAAGAGGGATACTCTCCTTCTGATCTAAGTAAAAGTAACTCATTCCTACTTACCAAAGTTGCAAAGGACAACCGTCTTCCTGTTTCCAACAACACATACAAGGAAGAAGCCATACCACCAACGCAAACGCAACAGCAATCATTGACTATCGACATGTCCGATAATATCCCGCCTATCGCCTCAGCTAGCCTTCCCAGCAATGGCCAAGTGTACCAAGCTCCTACGGCTCGTTCCGTGGTAGAAACGGTCAGCCCAGTAGCTAAGTTCCCGGAATCATCGCCATTCGTCCTCTCCCCAACTGCGGACCATGCTCGCCATGAAGATACTGGGACCCCTCGCCCTCTTTCTGATCAAGGTGGCCCAGTTGCAAATCCCAACGCTCCTGATGTACCAGGTGGACCTCGTACCAACCCAAATCCTGCTGTTAGGAACCATACAGCGGCTCCCACTCGGCATGCTGGATATCCCGCTCCTTTTCCTGGATTCGCGCATCAATTTCAGCAACCCGGATACCCTTATCCCATGGGAGCTTACCCCGACTACCGCCACTTCCAGGGGTCCCCTACGTCTGATCGGCCGACCCCCTATCCCATGGTGCCTATGTACTTTCCTTAGCGTGAATTCCCTGATCCGAAGAAAGTCGGTTTTAAGAGCAACTTTAAAGGCAAGCATTTCACGGAATATCTGGAGCGTTTTGAGAATGCCTGTGAAGAGTACCAGGTCGTGGAATTTACCTCTCGCGTTTGTAAGTTTAAATCCTGGTGTAACTTCGACGTGGGAAAACAGATCGATGAATGTGTGGACCTGCCTGTATCCACTGATACTTGGCCTGTCTTGGTTGCCCGCCTCAAACGCCTCTTTAAGATATACGACCCCCGGTAAGACGAGGATATCTACAGGGAGCTGGATGACTTCTACGCTAAAGTTATCCCTGAGGGGGTAGGCGAGTTAAGGAAGGTTGTCTTTGACCACTCCAAGCTGCTCTCTCGAGTGCCGACTGGGGAGAAGGAGGCAGTGAGAGCCAGGGTTGCCAGCCGCTTCTGGATGAAATTCTCCGAGTCTATGAAGATGACCCTTATTAACCGAGGAGGATCCGAACGTCGCCTGAGATCCATGAATTTCATTGCCTGGAGCGACTGGATTAATGACGTGATCGAAGATGGGTATGACGTGGGAGGAAAAATCTATAAGGAGGACAAATCAACCATTGCACCCTCCCCTGCTGCCTCTGATCAGGCGGCGGAGGTACTCGACCAGTACATGGCGGTTAACGCCATGGTGGACAGAGAGATGGCACTGCAGCATTTGAGGGCGAACATCTACGGCGGCTTTTCTGCACCGGGAAACAGCAAATCTGGGGTAATGAGGACCCGTGTTCAACATCTAGAAGACCAGGCACCCTACTCTCCGGATTTCGGCACTGGCCCTAACGGGGAAATGGATTCGTCCTTCAATACCTTCTCCATGGTTGACACTAGGACCCAGTTCGGAAGATCAGGGGGGCAGTACCGCGATAGTCCTCCGCCACCAAGAAGGTGCTTCTGGTGCGGCAAGTCTGGCCATTACGCCAAGTCGACGGAGTGTCCAAAGAAGGAGTATGATGAGGCATGGGGACTGTGCCATACTGAAGGAGGTAGAGTGTGTATCGGTAAGAAGGAGTGGCCGGATAGTGAAAAAGCGTGGCTTGATCAAGAGGATGTGAGGAAGGCGCAGCGTGAAGGGAAGGTTGGCGATCTGGTTCGCGCGGCAATTTCGCTGAAACCAGAACTGAATAGGGCCTATGAAGCTTACACGAAATGGGCTGAGCACTGGGAAGCTCGTGAGGGCAAGGGATACAGGCCTGAGGTCTCTCTGATCAGAGGGAGGGAGCAGACAGCTACTCAGATGGCCAGGGCTATGGATATCAGGTTAAATAGGATTCATGGGTACTCCAAACCCTACGGACCATTTAACGAGAACTCAGCCAGTGACTACATTACTAGGAATGCCTTACAACGCTGCTCAGAAGAGAAGTGGTCGCCTAGAAGCATTCTGAAGCGCTCCGATGAGGTCCCAATGGTCGTCTGCAATCAAGAGGTGGAAGTGGGAGTGAGCGCGCAGGGAGCGAAGAGAGTAAGGATCGAGGATGTGCCGGAAGAGAACACGGATGACCCAGCCTCAGCCAAAAATCCGAAAGTGGTACTCACCCCGCGCAGGAGAAGCCGAAGGTAGTTGAGGAGGGAGTCTCGTCCGATCAGGGGGATAGAGTCCGGAGTGGCTCAAGGTTGCCTGATGGTGAGGCAGAGGACCCTGGAGATTACATTGCCGAGAAAGCCAAAAAGTACGCCTGCGGTCAGACTAAGTTCACACTGGAAGAGCATTGCAGGGTTTCACCCACATTTGCTTACCGGTTGATGGACTATGTGAAGAGTGTGGCCGAGGATGCTGAGGTGATCGAGTGGCGTGGATCTTCCAGGAGTACCCCGGATGGAAAAGAGAAGTCCCACAGAAGGGGAGGCCTTGCCGTCAACGGTCCGGACGAATTTTCAGACAGCTGGACATAGCGAGACTCCTCCATCTGATCAGAGGAAGACAGTTCCCGCTTTGTATGGCATCACAACGGATGGTGAGTATGGTGTGGTTGAGGGAGGCATCTGGGAGAGAATCATCGAGGGCAAGGTCCAACCGGGTGACAGCCCAGAAGAGCGATTACGGACTCTGCTGTCTACGCCCATTGACCGGCTTTCCGGTAGTGAGCGAAATCTCCTGGGAGCCGTCACTCGTACCCACAACGTCCCATCACTGTACTGTAACTTCGTCTCACCAACCTCAGAGAAGGTGCTAGCAATGTTGGATACAGGCTCCGAGTGCAACCTGATCAGTAGGGCTGTGGCTGAGAGGTTCTGTCTACCGATGGTGTCAACTAACCTATAGTCTAAAGGCCTTCATGGGGATCCGGTTGCGTTTATAGGTAAGACCCAGGCTCCAGTAGTACTAGCTGGGGTTCCAATTTTGTGTCATTTCTTTATTATTAATAATACTGAGGCTCTAGGTTTCCATGACCTATTATTAGGGATCCCGTTCTTCACGGATACAAGCCTCACCCTTGATTTTATAAAGGGCCGTATAATCAGCGCGAATATGTTATATGGAGGAAAGCTGATCAAGGCCCATGTAGTAAAGAAGGAGGTGATTGATAAGATAAAGGCAGAATATAACGGTAGGGATCGAGGCAATGCCTCTCCCGCCAGCTGACCCTTACAAGTGTTTAAGGGACTGGTTAATGATGAAGTACCTGTCCCTAAGTGGGTGACAGAGGAGCTGGAAGAAGGGGATAAAGTAATTGGAGGACTGGATGAGGGAGCTAGGCGTTCTTTACTTAATTTCATTTTGGGAGAGTCAAGTTTACCATTGTTAAATCATTGTCTGGCGTCTAATATTATTTCCTATAAAAATAAAGAAAAGGGGAATATTAAGAGTAAGGGAGGAAAGAATATTGGTGATTAGAGGGAAAGAAAGAGAGGACGTCAGAAGGAAAAGTCTTTGTTCCAGCCTGGAAGAGTGGAAATTACGACAAGAACTCTAACTCCAGATGAAATCTCTGGGAAAGAACGACCACCACCGCCGACCTTCACAACAGGTCTACATTCAGTACTATCAATACCACCGTCGCCACCGCTGCCAAAGACATCGTCGCCGTCTGATCAGACGACTAGCATAACAACCCCATTTGAGCCCGATATTGCATCCATGTGCTTGGGGATGTTTAACTGGTCCCTTACTCAACCAGGTCAACGCAGCCTCTTCGCTACACAGCCACATGAACGTCGCCCGCCTCCACCCCCGCCCCCTTCTGAGAAGAAAAATAACATCAAGACCAGCCTAATTACCACTTTTGAGCAAGCTTGGCCAACGCCTGCGGAGACTGTTACTACTGCAACAATGTACAAGAGGGCAGATAAGAAGGTAAAGCCAGTTGACAACGCTGGGTCAGATGGTAGCACTCCCGAAGGAGACCCGAACTGGAAAGCGAGGAGATGGGCGGCAGTTAAGGAATCCCTGCAATACGGCTCAGAATTCGACGATATCGTGGTTCCTAAGTTTTCTGAAGTGATCAGAGGGTCACGCCTTACTTCGGAACGGTTAGCCGATCTAATCAAGCAAACCACCGACATTTTAACAGACCAAGAAGTTAAGGTGTTTACGGCAATCTTATTCGCAAGAGAGGCTGCCCTGGCTTGGGATTTCACCGAGTGTAGACGGATCCTTAAAGAGGTCTTCCCTGCTCAACACATCAGGACTATCCCTCACAATGCGTGGCAAAGTAAGTCTATTCCAATCCCAAAACCACTTATGGGGAGAGTTATCGAACTCCTTAGGGAACGGGTCAAGAGAGGTATTATTGAGGAAGCGCATGGTCCCTACCGCAATAACTGGTTCCTGGTAAAGAAAAAGGATAGTGGTCTCCGTCTGATCAACGATGCCCAGAGATACAATAAGGTCACACAACGAGATGCCTTCATTCCTCCAAGCACTGAGGAGTTTAGCGAAGACTTTGGAGGGTGCCTTATCACCTCCTTGCTCGACTTCTTCTCTGGATACGACCAGGTTAAATTAGCTCTAACGAGCCGGGACCTTACTACCTTCGCGACACCCATCGGCCTGTTCAGGATGTGCACTTTACCTTAAGGAGCTACCAACTCGGTGGCCCAATTCCAAAGAGCCGTGACCAGAGTCTTTCAAGATCTTATCCCACAGGTGTGTCGGCCATACCTGGACGATATCGCAGTAAAAGGGCCAAGGTGGGACTACAATGGTGAAGAAGAGAGGCCAGGAGTTAGGAAGTGGGTCCTGGAGCACTTGAAGAATATCGACGCAGTCTTGCTTAACTGTGAGCTTGCAGGAGCCACCATTGCAGCCGTGAAATCCCTTTGGTGCAGACGAGAAACTGTTATCCTTGGCTATTCCTGTATACCGGACGGACGCCTCCCTGATCAGACAAAGATAGCGAAGATAAGGGAATGGCGAACTTGCCACAATCTAAAGGATGTTCGCGCCTTCCTGGGGATCACCGGCTACTATCGACTATGGGTACCGCTCTTCAATCTGATCGCAGTCCCACTATATTTCTTAATGAGGAAGGACACGAGATGGGAATAGACGGAAGCTCAACAGGGTGCGATGGAGTGGCTTGCCTTTCTGATCACAGAAGCACCGTGTCTGGCTTCTCTGACGTTTAATGATGACCGTTTCGGTAGAATTTTTATTATTTTTGATGCAAGCTTAACGGGGTGGGGAGCGGTAATTAAACAAGTAGGACCTGATGGAAAACGGCACCCTTGTCGGTTTGAGAGTGGTATTTGGAGCCCGGCTAAACAGAGGTATGATGCCACCAAGAGAGAGTTGAGAGGACTGTTATATGCTTTGAGGAGATTTAGAAGGTATCTTTTCGGGGTGCACTTTACGGTGGAAACGGATGCTCAAGTGGTGGTCCACCAAGTCCAGGGGGCGGCTAGTGACGTTCCCGGCGCCTTAATAATGAGATGGCTGGGATAGATTAGACTCTTCGACTTCACTATTATTCATATCCCTGGGAGCAAGAACCTTGTGGCAGACGCACTATCGAGAAAGCCACCTAGCCCCTCTAATCTGAGGGAGAAGGAGTTGGAACCAGACATTGATGATGAGGTTGACGCAAGGATCTGGAAGAACGACATCCAGGAAGTGAGTGTCTGGCGGGTGAACATCAGGAAGAAGAAAAAGGAAATTATTGGGCAAGGCCCCTACTTGAACGGACTGTGGTCTCCTTACTCCCATGCTATCGCCGAGTTCCTCGCGACTGGTGCGGAGCCAAGGGCTAGGACGAGGTTTGACGTTCAGACCATCAAGAATGACGCCCTGAAAATGATTCTCGAAGACGGAGTTTTGTTCCTTAAGCCAAACAAAGGAGGCTTTCCCCCCAGAAGAATTGTTGACCCTCTGATCGAGCGAGAAAGAGTCTTCAATGCATGTCACAACGAGATGGGCCACAAAGGACGAGAAGCTACCTACGCCCGAGTAGTAGAAAACTACTACTGGAAGGGTATGTACGCTGACGTCGAGGCTTGGATCAAGACATGTAGGTAATGTCAATAATGGAGCCCGAAGCGTTGGGAGGACTGGCACTTATACACTGAACCTTTGGCTACCCCATTTGCGAAGTGGCATTTAGACGTTCAATTCTTACCAACGGCTTCCGGAGAAAAAGCCTACCTTCTGGAGGCGAGGGATGACTTAACTGGGTATCCAGAAGCGAAGGTCTTGAACTCAGGCAAGGCTTCTGGGGTAGAGAACTTTATCTTACACGATATCATCCTCAGATGGGGTCACCCTCTGATCGTGGTAGTGGACGGCGGATCGGAATTTAGGAAGGAAGCTGCGGAGATTTTGGAGAGGTTGGGAGTTCTCCGGGTAGTGGTCTCACCTTACAACGCAAGAGCAAATGGAGTGACAGAGTCTGGTCACATCCCAATTGCATCAATGCTGGCAAAAATGACGGACGGGACGGGGAAGAATTGGAAGCAGTGGCTCCCTTATGTGTTGTTTGCTGATAGGACCACGACACGAGGTATTCATGGGTACAGTGCTTTCTATCTAGCACATGGGTTTAACCCCATTACGCCGATCGAAAAGGACGTACCGTCATGGAGAGTCGTCCAGTGGGAAAAGATTGGCTCCGACAGATCAGGGAGAGACTGGAAGGAGAGAGCGGCTATGGATTTAATAGAGGCAAGGGCGAGACTGTTGAAATCACAGGAGATGAATTTGACTCTGGTAGCTGAGAGGGTTGGCATGGCAAGACAGAAAGCTGCGGCGAGAAAGAACAGGAAAGGGATTCGCAGCATCAGGCCTGAGAGCAGCATGATCAGAAGGGGGGACTTGGTGTTGGTGTATAAAATGGATAGAAAGTTGGATATGAGTGTGGTAAGGAAGTTACAGTACCGCTGGGACGGCCCTTTCAGAGTGAGAAAGGTTGAACCAGGCAACACTTGCTACTTCCTGGAAACGTTGGATGGGGTGCCGTTGCGAACTTCTTATACGCCAAACAGGGTAAAGAAGTTTTTTAGGTTGGAAGACGTGTATGTAGATGAAGAGGATACGGACATGCAGCCAGGACTAGGGAGAGTTGAGCAAGTGCCTGGGAATAGGGTAAAGGAAGGTGTGGATATGGTGGAAGATAAGGATGAAGAAGAAGAGATAGTGGAAGAAACACCAGGGAGGATGATGACCAGGGGGAAGACTGAGATGGAACGGAAGAATGCTGAGATGCAGAGGAGATTTGAGAAGGGCAAAAGCATAGAGGTGGTCTTGAAGAAGGGTAGACCAGAGGACTTCTTGGGTGATCAGGGGGAGACGATGACGAGGACGTTGCAGTTGCTATTCTTTGAGAGGGTACTGAAGCTTGTGTTGTGAGAACAGAGCTGTTGGAGCTGTCTGTTCTCAAAGGGAGGAAAGACACTAAGGGAGGTGACTGTTTGGGGTAAAGATTATTGTATTACATTTTTCTGGTTTTTATTTTTTCTTTTCTTGTCATTTCTTTTTTTCCTATCTCCTTTTCTCTTTATGCTCCACCCTCTGATCAGAGGTAGAGGAAGATTATTCCTTTTCTTTTCTCTCCTTCTTCTTATCCAGCTGCTGTTTCCTAAGCGCTTTGTACTCAACCCGCTGTTCTTCCCACTCCTGGTCCCAATCAACTTTCTCACCACCAGGAATCAGGCTCACTGCACCACGATCCAATTTCGACAATCCACCACTGCCGAGATCCTCGAAGTAATAGCTGTCCTCATCAACACACTGGACCATGAGCAATGGATACCCTTATGCCAGCAATTCCCACATTTCCAATCGAAGTCTTTTCTTCCCACGCAGCCAAAGTATGGCCACATCACCTTGGTCTTGGTCCCATCGGGGAACGTCACGAAAGACCGACGATAGCTCTGATCGCACTCATCGCAAGGATTGGCATGACTGAATCCCGCATATTAGTGTCGGCCAAAGCCTGATCAGAAGGGCAGCACTTACAGCAACCCGGTGGCCTGGACAAATAAGCCTTTGGAGCGATGAGCCCGCTTGACGATTTCGAAGAGCCAACGCCCGAAGAACCACCCGTTGGACCGTTCGACAAAAACCCGCCTAACTGAACTGCTCGATAACACCTTGGAGATGTGATCAGTGACAGTCCTGTCCGCACCAATGTCCTTGAAAAACATCTGCCACTCTTTCTTACCCCCCTTCTTCGTCAGATCAGGGAGGAACCACTCAAGGTAGAGGGGAGCCGCCACGTGGCTGGGATCTAGAGGGGAAATCTTGAGGTACCAAAGAGCAGCCTGATGGGGAGAGAGATATCGTGATAAGCATTAGCTCCTTTGGGCATGATGGAGTCGTGAACGCAAGTAGGACGTCGGACCCAGACGTGCCTCTTATAGGCAACGCCTTGATTGTTGGGAGCGCGGGTGAGGTCAGTGGGACGATGAGTGAGGGTAGCAAGCAAAGGCTCCTGAGTAGAGTCAATGGCAACCTCGGACCAGTCGTACGCTGCAAGGTCGAGGACTCCCTCGACCTGACTAGGAAGTTTCTTGGTAAAAGAGGTTGTGGACACTTGAGTAGTGAGATCGTCGACGACCTGATCAGACGGAGCAGCAGGTTCCCCGAAAGAAGAGGCCATTGTGAGGAAGCAGTCAATAAGTATTGGAAAAGATGAGGAGTGAGTGGGAGTGAGGAGAACTAGCACGGGTATTTATAACCAGAGGATAGGACTGTGCAACCTGTCCTACAGGCCTTAACAGGAGGGAGACTCAACAGGGTGCTCTTTCCTTCTCAGACGGCTTACGCAAATATCGGATGATCGTGCCTTGCAAGCCAGGCAGACAGCGAAGAACAAAGACTCACCATTTACGTGGCCTAAGGCAGGAAAAGGAACGCCAGCTTTTCTTCCCTCTCGACAACCCTCTGATCACAGATCGCACTACACGCTGCTCTCTCTCAATTTCTCACAGAACAATGTCATCAACGCTTTTTCCGAAGTCCATTCACGATATGTCGTGGGAAGAATTTACCGCTAGCAAGGAATTCGGCCCTCCCAATGATCTCGTCAAGGAGATTATGCGGAAAGCGCGCCTTCAAGGTATCGATAAGGTCTATGGCTCTGGTCCCCCGCGCGGTATCTTCCTTCCTCAAGGCGATGACACTCTCTGGCCTGTTCGCTTCGGCCTTGACCTGGTTGCCGACCCAGGAGATCATATTGTGGGAAGACGGCCTGACTGGATCAACACTACTTTCGTGGAGCAATTTTCGATTGACACTATCAAGTATCTTTTTCCTGGCTTGAGAATAACGACACCCCTGATCGGACTCACATCTACGGTATCCATGTGGCCTCCCTCACTTGCGCAATGTATGACCTTCAAGGTCAATTAGAGGCCAAGCAGTGGCTCACTAGTTCGGTCCTTACCTGCGCTCTTCGGTACTCTCTTCAGGGAATCCTCGAGCGTTGTGTATGGGTCCCTGGAGAACCTTTGAACCCTGTTATGATGAAGTCGTCGATGCGCTTTTTCCTGCCTAACGACAACCACAACGCCTTTGACCGACGATACTGGGTCCTCCCCATTCATGTCAATACCGGAAGCCACTGGGCAGTGGGCATCTACGACGTTGCTACTGGCATTTTGGTTTATATGGACTCGTCGAAGGATTGGAAGGGGTATCAAGCGGACGCCATTTCTTGTTTGGTATCTTACATCCGTCATGCTTTCCAATGCAACCTTGACGTGAAAGTAAGGAGGCCAGCCTGCGGTGAACAGGGCGGGGCGTGGGAATGTGGTCTTTGGGTCTTGGAGCATTGCCGTACCTACTTTCAGGGAGGTGCTTCGTACAGTGAAGAGGAGGATTTGACGGTAGTGAAGGCTTGGAGAGGGGATCGTTGCTACAGAGACTGCAAGACCATGGGCGTGGCAGGGAAGAAGATGATGAGGTTGTGGATGGTTTATGTGAAGAGGTCTTTGGGGTGTGAGCCTGATCAGAGGGTGCGTGATAAGAAATGGAGGAGGAGAGGCTTGGAGGACTTGATGGATGCGGAAGGATTCCACCTACCAAGCACCCTCTCATCGCCATTCAAATCCCCACCACTTCCCCGGTTTGCTTCACTCCTTGGTTCTCCGTTGGCTCTGGTTACCACTGCTGAGGGAGATGAGTGTGTCGTGGGTCTTCCCTCTGATCACGAAGAGTTTGGACCATATAGCGTGTCAAGCGACTCTCAACGACCAAGCAGGGTGGCAACTCCTTTTGGGCTCCGTACTCCTGTGACGATGGACTCGCCGCTTCTCTCTGGGCCAGTAATTGCCCGGCCCCCTACTTATGACCACTCAGGGTCGCCAACAACACACTTTTCGCCTGATCACACACCTTGTTTCATGGGATGGGAGTGGGCTCCTGGAGTTCCTCAGAGACGAAGGGAGGAGATCGTCAGGTCGCCGGTTATGATGGCTCGACAGGGACGGAGGTATGCTCTGAGATCCGAGAAGTGAGGGTGCTCCTCTCTCTGATCAAGGGAGAATGGATGAGGGAGTGGCAGGATTAAATTGTTTTCTCTTCTTTTTGCTAAATAATGTTTTCTTTTCGCTTGGAAGGGATGTTTTTTTCTTGTGTACGCATTTGCCCACTGGTTTGTAGTGGTCAAATGCGAAGGGAGGTTTGGTTTGGGGTGCGGCCACAGGCCTGAGGGTTTGAGTAAGGAAGTGGGGCTCTCGGAGGATTCGGAGGTTCAGGGGTCATGTATATAAGCGGTCTGCTTCGGACATTCTGTTTTAGACAGAACATCGACTTTTATTTCTTCATATTTTTGTGCCTTGCACGCGTGCAGGCAATTCTGGCCCTCTGATCAGGCCGATCAGGTGCTTATTATGTGGTCTGCGAGCCCATAGAGTCTTTTCTTTGTCCTACGTGGAGTGCGGCCTGCGAGCGAGCTACTGTCACGGAGGTGCGCTCATTCATACACCCTGTTGAGGGTATATTTGTGGTGTTGTGGTTGGTTTGTGTGTTTTCTCACCATTTCATTATATTATTTAATTTTATAAAGCCTATATTTAGAAATCTCTTTCCTTATACTCTGTCTTTAGCCTTTTTAATACTTTTTTTATTTCCTAGAACTCTATATTTTCCTATTTAACGTACTAATTAAAGTTTTCTTCGGAGTTTACCGCTTTACTTTATTAATACCCAATAGTTATTACCTTTATAACCCTCGGTCCCTTTAATATAGTAGTTAATACGATTTCCTTTTTCTATCCGAGCCGTTTAAGTATCCTATAGTCCTTCTTAAAATATCCTACTTTACTATAGTTAAAATATTTAAAGTTATTTTTACTTTAGCCTTAGCTTTACGGCCTTTACTACTATATAATATCGACGTCTATCGGTCCCGAGTATATAATACCGGAGTAGCTAGTATTAAGGTATCTCTATTTACGCTTATCGTTAAAGCGGTTACTATTAAAGTATCCTCTATAGCTATTACTATAATTACCTTTACCGTTACTTTCTTTCTTTTTTATACGATACTCGAATTACCGATCGTCGATTCGTATAGCTATAATAATATACTTATCGATAGTGTCGGGCCTTATCTCTTTATATAATTTATCTTTTACTTTATCTTTAAGGCTATAGTAAAAAAGTTATATTAACCCTTTATCGTTAATAGCGTTATATAGGCTATCGATTTTAAATTAAGCCGCGTAGTTAGCTGCCGAGCGCGTCTAGCGTAGACTTAAAAGTCTATTCTGCGCGCGCTTTACCTTATTATACTCCTTAAATATTTCTTTAAATTTAGTTTTAAAAGTATAATAGCTTTTAAAGTATTTTACAGTAATTTTTTTTTAATCCTCCGGCTTTTATTTATAATAGTCGTTAAGGATAGGCTCGAACTATACGAGAGCTTTATCTTTAAGCTTAATAGCCGCGAAAATTACTTTCGACTTTTCGTTAGTAAATTAATTTAGGTATTAACGAAAATAGGTTTTAAATTAAATTAAAAACCCTTTAAACTTTGCCTTTTCTCCTCTATAGTACTCCGGTACCGGAAGCTTAATAGTCGATTTAAATATAACCGAGATAGCGAAAATTTACTTCCGGGTTTATTAAGCCTCGTCCTCGAGCTCTTTAAGACGCTTAATAACCTACTTTACGGTAAAGGGTATAGGTTTAGCGGAAGGTCCCTCGGCGCCTAGGTTAGGCGAGACGCCTTTTATCTAAACGTTCTTAAGTCCGGCTATAGTAGTAAAAAGATACTTTTAATTTATTTATAATAGAGTTAAAGTAAATATATAACGTATAACGAACCCCTATTTAGAACCTTTAAAAGGGATATCGGTTAAAGGTACTTTTAAATAATCCTAGTTCGGTATAGCTAAATAATATATAATAAAATATTTCGATATAAATATTAAATATTATAAATATAATTTAAATTATATATTACAGAACTATTTATTTACGCTAATTAGTTCCTCCGTATATATAGTCCTTACGCTAAGCCTAGCACCGTTCTAGATCGATTAACTCGACCCTCGATCCTATCGATACTATTACTTTTAGAGTTAGCTCTTCTAGATCGATCCTCGATCCTATTAATCCTATCTTAATTAGTTCTTGCTTATACATTAACGATTGGTCCGTGGTGCGCTCTCCGCCCCACTAGGTATTAAGCCGTAACAAGTTCGGTATAGCTAAGCAGTGCACAATAAAATATCTTAATGTAAATACTAAATGCCGTAAATATAATTTAAAATTATATATTACGGAACTGTCTATTTACATTAGCTAGTTCCTTTATATATATAGGCCCTATGCTAAGCTTAACGCCGTCCTAGATCGATAGACTTTAGCATCGATCCTATCGATACTATCTATTTTAGTTTAACTCTTTTAGCTCGATCTTCGATCTTAATAATCTTACTTTAATTAGTCCTTAACCCTATACTAACGATTAGTCCGTAGTGCGCTTACGCCTTACTAAGTATTAAGCCGTAATAGATAGTAGTTTATATATATAGAGGAACTAGTGTTATGTAACAAACCTCTATCCAGAACCGCTAAAAGGGATACTAATTAAAGGCATTTCTAAATAATCTTAGTTCGGTATACCTAAATAGTATATAATAATAGCTTATTTTAATTATAATAGTTTAATACTAACGATTGTGACTTATATTACTTACTGCGAAACTATTTATCTATATTAGCCAGTTCTTCCGTATATATAGTCCTCGTGCTAAGCTTAGCACCGTCCTATATCGATTAACTCGACCCTCGATCCTCGATCTTAATAATCCTATCCTAATTAATCCTTACTTATATATTAATAATTGGTCCGTAGTGCGCCCCGCGCCCCACTAGGTATTAAGCCGTAATATATTATAGTTAAACTAATAAATAAGTTAAACTATATACGGGGCATAACGCGTATAGCTAATTGCTAGTGGAACTAATTAGGATAAAAGTAGCCTCGCTTATAGATTATTGCTAAGAAGTAATAATCTAACGCGGGATTATTAATAAAAATTAATAATTTAGGATAGGATTATTATTAAAAGATAATAATATAGGAGACTATAAAGTTTATTTATACAGAGAAACTAATTATTATAAATAGATAGTTCCGTAATATATAATTATAGTCTATATTTATACTATTAATATTTATATTAAAAATTTTTATTATATACTATTAAAATATAGCTTTTATTTATGGATTTTACAGTGTATTTAAGCCTTATATATTATAGGGCCTTAAAAGTAATATAATAGCTTAAATTAGCAGTGTTTAGGGACTGCGGTTACCGGAGCGGAGGCTCGGCCTCCGGAAGTAATCCAAGGTCCCGGAAGGCCGAGCGTTAAGGCCGGTGCCCTATAGTGGTTAAACGGTAGCGGCAACGTAGCTTGCAGTAGTTAAACGGTAGCGGTAACGTAGCCTGTAACTTTATATTTAAATAGTGCACTTAGCGGGCGTTCGGGCCCGGGAAACGCGCGTTTAGGCCCGGGAACGGAGTTACCTTCGGGGAGCAAGTAAAAAGCCGATAGCTTATAAGACCTCTGCCTTATACCCTATCCACTGTAGTATTTTTTAGTCTATAAGGTTTAATTAATATACTAGTTCACTACACTCATTAGTGCCTCACAAGCCTATGTTACAGTAATTCTCTTTTATATATTATAGAGCGCCGCCCCTATAATCCTCGTTCCTTTAGTGCCACGGCAACTGTCGAATGCTGCAGTTAAAGTCTTCTTCGCTCTTAGTGTACTACGCCGATAGCTATTTAAGCCTATATTTACAGGCTTTAATAGCACCTATTTTAATATATATTATTTTATTATATTAAATTAATTATTAAAAGTTACTTTTTACTCGTATCCTTTTTAGAGGTTCTATATAAAGATTCGTTATAATTAGTTAATATAAATAAATAGTTCCGTAATATATAATATAAATTATAATTATTAATATTTAGATTAATGTAGTTAGGATAAGCTATTATTATATATTATTTAGCTATACCGAACTAAAATTATTTAAAAGTTATTTTTAATTGAGTATTCCTTTTAAAAGTTTTAGATATAAATTTATTTTATAAAAAGCTTTTAAATAACGTTTTTTAGGTATAGTTTCTTAAACTATTAATTTGGGGTCCGCCATAAGCCTAAGGTCTTTCTAATTAGAGAAAGTAAAAAAGTAGGGCTCTCGGAGGATTCGGGAGTTTAAGCGTTATATATATAAACGGTTTGCTTCTAATATTTTATTTTAAGTAAAATATTAACTTTTATTTTCTTCGTATTTTATGCCTTACACGTGTGTAGGTAATTTTAGCCCTCTAATTAGACTAATCCAGTGTTTATTATATAGCCTGCGAGCCTATAGTGTTTTTTCTTTATCCTACGTAAAATGCGGCTTGCGAGCAAGCCACTATTACTTAAGTATATTTATTAAAATAATAAGAAAAGATATAAATTAACTACAACACTATAAATATATCCTTAACAGGGTCTCTAAATAAATATATTTACGTAATAGTAGCCCGCTCGCAAGCCGCACTCCACGTAAAATAAAAAAATAACACTATAGGCTCGCAGGCCGTATAATAAGCACCGGATTAGCCTAATTAAAGGGCCAGAATTGCCTACACGCGTATAAAGCATAAAAATATAAAGAAATAAAAGTCGATATCCTATTTAAAATAAAATGCCCGAAGCAGACCGCTTATATATATAACTCCTAAATCCCCGAATCCTTATAACGAACCTCTATCTAGAACCTCTAAAAAGGATATTAGTTAAAGGCACTTCTAAATAATTTTAGTTCGGTGTAGCTAAATAATATATAATAAAATATTTTAATATAAATATTAAATACCGTAAATATAACTTAAATTATATATTACGGAACTATCTATTTATATTAGCTAGTTTCTCTATATATATAATCCTTATACTAAGCCATAACTAGTCTCTTAAGGCTACTAATTTCCTTTGCCTAGTCTGCTTAGTACTTTAATTATACTAATCGCTTTGCTTAGTTTACTTAGTGCCTTAATTATATTAATTACTTTTGCTTAGCCTATTTAGCGCCTTAATTATATTAATTACTTATCCTTTAGTATAATTGGCTCCCCTATATATTTTCCTAATTAGCTCCTATTTCCGTGGCCCTATAACCGTCCTGTACTAAGGTTATAATATAGCCCCACAACCGTCCTACACTAGGGTTATAATAATCCTCCGAGAGCCCCATTTCTATACTTAAATCCTTAAGTATGTGGCCGCACCCTAAACTATTATTTAGAGACCTATTAAGGGTATATTTATGGTATTATAGTTATTTTTATGTGTTTTCTAACTATTTTACTATAGCTAATAAGGGTCCTAAATAAAGTATATTTCTCTTAACTATAGCTTAAAGCTTTACAATAAAAACAAATAAATAATAATTTTTATTACGTATTATAAACTATAATAATGAAAATTTTAATTTTAAATTTATTTAGCGATTTTATAGTTCAAGATGTTTATTGTAAATTATTATTTTTAGTCATTTTAATCAGTAATTTTAGTAAAATATATTGAAATGAAATTTAAAATAATTAAAAAGATAATAAAGCAAAGTTTTGATTATTAAAAACTATTATTAAATTTATAGTTATTAAAACTAAAGTTTATAGATTAATTAGATTATAATAATAAATATATTATTAATTTTGATATTAATTAGTTGAAAAGCTGAGGATTAGCAAAATAGTAGTATCAAAAGTTTCTAAATATCCTATAAAAGTTAAAACTTCTTTTCTTCATAGCTTACTTTGTGTAATCCCGTTAGTTCCCTATAGACCTCATAGCCTAGCGCCCTGTAATTTTACCTTATTTCTCAGGCCTTGAATTTAACAGGAACAGTTCATAAAACCACCTGCGGTCCCGAGGTGCGCGCGCATCCCTGCTTGGGATTGTTCTTTCGTTATTGTTCTCGTCGACTTTGATTTCTTTGTACCATGCCCTAGGACCTAGAATCTGCCGCTTGTCTGTCGCTCTTTCCCACCTACTATAGTTTTGATTCATGTCTAATCGAGACTGCCTCATCACCTCGGCGATATCCCACCTAACCCCGGACTTCTGGGCCTCGTCCCATCTTATCTTAGCTCGGGACAGGTCACGAAGCACCAGTTTACATAACACTAGCTCCAAATCACTTCCTCACAACAAAAACCAATTCATGTCGTAATTCCTCCCGCGCCTAACGACAGTTTTACCTTTTTTTTTTTTTGGTTTGCGGGGCGGACAATTCTTTCTCCTTGCAACTTATGAACCACCATTCAACGGTTTCACATCACGAATTGGACCTTTGCTACATGGCGGTATAAGAGACTGTTTCGCGGCATCCCTGATATCAGAACAGGCACCTGGATGAGCACTCACAACATGGCGCGCGATGAGACAATAGCCGATGTCGGCACCGACGCGACCGAGTCGACAAGATTGCTAAGGGACAGAGATGAAACCAGCAACAGCGAAAGACGACAAGATGAAGGAGAGGCCTGGGTGGGTTACGCAGACTTTGAGGGTTTGCCTTGGTGGAGGAGACCGACAGTTTGGTTCCTCTTGGTACCATATGCGCTTTTTACCCTGGCATTTGGAGGGACGGTGGTGCCAAAGCTGAATTTGTATGACCCTCCCCCCCTCAGTCAAACAGAGGATGATGTTAGCTGATTATCGATACAGGATTCTCGAGCTGGTATGCAAACGCTACTTTGCCGACCGCTCCGCCCGCGACCCAGATTTCACCTTCACTCCGGTTGTTCCTGGCGAAGACAACGACCAATGCTTCATCCCTGAAGTTCAGCGGTCTGTCGCAACCTTTATGATGGTTCTCAATGTTTTGACTGGATTACTCAGCGCCTTGACGGCGCCGAAGTTGGGGTCGTTGTCGGATCGTTATGGCAGGAAACTCATGCTGACGGTTTGCGCGCTGGGTGGGATTATGAATGAGATTATTACCATCCTGGCGGCCAAGTTCCCGGAAACGATTCATTACAACTGGCTGATCTTGGGCGCGTTGTTTGATGGGCTTACGGGTTCATTTACGGCGGGTAGTGTGCTGATTCATTCGTACACGAGCGATTGCACGCCCCCTTCGAAGCGCGGTGTGGCGATAGGGTACCTACACTCGTGCTTATTCATGGGGCTGGCGTTTGGACCGCTGTTGGCGGGGTATTTCGCTGAGTGGACAGGGTCGTTGTTGTCGATCTTTTATGTGACGCTGGGATGTCATATGTTCTGGGTGTTTTCCATGTTGTTTATCACCCCGGAATCGCTGTCAAAGAAGAGACAATTGCTGGCGAGGGAGAAGTACGAGATTGAAAAGGCCGCGAGACGGCCACCGACTGTTGCGACAAGGGTTGGGGAGTTTGCGATGAGGGCGATGCTTGGACAGCAGATCAATGGGGTTGTGTACATGATGAAGAACCAGAACCCGTTTGCGCCGCTCAAGATTCTGTTTCCCAAGGGAGCGCACAATGCGAGGTTGAGGAGGAATTTCTTGATCCTGGCGTTTTTGGACATGGTGCTGCTCGGGGCTGCCATGAGTGGCGGGACGGTTATAATATTGTACACCGAGTACGTGTTTGGATGGCGCAACTTGGAGAGCTCGAGGTTTGTCTCGCTTGTGTCGATGGTCAGGGTTGTGGTTTTGCTTGGTATCTTCCCGGTTATCAACTATGTGTTCCGGACGAGAAAGGCTGCTCGCTTGAGGCGGGAATCGACTGCGCCGATTGTGGAGAAGAATAACGGGGCGGACGAGTTCGATATCTGGATTTTGAGAAGCGCGATTCTGTCGGACGTGGTGGGAGTGATTGGGTATGCTGTTGTCCGGGATCCAGCGATATTTGTTGGATGCGCCATCATCACGGCGTTTGGTGGCCTCGGTTCAGCTACTATTCAAGCTGCACTCAGCAAACATGTGCCCGCTGAGCGTGTTGGTCAGCTTCTTGGAGGCATAGGATTGCTTCACTCGCTGGCGAGAATTGGTGCGCCGGTTCTATTTAACGGGATCTATGCCGCAACGGTGTCGTCGTATCCGCAGGCGTTCTTTGTGGTGCTGGCTGGCCTGTTCAGTGCTACGTTTATCGCATCGCTTATGCTGAAACCTGGAGGTAAGTTTCCTGACTGAATGATGTGAGAGCTAATAGACTTGGGTGCTGACATTTTACAGTGTACATGACCGAGGATGATGCGGAGCCAGTCGAGATTGTGGCTACCCCTGGTGAGCGGGATGCGCTGGAGGATGATGAGCTCCTTCTGAGAGTCTCTTGATTGTGATGTAGCTTTCACATGTCAATATGGATCTGGAATATGGGTGGGATTTTGTCTGCATTGCATTGGTTGTTGGGAGGTTGATCACTCGAAGTTATTAGACAGAGTCAGGTGTAGATGTGCATAACTTGAGCACATTGCATAAATTCATGAACTGAACGAGCGCATTCTTTTACTCTCCAATTACCCACCCGACCGTTTCAAAAACTGAGATACTTGCTTTTATGCTGAATGCCAACTGCCACATCAACATTGAGGTCGGATGTGACCTGCGCGGGGACCCTTTTTGTGAGTGGCTGTGGCAACCGTTCGTTTGATGTAGGCCGAGCTTCTTCCGCTATAAGCCCGCTAAATCCCACTTTCACTCTCAACAACAGCACTCGGCTTCAAACGACAGTCAATCACACCACAGATCGGCAAGCTATTCCCAAGTAAGCCAGCCACCATGCTCTCCTCACGAGCATCAAAGCTGAAGCCTTTTCCCGGTGTATATTCTCACTGTCTTTTATCCCCAGGAACATTCCCGCAACAGCAGCAGCAGCGTTTGCTTCACCAAAAACGACCTACCCCACCACCACCACCACCACAACTTGGACAACCACAACGACGACCAACTCTCACCACTTTTCCAACCCCACCGCCCTCCCTCTCAAGAAAAATCCCCTCCCTCAAAATGTCCACCACCCCCTCAAAATCCTCCCCCCCTCCCACCAACATAACCTTCGGACCCTATCCCATCCCCCATTCTCAAATCTTCCTCCTCACCCCCCTCACCTTTGCCCTCGTCAACCTAAAGCCTCTTTTGCCAGGCCATGTCTTGGTGTGCCCTATCTACCCACACAAACGCCTCACCTCTTTGTCTCAGGAAGAACTCCTCGACCTGTGGTCCACCGTCCAAAAAGTCCAGGTCATGCTCGCTAGGCATTACTTCCCTTCCCCTGGCGCCCCGGAGCAAGGGAGTTTTAACATTGCTGTTCAGGACGGGCAGGAGGCAGGGCAGACGGTGCCGCATGTGCATGTGCACGTTATCCCGAGGATTAGAGGTGTGACGGAGAAGGGGGGGGATGGGGCGGGGGATGAGCTTTATGAGAGGATGGCTGGGGAGGAGGGGAATGTAGGGGGTGCGTTGTGGGATAAGGAGAATGGCTGTGGGGGGGAGAGGCCGGTGGGGAGGGGAAATTTCGATCGGATTGAGGATGCGGAGAGGATGGCGAGGGAGGCGGGGGATATGCAGAGTGAGGCGGAGGTGTATAAGCGGGTGTTAGAGGAGATGGAGAGGGATGAGGTTAGAGATTATGGGATAGAGAATGAAAAAGGGGAAAAGATGGCTGACGATGTGGTAGCAGGTGAAGAAGTAAAGTCACGGCAGCGGGGGGTAATGGGGTTTGGAGAGCATTTGATCTTGGAAATCAAAAAGGATCTCGGGTTGGTCAAGCAGGAGGTGGAGGCGTTGAATAAAGGGTTGGATGATGGCTATGTTCGCAAGCCGATGAGTGAATTTGCTGGATGGCATGATTGGTTGTCGAGGAAGGGGGAAGCGGCAATTGAGGATGAGGAACCACCAGACGTTGGAAAGCTATTCGAGGGTGATAAAAGAGCGATAAAGGCTTTGGACCGGTTTGATGGTTTTGACGACGACAGGGGACCAGGTGGTTGGGAGGACTATCAAGTGGACTACGAGTTTATGGCGCTGTATGATCAGAAATATGACCAGTGGAAGGGCAAGAGGAGGAAGCAGAGGCGGGAGGCGAGGAAACGGCGGGCGGCTGGGTGGGAAACATTCATTTCAAACAAGCCTGCACACGAGCCTTTCTTCGACGAAGACGAGAACTTTTCCCTTGGGCATGGCTCGGACGTTGACGGATCGGGCAAAGACAAGACTGTCCTGATCAGGATTTTGAACGAGAAGAAAGGTGTGTCTGCGAATTGGCACGTCAACTTTGAAGCCTTGACGGTCGATGAGGACGTTCAGAGGAGGTTTTTGATCGGGGTTGCGAGGGCCGAGAGGCAGCGCAAGCTTGCTTTTGTAAGATTTCCCATCAAGGGTGATGATCTAGGGGGATGGCTGGCGGCCAAGGGGGTCAACGGGGGGAAAGGTGGGAAAAATAACAAAGTAGTCCAGGATCGGGAACAAACCAAGGGAGGTAAAGGTGGCAAAGGGAAGAAGGGAAAGAAGGCGAAGGCGAAATAATTGCCTGATAGATGTCAACTGAATCGAAAAGGCTAGAGATGTTCACACGCTTATTCAATCGCTTTAACCAAAGCAAACATCACGCAATAAATGCCATGCCCAACTCTTCCAAGCAACAAATCAATCCGATTCGCAACGAGGGAAAACGTATATAAACTACCTAGGTAACCAACCAGAAGCCCATTTGTACACTGCCCACCAAATATATCCCAAAAGAGTATCCGAAATAAGTCAGCAATGCTCCCATCCCAATGATAACCCATTGCAACAAATCTAATCCAACCCAGGAAGATGGTCCAACGTCCCCATCGACCCCAAATTATCAAAACCACCGGTATCCATCTCATTACCTCCCCTGCCACCACCATTCAACCCCCTAAACATAAAAAGCGATGATGGATCACCATTGCTCGGCCCTTGGTTCGTTTGTTGCGGTCCGCCACCGTTCGGCGACATGCCCCATGTCTCGAAATTCTGCTGCCAGTTCACACCATCCTTGATGTACCAATCCTGTCCGTCAATCACATACCCCGAATTCGAGCTGACATGTCTCCTTGGGTTAGGGTTGAACGGCGACGGGTTGTACGAAGGCATCGGCGGTTGTGGTGGTTGCGACACGGTCGACCAGGCGTTCATTGCCGATAGGGGATCAGCTACCGACATGGCCATCGGGGAAGTGGCGGCCGTGGTGCTAGATGTGTGCGATTGTGTTTGTGGAAGTTGGAGCCCAGCCACGCTGAAGTTGGCGAGGATATCCGGGGACATGCTGGCTGCTGGGAGACGGCTGTCAAAGGTCATTTGTTGGTGTTGATGACTCGATGGGTACATATATGGGTTTGGTGGACTGTGTTCGGCTTTGCTGTTTGGGGAAGCGGGCAGGGATTGTGGTGACTGCGCCGAGTAGTGTGATGATTTGTTTGGTGACGGGACGTCCGAAGTGCTAAACGTGCCATACTTCTCGTCGGTGCGGTTGAGCACCAAAGAGGCTTCTTCGGGGAGCTCGACATTCCATTTCCGCGCAAGAACGCTGAGAATAGACAGTGTTCTGCGAGCGCACAGCCAATCCTCAGCAATTTCTTCCAGGTGTTTGATGCCGTGGATAATGTCTCTCTTGGCTGTCTTTTCAGGTAAGTTGAGCATGTGAATTGTGCAGGCTGAGTGCACCATATATACGGCGATATTGCAGATCTGTCGTAGGTTATACATCTTTTTGTAGAGGCGCATCAGTTTGGAGATGGCGCCAGCGTTGGAAGTACATATCCTCCTGGGCGAGACATGTGATGGTAATGGTGATGACGACGGGGTGTATTTGAGGAATGGCCGGAACAGGTGGATGTACTGCAGGTGATAGAACATGCTGCTCAAGGTTAGCTACAACACATCAAGGAAAAAAAAAATCAACGAGACATACTGCATCAGGATGACGTTCGGCAATTGCCCTTCCTTAGGCTCAAACTCCTTTGGCAACTCTGCTTTCCAATCCTCTAGTCGCCTGTGCAGCTCGCTGAGCTTCTTAAGCTCAACGTATTTCCCACTAGAGCGTCCTATATGATTAGGGTGGTAAAAGAAGAGCAGCAGATCGCTGCTAATCTCGCAAAGCTTCGATAGCTGTAAGCCAGTGGCCCTTGTTCGGGCAGGCTGCTTTGAAGACTGGTCAAAGCCGGCATCTGTGTATGGCGACCACATCATAGCGTCTTCGTCTGGAAATACATCGTACTTTGGTACATTGTATGAGTTCTTCGGAAGTTGAGGTAGCCGGCCGAGGTAGTTTGACCAGCACTTGTCGAATAGGAAACACCCCCAAAATGTGATCCTTCGGGCATCCACCTCCTTTTCATCTAACGAGTCCTTATCCTTGGAGATACCGCCAATGTCTAGGTTAAGACCAATGTCCTGAGCCATCCGGAAACTCATACCGCTGTATACCCAGCCCTTAGCCTCCCGACCACATCCCGCTTCTCGAACAGACATGAGCGCCAATGCCTGCACAGTGGTGAGTTTTGGCTTTTCGTACTCGTCATTCTCCACGATAAGCCTCTTTGCCTCGGCGAAAAAATGGTCCCCCTTCGTTCTACTGTCGCCGGATATCGCAAAAGCGCCCGGTACACTTGTGAAGTGGCATCCAAGAGATAACATCGCATTGACCAGCAGTGACGAACAATACACCGTGGTTCGTGGCTGGCCTCGTGGTTTCCCCTTGAAGAAGTCTCGGTAAAAGAGGTCCTTCGACAGCGTCGTGAAATAGGGGTAGTGCCAGTTGAAGTACATGTTGATGAGGTGAACGATCAGTTGTGTGTCCTTGGTCACTTCGGTCCAGCTAGTCACTGGATCTTCGCCCGACAGGTAGCTCTCGGATTCTGGTTCGTCAGGTACGTTGGCGGTTTCGCCGAGATAGATCAGATGAGATGTCCCACCGATGAATCGAACCGAACCATTCTCCAGCCTCAACTCTCCCATCTTGCGCGCCAATTCCCTCTCGCCTTCGACGGGTAGGTTTGCCGAATAGTCGTCGTCCAATCGGCCAAAGTCCTCCTCCTCATCTGCTTCATTAGAGATGTCATTTTTGAGAATGGACTCGGCGACGTTATCCAGGCTGTCACAAGTACGAATCTTTTTCACAATAGCCGGTACGTCCTCTTCGGCGGCGTTGAGGATGGCCTCAATCAAAATCTGGAGAGTCGAGTTCCTGGCCTTCATGCTGTCCGTCTTCTCACGGTAGACGCCCTTGCGGCGATGGTCCGAATTGGGATCATAGACACATTCAGTGCCGTAGACGCTGGCACATGCCGCGCAGCTCGGTAGAGCACCATCGCATTTTGATTTCCTCTTGCGACAGGCAATACAAGCAGTGCTTACACACCTTCGTTTCTGGTTGGCGGGATCGGCGGCGCGCCTGGATTTCTTCTTGGACGGTGGCGGCGGGTCGGCGCTCCCTCCCGCAAAAGCATCCAGATCTCCGTGTTCAAAGGAGGCGGCGACGGCGACGTCGGTTCCCTCCATCTTCCGGGTCGGCGGCGGCGGCGGGACAAGCGGTGGATCCCCGATCACTTGTATGATTGCGGTGCTTGACTTGCGGGTGCCCCGCGATGGCCGGGACGGTGGGGAAAATCGGAGCGCGGTGTGTCAGAGATGAACCCGACGATTCTGCGAGTGAGTGCCGAGTGATTTGAAAGCACCAGGCCACCCGCTGCCGCTGCGGGGAAAGGTAAGGGGGCGTTCCGAGCTAGAGACGCGGGGGTCACCCAGCTTTTTTTTTTTCACGGCCCACTCTGGAGGTTGAAGCTCCAGCTGAAGATTCGGCTTTTCAACGCTCACCTTTCACCCGCTGGGTCGTAATGTCAGGAGAGGAATATCTGGGTTTGAACAGCCGGAAAACAGCAACGGCAGGGTGTTAGTCACGGCCAGTCATGTGGTGGGTGGTCAGGAGGCGCCCGTTGTTGTGTAAGCCTCGTCTTGGGCCACGGGTGGGATGCGGCAATAGCTAGCGTTGACACTTGTTGACGGCAAGGCTACCGGCAAAACGTTGTTTGGGATTCCTGAATGATGGCAGGAAAAGTGGAGGAATTCAGAGACAGAAAGGAATGGCGAGAATTGAGGGAAGCATGAGCATATCAAAGACGCACGCGACGAAATAAACGAGCGAGGTTGTCTGATAGGCCAACGCAGTCTATTGGCATGGGTGGCAACCGTCTGCTGGTGGACCTTATTCAAGACCGAGAGAATCATAGCTGCTGGACATTGAGAAAGCAAGACCCAACTGCAGCATGCGGTGTTTGGTCGAGATAAGTTACCGCTGCTGGCCAGATCGCCGCAAGATAAGGCTGCTTCGTGATGGGTGGTCGAGGTGAGCTGCCATTCGGTCTGGGACGACCCGAAAGGTGGGATGGTGTTCCCGTTCCCTACGAGGTGTGAACAGCGAGCGAGACATTAAAAGACCCTGGGAGGCCGGGTTTTCAGCCGGGTTACCCGTCCAGCGTGGCCCTGGTTAAATTTCTTTACCTAACAGAATCGCGCTGAGCAGGTTTCGTAAACATGTCAGTCTGGTTTTGAAGTTTACTGACAGCTTCCACCAGGTCTCATGGCCTCATGGCATTCTGCTCAAGATGATCATAGTGATATGGGCTTGATAAGATTCCTGGCTCGGCAGTTCAAGTTGATTCGCTACCTGGTCCCGGGAATGCCAAGAGCGAAGGATCACCACCAAGAAAGGCTTGGCTTGCGGGTCTAGACCAGAGTGTGGGGGTACCCCCGGATTCTGAATACGGGTTATCTATTGGTTGCCCGGATAGCTGCATAATATGTCGACGACGACGTCCATGGTGAAGCCTTCAATTTTCACTCTTTTATGAAGACATTATTTCGAACCTGCAGCCTGTGCTCTAAGACTTGCCTGCGGGTGCTAGTAACAAAAATCTCTCCGGCTTCGGAATTGTGCTCAACTTCTTCATGTCGGTCTCATCCACCTGGATCCCCTTCTCCCTAGCCAAGTCAATGACGGCCCAGATTCTGGAATCCTTCTCCCAGTAGCACCGATCCAGCAACGCCATCAGAGTGTCGTCCGTGGGGTACTTGGCGACTCTTTGGACCAAATGCTCCCCCATATCCCACAACCGCGCAAACGCCAGGTCAAGGTCCCCCTCCCTGTCAGCCGCAAGATTGCGCACCGTATCATTAAGGGCCACCAACGGCTTCCTCACCGTCATCGTTGGGTCGATCCGCGGATAGGCCCGAGCAATCAGGTTCCAATCCTCCGCCGTCTTGGCCTGTCTACACAGGTATCCCAGCCCCCAATCACTCCCCTCCATAAGCGGCTGCACCCTCTCAAGCGCGTCCACCAACGCCCCCATATCCCCCTGCAAGCCCACAAACTCCAACAGCGCCACCGGCCCCGAAGCTGGCACCTTCCTCCCCTTCTCCTTCAACTCTCCCAAAATCTCAAACACCCTATTCGCCATCTCCGGCTCCCTCACCAACAACCTCAGTATACTCCTCGACTCCTCCTTCAACCCGGGGTACGACTCGGCCTTGATGCTCGCCACCTCCAACGCCTCCTTCAATTTCCCCTGATCAGCATAGCAATCCACCAACGCCTCATAATGCAACTCCGTCATCTTGATCCCCCTCCCAGCCAACTCCTTAAACGCGGCTGTTGCTAGCTCCTCATCACAATGCCTTGCCCCGGTGTTCAGAGTATTATTCAACATCCCATCACTCGGCACCACAAGCCCATTCTCCACCAGCTTCCCCCAGAGGTATTTCGTCCCCTCGAGATAACTCTCCCTCGAACACTCCTCCAACATATAATACCACACCTCCATCGGCACCCCGTCCAACCTCCCTTCTTCCCCCCTCCCTTCCTCCCTCCCAGTCTCCAACCCAACCCTCATCATCAAAACCTGAAACGCCTCCTCCGTATACCCCCTCTTTCCCAGTACATGAACCACAGTATCCCACCCCGTCCCACTCATCCACCTCCTTTCCCCCTCCTCTTCCCACCCCACCACCTCCTCCAACGCCTCCAACGCCAGCTCCTCCTGCCTCTCCCTCAGTAACCCCAAAATAACATCCTCCCTCACCTCCTTGATCAACTCCTCCCCGTAAACAACCCCTATCCGTCTCAATATCAAGTTCCTAAGCGTGTAATCAGGGTGAATAGCCAGCAATTTAATCGCCGCCCTCCAAAACTCCTTGCTAGGGGCAATACTGGCTTTGTCCATCTCCTTGAGAATGTCCTCGAGCTCCCAGGCTGAACCCCGTTCTGGATCCCAGTTTGCAACAACCAATGCCCGGTAGAGGAGTTCATTCGGGGGTTGGTGACGGTCGGTGACGAGGTAGTGGACTAGTGATCTGATTTTGAGACCCGTGAAGCGTTTGGTGTGTTTGGAGTGGGAAGTCAACAGGCGGGTGAGGGTAAGGAGGAGGGTGGGGGTTGACAAGGAGGCGAGGAGAGATGGGGGGATGGTGTTGTCGGGGAAGGTGAGGATTTCAAGGGAGGGGGTGGTGATTGCTGGGGTTTCTGGTTGGTCGGTAGTGGCTGTTGTTGTTGTTGTTGTAGTAGTAGTAGTTGGTAAAGATGAGACCTCATGCTGATATCGCTCCTTCAGCAGCTTCCGGTTGGCTTTTTCATGTTGCCATAACCTCTGGTGTTTCCCTGGTCGAGTCTTTTTCGATCTTTGGGCGAGCTGAGAGCCATCTTCAATAACAGGTTGTTGCTGTTGTGATAGCATCAAGTTTGAAGTAAGCAGTGCAGTGCTGGAACCATCTTCTTCATGAGCAGCAGCCACAGTAGAAGTGAGCCTGCGCGGTACTAACGGCCTCAGCCTCGACGTCTTTTGAAAAAGTGCCGCATCGATTGACGGGCAGAGACACCTCCAAAGGCCATCGACAACTTGGCGGGGAGCTGCCATGTTAAGATGGTCGTGAAATCAAGCTTCTTGGTGGTGGTGGTGACCGTTGATCAGGTTGAAAGCTCAACTTAATTTTTTGGAGGGGCCAGTGCCAAGACTTGAAGTCAAGGTACGTACCTTCTCACTCAGACGCCAGATCACGTGGGTCCCTCTGTTCGTGTGACAGGCTCTTGTCCAACATGAAAGCTGGCTGTTTATTTTCTTATTGTTTTCTGTTATTATTCTTGATACTCCAGGCCAGTGAGACAAGCCAAATCAAACGCATGCTATGCCGCAACAAAGGTATGCTGTTTTCACACCAGCCAAAGCAACCCTGCCTTCCAGCTCAACACATGACCGGGTATCTTCTTTTGGCTGTTAGAACCTCCGCCTGTCCCTCAGACTCGGCAGCCCCAGAAGAGCACTGGGAACAGCCTGAACGGCAGCCGATAATCCCTGCCTTCCCTCGCCTTGAACCGCCGTCGTAGCATATGAGCCTCCCCATCAAACACATCACTCTGGAAACAACTCCCCCCTCACGCACCCCTATTCCCACCTCTCCCACCCCTCCCACCTCTCCCTCTCCCACCCCTCCCTCTATCACCCCCACCCCTCCCACCATAATCCCCTCTCTGATGTCCTCCCCGTCCCCCTCTATACCCACCCCCACCCGACTGCTGCTGCTCCTTGACAATATCGATAATCTCGTCCGGAACCCGTAGGTATTTAATCTGTCATTCCCATCATTAGCCCCCATCCCCATCCTCCCCCCAAGGCTCCTACTCACATTATTCCCCTTGACATAAACCTCCGGCAACCTCACAAACTTATCCCCCTCCTATTCAACCCGTCAGCATTTCATTCATTCCCCTCCCCACCAGTGAATTTAGAGCGCAAAACCCACAGGACTAGTCTGCACCACCTCCCTCAACGTCAAATTCATCCAAGTATCACACAGCACCAAATGCCCATTCAGCGTCTCCCCGTTCTTGAGCTCGACCAGCATCGGGTGGCCCTGCGCCGCGTTAAGGAGACCAAGAGGCAACTGCAACGCCCACCCCACAATCAAAATCAGCAATATACCCTTTTTCCCAATCCCCCTCTTGACGTACCATCTTTGCCCGCCTATTCTCTCTCCCCTTTTCCTTCTAAAACCCAACCTTTTGCCGCGCGTAGAAATCGTTTTCAATCGAAAAAAAGATGTTCGATTGACCGGCGTGTCGTGTGGCGGCAAGTGATGGGTAATTCGTCGTTTCGTTAGGTAAGGTAGGTAAACAAAGTCGCAATGAATAGGTGGTTGGCAGACATCAGACAAACAAGCGCCGCCCAAGAAACATGACCTCAGCGCGTCTCCCTTCCCTAAACCTCCCCCCCCAGCCTTGCGGGGACACTGTAGTGGGGGACCTGAACCGTGCACAGCCGACAATTACCCGACTAAATTTCCCCGCTAGCGCGCGACCGTTGTGGGGACCTAAACTTTGATGAGACGACATGGCACGAAAAAAAAAAGTCCCAGAATGGGAGTCAATAACCATGTGAGGGATGCACTTCCATGAGGGAGACGAAAGCAACTGCGAGTCTAGTGACATTGAAGGCACTCTGATACCAAAAACTCAACAGCTGAAGTTTTCTGTGGACTTAGAATCAAAAGCAAAGCAAAATCATTTGATGAACCAGCAAAAGAGTAAGTTTGGACGAGCTGGGAATCGAACCCAGGACCTTTCGCATACAGGTGAGTATGCTAAGCGAACGCTCTACCAACTGAGCCACACGCCCGTGGTTATTTGATGGAGGTTACACTCAGACGCAGCCCCTATCATTGAGATCATTCCCTTGACAGCGCACATCTCACTCTAGCAAGGGACTTTCAACCACAATCTGATGTTCAAGATAAACCCATCTGATATCTATGTAACCTGACAAAAAACAACCCAACCATTTGGATGATGAATCCGAGATAGACTATCCCCCCCCCCTTTGCGCAACGCAACAAAAACCAAGAGACCACACCAACCCGAACAGCATCCGTTACAGTAATCCATTCCGTCATGCGTTCCCAAATCCTTTGACACGTTACCCACCACAGCCTGAGAGACCAGCAAAACACGCCCGTTTTAGCTTCTTTCCACATTGTTCATTCTGCCAGCAGGTTCGTCATGGCGTTAAATGGCGCTCTCTCGGCTCTTGCGGTAACTCGCCTGCGGAGCAGCTGGAGTCAGTATACGCACTTCTTCTCTCTCTCTACTGGAAAGAATAAGCCGAAGCACGACTTGCCTCCTGTTCAACTTGCAGACCGTCAATGACAGGGGCAAGTTCACTGAGAATCTCGTGGGCCTTCTTGTGGAACTCAATCTGAGCAGCAAGGAGCTCGGCCAGGTTGCGCAGGGGTTCGGGGGTATCGACAACCTATTTGTGGGTTAGGACAATCAGCGCTTCGATCCTCGGCCTCTATGGGTGACAAGAATACTCACGTTCTTCATGACACCAACAGCCTCCTCGGTCTGTGTGACAAACTCATCCTCAGCCTTCTCAATTTCCTCTTGGGCCTCAGGGCTGAGCTCCTGCTCGTCGTGCTGGCCGCTAGGGGCAGCTCCACCAAGCTTCCAGGTGGTGCCCTTGACACGGGCCTTGACAGCATCCAAAGTCAACCTGGCCTTCTCGACCGCCTTGCGGGCGCGGGTCGCAAAGGTGATGTTGGTGTTCAGGGTGGTGTTCCACCCAGCCAAGAAGCGGCTTTGAACCTGGGCGTCCTGGGCGAGGCGGGCCTCTCCAACACGCTCCATGGCGAGCGCATACTTCTCGAGCGCAGTAGCAAGAGGATCCTCACCGGAGGAGGTGTGTTGCTGGTGGAGAGCCTGGGAGCTGGCCAACGAAGCGCGGGCGATAGCATGATGGAAGGTCTTGGGTTGAGGCTTAGCCGAAGGAGGGGCGGTCAGGGCAGCCTGGGCTTCAGCGGGAGAGGTAGCGCTCGACAACAGAGTAACCTTCTCGGAGACGGTGCGACCAAGGTCCTGGAAGGTCTCCTTGATATTAGGGGGGTAGTCGTAGGCCTCGTTGGAGTATTGGGAGCTATCCAATGATGGAGGGGTCAGATGGTGCCACCGAAACAACGAGCTCCGAGCTCAGAGAGCATCCATGTCACAAACTTACGTCACAGCCAGCATCTTCTGGTGGACAGCCTTGAGCGCATCCACGCGCTTCTCAAGGTCGATGTAGTCGGGTGGGAGTTCGGTCTGCAAAGCCAACATGGTCAACCACTTTGTTCCCTTCCCTTGTCGCCAAGCAAGCCCAACGCCGCCAGGAAGCTATCAATGCGCACCTTGTCCTCAGCCTGGCCCAGCTGCTCCTTGGTGTACTGGAAGGTGCGCGAGGCAAAGGGGGTGATCTGACCACCCAAAGAGCTGTAGAAATGCCATTGTCAGCGGTTGGCTGTTCGAATTCCATTGTTCTGGCGGCCCGAGCTCGAGGTTTATCAAAAGAATCTAGGGAGTCGAGAGAGGGGTTGTCCGTACGTGAGACTCTTCTGGAAACCCTTGAAAGCGTCCATCTTGTCGGGTTTGGGAGGTGCTGTATTGCAGTGTTCAGGGGACGTGCTTCTCGACGGCGGACTCAACGGGCGGTGACCGTAGCTTTGCGAAAAGGAGGATGCGAGGTTGACGTTGACACCAAAGCTTTGTGTCAAGTGGGCGTTGTTTAGGGGACAAGGCGCCGATCCCTAGCTACTGACGCCCCGCTAAACATTCCGCGTTGCAGCAGTCAACCCTGAATTTCATTGGCCGCGTCATGCTCCATGCGTCGCAGCCGTGTTTCTTTCAGGCAGCCAAGCATAAGGTCCAAGCATGTGCTTCACTTTTTATCTTTGTGTAACCCCAAGCATCATCATGAGCATAAAACGTCGCCCTATGATCAGTGATGGCTCAACAACAAACAATCGATATATATGTATATAAATGACAGCGATTTGTGTATCCTCGGCAGTATGAAGTCCATGATAAATACTTCCACTTGAAACACCGGCATCGATATACTCGAAATGCAGTTGTTGAAGTATGGTATGCTAGATAAGTTCATATCATTTTCCATATGTAGACGTCACCTTTCAATCCGCCGCCTTCGAATCAGCCCAACTCGGCACAACCCCCCTACAAACATCCTCATAGTCCTCCATGACCTGATCCTTCACCGCGGCCTCCGGCGTCGTCCAAAACATCGCCCAGTTACTCCCAGGCAACTTTCTCACCCCCCTGCTCCTCTCAAAATACCACTTATTCACCGGGTTATCCTTCCTGCTCCTCCAGCACACCCCATTCGGGAAACAATCCCTCACCATGGCATTGAACACAATATCAGCCACACCTCCCGCCCCTTGACTTTTCTTCAGCACGGCAAACTTATCCAGGTAGGGCACTAATCTACCCGAGTTGTACGCTGTCTCCTCGTCAAGCCCGAATGGTCGTTCCCAGGTGAGGATCGCACCGCCTTCGTACTCGCCGGCGATGATGATACCTGCAAGGGAGTCTTGGACTCGGTTGAGGTAGTGCTCTGCGTCTAGCTTGCGGTCGAAGGAGTCGTTGATGAGGTGGATGAGTCGGGGGAGGTCGACGCACGTATCTGTTAGTTTCAGGCGGGGGGTGCCCGGTTTAGGTGGTTGCCAGGACCGTGTGCGGGTGTCGGGGAAGATGGTAACGGGGAGGCCTTTCTTCGCCAGGGTTGTGGTGGGCATTCGGGATGACCTTTGGTATCTACCATTTGTCGTTGATTTGATGCGGCCGATGGGTAGAGACGCCGAGTATATCGGCCGGTCGGTGAGAAGGTTGTGAATGATGGGATTCTGCCATCTTCGTGTTTTGACTTCACCTGCCATAGCCTCCTCGGCGTCTCTTCTGATATCATATGCTGGATTCGACTGTAGATTTGCGGCTTCGATTGGGCTGGTTATGATCGCGGAAGCTGTCGAGGGCAGGATTGCTAGTATGTTCTTGACTAGCTCTAGGTTTTCGATGTGTGAAGCTTTCGGGTTGCCTGAGATACCAGGTATTGGGCTCCCGTTATCTTGTGGTTCTGCTGCACCCAGGGTCGCCTTGATGCTGTTGAACTGCTCTTCGAGATTGATAAATACCCGCGCGCCATCGCCCAGGTTCCTAGCAGGAATTCCACCAAAGGGGTCGATGATGATCACCCTGTCTACTACCGCGGTCCGGGTTTGATTTTGGCCAGCATTGACCTGAAGTCCAGCAAAGTATTTTGCCAAAGCAAAGATCACTTCATTTGCGTCAGCCGCCGTGTGCTCTAGAGTCTCTTCGACCACTGCCCGAGAGGGGACCACTAGGATATGGCCATGCCTGAGCGGCGCGGTGAATGCCTCTCCAAAGCCAACGGAGAGCTTAGTATGACCAAGAGACGAAGCGCTTGGTGGAGTTGTACTCCGTTTCCAGATGCCTCCATCAACAAGTTCTGCGCCTGGTGTGCCATACTTTTGAATGGCTTTCTGAAGTCGGTCTGTTTGTTGCGTCACCACATCTTTCCAATCCAGAACTGAGCTTTTCTCTGCGCTGCATTCAAGAACGATAACACTTCGAAGACCCAGATCTCGCAGCCGGGTGAGCGTCTTAGCGACGCCACCCAGTAAAGTGTCGTCCCACGTCTGAGGCTCGCGAAGCTTCACAATCGCCACACGTGGTACTTCATCGGCCTCTAGAAATTCCACTGGAACGGAGCCTTGGACGAAAAATGACACATCCTTGGCTTCTGGGATTGCTTTGTCGCTCACAAGGGCGGTAAAAGCTTGTGATTCCTTTGGCACCGCTTTGGCTTTCGATGACCCATAGGTCTGAAGGTATGCCTTTGCATCCCGCTTGGTCGCCGACGACTCCAGTACTGAAATCAAAAACTCCCTGTCTGACTCTCTCTTCTGCTTTGCTTCGGCAGCAGAAGGGTGGCTTCGGCTGGGCTTTGCGCCATTCTCAGCCGAGGAGAAGTGACGTCGCTGAGACACTGATGTCACTGACGTTATGGTGGTGTGATTTGGCCGTTGCTGGTCGCGACAGATTGAGGCCTAAAAGCGCTCAGATTAATACCAAACTTCAGAATATGACTGATCGGAAAATGTAGCGATATATGCGCCAGGATATATCTCACCTGAACTACCGAGGTCGCCTTCTTCCACGCACCGTTGCTTCTCGTGAGCATAGCTGCGACCAGTGGCATCGGGCGGGGCGGTTTGAGTCACAAAAACTGTGATATAAATTATTTCGAAGAACGTACGGGCGGCCAGAAATGGATAATTCAATCCAGCACGCCCTCCTCATACAACCTGCATCCGCTTTGGTGTGGTGAGAATCCCTCGAAAAAGATGAAAGAAAAGGAAAGACGGAAGGGTCCAACCTCGGGACTCCATCTGACCACGCAACGCAGCAAAGCCCCGAACACTAAAACCCCATGTCGGTGAGAATTATCAGATCATCAGATAAGATACCCCGCAAAAAGGGGAAAAGGATGTTCCTTGGCAGTTCATCAAAGACCCAGAGCATATCTGGTAGCTGTAACCATGTATTCTAATTTGGCTGGTGTTTCATTCCGATGATTGGGTGTACCTAAAAACCAGCAGCTCAAGAGGAATTACCCCGCGGTTTGACCATATCACCAAAACCGTTGCAGTATGACATAATTGACCATTGAGTTTCTTGAAAAGGCTCAATAGAGCTCAGATGAGATGACTTCTCAAAATCAACGAGTTGAGCAAGCCTGGGAAGATTGCAACCATGTCAAGCCAGACAGACCTCTCAAACATGCAATCGTACCCACTCGCTGATATCCATGAACCAACAGCCTCTCCCCCATTAGCGAGAATGACATGAGCTTGTCAGATGGAGCATAAAGCCGATTGGACTTCCCGGTCCCAATCGACGGCGGGCCGGTCCTCTATCTGACCGGAAACCGGAAGAGGGGCAGTTTCCCCACTAACTCTAAGTGGTCCTCATAGCGAAGAGTAGAATTAATATATCTTGGAGCACCTTCAACTCTAATGTGATATCTTTGCTTCTAACCGGAATTCCCCACAGGCTCGACAACACATCAAACTCACCTACCAGTACCACATCTATCTCACAATGACCCCAACAGTCTTCTGGATTGGCCTAGGAAACATGGGCCGAGTAAGCCTCTTAATCCCCCCCTTACCTTCATATGTATCCCAACTAACACCCCCAGGGCATGGCCAAAAACCTCGTTCTCAAAGGCCCCCTAGACAACCAACCCCTCCTAGTCCACAACCGCACCAAACAACGCTCCCTCGACCTCGCCTCCCAACTCCCCCCTGGCAAAGTCACCATCCTCGACTCCATCTCCTCCGGCGTCCGCCAAGCAGACATCATCTTCCTCATCCTCTCCAAAGACTCGGTTGTCGAATCCGCCATCTCCGAAATCCTAACCCACGACCTCACCGGCAAGCTCATAATCGACTGCTCAACAATCCACCCCACCACCGCAACCCGCATCGCCAATTCCATCACCTCCTGCGGCGCCCAGTTCCTCGCCGCCCCCGTCTTTGGCGCCCCAGCCATGGCCGACGCGGGACAGCTCATCGGCGTTCTTGCCGGCCCTTCCGCCTCAGTTGACCGTGCCCGCCCTTACTTCAAGGGCGTGATAGCCAGAGCAGAAATCGACATGTCTGACGAGCCGTACGGGAAAGCCCTTACTCTAAAACTGATCGGGAATACTTTTGTCTTCAACATGGTGGAGCAACTTGCCGAGGGGCATGTTCTTGCTGAAAAGTCTGGTTTGGGGACCAAGTATCTGCATCAGTGGGTGGAACAAATGTTTCCGGGGCCGTATGCGGCGTATTCGACGAGGATGCTGAGCGGGGATTACCATACGAGGGAGGAACCGCTTTTTGCGGTTGATTTGGCTAGGAAGGACGCGGGGCACGCGTTGAAGCTGGCGGAGGAGGCGGGGGTGAGGATGAGGAATTTGGAGGTGGCGGATGAGCATTTAAAGGAGGTGAAGGAGTATGCTGGGGAGAAGGGGGATATTGCGGGGATTTTTGGGGCTGTGAGGAGGGAGGGGGGGTTGGGGTATGAGAATTCGTGATGGGCTATGTGGGATTTAAGGGCCACGGTAGTATTTCACTGTTGGCAGGACGGTGATGAAGTCTGCGTAGAGTGGAGAGATGCTATATCTTAGAATAGGGGAGTGCCTATGGAGAAAGTTGCTCTAATGCTGTCAAGATGCTCAAAAAGTGTAAAGAATGAACTTGGTTATATCAAGAACTGGTCCCAAATTGTTACTTTGCAAGCGATCACTAAAAGAGACAACAGCCCCTGTGTCATCCCTCCTCAAGAAAAAGACCGTAGAGTGACGTTCAGACCTACAACAGCAAACTCATTGATTCCACAGTAGTCCCCTCACTCACTCACTCTAGAATTCCACCACCCATTCATGATCCCTCAAGGGAAACATCCGTCTCACAATTAAAATTCAACTGCCCGGCAGAAAGATACTGCGCCGGGCAATCATACTCATCCTCCTCCGTCGGGCGACGGTGGCCCCAAACCTCATTTTTTCAAACCCAACCAAGTTCCAGTCCCGATTCTTATAAATAGCTATTCACCCAAGTGTCAGCACACATCCTCTCACAGCCCGTTACCTCAATAGTACTCACTGAAATGACCAAAATCAACATCATACTCCAACCGCTCGAGATCCTCCGGATTCCCATTATAGCACCCATCCCCATCGCAAACAACACCCTCGATCTTGCTCACGTCCCACTTTTGGAGAATGAGCCGGGTATTCTTGACGTCTTCGCAGCTGTGGGGGGCGGAAGCCGGGGAAGAACAGCCAGAGGATCTCACCGCCGCTGCCGAGGTCGGTGCATTCGTAGATCCAGATGTCGGCTTTGGCGGTGGTGGCGAGGGTGGTGAGGGTGGTGAGGGTGGTGAACTTCATTTTGGAGGGTTTGGAGGGAGAAATGCACAACGGTTGTTCGTCTCCTGTGGTTGAGGGTTGAAGCTGATCGATGGCTGGTGAGTAGAGGAGGGACAAACGGCGGAACTTGTACCTCCCTCTTTATACCTGAGACGGGCGTTTGTTTGTGCCTCTCTGAGTTGATCAATAGTGAAATGGCGATATCCCATGTCTACCTAGTCTTAGTCTGTTGGTTCTGAGCCAAGTCAGCCAACGGTAAAATCGTACCACGATAGCCGCTGCGATCGACATGGTGAACTTCTAGTTTCGTGTCACCGCCGTGTGGATGGTGATTTGTTCGAGGAGAAGCTAGAAAGCAACTACCTAGGGGAGACGTACAGCCGATGTTGTCGTATTAACTATTTTGAAGACATTTAAAGTTCGAAAAATGATTCTCCATTCGGTGTTAGTAGGATTTTATGTCAAGGTTGATTCCAAGGAACGTGGAGATCTTACGTTTAAGGGCTAATACAACCATGGAAGCCAAGCAGACGACGAAACGCTCTGATAGTACCATGCTCTCTCTCAATACACCCATGAAATCTTCAAAATCCCCATAAAGTTACCTACATCCAAACATCTCCAGAGCCACGATCCCCCGGAAGAAAAGTTGACCATCAACCACAGCAGAAGACCAACATAGCGCCCCAATGGCGGAGAATTGCTATGTACATCAATATCTATCGTCGATCTTTAGGAGCAAGGTACAGAATGTGAAGTTCCTAAAGAGGCTTGTTTTCTCGATCCACTCTCTATGCTTGTTCTCAGTCGATACGTTGCGATGCCAAGGGCTGTTGGGTTCGATATGGGCAATTCGACGTCATGTCGAGACTATTGAACGAGGACACGCGATATGTTTGACTGGGACTTGAGTAAGAAAAGCATCGACAATGGCCGAAAACAATCGGAGATTTTGGGCATTGGCCATTTGGTTTAAGGCCTTTGAGTTTGACTTGTTCAGCTTGTTGGAAGGTGACAGATAAAAATGACAAACAGCTCAACGGTCATCCACACTTTGTTTGATTGTGGTGATGCGGATACGAGAACCCGGTGGTTTTGGAGTCGAACATGGAAGCTCTCAGGGGTCGAGAGCAACCGAGGTTGGGGACATGCCCTCGGCCAGCAGGCTTACCGCTCGACCATTTGGCCGGTGCAACTGTTCCTTGTTGCAAGATGTGTGCGGGAAGAAATATATATACTGTCGTTAGGAAGGAGCAAGCTGTTGGCCTGACAGGTTCTCTGACAGCTTCATAACGACGATGTCGTGGCTGGGGCTGGCAAGGCAGGAGTCGTCGATCTTACCCTAACCTACCCAAACTGATACTAATGTATTTAGGAAAACCACGTAGGAGTTTGAAATCAAGAGGACATCACAAAATGGAATCATCGACCTGGTGTCTTGCTGAAAGAGAGGAAAGTACCAAGTGTATGGCAACAAGATGAAAGATAAATACCGTAATTGCAAACTCAGCGTAATATTTCACGACCGACAGCGGTCTTGGCATTTCCATTACATAAGCAGCACCCTGCACCCAGAACCCCGGTCCAAGCTTGCCTTGTTACATGCTGCGCCTTGAAGCTCCAGCATCATCCAGCCAACCAACCTCCAACCAGCCGCCGCAACACCATCGAACCTGTCGTCGTCGTCAGGAACATCAACGATTAATACCACCCCCGAAACGACCATCATCGCCATTCGATCAACAAAATTTCACTTCCAATTGAAACACCACCCTTACCTACCCTTCCAAATCGCGCAGCACCAGCACCCCTCCTCCCCGTCAACGAAACCAAACATTCACCATGGCCAACGGGTACGTCCCTTCCCACCCCCAACATTTACCCCCAAACCACCCGCAACAACAATGTTATTGCGCAAATAGCTAACCACCACCCCAAACAGATGGAGCATCTTCATCGGCCTAGCCATCATTCTCGCAATGTGCACCGCTGCCTGGGTCTTTGCCCCCAAGGGTGAGAACCAAGTGTACGTCTTCCCCCTCCTCACCCCCCACCCTCCCAACCTCCAACTAACCTTCTCTCCCCCACAGCCTCTGGCGCTCCTCCCTCATCCTCGCCTTCGTCAGCTGCTACCTCATGTGGGCCATCACCTTCCTCGCCCAGCTTCACCCCCTCATCGAGCCGAGACGGTCCGACATTCGCAAGGAGTTTGTCCACCATTAGACCACATAACCATAAGCTACAACGAGATGGCACATACAAAACAGATGCAAGCCTCAACACGAGGCTAAAACTATAGGCGGCGAGCAATAGGACGATGATGACGAAGAAGAGGAAGGGGGAGGTTATTGGCATTGTTGTACGAATACCCACGGCACGGCATTCATAAACAGATTCATTTTTTGGGGCTGGCGTTTATTTGTTTTCTTTTGCTTTTTGGGCGGCGGTTATAGGACAAACCAGGGGGGACGGGAATGAATCAAGCCTTGATAATGGAGGCTTTTGGGAAGAATGACGGCTGGAATTTGTACATTTCGCAAGCGGGCAAGCCCTTCGGAGGCTTAATATCATGAACATGGGGCACACGTCTTTTCCATCAATCCATGTGACAAATACCCAAAAGTCAAACGCTTTATTACTTTTACCAAAAAACACTCCCCCTTTATCCCACAGCCAACCTCCCCGCCCAATCTTTTAGATACCCCAATAGCACCCCCAACTCCCCTAACCCCCGTCCATCACCCCCCATTATCTGGCCCCCTTCCGTCCCTGCCGTCCAAGAATCCACCCCTTCTAACCCGGCAGCCCACAGCACCACCCTCCCCATCGCCCATCTACTTAGCGCCCCTGCCATGGCCAAGAACGCGGCAACGCCGTAGCTGCAGTCGAGCAATATCTTCAACGCCTCGACATTATTAGCCACCACCGCCCACCCTAGCGACCTGGCCGCGGCGGGAACGTCATATTCCCATATGACCATCAGAATAGGGAAGAGCTTCGTAGAAGAAGAGACGAGAAGGGCCGTGGAGACAGAGTTTGGACGGGGATACCGGGGTAGGATGCCGAGGAAGGGGAGGGGCGAGAAGCGGGAGGAGGTGAGGAAGCGGATGGATAGGTGGAAGGAGAGGGTTGTTAGGGTGCAGAGTAATACTGTTTTCGGCATCATCAGCATGACTGATTGTTGGGGAATTGATGGGGACACAGACGGAAAAAGACGTATTGAGTAACAATGGGGCGTTCTGCCAGGCCCTCGGTGTCACTGCTCTGCCTTTCGATCCTAGCCCAGGTGAGGTAGACGTCAAATAGCAGTAACAAAACCCCTAACCGGACGATGCTCGGGGCGAAGGCGTCTTCTTCTTTTTTGGGGTGGTCGGGATCGGAGGGGTCGGAGGAGGGGGTGTTCATCAGTGTGTTGTGGAGTAAATGTCGGTACACCTGCGGTTTTATGAGGACTAAATCGATGAATAGCACCACAAAGTCGTGCTCGACGTATTTGTCGCAGAACCGCCCGCAGTTCTTGCAGACGGTGAGCCGGATGTTGTGGCCGCCCGAGGCGGAGGGCTTGTTGGTGGTGGAGGAGGTGTTGCTCGTTCCGCCCTCGCGCCAGAGGGTTTTCACTGGGTGGCGGCATTCGATGCAGATTGGCATGGTTGCGACTGAGAGGTGGTTATCGTGACATTTGAAAGGTTGTGTATAAAGGCAAGGGGTGCGCCGTGATGCACCGGTTTGTCGTCGTGCAGGAATATTGAATGCGATGGGGAATTGATGATGCTTGATGGTGGTTTGAATGATGGACAGTCGTGATGCGCCCCGATAAGGGTTCTTATCAATGACGCAGCTACTCCAGGCATGCGCAGGGAAGCTGGCTGTTGGAAGTGCGACCCCCTGAATGAACCCTGATGGTCAACCTAGACCCACGCACTTGTCAGAGAGAAAAGAGAATGATCCAAAAATCTATTTTGATCCAATAAATCCAACACGCTGCGCCAATTCTTGCTATATACCCTAAACAAGCATTCAAAAGAACAGAAAACAACAACCAGCAATCCGCAATGAAGGGCTCAACCTACGCAATGCACCACTTGCCAAATTCAAACCCCACTTCCTGAGCTACAGAGATCCTAATCAGCCTTCTTACTCACTCCCCTCCCCCTCAGTGCAGCTGCCTCTCCAAAACTCCTCCCTGATGGGCCAGCAACAGCCGGACTGCCCAAAGTCCCCCCAAAATTCGGGTCATGCCACCCTCTCCCGTCATCATCACTTCCAGTGTTCTCCAATTCTATCAGATCACCCTGTCCGTTACTCCCTCCATGCATCCCGCTCACCCGCCTCGGTCCCAGAATAGGCGTGACGTTCCCCGATTTTGCAAGTTCGACACCTTTCTCGATAGCGCCTCTCAGCCAGGTTTCCACAGCAAGAGCCGCCTTGTCGAGACCTGTCCCTTGTCTGCTCATAGCGGAGGTGTCCTGGCCCTCTCCAAACGGGCTCTCCGCAATGGTAACCGGCGCATTAGCATCGTTGGTGAAGCCAAACCGAGCCCTTTCCATGCCCATGGCCGACATGGAAGGCAAAGAGTCAAAGTTGAATCCGGGAACATTCTTCTTAGCCCAATCGTTGAGAGGGTCTTTTTGTGGCCCAGGGGCTCGCACATTTCTGCCGAGCGAGCCTACACCTCCTGGACGGCGCATCCATGCCGGTCGGGGATCGTTATCGCTGGTGGTAGCTGTCGAGTTTGATCGGGTGGGTAGGTTTCCATGAGAGGATGCAATCGGAGAACGGGTGGACAACAGCGAAGGGCGCCGAGAAGAGGGACTTTTTGGGCTTCCAATATTTGGCTCAGAAACACTGGTGCTGGGGGCATCAACTGAAGCTCGAGGCGTTGACAAAGATGACATGGTGTGAGTGCTTTTCTTCCTGCGAGGAGGAAAGTACCCAAGCGACCTCCGAGAAACTCTGGCAACTTCGACTGGGTGAGGATGGGAATCGATTGATACCCACCGTACATGGGTCCATGGCCGGTCGTCGTCGCCTGACTGTGATTGTTGTTCCAGCTGGTTACTATTTCCTGGATTCGAGAAAAAGTCGCCTCCATTGGTTGGCTGTCCCCATGGATCTGTTGTGTCTGGTGTTCGTGCCAACAGGTCAACCTTCGCTACTGGGTCGACTGGTGTTTCACAAGTCTTGCCCCTGACCTCACACGCATCCACCGGCATCATCAAATATTTCCTGACCTGGATTCCATCTCTTGACCAGAGCCCGTTGGCCTTTCGAAAAGCATCCTCTTGACATCTGTATTTTAGTACCACCCCGGCATACGTGTCTGTTGGTTGGACATGGTGAATGTAAACCAAGTGTTCCTCCGTTTCGTCATTCAATACTGTCCTGCGCAAATCCTCATCCGACCCCTTCTTCTTGAACTTTCTACCAAAATCCAAACCCCCATTCACACCTTCGTGGCTTTCAAGAATACTAGCAGTCCTCATCGCTTTCAGTCTGGCATCCCTCTTGGCCAATGTTCCAGTGCCAATCTCGTCGGAGCGGGGTCTGGTCTCACCTGGCGGCGCGGGGCCCCATGTGTTTGTGGCATCACCTCGACCGCCGCCTTGCCCCCCCTTTGCCCTGTTCCCGTTTGTTTGTGGTCGGTGCGACTCTCCGTTGATAAAAGACTCCCCGCCTGCAATCAATGTGGTGGCAAGGTTCTGGACCGAGGCCCAGCTTGGCGCCCAAGTGCCTCCTAACAAACCCGCGCCTTGTCCTGAACTTCCTTTTGTGTTGGGACGATTCCGCGCAACTTCTGTTCTTGCATCATTTCTGCCTGTTACTGAGCCAATATGTGCGGCGGGAATCGGAGTCGCACCACGGCTGGTAGACCGACTGGAAGAGTTGTCGGGGTCGTCTTTGTAACTGGCTTGGCGCCGGTTTCGTGGCCGAATAGAGCTGGAGTCGGAATCCCGGGAGGCGGCGGGCAGCAGTGTGCTCGAAGAGGCCCGCTGCGAGGGGTTCATTGCATCGGGTATCGCTCCGGTGAAGCCGCTGCTGCTGCTAACCTCGACGATGCGCCGCGATGACGGTATAAGAAATAGGGCATGGAATTATGACTGGAACTGTGGAACCATTGAGTTGCGGCGAAAGGTGAATACAGTCGTATCAGCTCAACGGACGACTGCAGGACGTTGGGGGACGATGTTGTTCAGGCGGTGGTTGGAATTGCAGCGACCTGTCCTTGATCTGTGACGCCGAAGGCCCAAAAGCAAACCCGCTAAGTCTCAATTAATTAATTAAGCCGTGGCCTGGTAGCGGATGCATTTGGTGAAGAGATCGTGAGAAAGACGGTGGCGCATGGAGAAATATCTCGGCCGGTACAAGGGAGAGTTCCTGTTCGCGCACATTCAGCAGCAAGGCGTCTCTTCGTTGCTGTGAGAGACGGAGAGATGCTGCGGTGGGAGGTGATGGGTTGTGTCAGCCAGGTTCCCCCCTCGGACCACTGCGTTCCAGCGTTCCTAGCCACTGCGCCGGGGCCACCCCTGCGAAGTCGTTCGTTTGACCAGAGTGGCCAATCAGTGCCAAGGATCACCCAACGGCATCAAGTGCCTTGGACCTCACCTCTACCGGGGCATGACTTACACGACTGCGATCTCTCTTCCCTCCGGCTACTTTTCAGTCCCTGATATCTATGAAAATAACCTCCATAGCCACAAGGAAACATGTTTGTCTTTTATCATGTCAGGCCGACAAAGCTCTTCTACTCAAGCCTCACGCTTGCTCTTCTTATTCATGCCCACCATCCACCGAGCAGGTCCACACACGTTTCAGCCAATCTTGTTTATGAGGAGAATCCAAATTATGTTGATATTCCGATGTACTACTCTACTGCCGGCAAATTCATAGTCTCTCCTACCCTAGGACAATATCTCTCAAATATCCTTCTATCAGGCGCCCAAATCATCGGCCAGCAACATGCACTTATTCATTATCAAAACAAGGACGTAAGTTCCGGATAACTGCATCCTCCATAGAACACGCCAAGATTCTACACACTGACCACCCTCCCCTCTAATGGGTGGGGTTGATTGGAAGCTGACAGTTGCAAGTGCGGGGCGACACCATGAGGAAAGTAAACAAATATTCTTGTGTTTTTGCGGAGCGACCGCGGCGTGACCTGATTTGACGAACTCTCGATTTGCGACAACGACGACATTTTCTCCTCCCGACACTACCTGACCATCACCAGCGGGCATCGGGGATTTCTGCATACAAATCAACGCCACCATGAGGGTGACGGAACTAATTATCGATGTGAGTTTCACCGCCCAGGCTTTCTCTTGCTTGTCGTTGCTCTCCAACATTGGGCACCGCTAACCAGTTGTCGCATCACCAAAACAACAGGGCTTCAAGTCCTACGCCGTCCGTACCGTAATCTCGGGCTGGGACGAATCCTTCAACTCCATCACCGGCCTCAACGGCTCGGGAAAATCCAATATCCTCGACGCCATCTGCTTTGTCCTCGGCATCACCCACCTCTCCACCGTCCGCGCGCAAAACCTCCAGGATCTCATCTACAAGCGCGGCCAGGCCGGCGTGACAAAGGCCAGCGTCACCATTGTGTTCGACAACAAAGACAAGAAGCGATCGCCCATCGGCTTCGAGGAATACGCCACCATTTCGGTAACGCGACAGATCGTGCTGGGGGGCACGACGAAATACCTGATCAATGGCCACCGCGCGCAGCAGCAAACGGTGCAGAACCTGTTTCAGAGTGTACAGCTCAACATCAACAACCCCAACTTCTTGATTATGCAAGGTCGGATTACAAAGGTGCTGAACATGAAGGCGGTGGAGATTCTGGCCATGATTGAGGAGGCGGCGGGGACGAGAATGTTTGAGGATAGGAGGGATAAGGCGTTCAAGACGATGGCGAAGAAGGATCTGAAGCTGCAGGAGATTACAGAGCTGCTGCGGGATGAGATTGAGCCAAAGTTGGAGAAGCTGAGGACGGAGAAGAGGGCGTTTTTGGACTTTCAGCAGACACAGAATGATCTCGAGAGGTTAACGAGGATAGTGGTGGCGCATGACTATGTCGTGTGTCAGGAAAAGCTGAAGCAGTCGGGGTCGGATCTAGAGGCGAAGAAGCAACGGCAGAAGGATCTTGAGGCTTCGGCGGAGAGGTTGAAGAGCGAGATTTCACATTTGGAAGAGGATGTGGAAAGAGTAAAGGCGCAGAGGGATAAGGAGTTGAGGAAAGGAGGAAAGGCGCAGGCGCTGGAGGAGGCGGTCAAGAAGTACTCGAACGAGCTTGTACGGCTAGCTACGGTGATCGACCTGAAGCGGACCAGTCTGGCGGAGGAGGAGGAAAGAAAGATTCAGGCTGAGAAGGCTGTTACCGAGCTGGAGGCGACACTGCAGGAAAAGACCAAGGCGTATGAGAAGACCAAGGCTAAATACGACACAGCGAAGGATGCGGTGGAAAAGCAGAGTCAGGAGGTGGAATCCAAGGAGGAACTGCTACAGACGCTGCAAACCGGTGTTGCATCCAAGGAAGGCCAGGAGAGTGGTTATCAGGGTCAATTACAAGATGCGAGGAACCGGGTGACTGCTGCTACGACGGAGCAGGAGCAGGCCAAGATCAAGATTGCGCATTTGGAGAAGCGGATAAAGGAGGAGGAACCGCGAGCAAAGAAGGCCAAAGAGGCAAACGCTGGGCTGTTGAACGAGTTGGAAGGGCTCAAGGTGCAGGCTCAGAGGCTGGAAAAGGAGCTGGGCAAGCTTGGGTTCCAACCAGGGTCAGAAGGCGAGCTGTACAAACAGGAAAGCCAGCTCCAACAGATTATTCGCAATCTGCGCCAAGAGTCGGACGCTCTGAAGCGCAAGGTTGCCAATATTGACTTCAACTATGCGGATCCAGTGCCAAACTTTGATCGCTCCAAGGTCAAGGGTTTGGTGGCTCAGCTGTTCACTCTCGACAAGCAGTTCATTCAGGCTGGTACGGCTCTGGAGATTTGCGCTGGCGGTCGTCTCTACAACGTTGTTGTGGATACTGAGGTTACTGGTACACAGCTCCTACAGGGCGGTAGGTTGCGCAAGCGCGTTACCATCATTCCCCTAAACAAGATTGCTGCGTTCAAGGCCTCTGCTCAGACAGTTGCCACGGCGCAAAAAATCTGCCCGGGGAGGGTCGACTTGGCTTTGTCTCTTGTCGGTTATGACGAGGAGGTCTCGAGGGCGATGGAGTACGTCTTTGGCAACACGCTCATTTGCGCGGATGCCGAGACTGCCAAGAAGGTGACTTTCGACCCTAACGTCAGGATGCGCAGTATTACTCTCGAAGGCGATGCCTATGACCCCTCGGGTACCCTTTCCGGCGGCAGCGCTCCCAACTCCAGCGGTGTCTTGGTGACCCTGCAAAAGCTCAACGAGATCACCAGACAGCTCAAGGAAGCCGAGGCCAACTTGGGCTTGCTTCATAATCACATCGCCCGTGAGAAGTCCAAGCTCGACCAGGCCAAGAAGATCAAGCAGGAGCTCGACCTCAAGTCCCACGAGATCAAGCTTGCCGAGGAGCAAATCAGCGGAAACTCTGCTTCGTCCATCATCCAGGATGTCCAAAACATGAAGGAGACGATTGGCCAGCTCAAGGAGTCTATTGTCGAGGCTAAGCAGCGACAGGTGGAGGCCTTGGCTGACGTCAAGCGCATCGAGAAGGACATGAAGGACTTTGACAACAACAAGGACGGTAAACTGGAGGAACTGCAGAAAACGGTCAACAGCCTCCGTGCTTCGGTCGCCAAGATGCAAACCTCGCTCAAGACTTTGCAGAAAGAGCTGCAAAACGCCCAGCTCGACTCTGAGCAAGTCTCTGCTGACTTGGCCGCCGCCAGGGAGCAAGTGCAGGAGATTGATCTGGCTATTGCCTCGCAGCAGGAGGAACTCACCGCCCTGGCCTCCAAGGCTGAAACGATCAAGACCACCCATGACGAAGCCCAGTCCGAACTTGATGCGGAAAGGCGGAAACTCTCCGTGTTTGACTCGGAGCTCAAGTCTCTTGAACAGGCCACCCGCTCCAAGACCTCGCGCATTGCCGAGGAGAAGCTTGAGCTTCAGAAGTTGGGCCATCAGATTGAGAAATTCGGCAAGGAGTCACAGTCTGCACTGGCGCATATCCAAGCCTTGGAAAAGGAACACGAGTGGATCCCCGACGCAAAGGATCAGTTTGGTCGTCCCGGCACGCCCTATGATTTTAGGGGACAGAATTCTAATATTTCAGAGCTGAAGGCCACGGAGAGGAACCTGAGGGAGAGGAGCCAGGGGTTGAGGAAGAAGATCAACCCCAAGGTGATGAACATGATCGACAGCGTGGAGAAGAAGGAGGTGGCGCTGAAGCACATGATGAAGACGGTGATGAGGGACAAGAGAAAGATTGAGGAGACGATTGTGAGTCTGGATGACTATAAGAAGAGGGCGTTGGAGGAGACGTGGAGGAAGGTGAATGGGGACTTTGGAGCCATTTTCGAGGAGCTCCTCCCGGGGTCTTTTGCGAAATTAGACCCGCCAGAAGGGAAGACGATTAGTGATGGGTTGGAGGTGAAGGTTTGTCTTGGGAAGGTGTGGAAGGAGAGTCTGACGGAGTTGTCGGGTGGTCAGAGGTATGTATTCTTTTTGGTATGAAACGGGATGTGTGCTGACGGAACATTAGATCGCTCATTGCACTTAGTCTGATCATGGCGCTGCTGCAGTTTAAGCCGGCGCCGATGTATATTTTGGATGAGGTTGACGCCGCGTTGGATTTGTCGCACACGCAGAACATTGGAAGGCTGATCAAGACGAGGTTCAAGGGGAGTCAGTTTATTGTTGTGAGCTTGAAGGATGGGATGTTTCAGAATGCGAATAGGATTTTTAGGACGAGGTTTAGTGAGGGGACTAGTATGGTGCAGGCTTTGACGCCGGCGGATTTGAGGTGAGAAGTGTGTTTATGAATGAGGATGGGATGGATATTTGGAGTTTGGGAGAGCGGGGTGGGAAAGCATGGATGGCTGGATACAAAGGGATGGATGGGTTGCTTTTTGTTTGTTTGGTTTTCTGTTTGTTGATATAGGGATGGGAGTGGTAGATATGATGAATGACTTTTCAAGTTGTACACGATATTATAGTATGTGTGAGTTTGGCCGTGGTTGTGTTTAGTGGGATACATGTATTTTGTCTTGATTGTCATTTCGTTGGTGTGTCTACGTTGTTGACTGCAAATAATCATAGGATAGGCTATATTCCTTCGTCTGAACTCCCGTCTGCAGCATATATGTGTTGGGTTTATGTAGGTAAACAACGTGATGTAACCGACTGACAAATGTCAGCTGTCTTTGGGTGGAAGTTGGCAGAGGCAAAGCGGCTTTGTCTGTGAAGTGATTGTCTTATATTATTACACAAAATCTACTCTGCATATACAAGGAACTTTTGTCTCTCTGTCCCCATCTATCCCCTGTTCTTGCCAATATCCAGATCGCCTCATGATTCTATATATCTTCTCCGCCGCCTCTCAAACCATCCTCCCCAACTGACTCTCTCTATCATCACCCACTCTCCCTCTCCTCTCAATCAGTGCCCAGGCTCTCTTACTGATTAATATACCTATGCCCCCCCCTCTCTCCCACCTCCACACTCATCCCAACCTCAACCCAGCTCTCCAACTTCTCCTCCCCATCAAACAAGGGCGTCAACTGCATCCCCAAACACCCCTTCAGCCTCGCCCCCTCATCCACATCCCTCAGCTTCCTCAAGCTCCTATCCGGCTCAACCGAATGCCTAAACCCACTGTCCTGATTCACATTCGGCATCTTGCACCTCACCGTCCGGCACGACACATGAAAAGTTGCAGCAGCAGGCTTGCTCTTCTCCCCCTCGGCATCATCACTCTTCTTAAAACAGACCTCTTTCCACGTCTCCTCATCATAAGGGGGGTTGTTTTCCTCGGGACCGTCGACTAAGAAAGAAATCGGGGGTGTCAGTGGCTGTGGGGCCACGCTTACAGGGGAGGGGGAACAGTAAACGCCGCAAAGAAAAATAACACAAGAAAAAAAGGGTGTGTGTGTGGAGTAGCGAGCGGCTCAAGAGACAACACCGCGGGGAAGAAAAGGTACAGTAGCAGGGGGGAAAGAAGAAAAAGGGAAGAGTCTCGTCGTCCCCAGTCCACTTCAGCCCATTGTCAAAACTCCCCCCAGCCCAGAAAAACTCACCGCTTTCCGTGCTTCCGTGAAACAAACCAACAGGGTCCAGGGGACTCGACACAACAGTCTTGATGATAACAACAACAAAAAAGGAGAAAAAAAAAGTATCGAAACATACCAATGATGTTGGCGCGAAACCTCCGCGCGTCCAAGTCTTGTTCGAGATTCTCGTCTTTAGTGATCTTGGCGCTGAAGTCGCGGATGCTGGAGAGGTTAAGGAGATGTAGTGGATACTGCCGCAAATGGCCGTGTTAGAAAACAACACAAAAAAGTCACACCCATCGTCAGCCCCTCTTTCTTAGTTGATTTGCGCGAGTGAGTGGTGGTGCGTTTCATCACCAAAAAGTCTGTGGGTAGGACGGCAAATCGAACCACGCTCTTCATTCACAAGCCAAAAAATGCCGAAGTGAGGAGAGGGAGGGGGGTGTGCAGACAGTAAAAAAATAAAAATAAAAATATGAGAGATAAAAAACAAAAGCTTACAGCATCCTGAAATCCAGTCATAGGCTGGTAACCCGCCTCCTCCCTCCCCGGCGCACACCTATGCACCTCTCTCAATCGGCCCGGGTCGACTCGAAAAAGCCCGAGCCTGTTGCTCACCCCCAGGTACAGCGCCAACTCCCGAGGTAGGTCCTTTTCCATGTTCAGCGCCGACACCACGTCCTTCCAGATCCTGACCTCTTCCCTCTCGTACCCTTGGGACTCAATCTCGTCTTGCGACGGGAAACTCACCGGGAGGACAAGCTGCTTCTGCGGGACCGCACCGCGGCCCCGTGCGAGCTTGGCGGCCACCCAGCTGACGACCCCGCGGAGGCCTGGCTCTTGCCAGGGGAAGCTGATGAGGAGAAATGAGTCTTTGATGCTGGCGTCCGAGTAGAGCGGTTTACCTCGGGCTTTGACCGGGTCCGGGCTGAAAAGCTCCACGGTGACGGTGGCTAGGAGGGGGAACTGCCGCTGGGTGATGAATTCCCAGCTTTCTTGAGGCTGGAGCTTATCTTCTGCTGACGATGGGTTGGTGCTGAGAGGAAAAGGGAATTTGAGTTGAGCAAAGGTGTAGAGGCGGTCAAACTCCAGGCCGTAGGGGAGCACCTTGCTCGAGGTGAGTTGGATGCCTTTGCATGACTTGACTGGGTAGATCCATAGCTGGTCGATGGTGGTTTTTGATGGTGAGGTTGTAGTAGTCTTCTTGCTTTTGGTGTGCTTCACACCGATGGGCGAATGTGTTTCAAGCAGTGCATCGCGCTGTGATGGGGGTACGGGGGGAAAGTAGATGAACAGAGGCAAGAGGAAAACGGTAATGGTGGAAATCAACAGGAGAAGGCCGGGAGCGTCAATGACTGGGCCGCTCCGCAGCAACACCGAGTCCGGGTCCTGGTCCATTTGTTGCCGAATTTATCGGTCGGTCGGCCGGACGTCTGCAGGATATCTTGTGGTCGTCTGCTGCTTGAATAGTTATTGTTTTTTTTTTTTTTTCGGCGGTTGACCGTTTGGTTGCAGTTGGCAGCTTCCCAGCGTGGCGGTTGGTGTCACCAACTTGCGCGCCCCCAACGTCTCACTTGGGACTGGATTACCTAATAACACGTCTTATTCACTAGCTGGCCATTAATTAGGTACTATCCACCACGACCCAAAATCCTGTTAAATTGATGTTCTCTCTAATTGCATTGCATTTTTTTTTTTTTTGGATCGCTGCGTGTTTGCGGGAAGGGCAAATCATCCAAGATCATGACTTAAACCTGTTAAATATCACAGAGCTGTGTTTTGAGTGGCTGACTAGTGTGATTGTTAAAGTCGTCGGAACCACAAATCGGCGGTGCAGGTACCTTTTGATGGGTAACAATAATATATCAGATGTTCTGCGGGTCAAGACATGGGCCACCACCAGTTGTTATTCAGTGCTTAAAGGGGCAAAAGAGAACTAAAATAGATATATGATTGACGGCAGGCCACGTCAACAGTCGCTATACCCATATGAGTCGTTGTGATGTCCTACGTCAACCTGAAACCAAAAGACAAAAAGATTGTCAAGAGTTCAGATGGCGATCGAGCTCTCTGAGTATTCCCGACGGATCAAACCCCTATCGACCCGGCAATTTGACATAGGGCTGGCTTTAGCCCCATCAACCCGATTTGCTCTCCCTGCTATGTCTGGATGGAAATGTGTCTGATTGGGCTTCTTCGCCGCAGGTTCTGTCGGATCGCACTCCGCGCGCCAGTACAAGAAGAACCGGGAATGCGCCCCGAAAACAGCGACTGGAGCCGGTCACTGCATCTTGCCGGGAAGGAACAATACTGGTTGACGCACGCCGCGCCCATGTCGGTGCGCTGCTGGTTGAATACAGCAGCTGGTTGGGCCTTGTGAGAGTCTTTTTACCCTACCCAACCCCCGAGATACTTACCCAGAAAACCTGAGTGTTTTTTTGCGCGGCCACCTTTTCCTTATTTTGTCATTTGTGTCGCATTCATTGGCACCCTGACGTGATTAGGGTGACGCAAGCTTGATCTGATCTTCACTACGCCTATGGGACAAGTGGGAGATACAGTCCGATACAAATCTCTGACATAACCATATTGATGTTGCACAGAGACCATTTTTGCGGCCAAGAAACCCGCTGGAGAGGTAGCGCTCCGCTTCTGCTACCCTTCACCTTCGGCAATGCCAGACTATCTGCACCGCTACCGGTCTATCCAAAAGACTAGGAGAAGTCGCCACTGCAGAAACCACTTGAAAATTCTGTTTCTCACAGAGGCTACAAGTAGCGCAGGCTGAGGAACACTTGCCCAGAAGCGCGGGACGGAAAAGGCAAGGGTAGGGGTAAGTAATGCGGATGTTGGCTGATGAGCCTTCTCTGTGACTGTGGTTCCGTTAGATGTAGCATGTACCATCGATTTCCACATATGCCTAACCAAAGTCAGCAAGAGTTCCTGGAGTGATAAATATATGCCTAGGCTTTCGCCCGCCTCGTCTTCAGCTACCTCCAAGGGAAGGATCACGTGTCTGTCATAGCGGTTGGTTTGAGTAGGAGTTTGCATACACCTCGGCCACCTTGTGAGTTGACCCAATCCAGGCCGCATGCCGCAGGTAGGCGAAATGAGGCTATAGTAGACAGCTCAATATTAAGACTGAACGCCGGGCTGCCCTCCGAGCCCTGTATCTACCAGATGGGGACGACCGTGTAGATGTAGGTCGTGAAGCGTACAAGTTAAGCAGGCAGCGGTCCGGATAGTCAACCGTGGCGCCAACAGATATGGAAATCAGACAAGGCTTAGGTCCACCCTCGAACAAGATTGGCAGTTGCAAGGCGTCTCGCCATCCATGAGGGTGTGGCTATCATGTCTGAAAAGGGGTATTGAAGCCATCAGTGACTGGCTGAGAAGCGTTCACCATGCGGAGATGGGCCCACACTGGCAGGCGCCAACATATGGCGAGGAGATGATATTCATCGGCGCAACTATGCGGACGAATACGTGCGGAAGCACTGAGCACTACACTCGTGAGGGTGTATGGGCGAAGTAGTTGCCGTATGGAGATGGAAAGGGGTTCCCGAGTGGAGATGGGACCTGTCTCCATCAACAACACGGTGGCTCCATACGAGGGCCGTGGTGCCATGCTCACAATGGGGGCCGTGTCGATAAGCCGACTGACAGCCCGAACTGAACCAACGCATGAGGGCAATCTCATACCGGCAAGTCATGGACATGGAGTTGGTGAGGCTCAGCAAAAATGTTTCGACTTTGGGCACGCTCTCAGTGGTGAAGGAGAGCGCCTGGGAAATGAATGCTATGCTCGAAGTTTTGCCGAGAACGGACAGAAGTTAGACCAGGAAGACATTTCGCGGGAAACCACACAATAGAGAGAGGTACCTGTAGACGAAAGCGGCATCTTTAGCCATGGAAGGCACACCGCCACAAGTTGCCCTCCGAGGCACCGTCATATCGCAGTTCTTGTCGACAGAGAGCCTTCATGGTACACGGTAACTCTTGATCCCGAAGGTCAGTTGTCTCTCTCAGAGTCTGATATAGGTGGAGCTATGAATCAAAGCCACACGGGATTGAACATGTCGTCATGGATGATGGTTCAGTCTTGTCAGATTCAAGATGAGAGAGCGGACAATCCTCAACGGGCAGTTCATCCGGATCCATTGGCCGAGGTATGACGGTCGGTCGAGGTCTGTGCCCTGCAGCAAGACCGGGCAAGGCCCGGATTGAACGGCAGTTCTCGAGAGAAGAAAAAAGGATGCAGGTGCAGCATGTGGAGCGGGCAGCGAGGGCCACAAAGGAGGAGAGTCGTTGAAATGGCCAAGGTTTGTGAGGGTTTAGTGTAACGGTTTTTGACGTAGAGTTGGCAACTGGCCCGGCGTTTTTGCTCGAGGTGGAGCATCTGAAGCTCGGCCCTCGTCTCATTGGAGTGCGAGATGACGCCAGAGAGCGGCCCCTGCAGGCCGGGCCGGCGCACTTGGGACGAACCCCCAGCCGCCCGTGGCACAGCGATAGGTTAGCCCCGCTACCCGCCGTTTGGGCTCAACGGGGCCCCCATCAGGGCAGACACTGGTAGCCGACCCCTCCGAGACATGAGTGAGCGGCAGGAGAATTCTTCCTTTCCTTTTCTTTTCTTTTCTTTTCTTTTCTTTTCTTTTCTTTACATCCAACACTTTTCACTCGTCTTCTTCAACTGTCACTCTGTCCCTATGGCATAGTCCGGACATCCCAAAAATACTCTTCACTGCGCTGCGACTATCTGCGGAATTATGGGCCATGATCATGCTACTGCAATGGCGGCGTATCTAATCTAGTTGACATATGACATCCAGATCGCGGGATGGCTGTGCACGCCATCGATCCACCAGCACATGCAACACGACCGACCATTGAAAAGAACACGAAGACATTTTCATGCTTGATTGACGTGGATGCACGTCGATCTCCAAGCGGCAGTCCCGACGAGATCGACACCCTAGGAATATCGTCAACGACAGGGCTTGGCATGGTGTTGCATGAACTTGGCTCTTCGTTGGTGTCAATATTCATTTCGATCGATATGTGGGCCGAGCATTCTTCTAGAAGGACAAAAGAACCACTGTGCCGGGCCCTCCCCCAGTCGCGGTCCTACAGTATCACGGCATATCCGACACAGCAGGTCATTACTGTGTATGTTCCTTCTCAGTGAAGCCTCACCTATCCAGTGCTTGGGCTAGCGAGTGCGAACTCTTAGACCAAATAGTGAAGCAGCTAAGCTACCTAGGTGATAAAAGTGATAGAGAAGGCCCTGACGTCAACTGTCGACATACTATCAGGTAGAACACCAGATATGTTATATCAAACACGAACAATTGCTTGCTTTTTGTGTCTTTTGGAACTTTCCGATTTCCACCTCGCTGGCACGATTCCCTGATTGGGCAAGGTTAAATCGGTTAAAATTGTTGACAGCAGCTTATGCACGTGGGGTTTTCTTTTACAGTGACATCCGTCGTCGAAATCTGGTAGGTAGGGTGGGATGCACTTTCCAGGTTCTCTGTCAGGCTCGCTCTTGCCAGCAGCGGCCCTGTGGCACGACACCTCGACCGCCAGATCTGCTCTTTCCATGTTCGCTGCAACCTTCCCTTTCATTCTCTGGCGTCTACTCCAATTGGGGGCCGAAAACTCTTCACTTTCTTACCGTTGATTTTCAACTTTTATGTCGATTGTTCAACTGACAGTAAATCACCGTCGGATCTTTCATGCAATGCCTGATCACCTCCAGGACACAGCCTGACCTGACCCAGACCCTGACGGACCATATCCGACCAACCAACACCCTGTCTTCGTGACTACTGACGCCCTCGCAGCATCAATGGCTGCGGACGACGGCATGTGAGTTAATATCACAGAAAAACACTCTTCCTGCGGAGGACCCATGGATTGGCAAGCTGGGCAGCTATAGGTGAGTGGGTGTGGTCTTATCGCCCACATCTTGCATGGATCCAGATCTCGATAATACCACTTTGGGCAGTGACTCCTTTTCCACTTGCTTCTTGGAGCTCTCACAGCCGTTGGCTCGTGCCCAACCCGGAAGCAAGCCAAGGACCTCTTCATTTTTATCCCTCGACACACTGTCACCTCCCTCACCCGTCCTCGGTGTTGAGAGTCGGCACTGTCGTTGCCCGATTTTATCACATGCCCACGCTAGCAACCCCGATAGCTCCGTAAGGGTTCCGGATCGTGGGGTCTGCCGGTTAGACCAGCGACCTCCTGCATCGGCGCATCCTGACAGAGTCTCCTAACCCAAGAACGAATAGCTCGAGCCCACAGAAGCCACCGTTCAATCGGCTTGCTCCTTTTTCCACAACGGACGACGGTTGACACAGACCCCGGTCAAGCCCTGGGAGTGCAGGCCCGACTGTTGCGAGCGTGCATGGGATGGCTGCTTGTCGATTTCCCAGGCTGTCCATGGCTGCCACGCTCAAGGCCTCGAAAGAGCAACGGGGACACCTTGCCGCAGGGCCGTGCGCATCGGCGCCCTTCACAGCAGCAATAGGCCACAGCTGCCTGTCTACTGCAGGTGCTAACCGTACCGAACGGCCTGCAGTTCCTAGCTCCAACGGACATGCACAGTGAGCTTGTAGAACCATTCTTCAGTGTCAGCATCGGGGCTGCTCGCACGATCGAAGCAGTCTCATCGCCCACAGCCAGCTCGGCTCCACTGACGTGCCATGGCGTTGCGGTGGATGTTGGCAAGGGGCCCAGCTTTGGCCTAGGCCTAGGTAGCACCAGCAGCATCCCTGAAGGTCGAACTGTTCCTTCGTCGTTCACCCACTCGCAGGGGGGCCACCACCCAAGAGATGCACGACCACCACCACATCAGATGAACCGCACAAGATGAGAGCGGCTTTGCTGCACTTGAACCACGCAGCCGCCGAAGATCAAACCACAGAATATCTTCCAGATGTTGTGTCCTTTCCTCGCAATCTGGTGGGAGGGCTAGGATGTCCCCCGGCACTCCCTTGACCTTAATATCAGAACGTTAAGCATGTATCGACAAGTATCTTTGGACCCCTGCTTCAAGTACTTTGTACCGAACCACCCCCCTGCTGAAGAGCTAAACCGCCCCTCTCAACACCCCACTGGAGGGGTTTAGCTTTCTGTGGAGTGTGGTGTTGTTGTGGTTGTTGCGCTGCTGTTGCTGTCTTCTGCCGGGCCCTACGATACAATCCTTTTGCAGCTAGCTAGGGGCTCAGTCCTCGGGTACCTTGATGACCGGTCATCGCGGAGCATACCACGATGTTGGGTGGATATGGAGAGCTGGCCTGCGGGGGATAGGGAGGGTCCTTCCATAATGGAAGGAAATACCGATGCAGATATATCACCACGATCAACAAAAACTTGGCGCTGAATATTCCATTTCGCGATAACAGGCCATTGTGTTGTGTATTCGAGCACCTTCCTGTGAGGTCCAGAGAAGGCTTACCAAGGATATCCAGACATGCACTATGCTTGAGGCTGGATGGATTACCGGTAGCCTGTGGCCGCTACCTACCTAGGTAGTATGGATGCAGAAGCCGCGGGCTGGGTGGCAGGGTTATACCCACAACTGATACCCCCCCTTCACCCCCGCGCACATTCTCTGGACCGGGCCGGGCTGGCTGATCCTGGACAACTGCCCCCTGGACGACTGGCTATGACCGTTGGAGATTGTCCATACCAGTAACTGATCGACTAATAAGATCGAACCCAGTAGGCGCGCTTCCGCCCATACCTTACATCTCCCCAGATCTGCCCTCACCAGTAACATTGGCCTCCTCGTCGTCGTCTTGGATCGTGATCCTGAACGGAGCCGCACTGTTTCCTTCAGCCCCTTAGCACTCCCCTCAACAGGGTCATCGTTGCATCCATCCGCTTGTGACGGCATCCTGCTCTCCAGAGTCATATTCGGCCTCTCCCGCCGCGGCTTATGTGGCTCAGGTCCTCTACCAAGAGAGACTCGGTCACACGTACAGCACCCTCACCCGGTCTCCTGACAGCAACTCCTACTGGCCAGGAATAGTAAAAGGTCTCCGACCGGACACTCTGCACATCCGGCTCTTGCACATCAAGTCCCCCCCTGTCCATCTCCTTGTTTTGAACAACAAACTTCTGCATTGGACCAGTCGAGGTGCGCTTGGCAGCAAGACAAGAATCGTGCAACTGCCTATTCGCCACCCCTTGACTTGCTCTGGAGAGAGTGTCTTGAAGGGCACAGCTACCCGAAACGGATTCGTATCCTCCTACCAAGTCAGTACTCACCACGGGCTACCCGCGGCTACCCCCGCCTGAAGTTGACGCCAACAACCCTCCTCCTCTTCAGAGTCTGGGGAAGCTCAGTGGATATCCTGGCTGCGCTCTGTTGTCGGCGGTTGCTCAGTCACAGTGGGAACCCACATGCACGCCCACCCTTGAACCAAGAAATCGTCACCCCCTCCAGCAGCAGATCACCTTCTGCCAGCCAGCAACCCCATCAAACCCAGACACCCTGGTTTCCCGGCACCCCAAAGCTTGACTGAGCGGAGAAGGGGGTCTCACCGTCAGCCGTTCTTCCAGTACCAATCCCCACTGGTACCCGATCCCCCAGTCTGGCGAAGAGATTGCCGCTCGTGTCCAGTTTGGCATCTCCTCCTCCATTGTGTGCGGACATTCAGCCCAAACTGGTGGCATCCCAGCTCTCCTCCTGCCCCCCTACTACCCCCCCTACCCTGGACTCACATCCTGCCATTCTCGTCCTTGCCTTGGCGCTTGGGCGTGCTTAACTTATCATTATATATCCCGGGGATTAGCTTCTTTGGAGAAGGTCAAGAGAGGGCTATTGACGGGGGAGAGGCTATTATTCTTGTTTGCGTGGATTCTCTGGGCACAGCACGACTATCATCTATTGGCCAGAGTTCAACTTCTTTTCTTTGGCACCCCTTCCCTCCCCCGCCGACCACCATTTCAACTCCGGTTGGATTTGATTTCCTTTCTCCTCTTCCTCGACCGCTCGGCACAGGTATTCTCCCCACACAAGACGTGCCTGACCATCGACGGCGGTCTCCCAAAGATACATCTGTCAAGGTCATACTCGTTTACCGCCGGCCAGTTGACTACCTCGTCATCCCGCTTCGACTTCCTCCTTACCAACAAACTTGACGCACCTCAGACCGGAGCCATCGAACAGAAAGCGCATTCCAAACACCACCTGAGCCGAGTCCGCATGTACACTATTCCCGAAATCATTTGATACCACGACACATACTCGACCATTTACATTCTGTTCGCATCGCGTGTCCTCAAACAGTCATCATGGGTGACTATCATTATCACCACTTTCTATCCTCCATGGCGGGTGTGGGTGGACAGCCTAACCAGAGTCCACTTGAAGGCCCCCCACAGATGTCTCACCAACCTCAGGTGTTGGCCATGGGAGGCCATGGCCCTCCAATGCCTAACCCATACCAAAGCCTGGGATACTTTACGGGATTCCCTGAGCCGATCATGTTCAATGCGCCAAAGTCGCAAAGAAGCAGGCGCAAGTCAGCACCAGGCCTCGATCACATCAAACATCGACGCACAAGATCAGGCTGCTTTACATGTCGCAGCCGTCGAGTCAAGGTGGGTCTGAAGAGCAATTGGAAGTAACGTGTGGTGGCTAACATGGTTGTAGTGTGACGAAACACATCCGATCTGTGAAAGTGGGTAGCGAAAAGATGTGTCTAGCAGTAGCACGGTAGCTAACTTGCTCCAGGATGCCGAAAGGGAAAGAGAGAATGCCTCTATCCAGAACCGGCGCCGCCGAAAGGTTCTGGGGGTTCGACCTCAAAAGAGTCTTCTTCAACTGCGCCCAGTCAACAGGCGAGCCCGACCTCTTCACGAGGCGACGACGATGACGACGACGACCGGGATTCAAAGCTGGAGCCGATCATGGATGAAGATGAGGAAGAGCCGCAGAGCACCACATCGACGACTGCGCCAATGTTTCCTTTGAGAAGATCGAGCACCACATCCTCCTTTGGTTTACAGCGTGTCCCTACAGGGTACCGGTACGACTCGGAGACCCCGTCTTTTGATGGTAATAAGAGCTCTTCTCCCTTGTCGACGGGCACGGCGACCGCACAATCGCACCGTCCAGACTGGACGTTCTTACCACACGAGCTGCAGTTTTATCTCGGCTATTTCTACGAAAATATCACGCACTACCACTACGGGCTCATCAGCGACGCCGGTGACTTCTTCCGAACCACTCTGGTAGGGTTGGCGCTTCGAAATGAGGCCTTGCTGTATGCTATTGTGGCCTTTTCGGCATACCACCATGCGCTGCATAATCCCCATGGCAGGATCAACGAGTTCTTGCAATATTACAACCACAGCGTCAACAATCTTTTGGAGTGTCTAAAGAGGAAAGAAAAGTACAGTATCGCGACGCTTTTGACGATATTGCAGCTCGCGACAATCGAGGTATGTAAAGCTCCTCTCGACCGTGGGTGGGCCAGGATAACTAAACACCAACCAGGAATATTTGGGTGACTGGGTCAACCTCATGGGCCATCAAAAGGCCGCCCTGGAGATTTTTACGCAGCTTTTTACTCCGCAGACAATCATGCAGTCACAGACAGGCCGGGCTGCACTGACTTGGTACGGTCGCTTTGATCTCTTCGTTGCCATTATGGGTAGCTTTGAAACGACGTTGCCTCGTGAATGGTACTTGGAGGCAGCAACATACCACGATTCGTGCACGGCCGCCGAACCAGACAGTGTCTTTTGGAAGTTCGAAGCATGCTCTGCGAAGATGCAGCTTATTTCGATGGAAATGGCCATGTTGTATGCCAGGAGGGTGAAGGAAGAGGTCACGGCAGAAGACTTCGCCGCAGAACATCAGAGATTGAGCAGATGTCTCGACGACTGGAAAAATGGATGGGATCCTGCTCTGGTAGACCCTTCCCATCTTGTTACGGACTTTTCAGGGAGCCGCGCACCAGATCCGAACGACATTGTCAACCCGTTCACATCGGGAGCACTGTTTCAACCACCACTGTTCCCTTCGACGGTCTTGACAGCCAGCTACCATTCCATGAGCCTCTTGCACGACAGCCAGAGTGGCATCAGACCAACAGGAGAAGCCAAAGACAAATTGAGGGAGCATGCCTACAAAATCTACCAGATTTTCGAGGCAGTTGAATTCTGGTCGCACAGCCCGCCGGGAGGGCTCATTGCGTTGCAGTCAGCTTTAGCTGTGGCAGCTCTCTATGTTCAGCGGGATCCACGCCATCAGATGTGGATCAGGAGGAAGTTTGTGTTACTGGAGGCGATGGGGTAAGCCCTTCTCTTGGGCCTCTGAGGGCATTTGACTGACGTTAACTTTGTGGCTATTACAGATACATTTTCCCTGCCACGATGCGTGTGCGAATGGCCGAGCTTTTCGCAGACGACACCTGCACCAGATGGTGGCTGCCGAACGATGAGGGCTTTCCGCCCCTACTACAAAATATCCGCGCATATGCCGACGAACGCAATGCCATGGCGGCGACTACCCAGAGAGACACGGTACAGCAGATTCGCCATGTGTTTTCGAGGATGAACATTAGAGAGGCCGCGAGAAAGGCGGCAGAAAACTAACGGCCCGGTTATGGCGGCATGACAGCAACCTATGTCCGACTCAATCAGGACGGTCTGACAGGCGGCTGGCAAATTTAGGGGACACTGAAGTATCAGCAACAACCTCGTCGCGACAACAGTTGACGTTGCTCAAGGACAATGCGGCTCATGTCTGCCGGGCGGCCCGAATCCCTGGACAATTTCCTGGGACCCGATCATGCGGGTCTGCGACGTCGAATATCGTTGCTAATGCAGGGGAAAAATTGCTTATCACAGCTGGCACCGCATTTGCCATTCTGAAACACCCCCTCGGCGTTAGGTGATGATGGTGCCTACTCAGCTCTCCTCCTTCCTCTTTCCCCCACACACCACCAACTGACCCCCAACGACACCCTGTCATGCAATCGGAATCGGCAGGATACATTCAAATGGCATGCTGATCTTGTGACTCTCCTGGCGCCATGCGGGCGCCAATTCCTTCTAGGGAGCGGCGGCTGCTGTTGCATGATGCATCATCATCCGAACTGGTGGTGTCTTGGCTTGGGTTTGACAGTCTTGGGGGAAAGGGAGACTGGACCTGTCACGCGGGAATAGGAGTGGAGGATGTCACTAACATCGGAAGACGGGCGAGAAGCGTCAACCTCGGCGCTCTAGGACTGGATGCAAGACTTTTTGGTGTCTTCCCCTCACGACACGGCACGATCACGGGACGATGTCTTCCGAGCCCCCAAGAACAGCTGGCCCTCACCTAATTCTGGCCTACATACAACCTTTCAAGTTACATTTTTTTCACTTTGACTTTTTGTATTACTGATATATATATCTGTGGGTTTTTGCACTTGGGTTGGCTGTCTTGTTATTTCTGGCTTTTGTCTTGCATTGCCCTTTTTTTTTCTCTTCAGATACTCCCCAGTGACTGGGGAAGGATTGTATTATTTACTTTTTTTTTTTTATTTCAAGCACCAAATATTTTGACATTTGTGAGCACATAATTTTTATTTTCTGAAAGTTTCATTTCTTTTCTTTTCTATGTGAAGTGGTTGGATTATGGGGACGGAACCAGCGGCAGCGTCATAATCATCAACGAGGACTGGCAGGACAACAACAGAGAGAGAGAGATGGAAGTTTAGGGAACCGACAACACAACCTCCTAATGTACGTGTGTGTGCGTGTGTGTGTGTACGAAAAGAAGACCTAGTGCGACAAACCAAACAGTGCGAAATGATACCCTGGGTTTTCTCTTTTTTTCTTTTTCCTGAGCGGGCGGAAGAAACTAAAAGTTGGGAGAGAGACTATACAATGTATTAGTACGACGACGATTTCGGTAACTGGAGTCTGGAGGTTTTTGGTGTGTGCATAGCATAGCATAGCATGGGTATGGATGGGCTTAAGAAAAGGGGGTTAGTGGTGTCTTTGCGTGTGTGTTGTGTGTTGTGTGTGGGAGCTGATGGGGCAGATCATGGGAGTAGATTTGTATCTCAAGGGCGGGGGGAAGGGATAGGTGATGCTAGAATGGGAACGGAGGCGGGGGGGGTTTAATAGGGGTTTGGTATACATAAAAAGATCGTGAGCCTGGGAATAAAGAAATGGGTTTTGGCGGAGAAGGGTTTTAGTGTTTAATTTTTAACTTCATTGTAGAGTACTTGTTTCTGTTTACAAATGGATTTGGATACACAAAACTGCTTCCTTGGGCTTTCCGCTATGTGCCTATTGCTGTTCATCAAAACAGCAATTCACAAAGATCAAAGACAACAAACAACAACCTGTTTACAGGATAATACTGTGATATATTCATCTACGCTTACAAAGGGTGTTTAACCACTCCCAAAACATTCCTACAAAATAACACTATACCTCCTTCTTTCCTCACCTAGGATTAGTATTTATAAACCCCGACTCAGGATCTATGAACTCCAGCGACGCATTATCCCCCCGGCCCCCCGCTTATAAGACCCAGAAGACCCAGAAGACCCCGAAGAACCCCGAAGATAGGTCTTCTGGTCCAGCCTCGTCTTTGGCTTCTTCTCCTTCGTCTCTGGCTTCTCCTTCTCCTTGTAGCTCCCTGCAGAGTAAGTCTCCTAATCCAGCTCCTTTACCGGCTTGTCCTCCTCTTCTTCCTTCTTCTTATCTTTACCATCTCCTGTTGCCGCAGCAGGGGCGGTTTCCTCAATCTCAACCTCCACCTCCGCCCCACCACCAACGACAGTAACGTCATCAACTTCCCCATCTGTCTCCTCCTCCTCCTCCTCTTCTTCTTCTTCTTGAGCATCCTTAGCGCCACCCTGCCCCTCCTCGATACACTTCCCCTTATCATCTCCCTTTTTCTCCTCCCCTTCCAATTTCTTGTCCTCCTCCGGCGGCGAAGCCAAAACCTCCTTCGCAGTAGCAGTAACACCAGAATAGCTCTCCGGCTCGTCCGCAAAATTTTCCTCGAGTTTCTTCTCCTCCACCTCTGTCGTTTTAGGAGGGGGAATAACACTCCCCGGCCTAACCGGCTCCTTCAACCCCTCCACAATAACCGGAATCTCCCCCTCCGGACTCCCCTCCTCCTCCTCCTCCTCTGGTCGTCCTGCCTCCACCACAGTCCCCGTCTCGCTCACTCCCGAAGATATACTCATCACGCTCAACCTCCTCGAAAGCTCCCCATGACCCCCAGGGCTGTCATCTTCGTCCGCTTCAGGAACAGGCATGATAAAGCTCCCCGTGGACGGGCTAGACTTGATATGTCTCCGGGTATTGGTCCTACTCAACCCCGGATCCTCCCCGCTCGGCTCCGCCACCCTCGGAGGCGGTTTCGCAATCGTTATCCCGCCCTGTCTCTTCCCCCCTCCTGCTGTCTTTTCCTCTTCCTCCCCAGCAATCGGCAGCCCTTCCGCCTCGGGCGGCAGCTTGTAGTTCTCCGCCGGCAAAAGATCGTAAACATCACAGACCGTCTTGAAAAAAACATACAGCCCCGTCTCCCCCTCCACCTTCCAAAACACCTGCCTGTGCTGAAACCAACCATGGGCAAAAATCCTGTGCAGCCGTCTAAAGACATTGACCAAATTCTTCACCGCTTGGTTCTTGTCGTGACTGTCAACCACAAACCTGCTGGGGAAGATCTTGGGGTTGGTGACGACATTCGCCGCCCAGTCAAGCGTGTGGCAGCAGTAATCAATCGCGCAGCAGGACTTTGGCGCGTCGTGCACCGCGCACAGAAACTGCCATTCTGACGCGCGCATCTCTGGGCATGTCTGGGCGGAACAAGGCGGGGTGTCGAAGAGGAACTGGACGATGAGTTTGTTGCAGTGGGCTACGAGGAAGCGGCATAGTTCGTAGAGCCAGAGGGTTTTGTCGATTCCTGGGGGCGGAGTGGCGAGGAGGAGGGCGGTGGTGCGGGTTATAGGGCTGGTGTTAGAGGAGGAGTGGTGGTAGTGGAGGGCTGAGAGGTGTTCTTGGAGTTGGAAGGCCGAGTCAAGCTGGGGATGGGGTTAGTTTATTTGTGGAGGGAGAGGGGAGAGGCGAGGGAGGAGGGGGGGGGGTGAAAGAAGGGAGACAAACTTCTTGAAGGGGAACAAGAGGGGGACCAGCGTGCATGTCGGCTGCTTTGGTGCCGGGGTGGATGCGCCGTTTGGAGTTTGCGTCGAGGGCGGTTTGTTCTATTGGGGGAGGGTGGTGGGCGCCCATCATGGGGGATTTGGGACCTATTTGGATCTCGGCTGGAGGTGGTGGGCTGGGGAGCCGAGGGGAGTTTGGGGCGAGGGACATGGTTGTTTTGTCCTCGAGGCTCGAGTGGGTGGGTGGTTTGTTGACTTTGGTCTTTGTCGGCCGCGCGCGCGGATGCCTACTTCCTAGAGATGGTAGACTGTGGTTGACAATATCGATTGTTGATGCAGAATCGACGACTCGACAAAGAGATGCTGGGGTGATGTTTGGGTAAACTCGGGCCGGGGGTTTTGTGAAGCTGGAAAGTATGGACCGACGTCGTTGCCCGATATCATTCTAGAAGTTAATGCTGTCCCGGCGGCGCTTACCAGCTTCTGGGGGCCCAAGCTCCCTGAACCGGGGATCCCTGCTGTGCCCTTACGTAACTTGCCAAGCCTAGATCCAAATCTGGGATTCCAAGTTGCCTGCCCCGCCATTGATCGAAGCATTGTTCCAGGACATGTGCGCCCTTGCAGATACATCATCAGCTTGACTATCTTGACCCGTTCAAAGAGGACAGACAGAGGATACCAAAACTCAACACTTTCTCTTTATACAATTGACGAAATAACGACCGCTTAAATGAACTTTGACGACGACGACGCCCCGCCAGACCTGATTGGTGCTGATGAAACAGTAGAAGTACCAGAAGAAAAAGCGAAAAAGGTGCCAATCACAATAGTAACAGGTTTGTATTGCTATGGCTTTACTTTACTCTTGGGATATATCACCTGTTCTTACACAAACCCTAGGATACCTTGGAGCTGGGAAAACCACACTGCTCAACTACATCCTGACTGCAAAGCATGGCAAAAAGGTTGCTGTGATTATGAATGGTGAGTAGAGGAGACCAGATTCTGTGTCAAGAGTGTCTCTTGCTGACTATTATTTTCAGAGTTTGGGGACTGTAAGTCATCTCCCCCTGAGACATTTGCTTGAGTATAACGTAACTGACACAGCTCAGCTTTGGACATTGAAAAGTCCTTGACTGTGAATAAGGATGGCGAGGCTGTGGAAGAGTGGTTAGAGGTGGGCAACGGATGCATCTGCTGCTCCGTGAAGTAAGACGGCCTCTTTCAAGTCAATGAAACCCCGCTAACAGTTGTAAACAGAGACACAGGCGTGAACGCCATCGAGTCTCTGATGGAAAAGAAGGGAAAGTTCGACTACATCTTGCTCGAAACAACAGGGTTGGCTGATCCGGGCAATCTGGCGCCGCTATTCTGGGTTGATGACGGGCTGGCGAGCACCATTTATCTAGATGGCATCGTGACCCTCGTTGATGCCAAGAATATCCTTCGCAGCTTGGATGATCCTGCGGGCAAAGTGGAAGGTCATGAAGACTCTGATGATCATGGACCAGTCATGACCACTGCTCACGTGCAGATTTCACACGCCGATGTCATCGTCATCAACAAGTCTGACCTTGTGAGCGGAGAAGGGTTGGAAGCCGTCAGGGAGCGCATCACATCCATCAATGGGCTGGCCAAGATATTCGTCACCTCGCAAAGTGTTGTGCCTGATCTGGAGGGATTCTTGCTCGACTTGCACGCATATGACAGTGTCGATGAACTTGACCGTGCAGGACGTGGGCACAGCCACCTCGATAAAGTGAGTGGGACCTATCCAATCGACTGTGGCGCAAACAAACTGACAGATCTGCTAGACCATCTCAACATTGTCAATCCCTCTCGAGGAGCTGACGACCAACCAACTGACGGCAGTAGACGCCTGGCTGCGCTCGGTGCTGTGGGAGAATGAGCTTCCTGGGAACAAGGCGGCCAATGGGCCAGCTTTTGAGATCCATCGGGTGAAGGGGCGGCTATTTATCGAGGATGGGGCTGAAAAGATGGTCCAGGGAGTGAGAGAGATTTTCGATATCTTTGACAGCCCCGCGCCGTCATCTGGTGATGTACCCCGGAAAGGCAAGCTGGTGTTGATTGGGCGACATCTGACAGACTTGGACTTTGAGAAGAGTCTGTTAGATGCTGTTCAGACGGCGGCTTAGATAGGCACTCTGAAAGATGAATGAAGAGTGAAAATAAACTCATTTGCCGGTGCCAGTTGACAGGTCTGAGTACGGAGTAATTGGTTGAATTAAAGTTTAGGAGGCGACAGGGAAGACGGTGGACGTAGCCTTGGCTTTAAATTTGGACATTGCGGTATAATTTTTGTGGAGAATGCACGGACCCGCTTGCGATCCCTTGAGCTTTCCCGCCCTCAACCAAGCGCCCATCCTTGGTTCAGTTACAAGCGTTTGCATGATTCGTAGCGTTGTCTCGAAAACGCGACACTGGCTGGCCATCACCACCGTTTTACCCTCTTCGTCCCAAGATATTCTCTATCCAGTCTCATCTAGGAACACATATATAACTACGAACCGAGACACCTCTGAACCCCGCGTTCCAAATGATGAACCGGCAAGGTACGATGGCCCATTCTTTGCCCTTGCTTTTGCCATCTTGATTCCTCGTCTCGCCCGGTACCCCGATGTTTGTCCATCTCGAATGCCACACATCTGCCGCCGTCAAAGAAAACACCTGCCGAGTCACCGCCCAGTCGTCTGGCCCTCGTAGCACCTCCGAGTTATGGGATGGAACGAGGGATAATACTGGCCTCTGCACCTACATCGAACCGAAGCAGACATACATAGACTTGGCGGCGGGGAGGGAGCCGGTGGGGGAGGGGGTTGTTGTGAGCGAGGCTTAACATGCCCTCACCTTCATCAAGTCAAAATGGTGAAGGAGGAACTGCACTGTTGAGCCCTATGCTGCTGGGCGGTTCAGCCGGCTGTACTCCTCCAATCGCTCCCGAATCGAAGACGACGTCCGAATGTCTCAGGAGGCGGCCATGACCTCCCATTCTTCCCGCCAGGGTGTACCCATCAGCCGAGCTCGCAATAGTTTGGTTCCAACAGGGAAACAGATTTGCTGACTGATGTCGTCAATAATAGGACCATTACGACAAGTGCCCTACGGGCAACAGCCGCCTCAGCAACAGCCGGGGCGCCCAGGGCAGGCGAGGGGGCTACCTAAAGCGCAACAAGGTGAGAATGCAGTGGGAGGAGGATAGGTCTGGCAGAAAGACGTTGACATGCATGACTGCGTAGCGGCGATGAACAATTCCAATTGGGCGTTTGGCAATGGCGGCGGTCTATCGATGGGAGGGAATGCGAACCTCAATATGGGAATGCGGCCGCAAGCAAGTGGAAATCTCAGTTTTGCCCAGAGCTTGATAGGCTCGCAGCAGCAGTCGGCGACGCTGGACCCATCGTAAGTTGGACTTCCGGATTTTGTTTTGTTTTGTTTTGGTTGGCGGAGGGGTGAGCGATGCTGCTGCCGGGCTGCATTATTCGCGCTGTTTTTCATCCCATTGTTGCGACCTTCTGGTTTTCTTCGACTTTCTGGGCCATTCACCTTGCGCTCATTGCTTCTGGCCTGCAACTGCGACTTTGCGGCCGCTCTCGTTTTGGTCTGGCATTTCGCCTCCGATCTTTCACCTCAATACCCTCAACCCACCCCCTTACCCTGTCCACGCGCAACACCACTCGACTCTCGTTTCCCGCTGCGTAGTTCGCTATGGCGCGACCGGTCGGGTCAAAGATGAGAATCGCTGCAATGCGCAAGGCAGCCAGTGCCAAAGAACAACCGCAAAAGCAACCAGAAGGAGTGCCGTACGCTTTGGTTGTAAAGGGGTACTGTCTCACAGCCTGGCGCACATACCTTGCCTCTCTGTCGCAGATTGCGACTCTCTTGGTCTCATTATTGAATCGACAGCGTACTAACGGGGCCGTATCTAGGGAGTTTCCATCTCTGTCCAACACGGCACCAAATCAATCAAACCCTGCATCTATGTGGGCGCAACAACCATCCCGCAATATCGGTGGAGGAGCTCACCGGGGCCCCCAGACGCCCTTATCAGCGCATCCGGGCCAACAAGAAGATCTATTCACATCCTCTCGACTAGCCTCGACTGCGCAATCGTCTTTTCGTTTTGGCAACCAGGGAGCCGTGAACCAAGCGCCCCAGGGAGGACAGGCTGACGAGTTCCCACCATTGAACCGATCAACGAACGGCGAAATAGGAGGGCAAGATCGTGGTCCAGGTCTGATGTCGAATATGGGGTTCGGCCAAGGGGGCGCCCCTTCTACTAGGGGTGTGTCACACGCGAACCTAGCTGGGAACGGTCTTCTCAACGCCCTGTCGGCTACTTCCCGGACAGGAGAGGTTATTTCGCCAACGTCGATACAAAGGTCCCAAGGGCCTCGAAGTCCAGTGGACGATGAAGAACCGCGCCAAAAGCCACTCGGGTTTCGCGAGGGCAGCGTGGCGTCACATACTTCAGGAAATGATGCGGTCGGCAGAAATCCGTTAGGCGCTATTGGTAACGACGCTCCTTCGGGCAAGGCGAGAGAGGAGGACCGAGGGCAGCTCCCGGATGTTGTTGATCCTCTTGAAGGGATGTCTCCTATTGACAGGTGGGGGATTAAGGGGCATCAGACTTTGATGAACAATTTCCCCGATTACAACATCATCGGCCATGGGATCGAGCCATCAGTTCTGGGGTTGGATTTGCGTTCCAGCGAGTAGGTTGCTGTCTGACACACGTTAGGAGACCGTGACAATTGCTAACTCTGTTCAAGCCTGATCTCCACGCAGATTTACTCGCTGTTCAACGCCATGCCTCCAAGGCCGGCGGTTCAGAATTTCAAGCTGCCCGACTGCTACGAGGTCAAAAACGTACAGCCCATGGACGTGAAAATTAGTAGCTTCAACGAGGAGACCTTGATGTGGATTTTTTACAGCTGTCCGCGGGACTACAAACAGCAGTTGGCGGCGATGGAGCTGTGAGTGTCTGCTGCCCCATATTCTCATGAGCGTGATAACTGAGACGAATACAGCATGAGCCGCAATTGGCGATGGCACAAGCGTCTGCAACTCTGGTTGACCAAGGACGAACAGCTGGTACCTCAAACCTTGAGCGTTAATACTGAGCGAGGCTACTACATTGTGTGGGACAAAGACTTATGGCGCAAAGAGCGGGTATGAAACTTTTGTCTACAAAGGATATTGACACGGCTTTGCTGACCTGATGCCGCAGAGGGAACTTACTCTGCACTATGCTGACCTCGACACGACGTCCGCGTCACCTGCTGTAGTATCTTGATAGTATGCCAGCCGGCAAAGGGAAGCATCGCAGGCTTAAATCATAGTGTATTCATTAAGTAGTTTCAGCTCTAGCGAGGGGATGTGATTTAGCGAACGGGCTTGATTTCACCCCCTTTCTCATGGGCTTCAAAAAGCAACGGTGGGCGTGGGTGCAACGGCCACGGGAAGGTTTTAGTTGGTGAGCATCCTCTATTCGGGGCGTCACAAGCGAATAGATGTTGTGTGTGTGTAAGTGTGAGCGAGCATATCTAAGTTTGTTCCCTGTGTAACGTGTCCATTTTGATAGATTGACGCCACTTGCCAGAGTTAACGTGAGGGAGTGAGTGCGAGCTGCTTGGACCGAGCGCCGGGTGGTTTCTTGGCACGGATGATGCAAGTGATTCGAGGCCGCGACGGGGAGCGAACGTGTCCGGCATCAAGCCATTTGAACATCCACGACGCACCCGACGGCCGAGACCAACCAACCACCTGTTTCGTTGATCCACTCCCCATCGTCAACCTTGGGCCTTGAACCTCATCGTTCTATCCAACATTTTTTTACTCTTCACCTTGCGTTTGACAGCACTGCCGACCGGGACTGCCGATTCGCAAACGGATTTACCTTGCGCACATCTGTCTGTTCGCTACCTGACCAGCCAGCCAGCCACCTACGACCGAGGACAGGATTGCCCGGGTGAAGAACTCCGACTCCGATCACGCGCACGCGCACGCGGCATATATCACCGTTTTTTACCCTACCTCGCCCTCGCGCATTTCTATACCAACAACGACAACAACAACCACCACCGGGGGTTCCGCGAGAGAGAGAGAAAGAGAGAGAGAGAGATAGGGAAGGGAAGTTCAAAATGGCAGACGCAACCGAGCAGCAAGTCAACGTCCCGGGGCTGTTGTTCATTCTGGTCCTGTCTGGGATCATGATCAAGTACTTGTTTTCTTCGGGGTCAGGGAACGGGAATGGGAATGGGGATAGGAGGAGGGCGACGGGACAGCAGGACCCGGCGGCGATGGCGAGGCAGAGGGAGGCGGCGGTGCAGAGGGTTATGCAGATGTTTCCGCATTTGAGCAGGAGGGAGGTGTTGTGGGATTTGCAGAGGACGGGGGGGAATGTGGCGTTGACTGCGGAGAGGATTTTGGGGGGCCGGCTGGAGAGTGTGAGTTTACTCTTTTTGTGAAGGAGGGGGTTTGGAATGATTGCTAATGTTTATCTGTGTGACAGCCCCCAGCTACGTTCCAGCCGCCGCCACCACCCGAGGGGAGCGCTGGTCCGGCTGCTCCTGGGAACGCGAATGTTAATAGCGCTGTCAAGCCGCCTGTGCCTGCACACCCGGATCTGATTACGAGGTATAACCTGGCGGAGAAGTTGAAGGGGTCCGTACCTGAGGAGGACAACACCAAGGCGAGTGGGAAAGGGAAGGCGTGGAGTTCGAACAAGGATGAGAGGCAGAGTTTGTTGCAGAAGAGGAGGGATCAGATGATTCTGGAGGCGAGGAGGAAGATGGAGGCTAAGATTGCTGCAGAAAAGGCTGCGAAGGGGTTGTAGGAATCTGTGGTGTACATCGGCTTGTTTCTCTCTGCATAGCATTATGTGCATTGCATTCGGGGTTTGTGTTTGGGGCCCCTACATAGAATGGTATATTTATTCTTCATCAGCGCGAAGGCTAGCAGGAAGGTTGTGTTGATTTTTGGTTAAATACAATTGCGGTCACAGTGGGCTAGACATAAACAACGCAGATCCAGGAACGTGTGTGAAGGGATTAGGTATGTAGTCAATTCTTTGAGGCATGAGACTTGGGCGAGATGGTTGCTTCTCTCTCTGTTTATCAAAGAGCAGGTGGGTCTGGAACAGGAGATGGACCCACCTGCCGGAGCGATTAGATAGTAGCAACACACGGCCACATTCACATGCTTTCTGCGAGCTTGCATCGACCGCCGCTGGCACCTTCGAGACCCGACACCAAACAGCCCCCCCTTTTTGTGAGGCAAAATGCGGCTTTTGGACGATTTAGCCTCGCCCGAATCACAACCCAGGTGGTTGCCGAGTCACCCTCTCATACAGGGCTGAGATCGTATGAAAAAGGAAGGGTTTCCACATGCGACAGCTCCCGTACTTGGATTTCCTCCTTCAAGAATTCTTGAAGTCTCGTTGTTCTTCTCGCTTGTTTTATTTTCTTGCTCTCTTCTTTTATCCTTCTCTTGACAAAGGAATCGATAGGCGTCCGACTAAAGAAGTCAGATTCTCGGGACTCGTTCGCTTTCAACGGTCACCAGCGCGGATCTCTTCGAGGACGCCCCTGGTTTATCCCTTTCTAGCCTGGGACGCCTCCGAACGAACGGACAAGATGTGGACCACTTTCAGCAGCCGTGACGAGCCCGCCACCCCGTTGCCGCTGCCGGCGCGGCCCCCTACTTCCTCGTCGTCGCCTTGTTCTCCTGCTCATCCCTACCCGCCGCTTTCTCCCAACTGTGAACATCCTCAGCCAATGTATCGTGTTTACCCCCACGATAATGACCGCCACCACCAGCAGCACCATGTCGAGAGCGAGTACTGCCACGCCAGGCGAGGCGGCTCGCCTACTTCTGCGTCAACAACTGCCACTCCTTGGGATAACCCAATGGTTGATCTGCCCTACGTTGATTACGCCCAGGTGGAGATTCAGTCACAGTCTATCAAGGTGATTCGGTCTCCGTTGTCACTGGTGAAGTCGGTCGCGTCGAGGTTGCCGACTAGCCCTTATATGCTCGCCAGAGCGGTGTCTACCTACGCTACCAGGTCGAGGAGTTCTTCCCCGCCGGCTTCGACTGAGCCGCCTGTTGCTCCGCCGTTGCCGAACCGGCCGAGGATAGAGGAGGGGTATTCTCCGGGGGTTTCGAGACAGGGGCAGACACGGAGTATGGAGGCTAGGGCTAGGGAGAGTGAGAGCGGGGTGAATTGGGATTATGGGTCGCAGGGTGAGTCAATTCTTGTATTGAGAGAGGAGAGAGTGGATTGCTGACGTGGCGGATAGGCATTGGAATGCTCTCTCTCGCCAGGCAAGGAGGCAATGCGCCTGGTTTGGAGAGGATGAATTACATTAACAGTTTGGCCTATCTGATGAGAGGGTTGCCGGCAGATCTCACACCTGCGGAGGCTTCGACTATACGGCAGAGCACACCCGCCTCGGTGGTAGGCCCGCAACCAAACGACTATTCTGGCCCACACCATGACAGGTCGATCCCACCTTTACAGAGGAGTATCGTCCACCACATTGCTTTCATCGTGCTGAACTGGCTGTATGCCTTCTGGCAGGTGTTTGCACCATTCCTGGGACAGGGAATCTCTGGCCTGCTCCAATTCGAGAGGGACAATCAGCTTATCAACAAAATGGCGATGAGCACGTTCAAGGGCGCGAAGAATGCGTATGTCTGGTTTTCTGCGGCTTACGTGGGCCAGCTCATAGCGGCGTTCATGGCGTGGGTTTTCCAGGGCGTTCACGGGGCTTTGACTGAGTTCCGGGCGCAGTCTGATGCTACGAGAGCACAGGGAGGTGGTTTTTCGAACCAGCAGCAACCGTCGATATCGGAGGAGGAGTGGGAAAGACGAAGGATGTATGAACAGCAGCGGGCGCAACATCAGGGATGGCCATCACATAATTATTCGATGGACTGTGCACAGCTTGCGAGGCAGGGGCTCTGATGTGACTTGATGGGATTTGGTAGAGTTTGGGGGCGTGTGGGATAAAGGGGCAGGAAGACGGGATGGTGTGGAAAAGGTACATATACAGATACATGGGCGGGGTTTTAGACAGGAGTTCGCGGAAAGGGGGGTATTCTACGGTTATGCTATTTTCATGTCGATGAATAAACAACAAGATTGAACATCTACTCGTGGCTCCAAGAAACATCTGAAGTCTTCCACAACCACTCCATGTCGGAGCCGTTCGGAGAGTGGGGTGGGGGCCCGGGACTGCAGGGTCGCGGGTGGGTTCGGGCGATAAGATAAGCCATTTGGAGCTGACATGGGGGACACCAGGAAATTTTTCTAAACCGCCCGATTCTCTTTTGCTGATCCTGCTCCCCCATTCTTCCACTGTCGCAATCACCCGCTCTCTGTTATACCCCTCATTGCCTGCCTCCAGCCCGTGTCGACACTTCGCCGCGAGTTCATACCAGAGTAGAGGCTCGACACCCAGACGCCTTGCCGACGGACGCGCTGAGCGTTACCTTCCGTCTTGTCATGATGAAGACCAGCATCTTGCGGCACGCCGCCGCCTGCCGTGTCGCCTTGACTGCGCGCCCCCTCCAGCTCACAGTCAGACTCTCGCCGTCGGCCTTTGCTATCGCACAAACACCCCTCAAGGCGTCGTATCGTCCCGTCAATAGCCTCCTCCGCTTCTACTCGAGCGAGTCGGCCGCTCAGCAGGAAACCGCCACCCCCGCCGGGCGCATCACCAAGTTCAGAGATCTCGAGAGCTTGGGCGTACACAATGCTCTGGTCAGGTCTATCACCGAGGGGATGCGGTATGAGGACATGACAGAGGTGCAGTCTCTGACTATCAACGCTGCTCTTGCTGGAAAGGATCTGTACGTTAGGCCTGTTGCTGAAGAAGTATCCCTCCCTGAAAGATTGCTAACAAGTCTGCCTCGAAATATAGTGTTGCGCAAGCCAAGACAGGTACCGGCAAGACGCTGGCTTTCCTTGTGCCGATCCTTCAGAAGATTATTGCCGATCAGCCAGCCCTCGCTGAGGCTCGCCGCCCTGTGAAGGCCAGATCCGACGACGTTCGTGCCATCGTCATCTCCCCCACCCGTGAGCTTGCTGAGCAGATTGCGGTGGAGGCTGCCAAGATCGTCAAGGGCACCGGCATCAAGGTCCAGACTGCTGTCGGAGGAACCCAGAAGAGAATGTCGCTGCAAAAGATTCGCTACGAGGGTTGCCATTTGCTCGTCGGCACTCCTGGCCGTCTCGCTGATCTGCTCACTGATGAGTACAGCGGCGTGGCTGCTCCCAACCTCACTGCTCTGTGCTTGGATGAAGCGGATCGCATGCTGGATGTTGGATTCGACGCCGAGCTCGACACCATTCTCAAGGCGCTCCCCAACAGAAAGGATACCCCCCGCCAGACTCTTCTCTATTCCGCCACCATGCCCAAAGACGTGGTTGGCCTCGCCAGAAAGTACATTGACCCCACCAACTTCGAGTTCGCCCAGACCGTCAAATCCAATGAGACCCCTACCCACGAGAGAGTGCCCCAGTTCATCGTTCCTTGCCGCAGCTTCGACACCATGCCTGCTACTCTTTTCGAGATGATTCGCACCTGGGTTGCCAAGAACCGTGACGAGCTCGAGGGCAACCCTCTGAAGATGATGGTGTTCTTGCCCACCACGGCTTCCGTCATCTCGTGGAGCGCTGCTTTCCGCCGCCTCCGTCGTGAATTCCCCGATATTCCCGAGGTTCGCGATATTCACTCCAAGTTGACCCAGCCCATCCGCACCAGGTGCGCCGAGGATTTCAGACGGGCCAAGTCTGCCATTCTCTTCTCCTCTGATGTTACCGCCAGAGGCATGGATTTCCCCAATGTCACCCACGTCGTCCAGGTCCACACTCCCAACGACCGCGATTCATACATTCACCGCATCGGTCGTACGGGCCGTGCTGGCAAGGAGGGTGAGGCTTGGCTCCTGGTTTCTGATTCCGAGGTCAGCACTGCCCGCAGCAGATTGCCCGGTCTTCCCATCAAGCGGTCCACCGACTTTGCCGTTGCCTCGACTGATCTCTACGGTGCCGAGCCCGAGTCGTTCCCCGATTCTGTTAAGAGGGTTCGCGAAGCGTTTTCCAAGCTTCCCTATGAGACCATCTCAGAGTATTACAAGTCTTTCTTGGGCGGCGCTCTCCAAGGTGTGCACAAGCAGGCTGTTGTTGACGAGTTGAACACCTTCAGCAAGAACATCTTTGGCTTGGATCAGCCCCCTGGAGTTTCGCCATCGCTGATGAGGAACATGGGCCGGATTACCGGCCTTAGAGTCGCCGAGAGGGAGGAGAACAGGTTCCAACGCAGCGGGACGGGCGGTGGCTTCGGTGGCCGTGGTGGTGGTGGTGGTCGTGATGGTGGCTTTGGTGGACGTGGTGGTGGCTTTGGTGGACGTGGCGGCGGTGGGAGAGGCGGTGACAGGGGGGAGAGGAAGCCGAGGGATAACTGGGAGGCTATGGAGATGGCTGGACAGAGGGATAAGCAGCAGTCCAGAGGTGGTGGCCGTGCCACTTTCTAAATGGTGAGCCATCATTACGGATGGGCGGTTTGGGATGACGCCAAAGCAGGAGGCGTGGTTTTTTGTTCAAATCACATTCCCAGGGGCGGCTAATCATTTTGTGTGGAGTTGGGAGGGGTTCTTCCTGTGTGAATGAGAATGGGTTAGGGGGAAGATGGGTATGAAACAAAAATAGGGGGACCTGGAACGAAGGGTGCCCCCTCATTGGATTTGACATCACAGCATTGTCCCGGAGTTTTTTTTTTTGCTTTTTTTCAGGTCAAAAGAATTCAAGAGAGGAGAGGACATTGTCTCTTCTTTTGTTGTCACTTCGATTCTCAGTCATGAGGCATGGATGGGAAAATAGGAGAGACAATGGCTGGCAATTTATTTCGGGCACAAGGCAGGCAGGCGGGCGGGGTGGCAAAGCGGCGCATATCACATCACAGGGGAATCTCTCTTCTCTACTTTTGTTTTCTTTTGCTCATCTTTGGCTTTTGACATCTTGGGGATCTTGAGTCTTTTGGGGTTCCTGGTTTCGTGTAAATTATGGAGAACGGTGTATGCCTTGTTTATACCAAAAATTGTACGATTACGAGGTTGAATCTTGCCTGTTTTGTTGTCCATGATGTGTGGATGAAATTCTGTCCCGAGTTTTGATATTGTATGACGCCCATCTTGGCCGAGAATCTTGGGAATATGCGGTTTGCTCTATTCGTTCTTGAAAACGTCCTGTCTATTTGGTTTTCTCCAATCCTGTACGATGTTGTGCCTTGTGATCTTCTCATCCTCTCGCTTAATTCATGTCCAATTCCTCCAATGCTTGGGGGGGTATCATATCCTGCTTTTTGTTTTTTTGTTTTCCCTTTCACTTTTCTTTCCTTCAACACCTCTCCCTCTTCCCTTTCACATCACCTCCTCAAAAGCGTATGCGCATCCCAAACCAAAACCCTCTCATCCCACCCAACACTAGCCACCCAACCCCCCGTCCCAAAAAGACACCAGTCCACCCCCGTGCAAAACTCGGTGTGCCTATTCATCAACCCCAACTCCTGCCCCACCCTAATGACGTTCTCCTCCTGCGGAAATGGCATTGCGCTCCCATCACTCCAAACCCTCACCGTCATGTCGTACCCCGCGCTGGCAAGCACATCCCGCGCATGCGGCGACCACTGGAGCTTCCTAACGGCAAACTCATGACCCAGCAACACCGCCGTCGGGCCACCGGTCGGGTTGCGAATGTCAAACGTCCGGATGGTGCGGTCCACCCCGCCGGTGGCGATGACAGTGTCCGAGTATTTGTTCCAATCGTGCGTGAGGGCTTCGTTCGGGATGGCACCCGCGTAGGTGGTGCCGTTGGAGAGGCGGGGCAGGATGGTGGACTGGGGTATGGAAGGGGGGGAGTGGATCGGAATCTGGGCGACGAGGTGGTATTTCGCGTTGACAGGAGTGCGGAGGTCGAACAGGCGGAGGTGGGAATCGGAGCTGACGCAGGAGATGAGGGAGGGGTTGTGGGGGCTGAAGGAGGCCGAGTAAGTGCAGTTGCCTACGGGGAGGGTTTTGAGGCTTGCTGGGCGGGTTGGGGACCACTAGTGGTGAGACAAAGGTTAGTGGTTGATGGGATTGAAGGGGGAAGGGGAAGGGGGAACGAACGATTTTGACGGTACCATCCCATGATGAGGAGAGGAAGGTGTCTTTTGTGAGGGGGTTCCAACAGACGGAAAAGGTCTCTCGCTTGTGCTCGTGGAAGTTCATGACGGGAAATTCGGGCACGTTGAGGTCGAAGAGCTTGATGGAGCCATCGCCGCATGCTACCGCGCATTGGTTTTCGTTGATTTCTGACCAGGCGAGGTCGTACTGGGCGTCGTTTGTGTCGTAGGTTTTTTCGATGGCGATGCCCTGGGGGCCGAGACCCAAGATGAAGAGGCGGCCGTTGCCGACGATGCCGTAGTTGGAGGAGGAGGCGACGGCGAGGCGGGAGTCGTAGTAGGGGGAGTATTTGACCGAGTAAGGGTTGAAGCCCGGGGTTCGGGCTTCGAGGAGGGAGGCCATTGTGAGGGGTTGGGGCACAAGAGGGGCAATGCGCAGCAAGAGAGGCAAGCAAGGATTGGGCAAGAAAGATTAGGGGTAAAAAAGGGGTACGTGTATGAGCAAAGCGCAATGTTTACTTCCAATTTCCAATTGTGTCGTTTGCGACAAGTTCAATGTCTCGATGAGGTTGGAGGAGGTGGACTGCCATGAGCTGCTAAGCCGTCCGTGAAATGGTGGGGCACATGGGCCTCGGCTTACGGTAGCTACCCCGGAACTGACTCCCCGGGGGATTCTTTAACAGCCGCAATGATCCCTGGTTTCCCGCTGTAAGCGGTCCCGTGACAGCGCTCCCCCTGGGCGTTTTGTGCCCCACCGGTGACACGTCCATGTTTAATCTACGCGTTACAACACCTCTTGGTTCAACGACATCATTTTGGGGTTTGGAGGGCATGCGCTTGGATATCCCGGTGGTCCTTTGATTTATTCAAAAGTTTACAGGCTTGGAAGACCAAGGAGCTCTCGACTGAAGCCATGGATGCCTTTGTGACCAGGCGGTCACAGAAACGCAAAACAAGCGACGATTTTGCCGTGGAATCGCATGAAGAATCGACAGACATCAAACTGGCGATTCTAGCTTCCCTTCATCCTGATATCGAACAAGAAATGCTTCTTGATATTCTTTTAGCGCACGACGGCGATGTCCAGGCCACATCCAACACCCTCAAATCACCATCTACCCCCCGATCTGTCAAAAAGACTGCCAACAACAGAATAGCAGGACAAACATCCCTACGAGCCTTCGCTATCGACCCATCATCCGGCGAGCCATCCCCAAAGAAACCCAAAATTCTCTCCAAAAAAGGCCAAACACTACACCTCTACGACCCGCAAGACATAAGCGAGCACACCCCCTGCACCATAATTCACAACTTCCTCCCCGCCCACGAAGCCAACGAGCTTCTATTCGAACTCCTGGAAGAGTCCAAAACATTCCAAAAGGCATCCTTCAAACTATTTGACAACATCGTCTCCAGCCCCCACACCTCGGGGTTTTACGTTGGCAGTCAGAAGGAACTGCAAGAGCAGAAGGATGACTACCACTATAACGGTGGCAGGATCAGCGTAGGTTTCTGCTCTCATTTCCCCGGCTCCGCTGCTTTCATAGATTCTTACAGGATTTTACAGGATGTCCGCACCCTGACACCAAAACTAGAAGCTGTACGGGGGCGAGTGCAAGAGACAGTTAATTCGGCAATTGAAGAGCACATTCGCACTCATCACCGTGGTCAGAAGCCAAGACATCAGCCTTCTGAGCCTTGGTGTGCGAATGCAGCTTTTGTGAATTGTTACAATGGGCCGCAGGAGAGCGTTGGTTGGGTACGTCTGTTTTCGTTCCATTTCTCACCACATCTTATGTCCACACCACAACCCCTGAGCGTTTCCCTGCCAACCACACCCCCTTATTCTCACTACTGTCCCCTTCACCAACAACCCTCCATTTTGTTTTAGACATATGCTAATGGTTAACAGCACACCGACCAACTAACCTACCTCGGCCCCCGCCCCACAATTGCATCCCTTTCCCTAGGCGTAACCCGCGAGTTCCGCCTCCGTCGCATATCTTCTTTTCTGCCCTCTTCCACATCTGACAATCCTGATCCAAACCTCCAAGGCCAAGTCTCGCTCCCCCTCCCCCACAACTCCTTGTTGATCATGCACTCCACCACCCAAGAGGAATGGAAACACTCTGTGTCACCTTCCCCAACCCTAACCCCGCACCCTGTGTCGGGCAATATCAGGATCAACATCACCTACCGCCACTATCGCTCTGCTTTTCACCCGAAGTATACACCAAAGTGTCACTGCGGTGTGCCAGGGGTGTTGAGGGTGGTGACGAATGACACCAAGCAAGCAAACGGTGAGAGGGAGAGGAAGGAGAATCGGGGGAGGTATTTCTACATGTAAGCCCGCCTTTCCCCCTAACGTTCTTTGGCCTCCCCAAGGTGATGTGCTGATAAAACTGATCTAAGGTGCCACGCGGGTAACGTACCCGACCCTACCAAAAAGAAGTGTGGGTGGTTTTTGTGGGGCGATTTCGACCAAGATGGAAATCCGAGGGTCTGAATATGGCCAATCAGAGCAAGCCGGGGTGATGTCCGCCAAGGGACCTCGGATCACCAACTGCCAATATTTCATGTGTGGGAGGATCTTGACAATCGACGAATGAAAAATGAGAGGGAGAGATGCCCGGTTTCTTGTGTGACGGATTCGATATTCGGTTTCGTAGAAGAACAAAACTGCGCCAATCGGAGATGGGGCCGGTCGGGGTGACACCCGTAGAGTTCCTATTCTATAGTCTGTAGAAGTGTACAAAAGGCCTGATTTATGAATGCTCACCGATTACAGCAGCCCGGGGAAAGATCCGTATTCCGCTGTCTTCTTTTCTCGTATTAGAACAACCATGGCTACCCACTTTGATGGAGTAGATACCTAGCCAAACTAGCAAATTACGCGAGAAATGAGGAATGGTCTGTACAAGCACACGAGTCAATGTGCTTATTATACATGTAATTCCGCATATACATACTGTAAACACAAACAATTATTCCTTGTAGCTAATGCGCCCTCGACATGGTTTAGATTTCGGCAACAGCCCATTTCACCTGCCTCCTAAAGTCATGGAGAACCCTCTGTGAACATCAAGTGACAAGCACATCCTCCATATCCGATTCTCTAATTTCGGCCGGAAACAAAGGTCTTGTATCCCCTCTCGCCTGCCAAAAGCGCCCGATCCGCACAGCTTCGCCCGAAGCATTCTGCCTGATCACCAATCCAAGATCAAGCACTTGGTCCGGATTTTCATCCGCGTTCCTCGCCAGAAGTAAGCAGCAAAGCCCTTCTTGTTGCCCCGTGATGATGCCTAGGGGTCACTTCGAGTCCTCCACCGTATCCGCCGCCCAAGAGGCAACCGCATGATCCCCTCCTCTATCCCTATCAACTAAACCACCCCCAGAGCCATCTCGACGGCGCACAACCCGCTTCACAGCCCCCTGCAAACGCACATACCCCCTCCCCTTCTCATCCATCCCCGTCTCGACAACTTTTCCAATCCACTCAGGAAGAAGATCCTCCCCGCTAGGTCCAACGCGAGGCATCAAAGCCATCTCCTCAAAAACCCTCCCTTCCAAGCCCGCCCATGACCACGTCGGCGCCAAATACTCCCTCGTGTGCGGCCGATCACTGGATGTATCAGTGAACCACAAAAGTTCATCAAGCAGCTTGTCCTCCCACATCCCCCAGAGGTCCTTCCATGATGTCAGCCTCTCGATCCGCTGAATAAGACTCGACACGGCAACAAGGTGGTCGTCAAAATAAGTCAGTTGACAACCAGTATAGGCGCCCGGACAGCGCGCCACGCTGAAAACAGCGCAGTGGATGAGTCTCCCCCAGAGGAGGAGGAGGAAGGGGCTCGAATGCATTCTCTCAAGAAATCCGCCTTTGGAGAAACCGACCAACCTCCCCCCAGGACTTGCTCTCCGTCGCCAAGCACTCGACACACTCCCAAGCCAAACCCCAGGCGCCGTAGTACACCGTCCTGGGTCCCAAAATCCGCTCCTGCAGAACCCACGCGCGCGTGTGCAGCGGTAAAGGGGAGCGGTCAATCTGCAAAAACGTGTCAAGACGCTGGTGGCAATCAACATGAAGCCCGTGAGGGAGATGGCATATTCGAAAAGCGAGCGGGTTCCGCGGCGTGGTCTCTTTGCCGTCGGGGCTCTTCTCTGCAAAGCACCCCTGGACGGAGGAGAGGGCCGTCAAGGCGGAGGTGGTGCAGACGAAATTCGCGTATATGTCGCCCATGATCTTGGATTCGTCGCGCCAGTCGGCTTTGGAGTCTTGGATGATGCAGAGGGAGTCGATCCAGATGTGTGTGTGGCCTAGCTGGCGCGTGACTTTTGCTGCCTCGCGGAAGGTTGGAGGAAGTTGGTTGAATGGGATCTGGTGTTGAAAGTCGGCGAGGTTGTCCAGGAGAGTCGGAGGATTTTGGCCGCTCCCCAGCAGTGGGAAGGGTGAGGTGGGGCGGTTTTGATTTGCTGAAGTTTTCTGTGAGGACGAGTCGTAGATTTAGGTTCTCATCTCCGGTGACTTGGATGAGCCGTGTCGGGTAGCCGTGGTTAGGGGTGCCGAGATTTGCCGCAAGGGCACAATCTTTATGACTTGTGACGCATTGCCTAAGCCATTCTCTTGCCAGAGCGGCCGAGACATCGTGGGAGAGGACTTGGACAATCGTGCATTTCTGTATATGCTGAGGTCTGGAAACATAAAAGGCGAAGCGGGCTCGAGCGGATTGTCAAGCCGTCCTTCCAAATTCCTAAAGACAGAAAGCTCCCCCTTTATCTTTTCTCGAGTTTCCTCCGGATCGAGAATCCCGACTTTCAGCCAGGCCTCTCCTGGTCGTGAGACGAAGAGGCTGATCTGTACACTTCCAGAACCAATGTCGCTGCCTCTCAACATCCCAAAAAGCAGAGAACAGAGATGGCACCCTGATAGCGACGAAAGCTTGAGCTCAGAGAGGGAGGTATATGACCGAAAATTCTCGGTGCCCTTTTTCAGCGTCGGCAGGAGATCTGAGTTGGAAGCTGCGCTGTGGCAGGCTGTACACAGGACATGTTCTTCTGCCAGATCCGGAGATCGAGTAGCAGACATAGCATTCTGATGAGATTCCAAGCTCGAGGACGCAGGCGATTGACGAGAAACGCCAAGCTATTGTGAACCGAGTTGGCTATCAGAGGATTTGTCTTGCCGGATTCCTGCACCGGACCCAGCTCCGTCGTTACTGGTGGTTGAGAGCGAAAGCATGGGAAGCACCTGGGACAGGAAAGGGAGCTAGCTTAGCGGTCGACGGCCAAGTTCAAGGTGTAGGGAGAACGAACCCAAAACAACTCGAAAGTCTTGCCACATCAGGGGCATGATGCCATCACTACCTCCCATACACACGGAGATAAGATTTTTAGAGGTGGTTGAGCAGAAATGTTTCGGTTGGGTAGCTGGTTGGGTACCCATCATAGCCTGGCGCGCTCCACCTTGCTATCCAACGCCTTTAGACCTACCGGGCAACAAACTGTCATCACAGTTCACCTTCCCAATATAGTGACCGACAATGCCATCAATCTCCGCCACGAGTGCAAAAACGCTGATTTTGTTAAAATCTTGAATAGTGACGCGTTGCGACCGTTGATTCACAGAGGGCGAAACCCTGAATGCACACTCTGCACCTTTTTACAACAGACCGTGGTGCTTTCTGGCATCAAGCGTCATGGAACGTCGCTTGAGCTCGAAATCAGGCGGAACCACGAAGAGATCGCGGGAGAGCTCTGGTCCCTTGATCTGGTGCTTCATTCGTCCTGCATCATCTCACGATGTCCAATCACTGCCATTCGCCCGCCCCCCCAAGGACGATAAATATCACAGCGGAGACTCCCCGTCTCGCATGATGTATCCCCGCACCATCGAATCAGACAGGATCGACTACGACATCTTTGCGTGGATGGATATCCGACTGCGAACAGCAGCATTCACTGCAGGGTTCAAAATGCCGCGAGGCCACCCCCTTTCATCTCGACAGCTCCCGCGTGGTTGACTGCGCAGGTGCGGAGCCAACCCTCATTGCGTACCCCCTTGTGGGCCAAATAGAGCAGGAATATGCAGTGCTGAGCTATGCCTGGGGAGCAGGAACCCCCTGGGCAACTCGCGGCTGGACCTACCCGGAAGGTGTCCTGTCCAAGCGCCGGCTCGTGTTTACAAAACATCAAGTCATCTTTCAGTGCCAGAAAATGCAGTTTCTGGAGGTTCTCTACCCCTCGTCGAGGGAACTCCCCATGCCTTTTTTGAAAGACGTGTTTCCCTTCGCCTGGAGGGACAGGAGCCCACTTGAAGTGTTGGGAGACCATATCGAGCAATATGTCGCCCGGAATTTCACGGCATCGACCGACGGCCTAGACGCTCTCAGGGGTGTTCTACAGCGATACAAGGCAGACGAGGATCCACCCCCCCTTACCAGGTCTTTGTGGGGCGCCCGTCTCTCCTCGACGAGTGGCACCATCCCGTTGGCATGGCCATGCCCGACAACTTCACGCTTGTCGTGGCTTTGTCGTGGACGATCGCGGAAGAGCTCGGGGTTACACGCCGTCCTGGAGGCTTCCCGAGTTGGACTTGGCTTGGGTGGAAGACGGGGAAGAGGACGAGCTTGTATCTCTTATCGGTTCGACTTGATTCGGCCGCGTCATGTTGCCCAACTGCCACTTGATCAAAAGCGGTTGTCAGATTTCAGAAGGACAACAGTAGTAGTAGTGTCCGGGTTTGGTATTCAGCGGTTGGGAAACGAAAAAGAGATTTTGTCTCAGATCAGAACATGAAAAAATCTCGAGACTAGAGATCCCGGGTTGGCGGCTCGACATCACCGCCCGGGTCAAGTATGGAGACAGGTTGAGTATTGTTTCGTCCCACGGTTTTTTGAGGGGCTATTTTTTTCACTCAGCACGGGCATTGGATGTCATGGAGCCTCACACCTTTTCAACGAGGATGGCATCGGTACCTTCACTTGTCTTCTCCTTTACCCGACAAGAGGTGATGATATGGAGTGGGAGTTCTACCTCTTGCTCCTCAAGCTACTACCGGAAGCTGATCATTTTGAACGGTCGGATCGTATCTGGGCCGAGTCGTGGGAGGAGTTCCTTCAAATTGACGAGGAAACGGCAGAAATCGGGAAGCTGCCCCTGAAACGGGACAAGATCATGTCGATATGAGAATTTTGCAACTTACACCAGGTCTGTCGCGCAGTGTTATAAGTAAAAGCAGTCTGAGACCATGATTGGACAATTAGATATAGAGTTTGAGATACAGAGTTTGGGCAGACATCGAGGCTGAAAAGATAATAGCAATGGGCAAAAATCTATGGAAATGTCGCTCCCAAAAGACATGTCTCGCATATCGTCTGCCCACTACCTCTCACGAGGTGGTTCCGATCAAACCATAGAAGGCACAAACACAACCCTCCTATTCATGTCAGAACTAACATATTCCTCAACTTCTAACACAAACCCCACTCACTCACTCACTCACTGCCACCACCCCGACCAACCCCCCCACCCCCGTTCCTTATCCTTCTCCTTCTCCTTCTCCTTCTTACTCACCCTCCTCCCCATCCCGCCATTCCCACCACCGCTCTCAATACCCCTCACAATACTCCCAAAAATCTTCTCCCCTCCCAGTCCTCCAGAAGTAGACGGCCTCCCCCCGCTTCCTCTACTCTCCCTACTATCCCTACTATCCCTACTATCCCTCCCCCTATCTCCCCTCCCCTCCTTCCCACTAGACCCATCACCCCCCAATGACCTCCTCCTTCCAAACAAAGACTGATAAGACTGATACGACGGCCTCTCCCTCTCCTCACTGTTACCACCCGAAATTGTACTTCCCACACTATCCCTCGGTACTTCCCCCACCTCCTGAATCGACATCGGCGTGATCTGTGGCGACGCAACACCACCACCACCACCACTTATCTTCAAACTACTCGGCAACCCCCTCACTTTACTCGACCGATACGTAGTCCGATTAGTACTTGTAGTAGCAGGCGTAGCCATTGATATCGAAGACGGGGTTTCCTGAGCTACTACCCCATCATCATTCCCACCAGTATCACTACCGCCCGAAGTCCGGGGCGACTCAGGCCAAGACCCTATCTTGATCATCTGTGCAATATCCTTGGTGTCACTCCTCAAATGTCTCTGTTGTGGCTGTTGCACTTCCTGTTGTGCCTGAGATTGGTCAACAGGCACCTGCCTCAAACTCGTCTGCCGTTTTGGTATAGTAGGTGGTACAGGAGGCGCCATACTTGTCGGCGGAGTAGAACCCAAAGCAGGAATGTCCTGCTGCTGTCGAGGGCGCACCATCTCCTCGCTATGCGAATCCTCCCTCGTATGATCCTCGCTAAATCGACCACGGTCATGATCCTCCTCTCCACTCTCCTCAGGACTAACCAAAATTGGCGTTAACCTCCCTCCGGTCAAAATACCCAAGGGGCCCAGTAGCGGCGGCGAAATAGCTCCCTTTCTTGCCGTCAACGGTTTTGAGCTGATAATCCTTTGCATCACCTCGTTTGCGCTCTGCACTCCCCAGTGCGAAGCAATAATCTTAAATATCGGATTCGGCTGCGGAGCCCGGGGTCGTGGAGACCATGGCGAAGATGAGTTGTGACGTTTGATTACTGCCACGGCAGTGGTTTGAATTGATGTCTGGACGTTAGCGATTCCGTCACTGGAGCCGTTTTTCATGGTCATATTTCGTGTTTGTTGTTGTTGTTGCTGAGGAAATCCAGAGTGTCGATATGTTACACGGACTCGGAGATACTCTGTCATGGTGCTACCAAGGTGGTGCTCGAGGTCTTCTATGAGATCGTCAGAGCTTTGATGAGCCTTACGGCGAAGACGATGTGCATTCGCCGATGGTAGCAGTCGAACATGAACTACAACGAGCAAGCGTGATCCAGGATACAGTGTGCTTCTGTCGGCCAAGTTAGCAGCTCAAAACCCCAAAAAGGAACCCTCCAATCCTCACATTGCGCAAGCCTTATCATCCACCACCTCAATAATCGAACTCCTACTCGTCGGCAGTATTTCCAACGAAACATCATACAAACACCCATACCGAAACAAATCTTGATCTCAAAGTTAGCCACCCGCCCCACAAAATCTCTCCATTCTGTCCAACTCACCCGCCGGCGAAGGCTCATGCCCATGCTCCCCAACCAACCCACAACCCCCCAACTGATCCGGCACATTTGCCCTCGAAATCTGCGTCGAAAGCTGCACCGCCGCCCATAAACTCACCGCCCCCTCATCCAAAGCCTTGTGCTCCGGTGTCACCACAATCCTTGGAACCAACACCAACGGATCCGGTGCCGCCCCTACCTCATCGGGCGAATTCCTCGCGCTATCCGGCTCGGGCGGCATCGGAGACCTCGGCGGCTCAACAATGCTATCCATGCCATTCATCCCATCCGCCGTTCTCGCCAACTGAAATAGACTCCTCGTGTTGCGCAAACGGTGCCCGTCAGACGCCGTCGGCACGACAGGTGTTGTGTCTCGCCAACCATGCTCTTGATCCTGATCCGCACTCCCATCCAAAACCTGTCCCCGTCTTCGAAAGCTCCTGCTACTCACCAAGTAGAAAGCCCGGGTTAATGGAGGGGACCGTGCCCGGGGGTGTCGTCCGGCATTGCAAGAGGTGGATCGCCGCTGTGTTGACTTGGGCGGTATAGTTGGCGCGATGTTTCCTACATCTGATAAGTGTAAGTGTGGTACCCTCTCACCACAACCAAGTGGCAAAGACCCACCATTTGGCCTCAAAACACTCCTGAACTGGCAAGAACCATCAGGCGTAGGAGGATTCGTCGATTGCGCGCTGGGATTGCCCCTTCGTTTGGCAATCGTCAACGGGACATCAGCCTCAGGAAGCTCAGGTAGGGTCTCGAAGCTCGCATCGGTTGCATCACTCTGCGTGCTCGATCTCCGCGAGTGACCATACGTTCCACTCCCGCTATACTCGGACGATTGCTTGCGTATATGTAACGGCTCAGGTACTTGACCCCAACCAAGATCGCGCGCCGGTGGTAGGCAATGCAGTTCTCTATCAGCCATGGTGGATGGTTGACCACAGACAGCAACCATTACCGCCTTATCGCTTTTCCTGAAACGTTTGTGTAGTCGATCAACGGTTTGTCGAGTCAGGTCCGTGCAGCTCTCGGGATGCGCGTAGCAAACAATGCTGGTTGATCTCTTGCGAAACAACCAGGAAGAACCACGTATTCAATACGCCTTGGCCACGGGTTTGACAAGTCTGAAACAGTCGGAAGAAGAAGAAAAAGATGGGGTGTTGAAGTATTATGAGCAGTTTATCTACCATTAAACATGCCGGCAAAGCAATGTCGGTACCATGTTAAAGTGTCGTTATTTTTTCCAAAAGTTGAACCAAGAAACAGAATGGGCAGCAAGAAAAGACAGGCAACTTGGACCCTCCCCGTTTCAGCAATTAGGTCACCCCCCCCCCCTTCCCCAAGAGCAGCAAGCGCAACCCATCCCATCAGATGAATTCCCGGCCCGTCACTCTCTGGCAGTTGATAGCGTTCAAGGTCGGCATCATGCAAACCAAGCAGGAACTTCCCTGACAAGGGCAAGGCACGGTCCGCCCCCACCCACCGTTCCAACCTTCGGGTCCCTCACCCGGTGTTAAACCACGGCGTCAAGCGTTCTCAGGAGATTCTGCTTGACCCCCTCAACCTCAGCCTCGTCCATCGGCAAGAAATTGATTACCTCATCCGGCCCCCCAGCTCCCCCAAACAGCACACTCTCCGACAAACTCGCCGCAACCCCCCTCTTCACCCTCCTTTCCCAAACCCCTTCCCAATTCCACTCCTCCGGTCTCCTGCTACTCGTGGGCGTAGCCGGCACAGCCAAACTCCCAGAACTAGTCCTAGCATCAACCACGCTCCCCCTCCCATCATCACTCACCACCGTCTCCGCCTTTTCCACCACCTCCCCTTCCCCCTCCCCCTCCCCCTCCTTCCTCTCCTTCTCCCTCTGCTCCCTCTCCCTTTCCCTTTCCTCCTTCTCCTTCTGCATCCGTCTATGCGTCCTCCAAGCATGCCAAGCCCCCGGATTCCCCGCCGCCTCAAGCGGCACCCCATCCAACACCTTCTCATCATCAAACGTACTCCTAATATACCTCAACACCTCCCACGTGCTAACCTTCCTCTCCCCCCGTCCCCTTTTCCCCTTCCCACCTACAACAAACGCACCCCCCATCCCATCTCCCTCCTCCCGCTCGGCAAACCACTCCGGAAACCCATGCGACAATCCAAAACCCCCAGGAGGCAGCCTCAAACCCCCCTTCTTCCCGCTCTCCTCACCGACGTACGTCGTCAGCGGGCTGATCAACGGGTGGAAAATGTCCGTCGAGAACGTCACCAGCGGTGCAGAGTCAGGGTAATCATCCGGGAAAGAGATCTGAAACCGCAAGATAGCCGTGGCGTAAGGCCCTTTCCTGACAAAAAGAACGCCCGACCAGAGGGTGGGGTAGTCGGGGCTGTGGGGGGATGGGGGCAGGGAGACGATTATCCCCGGGGGTGGGCAGTGTTTGAGGGCGGTGCTATGTATCGTCGTCAGCTTCTGATGGTGTAAGGGAGAAAAATTTGACAGCAGGGCACAGCACATACAATTCAGAAATGAGGTTCGCCCTCTTGATCGCCGGCAGGGAGGTGAGACGTTTCCTGGTGGATTCGACCGTGTGCTCCGACCCAACCACAATCGTGGGCGAAGGGGCGATGCTGATGATGCCCGCACCGCTGCTGAGGTTGGTGCTGGAGTTGGCGGGGGAGAAGAAGGATGATGAGGATGACCTAGGGGAAGCCATTTTGCGTACTGTAGGATGTACCGAGATGTCGTGGAGCAAAACTCAGTGATGGCCGATTATTATGCCAACTCTCTGCCGCGGTGATAGATCAATCTGGGTTTGTTGAGTGAGCGAGAGTAAGTTGTGAGTGTGAACCTGAGTCAAAGTCGGTGAGACCGCCTCCCCTGCAAACCAAAGGAAACGAGCGACGACGATGAGCAGCCTTGCTATTTCAGGAGGGCCAGTTCCTAGGATGAGAGAGAGTGAAACAGGAAAAGACGGTATATTTTAGGAGAAGTTCGACGATGAGAATCAACACCCATCCAAACGATGACATGTCGTCGTCCACAACCCATCAAGGTTCAAGGGTCCATCCAGTTCATGCCAAATCCCTTGGCACCAAGCATCCAAACACCACGCCCCCACCCCACATAACTCAGGGTTAGGGTCTCTTAAAATTTCCCCGAAATACTCCGCATTCCCTGCCAAAATGAATTATCATGAAATATAGCATCCATCCAAAATCAGAAACCACCTCACCGCCCAGCCCACCACCAACAACCCAACCCAGCCCTACCATACCGAAACCTCTCAATCAAGCCTAGCCAAGCTGACATACCAAGCCCTTAAGGACCCCGAATAATGGCCTGAGTTTCAGTTGTAGATCGTCTGAGCATATCTTTGACTGGTCCCAGAGAAGAAGCCATCACATCCATTCAAGCAGCGTTCGTCAGCAGCAAAGCCCCAACCAAGTCCTTGGGACCGGACCTACTAAAAGATGTCAAAAGAGCTAAAACGTGGTAAAAGGTACATTGCATAATCACTAATTCCAAACCCAAGGCAGCATTGGCCTCTATGAAAACTGTTTCTGCTCAGCAACAAAAAAAGTACATAATGAAAAGTCCCAACCAACCATACTGACAAAAGTCCCCTCCCCTCCCCCCCTTCCAAATGAGAAAAAAATAATCAATGATTTGCTGTCCTCATCTTAACGCTTTTTATTGGGTAGAAAAAACGAACCCTATCGTCCCCCTCCCCAACGGCAGCCCTTCTCCGAGTCTGCCCTATGAATTTCCTCCTCCCACCCCCATCCTCATCCTTTTCGGGCCACCCGCAGGACCGATCAAGACTTGGATCCCCCAGAAAGGTTGACCGGTGTGCTCTCCCCTCCCCACTTCATCAAACCTTAACCCCCCAGTAGCCGTCCGTTTCCCCGAAGACCCAAAACCTTCCCGTAACCCATCACATATCCCCTCGGCACTCAATCCTCGACCCCCACGCTTTACTTCCCCAACCTAGCCTCAATCTTCCTCCTTTCCTCCGCCTTCAATTCGGCCAGCTCCTCCTTGGTAGCATCATACCTAGCGCTAACCTGATTAAACGGGTTCTCCGGGCTCTTTTCAAACTCCTTCTTGATCTTCTCCTTCTTCTGGTTCAACCTCAACCCCTGGCCCGTCCCGTCCGATTCCATCTCGGCCAGCCTCCTCTGCTCAAAAGCCGCATATGCCGCCTTGAACCTCCTCTCGGGATGTCTATCGATCTTATCCTGCGTCGCTGGGCCAGCCAAGCTCAGCGCGTCAAGCGCATTGTCGATGCCCGATGCGTTGAGCGCCGACAGGCCAGAGCTAGGCTCATCAAGCTGCGACAGATCCAAGCCCCGGGACTTCTTGACGGCAGTTTTGGCGTTCTTTGGCTGGGAGCGACCGGGAGTGTTCTTCTCTTCCTCGGCGAGCAGGGCGTCGCGCTCGGCTTTCTTGCGGGCCAGTTCGGCTTTCTTTTGGGCTTCGGTTTCCCTGAAGTGAACGTAGATATGTCAGCAAACTGTAGATGTCGCCATGTGCATGTATCATCATGGTGTCTGGGTCAAGGTCCCTGCCAAGTAATTGTCCACAACCAAACTTTGGCCAACCTCGGTAGCCCTCTGTCTGGTAGGTGGCTTGATCCCACCATGTGGTGATGGTGGTTGCGTGAGCTTGTTCCCCCCTCCCTTCTTCCAACCAAGCCGGCGACCGAGCTCCGACACTTGAGAAAGAAAAGCAGAGGAGGGGCAAAGGCAAAACCTCTCGCGTGCTGTGACTGGTGTGCCGAATACTCCCCTCTTGCTTGCCACACGCGTAACACCCATGCCCAGCACTGCTACATCCCCCCTCCCGAGTAGATGTATGTCGTACAGACTAAACCGCACCCGAACCCCCCCTCCCACCCAATGAGATCCCCCCCTCCTCCTCCTCCTCCTCCTCCTCATCATCCTCCTCCTCCTCCTCCTCCTCCTCCTCCATGGAAATCACTACCACACCCAGCAACCAACCAACCGCGAGCCTATTCCCGACGGCTGTCCGCAGACCCAAATTCCCCCGATCAATCAATCAATCAATCGACAACCAACCCACCCAACTCTCATCCACCATCAAAGGGCATAAAAAAACACACTCACTTCTTCGCATTACTCTTAGTCCCCTTCTCCCACTTCGCCGCCTCAGCAGCCGCCTCCCGTTCACTCTCCTCCGCAGCCTTCCTCGCCGCCGTCTCCGCCTTCCTCGCCTGGCCCAGAGCCTTCTTGCTCCCCTCCGCCGCATCCCCTCCCCCCTTGCCCTTCTTGCCTCCGGCCATGGTTCGTTCAAAAAAACGTCACGAAATAAATCACCTGAGCCGATCTCAATGCACGCAGTAATGCTGTGGTTGGTTGATGTGCGTGTGTGTGGTATTGCGCGCGTGTGTGGTGTAGAACAGAAATTCGAAGAAGTGTAATCGAAGCAACAAATTCGAATGCAAGCAAGCTTGGCCCGCGCCCGCACCGCACCCAGGCAAGTGTGCGTCATTCAAGATAAATGGCGGGGTAAATAATTGCTCCTTTCCTTCCGTCGAGAGGGGGAGTGAAATTAGTGATAAAAGTGGGGTGGTCACTCTCAGGAAGAGCAGCAAAGTGAAATCTCGTGGCCCGTGCGAGGAATCCAACAGGGACCTTTTGTCGAGAGGCTATCACCGCCTGCTTTCCTTCCACATCTCTCACTCTCACACACACAAACACACAATGCGCACACACACACACACACACACATACACACACACACACACACAGCTCGCACACAAGCCGGGCGGGTACCGCGCGCGGGGAGTTTTCCCCCGGGCGTGATGACCACAGTACAGGCCGACAAGGGTAGACGGCAGGTCCGGTCCGTGAAGGTGACCAAGAAATGTGAAAGGGGTGCCCAAGGCTTTGATATATATCCCATACGCACACATGTTCGCCTTCCCAGCCTCTTCTTGTTATACATACCAATGAGAAATCCTTCGACTAGGCACCGCAAATAAGGTCCTCCCATGTTCCTCGTTTCTGTGAGAAACCAGAGCCTGCTAGACTTCAATGTTGCCAAAGTTCAAACAATGGCGTGAAATACCCAGAGGCCGTGAGCTGCACAGTTCTCCCATCCCATGTCGCGTCCCGCCGCAGCTGGAGCGGCATCAGCAGCAGGCTTGACCGCCTCCTTTTTCCGCAGTAGCCTGCGACATACCAAATAAAGCCATCCCTCTCCGGCAAGGCTCTGTGGAACTGAACTGATGCACCGCGGCAACCCGCTTACCCCCGACTCTGATGGCCAACTCAACATCCAGACCTGTCATGCTCTCACAACACTCTTCTGTGTGACAAAGTAAGCATAGATCAAGATCAACCTGAGACAGGCGCGGGTAGGCTTTGGGGACACACGGCGTTGGGGCTAGGTAATCGGAAATGGCCAAACTAGGAAAACTGACAGCCTGAAAAAGAAGCATCGGAGGCGGGCCGAGCAGCGAACAGCTATGTTCGACAGCTCCTTGCAACCTCGGCTGGCTGTGGTCGCGCCGAAGCGAGTCGTCAGAAAGTGACTGGTCACTCGGTTGTGAGACTCCAAGTGGGATCCAGAACACACAATGGGCTGTGATAAGCGACTCCAAAATGCACCTCGCCCGAAGTTACGACGCCACAAGGCCGGCTGGAGGTTGTTATCGCGTCAACAAAACTGCATGCTTCTCAGTCCAGTGGTCCGTTCGGGTTCCTGTTTACGAGACCGGTCAAGATGGCGTGCCTGCCTCTCCGTATCTGCCAAGGGTGGTCAGGCTTCGTGAAGCAGTGTAGTGTAGATTAAATCTCTCTCAGATGTGACGGCGATCGGCTGACGGAAAGCGGCTTCGTACCTGTATCTTTGCTTTTTTTTTTTCCATGATCGATGCAGTTGCTTTCCCATAGCGGCCAGAGTTGAGAGGGGTATACGGGTGGGTGTTCCCGTTCCTTGTCCGCAATACGTGCCCCCCTGTCGCAGGCTTAGCAAGGGCTCTTGATATGGGGGAGGACACCAACGCATGCGCATACCAATGCAACCAAGCAACGTCAAGCTGTGCCAGCGGTGATGGCGCTGCTCTTTCGTGGTGGCATGAATCATCCACGCTTTGCGTGCTGCAGAATGGATGCAGTCAGACGGCGGCATGGCCTCAGCATGTCCGGGTCACGGGGCTTTCGGGTCCGGAAGGCGAGGTCAGTTAGGTCGTAGTGTCTTCGGAGCGAGATCCGCTGGGGGAAAACGAACTATGAGGCCGCGGGTCAGTTGGTTGCACTCTCCGACGCTGCAGCAAAGCCAGTGGCTAGCTATGGCGGAAGAGCCATGCGGGTTGGTCCGGGAATGTTAAACATCCTGATTTGAATGCGACTGCGCCAATCATCCTGGCCAGCCTCCTCGCAGTCGCCCCGGAGGTCATCATGAACCGGGCCTAGTGTCGAGTTGCCCGTGGAAATCATCCCCAGATGGCTGGGGACAACTGAGACACTTGCTTCTGCGCAGCGAGAGGACAACGCTACGTTTGCAGTCCGGAGAACTGGTTGATATTGAGATGGGCCATCATCTGAGACCCCAGAGCGCCAAGAAGGGCTTGACATGGGCGGCGAGGATCCTCGACCGGCTTGCTCGGGAACCTTGACCACTGGTGCAGAGCGTGCACTCAGCTCAGCCCAAACCACAACCTTGGGTCTGATCTGGTCGCCTGCAGTTGCAAACATGACGTCCTCGCTCTAGAAAGAGACCCTGTAGTTAGCCTTCCCCCTATTGGATAGCCCGGTTGCTTATACCGCCCCGTCTCAAAGCGGATCGGCACTCTATTCTGATGTTACAGATCAGCTCGGACGCTGACCGCCACCAGCAGCTCCTTTGATGATAGGGGAACGGTTCTTCTGAATTCAAGGCCAACGGGGGAAACATCGTATCGACACTCAAGGCCCCATTGGTGGACGAAACAAGAAGGAGGTTTCTTGTGCAGAGCACCGAGGCCAGCGTCGCTTACCAGTCAGTGCGGGTAGAGGCGCACAGGCGCTGCAAGACGCAGTGTTGGTCGAATCGCGTTTGCCCTGCAGGGCTAATTCATGCGGAATCCCTACACGATAGTCATCTAAACCTTGGAAATAACCACCGTGGATGTCTCACTGTCAGTGACGAGCAACGCTCGCATGGGGCGCAGTGAGCAGACGAGTGTCTGCCGTGCACCTGGGCGGTTTTCCAGATCCAGATAGCACGAAGAGGAGATCCCATAGGCATGGCTCCGGCGTGCACACATGCTTCTACCTACTGCATCACACAGGCTTGCTGCGGCGTAGACGGCACTTGTCCGGGGTACGGAGAGTCAAGAAGGATTGGCGCCTTCGTGTTGATGGGCCAGAGAGGCGGCAGTATCGTTGCAAGCGCAGGAGGACCGATTAGAAACAATGTTTTGCTGATGAAAGTGCCGTCAGTCCGCAACCGAGATGCAGTGCACCGTCGCGAGCCATGGTTTGGACAAAAAGGCGGGGATGAGAAAATGGTTCTTTGGTGAGGTGGCTGTAGTTGCATGTATGTAGCCCTTTACAGCGTGCGAGAAGAGGTGAGGTTGCAACAGAGGCGTGTAAGAGATGTGCCGTCTGGTAGCGTACCCTTCCTCCGTCGTCCTTGTAAGCGTGCGGCTAAACCTCGGACTGGTCGTACGTCGTCTGGCCCCCTCTGGCCCTTCCTCAGCAATCGTCACACAACCTGGAGGAAGCCGCTCCTTCGTCCTTCTTGCCTCGGCTGGGGAGGATTCCGCTGATGCGACTATTGCTTCCCGTCTTCTGCAAGGTTCCAGGCATTGCTAAAAGCAGGCAAGTAAACCTGAGAAAGGACGGAGCCAGCAGCAACGGACCTTCCCATGTGAGGTCTAAGTCGGTGCTGTTGGTTGACGTTACGAGCTGCCCAGAAGGTCTCTCTGGTTAGCGTCTCACATAAGGTCCCGCGTTCCATGTCGAACCTGGAAGATTCCGTATAAAGGATAGATGTGGACATGAGAGCCACAGGCAGTCAGCGTGCGCGTGGGGGGATATCGTGCGAAGACTTGTCGATTGGCCAGCTTGCGGCAACCAGGCAGGGGAGACGGGTTGTTTTGTAGATCCATGCTGCATCCCTAAGCAAGGTCGGCCGTTTTCAAGGCAACTTGTGTCTGATGTTGCTGGAACTGACGGAGTCGGTGAGGGGACATTGCACCGGTGAAGTACCGGTGTGTACCGTATGTTGTTGACATCGTCTGGGGTTGGTTGCGCGGAGGGTGACGGCCCCGGTGGAGCTGTGGTCTCAGCCCCATGGTAAGCGGTGCCCGGCTTTTGGCCGGCTTTTGCGGATCCGAACCCCCAGACTGTCGATGTCGGTGCGAATTGCATCTGTATTCGAGCAGCCCCATCGTTCATTTCATACAACATCGTGCATCCCAGCCATCCATCCAAAGTACTTCCTGTATCCCCCACCCCTCCTTTTCGGTGACCTCCCGCACCACCGAGCTGGCAAAGTGGACAGGATGAGTCCTCAGTGGTCCAGAAGCTGAATCAAACCAACCATTCGGCTGCTCCCCATGGGTTGCGCCAGATTTTTGTTCATGATGGCATCCACCTTGCGTTTCAGCTTTATTGCCACTGCATATCACATTTCCGCCGACTGAGGTACCGAGAGGCTGGTTGGAGACGCTAGAAAAGGAACAAGAAGAAAAAAAGAACTCGCAAATCAGCGGGCTTTGCTCCGGCCTGTGAACCAAGCACCACGAGTACCGACCTCGGGACCACGCAAGCCACCAGGGCTAGACCGCGTCAAAACAACAGCTGGATCTCCGTTTTCTGTCCCAGAAGCTGCACGACATGCAGAATGCATATTGGAGGACCGCAAGCAATCTTGCCGTTCAGGCGTAGGCCATGTAATCATGTTCACGGTGAATTTACCGACCCCTGAATTCTACAGTGTACACCGAAAGGAAGGAGGCAGATCGTCTTTGGTATGTACTCCGTATCGGCTGGCCCTTTTTTTTTTTTTTTTTTTTTTTTTTGGCATCGAAACTGCAGCAGGGTCCGCAGCCGCAGTTCCCACACCAACTTTTTTCTCGGGACTTCAGAAAATACTGCGTCATTATGAGACCCGACAATCTCATTGGCCCTGCTGTCGAGTTTTCCCCTGACAGTAGTTCTAGCAAAAGACGGGATGCAACCACTCGCAAATGAACGTTGGAGAGCACATGATTGCTGGTGTATGCGCGCCTTGAAACGGGGCAGCTGGAAGGTCCAATGAGCAACGTCGCCGTCTGGAGCATCTGGGGAAGGTTGGTTTCGTCTTGGCCCTCTGGTAACTGCGGGATGCGGATACGGAAGAAAGGGGTCAAATTTGCGGCAGAGGTTGATGATATTGATCATAGAAAAGTCCGCTGTTTTTGTTCCAAGTTTCCCCATGTGCTTGCTGCGTGAGGGACTGACGTGGTGATGCCCGTCACCAGCCACACGGGCATTTACTATCGCCTCTGATGCCGTCAACAGCGCTGGATAAGCGCCTGCTGATTGGCCGGAGAGGGGGTGAGAGCAGTGCTTCAAAACCAACACCTGTTTACCCCGGCCCGACAATCTGGTTGGGGCTTCCAGATGGAGAATTCGATTTTCTGGAAGCGAGGTCTTACCAGGGTCACCCTTGTCGATCGAAACTGGCGCTCATCCCCAGGGTCCGTCTCGGGTACCGATTTGTCAAGATCTGCTGGGAAGATTCTGATGACACCAGCAGCAGCACTGAGCAGTTGTTGATATGCAAGGTTTTCTGCAGACCCCAGCGAACTCTTTTAATATGTTATCGGAATGGAGGCACTGGGAGTTTGCTCAATATCCAGGATGAAGAGCAGAAGTGGACATTTTCGTATTGTACAAAGTACCGGTGGTTGGGGGGAGCTCGGCAGATGGCCTTTTAAGTTGCACATGGTCATCTGGTTCGGTGAGCGAGGCGCCTTCCAAGCCGCCCTTGACGCACCCACCATCATGTCCCCACGCCGACGGTACGGCTCCGGTTGGTTTGTGTCGACTTCTGGTGGGCAGAGCGAAAGAAAAAGCTTCCCCACGCATCGGGCGATCCAGCTGAAAAATACAGATCGTCCCAAAGACGGTGACGCCGTGCCGGAGCTCTTGCCGCCTGACGATAGCGGTGATGCCCACGCGAGTTCAGGGGGGGCTGATGACGTGTGGAACTCGAGTTATGAACGCTCTACCCGCGACAAGAACACCCGAGGAGGGATGAGGTTAAAATTAGCGCTTAACATGACGGGAGCAAATCCGACCTGGCATGTGTGGCATGATACCTGGTGTTGGTGGTGTTGATACTTGCGGGATATTAGGCGACATACCGCCATTTAGTATAGTGCACATGGAGCCTCGTAACCTGGGCGATCACCATGGCTTCTCAGTCACTACCATTGCATAGGGTCAAAAACCACGCACAAGATGGTTGATACACGGGTGCTGTCACCCCGAGCAGCTCTGCTGATTGGCGGGCTTGTATGGCCGACGTTCCAGGCTGTTTGACTGACCAATTGGTGTTGCGAACCCTGCCATCCATCCGGAACGCTGGGCTGGACTAGGACTGTCAGTACGAAAACAGGACTGGGAGTGTACATGAAGCTGTCGATATGTACCTGGATGAGAGCTACGCGGTGTCTGCAAGGTAGTTCAGTGGTTCGGTCTGGTGTTCCCAACAAAGTCGGCGCGGTGACAGGGCCTGTTGCGGGGCCAGTGTAATCAACATCGCTCGTTCGAGTATCCTGCTCGGGCTACCTCCAGGGGTTTTGATGAAAGTGCACTTTTCGAGATCATGAAAATGAAGCAATTGCAGAGTCTTAATCTGTGTCTTCGGTCAGCAACTGGAGCCGAGTGAAGTGTAATAAAAAAGAGGCTTCGACCGGAAAAGTCCCATTCTCTTTGTGCAACCACCCCCTCCTTCCCCACCACGCCAGCGACAGGACATGGATTGTAGTGTATGTAGGTGACAAGTGCTGGGAACAAAACATCCGTGACACCTCTCGGCGAAAAGCCCGTTGACGTTGATATGTCTTGAAATGTGTCTTGGATTTGCCCTCACCCGCCCTGTTTCGGAGCCTCAACAGGCCCATCAGAAATGAGGCGCCCTCTTGGCTCACTGGTCGGTTGTGGGATGGCAGTGATGGCAAACGTGGAATGGCTCACCCATCTCCGCGGCGCGGCATGGGCGGAAGTCAGCATCCTGTTTCCGGGATCATTTGCTGCTTGATGTGTGTCGCCGTCAACGGCTCAATAAAAATGGCATCGGGCCATGAACAAGGTGCGCAAGAATGCGACTGTCCGTGCTTGTCCGGCGGCGAGCCAATGGCCGACACCTGCCGTCCATGATCGTCGAAACTCGTCAGAGCGCTGTGCGACGCGGACACCCCGGAAAGCAACAGCGTCAGCCTAATGCTCCGTCAGACCGGGTCCTTTTGCCGTTGAGGCTTGGGGTTGAACGAGATGTCTTTTTCGATGGAAGAAGCCGACCACCAGCCAAACGGTGCAATGTAGGTGGGCTTGGGCTCTCGTGGCCCTGCTCAATGCCCCGCTACATGCCACCTGTGTGTAAAGCTTTGCTTCCAGTTGTGTGTAACGTCAGTCCTTCGGGCTTCATCGGGCCTCTAGCGCATTATCCATACTGGGCTGTGACGGTCGAAGGATCCTAGTGGAAGTCAGAGAACCTGATATTTGCCCATCTGTATGTAGCATGCAGGTTCGCGCGCCGGGAGGAGCATCACAGCTCTCACCTCACTGTTCAGCCCCACCTTTTCTCTACGGCGGCACGGCGGGCAACAGGAGGGGCGGACGAGTGGTTGAGGTGGAATTGCTGAAAAAGCAAATTCGAGAAAAAAAGTTTTCATCTTTTCTGGTGTCATTCAGGTGTCATCGGCTAATCTTTCTGTCTCAGGTCAATCTGTCGCCTTGATTTGGCTGAGCTGGTGCCCTTTCCACAATCCTGAAATCGAAGGTGTTTGCTTTTCTCGGGTGCTTTTGTGCCTGCCGTTGCCGCTACCTAGGTGTTGCTGGCTCCGATCTCCGCGAGGTTGGGCGCGGCTCTTCTGCTGTTGCACGGTACCTCCCTTTTCACCGCTTCTACCGTAAGCTCTTCCCATGCTCCGATCGGGGTCAGCAATATTACCTCCCGTCCATATCACTCGCATCACAGGAGAGCACCCGACCTCAGCAAATAGTGACAGTAAGCTCTCAGCTACCTTGCCTGACGAGGTACATACATGCCTGAACTGAGGTGACGAGCAGCCATAGGTAGGTGTGGAAGGCACAGCCCGCTACTAGCTAGGTACCTACCTAGGTTGGTGAAACTACGGCGCTGTGTAGGGACAGGGAGGCCGCTATGCTGCAGGTGTGCAGGTGCAGGTATTCATGCAGTTGCGCCTGGGCGAATGCAGTCACGCATTTAGAGACACATTGGACTGCCGCTTGATCCACACCTCTGCTCTGCTTGCGCTCATATCACCGGACCTTTCAATCATACCTCAGGCCTTCCCTTCCGTATCATCCAAGAGCAAGGTCGATAGCCGCGACTCGCGACAGAGTAAGGCCGTGATGGAGATGACGCAGCCACACCTGACCATGCGATCCGGGTAGACGGTCTGCCGACCCGTTCGCTGCTGTGCGATGCCCTCTTCTATTCTTCTCTTTCAAATCATCAGCCCAGAACGAGGTACGACGGGTTCGCGGCTGCATCGAGCCTTACCCGGCCCCGCGGTGGACAGTTCGGCAAGCGCAGCATGCTTCCTCGCAAAAGCAGACGGTAGACGACCGTCGTCAACGACATTGAATTGGCAAGGCGATCACTTTGGCCGCCTTGCTCTTCCGTACCGTACCGTATGTGTGTGGACAGTGTCCTGTCGGAGGAGGTCCTCAACGGCGGACGGCGTTGTGAGTGGGTGGGTTCATCAATCCCACGTCCCAGCGAAACGGTGACGAACCCTCTGAGCCGTCGACGTGCCTGTGGGCGGTATCCCTGCAAGGCATGGGTGATTGACATGGGCCAGTCAGTAAAGTCGGGAACCAGCCATCCATGGAAGCCAAGATTATTGCCCTGGACCTGGTCGACACACTATCCGCCGCGCTCACTTCCAACCTTGCGGTAGCACCTGAATTGACCTAGTGCTCCCCCAGGATCGTCCTGTCGTCTTCCCTCTGATCAGAGAGAGTCACCGCTGTTTCACGGCTTCCCTTCACCAAGATGATTTCTTGCCCAGGTTCCCACATCCCGCAACAACATGGGTCCCCACAGTCAGATGGCTGATCCGGTGACCACTGGCCAGGGCTCTCAGCCCTTCCCGCACCCCGGTGTGCTTCCTGGGGATCCCATCCTTTCTGGGTGGACTGCATTTTCTCCTTGAATTAGACCTGGCTTCTATCGGCACCAAGGTGTAAACATAAGTAAGCTGCCGACATGGCCGTTCGTCCCTCTCGTCCCCCCCTTCGCCCTCTTCGGTCCCTCTCTGTACAAGTACCCTCTCGGTCCCCCCCCCCCTTCTCTCTTGGGCCGACTCACCACTGCTCCTTCACTCGATACATTGTCCACTTGGCACCTGTACCAATGATTGTTTCACGTCACGAGTCTACATAACGTCTTTGTCATTTGCCATATAACTGTCAAGGGTCCCACGGCGTCAGCCACTTGTATCACAAACACACCTACCTCTGGGACATGGCCAGCCATCATCAGTCACCAACAAAGCACACAATGAGGACGAGACGACGCAACAGCATGGCCGGCAGCGAGAGATCAGTCGGTTCTAAGAAGCCACTTCCACCATATCCATCAAGACAGCTCACCATTCTCGGTAGGTTCTCGACTACCCAACTCTGCTATTGTCAGACAGTTCAGTCTTGTCTAACAGGTTGCAGCTCTTTGCCGGATATGCGAACCCATCGCCTTCATGTCCATCTTTCCATACATTTGGCATATGGTGAGAGACTTCAAGATCACAGAGGATGAGAGCCAGATATCCTTCTATGCTGGCATGGTGACCTCGGCCTTCACCTTCGCTGAGTTTTCCACCAGCTTCATCTGGGGAAGATTGAGTGACAAGATTGGGCGCAAGCCTGTCTTGTTGATGGGAATGACTGGAACCGGTATCAGCGTGATCATGTTTGGCTTTGCGCCGAATCTTTGGGTTGCCCTCGGTGCTCGAGCACTCGGTGGCTTTTTGAACGGGTGAGTCCTCCTAGGCAAGCGGTTCTGAGGGCTCCCAGGCTAACGGAAACAGAAATATCGGAGTTTTGCAAACTACTGTCGCGGAATTGGTCACGGTCAAAGCACATCAACGTAGGCTGTTTTCTTGGCACACTTTCATGAGGCGAAGTACTGACTGAGTAAATGCAGCCAAAGCATATACGGTGATGCCGTTGGTATGGTGCATAGGGTGCGTAAAATGTGGTATCACCCATGGGATGAAGGGAACCGGATGGACTGACCTGGCTACAGATCTATTGTTGGGCCTATGATCGGAGGTTGGCTCGCAAAGCCCGTTGAGGGCTTCCCAGGTTGCTTCTCGCGTGACGGTATTTTTGGCACATTCCCCTACCTGCTTCCCAACCTCTTCAGCGCCATCTGCGTCTTTATCGGTGTGATCGTCGGCCTCTTGTTTCTCGAAGAGACACACGCTGAAAGGAAGCACCGGCATGATCCCGGTATCGAACTGGGCCGATCTTTGATGTCTCGGATCTGGGGGTCCGAAAAGGTGGAAGAGAACAAGGGGAAGCTGCCGGCCAAAGCCGTCCCAGAAGAGGAGCGACCGCTGTTGTCGGAAAACGACGAGCTGCTGCCCGGTTATCGAACGGGCTCTGCACGATCGTTGTCGCCTCCAGACACTGTTTCGGAGGAGTCACTCGATCTTGAGGAGGGAGGGGGCCTTGAGCTGGCAGAGGCCGAGAGGGCACCCGTAGGCAAGGTTTTCTCCCGAGCCGTGATCATGGTGATCATCTCTTATGGTATTCTTGCCTTGTATGTTCCTCGCGCGTGGAAAAGTGACGGCACGATGCTGACATTGCTTCTAGTCACACAATGGCCTTTGACTCACTCCTGCCGGTTTTCCTCAGCACCAGCCCACCTGCGACCGAAATCCCAGCAAAACTACCATTCAAGTTTGCTGACGGTTTCGGCTGGGACACCCAAACGATTGGCTTTATCCTCTCGGTTCAAGGCGTGTACTCACTGGCATCGACAAGGCTTCTCTTTCCGTTTGTTGCCAACAAGATCGGAGCGCTTCGACTGTTCAAGATCATGTCTGTCTTGTACCCGCTCCTCTACCTTTTTACACCATACATTGTCCTTCTCCCCGACAGCCTTCGCAAGCTTAGCGTGTACGGCATCGTTGTCTGGAAGATGACGTTTTCAACTCTGGCGTATCCGAGCAATGCCATCCTTCTCGCCAACTCGGCCCCGACGACACTGACTTTGGGAAGCATCAACGGCGCGGCCGCCATGACAGCAAGCTTGTGCCGAGCACTCGGACCGATAATATCAGGATTCTTCTATACGCAAGGTATGGAAAGCGGTTACTCTGGTCTGTCGTGGTGGGTTGCCGGGCTGGTTGCCGTCATGGGCGCTTGGGTTGGCCTCCAAATCACCGAGCCCAAGGGACGGATGGATGAGAAGGAGGACATGGACGAGACGACCGAGGATGAACCAAGGACGACAACCACACCAAACAAGGACGATCGCACAAGGCCTTCGCCATAGCGACTTTGACGATTTTCTTCTTTTTTTTTTTTTTTTTTTTTTTTTTTTCCCTTTTTGTACACGAATACTATTTGTCAGGTGTCTCTGAAGTCTAGCGGGTGATTTTGCAGGAGATGCCTAGACGGCGTTTTGGGGCGGGTTGTTATCAGAAAGTGACACTGAATTTCGGGGATTAGACCATGATGAATTTTTTTTATAACTTTTCAGACACACCACTCTGCGCTGTTGGGGTACATTGCGAAGGGAGGGCGTGGGATTTTCTTTCTGCGGTGTCTTTTACTCAACAGGGTCTACTATCGGGGATTACTTGGGGGCGAGGGCGGGTACAGGGACATCAATCACTATCTGGGCAACTTTTTCCTCTCGGGCGGGCGAGATTTTTTTTGTATTACAACATGGGTTACCATCAACACATGCCTTTTCTTGTAATATCAGGGCGTCTCTCTTGGATACCATGAGAAGATGGATCAGTTTTTTTTCTCTTTTCTTTTTTCGATTTCTGGTGGGTTTGGTCTTTGGTTGCCACAGGATTGGCTGGGAGATTGGGGGGATTGGGGAGGTTTACTTAGGGGATTAGATATACCTATTAACCATGGGTGGTTTGGGATATTATGACTTTGAGATTTGAAATACAAAGATATTTATCTCTCAGCAATTGGGATGGGTTTGAGCAGAGTTCAATGGTTCAGAAGAGGAATGGCTTCGTGATATGGGTGGTTTGCCGAGGCTCCCAGGGTCGAGGCTTGGTGATAAGCTTGACAGCCTTGTTGGGAGGGGCGGTACGAGGGGAGAAAGAGAAAGTTTGGATGCAAGGTCATACCAGGGGAATGTGAATTGGGAGTTAGCTAGTATTGTGGCATCACCACTAACAACACCAGTGGACCTCATCTTTTGACTTGATAAATTTCCCACAACCTGAAAAAAAAAACCTTAAACTCGAGAGTTGGAAAGTTGAAGGATTGTGGTTGGGGGATGGGAAAGTGGGGGTTCTTCTGGGCGATTACTCGATACAAAAGAGCAAGTTCTGGCTGGTGATTCGTTGAATGGTTGTGCTTATCAGCAACCGCCAACGGTTGGGCAAGTGCGATCGTGGGACTTTGTATTTTTATTTTTTTACTGAGCGTGTATGTAACGGGTGGTTTTGAGGTGTGTGTGTGTATTTCACGCAGGACGGTCCCCCTGTCTTACTCCGCTCCGTACTTGTTCTTTTTTCTCTTGAGGAAAAACAGAGGAGGGGATTGACCAAGTTCACCGAACTTGCTGACCGAACTGTGGTCATTTTTTATTGCTGTTGTTGCCAGAAGCTATCGCAACTACCGACGCCGTCGCAGGGAACGCGTTAGATCCACCGGCGACCAATTGCAAGGCTGGATATTATCTTTCGGAACCCCACACTTTTTTGAAGCTTTCGCAGCAGCCCAGGTACCGATTGAGTTGCCAGTTAGCAAGCAGCTGATCGGTTTCCCCCCCGCTGCTGCCCCGGTGTCGCTGTCGTCGTCGAAACAAAACAATTCAACCAACTTCTTTTTTTGCGATCTCCAATTCTGGGTTCCCTCCCCCTTTCCCACCGAAGTCACCCCGAGGACCTAAGAAATATTGACGATTTCAATGGGGCAGATGCACGGTGTAAGGAAGAGGTTAGAATAGAGACCAAAAGCTGCCAGAGACGGGACGGGCAAGCCCAACAGGGAAACCTTTCCAACCTTTTTTTTTCAGAGAGAGAGAGAGAGAGAGAGAGAGCGAAAGTCAATTGTCCCCACCATTATACCGTACGATACCATACCGATTAAACGAACGAACGAACGAGTTTCTTCCTGTCGCCGCGCGCGCGCGCGCGATACCTGTCTGTCTACTAGCAACCAGACTCTCCAACTGACTCGGGTTGTTTCCTCTCTGCTTGTCTCCCCCGCCTTTCTCATCGGAACTTTGTGTCGCATAGTACCGAGCGCGCTCAGTTAGTTGTCTCGGGCCTTTCCCGCGCCCTGACCAGAGACACCACCCGAGCGTCCGTCCACCTTGCCGCCCCGTCCGACCAACCGAACTGGCTCGGCGCGCAAAAAACCACCACACCACCCACCATGCCGGCACCGGCCACCTCGTCTCATGCACCCCCCTCCCCCGACCTCCAACACCCTTCCAAACGAATGCGCCAGTCTAGTCCCGGCCCCGACAAAGACTCACCTGCCTCGTTATCCCTCTCCGCGGGCGCGAACTCGCCTTTGGCAACACCGACGCATGAGCACCCCCTTTCTGCTGCTGGTGGGCTGGACGGCTCGGCCAAAGTGGGACAGTCGTCCAGTTTCAGGAATGTCTCTGCGTGTAATCGGTGTCGGCTGAGGAAGAATAGGTGTGATCAGAAGCTGCCGAGCTGTGCGAGTTGTGAGAAGGCGGGTGTGGCTTGTGTGGGGTATGATCCGATCACGAAGAGGGAGATACCGAGGAGTTATATCTTTTACTTGGAGAAGAGGGTGGAGCAGTTGGAGGGGATATTGAGGGAAAAGGGGGTTGGGTTTCCGAGGGCCGAGGAGCTGGAGTGGTGTAGCAAGGTTGGGGGGGTCAATGGGGGAGTGAGAGGGGAGGTTGAACAGATGGAAGATGGGGGGCAGATGTCAGCAAAAGAGGGAGGGGGTAATGGGGAGGATGAGGGCGGGGTTGTGGCGAGGAGGGAGACGGTGAGGAGAGGAGCAGATAAAGGGCAGGGGAGGCATCTGGGCTCTACCACGGGGATATCGTTTGCGAGGGTTGTTTTTGCGGCGGTGCAGAGCTCCGTGTCGGATCAGAGGTCGAACTCGGATAAGGGAGGGATAAGACCGTATAGACCGCCGGCAGGGGGGGTGAATAATGGGACGACGACGAGTATGAGGGATTCGTTTTTTGGTTTGCACACCAAGCCTACGATACATCCTGCGACGTTTCCGAGTAAGGAGTTGGGGTTGAAGCTGATAAACCTGTATTTTGAGCATGCGAACCCTCAGATGCCGGTGGTGCATAGGGTGGATTTTATGCAGATGTTTGAGCAGGCTTATGCAGAGGGGGCGGAGAGGGTGAGGGGGCCGAGGGAGCTGTATTGTTTGAATATGGTGTTCGCGATCGGGGCGGGAATTATACTGGCGGAGAGCAAGGGGGATCAGGGGACGAAGCAGTGCCAGCCGGAGGAGTACCATGCGAGTGCGATTGTGCATTTGGAGGCGTGTTTGGGAAGTGGGGGTGGGTTGGAAGAACTACAGGCTGTGTTGCTGCTGGCGAACTTTGCGCTGCTGAGGCCAGTGCCGCCGGGGTTGTGGTATATTATTGGCGTGGCGGTGAGGTTGGCGGTGGATTTGGGGTTGCATTATGAAGATGGGAAGGATGTGGATGCTGGACTTGGTGGTGAACAGCAAAGGGAGAATGCGGCGAGTGAGAGGGGGAGGAGGGAGTATACAAGGGATATGAGGAGAAGATTGTGGTGGTGTACGTATTCGTTTGATCGGCTGGTCAGTGTTTGTGTGGGGAGGCCGTTTGGGATTTCGGATCAGGTTATCACCACCGAGTTCCCTTCCTTGCTGGACGACAAGTACATCACGCCAAACGGGTTTCTGGAAGCGCCACCGAATGCGCCGACCTATAAGCTGGTTGCTCATCACTATTTCAGGCTGAGGTTGCTACAGTCTGAGATCTCGCAGGTACTGCAGTATCAGCAGGCGAGGGTTGCGAGGGATTTTGGGCAGAATCAGAAGAACCCCCATATGCACACTTCGCTACCGTCGCCGTTCTTGTCGAGGTTTGACTCGTTCAGGTCCTGGAGGATCAATATCGATAAGAGGTTGTATGAGTGGAAGATGACAGCACCAAAGAAGCAAGATACAGGTGTGGCCTTCTTGACGGACTTTTTGGATCTCAACTACTGGCAGGCTATTATCATGTTGTATCGGCAGAGTTTGAGTGTGCCCGAGATGTTCGAGGGCGAGTATCACACTGCCAAGGAAGTGGAAAGCCCATCTGTCCACAGCGTGGAGCTTCGCGAGGATGAAGATCGTGTGTATCTCAAGGTGGCGGAGGCGGGCCAGAAGATTCTGAGGCTATACAGGCAGCTTCATCTGGCTGGGCTGGTCAACCATACATATCTAACGACGCACCATCTGTTTGTTGCTGGAATTTCGTATCTTTACGCGATTTGGCACTCGCCCATTGTTAGAAGTCGACTGGTAAGATTCCCCTAACCACCACGTTATCACCCCTCGACTAACCCATAAGAACAGTCCATGGACGAAGTAGACTTCACCATCCTCGCCGCCACATCAATCTTCACCGACCTGATGGACAAGTGCCCCCCAGCCGAAGCTTGCCGCGACGCCTTTGACCGCACGGTGAAAGCAACGCTCAAGATGGTAAACGCCCGAGGTGGCTTCGGCCAGAAACACCCCCCCCCAGCTCCACCAGCAGGAGCTTCTTCGACCACCTCTATAAACAATGATCATCATAGATTGGACTGGTCATCCAGATCAGACACTGCTTCTCTGTCGAGCAGTTCTCACCATCAACACCACCACCACAGACAACCCCGCCCTGCACCGCCACATCGTACCTCGAGTTCGATCGACCAAATATCCGATATTAAGTCGGAGGCGTATTCCACCACCCCATCACAATTCTCCGCCTTCAAAAATCAATACCGACCCCAACTGAAGACAGAAGGAGACGGCTTCTCCCTCATGCGCAACCTACCTGGTCCACCAAGGTCAAACGCCAGTTCTGTGAATGATGGGCCGTTGACGCCAGAAGCAGGTATGCCCTCTCCTGCTGGGGGACTGGCTTCGCCGGGAGGGGTAGGGGGGTTAGGGTCGCCGGTTATCAGTATGGGACCTCCTCAGCAGCAGCAACAAGGAGGGGGGATGTTTAGTCCGGGACTGTTGTCGTATAATGACTTGCGGGGGGTGGAGTTTTTGCAAGGTGGGCTTGGGGGTGTTGGTGGTGGTGCTGGTGGGCAGGAGGGGATGATGGATACGAATATGGATTTGGGATTTGGGATGGGGTGGGATGGGGGGTTGGGGCAGCATGATTTCAGTGATGGGGCGGGGGGGCTGGATCTGTTTGATGGGTTTTTCTTTGGGGGGCAGCAAGGATCTGGGGGGGTGGGAGGGGGTGTTGGGGGTGGGTTGTGAAGAGAATGTTGTAGGGGGTTGTTTTCTTTTGTTGTTGAAGCGAGGAAGAGTGTTTGTTGACTTGGAAGTTGTAGAAAGAAGGGCACTAGAGGGGTGGTGGTTATGGAGAATTAGCTTCGATTCTGTTAAGATAAGCGTGGCATTGCAAAGAGGAGAAAGAAAGTTTTCAGTTGTTAATTACCAAAAAGACTCTTTTGCTGGAAGGGAAATAGGAATGGGGAATTTGGCTCATCGGTCGGTCGGTGGTGGACATGGCAAGGACGATTTTTAGAATCTCGGGTGTGGGAAATTTGACGAAATTTCAACCTTGCACAGCAGTTGTACTTTTTACTTGTCTCGTTGCTTTTGTTTTTTCTTTTTATTCTTTTTCACAGTTCATTTCTTTTCAATTGTATTGTAAATAGTTGTAGTGGTGTGGTATATACCCAATTCCCTTTTGTTTCATGCCAAACGAAAAACAACAGCCTTGGTATCTAACGCCTTGAACTCCCTCCCTGCCTGCTTTATGCAAGCTTTTATCCCTCGATCATAACCCAAATTATTGACTTTTATGCACACCCCTTCTCTTCACTAGGCATGCTGGGTGATCTGATCATCACTCTCACCCCCCCCATTCGCCCCCCTCACAGCCGGCACCTCACCCTCGGCCTTGTTGTCAGTGCTAGAGGCAGTCTCCTCATCAGACATATCATACTCCCCCGCCAACTCCTCCAGCGTCTTCCTCTTGGTCTCGACAATCATAGCCGTAGTCCCCAGACCGAGCAGCATGAACAAGGCGTAAATTTCCAAAACGTGATCCATCCAGGGGTTAGGATTACCAGGCGTGGCGCCCCTTGTCCTCAAAGGAGCAATCGCACTGCTACCGATAATCGAGCCAATCTTGCCCATCGCGGCACTGATACCATGCGACGTAGACCGGTACCTCGTAGGGAAGCACTCCCCTGGCACGATGAAAGTAGTCGCGTTGGGACCAAAGTTGAAGAAGAACTGCGCGAGGACAAAGATAGCTAGGAGACCCTTGGGGGAGAGCTTATCGTACGCGAAGCCCATTACGACGAAGAGGACAGTGAGGATACCGAAACCCATGAACTGAATGGGCTTGCGACCGATGGTGTCAACGGTGAAGACGGTGACCCAGTAACCCGGTACGGCACCGGCAAGGACAATGATCATGTTTCCTATGGCGGTGTTGTAGAGGATCTCGTAGGTGTTTTTCGCGTTGTTGGTCGAGTACCCGATCACATCCAAAATGGTGGCATTGTTGAGACTGACGCCGTAGTAGGCGATGTCGAGGAAGCACCATGACAGAGCCGTACCAGCCAAAAGCATGGCATTCTTGCGCTTGGAGTAGTGACGGAAGAAGTCAGACCAGGATGCCTTGGGGATTTCGAGCTTCTTTTGGGCGGTTTGCTGGGTGATGGCCTGGGCGACGGTATCTGGCTTGCCCTCGGGCTCACCCTTGAGATAGGCTTCCGCGTCGGCGGAGGCTTTCTCCACGTCCATTTGCACGTCAAAGGTGTAGCGGGGGGTTTCGGGGATGGTGAGGCGGTAGTAGAGGGCGATGCAACCGGGCACGGCACCGAAGCCGATGAGGATACGCCACATTTGGTCGACGGCCACGCCGCAGTCGCCGGTGCAGGTTGCGAGGGTGGGGGCTGGTTCGAGGGATTTCTTGAAGCCTAGGGTGATGAAGAGCATGACGAAGGCGGCGCCGAGCTGGCCGAGACCTTGCATCGCGAAGACGGCGCCCATCATGGCACCGCGCCATTTGGTGGTGGCGAACTCGGAGGTGATAATGCTGGAGAGGGGGTAGTCACCGCCGATACCGACGCCCTAGGGTGGGAGGTTAGATAAGGGGCTGGTTAGGGGGGTTGATGTAGGGGAACATACTTGAAGGATACGCCAAAAGATGATGACGCCCACGATGTTCATTGAAGGCGACGACGAGGTCAAGGCTTGGGCGAGGGTGGCGATGATGATAAGGATCAACTCGAGACCGTACATTTGCTTGCGACCGACGATATCGGCGAGGGTACCGAAGCCGACTTGACCGATGACAGTACCGGCCGATGTCGCCATCTTGATAGCCGTGTCGGAAGTGGTGGGCATCTTGCCAACGCCGGGATAGTAGACAATGCCAAGCATCAGGGTGAGGAGGGAGACGGTAAAGATGTCATATCTAGAGCCAGGTCAGTGTGTTTTCCAAGGTATTATTCAGTGAGTACGTCAACTTACGAATCGGTAAAGAAACCAACACCAGCAACAAGAATAGCCCTGATATGGTACCAACCGAAGGGAGCTCTGTCTACTTCGGCGAGGGCAAGACGCCTGCGTTCGTTGACATCCTTGATGTGGAGGAAGTCATTGTTGAAGTTGTGGTAGGCATTGTTGCCTCCGGCAGTTTTGGTCATGGTGACTGAGAGTAGGGGGAATGACAACCAAGTCCTTGGTACTCTGAGAGGGAGTGGTGCTGACTGGAGAGAACAGAGAGACAGAGGACCAGAAATCAGGACGAGGAGGGGGCAAAGGAAGAACTGGTTATATGCCCTACACGGGTCCAAGTGGGATGAACTAGCGATGTAGGCCGAATTCCGTAGGGTGCCATCGGATGTAGAATTCGACGGTCTAGTGCTGTACAGATTGTGTACCGCATGCAAGGAATGCCCCTCGGATGCAGTTATCTATCCTGAGCTGACGGAGCCCCAGTTGTGGAGTTGTGCCCACGCGGCCTATATTGCTCAGTGTTATCTGATGATCATCTGGATCATTGCGTCCAGCGGTGAAGTGGCCAAGAAACAGGTCAGAGACCAGTCTCGGAACTCCGTTGTCGGTTCATGCTGATCAGATTCCTGGAGAGTAGGATGGGCATTCAGTTTTCGTGATTGACTTTGATGAGGTGCTGCATATCATCACTCTTATCGAGCAACATGGCTTCATACTGGTGTTCCAGCGCCGCATTCAGCGACGGGAAAGAAAAGCTTTCCGTGCCTTGGAAAATCCACAGAAAATATCGGGTTCCTCGGTCCTTCGTGAGGGGAAAAGTCGTCAGAGTGTCTCAAAGAAAAACCGAAGGGCAGCCGGAGAATTCGACGTCGCCATCACGTCGTCCAATCCCGACGCCGCTCATGTGCCGAAAAGGGAAGGCGGCTTGATGACAGTCTGGGGACCTTCGTGTGGGATCTTGGGAGGCGGCAAGATCCGACAGGGGTCCTCCCCGCGAATGGCATGGGGGAGAGCAACACGTTGTAAAATCCGGGGCTGTGGTTCGTCGAGAAGGTTTTTACTGGTCGACTCTGGGCGTTCTGGGCATTCGATGGGCGTTCTGGGCGTTCTGGGCAATGTGGAGGTTCGGGTGGACCGATTGAGCTTTCTGACGAAAGCCGTCTTTGTTTTCAACTTCAGACGTAGAATGGATGACGACCTTCATTGTCCTTTGTTCAACCGATGGCTAATTTGCCAGCAGATGTTGTGTCGTGAGAAGCTGTGATATCGAATAAAATGTCAACCACATCAACTCTGATAGCGCAGGCATGAAGTTGGGAAGGCTGTGGGTGCAGGATAGATGAGTGTGGTTGGCTCTTATCGTGTGCCCTTCGGGGAGAACAAAAGCCAGCAGATAACAAAGTTCCATTCTCACGTCTACCGTGAGGTTTGCTCTCAATATAGACTTATTGAATTATCAGGTAGATTTCCACTGCTTCCTCATGCTTCTCTCCGTCTTCTAGCACCCAATATCCGGGCATTACAGACAAATCTCATGATAGCATCGAGGGATGTCAGATATTGGGACAGCTTCATGTCGTTGATCTGCCCTAACAAGCTTTACTTGGCCCTCGCTTGGCTGTTGCTTGATCTGCTTGGCCATTGCTTGAACTCCTTGGCTGAGTTCTGCCGCCGTGGCGGTCGCACAGAGGTCTTGGAAGTTCTTGGGATGTCTGGGTTGACGTGTCTTGGAAAGCTTGGCCATCAGAATGAGGAGAACAGTCGCGTGCTCACATTCCTCATCAGTGGTAGTAATGGGTAAAGTACCCGCGAGTGGTGACGTCGTGTGGTATTAGATTCCAGCTGGTCATAAGGGGGCGTTGGCCGATGTTGCAAGCTTTTTTTTTTTTTTTTTTTTTTTTTTTTTTTTTTTTGGCATTCTGGGTGGGGGCTTCTTTTAGATCTCAACTATCCTGTTGTCGTCATCGTCCTCCTCCTCTATCGCCTTTTCAGCGCCATGCTCAGCCTCGTCGGCCATAATGACGTTTACCAGCCGCTCACAAGCCTCGCGAACACCGTCGTCCTCGACCCGGAGATGGGTTTCGCGGATGACAGGATACACCTTCACATTTCTCATGAGATCCCTCCCTTCTCTTGTCGTGGTGAGGAGTGTTAGTGTCTCGATATGTGTCTGGATATTGTTGTTGTCCGTGTCTCTTTGCTTGTCGGGTGGCAAGAGCTGCAGATCTGGCAGCATATCCAACATCTCGTCCTCGTCGTACTGCTCATTTCCAACGATTGGAAGAAGCAGATACGGCAGAATGTTGATCTGATCCTCATCCAAAAATTTAGGATGTGATGGCACGTCGAAGGCAACATTTCTGATGATGTTGGCTACACCCTTCCTCCTGATATCGGACTTGTGCTCGGTGAAAACCTTGATCTTGTTCAGGGGAAGGACACTGTCATACTCCTGTTCAGACAGGAAAAATCGGCGAATCTCCTCGTGTTTCGAAAGATCAGCCAATGCATATGCGAGGTAGTCGTAATCAGCGTGCTTATTGTAAGACCCGTCAGCGCCCTTAACAAAGAGATCCATCAGTTGGTTGAGGACAAGCTCATCCGAGTGGAGGCTCTCAGGAGCAGGTTGTTTGCGGCTGATGATGTCCTCCAGTCCATCCCACTTTGTCATGTTGGCAAGCAACATAGCCAACAAATTTGCATTGGGCTCCTTTGGATCCTGAAGACGGAGTATGGTGATTAGCTATGATTCTGAGAAAAAAGCATTCCATATGTAATACTCACGACTAGCAGGCCTAATGCAATTCCGAGGAACTTCTTATCTGATGCGACAAACTCCACAACACTAGCATCTGCTGTCAAGTTGATGAGAATGGTGAGGGCATGTTCGGCAATTTTCTACGTCATGGGTGAGCAAAACTGCCGTGGTTTATATGCGTAAGTTAAGGGTCTTACAGGATGGTCTCGTATCAGAAACTTGAGGTGCTTGACGGGAGTGAGGTTCTCCCTCTTGAAAATGGAAGGATCTGAAACCGAATATGGCACCAGGTTCTCAATGGCTACCAACCGAATCTGCGGGTTCGGGTGGGCAATGAACCCTACGAGCTGGCAGACAAGATTTCATGTCAGTCATGTTTGAACGAGAAGCGGACATTAGAAGGAGTATGGATTACCTCTTCAAGTTCTGTGGGCATTTTGATGGAGGGAGTCGGGGAAAAACACTAGCTAGTTACGAGACTCTAAGACCAAGCTTCTTTTCAATAGCTCCAAACTATCATCGAGAGCTCTCACAGCGCAAAGCAGCTCTCGCTCATACTTGGAAATCTTGACGAGGGGCACCGCGGGGCATTATTATCGATAAGCTCCCGATTAGAAAATTGTGGATGCCAAGGGGCAGCTGATAAGATAATAGCCAGCGATAAGCACAAATGTGGGGTAACTCCGGCCAACCAGGAGCGAGGCGCAATCAGTTCACTTCACTACAGAGTACCCACAATAAACTTTTTTTGGGGAGCACCAAAAACCCAGGCGTTCACTGAAAAACCTCGGGTTGAATCCCAGTCGATAAAAACCAAAGTGCCGTTCTCCCTGAGAGGCACACCAACTGCACCGACACCGACATTATTGAACACATACCTCTTGTCGCGATTCAGCATCGAGACTTCCACTATGCCGAAAGCACCCTCCTCTCTCCCCGGCAAGAAACGCCATAACCCTCTGGCCGACGATTTGGTGGCCACCGGAGTCCTTAAGAACAAGCCCTCAAAGCGAAAGACCAAGGCCGAGCCCGAGGAAGGAGAGAGATATGTCGACTCTCGCGCAAGCAAGAATATCCTGGCGATGAGCCGGGAGCTACTCCAGGAAGATGAGCAGCAAAGCGAAGAAGAAAAAGGCGGAGAACGAGGAGCCTTCGATTTCAACCCGTCAAACTTCGACAGTCGCGAGCAGGATGAAGAACTTTACGGCGAAGACGAAACCTGGGGGGACGAAGAGGAGGAAGTAGAGGAGATTGAAGTAGAGGCTGGTGACCTGGAGGTGTTCCATAAGTTCATCAAGCCCTCTATGGAGGACGATCCGCTCCTTACGCATGGCTGGGATATGAAGGGTGATGGTGGTCAGGAGCAACAACAGGGTGGTGGACAAGATCTGGCCGAAATGATCCTGGCTAAGATCGCTGAACATGAAGCTCAGCAACAAGGCGGGTGGCACGACGACAACCCGGCCGACGAGGAACACGTTTTGCCACCAAAGGTCATCGAAGTCTTTGAAAAGATTGGAATGTTTCTCTCTCGGTACCGTAGTGGTACGTGTGCCCCCCCTTCCCTGTACATTTTTTTCTGTTTTTCTTTTTTTTTTTTAAAAAAAAAAAAGAAAAGAAAGTTGAAAGCTAACCAACAACCCCAGGCCCTCTCCCGAAGCCGCTAAAGGTGCTCCCTCAGATCCCCGGCTGGGAAGCCATACTCCAGGTCACCCAACCCCACAACTGGACTCATCATGCCGTTTTCGCTGTCACCAGAATCTTCGTGGCAGCCAAGGCAAAGGTTGTCCAGCGGTTCATGGAGATGGTTGTTCTTGACCATGTCCGTGAGGATATCTCCGAGAACAAGAGGTTAAATGTACATCTATTTAACGCTTTGAAGAAAGGTCTATACAAGCCGGCTGGTTTCTTCAAGGGATTCCTTCGGCCATTAGTTGCCTCAGGGGTTACTCTTGTCGAAGCTCGTGTCGTAAGTGGTGTTCTCACACGCGTGTCGATCCCCGTGATACATTCGGCCATGGCCCTCAAAGAGTTGTGCGATTTTGCGGCGGAGATGGTTTCATCAAAGAACGAGTCTGTTAGTGCCGTTAACTACCTGATCAAGGTTCTTCTCGATAAACGGTAAACCACCCATATTGTCTGTCTATCTATACAATCTCTAACCAGCATACAGATACGCTCTGCCCTGGCAATGTATTGATAGGTAAGGTACCAAACTTCCCTTTTATATAGACAGAGAAAACTGATGTTATCAAATTGTAGCCTAGTCTTCCACTTCCACAGATATGCTGGACTAGCACGCGATGCCAATACCCACTCGGATCTCCCTGTGATCTATTGGCAATGCCTCTTGGTCTTCTCACAACGTTACCGAAACGATAGTAAGAATCCCTGATTAGCATCTTTAATGGACGTGAATCTCACAGTCTCAGTTTCCGAAGATCAGAGGGAGCTGCTCCTCGACTTATTACTCAACGGCCACCATCAAATAGCCCCCGAAATACGCCGGGAGCTTTTAGCGGGCCGTGGCAGGGGTGTTCCCATTGAACAGCCAACTGTTGCTTTTGATGGCGACGATACCATGATGATGTAGGGTATCATATTTTGGGGATATCATTTTCTCCCTTTAGGAAAGGGCATGGAGTTAGTGGAGTTTAAGGCGTCTCAACATATATTCTGAGGAGCATTTTGTCTGGCTATAGCATCTCATTCAGCTGAAAGATGTGGTTAAACTGTGAGGCTTGATTGACTAGCCTGAGAGTACTTGAAGCGGGTCGGATCATGGCTGAATATGTGCTCTGTGACCTCCCAACACCCCTGAATACCCCTGAATACCCCTGAATACCCTAAGATCCAGGTACCAATACATCGCTGTCGAAGGTCATGACCCTATTGCTCAGCACACTTTTCTTTGAGAGTTATTTTGAAGGATTTGTTGTGTTGAAATGATTACGTGATGTTCCTGCCTGGTTTCAGGCACACACGTAGTGAGAAGGCACATCCAAGTCTGTGGGGACACGACACAGGTGGCCAGTTGGCTTTTGAAATGTTCAAGATTTTCTAAACCTGCCCGAACCATAGATCACCTAAAATCTCCCCTCCTACGTCTTTTCTTCTCATTTATATTAGTTACACTTCTGGATAGATTGGCTTGAACTAGAACCTGCACCACGCAGCTGACGAGACAAGGATGGCCCCGACGAACTTGGGATGAAATGGATGGATTGACGAACAACACACCTTTGTCTGCCTCGTCTATGAGCCGAAGCACACAGGAACACCATCATTCGCCAGCTCCAACTCCCGGATCCAGTGTCGACCCTCCTCGGCCGCCAAAAGATGGGTATGAGTAGGTCTGGTACCCAGAGGGATACTGGGCGGAGAGGCCGTTCAGTCAATCAGCGACACCGCCTAACGGCAAAGGATCGCCTGATCTCAAGATATGGAGACGAAGGAGGCGATCCAGACCGAGCGGCAGCGGCGGCCAAGACAGCGAATCACACACAGCTTCGCCCAAAACCTATCCTCCTGTGCCACCGATTCCCCTACAGACTGCACAAAGCCCCTATCTTTCGGAATGGGCTCATGTCTACTCTCTTCAAAAGCCACACGAATCATCAAGTAATACTATCGAGCAAGAGGGGGAGTGGCTTGCCCCCAAAGGTCGAGGTTTCTTTCCAAGTCTACCGACGATAGTACCAGCGGCCGAAGTCAAACCTGAACCAGGCCTGGTTCGTTCGCACAACTCGTTCGCCTCACTTAGCTGGAACCGACTGAGCAACTCATTGAGAGGCTCACGAGACGTAGGTTATAATTACGGATGGCTGATTTGGTGTAGTTGGTGGCTGATTGAGGATTTACACAAGCAGAAGAAGCGAAGCGAATCCTCGGAACAAGCCCCTGTCGACGATGGCAAGTTTGATGCAGTCAAGAAGTATCTCGATCGCCTGCCCGAGGCGGAGAAGCCGGTCCCAGAACAGAAGACTGATGTCGAACCGAACACCAAGGGCCGTCGTGTGCGCTTTGGAAGAGTGCTGTGGCATCGCCGGAGGTCGACCCGAGCAACGGACAACTCAAACCCGAGCTTGTCAGATGTGGACCGCAAAGAACGACCCAGTATGTGACAAGCACCTTGGTAGATGAACTGACATGAAAGCTCCATCTTCTGACATATCCTGTAGGCGGTCCGGCGATATGGCTGACCCAGTTTCCAGGCGGAGTAAGAACCATCCGTCGTTTCCATACATCCGAACTCAGAAACGCTAACATTCTCTATAGGAGGCAACTCGTGTCCATACTCCGCCCTACAAAGAAGACACAGTCGACGGACGACCGCGTAGTCTCTTCTTTGACGTAGCTCGGCCAAACAGTCGACACGATCAAACTCCATCCGAAACATCCTCTACGCGAGAGAAAGTCGGTATCCGAACCTCCCGGTCGTCCCCATTGAATGTGAAGAGCCGTGGCAGAAGATCGCAACAGAGAAGTTCGGCCAGCGGCGCATCGGGAAGAGGTCTTGGGGGCAGTATCTCGCCGTACAGAGTTCCATCGCCCCGTAAGGCGAAAGAGGATGGCTCCCCAAGTCGGAGCAAAAGCGGACCTGCAAAAACAAGAGAAAAGACCAGATCTCCCCTTGCCACCACTCCAAAAGAAAGCGTCAAAGAGTGGTGGGACGCACCTTTGAGAACGCCAGACACCCCACCTTCTACACCGACACCCCGAACCCGGGTCACGAGAGCAACCACGGGGACAGCGGCGATGTTCAAGTTTGATGTGCCGGAGCACTTGCCCAGCAGTCCCATGTGCCCTGCCAATCCCAAGAATCCCAAGTCATTGGGGAAGGGGGTCTGCGTGGTAAGTTTTGAATCATGGGAAAGGGGATCGAGTGCTGACCAAGGGAATAGTATCATGGGAGACGACGGAGTTCACGTTTTGGGTTGGCGGGGTCGGATTCTTTGCTTTCTCCGAAGGTTGAGAGGGAGGAGGCGGCTTATGACGATGGGAGTAATTCTATGTAATGCTTGATTGACCACGCGTGGGGATGTTCAAAGAATATTCTGTAGTTCAGTTTCATGGAGCAGCTCCGTTTTTGGATGGCTTTGCTTTAGTGATTACTTTACCCTTACGCGCAGTTGTTCCAGAGATGCGCATGATTGCCTTTGCTGTGTAATTTTTGTTGAACGTTTCATAGTATGGCAGAAACTACAGACAATAGAAAATATCCTGTATTCCGCTTATTCTACCGTGAGCTTTTGGTATTTCTCGGTTGCTCGTCACTAACGAGACTGTTGTTGACTTTTGGGACGGGATTCAGGGGCTGGGAGGAAGGGGCAACCAAATGTGGGGCCTTTCTTGGTCTGTCGAGATTGATCAAAGCTCCTCAAGAACAGACGCTCGGGCCAGTCGTCTCTCTCCAAAGTTTCCAGCCTTTCGATGGCTAAAAGTGGGTCGGAATCTGTCGCGCGGCACGCATCTCTGACCTCTGTCGCGCATCTTTAAACTTCAGCCTTGTCGCCAAACTTACCGACCACCGTGGGGCTCTCTCTTCCTCCCGTCTCGATAATTCTTTTTCCGACGCCGCGCGACATACTTCATCTGAGGAGGATTTTTTGTTATCGATTTTATTCCCGCCGCCGAACCCACGTCGTATCAATTGACTGCTCAATAAATCTTGGAAACAAACGAAGGTCGACCAACCACGATTCGCGAAGATGGCCTCCCCGACGACCGATCCCCTTTTGCTGTTTCGGCAATCCATCCGGACGTCGTCACGGATTGTTCCTGTCGCCTCAGCCGAGTCGAACGACGAGGTTGCGCTGTCGCAGGCGACAAATCTGGTGTTTAGTGATGAGGGGAAGAGGGTGGTGTTGCCGGTGGATGTGCAGAGCAGGTTCATGAGCTCAGAGGGGAACTTGATTGACCTGCGGTCGATTTATTTTGCGTGGGTGAATAGGGATATCACGATTCCGGAGTATAATGCTGCGGCGGAGAAGCTGAATGAGGAGTTGGCTGGGGGGAAGGGAGTGCACAAGTTTCCGTTTGTGGAGAGGTTGAATCTGATTGCTTGGTTGGAGGGGGCGGGGGAGGATACGGAGTATATCAAGCCGCTTGTTGGGGGGGATGCGCGGAAGGGGGAGGAAGGGGGGAAGGTGGAGAAGGTTGGGGATGATGGGGGGGTGAAGAAGGAGAGGAGGGGCAAGGGGACGTTGGATCCGAGACTGGCGCAGATTTATGAGGGTGAGAGGAGGATGGGGGATCGGAACAGTGTATTGAGGGGGATAAAGCCTACGGTGGGTGGTTCTAAGGATGGTGCCTTTTGGGAGTGGAATGCTAATATTTTCTGGGGGGTAGGACTTTTCGCATATTCGCAAGCTGGCTGCGCAGTTCATGACTAGGAAGCCGACTGGTGGGAGTGGTGATATTCGGTCTAGCACCAACATCAGCAATAACCCTTCGCTTGCGCTCAATCAGAAACCGGCTAGGCGCCCGGATCCGATTATCCTCTTGTCTCCATCGGCTTCTTCGTTGCTCAGGATGTCGAACGCGAAGGCTTTCCTCGAGGGAGGGAGGTATACGCCTCCTGACCATAGCACACCCCCAACGATGCTTGCTGTGTCACGTATCATCAAGGACATGGACCCCAACCGACCAATTAGGTTCATTCTTGTGGAGGGTCCGGAGAACTTCAGGCCGGAGTACTGGAACCGAGTGGTGGCTGTTTTTACCACGGGCCAGACCTGGCAGTTCAAGAGTTACAAGTGGACGAACCCCGTGGAGCTGTTCAAGCATGTACAGGGTGTGTATCTGGGGTGGAGAGGGGAGCAGCCTCCTGAGAGCGTGAGGGCGTTTGGGCATAAGGTGCTCGCGTGTTCGGTTGAAAAGTGGAGGGATCCGGGTCAGCCGGGGGCGGAGCAGAGCCGGTGGAGGGATCGGGAGGTGGTGGAGAGTATTTGGAAGGCGATTGAGACGAATATGAGGGCTAAGGGATGGAGGAAGGATGCGGCGCCTACTAGCATTTAGGGATGCTTAGGCCAGTGGTACTGTTTTGGGTGGAGGGTACAGAGCGAGCAAGTTTGGTGGTGTGTCAAGGGAAAATGGACGAGAGAAAAACGGAAGCAGATTGTAATTGCGTATATGTACAGATATCGCTTGCTCAAGACATAGTATGGCGTTCAGGAAGAGCATTCGGTTATCTTCTTTTTGTTGGGGGGAGTTTTCTGGGACTGAAATGGGATGTTCTTCTAAGGGCTCATGAAAATGTGTAGCTATAGAGACAAGGGCCATGATAATTTTTGAGGAGTGGGATTGCATCTGATGCTTCTGTATTTAGGAGACATCAGACATCGGTTCGCAAGCCGTGTGTTTGATCAATCCCATACCAGAGTATTTGTCTTGCAACAGCGGACGCCGCGGCAATAGTATAACGTACGATTGTCTAACCTTTACGCCGTTATTCCAGGTCGAAAGTTCTTCGACGAGAGGGATGCCGTGAGAAGCTCGTGGCCGTGTACAGGGCGGTTTAATAACTTGGACAAACTCGGAAAAAAGGAGCGGGTGTGACGTTGGACGAGGCCAATATCGCAGTTCGGGGTATCATGTTTGCAGAGTTCAGAGCCGCATTACGCGTGGCCTGATGTGATTTGCATGCTCCGGAAATGGGACGAAGGAAAAGATGGAGTGGAACGATAAAGTTAGTTCGATAGAAGTTTAGGACATATTGGAGTTTCTCTGTGTTTGGCACGAGTAAGTTGTTGTTACTTGATTGTTTTTACCTTATGAGAGAGGAGAGGAAAAGAAAATTGACAGAGGCGTGTAGTGTGCAGACATGCCGACTGTCAGGGGCAAGCATACCACAACCAGGAGGACGCTAAGCTGCAGGATGGGAATGGGTTTTTCAATGATAGGATTACCTTTTGGTCTTGTGAATATGCTCAGGAGGCAGGAGCGTAGAAATAGGATGTTCTCTTTGGTGGGTGATAGAGTTTGATAGCTTAGCTAAGGTATTGTTTTTTTGTATAAAAAAAAGGAATAAAAAAGAAACCAGTGAAACCGTGATAAATTCTAGCACAGGTACCTACCTGGAAACAAGAAACCAAAAGTGGTGATATAGTAGCTGAGTCAAGAAGGATGTCTCAGAATAAATTGCTCTTGGGATATCATGTCCAGTTTTGTGGCTGACATTCAACGGGTACACCCGCCAGGTGGATGGTGTAATGGTCAGAGGCGTTTGCCTCAAAACCATGCTCAGAGAAACTACCAATTGCACTAAACGGTTCGGTTGGGTCAGGATCGATGGCTCCTACACCGGGACATTACGCTCCACTGGGTAGGTCTCACGGGTTTGACTCCAGCAGGAGCAGAACTTAGTCTTTTAACATTGTTTTCTAAGCTAGGTAGGCAGCTTTCTTGCACCAATTGCCTGCTTTAACAAATTGTTTGGCCTACCTACCTACTTCATATTCACTCGCTTTAAGTCCCTTGGTATGCTTGCTACGTACCTACATACCTATCTGTCGACTTTTTGAGAATCTACAGCTGGAATGAGAGTGTGCCAGACTTCAGTTTCGCAAAATTCAACTTATCGCAGCAAACGCTGAAAACAACGACTCCCTTTCGACACATCCATTTTGGAGTATCATATTAAACCTTTTCAGGAGGCTTGTCTGACAGTTGAGAGGTGTGTTTTCTCACCACAACGTACCACTATCGACCTCATGCAACCACTCGACTGGACCACTTTCAAGAACAACGTTGCTGTCAACGCAAATAGCAGTCACCACGAAAGCTCCAAAGAGGATGTTTTGTGGTAGCAAGTCTCCACGAAAAAGGAGCCATCAATTTGGATGACTATCTAGATAGGTAGGTGAGGCACCTTAGTAGGGAGCAAAGACCCATTAAGCTGAGGCATATGATAACCAAGCCCAGCCCAGCCATCCCTCGTGGCACCAGCACTTCAGCAACCACCGACATCCACGGCGACATGCCACTTCTCATCAATACGCTCTATCTGTCCCACAACCAAGTCGTCGTTTGGGTCGTCGATACCCCTGTCTACATCGAAGTTGCTAGCACAAATATTCCTTACTCCCTTTGACATGAGTAATGCCAGCCTGGAAAACATCAGAGTCGTCAAAAAACTTCCTAGGTAACTTAACTTTGTTGCACTGATTCACGATATAACTTGCGCCGGAGGCGATTTCCAGCCAGGAAACCTCTTTCTCGAACTTGTTCTGTAGGTTTCCTTAGGATCAGTAACAGCACACAGCATAGGACCAGAGGGATGATACATACGTTATTGCACAGTAGATGGCAAAATAGTATGAGCAGCTAACACGACCACAGTTTCCGGGTCCTGGGCCATTCTTCGCTGTGCCACTAACCCCCAAAAGGTACCGGATCCCTTCACGGATGCGAGCGGTATCGGCGGAGAAAGGGGGGAAGTTGGGATTTGTGCAGTTGGTCGGGTCGAAGTTGATGCGCAAGGGCTTGGAATCGGCCTTTACGCCGAAGAGGGCAGAGTGGGCGGCATGATGGGCGGCAGACTGGGCCAGGAGGGCGGCGTTCCAGCCGGAGTAATCGTTCTCCATCTTGGCGACGGCCTGCTCGATGGTGCCGGTGAAGCTGACGGTAGCGCTGCTCTTATTAGCAGGGTTGATGAGGAGATTCCAGGTAACATCGGGAATGTTGTCAGGGAGAGTATAATCCTGGGCAATCTGTCTCGCATGTTAATAATGCTTCAAAGAAAGGGCTGAGATGTCATACCCCGAAGAAAGCCAGGGCGCTGGCCACGAGAGTGATGATGGAAATCATCTTGTGATAATATGTTGATTGCCTCTGGGCTTGGTGAAGAGAGGGGAAGACTGGGATTCTGGTAGAGATGAGTTGTATAGAAGAAGAAAAAGGAGAACTCAGCGAGGGAGAAGGCGAGATATATATACTACTTACTGTAGCTCACAGGGTGGATATTGGAGCACATGAGCTGTTTGTATTCACTTGTTGGCAAACCGAAGAGGGTTGCTCTCAAATGGTAGGCAATGGCTCCCTGCTCCTGCTCACCTATAAGGATCCGTTGGTTATCGGACGATGCGGTAAGAGCAGCAACATAGATGTGTTTGTTGAGCTCGGTATAGATGGGATGGTACCCAGGTAGGAGCATAAGGTCTGCCAAGAGTTAATCCGGATCAGGTGAGTTCGGTATCGGTGAGTTGGTATCCAAGTAGGAGCAGAGTTCTAAGAAAAGCCGGTGAATCTGGAGCAGTAAGATACCGCCCCTCTGTTCGACAACGGAATCATATGCTACGGGCGTAGGGACAGAGAGCGACCACCTCTCAAGCATGTGACAAAAGTTGAAATAAAATCGGGGACATGACAAAGTTTTGGCACCTTTGATAATATCTTCTTCGAGAAAAGGCATCAATTTGTGTTAATCTCTATCTAATGTGGAAGCACTCAGAGATCCCAGAATCACAGACGACCTCAGCCAAAGCCATGCCTCATTGTGCCAAGCCCTTAGCACCAATCCCCGCGAACGACGACATACCAGCCGTCGTCAAAATCAGCATGTCCCTCGACGGTCATATCTCCCTCTACAAAGGTTTTGTCAGCACAGATACGCCCACTATCCTTAAGAGGAGTGATAGACTTGCGCTTGCTGCATTGGTCAACAACATACTATGCGGCACCAGCGATCTGAGTCCACTGGAGCTCCTTGTAGAAATTGTTCTGCAGAGCCCCTGAGGTTAGGCAACCGAAAAGCACGCGCGGACGAGAAAACATACGTTATTACACCAAATGATGGCAGAGTTCCACGAGCAGCTAACGCGGCCGCAGTTCTCAGGCCCTGGACCATTGACAGCCGTGCCAGAAAGACGGGACAGATACATGACACCGATCCCAATCTGGGTCCTCTTAGCATCGCCATCCCCGGGGACGTTACAGTCGTGTTTGATGGGAATGTCGGTCTTGTCACCGGCCGGACTGGAGATGGGGTCCTGGGCCATGAAGGTCTCGTTCCAGCCCGGATAGTCGTTTTCCATCTTGGCAACAGCTTGCTCGATAATGCCGGTAATGGTTACGGTAGCGCTGTTATCGTCGGCGGGATTGATGGGCAGGTTCCAGATAACATTGCGGACATCTTCAGCGACGGAGACGTGGACAAGCTGTCTTCTGGTTAGTAATATCTTAGGTTGGATGACAAGGAAGTGGACCACATATGGATGTGGCCCAGGTAAGTTTGAACTACCCAAGCCATCTACCCACATTAAACCCTCCATAACCCTGGACCCCCCGATATCAACACACACTTTATATTCCACCCACAGAGACCAAAAATGAAGCTTTTTTTTTACTTTTTTTTGCTCCAGGTACCCACTAATAGCTAAATATACCGAGGAGGATATTAAAAATACCTAAAAAGACATTGCCGCTAGTATAAGCTAGCGAAAAGCGTCTAATAAGTACGGGATTCTACGTTCCACTTTAAAGCACTATATTAATAGTACTCTATTAAAGAACCTTGTCTATAAAAACCAATAGCGATTTTCTTACGGTTAAGAAAACTTTATTATTTAATAGATCTTTCGTTAAAAAAACCTTAATTACACTCTTACCTATATTAATATAAAAGCTTTAGCGGCTACTTTATTAATTAAATAAAGCGATTTTAATCCCTTTAATAAATATTAAATATCTTACTTTATTAACCGTTATTCCGATATTAAAATAAAGGTTAAAAAGAAAATTAATTATATTAAAGTTAACGAAATTACTTTAAAGAATATTAATAAGTTTTTTAACTTATATTTTACCGTTAATTAAAATAAGTTTAAATATAAATATAACTATAATAAGGTAAATATAATAGAAAATTAAAAAAAAAACGGTTTAATTATTAGGTTTTTAAAGCGGGATAAAAAATCTATATACGTTAAATAAAATAGAAAAAGGATCTAGACTATTATACTTAAATATATTTTATAAGACGAAAGAGTTTTCTCCTCCGGGATTATTTTTAAAGGTAAAGACCTTTAAAAGTAATAATTTAAGGACTAATTAAATAAAGATTAGTATATAGTTATATTAAAAAATAATTAAATTAATAATAATTTTATATTTAAAACTAAATCTAAAGATCTATTAAAACCTTATTTTTTTATTTATAATAATTATAATTTATATACTATTAACGACTTTATAATCCGGTACTATAAAAATAATATTTTTCTTTTTTTATTCCCTTATTACTTTTACGTCTTTTAACCCCTTAATATTAATTATTTTTTTAATATAAAAAAAGCGTATAAAAGGTTTATAATTATAAACGATATTTTTATTAATTATATATTTAACGGTAAGGTTGACTTAGTTCGGCTATATAATTTTATCCGTAAATAGGGTTTTAAGAAAAATAATATTATTAGCGGTTAGCGTAAAATAGGATTATAGTTTATATATAGGCGTAAACCGCTTTTTTTAAGCTAGGTAGTAATCCCTATAGTACCTTTTAATCTTTTTTTAAAAATATTTACTTTTTATACCGTAAGGGATTTTTAAGTAACTAAAAAGGTTAGGGACTTATTTAAGAACTATATACCGGCCGGAAAACGGTTTACGGTAAAAACTTTTATTAATATTATATTTATATTAAAATTTAAAGTATTTATTTATAAAACTAATACGGTAAAGTACTAATAGAACGCTTAGAAGGCTTAGGAAGTAAGAAAAAAGCGTAAGTTAAATAGAAAAGACTTAAATTCTAAATTTATAAGGCTTTATAATTTAGAAAAGGCCTATATTAAAGGGAGGGTAGTGGAGGAAGAAGTGGTAGTTAAGGAGGATATAGAGTAGCTAGAGCTAGCCCAGCCTGTGCGGCGCAGCGCACGTCATCGGGTTCAAACCAGACGTAAGCGAGAAGCAGATGTAATGTCTGACTCTGATAGTGATTGAGCTATATTTTGGTATAACTTCCATAGAAATTGACCCAATATTAGTTTTGTTGTGGCCAGTGTGAGCATTCAGGGGTAATCTCAACAAGGTTGTGTGGCTGGTGTGGTGGTGGTGGACCAGATCCACATGTGGTCCATTTCCTGGTCATCCAACCTAATAAATGCCTAAAGAAATGAAGAGGTATTACTCTTAAGAGAGCCAGAGCGCTGGTAGCGAAGGTGATGAGGGAAATTATCTTGTAAACCGTGAGGTGTCAGGTTGTCTGTGAAACTTTTATTGTTTTTGGTGAAAATGGGAAACTCAGTCCAGAACGTCGAAGATGTACATTGCTACCTGAAGCCCACCAAGGATCTGGCTGGAGCACCCGATGATGGCCTCTGCCCACTGCCAACTTTCTGGTAGGTATAGCATCCATTATCTGCCAGCTCTCGAAGAAAGTCTCCACCTAAGGCAACATGTGTAGGGCTCGTGATCCCTTCTGTTTAGATAATGACGTGCAACTTGCTCGTTGAGGCTAATATCTTGTTGAATCAAGAAGCAGGAGCATGCTAAGTGGCGGAAACCCGTTTTTTGTTCTTGATAAGCAAACTCCACGGTATACAGGTAAGAGGTTAGGCGTAGCTCCTCTTTCGTCGGTGTGCCTCCTGTGGACTTTAACTAACATCTCAAAACACTAACCTCGTTCCCAAACCAAGGCTATCAAACTCTCGTTTGTGAGCTGTGTATCTTAAATACCTTGGTCATAATCTGCGGGAGGACATGGGTTAACCCAAGGGCTCGTGTCGCAATATTCTAACTTACGGCGCTAAGTAATGTCTAATCGGGTCGTACTTGCCTTACCGGCAGTAACTTTGGGTGCTTCCACCTTCTCCCCAAGCGCCTTCCTTCCTGCCTTAGGCCTTGATAACAACTGTGAATTCACAAGGAAGGTACAAGACGGTTCTAAACCTTCCTTCACTTTTGGTTTCAATACAACATGGTTATCACTCAGCAAAGTCAGAGAAACCCATTCCCATAAAAGACAATTTATTAGTTCCCCCCAATATCTAGATGCTCTTCGCAATACTTTAACACTGAGAAATGCTCTTTGCGGACGATGACTTCCCACTTATCATCGTAATCGACATGCCGTCTCATCACGTTGACATTGACTAAAACCCACGTTAGTCGAATCCGCTTCTAACCCCAGCCAAAGTCGGTAACAACACAGAGAACTTACCGTTAAACCAGCATTTATAGGTTATATCACGGGCAGCATCGGCAATGTCATTCCACTCAAGCTCCTTCTCAACGTCATTCTACACCTCACATGTCAGAAACCAGCCAAACAAAACCCTTCCATAGGAACCCACCTTGTTGCACCAGATAATGGTGGAATTCCACGAGCAGCTCACACGGCCGCAGTTGTCGGGCCCAGCTCCGTCTTCGCCGTGCCAGGAACTTTACGGAGGTATTGAATCCCGTCCCTGATGGCGCCTCTGTTAGCCCAGCCTTCATGGTCAGGACGGCAGTTGAAGGTGCCATTTTGAAGAGGCTCCTCATCATCTCTATCGCCATCAGAGGGGTGAGGGTCCCTCGCCATGAAGGTAGCGTTCCACCCGGGATAGTCAGTATCCATCTTGGCAACGGTATTTTCGATAGTGCCGGTGATGGTTATGGTAGCGCTGTTGGGGTCGTTAAGGTTAATGGGGAGGTGGAGGCGTGGGCGACCTGATTGCCATGTTAGCATGGTTTTTGATAGAATGAAGGGTGCATACTCCAAGGAGCGCCAGGGCGCTGGCGGCGAGGATGTTAAAGGAGAGCATCTCGTGATATAGGTTGGATGACATGGAAATGGGCCACCCACGGTAATGGACCACGCCACGCCCCCACACCAGCCACACAACCTTGATGAGATTACCCCTAAATGCTTACACTCCCCACAACAAGACCAATATTGGGTCAATTTCTATGGGAGTTATACCAAAACGAAGCTCAATCACTAGTCTGAATCAGACATTTCGTCTGCTTCCCTCTTGCGCCGAGTTTGAACCCGATGACGTGCGCTGCGCCGCACAGGCTCGGCTGGCACCGGCTGCTCCATATCCTCTTTGGGCACCGTTTCTTCCACCACCACCCTCCCTTCAATTTGGGCCTCTTCCAGTTCACAGAGCTTTATAAACTTGGAATTCGAATTTTTTCTATTTAACTTGCGCCTTTTCCTTGCTTTTTAGGCCTTATAGGCATTCTGTTACTACTTTATCGCATTAGCTTTATAGATCGATATCTCTAATCTTAAAGTAAAATATAGTACTAATAAGATTCCTTACGTTAAAACGTTTTCCCGCCTCTATAGCGTTGTTGAGTAGGTTTTTGACCTCTCTGGCTACCAGGGAGTTTCCTACGGTACGGAAAGTAGGTAGTATAGAAGAGAGATCTAACGGTACCGCAGGAACTACTACTTAGTTTAAAGAGAGTAGTTTACGCTTACGTATAAGCTATAAGCCTATTTTACGCTAACCGCCGGTAATATTTTCTTTCCTTAAGCTTTACTTGCAGGTAAAGTATTAAAATATAGCTTTTATTTATAGATTTTACAATATATTTAAGCCCTGTATATTACAAGGCCTTAGAGGCAATATAATAGCTTAAATCAGCAGTGTTTAGAGACTATAGTTACCGGAACGGAAGCTCGGCCTCCGGAAGCAATCCGAGGTCCCGGAAAGCTAAACGCTAAGGCCGGTATATTACAGACCAACTATATAGTAAGGCAGGATAGAGACTGCAGCCGGCCGTGGTAGCTAATTAGGTGGAAGGAAACGACGGACCTGTAGGATAGTAGGGCGCTTACTTTTAGCAGAAGTAAGCCGGCTTACCTAGCTTACTAGTAAGCGTAGTAAGCTAGTGTAGGGCTAGTGACCTAAAAAAGTCACTAGCTGCGAAAATAAAGCTAAATTAGCTAGAAAATAATAAATAAATTAGTATTATAGTTGGTTATTATTGGTTAAAAGGAAAATAGTAAATAAATTTATCCCTAAGAATAAACCGATGTAGGTCTAGGAAAACCTAGGCCCTTTAGTGCCCCATACCCCCCCACAGACAGCACACCGCCGTCCAAAATAAAGCTATCGCTAATATCCTTAAAAGCCTAATATACACCTAGATTCTTTTTACTTCCTTTAACTCCTTTGCCCAATGCCCTAGTAGCCTTTTTCCTATATAAATATACGTTTTCCTATATATCTTAACCCGGAAAATCTCGTATTTTTAATAGCTATATAAACTTTACGTACTTCTCCCTTTATAATACCTTTATAAATCTATTCGCTAGTATCTTTAACCTAGAGATATATTAGATACTAAATCTTCCTTCTTTTATTTATTTACTTACTTACTTATACCGTATATCGATATACCGGGTCCTAGCGATATTCTAAAAGTTTAGAACTATAATTTCGGCGTTTTTGCTATCGGTATATAGTATATATAGCCTTAGCTATAGTACACTATAGTCTTCTAATATCTTTAATACTTACTATAATAAATACCTTATAAGCGTTAAGTTAGTAAACTTTACCTCCGTCGTACTTAGGGCGACGAAGGTCTGCTTCTTACTTTTCTATAATACTAGCCTACTAGCTACGAAGATAACGTGGCCGCTAGTAAAATATCTTTAAAGTAAGATATCCGCGTATAAGGTATCTGCGAATCCTATAAGCTTTATATTTTTCACCGAGAACTCGGAGCCTCCTAATATAATATATAATTTTTTAATGGCACTTAAATACCGAAAAAAGTATTTTATTAACTTTAAGTAACGTAGTAAGGGCCTAAAATTACTTCTATAAAGGCGGTTAACGGTAAAAGTAATATCGGGCCGAGTGCCGGTAGAAAGCTAGTTTAACGTACCGGTCTTTTAAATATACTTTTTTATTTCCGCAGTTATTTTTTCCTACGTAAAAGGAAGTTCTAGCTTAGCTAGCTACGGCGTAGCTACGCCGGCTATATCCTTATAGCCGAATTTCTTAAGTAAGGCGTCGATATAGGTTACTTAAGATAGGTAAACTTACCTTTTCTCGCGGTTCCTCACGATATTAAAACCTAAAAACCTTTTTAGCTCGCCTAATTTTTTAATACTATACTTACTCTTTAGCCCGGTAGTAATATCTTTAATAATTTTTATTGTAGGCGCTAATATAAGTAAGTTATTTACGTATAGGACTACCAGAGTACCTATCTCTTTATAACGGAATAGGTAGAGGTTTAATAAGAGGGTATCAAAGCCTAATTTAACTATTATAGGTTTTACTGTTTCGTACTAATAAATAAGTAATTTCCTTAAGCTATATAATGCCCTCTTAAGCCGGTATACTTTGCTTAGTAACTTCGCTAGGCTATCTAGTAGTCGTACGTAGTACTATACGGTATTAGGGATTTTAGCGTTAAGAAATACTATCCTAAAGTCGTATTAAAGGTACTCCTAATCCTTTACGGCTATAATAGCTTAAAAGTATTTAATTACTACGCTACTTACTACGGTAGTATAGACGTCCTGCGTGGCCTAGGAGTCCCTATTAAAATTACTATATATTACCTACCTCGCCTTAGCCTTTACCTTACCCGTATAAAGGTTTATCTTTTTATCGTATATTTATTTACTCGGTAAAATATTATACCCTTTTAGCGTATTAATTAATTCGTAAACGTTCTTTTCTAATAGGCCGGCGTCCTGCTCCTTTATAGTAGGTAGCTAATACTTATAGTAGTTTTCGAGCTTCCTTACTTACCGGTAATTTCTAGGTATATAGGACTTATTAATAGTTTATAGAAGGTAGTCGACTTTAACCGTAGTTAGGGCGTAGGCTATTACTTTATATAGTCGTAGGTTATTGAGATATACTATAAAAAAGCTTTAATAAGGGTACTTGCTTTACTATAGCTTTTTATAAAAGCTTAGGCTTTAATTTTTTATTATTATTTTACGAGGCTGCTCTTAAGCCGGCGGAAAAGCTACGGCTTCCTCTATATAGCTTATATTAAGCTTAAAATCGTCGTTAAAGTCCTCGGCTAGGCTATCCGTACCTGAATCTAATAGCCTGTTATCGGCTTAATTATTACTAGACTTCCCTATAGCTTTACCTTCCTTTTCCCCTATTAGCTTTATAGGGGAGGTAAGCTTTCTTATAGTAGGAAAGTTAGTAGTATAGGGCGCTTAGTTATAGTTTAGTAGGATAGGTACTTCGGACCGTATATCCTTTACCTTTTCGGCGTCGAAAAGGTTTTTTACGTCTAAAGCCCTAGATAGTAGAGGTAGTGTTGGTAATAGTATAGCTTTTAGAGTAGGTAAAATAGTTTACTTAAGGTCTTTAGCCTTTCCTATTTTAATTATTAAAGTACTTTACTATAGAGCGGGCTCCGGTATAGTAATAGGTTTATTATCGAAGGTAACCTTTCTCCTTAAGGATACCGTTTTATTAATAACGGTATTTTTTTTTTCGGCTATAATACTATTAGTAAAAACTACTTTATACTTAATATCTTTATACTCGTTATCGTTAGGCTTATAAAAATCGCCTTCGTTAAACTTTACGGTATTAACCTTTACAATTTTATTAGTAACTAAGTTCTAGATCTAATATATTTTACTATATATATTTATATAGCTAATAAACTTTCTTTTCTTTATTTTAGCGGTAAACTTATCCGAATTAGCCCGGTAAGCCGGCTTAATATAGTAATACGCGTTATAAAAGTACGAGCGTAAGTATTAAATATATGGCTTCCGCTCGCCCTCGGGTATATTAAGCCTTATAGTATATTTCTCGTAAGTATTAATTTCTCCCTCGTTAACCCTCGAAGGTAATAAGTTACCTACGTAAACTATAGACTATATAATAAATAGAAATAACTTTTTTAGTACCTTATAGGCTAGTATAATAGCCCTAGTGCGGTTAAGTATAGTCCTCGCGGCCCTCTTTACCTTTCTATTTATCTACGGTAAATAAAGAACGGTTTTAAGGATAGTAATACCTTTTTAGTCGGCCTAGGCGGCTAAACGGCTATCGTTAAAGGTCTTAAAGCCCTAAGTAAATTCCGTACTATCGTTAAGGCTAATAATATTAATCTTATATCCGGTTTAGCGCGCGATTTTCGTCTCGAAATCCTTAACTTTATCGAATATTTACTTTTTCTTTACTATAAAGTTAATCCACTTATAGCTACTCTATATATTTACGTAGTAGATAGAGTATTTATAACCTAAATATCTAGGGTTTTTATAGGTAACGACGTTAATACGGATAAAATCGAACGGATTATTAATTTACGTAGAGGTCGATAAACCTATTTAATTTATTATCTTTACTATTACGTAAAACTCGTAGAAAAAGTTATTGCCGACGAATTTAATATTTACTTGCGTATAAACCTTATAAATATTAGCTTTATTAGTATATATTAGGCGGCGATATATTATCCGGTAATTAATAAATACTATTACGGCTTTAATAGGAGTCTTTATTAAAAATACTTTACTGAAATTAGCGCCGGGCGTCGTATTTATTTAATATATATTATTATTTCTAATTAACTTATATATTATTTAGTTAGTACCTTTAAGGACTAAGTTATAGCTTTTTTAGTCCTAAAAAATACCTTTATCGAGTAGTTTATCCGCCGATATTAAATTAACGGGCGCCTATAAATAGTATACCGCTTCTTTAAGCTTTAGAGTAACGACTTAATTACTTAAAAGGGTAGATTTTAGCGCTACGGCTCCCTAGTAGCTATACTTTATAATATTTTTTAACGACGAAAGAAACCTTTTTTTTTTCCTTTTAGGTAATAAATAAAGCTTAGTAAATTACTTTAGTTTATTAAATACGAAATTCGCGTATCCGGAATCGTAATATACGTAGTCTTTAAATACCTCGACGGCCTATTAGACTTTAAGGGTATTTACTAACGAAAGTACTACCTTTAGGAGCCGAAACGAAAATCCGATTAATTATCGTTATAGTAAATAAAAAGCGATATATTAATAAAGTTATTAAATAGTATTAAGGTACTATAGGTAAGTCGGTCCCTCAAAGATTTAATATTAATAACGCTATTAGTATAGCCTTAAAGAGTCCCTATTAACGAGCTAGTACTTTACCGCCTTTTTTACTTATCCGTTTATACTTTTTCCCTATACTCCTAATCCTTTAAAGCCTTATTAAAGTTACACTATTAATAGGCCTTACCTTTCGGGTAGTAACGACTATAGCCTATATAGTGCTAATTGCTTTTCCTTAAGCCTTTAGTATAATAGTCGTACTTTTTCGTCGAGGTTAATAATATAGTAAGTAAGGGTATAGTCGCGGCCGGGGCTTTAGTAGTCTCGATAATAATTTTAAAGTAAACCGGCGTAGTTTCCTCCGTAACGGCTTTAGCGCTATACTCCTAGTAAAGAAGCGACTAGGTTATAATACCGTTTTTTATTTTCTTTATTAGCCGGTCGTATAAATCGGAGTACGTGGTTTTAATGCCGTTTAAGGTAGTTTAGAGGTAAGCTACGTAGCCGATCTTAATTTCTATCGTATTAAGACGACGGCGAAAAACCTTAAGCTAGCTAAAATAGATTTAGAATAAAGCGAAGTTAATACGTTTAAAAGTAAAATACTTTTCTAAAAATATACTAGCGATATCGAAAGTACCGCGCTATAGGGCTTAAATAATTTTTTAATATAGACTATAGATATTAATACCGTCGGCCTTTTAACCGAAGTTAAAAATTCGTTATCGGATCTCGGGCTTTTTAACGGAAACTATTATTAGGTTTTAAATATCTAGGTTATTAGTACATTATTATTCGAAAGTAGGTATCCTTTCTTTTACTAATAGCTATATATTAGCCTTAATATAGTCCTTTAAACTATAGTATATAAAGGACTAAGTTAACTAAAATTCTTAGCCGGAAAGATCGGTCTTTAAATTTAGAGCCAATAAGGTTTAAAAGGTTCGTTACTTAATTATAGCGATAGTATTAGTATTCTCTATAGCTTTTATAAGCTCTAAAAGCTAGGCTATAGTAATATTAGTATTAACTATTTTAAAAAAAAACCTAATTAAAAGGAAGTCGTAAAAAAATATTATAAAAAAGACTTAAAGAAAGGCGTTACCTAACTTTATAGTCGCTAATAGTAAATTAAATTAACTTAAGTAAAGGGCAAGATACTTACTCCGCTATCGGTCTCCTAATAAGGCAGGATAGAGTTCTTGACTACTATCGGAAAATAGTAATTTCCTAGCTAAAAGGTTATAGAAATAGTAGAACTAAGGAAACTTAGTTAGGAGAAAGTTAGCGCCGTAAACTATACTTTTATCGGTAAAGGGTAGTCGGTCGCTTTAACTTTTCGTTAAAATAAAAGTTAGGATTAAAACTAAGCTTCCGTTAATTAGAAAGTTAGTTAACTCTCTTAACGCCTCTAAAATCGCCGTTAAAAAGTTTAATTATATAATATTAGCCTAATAAGGGTCGAAAAGTCGTAAGGTCCGGTATAGTATTTAGCCTTACGAGGTTAGGTTATCGACGAAGGCGTCGACTTTAATTCGCTTAGTAATTTAAGCGTTAAAAGAGCTTATAACCTGTAAGGCTAGTAACTTAAAAAAGTTATTAGCTACGAAAATAAAGCTAAATTAGCTAGAAAATAGTAAACAAATTAGTATTATAGTTAGTTATTATTAGTTAAAAGGAAAATAGTAAGTAAATCTATCTCTAAAAGCAAACTGGTATAGGTCTGGGAAAACCTAGGCCCTTTAGTGCCCTATAGCTAGGACGGATTACTAAGCTCGCTAATAAGCGTAGTAAGCTAGGTACGGAAGTACCTAAAGGACAGAGGTCTATATATACGGAGGAACTGGCTAGTGTAGATAGATAGTTCCGCAATATATAATATAAGTTATAATCGTTAGTATTAGACTATTATAATTAAGATAAGCTATTATTATATACTATTTAGCTATACCGAACTAGGATTATTTAGAAGTGCCTTTAACCAGTATCCCTTTTAGAGGTTCTGGATAGAGATTCGTTATACGGTGCCCTACAGTAGTTAAACAGTAGCGCAACGTAGCCTGTAACGTGGCTCTTAACCTTATATTTAGTTAGCGTATTTACTAGGCGTTTAGGCCCGGAAACGCGCGTTTAGGCCCGGAAACGAAGTTACTTTTGAAAAGCAAGTAAAGCACCGATAGCCTATAAAACCTTTGCCTTATACCCTATCTACTATAGTATTTTTTAGTCTATAAAGTTTAATTAATATATTAGTTTACTATACTTATTAGTGCCTTACAAGCCTATATTATAGTAATTCTCTTTTATATATTATAGGGCGCCGCCCTTATAATTCTCCTTCTTTTAGTGCCACGGCAACTATCGAATGCTGCAATTAAAGTCTTTTTCGCTCTTAATATACTACGCTAATAGCTATTTAAGCTTATATTTATAGGCTTTAATAGCACCTATTTTAATAGAGTATATTAAAATAGTAAGAAAATATATAAACCAACTATAATACTTTAAATATACCTTTAATAGGGTCTCTAAATAAATATACCTACGTGACAGTAGCTCGCTCATAAGCCGCACTCCACATAAAACAAAGAAAAAACTCTATAGGCTCGCAAGCTACATAATAAGCACTTAATCGGCCTAATTAGAGAGCCAGAATTGCCTACACGCGTGCAAGGCACAAAAGTATAAAGGAATAAAAGTCGATGTTTTGTCTAAAATAAAATATTCGAAGTAAACCGCTTATATATATAACCTCTAAACCCTTAAATCCCCCGAGAGCTTCACTTCCTTACGCAAATCCTTAGGCCTATAGCTGCACCCTAAACTAATAGTTCCGTAATATATAATTTAAATTTATATTTACAGTATTTTATATTTATATTAAAATATTTTATTATACACTATTTAGCTGCACTAAAATAATTATTAGGAATTACTTTTAAGCTATATCCTTTTCAGAAGTTCTGTATAGGGGTTCGTTATATAAAGTCGTTAATAGTATAAAAGTTATATTAATTATAAATAAAAAGATATAGTTTTAATAAGTCCTTTAGTTAGATTTTTCAAATAAATACTACTTTAAATTATTTATAGTAAAGTCGTTACTATTCGATAATATAATTATATATTAATCTTTATTAAATTAGTTGTTAAATTATTATTTTTAAAAGTCTTTATTTTAGAAAATATTTTTAGGGGAAAAGACTTTCCCGTTCTAAAAGATATACTTTAGTATAATAGTCTAGGTCTTTTTTCCGTTCTATTTAACATATATTATTACAGTTAACCTAACGGTAAGCCGCGTAGTAGGTGGGGCGCAGGACGTCCCAAGCTAATTATTAGGGAAGTTAAGAGATAGCCAATTGGGGTTTTCTAGAGAGTGCTACGGCGCCAAGGCCCATAAACACTCTGTAGGATATAATGTGCTAAGAGTAATCGAAGGTATAATACGATAAACATTTTAGGGTCTTAAGGTCTATATATACGGAGGAACTAGCTAGTATAAATAAATAGTTCCGTAATATATAATTTAAGTTGTATTTACGGTATTTAGTATTTATATTAAAATATTTTATTATATACTATTTAGCTATACCGAACTAGGATTATTTAGAAGTACCTTTAACTAATATCCTTTTTAGAGGTTCTAGATAATGGTTTATTATACGTTATATATTTACTTTAACTTTATTACGGATAAATTAAAAGCGTTTTTTTACTACTATAGCCGGACCTAAAAACGTTTAAATAGGAAACGTCCTGCCTAGCCCAAACGCCGAGGGACCTTCCGCTAAACCTATACCCTCTACCGTAAAGTAAATTATTAAGCGTTTTAAGGAATTTAAGGACGAAATTTAATAGATCCGGGATTAAGTTTTTACTATTTTAACTATATTTAAGTCGACTATTAAGTTTCCGGTACCGGAACGCTATAAAAGAGAAAAGGTAAAGCTTAAAGGGTTTCTAATTTAGCTTAAAACTTATTTTCGTTAGTACTTAAGCTAGTTTATTAACGAAAAATTAAAAATAATTTTCGTAATTATTAAGTTTAAAGATAGGGCTCTCGTATAGTTCGAGCCTATCCTCGATAACTATTACGAGTAAAAGCCGGAGGATTAAGAAAAAATTACCGTAAAATACTTCGAAAGTTACTATACCTTTAAGGCTAAATTTAAAAAGGTATTTAAAAAGTATAATAAAGTAAAGCGCGTATAAAAAAGGCTTTTAAGTTTACGCTAAACGCGTTTAGTAACTAACTACGCGGTTTAATTTAAAATTAATAGCCTATATAATATTATTAATAATAAAGGATTAATATAGTTCTTTTATTATAATCTTAAGGAAAAAATAAAGGATAAATTATATAAAGAAATAAAGCCCGATACTATCGATAAGTATATCGTTATAGCTATACGGATCGACGATCGGTAATTCAAGCGTTATACGGAGAAAAAAAGCTATAGTAAAGGTATTTATAATAATAATTATTTTAACGATAAATATAAATAAAAATATTTTAATATTAATTATTCCGGTACTATATATTTAGGACCGATAAACGTCGATACTATATAATTATAAAGGCCGTAAGGCTAGAGCTAAAGTAAAGATAACTTTAAATATTTTAATTACGGTAAAGTAAAATATTTCAAGAAGGACTATAAAGTATTTAAACGGCTTAAATAAAAAAAGGAGATTATATTAATTATTATATTAAAAGAACTAACGGTTATAAAAGTAATAGCTATTAGGTATTAATAAAAAAAGTAGTAAGCTCCAAGGAAAACTCTAATTAGTATACTAGATAAAAAAATATAAAGTTTTAGGAAATAAAGAAAATATTAGAAAGGCTAAAGGAAGAGTACGAGAAAAAAATTTTTTAAATATAAATATTACGGAATTAATTAATATAAATTATTATAGAAATTATTACGGAAATTATTAAAGGCGAGGGTCTCGCGTAAAGACTTATTAAATAAACGATATTAAAAAAGTAATATAGTAAATATAAAATTATTATTTTATAAAATATATTATAGCTTATAAAGCTCTTATATAAAAGCTAAGAAGAATATTAAAAAAGTAGGAAGGTCGCTAATATCCGGATCACGAAATTATTAAAAAATATATTAATATTTATATAGTATATACCTTATAAGGAAAATATAATATAGTTTTATTTTAAATATCTGGAGTATCGGAGAGTACTTTAGTTTTAATATATTATATATAAATATATAAAGTATTATTAAAGTAAGTCGCTATACGGCTATTAGCCGGTACGTAAAGTAAGTTAAAAGGGTAAGTTATAGTTAGTTAAAAAGACTATAGCCTAATAGAAAAAGGCTTAATAGGAGAACCTAAACGATTATATTTTATAAAAGGTTTAGGATCTAATTAAGCTAAAGGATAGCCTTTAAATTATATAGATTATACTAAAGTATATTAAGCATTACGTTAAATATATAAATATTTAAAATATAAATAATAATATATACTCGTAAGAAAAAGTAATACTAAAATAATACTTAAACCTAAACTACGTTATATATTTACGGAAGAAAGTTAAACGATATTATTAAGCTAAAACGCTTAAAATTAAATAAAAGAATTACTATCGAACGTAAATATAAAAGAATATTAAAGATAGAAAATAAAAGGAAGCTAGGTAAGTATAATTAAAAGACTTTATATTATTAAATAACTTAAAATAAAAAAATATTTTTAAATAATATAACCGTTTAAAAAACGATTCGCGGCTTTTCGCGGGGGTGTGACGAACTCCTATTTAGAACCTCTGAAAGGGATACTGGTTAAAGGCACTTCTGAACAATCCTAGTTCAGTACAGCTAAACAGTGTACAACAATAGCTTGTCTTAATTACAACAGTCTAATACTAACGATTGTGACTTGTATTGCATACTGCGGAACTGTCTATCTATACCAGCCAGTTCCTCCGTATATATAGACCTTGGAACCCTGAGGTGCTCGTCCTGCTACGGCCTCGATCACTCCTAGCACATTGCATCCCGCAATGTGCTCGTCGTGCTATACCTCTGATCACCCTTAGCATCTTGCATCCTGCAGACTGCTCGTGAGCCTTGGCACTATAGCACTTTTGTCCATGCCTGATTGGCCGTCCCCTGACTTCCTTAATGATTGGCTGGGCGCCCCACATCCCACATGTGGCGTAGCCTGCTGTTGGTTTAACTGTGACAGGGGGCCGTTAACCTTTAATAGACTATAAACGGTATTTTCGAAAATGTTAATATAAAATAAAAGTATAAGATAACGATCCGGCGTTCGTTAGCGAGGTCGCTACCGTATAGGGAGAAAATAAGAAAGATAAATACCTTTAAGTTATTACACGATAAAAGGATTTCTAAATAGTAATATTAATAAATAGTAATATAAAAACAAATTTAATTTTATTATAATTCGTATACTAAACCTATATACTATAAAAGAAAAAGAAAAAATAAATTATTATATAAAAACTATTTCCTACGTAAAAGGTTTATAAGGAAATACTACCTTTAAATATTATAGTCGAAGGAAAAATAATATTAATTATATTTAATATTATAAATATAGGACCCTCGAAGGATATAATCTTAAAGCAACTATAATATAAAGACTATAATCTAAATATCGATTAAAAAGATAATAACTATTTACGATTAAAAAAGCCTTAAAAGTATCTAACTAGCGATAGAAAATTAAAAATATATATAGAGTAAAGTATAGTATAAATACCTTCTATAATATTATCGTAAGGAATATAAAAAATAATAATATATTTTATTAATATAAATAATAAGATCGAAGAAATAAAGTTAACGACGGTAGTAAAAATATTAAAAGTTAATAAGTATACTTATTATAATAATATAGAAAAAGGCGAGAAAGAAATAATACCGATAAAATATCGAAGATATTTAACCTTTATAGCTAAGTATTTAAAGGGGCTTTTAGAGTAAGGACCGTAAAACTACGAAATTAAATTAAAAAAAAAACTAAGTTATAGCTATTTAAAGTTTATTATATTAACGATAAATAAAGTAAGGAGCTACGGAAATACTTAAATAAAAATCTAAAGAAGAAATATATTAAAGAATCTATATTACTTATAAAATACTTTATATTCTTCGTACCGAAAAAAAATAATAGCTTACGATTATATATAGACTATTACTAACTAAATAACAAAACGATAAAAAATAATTACCCGCTACCGTTAATATTTAAATTACAGAGTTAATTAATAGGGGTACGATACTTTATATACTTAAATATATTTATCGGGTATACTTATATACGGATTAAAAAAGGAAACGAATAGAAAATAGCGTTTTATATACCTTATAATTATTTTAAATATCTCGTAATACTATTTAGGTTAATTAATATATTTATAACGTTTTAATTTCTCGTTAACTATATAATATAGAAATACTTCGATAAAATAATAATATACTATCTTAATAACGTTTTTATTTACTTATATACTTTAAAAAAGTATAAGCGGTACGTATAAAAGATATTTAATATACTGTTAGCTGCGAAGTCCTAATAGGCCTATAATATAGAGCCTATATAAGGTTGCTATAAAAATACAGCAGTGCGCAAAACGGAAGCGGGAGGATACGACGGCAGTGCCGAAGGAAGGTAAAGCACTGTAATACAGTAAGGTATAAGGAATAAAATAGCCTTTATTACCTTTGGCCTTAGCCTATTAGCCTTAGGCCGTAACCTTAAACTTTGTTCCTTAAGGAGAGAAAGAAAAGAACTATTCTACAAGAGAGAGGAGAGGTCTATATATAGGCCCTTGTAGGCCTACTATAGATCCTGTAGGCCCCGGAAGCCCCTATACTACTTAGGGTATTTAGTGGGCTTAGGTAGGTCTAGTGTAGACCCACGGAAATCCATAGAACCTTCGGTAGCAAAGGTGCCCTATAAATCACACCATTGTAGCAACTTACTACGTAAGCTTATAGCCACTTTAGAAGGTTCTAGCATCTATTGACTGGGCCTTAGGCCACAGTAGCTAAGAGGTTCCCTTACTGCTTACAGCAGTACTGCCCACTGTAATATTAATCTGTAGGGCAGTAAGTAAGGCACTTAGTAGTACCCACACGTTAATATATACTATATAGAACCGGACTTTTAATTAAAAAGAAAAGAGCGAGTTTTACGTATAGAAAATAATATATTTAAAATATTTAATATCGCTAAATAAAGTCCGTATAGAATTTAAGAAAATCGTAGTAATTAAAGACTAACTTATACTATAATTATAAATATACGTTAAAGAATTTTTAAGGTTTATAAACTTCTATTAGATATTTATCCGGAGCTATATAGGTATTACGAAGTTACTTAATTATTTAAATAAAAAGGATATAGAATTCCGGTAAGGGTAAGAAGAAAAATAAACTTTCCGGAAGCTAAAAAAGGTTATTTTAAAGGATTCGGTACTTAAATTACTAGACCCTAATCGACTATTTAAAATCGAAGCAAATATATTAAACTATATAATCGGTAAATAACTAGGGTAGCGAGACGATAATAGTAAGCTATATCCGGTAGCTTTTTTTTAAAAAAAAGTTTAAGGAAGTACGTTAAAACTATTTAATTTATAATAAAGAACTATTCGTTATTATTAAAGTATTTAAAAAATAAAGGCTATACTTTAGTAATACTAAATATAAAATATAAATCTATATAGATTATAAAAATCTACGGTACTTTACTATTATAAAGGTCTTTAATATATAGTAAATATAATAATTAAAGTTTCTTTTGGAATTTAATTTCTAAATTAATTATAAAAAAGGTTTAAAAAATATTAAAGTAAATATATTTAACCGGCGAGCCGATTACTATAAAGATATATTTAGAAAGTTACTATTATTATTTAAGGAAGCGCTAAATAGTACTTTTAAATATCTATTATAATTATAAATAAAATATTACGTAATATATTATAAAAAAAGCTATTTTTAGTAAATATTAAAGGAAATTAAATAACGATATTATAGAGTAATACTAATAGGAAAAGTTAGAGTTATAAAGTATCTAGAAAAATAGTTAGGGAAAACTATAGTATAAGAATCGAGTATACGTAAAGCTAAGTAATAGAACGGTATTAATAATAGAGATTTATATATCGAAGCTTGAAGAATATATAAATATCGTTAAAACTATAAAAAAAATTAAATAGCACTTTAACTAATTAAAGATTAAGGACGACGTTAAAGAAGCTATTTAATTATATTATATATATAAAAAAACGAGGGTTACGAAATATAAGCTTTATAAATTTTTAAAGCTATTACCGGTAATAGAATAGCTATAGAGTTTAGTTATAATAGACTTTATTATTAAATTATTAAAGTTTAAAAATATAGTAACCGGCGTTAAGTACAATAGTATATTAATAGTAATCGATAAGCTTACTAAATAAATATACTTCCTACCTTATAACGAAACTTAATCGGTAAAATAGTTAACGGATATAGTATTACGGTATATTATATTAATATATATATAGTTAAAGGAGTTTATTATAAACTATAATATTAAATTCGTATCGAAATTTTAAAAAGTATTAATAATAAGGCTAAAAATAATAAATAAAGTATCTTCGGCTTACTACCTTTAAATAAACGGTTAAATAGAATGGCTTAATTAAATCGTAAAATAATACTAACGGAATTATATTAATTTCGAGTAAAACGATTAAATTAAACTATTATTTACGGTATAACTAATATATAATATATCGTTAATTAAAACGATTAAAGCTATACCGTTTTTCGCGAATTTCGGTTATAAAATAAATTTATAGTAAGGACCTATAGTTAAGGTACTTAAGGTTAAAGTTAAAGTAAATAAAATATATATATTTTATAATAAATTTAAGTAAAAACTAAAGTTTATAAAGGAAAGGATATAAAAATATTATAATATTAAAAAGCTTAAAAGACCTTACCTTAAGGGAAGAAATATAGTATTCCTTTTTATATATAATTTATATATTAAAAAACCTAATAAAAAGCTAAACTATAGGAAAGTAAAATTATTTAAAGTTAAAAGAAAAATATTAAAAATAATATTCGAATTAAAGCTACTTAATATAATATATTTACGGTTATATACCTTTTATATTTTACTTTTAAAACCTATACTATACGTAAATAAAGCTAATATATAGGTAATAGTAAAGGATAAAGAAAAGAAGTACGATATAAAAAAATATTAAATTTATAGTTTAATAAAAGTTAATTAAAATATTTAATTATAAATAACTTATAGGAACTATAAATATACTTTATCTATTTAAATAAATAAAAAAAATTCTATTAATAATATTTAAACTAACTAAAACCTAAATAAGTAAAAAAACCTAACCCCGGCTTATAGTTAAATAATTATAAAACAGAGCTAGGAAAACCTTAATAAAAATCGAACCTACGCTTTCGACGTAATAATTAATATACTATATACTATACTACGAGGTTAAAAAGTATAAAGGAAACTAAATATAAATAATACTATACGCCTTAAGTACTTTAAAAAGTAAAAGGCGTACTATTAACGGTATTTAACGCGGTTAAGAAGGAAGGACCGGTAATATTAAGGTCCAAAAGAAGGTCCGGAGGCTAGTTAAGGCCCAGGGAAGGATCTAAAAAAAGAAGTCGGAAGGAAGAGCGGTAATAGAAAAAAAAGTAACGGAGGTATCCGCCGCCGGCGGGCTATACGAGGTAGTAGGCCGCGCGGAAGACTCTCCTTTTTCTTCCTCGAAGAGTTAAGATTTACGGTAAAAAGTAGCGAGGGCTCGAACCTTAAAGGCGTACGACTACGCCTCGAGGTAAAAAAGCTTATTTAGGGTAACTTACTTTTCAGTATTTAAACGCTTTTTCTTTTTAATAAAAGGATAGATTACGGGATTAGTAAAAAGGAGTAGAATAACTTAGGAAAGGACTTACGGTCTATATTATAAATATTATAATAGAAGCGACTCGATTTAATATACGGAAAATACCGGTTATATTAAGAGGAAATTATATATTAAAAGCTATTCTCTTTATAATAAATATACTTAAGTATAATAAAGCTAAACTTTTTTTAAAAAAAAAATATTTAATTATAGCGACGGTCGGTATTTATACGGGTCGGCTTTTTTATACGGTTAAATATAGTGGCGATAGAAAAAGGGAAAAACCTATTAGGAAAATACGGAAAAGATAATAAAGAACGGAGATTATTTTAGGAATAAAATCGCTGGGGCGTCGACCTAGGAAAAGGAGTATTATATTATAGTTAACCTAACGGTAAACCGCGTAATAAGTAAAGCGTAGGACGTCCCTAACTAATTATTAAGGAAGTTAAAAGATAGCTAATTAAAGTTATTTAGAAAATATTATAGCGCTAAGGCCTATAAGTACTCTGCAGAATATAATGTATTAGGAGTAATCGAAGGTATAGTATAACGAATACTCTATAGGATATAATATACTAGGAGTAATCGGGGGCGTAGTACGATAAGTACTTTAGGGTCTTAAGGTTTATATTGGTTTGGGGTGCGGCCATAGGCCTGAGGGTTTAAGTAAGGAAGTGGGGCTCTCGGAGGATTCGGAGGTTCAGGGGTTATATATATAAGCGGTCTGCTTCGGACATTCTGTTTTAGGGAGATCATCGACTTTTATTTCTTTATATTTTTATGCCTTACACGCGTGTAGGTAATTCTAGCCCTCTAATCAAGCCGATTAGGTGCTTATTATATAGTCTGCGAGCCTATAAAGTCTTTTCTTTATCCTACGTAAAGTGCGGCCTGCGAGCGAGCTACTATTACGGAGGTACGCTTATTTATATATCCTATTAAGGGTATATTTATAGTATTATAGTTAGTTTATATATTTTCTTACTATTTTAAATAAAGGTCGTACCCGGGTTAAGTAAAGTTTAAGGTCTAAACTAAACTTAAAAGTCCTGGATACTAAAAGAAGTATAAAGCCACGAACGATAATAAGTACCGATAACTTTATTAAATCCCGCGAAGTTCGATAAAAATAATTTATATTTATCTAATTAAACGTATATCTTTTATTATAGGTTAAATACCGAGCTTTCTACCTACGTATAGAGAGTTAAGTATATAGTCCGGGTAAAACTTAATAGTAAACTAAAAGCATTAGTCGAGATTAATTCGTTAGCGGATTTTATTTTAGCGGTAACTATTAAAGTTCTTTTTTATTTTTAGTTAAGAGGAATCCTCCTAGCGTATTATTTAGCGGTAGTAAGTAATTAAGGAGGTTTTCGGGTTAACCTAACTTAGGATAATAGGGACTTAAAAGTAAAGAAAGAAAGATACTTTCCTTTTAATCTAAGTAAAAGTAATTTATTTTTACTTACTAAAGTTATAAAGGATAACCGTCTTTTTATTTCTAATAATATATATAAAAAAGAAGTTATACTATTAACGTAAACGTAATAATAATTATTAATTATCGATATATCCGATAATATCTTATTTATTATTTTAATTAGCTTTCTTAATAATAGCTAAATATATTAAATTCCTACGGCTCGTTCCGTAATAAAAACGGTTAGCTTAGTAGCTAAGTTCCCGGAATTATCGCTATTTATCTTTTTCCTAACTACGGACTATACTCGCTATAAAGATATTAGGACCCCTCGCCCTTTTTCTAATTAAAGTAACCTAATTATAAATCCTAACGTTCTTAATATATTAAGTGGACCTCGTATTAACCTAAATCCTGCTATTAAAAATTATTTAGCGGTTCCCACTTAGTATACTAAATATTCCGCTCTTTTTTCTAAATTCATATATTAATTTTAGTAACCCGGATACCTTTATCCTATAGGAGTTTACCCCGACTACCGCTACTTCTAAAGGTCCTTTACGTCTAATCGGCCGACCCCCTATTCTATAGTACTTATATACTTTCTTTAACGTAAATTCTTTAATCCGAAAAAAATTAGTTTTAAAAGTAACTTTAAAGGTAAATATTTTACGGAATATTTAAAGCGTTTTAAAAATATTTATAAAAAGTATTAGGTCGTAGAATTTACCTTTTACGTTTATAAGTTTAAATTCTAATATAACTTCGATATAAGAAAATAGATTAATAAATATATAGACCTACTTATATTTATTAATATTTAACTTATTTTAGTTACTTACCTTAAACGCTTTTTTAAAATATATAACCTCTAGTAAGATAAGGATATTTATAGGAAGCTAAATAACTTTTACGTTAAAGTTATTCCTAAGGGGGTAAGTAAGTTAAGGAAAATTATTTTTAATTACTTTAAACTACTTTCTCGAGTACCGACTAAAGAGAAGGAGGTAGTAAAAGCTAGGGTTATTAGCTACTTTTAAATAAAATTCTCCGAGTTTATAAAGATAACTTTTATTAACCGAGGAGGATCCGAACGTCGCTTAAGATCTATAAATTTTATTACTTAAAGCGATTAAATTAATAATATAATCGAAGATAGGTATAACGTAAGAGGAAAAATCTATAAGGAGGATAAATTAATTATTATACCTTCCCCTACTACCTTTAATTAGGCGGCGGAAGTACTTAACTAATATATAACGGTTAACGCTATAGTAAATAGAAAGATAGTACTATAGTATTTAAAGGTAAATATCTACGATAACTTTTTTATATCGGAAAATAATAAATCTAAAGTAATAAGGACCCGTATTTAATATTTAAAAAACTAAGTACCTTACTTTCCAGATTTCGGTATTAGTTTTAACGGAAAATAAATTTATCCTTTAATACTTTCTCTATAATTAATATTAAAACCTAGTTCGGAAAATTAGGGAGGTAATACCGCGATAGTCCTTCGCTATTAAAAAGGTACTTCTAGTATAGTAAGTCTAGCTATTACGCTAAGTCGACGGAGTATTTAAAAAAAAAGTATAATAAAGTATAAGGATTATACTATACTAAAGGAAGTAAAATATATATCGGTAAAAAGGAATAGCCGGATAGTAAAAAAGCGTAACTTAATTAAAAGGATATAAAGAAGGCGTAGCGTGAAGGGAAGGTTAGCGATTTAATTCGCGCGGTAATTTCGCTAAAACTAAAATTAAATAGAGCTTATAAAGCTTATACGAAATAGGCTAAATATTAGGAAGCTCGTAAGGGTAAAGGATATAAGCCTAAAGTCTTTTTAATTAAAGGGAGGGAATAAATAGTTATTTAGATAGCTAGGGCTATAGATATCTAGTTAAATAGGATTTATAGGTACTTTAAACCTTATAGATTATTTAACAAGAATTTAATTAATAATTATATTATTAGGAATACTTTATAACGCTATTTAAAAGAGAAGTAGTTATTTAAAAGTATTTTAAAGCGCTCCGATAAGGTTTTAATAGTCGTCTATAATTAAAAAGTAGAAGTGAGAGTAAGCGTGTAGGAAGCGAAGAGAGTAAGGATTAAAGATATGCCGGAAGAGAATACGGATAATTTAGCTTTAATTAAAAATCCGAAAGTAGTATTTACCTCCGTATAGGAAAAGCCGAAGGTAGTTAAGGAGGGAGTCTCGTCCGATTAGAGAGATAGAGTCCGGAGTAACTTAAGGTTGCCTAATAATAAGGTAGAGGACTTAGGAGATTATATTACTAAAAAAGCTAAAAAGTACGTTTACGGTTAAACTAAGTTTATATTAAAAGAATATTATAGGGTTTTACCTATATTTATTTACCGATTAATAGACTATATAAAGAGTATAACCGAGGATATTAAAGTAATCGAGTAGCGTGGATTTTCTAAAAGTATTCCGGATAGAAAAAAAGAAGTCCTATAGAAAGGGGAGGCCTTACCGTTAACGGTCCGGACGAATTTTTAAATAACTAAATATAACGAAATTCCTTTATTTAATTAAAGGAAAATAGTTCCTACTTTATATAGTATTATAACGGATAGTAAGTATAGTATAGTTAAGGGAGGTATTTAGGAAAGAATTATCGAGAGTAAGGTCTAACCGGGTAATAACTTAAAAAAGCGATTACGGACTTTACTATTTACGCCTATTAACCGGCTTTCCGGTAGTAAGCGAAATCTCTTAAAAGCCGTTACTTATACTTATAATATTCTATTACTATATTATAATTTTATTTTACTAACCTTAAAGAAGGTACTAGTAATATTAAATATAAATTTTAAATATAATTTAATTAATAAAGCTGTAATTAAAAGGTTTTATTTACCGATAATATTAATTAATTTATAATTTAAAGGCTTTTATAGGGATTTAGTTACGTTTATAAGTAAGACTTAAGCTCTAGTAGTACTAACTAGGGTTTTAATTTTATATTATTTTTTTATTATTAATAATATTAAGGCTCTAGATTTCTATAATTTATTATTAGGGATCCCGTTCTTTATAAATATAAGCTTTACCTTTAATTTTATAAAGGGCCGTATAATTAGCGCGAATATATTATATAGGGGAAAGCTAATTAAGGCCTATATAGTAAAGAAGGAGGTAATTAATAAAATAAAGGTAGAATATAACGGTAAGGATCGAGGTAATACCTTTTCCGTTAATTAACCTTTATAAGTATTTAAAGGATTAGTTAATAATAAAGTACCTATCCCTAAGTAAGTAACGGAGGAGCTAGAAGAAAGGAATAAAGTAATTAAAGGACTAAATAAAGGAGCTAAGCGTTCTTTATTTAATTTTATTTTAGGAAAGTTAAGTTTACTATTATTAAATTATTATTTAGCATTTAATATTATTTTTTATAAAAATAAAGAAAAGGGGAATATTAAAAGTAAGGGAGGAAAGAATATTAGTAATTAGAGGGAAAGAAAGAAAGGACGTTAGAAGGAAAAGTCTTTATTCTAGCTTAGAAGAGTGGAAATTATAATAAGAACTTTAACTTTAAATAAAATTTTTAAGAAAGAACGACTACTACCGCCGACCTTTATAATAGGTCTATATTTAGTACTATTAATACTACTGTCGCTACCGCTACTAAAGATATTATTACCGTTTAATTAGATAATTAATATAATAACCTTATTTAAGCCCGATATTATATTTATATATTTAAGGATATTTAATTAATCCTTTATTTAATTAGGTTAACGTAGCCTTTTCGCTATATAGCTATATAAACGTTACCTGCCTTTACCTCTATCCCTTTTTAAAAAGAAAAATAATATTAAAATTAGCCTAATTACTACTTTTAAATAAGCTTAATTAACGTTTACGGAAACTATTATTATTATAATAATATATAAAAGGGTAAATAAAAAGGTAAAGCTAGTTAATAACGTTAGGTTAGATAGTAATACTTTTAAAGGAAACCCGAATTAAAAAGCGAGGAAATAGGTAGTAATTAAGGAATCCTTATAATACAGTTTAGAATTCGACGATATTATAATTCTTAAGTTTTCTAAAGTAATTAAAGGGTTATACTTTATTTTAGAATAGTTAACCGATTTAATTAAATAAATTATTAATATTTTAATAAACTAAAAAGTTAAGGTATTTATAGTAATTTTATTTATAAAAGAAGCTACCCTAACTTAGGATTTTACTAAATATAAACGGATCCTTAAAAAGGTCTTCCCTATTTAATATATTAAAACTATCCCTTATAATATATAATAAAGTAAGTTTATTTTAATCCTAAAACTATTTATAGGGAGAGTTATCGAACTCTTTAAGGAACGGGTTAAGAGAAATATTATTAAAGAAACGTATAGTCCCTACCGTAATAATTAGTTCTTAGTAAAAAAAAAGGATAATAGTCTTCGTTTAATTAATAATATTTAAAAATATAATAAAATTATATAACGAAATACTTTTATTTTTTTAAGTATTAAGGAATTTAGCGAAGACTTTAGAAGGTACTTTATTACCTTTTTACTCGACTTCTTTTTTAAATACGACTAAATTAAATTAGTTCTAACAAGCCGGAACCTTATTACCTTCGCGATACCTATCGGCTTATTTAGGATATATATTTTACTTTAAGGAATTACTAACTCGGTAACTTAATTTTAAAAAGCCGTAATTAAAGTCTTTTAAGATTTTATCCTATAGGTATATCGGTTATACCTAGACAATATTATAGTAAAAGGGCTAAGGTAGGACTATAATAGTAAAGAAAAGAGGCTAGGAGTTAAGAAGTAGGTCCTAAAGTACTTAAAGAATATCGATATAATTTTATTTAACTATAAGCTTATAGAAGCTACTATTATAGCCGTAAAATCCTTTTAATATAAACGAAAAACTATTATCTTTAGCTATTTCTATATACCGGACGGACGCTTCCTTAATTAAATAAAAATAACGAAAATAAGGGAATAGCGAACTTACTATAATCTAAAGGATATTCGTGCTTTTTTAAGGATTACCGGCTACTATCGACTATAAATACCGCTCTTTAATCTAATCGCAGTCCTACTATATTTCTTAATAAGGAAGGACACGAAATAGAAATAGACGGAAGCTTAATAGAGTATAATAAAGTAATTTACCTTTTTAATTATAAAAGTACCGTATCTAACTTCTCTAACGTTTAATAATAACCGTTTCGGTAAAATTTTTATTATTTTTAATATAAACTTAACGGGGTAAGGAGCGGTAATTAAATAAATAGGACTTAATAGAAAACGGTATCTTTATTAGTTTAAAAGTAGTATTTGGAGTCTAGCTAAATAGAGGTATAATACTACTAAAAGAGAGTTAAGAGGACTATTATATACTTTAAGGAGATTTAGAAGGTATTTTTTCGGGGTATATTTTACGGTAAAAACGGATATTTAAGTGGTGGTCTATTAAGTCTAGAGGGCGGTTAATAACGTTCCTAGCGCCTTAATAATAAAATAGTTAGGATAAATTAAACTTTTCGACTTTACTATTATTTATATCTCTAGAAGTAAAAACCTTATAGTAAACGTACTATCGAGAAAGCTATCTAGCCCCTCTAATTTAAAGAAGAAAAAGTTAGAACTAGATATTAATAATAAAGTTAACGTAAGGATCTAGAAAAACGATATCTAAAAAGTAAGTATCTAATAGGTAAATATTAGGAAAAAGAAAAAGAAAATTATTAAGTAAGGCCCCTATTTAAACGGACTATAGTTTCTTTATTCCTATACTATCGCCGAGTTCCTCGCGACTAGTGCGGAGCTAAAGGCTAGAACGAAATTTAACGTTTAGACTATTAAAAATAACGCTTTAAAAATAATTCTTAAAGACGGAGTTTTATTCCTTAAACTAAATAAAGGAGGCTTTTCCCTTAAAAGAATTATTAACCCTCTAATCGAGCGAGAAAAAGTCTTTAATATATATTATAACGAAATAGGCTATAAAAGACGAAAAGCTACCTACGCCCGAGTAATAGAAAATTATTATTAAAAGGGTATATACGCTAACGTCGAGGTTTAAATTAAAATATATAAATAATATTAATAATAAAGCCCGAAGCGTTAGGAAGACTAGTATTTATATATTAAACCTTTAACTACCCTATTTACGAAATAATATTTAGACGTTTAATTCTTACTAACGGTTTCCGGAGAAAAAGCTTACCTTCTAAAGGCGAGGGATAACTTAATTAAATATCTAAAAGTAAAGGTCTTAAACTTAAATAAGGTTTTTAGGGTAAAAAACTTTATTTTATATAATATTATCTTTAAATAAGGTTACCCTCTAATCGTAATAATAAACGGCGGATCGGAATTTAAAAAGGAAACTATAAAGATTTTAAAGAGGTTAAGAGTTCTCCGGGTAATAGTTTTACCTTATAACGTAAGAGTAAATAAAGTAATAGAGTCTAATTATATCCTAATTATATTAATATTAATAAAAATAACGGATAAAATAAAGAAAAATTAGAAGCAGTAGCTCCCTTATATATTATTTATTAATAGGACTACAATACGAAGTATTTATAAATATAATACTTTTTATTTAATATATAGGTTTAACCCTATTACGCCGATCGAAAAGGACGTACCGTTATAAAAAGTCGTTTAATAAAAAAAAATTAATTCTAATAGATTAGGAAGAGACTAAAAAAAAAGAGCGACTATAGATTTAATAAAGGTAAAGGCGAGACTATTAAAATTATAGGAAATAAATTTAATTCTAATAGCTAAGAGGGTTAGTATAGTAAAATAGAAAGTTACGGTAAGAAAGAATAGGAAAGAGATTCGCAGTATTAGGCTTAAGAGTAATATAATTAGAAGGAGGGACTTAGTATTAATATATAAAATAAATAGAAAGTTAGATATAAATATAGTAAGGAAGTTATAGTACCGCTAGAACGGCCCTTTTAAAATAAAAAAGGTTAAATTAAGTAATACTTACTATTTTCTAGAAACGTTAAATAGGGTACCGTTACGAACTTCTTATACGCTAAATAGGGTAAAAAAGTTTTTTAGGTTAAAAAACGTATATATAGATAAAAAGGATACGGATATATAGCTAAGACTAGAGAGAGTTAAGTAGGTACTTAGAAATAGGGTAAAGGAAGGTATAAATATAGTAGAAAATAAGGATAAAGAAGAAAAGATAATAAAAGAAATACTAGGGAGGATAATAATTAAGGGGAAGACTAAAATAAAACGAAAGAATATTAAAATATAAAGGAGATTTAAGAAAAGTAAAAGTATAAAGGTAGTTTTAAAAAAAGGTAAATTAAAGGACTTTTTAGGTAATTAAAGGGAGACGATAACGAGGACGTTATAGTTACTATTTTTTAAAAGGGTACTAAAGCTTATATTATAAAAATAGAGCTATTAAAGCTATTTATTTTTAAAGGGAGGAAAGATATTAAAAGAAGTAACTATTTAAGATAAAGATTATTATATTATATTTTTTTAATTTTTATTTTTTTTTTTCTTATTATTTTTTTTTTCCTATTTCCTTTTCTTTTTATACTCCTCCCTCTAATTAGAGGTAAAAAAAGATTATTCCTTTTCTTTTTTCTCTTTTTTCTTATCTAACTACTATTTCCTAAGTACTTTATATTTAACCCGCTATTTTTCCTACTCCTAGTCCTAATTAATTTTCTTACTACTAGGAATTAAGCTTACTATACTACGATCTAATTTCGATAATTTATTACTACCGAGATCCTCGAAGTAATAGTTATCCTTATTAATATTAGACTATAAGTAATAGATACCCTTATATTAGTAATTCCTATATTTTTAATCGAAGTTTTTTCTTTCTACGTAATTAAAGTATAGTTATATTACTTTAATCTTAGTCCTATCGGAAAACATTACGAAAGACCGACGATAATTTTAATTATATTTATTATAAGGATTAATATAACTAAATCTTATATATTAATATCGGCTAAAGCTTAATTAGAAAAGTAGTATTTATAATAACCCGGTAACTTAAATAAATAAGCCTTTAAAGTAATAAGCCCGCTTAACGATTTCGAAGAGCTAACGTCCGAAAAACTACCCGTTAAACCGTTTAATAAAAACCCGCCTAATTAAATTACTTAATAATACTTTAAAGATATAATTAATAATAGTCTTATCCGTACTAATATCTTTAAAAAACATTTACCACTCTTTCTTACCCCCTTTCTTCGTTAAATTAAGGAGGAACTATTTAAGGTAAAGGGAAGCCGCTATGTAGCTAGGATTTAAAGGGGAAATTTTAAGGTACTAAAGAGTAGCTTAATAGAGGAAAGAAATATCGTAATAAATATTAATTCCTTTAAGTATAATAGAGTTGTAAATATAAGTAGGATGTCGGACCTAAACGTACCTTTTATAGGTAACGCTTTAATTATTAGGAGCGTAAGTAAGGTTAGTAGGACGATAAGTAAGGATAGTAAGTAAAGGTTCCTAAATAGAGTTAATAGTAACCTCGGACTAATCGTACGCTATAAGGTCGAGGACTTCCTCGATTTAATTAAAAAGTTTTTTAATAAAAAAGGTTATAGATATTTAAGTAGTAAGATCGTCGACTATTTAATTAAACGGAGTAGTAGGTTTCTTAAA